>NC_136060.1:81626086-84026086 GCF_964261635.1 Lissotriton helveticus | reverse complement strand
AACATCAATATTCATGATACCATCTATCTGTTCATAGAGCATCATTTGCTCATCTCGAATCTTCTTGGAACGGGACTTAGGACTAGGAATACAAGATGTAGCGCACAAGCCGCAAATCGCAGGGCCACATTGTAAACATAGGCAACAACTGAATATGATCATTACTACTATACCCAGGAATGACAATACTTTCCATCCCCAGGCAGATATTATACTCCAGAGCCAACCGGACCATGTCCAGGTGCCTGGATTCTGGTGTAACTGATGGGCTATTTTATGAAGTCTGGTTATAGCTGAATATACAGACGGTGCGTTATTAGGAATGAAAATGCAGCAACTAGATCCGATGACTCTACAAGCTCCGCCCCTATCGGCCAGTATGACGTCAAGAACGAGACGATTTTGAAGCACGACAAATCTCATAGCAGATTGTTCTTCAGTTAAGTTACCTAGAGCGGAAGTAGTCTCATTCACTACTGCTTCAAGGGTTCTGGTTAGCCTACGTATTAGCTTACTATTCTGGACAGGACCTATGAAGAAAAAGAAACCTTTATTGAAGTCTTGATACTGTTCTAAGGCAGTTTCAGTTTGATCGACAATGGGGGACTCGATCTCCCTTCTATGTCTGATGTGTACTAGATGTGTATTTCTGTGATAATCGGATGGGGCTAGAAAAACTGGTGGCAGTAGGAAGGCAATGTAACATGTTCCATCCCAATCGAGAGGCAGACGAACATATGCGGTCTGACCACACACAAAATAAGAATGACGTGAGGCTTTGAAAATAGATTTCCCACTGTCACTATACTCGACCACAGTAGTACAATCACTGTGTCCTAGATGTACTGAACCATTCTTTCTGACACATAATTCGCCTTTCACTGGTAGGACTGTAATAGCAGGCAGATCTGGAGTAGTCTCAGACTGAACATTCAAAACCATGAAATTTGAGGAATAATTACCTAGATCATATACTTCATTTTCTAGATCTAACCCTGTTCTATGGGAAAGACCTTCCTTGTCTGGGAAACATGTTCTATTCAGAAGGGACATATCGTTTGAGGATGACGTTAACGTGGACCATGCTCCACACGAACCATTGTGTGAAAACGGATAGGGAAAGAGTGGCAGAACTCCCTTCGGTGTCTGGAAAGGGGGGAGTCGACCACACACCCAACAATTAGTGGCATTGCTAGTCTGGTGTGAATAGTGTAACATTCGGATAAAAGTATTATTGCGCATGGCAAGACGATAGGATAACTCGTGAGGAGGCAGTTCACTAAATGTGTGCTCTACTGTAACATTAGAGGAAAAATGTACATGTGAAACAGTAGGAGGAAAACATAGATGTAAGGCATAACTTATGCAGGTAACCATAAGACTCAGGAATAACATAATTAATAGAGTAACAATGCATCGACTTCGAAGATTTTTCCGATAACGTATTCTCTTAGAGTTTCGACTAACTCTCTCACTATGGGGGTCTATCTCATACATGTCAGGAACCTGTCTAACCGTTTCACCCGAGAGGGACTTAGACAATTAAACTGGCTGACTTACTAGACCTTAATTTTTCTTTATACTCCTGCTGTGGAGTTTTCTCTAACAGGGGAAGTTTAGAGTCAGTATCTGGGCAGTCCTTGAGAACGGGGCAGTCCTTGAAAAAAGTCTTTGGACGGAGTCCATGGAATCGTTTAACGTGGCTAGAGTGCAACCAGCCTTTTCGGCCCTCCACCTTGATCGCAGTCCTTGTTGTCATCAGAACGAGCTTTGGTTCTTTCCAGCGGGGCTCCAGCGGACTTGAACGATCAAAGTTCCTAATCAGAACGAGGTCGCCTGGTATGACCTCGTGCGGTTTCACTTGAGTGTTGTCTGGAAAAGCAGCGGCAACCTGTGAACGACAAGAGAGTAGTGCAGACATGAAGGAAGCCAGGTAATCTGTCAGCATATTACTGTCAACATCAGTAATTGTACGTGGTCTAGGTGTACCCCACATGTTTGGGGGACGACCGAAAACTACCTCGAAAGGGGAGAGACCTGAACGGGAGTGGACAACCATTCTCATGTAAAAAGGGCGACTGGCAGTGCTACCATCCAATCTACGCCTTTCTCTGCGCATACCTTGGCAATGCGGATTTTCAGGGTCTGATTATGTCTCTCGACGAGACCAGCTGCTTCAGGATGTCGTACACAGTGGAACTTCCACTGGTACCCTAACAGTAGGGATACTTGTTTCATGAGTTCGGAGGAGAATGGCTGGCCGTTGTCTGAATACACGACCCTCGGTAATCCATAGCGGGGGAAATACTCACGAACCAACTGCCTGGCAGTGGTCGCGGCAGTGTAATCTGGGACTGGATATGCTTCCGTCCATCTGGACAAAGCGCATACAACTACGAGGACATACTTGAAACCTCGACATCGATCCATCTGAATATAATCCATCTGGAGGACTTCAAAAGGGTGGTCAGGAGGATGGAATCCACCTTGTTCCACCGGAACACCTTTACCTGGATTGAACTGACAACAAATCATGCAGGTACGCACTTTCTGCTTGGCTGCTGCTCGTAAATGCTTGTTAAACCAGAGGTTCTGAATACTGTCTAACATGGCTTTTTCTCCTAAGTGTGCTGGACTATGTGCGGTGTTAATAATGACTTGAACCATAGAGTCGGGGAGAAACCATGTGGCTTTTCCCTTCGTCAACCATCCCTGATCTGTCTGGACCCCTCCTTGTTCAGACCATTTCTTGATTTCGTCTGGGGTAGCATGTGACTGTATATCTAGTACGTCTTGTGTAGGGTCCTTAACTGTCATACAAGTCGTCTGAACTGGAACGTCTGTCTGTGTCGTGTTAACTGGAATGTCTGGAGTCTGAGCTGTAAGCTTGGCTGTTCGATCTGCCAGGTCGTTACCCTGGGAAATGATGTCAGTGACTTTCGTATGTGCTTTGCACTTCATGATAGCGATAGCTGTCGGTAAATGTATTGCATCTAACAGAGCTTGAATGAGGGGGCCATGCTGAATCTTGGTTCCATGAGAAGTCATGAAACCTCTCTCTTGCCAGAGTACTCCAAAGTCGTGTACGACCCCGAACGCATAACGTGAATCTGTATATATGTTTACTTTCAGGTTCTTGGCTCGTATGCAAGCTTGGGTCAGAGCGACGAGCTCTGCTGCTTGAGCAGACAGGGTGTCAATACGATGTGTTTCTATAACTTCAGTTTCAGTAGTCACTGCATACGCGGCTACTAACTCTCCTGTACTTGTCCTCATACATGAACCATCCACATAAAGTGTCAGGTCGGGATCAGGTAATGCAATGTCTGTCAAGTCTTGTCTTGGCTTTGTCATGGTGTTAACAACTTCCACACAGTCATGTGTGGCAGGATTTGAAGTAACTGAGGGTAACAGTGTAGCGGGATTTAAAATGTTGCAGCGTCTGATTTCTATGTGTGGCTGAAACAGTGTCAGTTCATAACCTGTTAAACGTGCAATTGTCAAGTGCTGAGTCTGTGTTCGGTTCAAAAGAACTTCCACGGAGTGTGGAACTTGTACTGTCAGGGAGTGTCCTAACACTATGGAATCACTTTGTCTGATAGCTAGAGCTGTGGCTGCAACTGACTTGAGGCACGCAGGCAGAGCCTGGGCTACTGGATCTAATGTGCTAGAAAAATAAGCACAAGGCTTGTGTTGTCCTGCTTGATCTTGTGTAAGAACAGATAATGCTGTACCATCACGTTCAGTGACAAAAAGTGTAAAAGGCTTACTGTAGTTTGGTGTCGCTAGAACAGGTGCTTGGCATAAAGCTTTCTTTAACTCATTGAAAACAAGTGTATGTTCTTGGGTCCAGGGGAGGACAGTCAATGTGGCTGCCTCCTGTGTCGTTAACTGTATCAGTGGCTTAGCTAGATATGCGTACTGAGGAATCCATTGTCTGCAGTAAGAAGTGAGGCCGATAAAAGCTCGTACCTCCTTCTGAGTCTTGGGCTGTGGAAGATGTGCTATTAACTGGATACGGTCTGGTGTCAACTGTCTACCCCTCTTGGACAGTAAGTGTCCAAGGTACACCACTTGCTGGACACAAAATTGCAGTTTCGAAAGGGACACCTTGTGCCCCATCTCTGCCAGGAAATACAAGACTGTCAGTGACGCACGTTCGCAGTCACGTTCTGTACGGGCTGTGATTAATAGATCATCGACATACTGGAGCAGGGCAGTGTCAGTTGGCATGTGAATACTGTCTAGTTGTCTTTTAAGTGCTTGACTGTAAATGCTAGGACTTTCTGTGAAACCTTGAGGAGCTCGTGTGAATTTATAGCTTCTTCCATTTAAACAGAAACCGAAAAGGAATTGGCTGTCTGGATGAATGGGGACACTAAAAAATGCGTTCTTGAGATCAATAACAGTAAAGAACGTAGCTTCGGAATCAATGGCAGTTAATAGGGAAGAAATATCTGGAACCACTGGGTACTGGGGTATGATACATTTATTAAGTTCTCGAAGGTCGATCACTAATCGATAAACTGGAGGTGCATTGGGATCAGTACGTTTAAGAATCGGAATGATAGGAGAATTACATACATTGGAGTCAGTTTCTACAACCACTCCTTGAGCAATGAGCTTGTCAATAATTTTGGATAAGGCTGCTACAGCCTCAGGTGGCAATTTGTACTGTCGGATTCGTGGTAATACAACACCTTGTTTCAGAGTGACACGATAGGGTGTAATGTGCATACAACCTACATCAGTTGGACCTTGCGCCCATAAATGCTGTGGTACATTCAGTAATCTTGGATCAAAATCACGCAATACATAATGACCTTTAAAATCACGTAAAAACAATCTCACACCTTCTGGGGAACAGCATATAACTGCTCTTCTTTCAGGGTCTTAATACCTAGTAAATTTTCTGGACATGATTTCGTAAGTAACAAGTCTGTAGTTCGGGACAATGGACCAACTTCTAGGGAAACTGGTTTCGATATTTCATTAACAATAGGCTTTCCTGAAAATCCAAGGGAAACATTTCTAGAGCCTGGGAGTGGAGCCCCGGGAACCTCGTCATGACTGATGGTAGTCCTACTTGCCCCTGTATCAATCAGAAACTTTCTGTCTTTCCCTAATACTTGACTGTGTACATAGGGACCCTCTTGATCTACAGGAACCTCGATGAGAGGCAAGCCAACCTCCCTCTCTAGGCTGTTTCATGAATACTGCTGATATTCTGGATAATCTGACTGTGCGTACTGGTACATCTGTTGTGTAACGTGTTGTGTGGCAGCTATAGGCTGCGGTACTGTAACTGTCTGTTGTGCGTTCTGCGGTGGCTGGGAATTCTGCGGAACATGTTCTTGTCTAGGAGGACGTGGTCTCTCTTTCGTCTTACCTGTAGCTATGATGTGTTTCAGAACTGCACATTCGTTTATGTAATGACCTGGCTGTTTACAGTAATTGCAGGTCCCTTTAACAGGAGCTGTAGAATGACTAGTTTGACTCGGACCCCTTTTCTGACTGTCTTGTGGAACAGACTGTGCAACTAGTACTTTCATTTTCGTGTCTTTCATACGTCTCCTTTCGTGTTCTTGCTCTTCCCTGATTCTGTTCTGGTGATACTGTAGCATCTGGAGCATTTGTGATGGAGTATTAGCTTGCCAGGTACTTTCAACTTTCAATACTCTATTTTTAACTTGCGGTAAAGAATTCTCAACTAGTTTGATAACAAAAAGATGTGGATACGATTCACTACTTGTTTTCAGGCCGCTATTTATAATGAAACATTTCTCAAATCTAGAATAAAAATCACTAGTGTCTTCATCTTGTTTCTGTTTACAGGCTGAGATGGCATCCCAATCTTCCTTTTTCGTGGCTAGTAATCTTGGCAAGACCTGTATTAACAGTTCGGGTAATTCTTTGGCTTTATCCCCAAGACCAGTTCCTGGGACTCGTGCATTATCCTCGGTCTCTAACTCGGTCCAATCTATCTTTTTCTCTCCCACCTCCCATTCTTTTTCTTTGAGTTTTTCATATATGCCCGCAGGCAACAGGACCTTTAACATTTTAATAATATCAGGATACGTGTATTCTCCCATACGGAGCATGTCCTTTAATTCTCGATGGAACCCTGCTGGATCTTTATCGTGACAGGGTATTAACTTTTTCATTTCTAGAAGTTCTATTTTCGTTATAGGGGTGTAAACAAATACTCGTTCGAGATTACCCCCCGCTCCCTTAACAGGATGTACTTCTCGTAACGGATTCTGTCTGTCTATGTAGAACGGTTTTCTTACTGGGGGTGGAACAGGAACAAAATGTGGATTCAGGAACGTTCTGTATTTGTGGCGCTGTTCTAGAATGACACTAATTAAATCGGTACCTAGACCTTTCCATCGGTTTAGGAGTAACTCGTTCAGTACATCATGTAAAGGACCTGGATTAGAATGCTGATCCTCATACAGTGTAATTAGGTGCTGGATCATATACATACCCACCAGACGCTGCTCGGCTGGCGGTAGTTTCAGAAACATTTGAGCCACTACTTCGTCTGGAAACGTGGCAGAATCACTAACCCATCGGACTGCTGATCGGGCTAGTTCTTGTTCATGCATGGTACTAAGTTCACTATAACCTATTCGTAGTTTCAGAATTTTATCTGTAGCCTGGAATATTTGTTCAAGAGAACACTGTTCTGGTACGGAAGGAGGAAAAGCTTTCTTGTAATCTAGGCGTGTGTGTCTGTCGGAAAATCTAGTTCTACCTACATACGCTATTCTGGCGGGATTCTCGCTGTCTACCTCTTCGTTTGAAGAGTCATCCTCTTTCTCGGCTACTCTCTTTTCTTCCTCCTTCTTGTGTATACTTATTATTTCTTTACGGATCTTTTTGTACATGGATTCTATACAATTTTTTGTTCTGTGTTTTCCTTCTGATATATTGTCACTCCATCTTGTCAGGACTTTCATCTCGTCTTTGTCTTTATCAGGATAATCTTGTTCTCTTATTAAACAATTTATCAGAAATTGCAAAATCATGCCTTGAATCTCGACTTTCCTGTGTGCCATAGCTTCGTGAATACTTCCGGGATTCTCCCCTGTTTGAATAAAATGGTATATTCTGTCTAGATGTGGTTCCATATTCGATATGGTAACCAAGAAGCTTGCAACTCGACGTAAACGTATGGAATATATTAGCATGCTATCTTCTCCTGGCACTGGATCATATCTACAATCAGGTCCGCACTCTGTAAGATACTTTCGGAGGGCGTCATACGTAGCCAGTTTTGGCGTACGCTGTAACGCTACATCTCTGAGCGTCCGTCGCCTTGTTTGAGGCGGGGTGATAGGAGTACCTCCCCCTGCTCCTCCTGAACTGGAATCGTCAACTAATACTGAATGTGCGGGTGCTGGTAACGTGACTGGTACAGTAGGAGTACGTAATGTGGGTTGATCCTGGGGGACTGGCGCATGGACAGGACCAACGACTGGAGGCACAGGAATTACATTAACAGGAGGCTGGACTTGAACTTGGACTGGCGGAGTAGGATCTGTATTAGCATATTCTGGGACAGTGTCGTCTAAATAGGAAGAAAGAAAAATTTCAGCTGCAGTCGGTTTATGACGCAGTTTAGTCGGGACTAATGGTGGCGGTAAATTATGGGTGCTTCCGGGGTCGCCTTCGGCAAGCCCTCGGCGAGAAGAGGATACATACCTTTAATTAGGGCATTTCTCTGTCTGTCTGATTGTTCTGCTCTAACTCGTTCACCTTCTTCTAGAAGTTCCCTTTCTTGGGCTTTTTCTGAGGATTCTCTACTTAATTCTGCTTTTCTAAATTCTTTTTCGGTTCTTCTATGAGATTCTTTGCGCCATAACTCTATGGCATCTTTCTGGGACTGTCTGGCTTTCTTTTTCCATAATGCTTCTTCTACCCGCATGATGCACTCGGCATCCCATGTACCTGATACAGGCCATCTATATTTCTCTTCAAGATTCTTTGTATAATCCACCCATAAGTCTAGATATAATATGGCATCTAAGCCATGCTTGTGATACATAAAGTGTCCAGGACCGTCCCTAGGAGGGACAGGAACTGCTTCTTCGAGTAACCCTTTTCTGGTTTTTATCTGACGTAACTTTGAAAACAGAGGCATATTTGAGTCGTACTTGAATTAAACACAATACACAATAATCACAGTAATGAAATGGCAAACAAATCACTCATACCACGACATAGAAATACATTAATAACAGTTCGAACAGAATACTACCTGATACACTGAAAAACATAACACTTGAATTTCTCGAGAAACGGACTTACTAGAATTACTGGATGCACTGCTAAAACAGTACAGAACATACCGGTCTCATAAAGAGACACGTCATACCATATCCACCTAGATGGACACGTCGGACTGGATCTGTGTACCCAAACCCATCGGACCGGAGACAAACTAATGACCCCGTCTAGATACTCCCCCAGCAACGGTACTCACCGGGAAGCAAAACTTGAAGGCCTCGGACTGGACTGGACTGCTACGACGTCTGGTTACTACGCATGCGCTTCGAACTTCGGGCTTCAGAGACAGGTGGGCCTCCGGATACCTCGGACCTTGCTCTCTCGGCTTGGGCTCTGGTCGGGACGAACCGCATTCCTCACCGCCTCGTCTGAATGCCGGACCGCAGTCTCCGTCTCCTCCGTGGGCCTGAGGGAGACTTGATGAAGCAGAAATATCTGCACGTGCACGGTAGAGTTCCGTCACGGCTGTAGAAGGGTCAGGGGGCCTGCGTTACATCGCCGGCGCGTGGGGAAGGGGCTCGTTCCTGTTCGGGCGCCATTATGTGGTAAATAAATAATTAATTACCGGTACTATTTTTCTATGCATAAAATAAAACAGATAGCTCAATAAATAAGAGGCAGGATCCGGGGTATCTGAGTCGAACAGGCTTTAATCAGGCATAAGGGAAGGGACAGGATCGGAACAGCCTGAAATAGAATGGCATGGAATGGCAGCTGCAACGTCTCATTAACAGTACATGATATATATAGGAAAACATTACAATTGCATTGAATACAGTAGGCGTAACAAGTGACAAACGTAAGATAAGAACAAATGGGCGTACAAAGAAGGCGTGTACGTAGACATGTGATGAAGACGTCACAGAAGTGTCATAAATGGGTGGATACATGGAGGGGGCTACCTGGGCAGCTGGAACCTTTAACCTAGTGGTGCGCGCAAACGGGCCATGACGTGTAACTAGGGAGAGCTGGGGGCTCTGACTTCTGCACTAGAAGAGGAGACTAAAGTCTAAGATGTCAGGACGACATGTACCTATAGCATATCTGGTATCTGGTGTTTGGAGAACATGTTGATAGAATCTAAAAGTCATCAGGGTAAAGGCTACTTGACACTAAGGCTGGTGCATGCATATATTCTTCATGTATTGCGTGTGCTATGAATCTTCTATGGATATTAATACAGTAATTCACTTGCGTGGAGACAGGAAGACTAGACTATAGCTGAAGATGTTTATGCGGTTCGTTAGCTTAGGAATGTGAAGACGGAGAGCTGAACTGATAACTGTAGGCATAACATATTCTTGGCAGACAGGCAGGCAGGCCAGGCCGGGCACCGCGCTGTGCGGCAAGAAGTAAGCGAAGGGTCAGGGATGCGGGAGGGGCTGCATCGCTCCTCGAAGTGGTTTCAGCAGACTGGAGCTTGAATCTGGTGTTCAGGCCCTTTGAGGCCTAGAAACGGGGACAATTCGATAAGTCTAACGGGCATAATGTAAAACGTTGGCAACATAGGCCTAGAAGCCTAATTCACGTTGCTTTCACGGGGACCGGTTAACTGACATACTAACGTTGGACACAACTATAATTGCGTCTTTAATCGATCATAAGGGGATATATGCATATCGATCATGCACATATAACATAGGATGGGGAACACGTAGGCACACATGACAAGGCAAAATTCAATTTTCCTCAGGATAGCGACATCATGGGTAAGCCAGACAGACAACAATCCAAGCTGTCATTTGAATCAAAGCGGCAAACAAAGGGTGCAACTGCACACTCAACACCAAGCTTGAAACCGAGACTGCAACAAGTAATGCAATGGAAAGTGTCCTTCAGGCAATACAACAAAGTCTGCAAGACATAAACGGGAAACTGGATCCTATCACCCAGCGGGTCGACAACATGTTGGCGAAGTTGGATAAGCAAGGAGAGCGTCTTGATGAGGCCGAGAATCGTATTACTGCAGTGGAGGATGAAGCGCATGTCATGACCAGTAAATGCACAAGCATGGAGAAAATGTTGGAGGTTATAAAAAATAAAGCGGTAGATTTATAGGAGAGATCTCGTCGCAATAACATAAGAATTGCAGGAATTCTAGAGTCCACTAACACAGGACGGATGGAGACCTATGTGGAGGATATGCTTCGTTCAATGTTTGGTGCAGAACATTTCTCGACAGTCCTTATAGTGGAGCATGTACATAGATCTTTGGCCCCACGACCACCACCAGGCGCACCTTCGAGGCCCATTGTTGTCCGTATCCTTAATGACAGGGATAGGGATGCAGTATTATCGATGGCCCAGGAAAAACAGCACGTAACCTATCAGGGTAACACCCTAGCATTTTACCAGGACTTTAAGATGGCAGTACAACTAGCACGAAAGGACTTCAACCCGGCAAAAAAGAAGTTATGTGATTTAGGTATAGAGTATGCTGTGCTCTATCCCGCTCAACTGAAGGTGACATGGGAAGATCGCTCTACAATTCTTCAAACACCAAGGGCAGCCCAAGACTTCATTAAGAAAATCGTCAGTAAGCGTAAAAAGCAGAAACGAGATGAACAGAACCAAGATTCGAATAAACTTAGACTGAAAGGGTGCTTATCCAGAGATCCATAATAATATGGTCTGTTGGGATTGTGTGGCTCATTGTGGTACTGGTCGTAGACAGCAGAACAGTCATGCTGTTTCTTAAATCCCTGGACCCGGATCCACGTGGGAGTCATTGCCAGAGATTCCTGTTGCAAAAACAACAAGTGATGGACTGAATGTGGATCAATGTCACACACTCCCCCAGTCAAAAGATCTGGGCCCAAATCCATCATTTTTTTGCACTCCACACCACCCTGGGTTAGACAATGGCGATATGCAAATCAGCTCTGACCCTGTTGCCCCATGGGAACAGTCCAGTCCGAACTACAAAAGCCATGTCCTTCCCAGAACGGAACCAAGCATCCGAGGACCGGACCGGTTTCGAGGTAACACCTCTCTTCAGCCCGGCTAGCTTGACTCCAAGTGGTGTGGAGTGCCTGGGACCCACGTCTGGGCATCCCCAGCGCACTTAGGGCGGCAATTGCAAAAACAACAAGTGATGGACTGAATGTGGATCAATGTCACACACTCCCCCAGTCAAAAGATCTGGGCCCAAATCCATCATTTTTTTGCACTCCACACCACCCTGGGTTAGACAATGGCGATATGCAAATCAGCTCTGACCCTGTTGCCCCATGGGAACAGTCCAGTCCGAACTACAAAAGCCATGTCCTTCCCAGAACGGAACCAAGCATCCGAGGACCGGACCGGTTTCGAGGTAACACCTCTCTTCAGCCCGGCTAGCTTGACTCCAAGTGGTGTGGAGTGCCTGGGACCCACGTCTGGGCATCCCCAGCGCACTTAGGGCGGCAATTGCAAAAACAACAAGTGATGGACTGAATGTGGATCAATGTCACACACTCCCCCAGTCAAAAGATCCGGTCCTCGGATGCTTGATTCCGGTCTGGGAAAGATATGGCTGTTGTAGTTCGGACTGGACTGTTCCCATGGGGCAACAGGGTCAGAGCTGATTTGCATAAAGCCATTATCTGACCCAGGGTGGTGTGGAGTGCAAAAAAACGATGGATTTGGGCCCAGATCTTTTGACTGGGGGAGTGTGTGACATTGATCCACATTCAGTCCATCACTTGTTGTTTTTTGCAATTGCCGCCCTAAGTGCGCTGGGGATGCCCAGACGTGGGTCCCAGGCACTCCACACCACTTGGAGTCAAGCTAGCCGGGCTGAAGAGAGGTGTTACCTCGAAACCGGTCCGGTCCTCGGATGCTTGATTCCGGTCTGGGAAAGATATGGCTGTTGTAGTTCGGACTGGACTGTTCCCATGGGGCAACAGGGTCAGAGCTGATTTGCATAAAGCCATTATCTGACCCAGGGTGGTGTGGAGTGCAAAAAAACGATGGATTTGGGCCCAGATCTTTTGACTGGGGGAGTGTGTGACATTGATCCACATTCAGTCCATCACTTGTTGTTTTTTGCAATTGCCGCCCTAAGTGCGCTGGGGATGCCCAGACGTGGGTCCCAGGCACTCCACACCACTTGGAGTCAAGCTAGCCGGGCTGAAGAGAGGTGTTACCTCGGAACCGGTCCGGTCCTCGGATGCTTGATTCCGGTCTGGGAAAGATATGGCTGTTGTAGTTCGGACTGGACTGTTCCCATGGGGCAACAGGGTCAGAGCTGATTTGCATAAAGCCATTATCTGACCCAGGGTGGTGTGGAGTGCAAAAAAACGATGGATTTGGGCCCAGATCTTTTGACTGGGGGAGTGTGTGACATCGATCCACATTCAGTCCATCACTTGTTGTTTTTTGCAATTGCCGCCCTAAGTGCGCTGGGGATGCCCAGACGTGGGTCCCAGGCACTCCACACCACTTGGAGTCAAGCTAGCCGGGCTGAAGAGAGGTGTTACCTCGAAACCGGTCCGGTCCTCGGATGCTTGATTCCGGTCTGGGAAAGATATGGCTGTTGTAGTTCGGACTGGACTGTTCCCATGGGGCAACAGGGTCAGAGCTGATTTGCATAAAGCCATTATCTGACCCAGGGTGGTGTGGAGTGCAAAAAAATGATGGATTTGGGCCCAGATCTTTTGACTGGGGGAGTGTGTGACATTGATCCACATTCAGTCCATCACTTGTTGTTTTTTGCAATTGCCGCCCTAAGTGCGCTGGGGATGCCCAGACGTGGGTCCCAGGCACTCCACACCACTTGGAGTCAAGCTAGCCGGGCTGAAGAGAGGTGTTACCTCGAAACCGGTCCGGTCCTCGGATGCTTGATTCCGGTCTGGGAAAGATATGGCTGTTGTAGTTCGGACTGGACTGTTCCCATGGGGCAACAGGGTCAGAGCTGATTTGCATAAAGCCATTATCTGACCCAGGGTGGTGTGGAGTGCAAAAAAACGATGGATTTGGGCCCAGATCTTTTGACTGGGGGAGTGTGTGACATTGATCCACATTCAGTCCATCACTTGTTGTTTTTTGCAATTGCCGCCCTAAGTGCGCTGGGGATGCCCAGACGTGGGTCCCAGGCACTCCACACCACTTGGAGTCAAGCTAGCCGGGCTGAAGAGAGGTGTTACCTCGAAACCGGTCCAGTCCTCGGATGCTTGATTCCGGTCTGGGAAAGATATGGCTGTTGTAGTTCGGACTGGACTGTTCCCATGGGGCAACAGGGTCAGAGCTGATTTGCATAAAGCCATTATCTGACCCAGGGTGGTGTGGAGTGCAAAAAAACGATGGATTTGGGCCCAGATCTTTTGACTGGGGGAGTGTGTGACATTGATCCACATTCAGTCCATCACTTGTTGTTTTTTGCAATTGCCGCCCTAAGTGCGCTGGGGATGCCCAGACGTGGGTCCCAGGCACTCCACACCACTTGGAGTCAAGCTAGCCGGGCTGAAGAGAGGTGTTACCTCGAAACCGGTCCGGTCCTCGGATGCTTGATTCCGGTCTGGGAAAGATATGGCTGTTGTAGTTCGGACTGGACTGTTCCCATGGGGCAACAGGGTCAGAGCTGATTTGCATAAAGCCATTATCTGACCCAGGGTGGTGTGGAGTGCAAAAAAACGATGGATTTGGGCCCAGATCTTTTGACTGGGGGAGTGTGTGACATTGATCCACATTCAGTCCATCACTTGTTGTTTTTTAGAGATTCCTGTTGGGCGGCTGAGCTACACGGACTACATCGGGTCACAAAAGAACTGATCAGGTATCATGCGGCTAGACCACCTATTTTTGGTAGAGAATGGAGATGCTGAAACATTCGGTGGTAAAGTATGCGGTGTACTTATAACGTTCTACACTGGAGGGGATAAGAATTGCAGCTACACCGGCATAGAGAACAGTTAACTGCGCCTACAATATTTTGGGAAGCTGGTCACTTGATAGCTGCATCAAGACAAACTAAGAACTAAGTAGATCTAAGTGAACAGTAATAAGTTAGCATCAGGGAGCTGAGGATGTACGAAGGCGTATATTCGGGCTATGAAAGCCCCGTGCCTTTAGGAGAATAAGCTATGGCATTTTCTATTTGAACTACTGGCTGGTCAGCTCCTGTGAACTGCTATGAATTTGAGAAGGATAGTGTAATGTTTCTTTATACTGTCTAATACTATGTTGTGCATAAATGTTAGGCGGTTACTAAAATAACTTCTGTGTTGTAGGAAACATTAAATCTGCATTTATAATGTAGACCTGACCACATCCACTATGTTAGATGGAAATGTGTGCACTTGGCGGACCCCCCAAGCGGGTGTTCCCCATGAAGTACTTTGTTATGTTGTGTTTTTGCTTGAGGGACTGTCTTTGGCATTGTTGGGATGCTGAAGTGGGTGGTGGGGAGTAGGAAAATGTTATGCAGACTATGGTACTTGAGAAACATCGCAGATATCCAGGCTATTTTCATGATGTATATTGTTACCAACACTTTTCCAAAAATGAAAAACAAACCCAGGGTGGCGAAAGCTACGAAAGTTACAATATTTTGCTCTATGTCTCTATGTCTAACTAATGGCCCTTAATAACTTACGACCAGTGCATCTGAACTTGATTACATGGAACATCAGGGGGCTTAACAACCCAAAGAAAATCCGATAAATATGTACATACTTTGACAGGTTACATATTGACATTGCCCTTCTACAAGAAACACACATTGCTCCTCACTCTAACAATCATATCGGGCGTAAATGGGCAGAGGCGATCCGTAGTTCGATGTACTCCTCCTATTCAAGAGGGGTTCTAATCTAAAAAGGGACGCAATTTACTGTAAAAACTACCACTGTTGATGAACAAGGGAGGTACGTCACTGTCACAGGAAAGCTTACGGGACAGCGGTTAGCAATAATGAGTACATATGGCCCAAATACTGACGACCCAGATTTTTATCATACGATCTGGCATAAACTAAATGATCTTCCGGGCAGGACTTTACTTTGTGTAGAGGATTTTAATCTCTCACTAGATGAACACCTTGACAGATCGGGCACATCAACAGAACCACACCGAAAGGCAATGCGTAAACTGAAAGACATTATGACTGAGATGCACCTTAATGACATCTGGAGAATCAAGAACCCAGAAGGTATGGAGGCCATGCATGCATCAGCTGCACATAACAGCTGGTCTCGTTTAGATTACTGGACTGGATGAGAACTGACGATGCGGTGCTGTGGGCATGGTCTATAACTCACCTACACATTGTCAGATCATAATCCGGTGTTACTTTCTGTGAATATACCAATTGTGTGCCGCCCCCCTATAGTTGGAGATTTAACGCGAAAGCGCTGCTAGACTCAGTATACACCGATACCATCAGTAAGGCTATCACAGACTACTTTGCGTTAAATGAGCCCACCACTGAGGATCCTATCCTGCTTTGGGAAGCTTTTAAAGCTACAATTAGGGGAGTCTGTATAAGTACAAATGCGGGAATTTTCAAAGACATATGTAGGCAACTTAGTCTACAGGAGGACAAACTGAAACTATTAGAACACGACTATGAGAGTTCACAAAATGCTAAAGTATTAGGTGCCATAAGAGTTGTAATGTCGGAATACCAGTCATACGAAGAAGAAGAAATCAAGTATATAGCTAAACGTAAAATTGCCAGATCCTATAGTGAAGGAGGTAGACCCGGTAAAGTATTGGCGTCTAAAATTTGTGAAGGACGTGCGCCACAGACAGTCCTAGCTATCAGGGATGCAAATGGAATACTACATAATGTTGCACAAGGGATACTGCAGGAGTTCCTGAACACATATGGTGCATTATACACGTCACAGCCCACTGCCTCACCCTCGGAAATTATGGAGTACTTAGAAGATGTGGTAATAGCATGGTTAATTTACATAAACAACAAGAATCCTACTGGGGTAGGGGCGGAGTGTCCACCACAGTGGTGTGGGAGCACTTAGTGTTTTGTAAAATACCCCTCACACACCAAAAGGCCCCTTGGTGTCATCATCGGGGTCTTCGCACCCCTCTATCGGGATGCGGCGTGCTGCGACCTACGACTACGTGGGAGCACTTAATGAGTTGGCTATGTGTGGTGCTTGTGTGTGGGTATTGTTATGTGAGTGGTGGGACGTGGTGAAAAATTAAAAAGTACCTGGCTCGTGAGTGTAATGGAAACATTTTTTATTTCTAACTCCGGCTGGTACTATTAAAAGAAGTGCAGTGCGAGGTCAGGTCTGTCGTATTAATGGACAGGACCTCTGGTGTGCGTCGACATGTTTCGGAGCTTACGCTCCTTCTTCAGGACGGGGGCACAACTTCCCCACCTTAATCACGTTTCATTAATCTTTCCAAAGTGTATTAAAGTTGGAAAAAAGTGAAAAAAGTGTTAAAATATGTGTAATATTTAAGGCTATAATGTGCCTACAGCGGTCTATTTACAAGTACGATGCGAATTGCATGACCTGAGAAAGAAAAATAAAATAAAAAATCATGGTTACCTATGTAGCGGGTAGTTTAAACAGGTGCAGTCACCTGGAACCATACCATGTGCTTAAATAATCCCTGTGAAAAGAAAAACACTGACAGACACACAACATAGAAACAAATATATCCAGGAAAAAAGAATGTGTAGGGTCATACTTATAAGACTTGCTTGCTTGCTTCATGAGCATAAGAGACGTCTGGGGGGTATATGCTAATATGCAATCTGTAGTGAGAAGTAACGCAGGTATGAATATTCATTTCTACTCACTTAGGTGTTTCTAGAAATGCTTGTTGTTCTTAAGTACTCACGAACTCGGGATGAGTAGTCCTCCGTCTTGCCCCACAACGCTGCTCCGCTGAAGTGAGGAGAGCACAGGGCGATAGGTATTTATACCCTGCCTGCAGTTGACTAATTGCCTTATTAGTTCGGAAAACGGAAATGCTGACATGACCAAACTAGGTATTTCCGCCGATTTAAAGGTAAGGTTGGTTGTTTAAGTGAATGATTGGAGCCCCTTATATGGGACGTCCGGTAGTGTCCGCTCTCCCGTGTCCACCAGCGGTCTGTACCGCCTGTGCGCATGATGGATGCGCTCACAAACCCACCGCGCATGCGCGAGGTGCACCGGTAATCACCCGCGCATGCACAGAGGGGCTCGCTGGTTAGTGTCTAAAGTCCCATGCGTGAGGTGTAGCGGTGAATCCCCGTGCATGCGTAGTTGGCCGCATGAGGTGTAACTGGTATTGCAGTTTGTCATTCTGCGTTGTTCCCATGTTGTGCCATTCCGGAAAGTTAGTGTTGTACTTTTCTCTGTCAGGTGGCAGCTACTACAGTTGCCGCATGGGAAATGGCCTTGAACTCCTATGGTGGTCTGTCGGGGTTCCTGGGCAGGTTTTGGTCTTGTATGCACTAGGATGTCTTTAAGGTTACGACCTCTACGGTGTGCAAACATTGGTTTCTGAAGTTGGAGATCACCACAGTTGAGGATGCCCCAGTGTTTGTTAATGATCTTAGAAACTTTGTTTGACATCGTGTTGTAAGTCGTGACGCAAATGGGACGTGTGACTTCTGTAGGGGCCTTCTGCTTGTCCTCCAATAGAGCTTCCCTGTGGTTATTTCTGGCTCGCTTCATTGCTTTATCAATGATTTTTACTGGGTGCTGCCGTAGTATTAGTTTCTCCTTTAGATCACAGGCCTGAGTTCTAATTTACGAAACTTCAGTGCAATTACGCCGTAGGCGCAAAAACTGGCCATAGGGTAGGTTTTCTCTAAGGTGTCTGGGGTGAAAACTATCAAACCTCAAGAGACAGTTCCTAGCTTTCGGTTTGAAATGAGTCGTTGTCTTTAACACCCCTCCTTCCGCATAGATGTTCAGGTCTAGAAAAACCAGTGTTTGGTTGGAGACTGAACTTGTGAATTTCAGAAAGGCATTCTGATTGTTTAGCCAAAGCAGAAAGTCATTGACAGACTGGTGATCACCTTCCCAGATGACCAATATGTCGTCTATATACCTCTTCCACGATTTAATGTTTTGTCTGTAAGGGTTATGGGTATGTAGAATCTTCGTTGTTTCCAAATGGTGCACATACAACCCTGCCAGACTAGGACCAAAGGTTCTGCCCATACTGGTCTCATGGCTTTGCGGGTAAATTGTAGATTTATATTGAAGAAAGTTCTTCTGTAGTGCCAGGGATATACATTCCAGGACCAGGTGTCTAGGCGTTTGGTATTTCCAAACTGATGTAAAGACGACCTCCTCTATGATCTGGAGTGTCTCATCATGTGGCAGACTTGTGTAGAGACTTTCAACGTCCAGGCTCAAAAGGAGTTGGGTACTAGGGTCAAAAGTAAGGTTTTGCAGGAGTTGTAAGACAGATTTTGTATCCTTGAGATAGGTGTCTGTTGTCTGCACCAGGGGACGTAGAAAAGCATCAGCAAATTTTGACAGCGGCTCGAGTATTGAGCCTATGCCTGATACTATAGGTCTCCCTGGTGGGTTCGTGATGTTCTTATGGATTTTAGGGATGCAGTAGAAGTAGGGGATACGCGGCGCAGTTTGTGCCAGGAATTCACCTTCCTTCTTACTCAGCCAGTCATGTGCTAAACCTTCTTCGATCATGCCTCCTATTTTTACCCGTAGGGTCTCGGTGGGGTCTTGATGCAGAATGGTGTAGTTACGCCTGTTTGCAAGCAGTCTCATGCATTCATTATCATAAGCCTCCGCGGTTTGTAGGACGATTGCCCCACCTTTATCTGCTGGTTTAACTATCACGTCTTTGTCCTCAGCTAATGCTTTAATGGCTTGTTGTTCCAATCTACTTGTGTTTTAAAAGGTGTTGGTGTTAGACGTATCTAAGTTGTTGACTTCTGTCATGATAGCTTTTTCAAATAGTTCGATAGGAAGTATTGGGTCTGGTGGAGTGAAGGTGGACTTCGGTCGGAGGCCCGTGTCGGTTGATATGATAGATGGTTTGTCTGCAAAAAAAGCCTGTAGTTTCAATTTCCTGACAAAGTCTTTAATCTCCATGTTTAGTCTGAAGATATCGGGTTTTTGTGTTGGCACAAAACCCAAACCCTTATTCAGCACAGTTTTTTGTATCTCAGTTAAGGGCATCGGTGTCAAGTTCACCACTAAGTCCCTCTCTTGCTGGTTGATGGTTGGGTTGGGAGGGAACCTGTCATGCTTCTTGTCATTCGGGAGTTGCCCTGATCCTGGTCTTCCCAAGCAACATTGTTGGCCTTCCGGTTCCTCCCTCGTTGCCCTGGGCGGGTACCTAAAAAAGGTTGTGGACCATAGAAATTCCATGGCTGTCACTGTGGAGGAGGTACCAGAAATCATTAAATCGCTTCCCAATGGTTAAGCTCCGGGCCTGGATTGGTTCACATGCAAATTTTATAAATCATTATTGATCAATTAGTGCCCCATTTGGTTGCGATGTATGGTGACGCCCATGACAAGCTGTTATTACCTCCCACGTTGAGAGAAGCCATGTTGATTGCCCTCCTAAAACCAAACAAAGACCCAGAATCCTGTGAATCATATAGACCTCTATCACTAATTAACGTAGACACAAAAATATTAGCTAAACTTCTAGCGACGAGATTACAACCCCTAATGACCAAATTAATATTACCTGATCAGTCAGGGTTTATACCCACAAGGTCAACGGCGCACAATACCAGAACACTTTTCGCACTTTCACATTATTTAATTCCAAAAACTAAAGCGGTTGCGGTCATGTTAGATGCGGCAAAAGCATTTGATTCTATAGAGTGGCAAATGTCTCAATACAGTTTTATGGAGAATGGGGTTCCCTCCTGTCTTCCTGCAATGGGTACAAATACGGTACACTAAGCCAACAGCGCGTATAAGAGTTAACAACTTCATCTCTGATACTGTGTCGATTGCAAGGGGAACGAGGAAGGGATGCCCACTGCCCCCATTGTTATTCACGATAGCGCTTGAACCGCTGGCCTGTAAAATTTGGCATGGGCATCATTAATCGACTCTCCAATTCCCACAGAGACCATTGCATATATCATATATCTTTATATGCAGATGATATGATGTTACATGTGCGGGGACCAGAACAACACTTAGCCCCTCTACTACGGGAATATATTCAATTTTGGCATCAGTCTGGGCTCCAGATAAACTGGTCAAAATGTCTCATAATACCACTAACTGACACCACACATCCTACAGAGTTCCCACTGGAGTGGCAATCAGATCCCGTAAAATACCATGGTGTCTGTTACCACCGAGACCCAGAACTTGTAATTCGTATGAATTTTGGTAGGGCGATTAGTGCGATGGAAGATAAAATAGGGTGCTGGATTCAATTACCGTTATGGCTAGCTGACTGACTAGCCATTGTTAAGATGGTCATCTTGCCAAAATTTGTATATCTTTTTAACAATATACCCATTACCCCCACCCCCCCAGCTGAAGTATTTCGCAGATTAACTTCCCTAGTGATTCGTCTGATTTGGGCAGGCAAGCCGGCCTGTATTGAACTACGCGCTCTGACATTACCATATTCCAGGGGTGGTTTTAAAGTTCCGGATTTCTCATTTTATTTTTTATGTGCACAACCGCAGTATGCACATTATTGGTATCATCAAATCCCTAATCTCACACATGTGGCCATAGAGGAAGGGGATGCATCCCCAATCCCGCTGAGTGCTATTGTAACTCATCGCCGGCCTCATCTTGATAAGAAAGATATAAATACTATTGATACGACAAATGCTGCCTGGCGCAAAATGGGTAGATTAGCGCATAAATTGCCATTATATGCCCCTGCATTACAGGTGCATCATCATCCAGATTTATCGGTCACGCAGGAAGAGGTGGGCATGGGTCTGCTAAAACAGGTGGGCATATATACCATGGTGGAACTATACTGTAACGGCACATTTAAAACACCTCAAACTCTTACATATATTAGTAAGCAAACTCAATTGTTTTGATTAACATACCATAGATTACAGGGTGCGGTAAAGAAATGATATCCCTCTCACCCAGCGGAATCGCCGCAATTGACAGTGTTACAATTGATTCTTACTGCGTCCAGTAATACACACTTGGTATTAAAACTGTACTGAAAGCCTACCTGTCTAAATTCTACGCTTTCTACTAGGTCGCCGCCCCGTTCCACCACGGATTGTGCCGCTTGTGTGGAGGGCGTCCCTGACCTTTGGCCCGGCCCCCGAGGGCGTAATACTACCGCCAGAGGTGGGACCGGTGCCTTTTTAGGCTGAGCCACTATCTCCCACGCAGAGGACACGCCGGAGCTGTTAGGCGCCGCAGCAGCGCTTTGTTCTCTGTTTTAAACTTGCACATCATTAGAAATTGTATTGCCGTTTTTAAAACTTCGCTGTTGGATCTGTGTGAAAGCCTACCTGTGTAAATTCCTCGCTTTCTACTAGGTCGCCGCCCCGTTCCACCACGGCTTGTGCCGCTTGTGTGAAGGGCGTCCCTGACCTTTGGCCCAGCCCCCGAGGGCGTAACACTACCGCCAGAGGCGGGACCGGTGCCTTTTTAGGCTGAGCCACTATCTCCCGCGCAGCGGACACGCGTGGCGGGCCGCCGGCGGGTTGCCGAAGGCGAGCCCATCTGCGTCCGTCCGCGCTGGTCCGTCGCCTGTTGCCTAGATCCCTGGTCGCTTGATTAGCGATGGCTAAGCATGGGCGTAAAATCCGTTCCGCTCGCAAAATTTGCGGATTTTCGGCAAATTTGCAATACGCGAACTCTTGCGTATTTGCCAAAAATGTGTACATTCGCACGCGGGGGATTTTTTTGCTTGGTGATACAATATTGCGGCGCGCGGCGTCCACTTACCGTCATTCAGCGTTTGCCAAGTTGTTTTTCTCGATATTTTGCGAGTGCTGCGCCATTTTGGATCTTGCTGCGGGATCCCGCAGGAGATTGTCGACCGCGATTACGTCATCGCGCCTTGCCACCTTGCACAGCACGCATCGCGAGAGTCGAACACGTAGGTGCGGCGGGCAGCAACAATCTCGCACTCGCGAAATACAGATTTTGCAATTCTGCACAAGAAATCCACCAGCAAACAGCATAAACCTTCAGAAAATGATGATTTTTATCAGAATCACTCCTCAGGTTGACATTTGCCTGCACTTTTTTTTAGCAAGGAGTCCATTTTGGGGGGGGGAGGAAGGAAGTGCCCCACAGTCTCCAACTTCCTGTTCCTGTCCAGCAGGCTCCTCCCAGTGCTTTCTTCATGTGCTGGTCACTTTCATTTGGACCTTGACCTGGAAGGATTACTCTTTGTGGATGCTGCTGGATATTTGGATTTGAGGCCTTTTTGACTTTCTTTGGATCACTTTTGGATTAGAAATCAACTTTCACAAGTAAGTTTGTTTGGGGCATTACAGTTGCTGCAACTACAATTTTGGAACTTTTTCAGAACATTAAATAAAATATATTGTGGGTAGCCACAGTATCCAGTAGGACCAGGGTTAGTTATGGGTGCATGATACAACTGTTTTGTTGAATTTAAACATCATTGAGGCCATGGATGGGCTGGGATTGTGCTGAATTTTGTTTTTTATGTCGATTTTTTGGGGCTGCTGTTGTGGCCTTTTGCCAGGGGTAGTGAGTGGTGCATGGACTTAGTCTGCCTGTGGGGTCTCTTTAATGTAAACATCCTGGATGGCATTGTATTGTGGTGATTTTTGTTTTTTTTCTCTTTTTTGGGGTGTACTGTTGATGTGGACTGGCCATGTGGGTGGTGGTGGCCATTTTGAGTGCTTGTACAGGCAGGCCCTCCACATGTGCTTGGGGTGCAATGGGCCATTTTGAAGACAGGCAGTGTCTGAGGCCTGCACCCATTTTGCCTAGCTTTCATCCATTATGCCCAGGGGTAGTGAGTGGTGCATGGGCCTAGTCTTTCTGTGGGGTGTCTTCTTGAATTTAAACATCATTGAGGCCATGGGTGGGCTGGGATTGTGCTGAATTTTGTGGTTTTTGTAGATTTTTGGGGGCTGCTGTTGTGGTCTTTTGCCCAGGGGTAGTACTAGTGAGTGGTGCATGGACTGAGTCTGCCTGTGGGCTCTCACTCTCTTTAATGTAAACATCCTGGATGGCATTGGATTGTGGTGAATTTTGTGTGGTTTTGGTTTTTTTTTAGGTGTACTGTTGATGTGGACTGGCCATGTGGGTGGTGGTGGCCATCTTGAGTGCTGGTACAGCCAACATGTGCTTGGGGTGCACCCATTTTGCATAGCTTTCATCCATTATGCCCAGGGGTAGTGAGTGGTGCATGGGCCTAGTCTTTCTGTGGGGTGTCTTCTTGAATTTAAACATCATTGAGGCCATGGATGGGCTGGGATTGTGCTGAATTTTGTGGTTTTTGTCGATTTATTGGGGCTGCTATTGTGGCCTTTTGCCCAGGGGTAGTTAGTGGTGCATGGACTGAGTCTGCCTGTGGGGTCTCTTCAATGTAAACATCCTGGATGGCATTGGATTGTGGTGATTTTTGTGTGTTTTTCGTTTTTTTTGGGGTGTACTGTTGATGTGGACTGGCCATGTGGGTGGTGGTGGCCATTTTGAGTGCTTGTACAGGCAGGCCCTCCACATGTGCTTGGGGTGCAATGGGCCATTTTGAAGACAGGCAGTGTCTGAGGCCTGCACCCATTTTGCCTAGCTTTCATCCATTATGCCCAGGGGTAGTGAGTGGTGCATGGGCCTAGTCTTTCTGTGGGGTGTCTTCTTGAATTTAAACATCATTGAGGCCATGGATGGGCTGGGATTGTGCTGATTCTGTTTTTTTTGTCGATTTTTTGGGGCTGCTGTTGTGGCCTTTTGCCCAGGGGTAGTACTAGTGAGTGGTGCATGGACTGAGTCTGCCTGTGGGCTCTCACTCTCTTTAATGTAAACATCCTGGATGGCATTGGATTGTGGTGATTTTTGTGTGTTTTTTTTTTTTTTAGGTGTACTGTTGAGGTGTACTGTTGATGTGGACTGGCCATGTGGGTGGTGGTGGCCATCTTGAGTGCTGGTACAGGCAACATGTGCTTGGGGTGCACCCATTTTGCATAGCTTTCATCCATTATGCCCAGGGGTAGTGAGTGGTGCATGGGCCTAGTCTTTCTGTGGGGTGTCTTCTTGAATTTAAACATCATTGAGGCCATGGTTGGCCTGGGATTGTGCTGATTTTCGTGTGTTTTTTTGACTTTTTGGGGTGTATAACTGATGTTCCTCTGTCTTCCATTGCTTTTAGGTGCACAAGAGAACCACCAGTGCCAGGAAGCAGTCCTGCTGCGGTGTGTGCAGCACAACGTCACGTGTGGCCACAGACAACTCTGCAACTTGTGCAACTGCGGCCTGCTGTTCTGAGTGACATCTGAAGAAGATGGCCCCAAAAAAAGTTCCCCGTTGCTCCTCTAGCAAGAAAGTTGCCAGAAAGGAGCAGAAGAAGCAAGTTACCAAGCAGACTGGTGTGCCGCCCGCCACATTTTTTGGGAATAAAAAAAAAAGTACGCCTGCAGCAGCAGCGGGATCTGCTGGGGACCAAGCTGGGAGCAGCACCCCAGCTCCATTGGGCTCAGTGCCACCCCCACGCCAACTTAAGTCCAAGCCCTTGAGTGCTGCAGAGGCAGCCAGTCTACTTGTTCAATCACCATCGACCAGTGATGTTGGCTCATCGCAAGAAAGTAGCAGCAATGTCCCTCAATCAACACAGGTTGTTGTAACTCATCTGACGAGTGTTGAACAACCACAGCCGCAACAACAACCACATGTGCAAGTACAAGCCCAAGTACATGTGGAAGGAGAGGCGGCGCAAGGAGAGGAGCAAGCAGAGGTACATGGAGGGGCACAACAAGTGCCCACAATAGTTGTTCCTCCAGAAGTAGGGGCACATCTGGAAATCGACAATCAAGCCGAGGTATCATTCGAGGAAGCCACTCCTCCTGATGATCATTCATTGTCTTCCACACCCTGAGCAAGGAAAAGATCAAGGGTGGTGGTGTCTACATCTTCTTCAAGCCCACCTCCTTCTGATGATATGGATCTTACTTGGGAACCAGCACCACTGCCGTCTGAGAGTGAGGCTGAGGCACACCATGATCTGACAAAGGTAGCTAAGCATAAAAAGAAGGTCGTCGAAACTCTCATAGTTATGGAGTGTGATGACGCTCAACAAGAAGTGGCGTATACTCCTGCTGCTGAAGACTCTCACGACGACGACGCAGTCATCACTAACGTCACTGAAGCCCCAGCGGGCATCCAGCAAACAGACATTTTGACCCTAGCCCGACAAGCTGCTGAGCGTGATGATGAAGTCGACGAGGAGGCAATGGGAACACCACAATTATTGAAGTTAACTAGTACACCACCACCTACCGCTTCCATATTTCTTCCTCGCCAGAAGGGACCTCCATCCACCTCGACCTCAATTAGTGGTGGGCAAAGTGCAAAACGTAGTAAAGTTCAGCAATACGCATCCTCCACTTCATCTGGCATTAGCATCATGACCACCACCAGTATCACCTCCTCTGGCTCCCCCAGACATTTCAAGTCCGCAGTTTGGGACTTCTTTAGTACTTGCCCAAAAAAGGAAAACCTAGCCATTTGTAGCATTTGTAAGCTTGCAGTTAGTCGTGGTAAGCTTGATACCAACTATGGTACCGGAGGCCAGAGAGGTCATCTTAAGAGACAGCACCTTGTCCAATGGCTTGCGCACCTAAAGAAGATCAAGGAAGCCCAAATTGGAAGTCAAGAAAACGTTGATGTTCCATCTGATGATGACGAGGAAGGAGAAGCGTCACACACTTCACTTACACCCAGTACCCCTGTCAGCACACCCCCTGTGAGCCACACTAAGAGTGTGGGACAGAGTGAGACACCAATGCGAAAAAGTTCATCAGCGAGCGTAACTGGGTCGAAGAAGTCATCATCATCCCGTAAAATGGTCCAGGGCAACATTAGAACCATGTTGTTTTCAGACGCGCCATATGAACGCAACCACCCAACGGCGCGTCTGTATAACACTAAGCTGGCTAAAATGCTAGCACTGGATCTTCTCCCTTTTTCTTTTGTAGAAGGGGTTGGTTTTCTAGAATTAGTGGCAGCGCTCTGCCCTAAATGGAAGGTTCCTAGCCGGTTCTATTTTGCCCGAGTTGCGGTTCCAGCACTACATGAGGATGTGCTGGAGGTGATTGGGGCAGCTTTGCAGAAGAGTGCTGTTCACACTATACATCTGACAACAGACATGTGGACCAGTGGCGCAGGCACTGATTACATGTGCATCACTGCACACTGGGTCTCTTTTTCAGGGGTTAAAGCAAAGCTAAACGCAGGTGTTGACCTGGACCAAGTTTATAAAGCTGCTCGGAAACATGCAACACTAGCCATGTTTGGCTTGGAGAAACGTCATACAGCAGAAAACATTTTGAATGAGTTTAACACAAAGGTCTTTCACTGGCTGTCCCCAAAAAAACGCGAGATTGGTTATGTTTCCACGGATAATGGCGCCAATGTAGTTAAGTCCATGGATCTGGGTCACTATTTCAGAGTGCCGTGTTTGGCGCACTGTATAAACCTGGTTGTTAAAAAATTCTTGGATAAAGACAGTCGAGCGTGCGAGTTAGTGGCCACCTGCCGAAAAATGTGCAACCATTTCAGCCATTCTTTTAAGGCCCGGAAGCATCTGTGGAGCCTGCTACATGAACGTCGAATGCCAGTGAAAGCACTCATCCAGGAGGTGCCAACACGTTGGAACTCAACCTTCTAC
This sequence comes from Lissotriton helveticus, assembly GCF_964261635.1. Taxonomy (NCBI): domain Eukaryota; kingdom Metazoa; phylum Chordata; class Amphibia; order Caudata; family Salamandridae; genus Lissotriton; species Lissotriton helveticus. The sequence goes on along the minus strand of NC_136060.1, from coordinate 83,999,044 downwards.
ATGCTTGAGCATCTGTATGAGCAGTTTACGGTACTCGATCAGTATTTCTTAACACTGGGTACAGCTCAGAAGGACCTAAGGCTAGATGCGGCGGAATAGGAGCTAGTTAAAAGCCTGACAGACATGCTTCGTCCGTTTGAGGTCTTCACGCGTGCAGTCAGCAGGGAGGACTGTAATTTGGGAAAAGCTATCCCATTGTTGCGCATGCTGGAGCACAAACTGAAGGCGGTGTCTTCTAAGTTTCAAACAGATGAAGAACAGCAAGAAGTTTTTGTTTTGGCGGAGAAATTATTAGAGCGCCTACTTGGCGATGAACGTCTTCAAAAGATCCACTCAGAACAGCATTATATTTGTGCTACTATTCTGCATCCACGCTACAAAAAGGCGCTGGCAGGCAGTGCATTATTTCCTTTTGGTGATGAAGATGTTACAAAGTACAAACATTGGCTAGCCTTGTCAGCCATGAGGTTTGAAAGAGAACGGCAGCAAATAACGGCAGCAAATTTAAGGAAAAGGCAGTACATCAGCATCAGCAGGCCATCCCCAGTCAAAAGACTCCACTTCTGCACCTGTGGCTGTGGCAGAAGTGACCTCTCAGCCGTTAAAGACACCGGCAACTGGATCATCTGCACCAGACACAACAGAAATATCGGGTGATGATGGTGAAGAGGATTGGCTAGCTGAGCTTGGGTTTGGTTCTCAAAAGTAAGCAAAGTGGAGGAACCGTGGAGAACCTTGAGTCGATGGTGCAGGACTATCTGAATGACTCAACAGAGGTCTATGTTAATGCTGACCCATTGGCGTATTGGCATGGGAAAAAAGAATTGTGGCCAGAGATCACCCACCTGGCTCTAAATTACTTGTCTTGCCCACTCGCATGTGTGTCTTCTGAACGTGTTTTCAGTGCTGCTGGTGGCATTGTTACTTGCAAACGGACCCGCCTCTCGCCCAAAAATGTGGAGAGGTTAACAATGATCAAGATGAATCAGCACCTCATACCACCAGATTATAAAGTACCAGATTACACCACGGAAGAAGACGAGGAGGACAGCAACTTAGATGAGGGAATTTCTTCTGTGTTAGATGACACTGACCTACTCCTGCCTGAATTCGTAGAGTATGAGGACGAACTCTTCTTCCCTGACACCGAGCCCTGAAAATGAGCCAATGAATCAAGAACTTTCTTTTTCGTAATTATTCACTTTTATTCCTGTGTGTCTGTCTTTCTTTGTTTTGCACAGTTAATATAATTAAAACTTTAATCACCTGTACTTTTGCTTTTTGGCTGTTTGGGGGTCTTCTACTTGTTCTCGCCTGGGTTGACGGGTCTGGGGACATTGCTGGGAAGGTCTAATACCGGATAAAACTGGTTTGGACTACATCCATGAGGAAAAAGTTTTTGCATTTTCTGACATTTCACTCAATGTAGCGTTTTCGGGTGCCTGTTTGGGGGGCTTCCTGGCGTTTGTGGGTGGGTTTCGGGGTCTGGGAGCACTGCTGGGTATGGATAGTTTTGATAGCAAGAGGTTTGAAGGAAATCCATGGAGGCAGAGGGGAGTTAGGGCCTAGCTGCAGAGCGCGCACTGAGTGATTTTGGAAATTTTCAGAAAAGTGACAAAGTCCCCATTTTTGTACTTTTGCTTTTTGGCTGTTTGGGGGTCTTCTACTTGTTTTCGCCTGGGTTGACGGCTCTGGGGCCATTGCTGGGAAGGTCTAATACCGGATAACACTGGTTTGGACAACATCCATGAGGAAAAAGTTTTTGCATTTTCTGACATTTGGCTCAATGTAGCGTTTTCGGGGGCCTGTTTGGGGGGCTTCCTGGTGTTTGTGGGTGGGTTTCGGGGTCTGGGAGCACTGCTGGGTATGGATAGTTTTGATAGCAAGAGGTTTGAAGGAAATCCATGGAGGCAGAGGGGAGTTAGGGCCTAGCTGCAGAGCGCGCACTGAGTGATTTTGGAAATTTTCAGAAAAGTGACAAAGTCCCCATTTTTGTACTTTTGCTTTTTGGCTGTTTGGGGGTCTTCTACTTGTTTTCGCCTGGGTTGACGGATCTGGGGCCATTGCTGGGAAGGTCTAATACCGGATAAAACTGGTTTGGACAAAATCCATGTGGAAAAGCCTTTTGGCACTTTTTGTAACTTAGGGTTCGTTAGGGCGAGCCCTAGCAGCAGGATTGCATGTGTTTCGGGGTGTTCTTGATTTTTGCAACTGAGTTCTGGGGTCTTAGAGCACTCGTGGGAATGTGTAATTTTGGTTGCAAGTGATTTGAAGAAAATCCATGGTGGGAAAGGGGGGATCACTTACTCTGTGGGAGGCACTTAGTGTTGAAAACAATTTGGCCATTTACACTTAAAGGAAGAAAATGACACAGACTTAAGTTTCAGGAAAACAAACTTACTGTTAAACCCCCACCCACCAGACTCAAAAGCAGTAAAAAACAGGTATGCTCAGATAAAGTTTCAAAAAGTATATTTGTGTAGCCCTAACAAAATAATCTCCCGCAAGATCCTCCCTAACTCCAACGATTGTCCTTCAAAAGTCCCAAAAACAACCCAACTCCCAATTCCCACCCCCCAAAAGTCTCTAAAAAAGGGGCAAGGGACACTACGGCAGGATGCTGTTCACTTTAGCGGCCAGGGCATCATACTCATTGCGGAGGGTGGCATGGTCGGAGCGGAGGCCCTCCACCAAGTTCTTATAAGTTAAGACCTCCTGCTCCAGGTAGGACACTCTGAGGCATAAGCGGCGCTGGCGTGCCTTGCAACTCCTGGGGGGGGCAGCTGCTGTCTTTGCTGCTCGGCGGTGGCGGTTGGCTTTGGTAGCCCGGCTCCGTACCGCTGGAGCACTGCGCTGGCTGGCAGCCCGTGTGGGCCCGGAGGAGGATGCAGCTGTCGCAGTGGATGTACATGTAGACTGCGTGTCCTCCTCCTCCAGGGCCAGAAGCTGCCGATATTCTGCGACAGTGGAATCCAGCCTCCGTTGCCGGGCCATTCGAGCCTGCTCCTTCCTTGATGGTTTTTTTGATTTGGAAGGAACATCTATATGAAGAAAGAAAGACATAGTCTGTAACTAATGCTCCTTAAGATTAACACAAAATGATTGAGCAGAAAGTTGTGTCACAGTACAACTAGCAACTTGAAAGCACAGTACATAACTATTGAGGCCAGTATCTATCTAACCTCCCACGTCTTCATCCTTGCTCTAACATTAGTGGGAGTTTAAGGAACAAATTCTACGAGCACTATGGACTTCCATTACAGTCGACTATGACAGTACACCAGTCTTATTCTTCTTCTTCTCTCTTGTTTAGGAAAATTGGTACGTTATCTTCTGCAAGCCGGCATAATGCCAGCGCAGTGAACTTTCACCCGAGAAAAACAGACGCACACCATGATGAGTGAGACAGACTTGCGTTACTGTACCGGTCCAGTACATGCAGTTGGTGAAGCTCTTACTTTTCTATTACGGGTGGCACTGAGAATACTCTGTTAAAAGGGCTACTGCTTAATTAATTTAACTCTCACCCTACAGTGCAAATGAGTACTAGAAAAGGAAAATGAAGAAGCTAAATAATCTGATTATCTATCACTTCACATGGGATGTATTTGATTACATATGGGATGACTTTAGGTGCTTTGCTTTTTATTGAGTGAACAGTGATACACCAACACATGAATGACGTACTACTACTAAACTAAACTTATTAAGAGAGGTAGGGAGTGTCCACCGTAATAACCGGATATATGCTATGCTTGCAGTTGCAATACAAACTACTGCTACTATTCATGGTAGTATTTGGACAAAATTACAACTTCTTTTCCTTGCCTTTCCTACACTGGAATGGACGTGCGGGTGCGGTGTTACATGCTCTTCAAAGTAACATTTAGTTCATCCAGTGACCGTCTACTCTCTCTAGATACACATATGCTATCTAAGAGTCAGATAGTACCATGATCCAGGCATCCATCCATTCAAAGTATATGCACACATACAGTTTCTGTTTCACCCACCCAGGCTGTTCTCCTTCCACCCATCCTTGCTTCATCATTCACCCAGCCATGCACCGTACCATATTCTTTCCTTCCCAGCCACCTCGGGGACCAAGCAAACACATATCATTCTTCTTTGCCAGTCATCATTAAATTTCTCGTCCTTCCACACTTACTTACACCCTTCTTTCGCTTTTCGTTCATCCCATCCATCAAGTTCATCTCAGATCTGATTGGGATTCTTCTCGCCAAAAACTTCACAGCTAAGTCGAAGTACATTTAGAGGAGGCTACTACCTGGTTGATTTATAATACACCCGTGCAGAAAGCACACTCTGCAGTCTTCAATCTCAATAAGTAAGGAATATATAGCTTACCTCTGCCCACCACCACCGTGTGAACCCTCACAGGCACATTGGTGTCGTCCGGCACTTGCACCGCCTCCTCCCCAGAAGTGTTCTCCTCATCCAACACCACCACCTCCGCGCTGGCCCCGCCACCAGATGTTCCACCTACAAAGTACATTTAAGAATGTTAGAATACACCACTCACTACTATATAATATTTGGTCTAGGAATAAAGAAATGTGAAAAAAAACAGAAAACAATGTAATAATTTGTGACTATCTAATCTAAAGTAAAAATGTCCCTTTTTCCAGGGAAGGTTCAGTGCATAGAGCTATTGCTGAATAGAATGGGAGTCCAATGGAATTGCCAAATGTGCAATCTTAGTTAGCTACATAGACAGACTAATAAGAATAATCTAGTAATACCACAGGGAGTCATAGTCGAGGCAGGATAGGAATTTAGATACAGTCTAAAAGAAGATCAAATACGATTTAGAAAAAATCGAATGAGGAACGCTAGGAAAAAATCGGTACGCTATATTAAAATGAAAACTTACTGGGGCCATAAAGGAGCCCTCGCCTGGCCGATCCTGGCCTTCTACAGCAGCAGCAGCAACCACCTCCTCCTCTGTCCTCTTGCCCCTGGGGGGAGCTGATGTACAACATGAAAGAAAGAAAGACCCGAAAACATGGATGATTGTTGTCAACCAAATCAAACATTTCAAAAGAACAATAACAAAATATTTTGGCGAAATAGCAAATAGACAACTATTCCACGGGATATATTGACCGATCTCATGTGGTCTACTACGTTATTAGTATTGCTTGATTTGTGGACCGTCGACTTGGAAAGTTCTTATGTAACTCACTAAACAAACTACTAAAAAGGTTTGCCTAGGACTGGCAGGCAGCAGTCCGCTGCACGCAAAGTGACAGACAAAGTCCATCATGATTGCAGATCAGGGACAACACTAAAAAGTTTCCTACTACATTAACTAGTCATTAAAATAGTCAAACTATCAATCCACCACCACTATTTCTTCCTATCGCCATGTGTACAAAGGAAGGACTGGACTTGAGTCTGTAGGGGCTGATTTGGAAGCCCCTTGCGGCTCTTTTGCTCCATTGTTGCGTGACTTTTGTGACGCAGCGGCAGAACAAAAGAGGCGCCATGGTGCGGCGTATATTAACAACGTGACGCATATGGGAGATGCATCACGTTGTAAAGCCCTGCGCCATCAGGGGGCGTTCCGGCGCATGGGAGGGCGTTCCTGCGCAGGAACTCATCCTAAAAGTGGCTGAGGGACATCTACAAGATTTTAATCGGTCACTTTGAGGACAATGATGAGTGACTCAAACCCTGCGCCTGCTTGAAGCAGACGTACGGCTTGACGCAGCATTGGGGAGATAGAGCACCCCAGAGCATTGCTGGAGCTGCACCATCATTGCGACGCAACTCCAGCAATGCGCCGCCTTTACTGCACAGAAGCGTAATGCTTCGGTGACGTTTTGGGCACATGGTGCGCCGCATTGTAAATACGGCGCACCATGGTTGGTGGTGGCGTGGCGCACATTTACTGGCGCATCCCTGCTACTTTGCAGGGATGCGCCGGTAATTAAATATCTGACCCTAAGTGTCTAGTATTACACAGTTCTTTAAACTACACTCATGCATAATTTCACAGGCCAATGAAATGAACACAAAATCGAAAACAAATAAGCATAGTAGCAGCGCTACTGAGAAGGAGAGCAGTGCACCTGAAATGCACAGAAGATTTTGAAATATAATTTACCTACAATGTAATCAGCAGCATTATTGCTCTTGGTAAAAAACAAAAATTTGCAAGATAATAACACACAGAGCAGGAGAAAACAGAGTAGTAAAGAAATAGCTACTACTACTCACCAAGCCCGGGGATCTCAAGGCCGAGCAGGTCCAGCAGATCGCGTTCCCGGTCCAGGATATCCGTTCAACGGTGGGTGACTTGGTTGTAGGTGCGCCGGACCCGAGATTGTTGGTACATGGCCCGGCACACCTTCTCCCACCGCTTCCGTCGCTCCCGGAGCCCGTAGCCGCTAGCGATCTTGCCACCTGCCATGATGCTCCTGGGGAGGCGGCGCCGAACATAAAAAACTAGTGCGGCCACCTCCTCCGCGCTGAAGATATCCTGGGGCGCGACATTCTCCCCCCTCAAACGCCCGCACGGGAGCCGGGCACGGGGTGCGGGACCCTTCCCCTTCTCAGGATGCTTCCCGGCTCCCTTTACCATGGTCTGGGCAGAAAGGAAGCTAAATAATAAAGAAGAAATAGAATAGGGAAGAAGAAAAGAAAAGAGTTTAAAAAAGTAGTTTAAAATTAACAAAAAGTAGCAGAAAACACACAAATATAGAGCTAGAAAAATAGAGGGATAGATAATAAGTAAAATAGATTTAAAAAACTTCAAACAAGGAAAGGATGGCAGAGATTCAGAGAGGATACAGAAAGCATGCCCAGAACCATAGCAATGAATGAGAAACAAGATGGCCGCGCCCGTTCACGACCGCGTGGGTAAGTTCGCGCAAGATTTTCCTCGCGATCACACGCAAAATTGTACTAGCAAGCCGCACACTTTGCGAGATTACACATAGCGCCCGGAAACGGAATTACGTCACGCAAACAAGATGGCCACGCCCATGTACGAACGCTAGGGTAACTTTGCAAACCTGTGATGATGAACCAGATGTAGAAACAACATAGTCGCGGCCGTTGCGAGCCGACAAGTAAGTTCGCAATTGTGAACTGGTACACAAACCTCGCGAACTGGCAGAAACCATTGCGAACAAAAAAAAAAAAAATATGCAAATTCGCGGGAGTTAGCGGATTTTGCGGATTGCGAATCCGTAAATACGCAAGTTCGCGGATTGCCAATCCGTAAAATCCGCCCATACTTAGCGATGGCGCCCTACGCCCGGGATGAGCTGTTTGCTCTTAGATATCAGGCTGACTGCATGGCGCACGCATGGCACCCTGGTTCCCCTACTATACACTGTAACCAGTGTGGCTTTAAGGCCTCTGAGGCTTGTCCATTGCCATCTTCCTCAGCCTCAGCGGCTACTAGCTCCTCTAAGCTACACATATTGAGCTTGAACTGTAGGTCCCTTGTAAAGCACCACGAGGACGTCCATGAGCCCCTCTCAGATGAGAGTCCTGACGTCCTGTTTCTGACAGAAACATGGTTATCTGAGGATTCCTCTGCCACTTTAGCCCTGGCTCTTCCCCCAGGCTACCTTATAAGTGTTCAGAATAGACCCACTGGTAGAGGAGGCGGAAGAGGGGTGATCTATAAGTCCAAATACATCTGCACCCTCAAGACCATAAGCATAGTCAGCAGCGAATGCGCACTATTCAAGATGAGGATTTCTGACACCTTCACCCTCACAGGGCTTCTCGTATACCATCCCCCAGGGCCAGCGAGTGTATTCCAAGAGTCGTTAGTATCAACTATTTCGTCACTTGCGCTTCAATCAGCTAATTTCAGTGTTCTCGGTGACCTCAATCTCCATCTTGAGCGTCAAGACTCTCCCACTATATCGAAGTTTCTTGGCGACTTGGAGGCGTGCCAGCTTCATCAGCTGATCGTGGGGCCCTCTCATCAGGCAGGCCACCTCCTGGACCCGGTTTTTACAAATATAGAGGAAGTCACAGCTGAACCCCCTAGTCCTCTCAGCTGGACTGATCACTTCCTGGTCTCGGTTTCAGTCAAGACTCCAGTCAGTGTGTCGTGTATTTCTATAGGTTCTGATTCGATCCCCCTATTCCTGACCCTATTCTGGTTAAACTTACTAGCTAGTTAACTAACAGTCAGCCCATGAGGCAAGAAATCCCCCATGATGCAGATACCGTTATCTGACGCAGTCACACTACGGCACAGGAACGTGTTATCTGATTAGGTCATAACGCTTGAGATCTAATTAGACAAGCGATATTCCTCCAGCCCCTGATAAGGCATACGACGTTCTCATAACAAATCAAACCTATGACAACCTGGATAATCCGTGCGGCCATTGTTTTGATTTCACAGAGAACTTTAGTAAAGAATGTGCTAACGAGCAAGTCGTATGACATCTTTATTGACGTACCTATGTCCATCCTTACGTCAATCTCGGCACCTTTAAGGTATAAATATTGCCGACCTTGCCCTATGCAAACACACGCGTGGTGACAAGACGGAGCAGCCATACTTGCCGAAGCCGAGAGCAGAAGCAGACCCCGCAGGCAGCAGCCCCGCCTTCCTGACGCGCTGAGAGACGCGCTGCTATCTCAAGCCGAGAGACCCAGCACCGGCGCTTCTGGGCAGCCCTCGCAGGCAGCCTGGAATATCGAGAGCAGAGAAAGAGATACCATTCCTCATTCATCCTAAATTCCAGGTACAGAACTGAATAACCCCTCCTAGAGAATTCTTTAGTTATTCACTTGGCAAAAACAAACTTAAACTAAACTGTAACTTTCTATTCCCGCCCACGCATTAGACTTAGGTCAGGTACACGGGGTAGGCGTATTTAGAAACACCAGTTGAGTACGTTTAGTCAAATGTATATGTGTATGTAAATATATTTTAATCATTTTAAACATCATATGGCTCAGAAACCATATCAATGTTTTTACAGTATTATTTTATACTATTGCTTCTAATGTATGCACTTTACTTAACTATAAGTATTGCAATAATATCGATCCATTTCTCTTGTACGAGAAAAGAGACTGATCAATAAATAACATCTTTTATTGAACACGCCCGTCTCTTCCTTTTCTCTACATTCTGATGAGACTAAGAATGCACGTACTGACTGAGTAAAATAATTGCCTTGTGCTCACACGACTCTCGAGATTGACTCTTGATTAGGGGAGAGCAAAGTTGTCATGTTCTATGGTTGTCAGAAACTAAATCCCTTCTTGTCTAATCAGGGGAGTTCATCCTTCCTTGAATATTCGAGAAAGTTTCTAGCGAACTCTGAGCTTAGCTGGCAAACCCAAAAATTAAGTCTAGTTTCGACAGTAGTAGACCTAGTTAAAGTCTGGCCTAGGCCTTTACTGCTGTAGGTACTATTCCAATGCGCAGAGCCTATTGGGAAAATAGGAGCTACACTACATGGCGCCCAACGCGTTTGGAAAGGGCGATAAAACTAACGTAAGACATTTAGAGTAACTCAGTCGTGCTTTCTCACTCAGACCCCTTTTCCCAAATACTCCAAAGACGTCTGGAGTGGGTGAAAGGTTATATCCTCCAAAACCTCGCAGGAGGGAACTCCTATGTATGGTTCTTGGTATAGTCAACGTTGAAGGATACACCGTTCCAAAATATTGTGCATCTAATCTTTGTTCCATAAAGAAACCTGATCTGCAAACAAACATAATACCATCCTGTCTGTAAAATGGCAGAGAGTGATGATGAAAGAGAGGCAGTTAGATTAGCAACTGAACTCGCAGATGCTGATGCTACCATGCAAGCAGCAGACGCGGATATAATACTCATTCCGGTCATCAAAAGGAGATCTATAACCTTAAAACTTATAGAAAATGGACTGACACCTAGAGGTGGCACAGTCATATTCGTAATTGAGGCACACGAATATCGGCAGACAGAGGTATACTATACATGGATACATTTTCCAGCAGCAAATGCTGTAACAAAGTACTTCCACTATTACAAAGTAGAGGAACCTCCTGAAACGTACACTCCTTTCGAGGAGGTGGAAGTACCACTCAAATTCCAAGAGCATTTGCTCTTATTTGATGGCGCCCTAAAACATAACAATCACATTACAAGGCTCGGTCCTTTAGGAAGACCAGGAGCAACGTGGCCGGTCTTAGCCGGATACACACCACATCCAGACATCGACGAGATGACTGCACCAGAGCTATTAATACAGCTAAAACAACTACTAAAAATTCACAGACAATTAGTTCAGTATGTAATGCGGACTTCAACAATTCAGCCAGCGATTAAAATTCCACAGCTGACCCCTCACCAGGGGAACACAAATAAAATCACACCACAGAACATCCAATCCTGCCTAGGTAAAGTTCCAGCTAAACGGGAACAGATACCATTCTGGTTGGCACAGAAAATCACCCAAATAGAGGCGGTGTTTCCTGACACCACCCCATTAGAAAAGCACAGGATTCTGACTATATGTCTCCCAATGGGAATCGCACCACACATTGAGGACTGTGACACTTGGGGTACGGTCTTTGCTTCAATCTACACAAAAACGCACGGTGTTCCATCCATTTCGGTAATACCAGATGTGCTAAAACAAATTCAAGATGAATACGGTCCAGAACCTGCTTTAACTCTTGGTATGAAATTACTGAAAGACTTCAAGCAGGTCTCGGCTATATTACTAGCCAACATAAAGGGTGAAGCAGCAAACGTGGCGATCCGCCAGAGGTTAAAAGAGACAGATATAGCAGACCAACCAGCTGAAATTGCCAGAATCATAGAAAAATCCTATGAAGAACTAGGCAGAGATAGTCTAGGTGGAATACCAGTAAAACCGCAACTGACTACAAGTCCAGAAAAAATATTTTTTAATAATAATTCACCAAAAAAGAACTGGGATGGAAATAAACAATCCAATCCTAAAGAAAAGAAATTCCAGTCCAGAGGAAGGTCTCCTAGGCGAAGAGAGAAATCTCCAAACCCGAGACAAAGGTCACCTCAGAGTGAACCCTCTGGGAATAGATATAACCTTAGAAATAGGGATAATATTAAAAAACCTGATAGATATCAAGACATTGATACACGTCCGTCTCAATCTTTTCAGAATTCCTCGCAGAAATCGGAAAGAAGAGGACGATCAGAAGAGCACGCCAAGTCCAAAGACAAGGAACCTGCTCAACTGAAAAAGAAATCACAATTTCCAAAAAAGAAGGTAGCCAGTATCAAGGTAGTTAACAATGCCGAGAATACTGAGGACACAACTGAAAAACGGAGAATGGGCTCAGACAATGCTAGACAGCGCAGCAGAGGTGAGCATAGCTCGCAAAGTCCTTATGAATCATCTGGAGACAGTGGACACGAATGAATACCTTCAAGTGGAAACTGCAGATACCAGAGTTAGCAAGCCCCACAAAATATACGAGATAACATTACGTATAGAGGGAGATAAGACTAGGAAAATAAGGGGACTATTTTGGGATAACCTATCCAAGGGCTATGACATCCTTCTAGCTGAAAAAGACTGGCCACCGGAGTTTGTCAGGGAGTGCCCTCATGGCGAAGAAGTAATTATGCCTGCCTTCTCGAATCAAATACCGATTCATAAAAAATACACACTTGCTAGAAAGTGGGCAGTGGCCTTAGCACCTGCTTTATATAAAAATCACGTAGGATGGGATGAGGATTCTCCTCCTCACAAAGTCCAGTTAAAATCACAACCTACTGCACAAAGGCAGTACCCAATTAAGCAAGAAGCTAAAAAACAAGTAAATGAAATACTAGATCAGCTAGAATACCAGGGGGTGATTGAAACTTGCACCTCACAAATGAACAATCCTTTGTTTCCGGTCTCCAAACCAGACAATTCGTACCGTCTAGTTTTGGATTACCGACACCTTAACACATGTTGCAAAACTTTTGCAGTGCAAAACTCACACAGTGCTGCACTAATGAATAACATAGTGCGCAAAAAATACAAAACAACCTTGGACATCTCCAACGGATTCTTTTGTCAAAACATAGCACCAGAGAGCAGATATTTAACAGCTTTCTCAGTAAATGGCACTCAAAAACAATTCTGTCGGTTAGCCCAGGGGTACAAGAACAGCCCGGGGGTATTCTCAGCGAGAGTAACAGAATTACTACAACTATATGATGATGAAGCATTATCTTATGTCGATGACATTTACTTAACAGATGATGACTTGGAAACTCACTTGAAAAGAGTGAACACCATAATACTTGGTTTCGCTGCAGAGGGTTACAAATTCAACTTCAAAAAGTCCAGAATTGCCCATCTGACGGTCCTATTCTTAGGATATGAGTTATCAAGTGAAGGCAAAAGCCTGGCAGACAATTTCCTAGAGAAATGTGCCGTAATCCAAGCTCCTAAAACACTAAAAAACCTACAGTCAATTCTAGGCTTCCTAAATTTCGGAAGAACTTACATTGCAAATTACGCAGAAAGGGTCAAACCCCTTTACGATCTAATTAAACCAGACTTTAAAAGATCCAGTTGGACTCAAGCACACACAGAAATTTTGAGATCCTTACAAACAGACATGCTAATTAAAACAAAATTAGAAACCCGTGATAATACACGCAACCTTGTGATCCGAGTCATCCCAGGGAGATGCGGATTCACATACCTAACCTCTAATGAGGGAGATAAGGTACCAATTGCATTCAAATCACATTTGTACACAAAAGCTGAACAGAGATTCAGCAACAAAGGAAAAATTGTTCAAGCAGTTCAAACCGCAATAGCTAGAGAAAAAGACATAGCTGACGGTAGACATATCACAGTCAGAACAGCAGAATCAGCCTTTGAGGCATTAACAACACCGTGTAATTTACCAACAACAACATTGGATCCAGAATGGTTACAATGGGTAAATTCAATCACAACGGACAAAGTATATTACTTCTTTGATCCAGAACTAGAAGAATTAAAAAATCTAAAATATGAAAAAACGTATCCTCTGCCAATCGACATTCTGCCTCTACGACATTACGCCTGTGTAATCTATACAGACGGACATGCTCAACCCTCCGTTTGGGGAGAACATGCATACAATCCCACATGTGAGATTACAAAAGAAGTGTGGCGCGGAGGTAAACTAAGACCTCTATTAACAAAATCACACTCAGTAGAAACTAATTCAGAACTACAAACTGAAATAATAGCTTTGAAAATGGCGCAAGATAATGCGGATCGCGAATTCCCGACACTTATAGTGTCAGATTCATATTTCTGCGTCAAAGCATATAACAAGGATTTGCAGAAATGGATTCAGAACGGTTACAAAGATGACACAGATGCACCAATAAAGCAGAGACTGCTCTGGGAACAAGTAGCTCTTTTGAAAAAAGAACTACCAAAGACTCACGTGACACACTCACTGAGTCACCAGCGTGATGGCGTTCACGTTGTAGGGAATTCATTGGCTGAAACAGCCGCAGCGGCAGCCAGTAAACCGGCTCCCGTAGATCGAAAAAAGCGTACATTAAAATACATTGACGGCGAAACATTGCTGGCAGTGAAAACGTCATCAAAAGGCGACTGCTCAGCGTTACCGATCAACTATCCACTCAATTATACATACATAATCGATGCAAACTCCGTCCCTTTTGCTCGAATCCCTGGAGTGGGGGATAGAGTGATTCCAAACATGGACAGGAGAAACTTGTTAATCGCAGACGCACACATGGGCGAGGGTCTCAGACACCTTAAATTAAAAGATTCTCTGGAAGAATTACAATCACGGTACTGGTGGCCAGGCATGAGCCTGCACTACACCATGTTTGTAAAAAACTGCCCAAACTGCAACAGAGATCGCAGTGGGGAGAGAAGCAGTTTAATACCTCGTCGTATCAAGGCAGATAATATTACCAACAAAAAGAATGGCTTGCGATTAACATACACAGGCTAGTTCCACTTATAATGTAGATCCACAGCACTCGGCTGACGTCCGGACTGTTATACAAGATTTGCGAGTCTAAATGGCATATACGCTAAGAGCATGCTACGTTCGACCATTTTTTTTTTCACTCAGGCAAACCAGCCTGGGGGGGGAAAGAATGGCCAAATGAGCACAGCCCAGCGGGAATCTTCTCACTTCCTTCCTGAGGGTATGGGATGGTGTAAAGAAAAAACCAAGGCAGAAAGCAATCTATAATGGAAAGGACATTAGGTTCGGGAGCTGGGTGGGTCAAACATCTAATAAGTGTCCAACGTAGTCTAAATAACTTGCCAAGAAATTCTCTGAAGGGATTCAGTCCGTACGAATTATTATTCGGAACTAGGATGTTGATCTCTGACCTTGATAGTCAGACTTCAGTGGTAACAGAAAAAAGCTTTGATGTCAAAGACCGTTTGGCTATTTTGCAGGACTTAAACAAAACAAGAAAAGACCTGAGCAACATACAGTTGAAAGAACAGCCAACGACCACTGAAGAATCACCACCTGTCCCACCAAGACCTGTCTGGATTCCAAAAGTCGGGGATCTAGTCAGGGAGAAGATCGCGGTAAAGAAGGAATTTGGGCCTTCTTACAGAAAAGCAGTTCCTGTATTGTCTGTCAACGGGACAAGATCAGTTGTACTACCGCCACTTGCTGGAAAAAAGGAGAACCGAGTTGTATCCATCGACCTGGTAAAACCACAACATGTGGCCGATAACCAACAGTAGGCCAAGTGGACTCCCAATAAGTAGCAGAACACCAAGGTTTGCTACCAGTACAGAGGTCCTATCAAAGAGGCTCATCACATTCGAAACGCCTACAGAAGAACAACAAGGACTATGCAACAATGCAATAGAACTTAGACCTCTGAAAACCCAAATAAAGACATTTAGCAGAGACACACCAATCTATACAGAAGTACCAAGTGAAAATGCGAGAAACAAAAATCCTGAACCAATTGGAACAATTGACAGAACTGCATCCGGTTACTTCATCAACTTCGATGATTCCTCTGAAGGCTTCAGCGAACAAAAGACACAGCCATCAACAAAATCCTTTAAAGACAAAGCGAAGGAACTTTTGAAACAACTGAAAGAAACATATCTGGTTTCTCCATGGATTGAATTTTGGGTGGGTTTTGGTGCATTTATCCTCACACTTTGGCTCATCATGGTATTTACCTTGGGACGCTTCATTGAGGGAAAATATGCTAAAATGGACACAGCAAGTCAGAACATCAACTTGGTCCTCAAACCACACACATCTTCACACGTCGAGAAAAGAGAACTTTCTTCAGAACTTTCTTCAGCCAACTTCACAGCAATTCCAATATCTGGTGGGGTAGCCTGGGACAACACTGACTATGAAATTTATGGTCCGGTCGAGATCCTGAAATATCCACACCAAATCAAGATCTCCTTGAGTGACTTTGCAAAACCAAACTCATTTGCTGATGATTGGGACTTTGAAAGTATAAACAATATGATGTCTGACTTAGTCATGTCTGCTAAATTTACAAAACATGATTATTTGCAGGGTTCTACAAATTATGACAGCATGTACTGCTATAACCATTATGGTAACCATTTCTTGCATAAATCTGCACAACCTAGAAATGTTTTAAATTTTAATCAATGGGAACATTGTGCTACACCTCCAAAAGGGAGCTCTAGAACCGTGTATGGCAAATATTCATATTTTTCAGGTTTTAACATAACTAATGCTGAAACATTTTATTACAAATTGTCAAACAAGACAGGGATGAAAACCATGATAACCAACACAAAATTGATATATTCAGATTCTTTCTTTGAAAAAATGAATACTTTTGGATTTGATTATTGGGACAAACATGTTGATTTGAAAAGTGTTTGGGGTACAAAAGAATGGCAAGTACAGGGTATAGAAGCTTTGTTTAGAGCCTGCATGATCCCAGAACAAATGATATTTTTAAATGACACCGTTCAACAAACCACCTGTCTTGGCTTAGCCAAAATCAAAGATTTAAATAACCTGTCTATTCCAAAGCCAACAATGTTTAGCAATAACTCTGAAACAGATGAAGAAATAGACATAAACCATATACTTAACCAAAACAGAACACATCCTGATTGGAAACAATGGTTGATCTGGCCCACAGATACAAATAACTGTCAAGATAGATTCCTGAATAAAACACAGGGTTTCAAAATGAACAGGCCAGACCCTAGACATCCCCAAAGACATCACCCAGGGATAATAACAACCTACAGTGTGGGCAAATTATGCCTTCAATGGCTACAAACTTCCACACTGCCTGAAATTAAGCAACACCTAACTTTACTTACTGATGGTGCTGACTTGCGTGATTTCATAATGGGACCACGCAAACAGCGTCAAAAGCGTTTCATAGCAGCCTCTGTATATGCAGCATACAATGAGGCCTGGAAGGTTACTCAAATTGAGACAGCAGAAAGAATACGGGAAATTGACCGTATTAATTTGGAAAAATCACTTTCTGTAGTGGACAATGGGTTAATGACTCTGTCCTCCAGAATTTTTTCATTGGACAGCATTGTGTCTTCAGCAATCGATATATTATCGCAAGACTTACTGTTATTACAACATGGTCAGTCACAATTGCGTTCTATTGTACAGCTTGGCTGGACGTTACAAAATCTGCGTTCAGGCTATGTGCCTTGGCGTTTAATCAACACAACGTCACTATTTCAAATCTTTAACCTTACTGATAGACAAATCGGTATGGCGCAGAAGGGTGCTGATTATACAATCTTGAGCATTGAAAAACTAGAAAGATTACCGTTGACAATGTCAGAACGACCTGTCAGTGAATGGATAATCCACGGAATCATAAATATTCCAATCTCAACCTTCAGGTTTCAATACTGCCAAAAATATATACAGGCTGGCATGTACGAGAAATTGGGAAAGGGGTACCTTAAAACAACATGGAACCTGCCCTATTCACATGCATGTGTCAGTAACAAAGGACAGAAAGTGTTTCTTAGTGGCAACAATTGTGCTATGTCACTAAGCGGCACGCTTCTGTGTAACGGTATTAGTTTGCACGGAGCCTGTGAAGGGAATTCATACAACCTTTCATGTCACCAGCAAGGCGCACCTGCAACTGAAATAGAACCATTCTTTCAAAGACTCTATAATGGGAGTTACATTCTTATTGTAGACCGCAGATGCTGTAGTCTTATGCCCGGGACTCCTTATCTCGTCACTACGACGGCGAAGGTCAAGTGCTGTGGACGTTCTTTGTTCCCCAGCTCCTTTCCAGACAGGGAGGCGAGGGCATGGCCCAGTTTGAAAATTACTTCTATTCGAATAGACACTTTAAGCAGAATGAAAACAGTGCTTCTTCAGACGCCTACAAGGCTCACGTCATCTAAAGAAACGTATGATCTACAAGTCGCAAGGACGACTGCAGAGATACATACATTATTATCAACTAATTCCCCCGTACATTTCGCGGAAATCCTGAGCGAAATCTTAAATATTTCTGATACCACAGGGGTCTCAAAGGTATTTAAGACAGTATTTTCGATGGCATTAACACCATTCAAAGCCATACTGGGTATTTTTCCAGACTTCGTCCATTCGATTTTTGGCGGACTTCCCCTGATCCTAGGACTAATTGCAGGAATCCTATTCCTAGTCCTTATTTTTCGTTATGGCAACCCATGTCACAGATCAAACTCTCGCGACAATGGAAGATACGATCCTAGCCATTGGATACCGGGACCGGATATCAAAAATCCTGGGACTATCCCGGCTTAGAGACCTAAACATGACTTGGTTTCTATCATTTCGACCAATGTGGCAAAGGTGTGTTTTACCTGTACTAAGGTGTCTGCTATGCGGAGAAGAATGCGTGTTAGACACCTGTCTGACGCTACAATCGGATGCGCCGGTGGATGCAGATACACTGTTGGTTCCTACCAAGGTTCACGCACTGTGCTGCCCTCAAAGGCTGCCAATTCTGATGACGGCATTCCTGGAATCTTCACCACTGCGATTGAAGAGTAGTGAAGTTCAAGATGAAAGCAGCATCGAACAGGTACGACCTTCTGTCAGCAATGCAAATCAGAATGTCAATGGAGACAATCATGCGCATGAATGCATGGTTACCCCTATTTCCGACTTAGTGGAACTTTCCCATGAAGCTGTTGACAGTTTTTTCGAAAGCCTGAATGATATGATGTTCTCTCCGGAACAGAAATAGAGACTTTTGAGTAAACTCGCACACGGCGTTCCCTGAATTCGGCCTTCAACTTTAAAAATAAAGTCACATGAACAATTACAATCCAGTTCACGGACAGCAACTTTTTTCAGCAAGCCCCTAAAATATTTTTCTATATATTTTTTCCCGGGACACTGATTTTCTGCTTAAAGTAAGAGACTATTCCTAGAGAACTAAGATTTCTATTTTAGATACTTTATAGACTTTATAGACTTTAGCTGCCCGCTGGTATGTTCGCAATAGATTTTATGTGATGAAATGGTTTCGACTTTTTTTCTGTATAGCCATATTAAGAGCCATTTCATGTGTATTTCTCATATACCAACAATCAATAATGCATAACAATGCGTGTTCACTTTTGCATCTAATTCATAGCTTAAGTGCATACAATATATATGACTGCAATTTTTCAGTATATTTGAAAATTTCGAAATGCATTTATGTATTTTGGGGTGGTAAGGTATACACTATACTCTATAGTATGTTGTACTATGTTATACTATGCATAGATTAGTAGATATGACCATAGTTAGCGTGGAGTGGGTGTCGTGTATTTCTATAGGTTCTGATTCGATCCCCCTATTCCTGACCCTATTCTGGTTAAACTTACTAGCTAGTTAACTAACAGTCAGCCCATGAGGCAAGAAATCCCCCATGATGCAGATACCGTTATCTGACGCAGTCACACTACGGCACAGGAACGTGTTATCTGATTAGGTCATAACGCTTGAGATCTAATTAGACAAGCGATATTCCTCCAGCCCCTGATAAGGCATACGACGTTCTCATAACAAATCAAACCTATGACAACCTGGATAATCCGTGCGGCCATTGTTTTGATTTCACAGAGAACTTTAGTAAAGAATGTGCTAACGAGCAAGTCGTATGACATCTTTATTGACGTACCTATGTCCATCCTTACGTCAATCTCGGCACCTTTAAGGTATAAATATTGCCGACCTTGCCCTATGCAAACACACGCGTGGTGACAAGACGGAGCAGCCATACTTGCCGAAGCCGAGAGCAGAAGCAGACCCCGCAGGCAGCAGCCCCGCCTTCCTGACGCGCTGAGAGACGCGCTGCTATCTCAAGCCGAGAGACCCAGCACCGGCGCTTCTGGGCAGCCCTCGCAGGCAGCCTGGAATATCGAGAGCAGAGAAAGAGATACCATTCCTCATTCATCCTAAATTCCAGGTACAGAACTGAATAACCCCTCCTAGAGAATTCTTTAGTTATTCACTTGGCAAAAACAAACTTAAACTAAACTGTAACTTTCTATTCCCGCCCACGCATTAGACTTAGGTCAGGTACACGGGGTAGGCGTATTTAGAAACACCAGTTGAGTACGTTTAGTCAAATGTATATGTGTATGTAAATATATTTTAATAATTTTAAACATCATATGGCTCAGAAACCATATCAATGTTTTTACAGTATTATTTTATACTATTGCTTCTAATGTATGCACTTTACTTAACTATAAGTATTGCAATAATATCGATCCATTTCTCTTGTACGAGAAAAGAGACTGATCAATAAATAACATCTTTTATTGAACACGCCCGTCTCTTCCTTTTCTCTACATTCTGATGAGACTAAGAATGCACGTACTGACTGAGTAAAATAATTGCCTTGTGCTCACACGACTCTCGAGATTGACTCTTGATTAGGGGAGAGCAAAGTTGTCATGTTCTATGGTTGTCAGAAACTAAATCCCTTCTTGTCTAATCAGGGGAGTTCATCCTTCCTTGAACATTCGAGAAAGTTTCTAGCGAACTCTGAGCTTAGCTGGCAAACCCAAAAATTAAGTCTAGTTTCGACAGTAGTAGACCTAGTTAACGTCTGGCCTAGGCCTTTACTGCTGTAGGTACTATTCCAATGCGCAGAGCCTATTGGGAAAATAGGAGCTACACTACAAGTGGTAGGGAGATTCCCCCCCCCTTCCTATGGAGGCGCCCCTGGAATAGTTTAGACAATGCCCTGTTTGAAGCCAGGCTCAACCACTCCCATCCTGTCTGGTCGAACAATATGGAGGAGGCGGATTCTGCCTATAGGGAGTGGATAAATAATTCATTGGATCATTTTATCCCCATGAAACGTTCGAGGCCTAAGCGAGATCAGTCCCACCCCTGGTACTCGGAGACTCTTGCTGACACTAAAAAACAATGAAAGCTGTTAGAGCGTATCTTATGATCCCCTGGCCAAAACTAAGTTCAGATTGGCCACCAAAGCGTACCACAAACTTATAAAAAAAACTAAAGCCACCTACTACACAGACTTGATTACCTCAAGCACCAACTGTTCCAAAACGATCTTCTCCCTGGTGAAAGACATGACTAAGGCCCCGGAAGGCACAGGCAACACGATAGTGTCAGATGTACAGTGTGAAGAACTTTCCTGTTTCTTTATTAATAAAGTCAAAGGGATATATGACCTATTACAACCGAATGGCCCCTTGGGGTTCCCCAATCCTGCTAGAGAAAAATGTAATCCTCCCTACTCCCTCTCATCCCTTCCACCTATAGAGCAGACAGGGATGGAACAACCTGGCTCTAAGAGTAAAGTCAGGATCCCCGGATGATCCCATTAAACCGGAATTGTTCAGATCACTTCGTGACTCTGTCGTGCGGGAAGGCCGAGAGGTGATTAACCGTTCTTTACAGCAAGCTTCCATTCCTAAATCCTGGAAACATGCCAAAGTAGTGCCCCTCTTGAAGAAACCATCACTGGATCCCTCTAGGCCAGATAGTTTCCGACCTATTTCGCTGCTTCCTTATCTCGCGAAAGTGGCAGAAGCACATGTCAATTCCACTCTGACAGCCTACTTGGAGTCCAATGGGATTCTAGATGAGTCCCAGAATGGCTTCCGGGCTAACCATAGCACGGAGTCTGCCCTGCTTACAGTCACAGAACATCTAAGGGCTTCTTTGGACATGGGCGCAACCTCTATTTTGGTTCTGCTGGATTTGAGTGCGGCCTTTGATACGGTCTCCCACAAGATATTACTTGAGAGAGTGTGGGAGATCGGAGTCAGGGATACGGCCCTGGACTGGTTTGTGTCATTTCTATCTGACCGTTCCTTCCAGTTGCACGCCCCGCCGTACTCATCCAGCAGGCTCCCTCTTGAATATGGGGTGCCTCAGGGGTCTGCGCTCAGTCCCACATTGTTTAATGTGTACGTCCGTCCCCTGGCCTTGATGGCCCGGGAACGTAAGATCCAGCTAATATCATATGCGGACGACACGCAACTCATTTTCAACTTCTCAAATAACAATGTGGTGGACCAAATTAAATTCCAAGAAGATATCCTGGCTATATCAAGGTGGCTATCTAACAATTGTCTTCAGTTAAACTCCTCTAAAACAGAGGTACTTCTGATCGGCAATGGCACGCAAAAATGGGACGAGCACTGGTGGCCTCTTGCGCTGGGACCAGCTCCCATACCCAAGGAGTCAGTAAAATATCTGGGGGTGATGCTTGACAACTCACTCAACCTGTAGTCCCATGCTAAAAAAGTGGCAGGCACTTGCTACGGGCGTCTTCGCTCTCTTAAACCCATTTTGGGTTTCTTTGAGCCCCCTACCCACCAGATTATAGTCCAGGCATCAGTTCTATCTCACCTGGACTACTGCAATGCCCTCATGCTAGGCTCCAACATGACTGCGATAAACAGGATGCAAAGAGCACAGAATGCTGCTGCTTGTGTCCTGTTTGCTCTACCCAAAACTTGTCCCACGTCCCCCTTTCTCCATCGACTACATTGGCTGCCGATACAGCAACGTATTCAATTCAAGACCCTCTGCCTTACTCACAAAATCTTGTATAGCGCTGGCCCCCAAATTCTGCAGGGACTTTGTTCCTTATATACTCCCACGCGCGCACTTCGCTCAGCGGACCTTTTTCTAGCTCGCACTGTCAGGATTCGGAGGAGTAGAGCCGGTGGCCGCTCCTTCAGGTATCTGGCCCCTAAGCTTTGGAATTCTATCCCCCCAAAAGCTCGGGCCACTTCAAACCACCTGCAATTCCGAAAACTCATAAAAACTTGGCTGTTTGCGTCCATCTAGCATATTTTCTGTTGTACTAGCTTCAGGCATGTCCGCAAGCGCTGGGACGCCCTGTTGCTGGGGTAGCCATGCGCTATATAAGATTCCGTAACATAACATAACATAACATGTCCCGCTGACGGAGGAGGAGTGGGCTATGGCTTATTCTCTAACAGGAATGCTGATGCCCAATGGAAATTTACGAATATTGCACTACAAATACCTTCACCAAACCTATTACACCCCAGCCAGGCTTTGTAGGTATGGATTACGCACAGATTCGAAGTGTCAATGCTGTAGTACTGAACCAGCAGACTTTCTTGCATGGGCTTGTGCAGCAGTACATGACTTTTGGGAAAAGGTAACACAGGTGCTAGGCAACATGGTGGGTATTAACATTATATGCTCTAGTCGCACCCGTTTAATGGGACTGGATCGGAATGTGCGTGCCACTAAACGCCACTTGCATAATTGCTTTGCTTCTAACTAAGCGCAGAAGTTCAACATGCTGGGGTAGTAGAGAGGTCCCTAAAGTTAAACAGTGGCTTCAGGATATGACGTATTGTAAAGATGTGTTAAAAACTTACGAGGAAGAACTACCTACCGGCTCCAAGCCTAGAGACTATTGGAAATATTTGATTGAATCTATGCAAACGCACTGGGTTGATTAATTGTGCATAGTAACTGTTTTTGTAGCACAGGCATTTAGAGGTAACATCAAAAAATTGTCACAACTGGATGAAGGATGTTGTAGTACAACAGTCTGTATGTTGTTCAAATGTTTGGACATTGTATGTCTTTGAAAATGCTAATAACATTTTTTTTTAAATACACCCCCTTACACACACATTCACATTCCGAACCTAGGTTGTAAAAAGCCTTGTGGGTGAGACAGAAGGCTTTAAACAGGATTCTCCGGCCAAGAGGGAGCCAGTGCAGCTTACTAATAGTAGGCAAGACTGAATGGTGTTTAGGAAGGCCCATCACAAGTCTAGCTGCTGCGTTCTGCACCAGCTGTAGCCGATGTTTGAGACCCTTGTTGATACTCAGGTAAAGGGCGTTACAATAGTCCAATCTGGACACTAGGGCAACAACTGCCTGCTTTTGGGGGGGAAAAAGAAAGGAATTGAGAGATCTTCCTGAGAATCCTGATGGTTTCAAAGCAGGTGGACACCATTTTCCTAATCTGGGGGCCAAGGGAAAGGGAGCTGACAACTATAATACCAAGATTTGTTGCTGTGGACCCTGGGCAAGGGCATGAGCCAAGCTTGTCAGGCCACCAAACATCTGACCAGATATCCTGTTGATTCCCGAAAATCAAAACCTCAGTTTTGTCTCCGTTAAGTCTGAAAGAGTTCTCTACCATACAGGAAGCCCCTACCTGCATGCAATTTTGAAAATTGGTTGCAGATGTTTCTGTACTGTTGGTAATAGACACCATCATTTTGGTGTCATCAGCAATAAGACAGCACCTCCAGCCCAAACGATCTTACGACCTTGGCTAGAGGGGCAACATAAATGTGATAAAGGTTCGGGCTCAAAGAGGAGCCATGGGGGACTCCACAAAACAAATGATTGGGGGCTGAGTAATATTGATCCATCCTAACTATTTGTGACCGATCAGTAAGGAATGAGGTAGCAGCTTCAGGGCAGCAGCCGTAATCCCCATTTCATTAAGCCTGCACACATGCCTCGATGGATATATGGTATTGAAGGTCGCCGTTAGGTACAGAAGGATGTGTAGTGTGGTATGATCAGCATCCACCTGACATCGGATGTTGGTAATTACAGAGGTTAATGCCTTCTCAGTACTGTGATCACTTCTAAAACCATGTTGCGAGCCATCGATCAGTCAATGTTCCTCCAGATAGGAGCTGAGGTGAGAATTCAAATGTTTCTCCAGAATTTTTGCAAGAGAGTGATGGGGTGATAATTTTTAACTCAGCAGGGTTCAGAGAGGGCTTTTGTAAAAGGGTTTTGACCACCGCATTCTTCCAGGAGATGGGGTACTGCCCAGAAGAGATAACTGCATTAAGTATTGAGGTGAGGTGAGGTACAATAGCCTCCCTTCCTAATTTCAAAATCTTCAAAGGGGAGGTCTCCAGTGGGGTACCAGACTTGATTCCACTTAACAAACGATCCGTGTCCTCTTGCAATAAACGAGGGAAGGTAAATAGATTATCTGCCTTCACCAGAATTACGGGGAAATTGGAAGAGAGGTGGGGCATTGGATGACCTACTTTGATGGTCTCAACATTAAGGAGTTCCAAAGCAGAATATATTTCCGTGATTTTGGAACAGAAAAAACTCACCATTCTATCCTGGGAGATGTCAATATGAGCTGGGCCTGAAGGGGCAGAAAGAGACTTAATTACATTAAAAAGTTCCCTTGAAAATCTCCAGGATTTTGTCACCTCGGAGAAAAATAATACTTTCTCCTCTGTGATGGCACTTTTATAATCTCTTAGTCTTTGTTTGTGCCGGTCTCTTTCGGGAGGATTGAAATCTAGTTGCCAAATCCTTTCTTGCCGACATACTTGCCTAGGTTTCCTCAGTCTTTTTGAGAACCAAGGGGCAGATGGCTTTTTTCTGGCTGCATAATGCTCTTTAAGCAGGGCTGGGGAGTCCAGAGCTGCTAAAAGCCAGTTGGAAAACTCAGTATATGCCAAATTAGCATCCGAGTGAAAGGGCCATTGATGGCTATTGAGCGTGTTAAGAATGGCTTCCTTACTAATAAGATTGAGGTTTCTCCTCTACTCCATCCTCTTTTTAATGTTAGAAGCTATATGGGATGCTGGCATCTGAAGCCTAAAAGGAATAGCGTAGTGGTCAGACCATGAAAGTTGAATGGGTTCCTCAACCAAATTTCGAGAGTCGTTTTAGAAGATGCCATTTAAAATATGGCCTGCCTAATGAGTGGGACTCGTGACCAATTGAGAAAAACCACAAAAGTTCATAGTTTCTAAAAAGATTAGCATTTCTTTACATAGAGTCTTATCCAGGTGAAAATAAAATCACCCAGAAATGTGAAATTGGAACTTGCCAGATATGGTTCATAAAGATTGCTAAAATCCTGGCTGAACAAAACTCTTGGTCCGGGTTGTCCATAGGTCACAACTCCAGTGAAGCTTTCGGTCGGGAAAACCTTCAGGGAAAAATATGGTGCCTGATATAGGTGGGAAGAGGTAGTGAGTGGCTCAGTATGGAAATGTAAACATCTTTGTACAAAATGCAGAGGCCCTCTCCCATTCTCCCTACCCTGTCAAATCTTGATAGAGCATATCCAGTGGGGATTGCCTCTACCAGGCCTGGACCAGAGCAATTGCTGGCCCAGGTTCCCGTAATAAAAACCCAGTCATGCTTACGGAGGGACACAAAATCCCTAAATTCTACCTTATTCTTGATGAGGGTTCTTGCATTAATAAGATAGTCTAGGAAAGAGTTACTCGAAAGTGGGGCGGAGGAGCAAGTGATTCCCCATGGAGCTGTTGCTAGTGCCAGTCATCGGAATGTGTACGTTACATGCAGAACACTCATAAGCCTGTCAGCCGGCGAGAGTTTCCAGGTTCATGTGCTTACAAAGAGAATCGCCCTGCCTCTGCAAATCAAGAAGCTAGTTTCCTGAATAAATAGGAGGAATAATCAGATCTGAGGAGGAACGGCTAGTGTTCCTGGTGCATGGCGCAGTCTGGGAGCAGATGGGCGCGGACGGGATCAGACGGGCTTGTCTTTGACATGCCTTCGGTGTGCCGGTGATGCGCCCGCTGGGCGCGTATGCTGCGCTTCCGACCAGCATGCCCTCAAATAGACTGGGCTGGAAAAAGCTAGAATGCACCCCCCCCCCACTGAAAGGAGTGGAAGTGAGTGAGAGGACTGATCTAAATACTCACTTGCCTCCGCAACAAATGACCAAGCTGGGCCGGTCTGGGGAAGCGAGTTGTGCCCTCACTGAAACCCCAGAATTAAGTGCAGAAGTAGAGCTGAGCAGCTACCCTCTAAAATAACACACAGTAAGTTTAAAAGCAGTTAAAAGAGAACAGTGTTAAACAACTTTCAAGTTCAGTGCAAACAGCCTAAAGCAGTGTAATACCATAGTACCTCAAGCCTGAAACAGCCCACTAACCGCTGCGTGTTCGAACCAGCATGCCCTCAAATAGGCTGGGCCGGAAAAAGCTAGACCTTAAACCCCCCACTGAAAGGAGCGGAAGTCAGTGGGAGGACAGATCTAAATACTCACTTCCCACAGCAACAAACGGCCAAGCCGCGGCAGACCGGGAAAGTGAGGCGTGCCCGCTCTGAAGCCCCAGAATAAAGTGCAGAAGTAGGGCTGAGCAGCTACCTGCTAAAATAACACACAGCAAGTTTAAAAGCAGTTAAAAGAGCAAAGTGTTAAAAAACGTTCAAGTTCAGTGCAAACAGCGTAAAGCAGCGGAATACCGTAGCACCTCAAGACAGAAGTGGCTGAGTCCAAACTCTGGTGGCTGGTGAGCAAAAAAAATTATGGATTTAACCCAGATCTATGGCTGGGAGTGAATGTTTGACAATGTTCAGCATTCTGCCCATCTTCTTTTTGTTTTGCTATTTTCCGGTCTTATCAATTTGGTGCCTGCAGCCTGTCTGGGGGTGACATGGCTGGGTGTAGTTGCCAGTTGGGCTTTGTATATTCTTCTAAGACAGCCACAGACAATAGGGTGCTTAGGTGTGCCTGGGTGGGCCATCTCTAGCAGGATGGGAGGGAGGCCAAGCATATCCCCATTTACACTTGAATAGGCAGTTTCCTGGCTCCTCATAAAGGGCTGCATATTTTGTGTAGTTTGTCTGGCCCTGGGCTGAGAGTGCAGGGCACCTGTGTATTTCAAAAACATGCCTCTAGAAGCTTCTCCCTACTACAAAGACACAACTGGATATAAGAGGTGGACCTCAGACATCAACTCTTTAGTTTACTTATGGATCTGAGGATACTCTACCAGGAAGAAGGACTGCTATGCTGCTGTAAGGACTGTCACTCTGCTTTACTGCTGCTCTGAAAGGCTGCTTCCTGGCTGTGCTGCCCTGCTGCCCGGTTGCCTGTGAGAGAAGGACTGGTCCTGCTTCTCTTGAACTCAGAATTGCAGAGTGACTGTAAGGCCTAGTTGGCTGGCCTCCTGATCAGAAGCCGAACGGACACAACAGGCTTCTAACAATCCAACACCAGCACTTGTAATCTTCCTTCTATGAGTCTACCCTGACAAATGGTTCCAACTTCCACCCCAGTCCTGGACCCTTGGAAGTGGGCCCAAGCGGCTCTGCCATGATCTGTGGATCCAGCGGAGCTAATGCATCTCCTTTGCTGCGCAGCACAACCCCGAGCAGAACTGATGCATCGCAGCTTCTGCGTGGAACGGACCTGACACCAAGACCCACACTGCCGCTGCAGATCGTGTAAGAAAGATGTAGTCAATCCGAGAATGTGATTTGTGAGCGGGGGAAAAGAAAGAAAATTCTAGAGTATCAGGGTGAGATGTGCGCCAGGAATCTATTACTCCTCTATTGGTAATGGTTTTGAAAAAACCTTCCTGCATCCTATTCGGGACGTATCTGATCTGGGATTTCCTATCAAGGAAAGGGTCCATGAGTTGATTACAATCCCCACACAAGATTAAGTGCTCAGCTGTATGTGAAGAAAGAAAGGTGGAAAGGTCACTCCAGAAAGATACATCCACTCCGTTGGGGCCATATACATTGCAAAAGGATAACTGGTGATTGTTAACAGTAACATCTAAATATAACCATCTACCATCAGTGACAAAAAATGTGTTCTGTAATACAACATTTAAAGATTTATGAAACAAAATAAGCACACCATCTTATTATTGACAGCAGAGGAGCAAAAGATTTCACCAACCCAATGCTTACGTAACAGCGATAAATCTTCGAGCTTGAGATGTGACTCTTGCAACATTGCAATTTGACAATTCAATCTAGCAAGGTGCGATAACACCCTTAGACGTTTAATGGGATTACGCGATCACTTAGCATTCCACATTATAATACGAAGTCCTTTCATAAAATTAAGAAATAAAGAGATAGGAAGTTGATTGGAAATTTAGAAGGTAGGAAACCGTTAACAGTGAGTGTCTTGAGATTAAGGAAAACATCGGCTGGAAATATAAACAAAAGGTATAAGAAGAAATAAGAGAGAAAGATAAGGAAGAGTTGGAAATGGAGGAGATAACACGGCAAATTATGGGAGAAAACATGGTGAAAAAAGAAAAAGAGACAAAAAAGTCTGAGGATTAAAAGAATAGAAGAGGACCCTAAAAGGAAGGAGAAGAAAAAAAGAGAAGAAATAAAGAAAGGTGCAGAAAAGGGTGAGAGGGGGCAAGATCCCCCAGAAGAAAACATCAAAAGCAAGATGGCAGAAAGCCAAGTAGCTTTAGCCATGAAGGACAATTGAACAAAAAACAATAATGTGGGAGGGGGGCAGCGAGGAGCAAGACAATCGCATGAGAAAGAGACAATGTAAATTACAAGTCACCATAAAGCATAAACAGAAGAAAAAGTAGCTAAAAACTAAAGGCGACCAAATGAAACAAATGAAGGGAACTTACCAAACACTAAGGGGAAGCAGCAGCGGATAGAAAGTACGTTACAGACATCAGGAGAATACGGAAGGAGACCACCAACAACACCCCACACAAAGGAGACCTGTAAAACATGAATAAGGATGAACAAACAGGTACAAAATGACTATAATCTACATATGAGAATCAAATAAAACAAGACAATACAAGAAGACATTAATAAAATAGTCAGGGTTTGCTCAGCTCCATGAGTTCTCCTTTGTGAGTGTGAATGAACTTCCGTAGATCAGCAGGATCATCAAAGCTGAAGGTTCTGTCTTTGTAAGTCACTTTGAAGAAACAAGGATGGATTAAACCATAGCGTGCGTTCATGGCTCTCAACGCAGGTCTAAGGTCGAGAAATTCCTTTCGACGAGAAGCAGTAGGTTTAGAAACATCTTGAGTGAAAAAGACTTTATGATCAGACCAAAGCATCTGCTTATGTTGTTTAGCGGCATGAAGAATTGTCATAAGGTCTGAGTATAAGACGAAGTAAGCAATTATACCTCTGGGCTTTGATGTAGAAGATGTTGTCTTCGATCCCAAGCGATGAGCTCATTGCATGAGCTCATTGCATGTTGAAATCCGAAGTCTTTGGAAGACCAACAATTTGGAGAACTTGAGTTTTCAAAAATTGGATCATGTCGGACCCTTCAGAACCTTCTGGAATGCCATAAATACAAAGGTTGTTGCATCTGTTGCGATTTTCCAAGTCTTCCATGAATTTTTTGTTCAGCATCAGAGAGTCTTGTGTCAAGGTTAGACCATTTGTCATCCAACTTCTGAAGGGTAGCCACAGTGTCCGACATGAAGGGACGGATGAGATGCAGTTCTTCCATAATGTCCTCCAGAGTAATGGGCAAAGGCGACTTAGACGGAGAAGGTGGGTCTTTTTTGAGGCGTTTGCCAGCAGAAGCATTAGGCTCTTTATGGCCACCTCCACAATTCCCATGAGGTTTATTAGAATGCGGGGACTCCATTGTGAAAAACATCAACTGAAGGAATTTGCAATTGTGGACCAGAGGAAGACAGCCAGCAAAAATTGTTCATAAAAAGAAGGCGTAGATGTGCTAAGATAAAGTATAATACGAGTGCTCCATGGAATAAGGAAAAGTCAGATCACCAACAAGGCAAAGCGGCAAAATGCGTTGGAGCGTGAGGTACTAGAAGCGTGCACCACATAAACAGCGGAATATCGATCGAAAAAGTAATATCCCAGCAACACTGAAGTGCGCAAGCGACAGAAAATAGTACCATAGAGGCTGTGCAGCTGAGAACGATGTATACAAAATGCAAGCAAAACACTCCTCACCAAGATTATGTGAACCTCTGAGGGTATAGCATGGAAGGCATTGAAGAGCAAGAAAAAACGAAGAAAAGTGGGGCAAAAGAAGATTAGCAAAGCATTGCCTGCGCAGAAGAGGAAAGCTCCAGCCATAAATAAGGTGAAAAACCTCCAGGAAGATCAAGTAGCATCTTTGGTGAATGAGGAGAAAAAACGCTGTGTGGAGGCAGAATCAAAATGGCGGCCGCTGGCTGAGGCAGAAGAGAAAGCAGCAAATAACATGCTAAAAAGACCGTATTTTGGTCGAAAAACTTGCCATTGTGGGCCCTGTTACTTTCGATGATCGAAGCTGCCGTTTTTTCCGAGTGGCGCTGCATGAACGGGAGCCTTTCGCCCGAAATCCGGCTCGAACGAGCGGAGCTCTTCAAGTGGCGGTCATCTTACTTTGCCGCGCCGCGAGCACCCCTATTCATCATATTAAATGATTTAGAAACACCGTTAAAGCAGAATGTTGCCCAAAGTGACAATGTTGGAATGAAATGCAACCCAGTTCTCAAAAGACAATAAGTACATACACAAAGAGATCTAACAGAATGTTAGATTTGAATGAATTTGATGTAAAAATCCATACATACCAGGAAAAAACTCGTGAACCATTGATAGAAGGTTTTTCTAACTTGCATTATGATCTCAAGGACATAATAGAATGTTTCAATCCAAGCAAATCAGTATCAGACAAAAGAGAAGATCTGTATTCATTTTGTAGTGGCTTGTACAATTCCCTCATGGATATACATGAAGATGTATTGTCAATTAATAAAAATGTGAGTTAATACAAAAATCTTGAAGGATCCTACTTCCTTTTCCTCAAAGAGAGATATGATGCTTTGATGCTGACTTCAGAATCTAAATTCATGATATCGAAAGTGTCAATCTGTGAATGGCCTGAGACAAGATGTGAAAATTATCATAAGTGTCAAGGAAAAGATGCTTGCCATTCATGCAGATATTGCTACTGCACTTAAAAGAATTATCGCACACTAGAAGCAAGATTACTGTCTGTTCCTTTGCATTCAGCTTGTCAAACAGCATCTTTGCCACAACCTCCAAATGTTGATTGTTCAAAGCTTGGTACAGCCTCCTTGCTGGCAGACTTCAGAAAGAGACTCAGCACTTGGCTCTTTGATAGAGACACAGTGCCCAGATACCCCTAGGGGTGACAGTGCCGCACTTTACAAATGTTGTTTGATTAATTGATATAATGTATTTGTAATGCACAAACCTACAGAAAATGTCTACCAGACATCTGCATTTCTATATTTCGGTATTGTAATGATTACCCAATTATTCACAGGGTAAATCATAAATGTTTACTACTTAACCTGTGATTTACTGTCTGGCAGCTTGCCACACAGCCTTAACATAGATGCCATTTTTAAAATAACGTAACAAGACGCAATCATTCATGCAGCAGGAGGAAAAAATATACAATGCTTTTAAAACATTTTTTTTAAATACAACCAAATAACTCACAGTGTTATGATGTTAGTAAGATAAAATCTATAATTTGCAGGAAACATTTGAAAAAGTCTAACCATTTTAGCCTCTCTTGAGGCAAAATCTCTGTAAGTCTAAGTTTCATGCCATGACACTCAGTTCGGATACAGGAAGCAGGGTATTCTCAGTGGAACTTTTGCTTGACATTAAGTAACTTGTGTGGAAGGAGTTCTCATTCGTTGAACACTACCAGGGGCAGGCTCCAACCTGGATCAGAAGTGAGGCTCATGTACTGTGCTTTCAAGTAGCGTGTGTCTTCAAGGTTATGGTGGGAAGTTAGAGGCTTTCAATGCAGCCAAGGAAAAAGTCCAAGGACGCAAAGTCAATGTCCCTGAGCATAGAAGGCATCAATAACAATGTGTTTGTGCTGCCATCTTTGTCATTGTGTAGTCCTGTACAATCCTTTTTTTATTTATGTCTGGACAGCGCCACATAGGCAAAATGGCCACTTAATTCACACTGCCAATTGTAAGTCATCCACAGTCATTTGATAGCCTTTCCTTGTTGTTTCTACATCAACACATTATACTAAAGTGTATAAATTCCATTTTAATGTTGGATTGTAGTAATAAACTCCCACTACAGCCAACAGTCCAGCCTCTGCTAAACAACTCTTGAGGGATATGCCTAGTCCAACAGAGCCCAGTGGCAGGGTCAGCTCAAGATTAGTTTTACTTTGTACTAGTTAGCAGGAACAATGGTTTATTTCCTGAATGTGCACTCATGTAGCTTATGTTGCTCTTGTAGCTCGCACAGACCATCAACCAACTGACCTTGCTATTCTGATGGCCTTTTGATAAGGCAAGCAGGCCCTGTACTCCTTCTGAAGTTAGGCGGATGGCCATTCCTTCTTCAGAGTCTTCAGAGGTTAAGGAGTATTCTGATTTAGGTTCCTGCCCTTGGAACGTGTATAGTCAATGACTGCATATAGTTGTTTCACCAACCCTTTCCGTGACCCTATACTCTTCTGATCAGTTGCTCTCTATTCCCTGAGCTTGCCTCTAGCGTAGCTAGTGATTCAAAGGCATGTGATAGTAGCCTGGTGTCAGGTTACTTTGTGTGTATGGGGAACAAGCACCTTTGAAGTTTAAGGTCGACACAGCCTTTATTCAGGGAAGTCAACAGGCCACTCCTCAACTCTACTACAGCCTGCAATTGTTAGAACTCCGACATGTTATTATGGTTTTAACTGAGTGTGTGCAACAATGAGTGTTTCAGTCCACTATTATTTGTTGGCACAGAGGCCCTCAGGTCACAAAGAATCATATTATAGGACATTTCAAGTAACTAACATGGGTGTCATGGGTCTGTCAATGCTAACATGTTTAAAAGGATGAAGCACACACACTTTAACAATTTGTGGCAGAGGTAATGTTACTAGAGTAATAATGTAAACCAATATATTTGTTTTTACACTACATTCTTGATTTCACTTATGGTCCCTTAGCAAAAAATTAACCTTTCTTTCATAACATGTTAGATAATAAGCAATACTCTAATAAAATAGTTCAAAGATTTTAATGGCAAGTTTATAAACAGAAACACACATGAGAAATATATGTGAATATTACATCAAGAAATAGGGCCTTATCCCGAGGTTGGTAGTCTTTGGCTGGGACAACCACCACTGCAGTCCCAGGGAGACCACCACACCCATGTTGCACCTGCCTGCTGAAATATAATCCAGTGCAGGTGGTGTGTCAGCGGTGTGACAGCAGCAGGTATGTTAGGAGAGCCTATACAGCATACCGCTGTTGTGACAGCACTGAATGCTTGCCTGTGCTTGATGTGGCATATACCGTGTCATGCATGCCCCACAGTACGCGCACAACCATGCATTTTTGGGGTGGCCAATCATGTGCCTCCTGCACACACACACTTGGGCATATTAGCACAGGGCCCTGTTGGGGGCCTCTTCCTTACCCTTCTGCCAGCTTTTTCATGGCGGGAGCACCACCATGAAAACGCTTGCAGAAGTGCATGTCGCAACATGGACAGACAAGTAGAAATCGGTGCCACCTTCATTCGTCCTCATTTCAGACAGCACCGAACCCTCCAGATCTAGGATCCTGGTGGTGCCAGCAGTGTTGTAGCGGGTTGCTGGAGGTCCGGACACCGTACTCGTAATACGGCGGATGGACCACAGTGGTTGGACGGCCACTGTGAGTATGTTGGTCCCCGCCATATTCGTAATAAGGCCCATATTGTTTTATGTATGTGGTGTTGTAGTTGTGTGATTATAATTGTTTGTAGATTGTTTGACTGTGTATTCCTTGGTCTGTTTGTTGTTTAGAGTGTACAATGGCTAAATTAAGCCTTGTGGGGCCGATTCACAGAACTAATCTGAGATAAAATCCTAAACTTACTACTTTTGGTATTCACAGAAATCATTTAGTAGTAGTAAAGTTAGGACTCCTAACTTTACTACTACTAAATTACTTTTGTGAATACAGAAAGTCATAAAGTTAGGATTTTGTCTCAGTTTAGTTGTAGTAAAGTAAGGAGTCATAACTTTACTACTACTAACTGCCTTTTGTGAATACCGAAAGTTATAAAGTTAGGATTTTGTCTCAGATTAGTAGTAGTAAAGTTAAAGGTACGAACTTTACTACTATTAAATGCCGTCTGTGAATACCAAAAATAGTACGTTTAGAATTTTATCTCAGATTAGTTCTGTGAATCGGCCCCTCTGTTTTGATGTCTAATTTTAACAAAAGATATGGTGATGTCATTAACATATGTAACCAGACTTCCATTATTCAAAATTACTTTAACTTATACAAATGCATTCCATACATTCACACAATAAAATTATCTGTTTGAAGAAAATTCGAATGTGTTATATTATTTTTCACAGCGCAGCCCTGTTTGGATGACAGCCAATCATTTAACATCCTTTGGTGATTAAAACACAACATAAAGAGAAATTAAAATGTACATTCCTGTGATGATTTCACACACATGTATGTAACAGACTTATGAGTTCATTTGACACATTTGGTGTGATATGCTGTACATGTTAGAGACAGCCACATAGGGATTTTAGCATCGATATTTCTGTTATTGTCTGAGACATAATAGAAAATCAGCTTACACAATATGTAAATTACATTCTGGTTATATTTCTTTGATTCAAGCTCAATAAGAAGATTTGATCATACTTAATGAAAAAAATATTCAACTATTCCATTCTTTTTATTATGTCTTTCATGTGAATACATTTCTACATTTAGACTGACATTCATATTTGACATGGTGTATAGACTGTCAACAGTATATGGTTCTTCCAATATATCGATTTTACCTCTAATCCCCATTTTGTGTAAGATGCAACATATAACAATCATATTGCACACTGCTGTTAGTCTATACAAAAAAACACCCACCAGAAAGATCCAGACATAGGAATCATGACTTCAATACACCAAAGCAATGCTCAGCTCAATGATTCCTCTTGTCCTACAATGGGCAGTGTTATATGCATCCTCTACTGATTTTGGAGTCATTAACCATGGCCTTAGAACTTATTTTTGATCACCTTTGGAAAAAATAAATTATGAAAGCATTAAAACTGTTTATTGTTATGATAAAAAACATAAGTTAAGTTTTATAGAAAACATCGGGTCATATTATCAAGGACGGTATTAACATTATCGCCGGTTTAGCGGCAGAAAACTGCCGCAAAAGCGGCGATAATGGGCTTGATAATATGCCCTGGAGAATTCCAATAGGAGCCTATGTTCACACCAGAACATGGACTTCTATTGGAATTCTCAAGGGCGTATTATCAAGCCCATTATTGCCGCTTTAGCTGCAGTTTTCTACCGCTAAACGGCGATAATTTTTAATGCCGTTCTTGATAATATGCCCCCTCGTTATTACATAGAGAGATGAGTATAACTACTTTTCCTACAACAAAACTATAATGAGAGGCATGGTAAATATTTTCCACTATAAAACAAACAAAACATATAGACACCAAATTTATATCACATACTCTGATGAGCTAAAACCAAGAGTAAACCTTTATGCAACATCACTGTAAATTTACAATACATGAAAGTAATTTGACTATGCATTTATGTATTTGAATATAAGTGATACAATCCCTATGGAAGGAATAAAGAAAATACAACTTCACCTCTAACTTAAGACACATATACATTCCAAGCAGTACGCTTGAAAATTCACTTTAAAAATGTTCATTAATTCTGGAGGGCTGAAATTGGAAGGCATCATGTGCAGAGCCAGGAAATTTTGCACCTACATTAGTAAAACAGTAATTGTCATCACAAATGGTCTCTAGATTGATATAGTACACATATATGTGATTGCTATACAGATGAGTTGTTCTAGATGGTGGAAGTATATTGACATGAGTGCACCAACAACAACATATGGGAAATGTACTGGTGGCGTATTTCACTGCTCCTGCATGACTTTTGCTGTCCTTGTAAATATGACCCCTTTTCACACAGTACCTTGCATGAAATGGGCATTCCATGGGCGTTGCTGTGGGTGTTCCCACACAACACCCATGGAACTAGACACATTTCCAGAGTTACAAGGAATTGTAAAGCTGGAAATGCATCAGTTCGCCACCCAACCCTAGAGGTGGCGTAGCAAGGTGCAACGAGGAGAAAGGTTTTCATTTCTCCTTGTTTTTTCCTCAATGCGTGCTGCATTCTACAGCACGCACTGAAAGTGGAAAATTCCTGTAGTGATTGTTTTCGTGCAGGAAGGTTCCCCTTCCTGCACAAACATAATCTCCCCACGACACAGTCATCCTTGCAGCATGGTGCTAGGGTGCCTGCGCTGGCGCATGGCTGCAGTTTGTGCGCCAGCGCAGGAGGAAGTGCAGGGATTCAACATATTGTCTTAAATATGTTGCATTCTTGTGCTCTGAAAGTGACTCAGTGCAGCACAGCCAAATGGCTTGCGGAATGCACTGAGTCACTTTCTCGTAAATCTGTCCCCTTGTTTCTCCTTTTCTAATTTGTAGACCAGGTTTGGTGAAGCTGATGTGCTGCAGTGCTAGTTTCAATATATAGCCTCCAACACTGTTGCCAGAAAGCAAAACTGGGGACCCAGTAACACACCAGGCAATGCAGCTACTGTATTCTAGAAGAATCCACAGGCTAATAGCTGTAGCACTGACATTAGTTTCACATGTGCTGGTATGGAATGGGATTTGTTAGCCGCAGGTTCAAGTGCAGTACCAATTTGTTAAAAAGACATACAACCATGTCCCGAATTAGTCAATTTAAAAACAAATATATCTTCCTCGTGCTGGTCGAAGAATTATACCCTCTGTTTGTATTTTTTCTCCTTGCACTGTCTTCGTCCTTCTGGCTCAATTAGTCGACACCTATATCTACAATAAGTATCTCCACTTGGCTTCCCTTCTGATGATTCTTTTATATGATGTTCCGTTTCTAGTCTCTTTTTTTGCAGTTGTTGTGGTAAGACTACTTTTGCCCCCGTTTTGTAGGTACACTATTTTTGTGACACAAATTATGAATGCACTATTTCAAGCCTATTTGTGTGAATTTTGTAAATAGTGCTTGCGCTGGTTTCAGCTTCATTTACCATTGGAAATAACCTACCATGCCCACGTTAGATTATTTACATATTTGCTAAGCAAAACAATGCCCAACTTTTTTGCACCATGCAATCATAAAAATATGACGCAAAAAGATTTTGTGCTTCATTGTATATTGATGCATGATTTTGCGATTCTTCGCATTATGCAAAATCACCCGCTAAAATCTAGTAAATCTGGACCCAAATTCATAGGGAGATCCTTTGTATAGAAAAGCAAGGCTCCTCTTGGTGCACTTTTGAGCATTAAGCCCATCAGTCATATTATTTAACTAAGCTGAAGTGTGCCAAGTTTTACTGCAGAGTGACACCATTAAAGTTGGGGGTATTTGGCTTGAGACACTCAAACAAAATCTCACATCTTACTTTCTCTGAATTCTAACATGGACTTGGGCATTGTTTAGGACAAGAAGCTCAGTTTGAATTTGTTTGCCAACCAAGGCAATTCAAATTAAAGTCTGATGGTGAGTTGGAACAGCAAGTGTGATCTCTATGCCAAACATGAAGCCAACAGCACAACCGTGTGTCCTATTATAAAAAAGAATTAATAATTTTGCTACTTACAGACTAATGGCTTATTTCTTGATTAGTGACAAGTGATACATTTAAATGACTCCTTCCCAACATGGTATGAATAATTTATGAATGCCATTCATCATTTATGAATAATGTAATTGTTAGAAATGGGGGTCTCTAGTTGGCAGAGGTAGGTACCACTGTCCAAATATGGACCCTTGCTTCTAGTCAGGGTAAGGAGGAAACCCTCTAAGATCACCCCTGCTCACCCTCTAGGTAGCTTGGCACGAGCAGTCAAGGCTTATCAGAGGCAATGTGTAAAGTATTTGTATCAACACTCACAGTAACACAGTGAAAACACCACAAACTGACTACACAGCAGTTTAGGAAAAAAAGGTATTTAATCTAAACTACACAAGACCAAAACGACAAAAATCCAACATACACAGTTCAAGAATATGGTTTCAAAAGAGTTCTTAAGGTTGCGATAAAATTCTTTAGGTTGCGATAAAATTCTTTAGGTTGCAATAAAATTCTTTAGGTTGCGATAAAATAATTCACAGTTACGTGAAAAGTTCACAGTTGCGTCACGTTTAGCTCACAGTACCTTTAGTTGAGACAAAGTTCCAAAAGCAGAAGCTGGTGTGGGCGTGTTGCGACGAATCCGGTCTGTATGGGGAGGAAGGCCACTTGTATGGATTCCGGTGCGTAGGTTCCGTAGGAAGTTTGCTCTCGCAAAGGCACGATGCGACGATCTTTGGAGTTGCGACGATCTCCGGGGTGACGATGCGCGATCCAGCGGTGATCTTCTCTCTCGCAGCTCCTCGATGCGAGGGCTTCGGCGATGACTCTCGCAGTGACGTGATGCGGTCCGCAAGCAGGCGGTGCGGCGATCTCACCCAGCGACGACAGGCTCTGCGACGACACTCGCAGCGATGTTAGGCTTCCCGCACCGATCGGGTGCGTCCCGCAAGCGAAGGATGCGACGGCTCTGACAGCGGCAACAGGCGCTGCGATGATCTCGACTTTCATAGCGGCGGGAATTTCCTGGCACTGTCAGGGATGCGCTCCGCAGCGAGCGATGCGATAATTTTTCTGTAGCAAAGTCTCTCAAGCTTGGTTTCCAGCTTCCCAACACAGGTACAACTTCCAGAGGCACCACACAGGGGCCAAGCACTCCAAGAAGGACAGAACTCTCTCAGTGGAGCTCAGGGGAAGCTGGGGGTGAAGTCCTTTTGTTCCTGGGACTTCAGAACAGGGAGCCAGCTCTTCTCAGGCCCTTGGAGATTCCTTCAAGCAAGGGGACACAGCACAAAGCAAAGTCCTTCCCCTCTCCTTGGCAGCAAAGCAACGGCTGGACAATCTTCCTTCTTCAGTTTCAGCTTTCTCCCTGGCAGAGGTTCCTTCTTGATTCCAGGATGATCTAATTTTCTGTAGTCAGGGGTCCTGTACTTATACCCCAAAAGTCTTTGTTCCCTCTGTGCAGGAGGGCTCTGAGCATTGTTTCTGAACCAGTTCTGGGTGTTCCTTGAGCACTTTGTTTTCCTGGCCTCTCCCTTCCTTTCAGAGACAGTGGCAGGGTCGTCAGCCGCACAGCAGGAGGTGGAGCCTGCATTGTGGAGGGAAAGCACAGCCCTGGAGATCTTTGTTGACATGATTCCTTCTCTCCTTTCACAGTGCAGGACAGAGACATCAGACGCACCACAGGGG
The DNA here is from genome assembly GCF_964261635.1 of Lissotriton helveticus. NCBI lineage: Eukaryota > Metazoa > Chordata > Amphibia > Caudata > Salamandridae > Lissotriton > Lissotriton helveticus. Next base: position 83,959,480 of record NC_136060.1, on the reverse strand, counting down.
GTGGAGCCAGCACTGTGGGAGCGGGCACAGTCCTATTCAGGCCCAGGTGCTAACTCCTCCCACCACTCAAGTTGCAAATGTAGTCATTCAGCCTAGGGCTGACTCAGCCAGCCTCCTGGCGAATCCCCAGCCCCTGTCACTCTCAAACCAGACAGTCAATCCACAAACAGGCCAAGGCACACAGAAAGGTCAGACAAGAGAACAGCAACTTTCTAAAAGTGCTATTCTCAAACACAGGAGTTAAAAAACACCTTTCCTAAAAGATGTGTTATTATATTCTGAGGTTAGGGATACCAGACTTTTATGTCCTATCTTGTTCCTATGGAAGAAATGCTGGTAGCCACTGTAGCCAGCATCCCCCATGATAGCCTATGGAGCAAGATAGCCTTGCAGCAGTGAAAAACGAAAATGGCTGTAATTCACTACCAGAGCATGTCACCTGCACACGTACATGCTCTACCTTTCACATACACTGCACCCTGCCCAAGGGGGTACCTTGGGCCTTCCATAGGGGTGACCAATGTGCACAAAAAGGGAAGGGTTGGGCCTAGTCAGTGGGGACACTGACCAGGAGGACATGGCAGTTCACAGACTGCACACAGGCACTGCGGTGGCAGGCCTGAGACACCATTTTAGGGCTACTCATGTGGGTGGCACAATCAGTGCTGCAGGCCCACTAGCAGCATTTGTCATCACCAGCCCTGGCAGACCCAGTGCACTTTACTAGGGACTTCATGGTGATACAAATATGCAAATCATATATATCCAATCTCAATACCGATTTACACAGAGAGCATATGCACTTTAGCACTGATCAGCAATGGTAAAGTGTGCAGAGTCCTATTGCCAACAGCCACTTGTCAGGAAAAATAGGGGAGGGAGAAGCAAAAAGTTTGGGGATGACCCTGCAAGAAGGGCCAGATCCAACAGTAATAAACACCAAACTCTGACATGGCTTTCTATAGTAGGCATCACTCATTTAAACTAACATATCTATTTTCTGCGAGCAACATAATTTGGAAGTAAAATACCACCCAAAAATTATAATTTGTATTTCCAACAATGGTCACATAAACCTCCACATTCACATTTTTGTAGTATTTGGAGCTTCTGCTAGGAAGGTCATAAAATACACCTATGACTGTTTGCAAAGAGGATTCTCAGACAAAATGTCTATATGCAGCAATTACAACTTGTCTGAATAGTTATCAGAACACAACGGACAAAGCAGAGGAGCAATGAATGGCATTCAATACCTTAAGGGCACAGGAGTAATAGTGTTCCTGTATCCCACACACCCACAGTTGGAAAGCTTTTATAATAAAGTTATGGAGTACCAAGCACATAAGCATAGAGCAATACTCAGAGCGAGATTTAAACATTATCCTGTTTTGATAGTGGGAATGAGGCCTTAAAGTCTGACTTCAATGGCTCTCAAATCTAAATAATAAGTGTTAGAAAGTCGATTATTAGTTGGGGTGGATGGTTGTCCATCACAAGAGATTATTTCACTATAATTTCTAGGGGCCAAATGTAGGTGGCCAAATACCGGTCGGTAACGTCCAAAATTCTGTAATTTCGTCCGTTTCTGATCTGTTTTTGGAATTTGAGATGTAGGTGCCAAAAATGTTCCGAATCGGTAAATAAGAGTCGGTATAATTCCGATTAGGAAATTCTCCGAATCCTTATTTACCGAGTTCTTATTTACTGATTCGGTAAATAAGAAATGGTAAAAAAGGGCCATCGAGATGTAGGAAAGGGAAAAAATACCGAATCCAATGAAATTCGGTATTTAAGAGTCGGTATTTACCAGGTGCAGCCTTTAAAATGGGGCCCAAAATGCAACAGTTTTGCAAGAATGGCGGCATTCTATGTGATTGCGAAGCGGCAACGGCTACAGGCAGCAGGAGAGAGGGTCTGGAGAAGGGAGGAGCAGGTCTATAGGCAGAGGATCACAGGTCTACTCGCAACGTAGTGGAGCGCACATTTGGACTACTCAAAAGCAGGTTCCGCAGCCTTCACATGAGTGGAGGTGCACGGCAGTACACCCCCATCTTGTGCTGCAAGTTAATAGTGACTTGTGCCATGTTGCACAATCTTGCCACCAAAGAAGGCACAGAGGTGGAGGTGACACATCAGGAGGACATTGATGATGACCAAGAACAGGCAGAGACCCAAGCAACAGGAGCAGCAGCAAATGATGGAAGATTGAGATGGACAGAGATCACACGTCAATATTTCTAGGTAATTAATGAGACACAGACAGTTGTAGTGTTTTAAGAATGTGGTTTAAATTTCACTGCAGCATGCAAATGAACAAACGCCATTGTCCTACAATGTCTGTGTCCATGACTGCGTGTGCACAGTTACCCTCACTGTGAGCAGTCCTGTGGGGTGAAGGCAATGTTTAATGTTTACGGCCACGCACTACATTGCGGGATTTACGAGGCTGGGTATCCATTTCTTGGCTGGGGGCTGACTCAGCATTGCTGCGCCTGACGCTCCTGCGCATCTCTGGTACAGGTGTGCTTAAGCCACTCCTGCTGGTGGACCCTTCTGTCTCTTCCACACCTGTGTCACCAGCAGTGCCTGTTTGATTCGTGAGCATCTGCTCCATTGCAGAGGTGACTCTACCCATTCCCCTTGTTAAGTCTGTGCAGCAGTGGACTGTTGCATCCTGCATGGTAATTGAACGCCGGCACAACAGTGATGTTGCTGTGGCAAAGCGGTTAAGGGCCTTGGACTGCTGCCACATACACTGCTGCTCTCTGCGACGCTCTAAGTGGTCCCTGTCCAACTTGTCAGACAGAGCACCCATGTACTGAGTGATGTCTGACATCCCCTTAGCAATTGTCTCCATGCTCCCAGCAATGTTGCCTATTCCTTTGTCAATGTGTGACAGTTTGTAATTGATGCTGCGCACCTGCCTGTGCACAGCCAACATTGCCTTCGCCTGCAGGCACTGAACTTTTACCATTGTGGACTCCAGCCCACAGAACACGCTCTCTCCTTCCTGCCCCTCGGCACTCTCACGTGCCCTTCTGCCAAGGACACTGGCCCACACCGTGCCTGCTGAACTCTGCTACCTGGCCTTGTGAGCCACAGGTGGAATGCTTTGTATTTCGCCCTCCTCATCCTCCCCTCTGAGGTTTGCAGAATCCTCAGAGGAGGCACATCAGGCCTCCTTGCCCTTCCCTGCATGGACGACTTGGTCGTTGATGTTGGCGAATGCGATGGTGCTTCCAACTCAGGGGTTCCGAACAATAGAGGGGATTGTGGCAGATGTGTTGTGGCTCGCTCAGGTGTTGAGGCTTCATTGGATGTGTTGTTGTCTCCCTCTACTGCGCTATGACCTGCGCTTTTTTTTTCTTTTTCCTTCCTTGTAGGTGCTGGTGCCCTCTCCTCCCTTTCTGGTGCTGTACTGCGTGAGGACTCTCCTGTGAAAACATATGGACATAGGGTCAATGGTGTTGTTCACCTGTGTGTATTTCTTAAATAAATTGATTACACACATTTGCCTAGTGTACATTGTGTGCTTGTAGTTGTGTGTGGCAGTAACCCAGTAAAAGCTGTTCAGGAGTGTAATGCTTACACACAGTGGGGAAGGGGGTCAGGATAATGGGTGGGGATGAAGGTCCATGCATCTTACCTTGTTTCTTTGTTGCTCTGGCAGAACTATCCAGGTCACCAATTCCATGTATGCATTCAGGCTCCAGGGTTGATTCTACGAGCTCCTTAAGCTCAGTTAGTTTCGGTGCTCTGTTTTTTCCACCTCCTGTCACACCAGCTTCCTTTGCTTGGGCAGCAATCTTCTTCTTGGTGATGATGTGCAGGTCGTACCATCTTTTCTTGATGTCGTCGATCTCCCTGTCCGTCACCCCAATGGCATTAACCTTTGCCTGTATGTCAAGCCATGTCTTTCTCTTAACAGACTCTGCAACATGCAGAGACTGTCTCCCAAAAATTAGGGTGTTGTGCTTTACAATTTCGTCAGCAAGCACCTGCAGTTATGCTGGGCTGAATTTTCTTTTTCTTTTACGCTCTCGACCATCCTTTTGACCTTCCTGAGACTCCATTATGATGACCAGGTAAGCTCTGGGAAGCGAGCTCCTCTCAGTTTCCTCCTGCTCAGCAAATTGTTCAGTTGCTCTGCACCTGCATGGGTGTGGCCACTCCCAGGTACTGGGGAGGGGTGCCTCATTCTGATTGGTTGGTTACTCTGGGCCTTTGTTGTGGGGTGTGGTGGGTGTCCCTGATTGGTTAGGAGGCTCACATGTCAATATTTCAAACTGCCGATTTGGTATTTACCGAATTGGTATTTACTGATTCTGTAAATACCGATTCGGTAGATCCCATTCATTCCTATGGGCCTTCTGGCCCATAGGAATGAATGGGATCTACTGAATCGGTATTTACCGAATCAGTATATACTGATTCGGTAAATACCGATTGGATATTCCGATTGGTACCGAATCAGTATATTTTACCGATTTATTACCTACATTCCGTTTTCCGATTCTAAAATACCGATTCGGTATGAGTCGGAAAAAAGGATTTACCTACATCTGGCCCTAGGTGCAGTAATGGTTTTAGTAATAGAAACCTGAACTCAACCAATTGTTTTTACGTCACACAGCACAGAGGCTTAACTTAAGAAAATATGTAAAGCATTAAGAAGCACTAAGCAGTTAAAGAATCAAATAGACAATGCAATAAAATCCCCACTCCAATTTAGAAGAATAGAAAAATGTCAAAGAACAAAATGACACCAAAATGACAAAATTGAATTAAGGGGAACTGAAGATAGGAATTTTAAACGTTTTAAATGCAAATAGCGCCAAAAAGCAAACCATAGCCGATTGATCAGTCTAGACCAAGACATGGGAAAGTTTGAAGGCTGACTGTGATGGTGCATGGGTCATATTATTCCTGGTTGGAAAATTACCTTAACAAATTTTCCAAAAGGTAGAGTCCTTAGAGGGGCAAGGCTGCAGGCTGGATTCGAAGATGGGCTTCTCAACAACAGTTTGATGAAGGACAAGGTCTTGGTGAAGCTGTTGGCGAAAGGGGGAAGCTCATAGTGGGAAATGTCCAGAGTTTGCACCTAGAGTGTGGTCAAAGTTGATCCGATGCTGCTTGGCATAGGGCCTGGTGAAGATTTCTACCTTCAGACTTTGACTGTTTTATGGAAGTTGGATTTCCTCAAAGAGGCAAGTCTGCAGTCTGTAGCCGAAGAAAGTTTGATGTTGTCGGATGCTGGTCTGTGTTAGCGCTCCTGAAATGGATTTGTTGCCCCCTTGGCAGATCAGCTGGCTGGTTGGACCTGGTCCCATTATGGTTGTACATGCAAAAAGTAAGCAAAATATTGCTAAATACCAGGTTTGCAGGTTTAGTTAGGTGTACACTCTGACACCAGTCAAGGGTTCCAGAACCTAAGATTTATTATTTGGGGTTGGACGCACTCCTTCATAATCCACCAGCAACGTCTAGGGCTGGTGTAGTTGAAACTGGTCAGCCAGGGTCTTTCTGGAAAGGGGGTTTATTGCAGCATGTGTGCCCCTTAGTTTAACAGGAGGCCAGCCAACTGACCTTTAGAGTCCATTTCTTTGCTTCCTGGGTACAAGTGGGAGCAGGTCAAGTAGTTAATGTTTTACTCACAGGTCTCAATCGCAGGCGCAATCCTTCTGTCTTCCACAGGTCTAGTAGTGTTCTGAAGAGAGTGCCCAGGGCTGCCATATTTATTCCCGGCCTAGTCTTTGGGTGGGGATAACTCCTAGCCCCTTACTGACAAATGGGGAAATAATTCCCAGGGATCGCCTAACCACTTTTACAGCATTTCCTGTGAACCCTACCCCAAACAACCCCACAGTGCCTCTCATTCCCTAAAAACAAGATGGCAGAACATTGTTTCTCTTGTCCAGGAGACTCTTTTTCCACCCTAGAAGTGTGGCCAGAGAAATGAGCAACTCCTCACGTGTGGTCAAAACCAGTACTGCCCTACTCCCACTGTGATTGTTGCCTGACTGAATAGGAGTACAAAGGAAGAGGGCAGGCCCAATTGGTAGCTACATTTGCCTGTGACAGGGTAGATGTTGGACATTGAGCTATTAGTTGTGTTGCCATCACATGTGATAGGTCCACAATTGTCCTCACTGAGAACCAAACACCCCATTGTAGTACTTGTCTTTCACAGGGTAGCAGAGCAGAGCAGTACATGGCCTACTCAAGGGAGGTGGTGTGTGCTAGTAATCCCCAACCACTGGCACACAATAATACTATGCAGAGATGTACAAATATGTACAGTGGCAATTGGAACATACAATAGATGACATTGGGTCACCCAAACATCTCAAGTGAGTTCAATCATTTGTTTTGTAATAAACACATTACTTTTGCAGAAATAATTTCACTAATGTGATAATCAATACAACATCTGAGGTGTAACAAATCAATAAAACATTTGCAATCATTATGGTAAACCAAAAAAATAATGTATTAGGCATAAGCCTTGCATTTGTGTATTCTTTGATTTATTTGATGTCAAACTGCAATTATAAAAACAATCCCTAGAGAGTATCACATAGAAATAACATTGCATTGCAACCATACAGTCACCCCCTTAAGGGCATAGAAACATGAGCATTACATTTGTAAGTTTTCATGTTACCATACATATTGCACCTAGAGGGCACAGTGCTCCCTGCTGAACAGAAAGAGCTCCAGCCATGGGAGTGCTTGAAAAGACATAGCAATCCAGTGATGGTGATAATATTGGAGTCCCCCCAGCTTAGGTTGAGGACTCAGGAGATCCATTGAGGAGAAAATGGACATCCTGCTGGAGTGATTGGTGGTGGTCCCACCATTCTCGGGCCACCACAAAGGAAGATATGGGCCAAAATGTGGTAAAAAAAACAAGGCTCGCAAAGTATTATGGGGCAATCCTCACAGTGCAATGCATACTGTATCAGGGGCTCTCCTGTTGTGACGGGGAGAGCTGCATCTTGCTTTTTATTTGCAGCCTTGCTGCGTATGTGTTTTTGGGGGTGCCCGGTCCCACCCGGGCACCCAAAGTACGACTCCCTTATTGGAGAGCAGCTCAGGGAGCCCACCCCCAGCTACCCTCGCCAGCTCCCTGTGTGGTCAATGCACTGGTGTGCTGCCGGGGAAGCCAGCAGCTTCATTCTGGTCTGCCCATTCCGATTTGTGTGTATGGCCTTCCTGCTCCCCCAGACATGGGCACAGGGAGCTGGGTGGGCCAGCTATGTAGGGGAGTAAGGCAGCCATCCACCTTTCTCTCCTCATGTTCCTGGGGCCTAGAGATGGGACCCTAGGCCCCATCTGCCTTCAGGGGGAACGCTACGGCACTCCCCCTGTGTCCCACAAGTTCAGGGAAGTGCATAGACACTTCAATGCATCTGTCTGTGCTCGGGGGTCTGGAGATAGGGTCAATCAATCAATCAAAACATTTATAGAGCGCGGTACTCACCCGTGAGGGTCTCAAGGCGCTGGAAAAGGGGGGGGGGGGTGCTGCTACCGCTAAAAAGCCAGGTCTTGAGGTGTTTCCTGAAGGTGAGATGGTCCTGGGTCGTTCGTAGGTGTGCGGGGAGGGAGTTCCATGTTTTGGGTGCCAGGTAGGAGAACGATCTTCCTCCGGCGGTGGTTCTGCGAATCCGTGGGACGGTGGCGAGGGCGAGGCTGGCGGAGCGGAGCTGGCAGGTGGGAGTGTAGAACTAGAGGTGGTTGTGAGGTATTCGGGGCCCATGTCGTTGAGCACTTTGTGTGCGTGGGTGAGGAGCCTGAATGTGATCCTCTTGTTGACGGGGAGCCAGTGCAGGTTTCTGAGGGGGGCAGATATGTGGCTGTGGCGAGGGATGTCGAGGATGAGTCGTGCGGAGGCATTCTGTATGCGTTGTAGTCTTTTCTGAAGTTTGGCGGTGGTTCAGGTGTATAGGGCGTTTCCGTAGTCCAGTCGGCTGGTGACGAGGGCCTGGGTGACCGTTTTTCTGGTTTCGATGGGGATCCACCGGAAGATCTTTCGGAGCATGCGCAGGGTGTTGAAACATGATGACGAGACAGCGTTAACTTGCTTGGTCATCGTGAGCGAGGAGTCCAGGATGAATCCCAGGTTGCGTGCGTGGTCCGAGGGTGACAGTGCGGAGCCCAGTGCTGATGGCCACCAAGAGTTGCCCCAGGCGGATGAAGATTGTCCGAGGATGAGGACCTCCATCTTGTCTGAGTTCAGCTTCAGGCGGCTGAGCTTCATCCATTGTGCGACGTCTTTCATTCCTTCCTGTAGGTTGGTTTTGGCGGTGGCTGATTCTTTGGTGAGGGAGAGTATCAGTTCGGTGTCGTCAGCGTAGGAGATGATGTTGATGTTGTGTTTGCGTGCGATGGCGGCGAGGGGGCTCATGTAGATATTGAAGAGGGTTGGGCTGAGCGAGGACTTGGGGTACGCCGCAGATGATTTCAGTGGTTTCTGAGCGGAAGGGAGGGAGGCGGACTCTCTGGGTTCTGTCGGAGAGGAACGAGGTGATCCAGTCTAGGGCCTTTCCTTGGATCCCAGTGTTGAAGAGGCGGGTTATTAGGGTGCGATGGCATACGGTATCGAAGGCTGCCGAGAGGTCCAGGAGGATGAGGGCGGTTGTTTCTCCGTTGTCCATCAGGGTCCTGATTTCGTTGGTGGCTGCGATGAGGGCAGTCTCGGTGCTGTTGTTGGATCAAAATTCGGACTGGGATGGGTCGAGCGAGTTGTTTGCCTCGAGGAAAGTAGTCAGCTGTTTATTGCCGGTCTTCTCGATGACTTTGGCAGGGAAGGGAAGAAGAGAGATGGGGGGAAGTTCTTGAGGTCTTTGGGGTCCGCTGTGGGTTTCTTCAGAAGGGCGTTGATCTCTGCGTGCTTCCAGCTCTCGGGGAAGGCGGCTGACGTGAACGAGATGTTTATGATGTTCCAGAGGTGGGGTGCGATGATGGTGTCGGTTTTGTTGAAGATATGATGGGGCATGGGTCCAAGGGGGATGGAGTTCATGACGTTGCTGGTGTCTTCCGTGCTGATGGGGGTCCAGGCGCTGAGGGTGGTGGTGGGGGTCGCTGGTTCAGTGGCTGGAGGCGGAGTCTGGAGTCCGAAGCTGTTGTGTATTTCTGCGATCTTTCAGTGGAAGAACATGGCGAGGGAGTCGCAGAGTTCTTGTGACGGTGTGATGTCGTTGTTGCTGGCGCTGGGGTTGGAGAGCTCTTTGACGGTGTTGAAGAGTTCCTTGCTGTTGTGGGTGCTGTTGTCTAGTCGCTCTTTGAAGGATGTCCCTTTGGTGGTGCGGATCAGCTGGTGGTGTTTGCGGGTGGCGATCTTGAGGGCAGTCATGTTTTCTGTTGTGCGTTCGTGACGCCAGGTTTTTTCAAGGGTTCGGCAGGATTTCTTTGATTCTTTGAGGGCGTCTGTGAACCATGGAATTTTCCTGTTGCCGGGGGTTCTTCAGTGGTGCGAGGTCGTCGACGCAGTTGGTGATCCACTGTGCGAGGTTGTTGGCTGCGTCGTTGGTGTCAGTGGTGTTGGCTGGCGGGTTCTGGCTCATCGATGAGATGAGCTGGTCTGTGGTGATTTTGTTCCAGCATCTACGGGGGATTTGTTGCGTGCGGTGTTGGGATGTATTCTTTTTGAAGGTGAAGTGGATGCATCTGTGGTCGGTCCAGTGTAGTCCGGTGGAGTGGCTGAAGGAGACGTGGTTGCTGGCAGAGAAGATGGGATCAAGCGTGTGGCCAGCGATATGGGTGGGGGCGTTGACCAGTTGCTTGAGTCCGAGGCTAGCGAGGCTGTCGAGTAGGGTGGTGGTGTTGTTGTCGTTGTTTTTCTCCAGGTGGAAGTTCAGGTCCCCGAGGAGGATGTATTCTGGTGAGGCTAGGGCATGCTGGCTGATGAGGTCGGCGATGGTTTCGCTGAATAGTGTGCGTGGGCCCGGGGGTCTGTAGATGAGTGTTCCACTAAGGGTGGTCTTGGGATCAGTGTGAATCTGGAAGTGTAGGTGTTCGGCGGCGGAGAGTGTGTCTTCGGTGATGGTCGTGATGTTGATGGTGTTTCTGTAGACGATGGCGATTCCTCCTCCGGTTTGTTTGACGCAGTCCTTCCGGGTGATCTTGTAGCCGTACGGGATGGCTATGGCAATGTCGGGGGCTGAGGAGGCGTTCATCCAGGTTTCCATGAGGAAGGCGACGTCTGGTGCTGATGTGTCGAGAAGGTCCCACAGTTCGACGGTGTGCTTGTGGATGGAGCCTGTGTTGAAGAGGATGCACTTGAGGTGGTTGTTGTTGTTGCGTGGTCTGGCTGGCAGGGGGCAGGTTCGGAGGCAGGTGAATTTGCAAGCTTGGCAGGTGAAAGGTCCGTGGGTGCGCTTCGGGGTGGCTCGGTAGCAGGCGGGTGGTCGTCCGGTGTTGAGTGCGTGGAGGGCGTCGGAGTCGTATCTCAGTCGAGTTTCCTGTTTTCGGCGGGGGCCAGGGATTCTGGCGCTGTGCGCGGTCCAGGCGCGGACGGGCGCAGACGGGCTTGCCTTAGGCGCGCCTTCGGCGGCCGTTGCGTAGCCTCCATATGAGGGGCTGTGGAAGGGAGAAGCAGCTGGGAGGCAGGAGCGGGGTGGCGCATGGGAGCAGCGGGCGGCGGGGCCGCAGGGTGCAGCGGCGGGAGAGACTGGCACAGTGGGAGAGCGGGAGGGGGGCACAGGCGGCAAAACGGCGAGAAAAGCATAGAAAATGAAAGACAAAAGAGAAGCAGGCAGCAAAACGGGCACAGAGATCAAAAACGGGGGAGAGGGGGCACAGGGACAAAACAAGGGGAGAAAATGGCACAGGTGGGCACAATTGTCAAAACGGGGGAGAGGGGGCCCAGGGGGACAGTAGGGAGGAAAACGGCACAAGTGGTCACAGAGAAGGAAAAACGGGGGAGAGGGGCACAGGGCAACAGGTGAGACCTAGAAGGGCTCACGGAGCAGTAGGCAGGTGGCAGGAGCAAGGCGACCAGGGGACAGCGTCACAGGAGGACCATGTGGCGACTGGGGGGGCGACCTACCTGCAGGCAGGGTCAAAGGTCGCTCCCTTCAGTGCTGCACGGCCTTCATATGAGGGGCTGTGGGAGGGAGGAGCAGCTGGGAGGTGGGAGCGGGGTGGCGAATGGGAGCAGTGGGGGGTGGGGCCGCAGGGCACAGCGACGGGAGAGACTGGCACGGAGGGAGAGCGGGAGAGGGGGAGGGCACAGGCGGCAAAACGGCGAGAAAAGCAGAGAAATTGAAAGGCAAAAGACAAAAGAGAAGCAGGCAGCAAAACGGGCACAGAGATCAAAAACAGGGGAGAGGGGGCACAGGGGCACGACAAGGGGAGAAAACGGCACAGGTGGGCACAGAAGTCAAAACGGGGGAGAGGGGGCCCAGGGGGACAGTAGGGAGGAAAACGGCACAAGTGGTCACAGAGAAGGAAAAACGGGGGGAGGGGCACAGGGCAACAGGTGAGACCTAGGAGGGCTCACGGAGCAGTAGGCAGGCGGCAGGAGCAAGGCGACCAGGGGACAGCGTCACAGGAGGACCATGTGGCGACTGGGGGGGCGACCTACCTGCAGGCAGGGTCAAAGGTCGCTCCCTTCAGTGCTGCACGGCCTTCATATGAGGGGCTGTGGGAGGGAGGAGCAGCTGGGAGGTGGGAGCGGGGTGGCGAATGGGAGCAGTGGGGGGTGGGGCCTCAGGGCACAGCGACGGGAGAGACTGGCACGGAGGGAGAGCGGGAGAGGGGGAGGGCACAGGCGGCAAAACGGCGAGAAAAGCAGAGAAATTGAAAGGCAAAAGACAAAAGAGAGGCAGGCAGCAAAACGGGCACAGAGATCAAAAACGGGGGAGAGGAGGCACAGGGGCACAACAAGGGGAGAAAACGATACAGGAGGGCACAGAAGTCAAAACGTGGGAGAGGGGGCCCAGGGGGACAGTAGGGAGGAAAACGGCACAAGTGGTCACAGAGAAGGAAAAACGGGGGAGAGGGGCACAGGGCAACAGGTGAGACCTAGGAGGGCTCACAGAGCAGTAGGCAGGCGGCAGGAGCAAGGTGACCGGGGGACAGCATCACAGGAGGACCGTGTGGCGACTGGGGGGGAGACCTACCTGCAGGCAGGGTCAATGGTCGCTCCCTTCAGTGCTGCGCGGCCTCCATATGAGGGGCTGTGGGAGGGAGGAGCAGCTGGGAAGCGGGAGCGAGGTGGCGAATGGGAGCAGCGGGGGGGTGGGGCCACAGGGCGCAGCGGCAGGAGAGAGTGGCACGGAGGGAGAGCGGGAGGGGGAGGGCACAGGCGGCAAAACGGCGAGAAAAGCAGAGAAATTGAAAGGCAAAAGACAAAAGAGAAGCAGTCAGCAAAACGGGCACAGAGATCAAAAACAGGGGAGAGGGGGCACAGGGGCACAACAAGGGGAGAAAACGGCAAAGGTGGGCACATAAGTCAAAACAGGGGAGGGGGGTTCAGGGGGACAGTAGGGAGGAAAACGGCACAAGTGGTGACAGTGAAGGAAAAATGGGGGAGAGGGGCACAGGGCAACAGGTGAGGCCTAGGCGGGCTCACGGAGCAGTAGGCAGGTGGCAGGAGCAAGGCGACCGGGGGACAGCGTCACAGGAGGACCGTGTGGCGACTGGGGGGGCGACCTACCTGCAGGCAGGGTCAAAGGTCGCTCCCTTCAGTGCTGCGCGGCCTCCATATGAGTGGCTGTGGGAGGGAGGAGCAGCTGGGAGGCGGGAGCGGGGTGGCGAATGGGAGCAGCGGGGGGCGGGCCACAGGGCGCAGCGGCGGGAGAGACTGGCACAGAGGGAGAGCGGGAGGGGGAAGGGCACAGGCAGCAAAACGGCGAGAAAAGCAGAGAAATTGAAAGGCAAAAGTCAAAAGAGAAGCAGGCAGCAAAACGGGCACAGAGATCAAAAACGGGGGAGAGGGGGCACAGGGGAACAACAAGGGGAGAAAACGGCACAGGTGGGCACAGCAGTGAATACGGGGGACAGGGAGCCTAGGAGGACAGAAGGGAGAAAAATGATACAAGTGGGCACAGAGAAGGAAAAACAGGGGAGAGGGGCACAGGACGACAGGTGAGACCAAGGAGGGCTCACAGAGCAGTAGGCAGGCGGCAGGAGCAAGGCGACCGGGGGACAGCGTCACAGGAGGACCGTGTGGCGACTGGGGGGGCGACCTACCTGCAGGCAGGGTCTGCACCCCTAATCAAAAAATGTCCAGAGAATGGCATTCTATCCCCCACACAAATTGAAGTAACAAGGAGGGGGCACATACATGCCCTCTGTCACTTGTGTAGAAGGATACAGCTTTGTTGTGCCTTACCCCAGCCCTGACCCACCCCAGGGGAGTTTCACCAGCCAGGCATTGGAGCTATATGCACTCTGAAGAAAAGAAAAGGCTGCCCAACTTTAGAATGCTATACCATGGGCTGCCTCGTTGGGTCGATTTGGATGAACCTGGGCTTATTTTCCTCCCGGTGATGCTCTCTATCCAACAGGGGCCATTGCACCACCCTCCTTACCTCTCAAGTGCAGGAGTTTTCAAAAAGCTGCCTTCCTGGTTCCCTGTTCCAACTCTCCTTTAGAACTTTGTTGGTGGGTGCAGAAAGTCCAGAGTTTTCCTCCAACTGGTCCTCAAGTGGTTTAAGAGGGTGTAAGGGAGCCAGCCTCACTGACCCTTGGGGAGACCCACCGGTCCTGTGGTCAATTGGGCAGAATCCTTGGTTCTGAGTGGGAGGTCAGGAGTTTCCTCCTTCCAGTTTTCCATGGCGATCCAAGGATCCAACAGCGAAGTGAAGAAAAATCTACAGGCAAAAGAAAGTCTTTCCCTTGTGCAGGAGTTTTTAAAGAGAAGAAGAGGGTTGCTAGGGTGCCACATCACCTCTCCACCCTGTCCCACTCCCAGCTCTCCTGCACAGCAAGCTGGGACAGTCCAAGATGTTCTCATCGAAGAGCCTCTGGTCGCATCAGCTCCTGGGGTCTCAGCTCCACCCCTCACTGACATCACTGCCAGGGACTTGCACACTAGAATTCCAAAGAGAACACCATCCCTCTCCACCCCCCGGGTTGTCTTCTGTTGTCTGGGCATTCTCCTTTGTTCATTGGACTTGGGCAGGTGCATCACCAGTAGAGTGTGACAGATGAGTGATTGAAGCAGATCATTCTGCCTTACTGCTTTCCTCCTCAGGAGCTGGGGAAAGTACTGCTAATTCCTCTTTTTGTGTGGGGATTTCTTTGTTACCGCTTCTGGAGAAAATCTCATTAAAAGGGCACAGCAGGGTGACACAAGGTCTGAGCTACAATCCTGAGCTGAGCCAGAGAAAATGGAAACTCAGGATGATCCATAAGATGTATAGTTATCATTTTGGAAGTAACATTTTTGGTTTTCTTACATGGGCTACACTCCGATTCAAGGCGTTAATGGTCTCTGTAGGCCAAAGAGACATGAAACTACTCTCTAAGGCAGTTCTCTCCTTATTTGCATAATATGGTGCCTCTACAGGCAAAACAGTAAAGCACACCGACTTTCCTTATTAGTGTACACTACCCTCATAAGGCCTATCCCAGGTGAATTACTAATCCTCCAGGGTACCCAGTGTGCCAGGCTACCTGTACACTGTTACTGGTCTGCATGCAACAGTAGTTTCCCAAGTGCAGCCCACACACATGTGCTCATTTATGTGCACATGTGTTCATGTGTAACTGGCCAAGTGCCCCTTACACTTGCTTTAATGCAGCAGCGTTTTCTTAAAAGGCAGACACTGGCAGTAAACACACTCAGTCCATATGCCATGTAATTGCCATGGGTGAGACACAGGTCACAAGGAGGCTCACCCATAGTAAAGAATTCAAAAACGGTTGATCAGAAATGCAGACCTCAGTGCAACAGAAGGTCTCTTTGAAGTTAGGATACAAGGCACATCCAATATGGTCATCATATAGAAAGGAACAAAGCCCCTCCCCACACCAATCACCTTTGGATCATACATGAGAAGTACTTCACACCTCATCAAACAGCTATTCAACTCCTGGGTGACATATGGAAACCCATGCAAATGGTCTTCTGGTTGCTTTATGAAGGTTAAAGGTGACTTTTTAAAAATACCTTTTGTAAAATACAAATACAACTTTACCAATGAATTGGACTTGAAATAAATATTTTAAAAAACCTGAGAATTAACTTTCCATCTGGTTTCTGAGTATTTTTATTTTTTAGAATAAAAAACTACTTTCACTTCAAAGCAAAGCACTACACGTTTAACAGTGGAGTGATTTAGTACTGCTTAATGTACAGTCCCCTTTCACAGATTGCCTCAACTGCAGCAGGAAGTGTCCCGGTGTTAAGAGTCAAAATGCACATTAGAAGCCTTGTCTATGCCCTTTAAATCAGCAAGAACACAAAACAAGAGAATTCTTCAGAATACTGATTGGCACAGTTCTGCAGGAAGTATATCTGATTGTGTGCCAATGGTGGTAACAATCGGATATTCAGACCTTTCTAGGGTTTTCTCTGCGTTAGCGGAGGCTCCACATTCATGGCACATTTGGTTCCCCTTTACAAAGACAGACAAATTTGGAATGGTTACTTGCGTTGTGATGTAGTGTGTCAGCGATCCTGTGTTCCGGCCAGCCAGGAATGGCCTGTGGGGTTAAATAAAAGGGGAGGAACTCCAAGTGAGTTCATCTCCTGATACTATCTAATGGTAAATGGTCTAAATATCGATTCCAAAATATCGAGTAACCTAAATATCGAGTCCAAAATATAGAATGGACAAAATATCAACTGGACAGAATATAGACATTCAAAATATCGTTTTGAAGGCAAGTACTGTAATATCGAATTTAAAAATATAGACAGTCAAAATATCGAAGTACATAATATAGGTGATAAAAATTTCGACTTTTTAATAATATCCCATTTTTTAAAGTGTTTTATATGTTTGTGCATGTGTGAAAAGTGTATATTTATTTGTAATTTATTGTAAGTAATTAATTGTATGTTATTTAATTTTTGCGTAGTTTAATTCTGTAGCGGGTTGTGGGTTTATAGGGGAATAGGGTGGGAAGTAGTTTAATTATAATTAATTAAATATGTTAATTAATTAATTGGTATTTATTTTGAATAAATTGTTAATTAATTTTTAATTGATAATTAATTAATTGTTAATTGTTAATTATTTTTTATTAATTGATTAATTGATAATTATGTGAATAATATTATTTTATTTTCTGTAGTGGGTTGTGGGTTTATAGGGGAATAGGGTGGGAAGTAATTTAACTATAATTAAATAAACATGTTAATTAATCAATTGGTATTCATTTTAAATACATTGTCAATTAATTTTTAATTGGTAATTCATTTATTGTTAATTGATAATTAATGTTTATTAATTGATTAATTGATAATTATGTGAATAATATTATTTTATTTTTAGTAGCGGGTTGTGGGTTTATAGGGGAATAGGGTGGGAAGTAATTTAATATAATTAATTAAACATGTTAATTAATTAATTGGTATTTATTTAGAATAAATTGTTAATTACATTTTAATTAGTAATTAATTAATTCTTAATTGGTAATTAAAATGTATTCATTGATTAATTTATAATTATGTGATTTATATTAATTTATTTTCACTACAGTGGGGATATTAAAATTTACCCCTATGCTATCCAACGCTTTCCCTACTGTTGAACTCTCTGGAGTGGGAATAGTAATTTTTACCCCTACGCTATCCAACGCTTTCCCTACTGTTGCACTCACTGGAGTGGGAATAGTAATTTTTACCCTTACGCTACCCAACGCTTTCCCTACTGTTGCACTCACTGGAGTGGGAATAGTAATTTTTACCCCTACACTATCCAACGCTTTCCCTACTGTTGCACTCTCTGGAGTGGGAATAGTAATTTTTACCCCTACGCTATCCAACGCTTTCCCTACTGTTGCACTCTCTGGAGTGGGAATAGTAATTTCTACCCCTACGCTATCCAACGCTTTCCCTACTGTTGCACTTACTGGAGTGGGAATAGTAATTTTCACCCCTATGCTATCCAACGCCTTCCCTACTGTTGCACTCTCTGGAGTGGGAATAGTAATTTTTACCCCTACGCTATCCAACGCTTTCTCTACTGTTGCACTCACTGGAGTGGGAATAGTAATTTTTACCCCTACGCTATCCAACGCTTTCCCTACTGTTGCACTCACTGGAGTTGGATTAGTAATTTTTACCCCTACACCATCCAACGCTTTCCCTACTGTTGCACTCTCTGGAGTGGGAATAGTAATTTTTACCCCTACGCTATCCAACGCTTTCCCTACTGTTGCAGTGTGGAGAAGTGTGGCTCAATGGTTAGAGCGGCAGACCCTGATGCAGAGGTCTAGCCCGGGACCAGGGTTCAATTCCCCACCTCGGCGGGTCTTGGGCTCAAAATTCCACGGACCTGATAATTCTCGCCTCGGTGCCTATTCCAATCATGGAGTCGCAACTCTGGGCAATAGCTTGCTTAATCTCCACAACGGCCCCCACAACGCTAAGGATGCCTGGCCTCCACCTTGGGGGTGCCCAGGAGTGGACACCTCACAGGGAAAGCCAGGATGGGTTCCACAGCGGTATTCGTACAAGCGCCTTGAGACCCTTGTGGGTGAGTAGTGTGCTATACAAGTATCAATTTACTCTCTGGAGTGGGAATAGTAATTTTTACCCCTACGCTATCCAACGCTTTCCCTAATGTTGCACTTACTGGAGTGGGAATATTAATTTTTACCCCTATGCTATCCAACGCCTTCCCTACTGTTGCACTCTCTGGAGTGGGAATAGTAATTTTTGCCCCTACGCTATCCAACACTTTCCCTACTGTTGCACTCTCTGGAGTGGGAATAGTCATTTTTACCCCTACGCTATCCAACGCTTTCCCTACTGTTGCACTCGCTGGAGTGGGAATAGTAATTTTTACCCCTACGCTATCCAATGCTTTCCCTACTGTTGCACTCATTGGAGTTGGAATAGTAATTTTTACCCCTACCCTATCCAACGCTTTCCCTATTGTTGCACTCTCTGGAATGGGAATAGTAATTTTTACCCCTACGCTATCCAACGCTTTCCCTACTGTTGCACTCTCTGGAGTGGGAATAGTCATTTTTACCCCTACGCTATCCTACGGTAATAATATTGTGTATTTTTTATTAATATTATGTTTATATATATATATGTTTTAACAGATATGATTGTATTTTTTTTATTAGTTAAAATAATTATTTAATAATTTTAAGGTAATTTAAGTATTTTTAAGTACATTTTAGCTATTTATTTTTAATAATTTTTTATTTTACATTATTTACAACAAATTCGATATTTTTACAATGTATATATATAAACGATATTTTGGACTCGATATTTTGGTACTTACCTGTTTGTAGATAGGAATTCGATATTTTGTCCGTCGATATTTTGGCGTCGATATTTTGGGTAGTCTATATTGTGTCCGTCGATATTTACTCAGTGATCCTATCTAATTGAGTGTGCCTGAATTACTTTTTGTAGTTGTCCCTGCAATGCACTTTTGCCACTGAGGCCTACCAGACCATACTCCCACAGTGCTGACTGTGGGACAGCACACTAGCGATAACGGGAGCTGAGGTCAACACCCTGCGTCACTGGCCCTGCCTCTGTTCCAGCCGCGGTGCGTCCATTGGGGCGTAGGGGCGTAGCCCCACCAGCCCATGGACCCGCGGCTGCAAGTAAAATAAATACCATAACTGTGTTTTGTAATGTAAACGCTATCCGAGCGCCGCCAGGAATCTGGGCAGCACCCGACCAAAACGGGAGTGCGCTGCACAGGGGGACGGACGGGGCTGATCTGAGTGACAGCAGGACATGGACGAGTGTTGACTCCACCCACGTTACGTACATTACTGACTGGCAGTGGCAGACCTATAATGCGCAAGTGCTGCTTGGGGCTGCAACGTGCCCGAGCATGCGCATGAAAGTTCCCTGAACTTTCCCCCATTACAGCTAGTGACCAGGGGGTGGGCGGCAGTCCCCGGCGTTACAAATGGGCGACAGGGCGAACAGTTGTTCTGTGGCTGCATGCCCTGTCTCCCTGTTCTATGGTTGCGCCACCCTGTCTCAGTGTGACTCCCTGTCCTGTGGCTGCAAGCTCACGCCTCCCTGCCCTATGGCTGCACGCACCTGCTTCCCTGTGACTCCCGTTTATGTAGCTGAATTACCCTGTCCACCAGTGCCACCACCTTCCCTTTCACCGTGTATCGTGTGCCAACAGAGCCGAGTGCCAAAGTGTTGGGTGTTCCGACAAAAAAGCAAATCACGTTTGAATTTCTATTTCTGTTATATAAACCTTAAACTAGTCGAAAACGGTTAGGCTCTGAAACAATGGCTTTACCACAGTCGCTGCCTCTAGGGGGGAGGGGTTGGCCTAACGGCTAAGGCGCTCAACCTCGGACCTGGGGATCTGGGTTCGAGTCTCGGTAACGACGCCAAAAATCTCCTGTGATTTTGGGCAAATCACTTAATCTCCCCGTGTCCTCATGTTACGTAACTGGTGCTATGTAAAGCGCTCTGATACCTGATTCGGTTCGGGTCTAGTTCGCGCTATATAAAACTCTGCAAAATAAAAAAATATATGCACAACATGAAAGCAGTACGTCATCGAGACCCCACCGAAAATAGCTTTATTGTGAAAGGCGGAACATTTTTGAATTTTCGTAAGTGAATGATGTTTTGTTTAATCTAATAGATGTCTCTGGGCGCATGCGTTTGCCAAAATTAGGGGTTGTTACTTAGTTCACCTAGAAAGGATACGGGTGTTTGTCAACAGCCCTGTTGCACGAGAAATGAAATCACACGTCACTATCACTAACATCTACCCCCTAGTCGTGCCTGGTGGGGCTACCGGCAGGGGAGGTCGCGACATCCTCGTCGATTTACTGCAGCCTTGTATCATCTCTTCAGCCTGAAATATGCGGCAACTGTGGAGCAAGTTTTTTTGGTGAAAGGTGGTAGTTTATCTGTCAAGTGCACAAGTGCTCACATCATGAATTATGTGGAAAGGGCAACTGCCGCAGAATCACTTAATTTCAGTTGTCCTGCCTATAAACCACACTTACGCGTGGTAGCTGCCCCTACGCAAACTGTCATACTTAGTTACATGTTGGCATGCTTTTAGTGCTCGCACATGCTGTAGAATGAATGCCCTTTTTACTGGTTTCGTAAAATATATACCACAGATTGCAGAAATAACACCGTTCATAACAGACAACCTCTGCAGAGCTTCATTCCAGCCCATTATTTAATTAGTAACTTCTTCTTGAAAAGTCAACCAAAACTGGCCATTCAGATTTCAAGGGAACCACATGTTCCTTAGCTGAACATTACAAGGGAAACGTTCAACACTTCTGAGTTCAGCCATTGCTCGTTGTTTAAATGACACTCTCGTTGAGAAAAGCAAACCAGAACCTAAACATTCTAAATGGACTCAAGTGAACATTCCACAGGCAATCAGGGCCCAATGTTAATTTAACGTTGCAGGTTTTACTAAAATGTACGAGCATAGCCACCGTGTCTTATTTAATCCTTCATGAAAGCTGCATTTCTGATAGCAGAGAAGCCCGTTGTTTCTTCTGCTTTGCTGAGAGTAGCCTCGACAAGCTCTAATTCCTATAACTAAAATGTTTTTGTTTTTTCACACAAGCAAAGCACATCTTATTTGAAACCATGTATTTTGGACTACATATTTAAATACATCTATTTTCCCTTTGGCCATAAACAGTCCAGTCCAGTATTTAGGGGCTGCATTCAAAAAACATTTCCTTGTGCACCCTGGGGAAAGACGTGAGGCTTTGCAAGACAAGCCCAGGTGAGTCAGACTGATGGGCTCCGAAAGATGAGTTGGTGCAAGGGGGAACAGGCCCCATGTTCATCAATGCCCCTGCCCAGATGGGCCCCAATAGAACATAGGCCGGGCCTGGGGGGAAAACAATTTCCTGTAGGTTGCAGTTAAGACAGGGTGGGCTCCCAAACCCTGCCCCGGGGGCCCATGACTGACCATGGGCAATAATGAAATTAACCAAGGGCCCCCTTCGGGAGCAGGCGAGGGACTCACCGCAGGTGTGTCCAGCAGATGCTCCCCTAAGACTGAGAGAGCTAGTGGGTGCCGCCAGGCACCCACTAGCTGGGTGAATTAGACTGGTGAATTATATGATTCAGCACCAGGCCTGATACAGAGGGAGCAGAGGACCCATCCCGCTTCCCGCAGAGCACCACACCAATTGGCTGACACCCATCGCAGGGCGCCGACAGTCCGTAGAGATACACCTGCTGCTACTTGCCTTGAAGAGCCGCAGTGCGGTAGAAGGAGGACAGACCGCTTCAGCAGCAATCGCACAGGCACCAACAGTAACGTTGTAAAGTTAGAAATATGAATACTCCACCAAACCTCATTAATAGTCGGTTACTAAATACGAGATATTGCTGGTAATAAACTGAGACACGTGGTATTCGTCGTCACACATTTGCAAGGCTGTGGGCCCTATTTGAACATAATATGTAACTAAAGGGGATATTGGATTAATATCTCGATTTATGACCCCAAATCAAATAAAAATTGGTGAGCTCGTAATATCGTGAGAGTTCGGCGAGACTCTCGCAGGCTACATACATAACATTGGCCTGAGACTGCTCTAAAATGGCCGCGGGTATCACATGATTATCCAAGCCAATCAGAGGGCACGAAAACCGGCAGCGCACACTCTAAAGAGATCAGCTGAGAAATGTGCCGGTGTTCGAGTGCTGAGAAGACGCCGGACAGTTATTCTCCACCGGTAATCTTTGCATGGGGGTTGCAGCGTGTAACCTTGATAAGCAAGCTTCTAATCACAGGTATAAGGATATTTTTTTTTTTTAAAGCATACCCCCGGTTTTTGTTTTTGTTTGGTTTAGCAACAGAAATGAAGGGAGACTGGACCCAGCTCACCTATGGGGGCTGTATTCCTTTTAAATTCCTCTTGGCTGGTATGAGAGGCAAGGCTAACTGAGGGGTAACTATTGCATTATATAGAGCATCATGCTTGTTTGACTGTGCAAAATAGCATTGGGAATTGAACAAGGGTGGATAGTAGGTAACCTCGACTATGCATGTTTTATGTTTTATTACAGCACGCAAAGCCCATTGTCCTTTGCAGTGGCATTTAAATTGAATTGCCCTGAGGAAATTGCCTGATAGAAACCAAGGCAATGAAACATGTCGGCTGTAAGTAGGGTGTGAATCGATTGGTAGTATTCACATCCTTCTTTTTATTGTTTATATGTGTACTGTATGCAACAAGAAAGGAACACTAGTAAAGTTTTTGTCCTGGTTGCACAGTGGATTATATGTTAAGTGTTAAAGTGTTGTACGTTTTGTTACATATAATTTGTGTTCACTGCACCACTCACTGTCTTTTCTTTGGGTTTGGGACACGTTTCCGTTACGGCTTGATGGCACCAATGATGATAACAGGGCCATCCTGGTGAGTACCAGCCAGGGGTCCCATTGGTGGTGTGCCCGTGAGGGGCCATCTCGCCTTTCTCACCTTTTTCTGTTGTCATTTTAGGTGAATGTGGGTTTTGTATTTGTCTAAGTTTGTTGATCAGAGTTGGGCTTCCTTTTTTTAATAAACGGCAGTAGACTGAGAAATCCCCTACTCTAAATCTTTGTAAGAAGAGAAGTTTGTTGTAATTCATGTACAACAAGTGATGTCTGTAGATCATTAGACGAGAACTGCCTTGAACACTAGGACATTTGTATTTTGGCGATTTACTGAGTGGAGGGCGTCCTAGTTTTCTTTTCCCTCTATACTCCTATCTTGTTCTCACCAACAGTATCCCAACAGCAGCCCCGCACATGCCTGGCCTGCTCACCTTGCCATCCTGCGGCAACAGGGCTCCGGGGCCGCCAGGAGCAGGTCAGATCATCTTCAGGGCTACTTCTGCTCATGGGGACCACCTGCCAGGGTCTAAGCAAAGATCTCTGCCGTCCACCACATGCCGCAGTGGACGACGTGTGCTGTGTAGGCCTCAGACCAGGCCCAGTTGCAGCCAGTGTCACTCTAAGGGAACAGCGACGACTGATATCAGGCTCACACAGCACTTTCTCTGTAGTGGGTATGTTTCGTGCCCAGCTGCACCAGATCCCTGATTTCACTTAGGTTGCAGGCAGGATTTAACAGGATTATTTATGTTGGCTGGCCAGTAGCTCAAGGGGTCACGTCTTGTCGGACATATTTTCAGGCCAAGTCCTCTGCTCTTGGTAAGTTAAAGGGATTTTCAAATACTGGTATGCCCTGTAATGTGCATGCAGTGCTGTGGTTTATAAGCATAAAACTGCTCTGAGGAAGCCTCTATAGGCTAGAACTCCCCCACAAGTAAACTGATTTAAAGGCAAACACTGCTTGTGCCGCTATTACAGATGCAACTGCTCCCATGGTATCGTGGACCCCTCTATTCTTGAGATGTATGTTCCCCCGGTGGAGCTGCAGAGAGTGTGTAGGGAGGGGCAAGGTTGTAACATACTGTAGCTAAAGCAATAAAATACTTAAACTAAAGCACCACGCCTAATTCTGACCAACAATAATAATGCTAAGTTATTGTTGTTATTTGTAATCCTCTTTTTGTGCTTTTAACTTATGAGGGACCGTGTTGATTACCTGAGACCTGCTCGCATTCTGAGGATGATATGAGGATGATGGGCATGGTCAAGTGGGAGATGGTAAATTTGACCTGTTAATAAGGTTGACTAAGTGATCCCCGGGTGACTGTGATAAGCTGTTATACATGTTGCACTTTATAATGTTGTTCCTGAGCAAAACGAGTTGCATGCTACTGGTTAATTTGGCACCTTTTGTCTTTTTAATGTGAACTTAATATTTCTGGGATTTTGGGTTGATGACCATTCATTGTGTTTTAGTGTCGGAAATTCTACGTCTTTACATTGTTATTAGCCAAAGTCATGCGTTGGTTAAATTGATCTAAATGTGTGCTGCACACTACTAATTGTATGGCATTCATGATTGTTTACTAAGATATCGGTTAATGTGCAATATTTCTGTAAGGATTTATTTCTGGGAAAAAAAGTATTAGAGCCACCTACACAAAGCCACCTACACACACACAGAGCCACCTACACACACACAGAGCCACCCCCACACACACAGAGCCACCCACACACACACAGAGCCCCCCCCCCACACACAGAGCCCCACACACACACACTTCTTCTACTCTTAGAGCTGAGATTTTCATGAAAGTCTTATAGTCTGAATTCAGCACCTGAGCGTAATAGGACGGAATGTATGAAGCTCTGTGAATAAGCAGCTACCTATGGTATGCCATAATTAATGTTATGCCATCTATTAATGTAATAACTGCACTTTCACAATTGCTTTATTAACCTTCCTGCTTTCTCAAATTAGCTTGAAAATGCACGATTTTTCTTCTTTTTTTTCAAAATTTTCTTGGGGTGAGTAACCCCCCCAAACCCCCCTTTTGGGATTCGGGCTCGCTCGCTGCGCTCGCTCGCTACGGTACTGTATGCAATAACTTTGCACCGCACCACTTTCAAATGTCACCCACCGTCCCTGCTCTGTTCCACAGCTGGCGATTTCAACAGCTGCAGTGCTGGTCATCAGGAGGCATGCCGCAGCACCTGCAGTAATGGAAGAGCAGTGCATGCGTCAGCCGGCAGGGTTGAGTGCTGACCCCATCTAGGCGCTCCAGGCATCCCATCTGCCTTGCGGTGATGGCCAACAATATCCCTGCGTTTTCTCCGCCTCAGGGAGTTCGACCCAGAAGGTGTGTGCCGCCGCTCCACCTGCATGACATTGTCTGTAACCGCATGGGAGGAGCAGCCCAGTGGGAGACCACACACTCTTGCTCGACGCAAGTGCTTGCAAGGAGGAATATCTGGGCAACGAGGAGGGGACACTGTGACCACAAGGTAGTAAAGCACCAGCGAGAGGCCTAGAGAAAAAAAAAGAGAACACAAGGAGGAAGATACACAAAGGACCCAAAGTGTACCTAAAAACGGACAGAGAAAAGGACAACAAGAGAAGTGAAGAAAGACACATACAGCTACAGACAAGTATAAGGGCTAAGGTAAAATAAGGAAGGTTTACAGCACACCAGAAGCATGGCCGATGAAAACCAGGCACAAGCCCAGCAAAGAGTCCCAGTGCAACATGCTCTCACTGGGGTACTACCACCCTTCAGTGAGCTGGAAGACCCGGCAAGAGCATCCCTAATGATGGGAGATCTGGATAGAATGACTAAACAACTACTTTGTGGCCACGAGGGAGGCAGACGGGGCGGTGAAAAGATGGCTACTCCTCCACTATGCAGGAGATGAGATATTCAATTTATTCAAACACCTGCTAACCACGGATTACGAAGCGGCGGTAGCGTCCTTAAATGCTCATTTTGACCCCCACCTCAACCCCGATTTTTAATGATTCAAGTTGTGTCAAGCATGCCAATGAGACAGAGAGTTGATCAATGCATTCTATGCCCACCTGCGCGTGCTGGCCAGCACGTGCATGGCAGATGACCAGCTGAAGGAAATAAGGGCCCAGATCATTCAAGGGTGCCAGGACAAGACACTGAGAGGCCTCATGTTGCACCAGCCACAGATCGCCCAGAAGATATTCTCATATTGGCACAGACCCACAGCTTGTCAGCTGCGAGGGCAAGTGAGATGGACCAGGCCCTCCCGAAGACCCGTGAAAAATCAAGAACCATCAAAACAGAGCATGCTGACGCTCTCCTGTGAAAGACAAAGAGTGATGGACCCAAGAAGACAAGGCCTGAAACATCCAAGACACGGTGTGGATACGGTGGGCACGAGCCACATGATGCCAAGCACTGCCCCGCCGCAAGGCAAGACCTGCACAAATTGCAGAATTCGCTCCCATTTCGCACCGGTTTGCAGGAGAGAAACCTGAGGCCGATACACCTGAGGACAAAGGCTGCCTTCATGAGCAGTGCAACAGATGTGTATCGCAGACTCCGCGCAGCAGGATGAGCCCCAGGAGCCAACCAACAGTACCAAGGGCTGGAAGACTCATCCTTGGAGGAAGATGAGATGGAAACATACCTAATCTTGTTCACACGAGAACTCAAACACCGCAGAAGGCCGCAAACCACATGCATAGTCAGGATTTCAGGATCGGAGGTGAGAGCAATCATCGACACATGGGCTTCAGTGAACGTGATGGGCTTCCAGAAGTACTGTCGCCTTCAACCTTGACCACTGATCACCCCACCCCGGACTAAGATATTCACCTATGGGATCCAATCCCCACTGCCGCTAAAAGGAAAGATCTCCATCCCAGTTAGATCAGAAGACCAGGAGTTGATGACCATCATCCATTTCATAGGCCATGAAGCGTACACCCTAATCAGCGGTTACACTGGGGACGACCCAGCATTAGTATCATTCGCCAGGAGCGTACAAGCGCATCAAGTGGACGAGATACTGCACCAGTTCCCGGAGCTCTTCCAAGGGCTAGTACACATTAAGTGTGACCCCATCAAGCTGCACATCCATAAGACCGTCACTCCTGTGGCACTATGACATCAGCTAGTCCCCTTCCACCTGAGGGCCCTGATGGAAAAAGAACTCGAGAAGCTTAAATGGAAAGGGATAATCAAGAAGGTCTCAGTACCGATGCCATGGGTGACCCCGATGGTCATTGCGGAGAAGCCAAAGCAGCCGGAAGCCATATGCCTTTGCATAGACATCAGGCTACCCAATCGAGCAATCAAGAGAGAACGCCATATAACACCAACCATGGGTGACATAATTGCAGATATCAACGGATCAAAGGTGGTTTTCTAAAATAGAACTTAATGCCGGGTATCACCAACTTCCCTTGGTGGAAGAAAGCTGTTACATTACAACTTTCAGTACTCATCTGGGGTTGCGTTGTTACAAACGGCTAAACTTTGGAATCTCTTTGGCCACAGAGGTGTTCCAGAACACCATCTGAGAGCTGCTATCTGGATTGCCTGGAGTTCTCAACATCAGCGATGGCACCTTGATCCGCTCTACCACTGCCGCTGACCACCACAGGCATCTGAGAAACACCCTGCGTCGCCTCAGCAAACATGGCGCATAACTCCACCGGGGAAAGTGTTTGTTCTTCCAACCATCTCTGGAGTTCTTCGCATATGCCTTCAACCAGGAAGGCATTCAGGTGGATCTGAGGAAGTCTCAGGCCATCCGAAACGCCCCAGCTCCAGCCACACCTACTGAAGTGAGGAGTTTTCTAGGCATGGCCACCTATTGCGGGGTGTTCATCTCAGACCTCGCAACCCGCGTGAGCCACTGAGGGCTCTCACAAATGCGGATGCCAAGTGGGCCTGGGGATCACAGAAAGAGGAGGCATTTAAGAGCATCATGGACGCAATGCTGGAGGAAGCCACACTCGCCTATTTCGATCCGATGAAGCGCACAGAACTACTGGTGGAGACCAGTATGGTGGGGTTAGGAGCGGTGCTTGTCCAGGAACAGGAGCCAGGACGGGTGGGGGCGGCTCTGTGATTCACCTGCAAGTCTCTGACCCCCACCGAAGCAAGGTACGCTCAAATCGAGTAGGAGGCGCTTACTATAAAATGGGCATGCAACCAATTCCACCTGTACCTGATGGGCTAGCCATTCACCGTGGTGACCGACCACCAGCCTCTGGTTCCCCTCTTCAAAGGGTCAGCCCCTCACCCATCTCCCCAGATTGAGTGATGGTCTGTGTATCTCCAGCCCTACTAGATGGAGGTAGTCTACCCACCCAGTGCGAAGAACTTAGTCGACTTCCTTTCCCAACACCCATTTCCCGGAGAAGAAACCGACGGTATCGAGGGGTCAGAACAATACATAAGAATGATCTCTGTCGCTGCATGCCCCCAGGCGAAGACGCTCGAAGATATCAAGAAAGCTGCAAAACAAGACCCCATATACACCCGAACTCTTCAAGCAGTCCAGGTAGGGTCCTGGAAAGCTAACCTTCAGCAGGCCAACACGTGGGCACCAGAGGACTGTGAAGAGCTGACAAAGATATGTAGGGTGAGAAGCGAGCTGAACGCCACATCAGATGGAGTACTCCTGCGAGGCCCGAGGCTGGTAATGCCTCAAGCTCTGAGACAACGAGCAACCTATCTGGCCCATGGGGGTCACCAAGGGGTTACCAAAATGAAGGTGAGAATGAGAGATAAGGTCTTGGTTCCAGAACTCCAGACAATGGTTGAGGACCTAGTGCACCGCTGCCATGCCTGTCAGATGACAAGCGCGCCCGAGCAGCCAGCCCCGGTAATCACTGAAGAGGCCTGCACCATTCAGTGGTTGAAAGTGACCATAGAATTCGGGAGTTTTTCCAGAGTGAAGAATACGCTCGTCCTGGTAGATGCATACTCCAAGTACCCCATAGTGGAACCGGTTCCGTCGACTGCGTTCGCTTATGAGGCACCCCTCCTGGAGAAAGTATTTGCCACGTTTGGATTCCTTACTGGGATCAGGAGCAACAACGGGCCACTATTCCAAGGGGTTGAATTCCCCATATTCCTCAATCAGTGTGGGATCCATCACTGGCGGATCAGCCCCCAATGGCCCCAGGGCAACAGAGAGGTGGAATGATTTATGAGGACATTGAATAAGACGGTACACATTACTAGTGTGGAAGAAGCGGACCCCGTGAATTCCATAGGGAATACAGGAGTACCCCACACTGCACGACACTCTGAACTCTTGGGGCCCTTATGCTCAGAAGACCAGGGAGAGACCTAATCCCCACGTGCCCATGGTGGGTGACCCCACCTCACGACATCCAAGAAACTCAGGCAAGGCCGGAACAGCAGAGCCACGAGCGAGTGTCCAACGCCGCCCCATGCCCCGGCCCCTTCACCCAGGAGCAACAGTCATACTTAAAGATAGTCGACCCGGGGGAAGTTCCGAACCGCCCATGAGTCAGGGACCTGGACGGCAGTGACCAACAACGACACCATGGTAACTGCCAGAAAAGGTAGCGAGAAAATATCTTGAAACATCTCCTAGTTAAATGAGATTCCCTCCATATCCTCTAAATCGGACCCTCCAAACCTGCCGCACCCTGACGGGGGTACCCTGTGCCAAGAGGAAGAAGATACCAGTGCCTCTGAACTCTCTCCATCAGGGATGGTGCCTGTAGATCCACCGCAGTGAGGTGGTCCCTCCATCCGAGGTCAGAAACATGGCTACAGCCTCTGACCTAATCTCCGACCCAACCAGCACCTTCAGGACTTTGCCTGATTAACTCTCACAGACTGACATCCAGTCACCACTGGTGCTCACCAGATTTCAAGAACTGTGTTCAAAGATCCAAGTTGGGGAGGGATTTAGTGGGTCAGCGGTTCTGTCTTCAGGCCAGCCGGCCAGATATTGTGTGCAAGTCATCCGCAGGGCAGGCGTGGCATGCGGGGTTAAATAAAAAGGGAGGAACCGCACATGGGTTCATCTCCCGATACTATCTAATTGTGTGTGTCTGAATTACTTTTTGTAGTTGTCCCTGTATTGTACACCCTCCTCTGAGTCCTACCTTCCCAAACCCCCACAGTACCGATTGAGGGACAGCACATATCATATGCATCAGGGCTGCCCAGCTTTATATTATGTTGTGTCGTATTCACCACCGTCCTTATGGTGCACCACCCCTGGCAGTTAGAGATGGTGATCGAGGAAAGATCGCTCTGCTACCATGGTGACCTGGAGGGAGGAGGCCCTCTGTGGAGACTCATGTGATATTCATCGTATTCATCGTAACCCCTTCTTGCCGGCAGCATAGAGCGGCCACCCCGACTCGATAGCATGCGGTCATAGCCACCTCTCCCCGGAGGCGGATCCCCATGGACCGCCCTCCACGGTCATCATACATCATTGTGAAGCCCTCATAATGGTAGGTTTTGTCATAGAAATTGGGATTGTATGGCTGCTTTCACCCTTTAATCGGATTCTCCAATATAACGTCCAGGATTATCTTGACGCACTCCACAATCTTGTCAGCTTTTTCACCAATTAAAACAACTCGGTCGGTTGAATGGAGGCAACATTCCTGGAACACCATAACGCTGGTCTGGGTACTCTCTTTAAGCTCCTTGATTTTCACTTCTTTTTCACGAATAATGGCGCCCACAAAGCTCTGATGAATCAACATTCTCAGTTCACAGACTACGTTGCTTGCTTTCTGCTTCTGAGGCGGTGCATTATTGCCAAAGTCTTTTAAAGTGAGGAGGATTTTCTTCAAGATTTCCCCAACGGCTTCTTTATCGGCGCTGATGCTCAGAATACGCTTGGACCGCTGCTGCCTGCGATGGAGATGCTGGCTTTGTGATCTGTTCACATCACTGTGATGTTTTTGCCGCAATTTCCAATCACTGCTCCGGGATTCCGGACTTGAAACATTAGGTGCACGTCAACCTTTTCGCCAGTGCTGCGAGATATTTAGAGGTCTGGGGGCAGATTTATGATGCCCTTGCGCCTCCTTGCGCCACAATTGCGTCACTAAATGTGACGCAACGGCGGCGCAAACAATGCGCCCTATTTACAACGTGACGCATCTAAGAGATGCGTCACGTTGGAAAGCCCTGCGCCATGAGGAGGCGTCCCTGCGCAGGGGGGGGGTTCCTGTGCAGGAACGCCTCCTAAAAGTGGCTGAGTGATATCTATGAGATTTCACTCAGTCACTTTCTACGTCAATTCCTTACGCCTGCTTGAAGCAGGTGTAAGGGTGACACAGCATGCATTGAATAGGTGGCTCCTGTGCATTGCAGGAGTCATGTCGCACTTGCGACATGACTCCTGCAATGCGCCGCCCGTACGCCGAGAGATGCGTCACGCATCCTCACTGCCTTGCACCATGGTGCGCCGCATCATAAATGCGGCGCACCATGGGTGGCGGAGCAGTGGCGCACTGTGGCGCATGTTAACTGGCGCATCCCTGGGGATGCGCCAGTTAACATAAATCTGCCCCCTGTTCTTCCTCGGTGTCGTAAGCTGGGCATTTGCCGTTGGTTTCGGTGAATTGAACCTCGCAGTCTGTCTCGCACTCCATTTTCACTGAATGCTTCTCTAGTGGTAGCTGCAACCTCACCTGGTTCCCGAGTAGAGATACATTTGTATTACATTTTACATTTTCCTCCAAATGCTTTCCTACGGAACAGTTTAACTAACCCTGCTACAGTGAAAATAGCTATTGGGGCGTTGTCACTGTAAGGACGAGTTTAATATTAAATCTTTACATGTCCTACATTTTAAATGCAATTGTATCTGCCTTATTGAACATTAAGATCTACATGGGGGTAACTTATTAATAAATGAAAGGAGGGTTTAGACCTATCAAAATGGGCTATTTTTACAGGTTAGATTTGCAGTTTAAATTCAGCACAACCAGGTTACTTGTGTCAGGCCTGCAGTCAGGTGTGTCACTGTTCCTGTAGTGGTGGCGCAATACATGCTGCAGTCCTCTAGGGACATTAGGCATGCAGACTGTGGGTACATTTTGCACCATGTAATAGGGACATATAGTGAGATAATTGTGCCAATTAAGAGTACAGCCCTTTTCAACATGTTTCAGCGGTCGGAGCACATGCACTGGGTCTGGTTAGCAGAGTCCCAGTGCACAGAGTAAAAAAATACCAGCAGCATCAGTCCACATAAATGGAGGTGATCATGCAAAAAGTGGCATTTTCTTACAATAAGATTCTCACAAGACAAAAATGTATAACTTCTTTGATTCTAAGGGTGATTTATTTGAAGCAGTCAGACTTTGTGTTACATAGATTTTATGGATAGCCTTTTTTATCTGGCTTAATGTCTAAATAATGTTATTGTTTTTTACTGTAAGGAGTTTGGCTCAGTCAAGTGGAAGATCCTTTTTCTGGTCTTCAATAAGATAAGATTTAAAAAAAAAAAGTATTGCAGAGTTCCATGTATGACATGCTTAGTCTCCGATAGACCAACAATCTTTTCTTTTTCAGAGCACCGCCCAATTAAGTAGTGGAATGGGCACTGCCTTCATTGCTATTGACTCCTCTTTATTGTATTGAGCACAGGGGCCTAAAACCTGGGAGGATAAAAGGCACTCATATTGCTGTATGTATTTGATGCCCTAAAGTAGACTTTGGCACGGAAGAAGTTTGCGTAGGTCAGAAAATAACGTTTAATATGTCTGAGCTATATACTCCTGGGACATGGCACCTCTGTAATCAACTAGAATTTGAGATTTAAATTTTACCTGGAATTGCTTCAATACCATGTAATGCATTTGAGCAGAAGAGAATACCACAGCTTCAGAGACCATATCCGTAAGAATGTTGGAGCTGCAATTAAGAAGACTGAAAACTGGATAACTGTAACAACAAGTTGATGGATGGAATGCTTGAAGTATTTGGAGCCACTGGCAATCCCTCGGGCCCCATCCCTGTCCATCGTTGTTCACTCTCTATAATACCTCAATTTGGACCCATATGCAAATCAGTTTTTTTACAGCTCGAATAGGAAAAGTCCAGGCCAAACTGCCTGGCCAGGTTCTCTTTCAATTTGAACACAAGCAACCCATGAATGGCTACGCCCTGATGAAGGTTCATTAGTTGGGTATAGCATAGTTCCAGTGGCACAGTGAGGATAGGACCCACATCTGGCAATACCATTCGAACACAGGGAGTCAAATGCAACAACAAGATTATGGATAAAGTGTTTGAACTAATCGCAAAAAATGGCAATTGCTCTTGACCGCATCCCAGTCCATCATTTTTTGACCACCCTGCCTTCTCAGTTTGGATCCGGCCATATGCAAATCCATCTTGATCCTGCTCCAGTAGGAACAGTCCAGTCCGAACTTCCAGGCCAGGTCCTCCCCATAGCGGAACACATGCAACCAGTATCACCCTGGTTAGGGCTCGTCAGTCAATTATGGCTTGGTGTAAATAGCACAGTGAGCACAGGACCCCCAACTGGGCATATCCTTCACACTTAGGGTGTCAAATGCAACAACAAAAAGGTTCCAATTCATCAAAAAGGAGGGAATTGGAAGTGCCATGGTGACATTGACATTGTTAGCTAGAGTTGTCTTGTGTAAGTTAGATAATCAACTGGGAGAGATATGTAAATTGTGTCAGCAAATGTATTCTATTATTTTCTCAACTCAGATTGAGGAAGATTAGTGGACTGGAGATCATGTATCAGAGAGAAATGTTATTAAAATGTCAGATGTGTATTGCAAACTGTAGGTAATCAGACTAATCTACCATAGTAGAATGGGTCTACAGTCTTGGAGAGAGCTGTACTGGGTCCCAGCGTGTATACATTATATGAATAGTACTTCCAAGACAAAGCAGGAGACATGTTTCTCCCTTTCCCAGCAGGCATTAAATCTGCCTTGCAAGACCAGACAGGAGTTCCTTCCAATCTCTAGTACAAAGTGGTCCAACATGGATTTTTAAATAGCAAACCAGCCAGCAGAGGTTATGAGGCTTGAAAGTCGTAATGAAGCACTCGATTATTAGCAGAATGGCACAATTGTTTTCCTAGGAACAGGGTGTACGGCTGTACAACTATCCTTCAATGCTATGATTCCGAACCCTTAGATGATGAACCGCTGGATCAACTTTTTGGAGCGTTCACTTGTACCCTCCCTTTACCTCTGGCCTGCCGCTTTTGCCCAGAAATCTTGAAAATAAGTATTCTCCCCTGAGCCACCATGAAGCCCAGGACTCCTCTAGTGTCCGTTATAAACTGAAGAAGATGCAGAGAACTTTAAGAAATTCACATGTTCAACTTAGTCACCATGTGGAAGATGTCGTATGCCAGGTAGAGAAGTGTATGCCTTTGAAATAAAATCATGAGAACTCAAACTGAATATATGGCATATACTCCAACTTTTAGAACTGTTATAGTTATAAAAATTGTCAATGTGCCTTAAACATTGGGAATATGTCCTGCTCTCTAGGCTGCACGAACAGAATGTGGTCTAAATATGATGTTATATTTTAGGTGTGACAGAATAAAATATTTTCTTCTTCCTGGCACTTCCCTTCTTCATTTTGTACAGATGTGCAGGCACCATGTACACAGTCGATGTGCTAGAATGGATCTCAGCCCATATTAATAGTACAACTTTCTGTCCATTTAAAAAGAGCACATGTGACTGTAGTCTGTTTATCAGTCCACCGACATTATAGAAGCCAAAAGACCAAACATTCAACTCTGCTGTTCATGCAGTGAAGATGTAGCCAGTTTTCTGAGTCTCAGTTTGAAATGTCCAAAGACTGTGAACTCAAGTATAAAAAACAACTGCAAACTGATTGGCGAATATTTGGTTGCATACCACCTCAGAGTCTGATTTATTGTTTGGCAGAGAGAGACCTGGTACCTAGAAGTCTGCCGTTAGGATCTAAGGTCGGCAGAAGTGACCAAAAGAAATTTAAGGTTTGGCCGATGGAGTACAGTCTGCCAATGTGTTGGAGCCCAGTATGTCCAATAGCCATACAGAGTTGAACTGATGTGGGTGAGACAGTTCAGAAAGCAGTTTGGGCGCATCACACCACTTTGAATAAAGGACTTCACAGATCTCTTTTTGATTGGATGAGAGAACTCAAATATTAATAATAGTGACACTTGTGGGGCGCAAACAGCTACCTTCGTAGAGGTGTCCCGGCGCTAAGTCAATAGATGGCGCGCAGCCATGACCGTGCACCTCATGAACCTTGTGAGGGAATTAAGCTGCCCTGAAGAGCCAGGTTTTTACAGCTTTCCTAAATAGTGGTTCTGGCTCAATCAAACGAATGATGTTCAGCAGGGAGTTCCATAACTTGGATGTGCCTACCGAAAAAGATCTGCCGCCAAGGCGGGCTATCCTAATTTGTGGAATACAAAGCAGATTTTGAGCATTGGACCTCAAATCGCGATTTTGTTTATAGATGCATAGCCGTTGTCTCAGATACCTCAGACACTTCCTATGGAATGACCTGAATGCTAAGGTTAGAGCCTTGAACTCAATTATTTTTGCCACCGGAAGCCAGTGGAGCTCTTTATTATGCGGAGAGATGTGATTACTAAAAGGAACACGTCTAATCAGTCTTGCCGCCGCATTCTGTGCCATCTGAACTCTCTTGATAAGGTACGCTGGCAAGCCCAAGTATAGGCGGTTAGCATAGTCCAGCCTAGATGTCACAGTGGCATGGACTACGACCCGGCGGTAATCCTCCAGTAGTAGATGGAGGAATTTCCACAAGTTTATATTTATATTTATTTATAACAACATTTGTAAAGCGCGAACGACGGCCCTAGGGCATCTCGGCGCTAGATAACTGCTGTGTTTAACCCACGGAGGTGTTGATGTACAAAGGTTAGGGGAATCAGAGATTGAAAAGCCAAGTTTTTAGGTTTTTTCGGAAAGACCAGAGGGAGGTACTGGTCTTAATTGAAAGAGGGAGAGTGTTCCACAATTTCGGTGCAGCTACTAGGAATCTTCTGTCACCCCAGTTGACAGTTTTAGTTCGGGGGACCACCAGGTCAGAGGAGTTGGAGGAGCGCAGTGTTCTGGGAGGGCAGTAGGGGGTTAGGTTTTGAGTGAAAAACACTGGTCCGGTATTATGTAAGGCCTTATAGATCAGACACAATGCCTTGAACCTAATCCTCTTTTTCACCGGGAGCCAGTGAAGTTGTCTTATAATTGGTGAGACCGGTTGGTATTTAGGGATGCGCCCTAGAAGCCTAGCGGCTGCATTCTGGATAACCTGCCTTTTGGCTAGCACTCTCTCCTGGGCACCTAGAAACAAGGCGTTGCAGTAATCTAGGGTGGAGAGAACCAGGGCGCTCACCAATGTTTTGGCGAGATGTTCAGGTACAAAGGGCAGAATTTTCTTAATGAGCCGTAGTTTGTAAAAGGCTGAGGAGGAAATCTGGTTGGCATAAGGTAAGAAGTTCAGTCGATTGTCGAACAGGACACCCAGGTTCCTAACCTTATCAACCGGGTCTGGAGGCTGGCCCATAGATGACGGCCACCATAAAGAGGACCAGTCCGGGGAGAGATTGCCGAAAATTACAACTTCTGATTTATCAGAGTTTAATTTCAGGCAATTGTGGGCCATCCAACTACCAATTGCCTGCATGCCCTGATTGAGCATGTTGGCTTTTTGTGGCCCATCGTTCTTAACTGCTAGGACCAGTTGGGTGTCGTCTGCGTAGGACGTCAGGCTCATCCCGTGTGCCCTGATGACTTTGGCTAGGTCCGACACATAAATGTTAAAGAGTGTCGGACTGAGGGATGAGCCCTGGGGAACTCCACAAGGTATTGACAGGGGGGAGGATTCGAAAGGTCCCACAGTGACAACCTGGGTCCTGTTAGCTAGGAAGGAGGCAATGAGATTTTTGGCATTGCCTCGGATCCCTATACTCTCGACACGGTCGACCAAGGTGGTATGGTCGACCGTGTCGAAAGCCGCCGATAGGTCCAGTAGGATCAGGATGGCTGAGCCTCCCGCATCCCGGATGGATCTAATGTCATCTGCCGCTTTGACCAGGGCGGTCTCAGTTCCGTGATATCGGCGGAAGCCATACTACGATTCGTCCAGCCTTTTGTTCTCCTCGATAAAGAAGGAGAGTTGGGCGTTCATAATTTTTTCCACGATTTTCGCTAATAGTGGCAGACTAGCAATGGGCCGGTAACTTTTAAGTTCTTCTTTATCAAGGGTGGGTTTCTTGAGGAGTGGTTTTATGAGTGTTTTCTTTAAGGTATCCGGGTAGGAACCTGTGGAAAACATGGAGTTGCAGATCTCAGTTATGGATGGAAGAACTACATCCATGATAGGCCGCATAACCTTCAAAGGACAAGGGTCCCGGGCCGACCCCGATTTAATGGAAGATATGGTGTTTAGTACCTGAGAGCAGGTCACTTTTTCGAACTGGTGAAAAACTGGTCCATCGAGCTGAATAGAGGCCCTATGGGATTGGGTAGCGGTATTGGCAAAGATTCGATAAATATCATCAACTTTGCTAAAGAAAAATTTGGACAAAGCATCTCAGAGAGCTTGAGACGGGGGGGGAGTAAGGTCAACAGAAGAGCCTGCTAACTGTTTGGTAGTCTCATATAGGCATTTATTTGAGTTTTGTGCGGTTTCTATTTTATGACAATAATACTTTTTCTTGGCGTCTATGATGAGATTTTTGTATATGGCTACCGATTCTTTGTACAGGGATTTAGATTCCTGGGTGTAGTCTTTCCGCCAGTGTCTCTCTCTGTTTCGGCACTGTTGCTTTTGTGTGCGTAGTTCGTCCGTATACCATGGGGCCGAGGGGGTAGATCTATTACGTGATCGTTGCTTGACTTGGACCAGATCTTTAGCTGCTGAACTGACCCAGTTATAAAATTGTGACGTAGCAGTATTGGGGTCAGTAGATAACGAGGGGGTGGTATCTATGAGCAGATTTTTTAGCCTACGTTCATCTATGTCATCCCACGCCAGATATGGTTGACGGGGGTTACAGTTGGATTTGTTGATCAGGGGATCATGTATTTGTAGCGATGACAGAATGAGATGGTGGTCAGACCATGTTAGAGGGAGTATTTGTGTGACTTGAAAGCCCGTGGCATTGGTGAAAATGCCATCTAAGGTGTGACCTCCTTCATGCGTAGGGGAATGAACCAGGGGGGCAAGGCCGAAACTGGACAAATCGGCTAAAAGCGTAGCTGTATCAGGGTTATCAAGGACGTCAAAATGAAAGTTAAAATCACAAAAGTGTCTCAGCTTGCTAAAACAGGAGGCTATCACTTGCTGTATCTGCACAGAAAAAGAGAGGTTTGCCTCCCACTTTACTCCCTTTTATTGTGCCTGCTGGAATGAGTGGTGGGCCCATTTCCATTGGCCACCATAGGTCCGTTGCAGGCGGTTGGATCTTGCCGAAGAACAACACCTCAGTTTTCTCAGTATTGAGTTTCAGTTTGTTGTTGTTCATCCAGAGAGTGATGCCCTTCAGGCAGCCTTTGAAATTCTTTAAGGAATCTGTGGACTGTTCTTCAAAAGGAAACAGCAACTGTGTATTATCGGAATATGATATCGCCTTCATGACCCAGTTGGCAATTAGTGAGAACAATGGGGTCAGATATATATTAAAGCGACTGATTGGGTTGTAAAGAAACCCTTTGAGTGTGATTTTTGAGAAACAACTTTAGCCAGGCAAGGCCTACATCCCCAATGCCAGTGTCCTGCAAACGCTAAAAATCCAGGACCAACTTGGTTTCTGGGTGGTTGAAAGATAGGGAGGAACCTTATGTTCCTTTGAAAAGATTCTAATATACAAGTTAGTGATTGGGTGACGGTCAAAGATGGACGTATTGGAAGAGGGCTCCTCAAGGTTAAGCAAGTGTATGAGTGGCATGGTACCTTGGAGAATGGAAGTAAGTGGAATAGCTTTGTATCCAAAGGGAGGCAAACGTGAAAACCCACTGTGGAAAGTGGTGAGGGGTGTAGTAGATTTATGTTTGTTGTAGAGGTTGTGTCTAGTTCCATGGACAGGCGAGGTCAGACACTAATGATGCTAGGAAAGTGTGTGCTGGAGGAGCATTGGAAGGTTTGTTTATGTAGGGAAAGAAAGAAAACCTCTGTCTTATCTGCTGGACTGTGTGATAGGACCAGCTTGGGCCTTGTTTTAGTAATCTTACCACCCTGTGTAGAGGGCATATTATTTTCAATTTTAATAACTTTTTTTGTTTAAGCAATTTCTTATTTCATAGGCACTTGGTGTTATGTACTCCCTTGTTTATTTATATGGGGTGAGTTGTGTTTATTTACATTGCTATGTTTTCGTAGTTTCATTGTTATATGAAAGGGGAAAGATGTATCATATTCATATCACTGGCCAGTTTATGCTAAGGCTGGCAGGGAAAGGTCACGTGGTGGCAGGCTGATTCAATAAATGCTTAAAGACATTCTGTGAGCGGAGTATCGTAATTTATCACAGTGTACAGGTGAATATGATAATAAGCTTGGACAGGCACAGTGGTTCTTCACTAGGGCTCTGATTACAAGTTTCATGGTAAAGGGAGTGCAGAACATGCATGCGAAATTTTCTTTAAATTGCAGTAACACAATGCCACTGCCAGGCTGTTTCAAGTTGATCCACTGAGAAATAGGGGGAACCATGTGGGACCGGATTTACTGGTTGTAAAAACACACAGAATTGCCAATTCCGTGGGGTTTAAAGAATATATTTACCACTTGCTCTAACCAGGTGGCAACTGATTGCTGAGACCTCTGTGCGGTGGGGTGGAGCTGGGTGTTGGGGGTAGGGGAAGGAAGGGAAAGGTAAGTTTTAACAAGGGAGAGCATAGTATGCTGCCTCTGCCGGGAAGAAATCACCAAAGAAGCTTGACAGCTGCAGCCAAAGGCTCGTGCTATTTTTCCAGGTGGAATTATCGCCTGGTGAAATTGGGTCTGGCGTTCCAACACCTGGGAAAACGGGGTGTGGAAACATCTGCCCACTCAGAATCTGATGGAGCAGGATTCCATACAGGAGTTCCTCTCAGACAGATTGACTTATGATCAGGACTTGGAGCCCATTCCTCGACGGAAAAATGTCATATTTATACCTTTCGCTCTTCCTGGCGCTTTGAACCGAACGGAAAAGAAGACAGAATTCAGAAAATTACCGGAGGACCGAAACATTTTTTACATAAATCTGAGCAAGTAATTCCTTCTGCCTCTGCACTGGGGCTTTGTTTCATTTCGGCCCCTAAATGACAGTCCCGATGATGGAATGATTGGTCCGCGGGCCTCAGTTTTCCGAGATGGATACAGATAGGGAGAGGCCAGGTTTGTTTCTGCTACGAGAGTGAACGCCAAATAGTTCAACCTGCGCCCTATCTTATAGCTGAATATCACAAACTGAAGAAAAAGAGAACTTGGAAGATATATTTTTAATTGTTTGCTATTAACTATATTTTTGTGGAATGTGTAACTACTTACTATATATTTGAGCATGAAAGATTAGGATCCAAAATCAGTTCTGTAATGTTACCTAGAGAAAAAAAAAACTATAATTAGTATTTGCTATAACTGTAAGAGAGCAATGTCTAGAATATATAACACTGCATTAGCCGTGCACAATTTACAGTATGCAGTCAAAACTAGTGGTTAAAAGGGAAAAGAGAGATTCTGATCTGGACAACATTATGGAAAGGCTACGACTAGTTTAAATAAATACGAAATATAGTAGGAAAGAAAATCCTTCACATTGTCAGACACCCCTAAAAAAATAACCGAAATGGTTTAAAACAAGAGACTGAGGTACTTAACCTGAAATGTATATTTTGCTATTGTTCAGTATCCACTGTTGTTACAAATGTAATCAAAGTGCATTAGTCGCATTAGTGCGTCGAAAACTGATGCATATTTGATTTTCCTCAACCCACTCACACAAGAAATGTTTACAAAAATGTATAGCTGTACTGCATTAGGCCACGAGATGGCAACGTGAGAACGTTATGTTAACCTAGTCAAATCACCAATGATTGACTGAACCCATGTATAAATATTTCAAAATATGCATATTACCGCTTTTTCAAATTTGATAATTACTTTAGAGTCTTGTTTCTCATAGTAATGTTACTTTATCCTCTTTTACGTCACGCACCTAATTTGTGCTATGCGTATTTAAAAAAAAGTAACAAATACTGATGGGCTTCATTTGTTACTATTAATTCTGTATATTCTGTAATTAGATATTTGTAAAACTGCGGGCGTTCCCTGCTGTACATTTTAAGAAAGTGTATGGAAACAGTTTCCACTTTCAAGAAATATTTATCCGTTGAAGAAAAAGTAAACAAACATAGATTTCGTGGAAGAATAAAAAGGCACAATTAAATGTTGCTATATTTCAATGGAAAATTTTGTTGTGGGAAAAAATCAGCCAAAAGTCAGCCTGAACATTTGCTAAAGAAGATGCAAATGGCTTTCTATGCGTCGGATGTTCGACAAATAAGGAACATTCCATCAAATGTGTAATTGAGGTATAAATCTAAAATTTCACAATTTAATAAAATTGGAAATTGCATTTCTTAATTTTTCGCAGTTGAAATGTTAATTTTGCACAACCTTAAAACATTGCCCAAACTCTTTTTGTCAGGAAAAACGCACTTCGGTATCTTGTCATGAGGCCAACTTCATTCAATTTTGTAGCTTTAGTTAATAGCACTATCATAAGACTTATAGATTTGCTTTTCTGACTTTAAATTCATGCCTATAGTTTACAGCATTTTTAGGTTTCGGACTAGCCAGCGCATGCGCTGTCTCGTCAGAGAGATGCTGTATACAGTATAGTGGGGGAAGCTCCGCCCACTTTCCAGCCTTATTTTTTATTGGCTTGTTATTGCTGTTAGCATTAAGACTACGACTGGTTATAGATGACACTCATTGTACCACGTCCACTTATCCTCATCACAGTTCCTAGTAACAAAAGTTTTACCCTCAACAGGACCGAAGTCAAGCAAACAAAAAGTTAAAAATACCCAATGAGTCCTGACCCAAGACCTACCCCCAGCACCGACCCTAAATCATATTGATCGGGACAGCGCCTTGGGCAGAAACAAAGTCTGTTTTGCAAAAGCGGTGAGACCACCACCGACTCACTGCTGACAGCCGCATTTTGATGCATGTGGTCAGACCTTCAGCTGCCATTGCGGATCCTGTTGGGGCGGCTGTTGGAATCATATCCTTTTCATGGATTCTGGGGCCATATTCCTCCCCACTGGGATTCGTGCCTGCCTGACTGGGGGAATAAAAAGGACCGGTCCAAGTGTCATTTAATATATATGTCTGTGTACGGAAGGCCCCTTTTAAGTAAAGGTCCAAATGGTTATCCTGCCAGTACAACAAAAAACACCTCCCACACCCAGGCATTTGCCTCACCTCTGGGAAAAGTGTTCTCATCTCATTCAGGGCTTGCACATTCAGAGGGCTGCAGATTGAGGGTAATACAGGGGCATAGCTAGAGCTTGTGGCGTCCGAGGCTATCCCTCAGATTGCCGCCCATGGCATCCGCAGTCCTGTGATTGTGTGAGGAATTTTGAATCTCACCTCACTGTCAAATTTCAGGCACAAATATTTCTCACATGTATCATTGGAATGCTAGTTTTAGATTGGTCTATTAACTAGTGTAAGTAAGTGTTAACTACCTGAACTCGCAGTTGTAGAGGGCTGCGCACAGCACCCCGGGGCCACTCG
Organism: Lissotriton helveticus; assembly: GCF_964261635.1. NCBI lineage: Eukaryota > Metazoa > Chordata > Amphibia > Caudata > Salamandridae > Lissotriton > Lissotriton helveticus. The sequence continues at coordinate 83,917,173 of NC_136060.1, read as the reverse complement.
CTTAATTATACTGGTGTGATTTAAAAAAAAAAATACTTTTAAACATATTTGTCAGCCTGCCTTACTGTGACCGCTATATGTCTCTCACAGGCTCTCCCGAGCCTTGCCCAGCAATCATGCTAACACACACATGCTCACTTTGGTGGCCGGAGTCCGTGAGTCAGCTGACTCTAATGAATTTATGGTATAGGCCTGAGGCAACTGAGATTCGTGTTAGGGCCTCTCACCTCCTGTTAATAGTCTGGGCCCAGGTCCCATGTGGGACAGAGAGAGCAGCATGGAGTTTAGCGATTCTTCTCTCCTGGTTTATTATTTGAGCTCTTTCCAAACAGCCGCAATGCCACATGTTCACAGACAGGTACTCTCATCAGCGTGCGTCGTGACTGTCACTCGAGACAGACTACTTTTGCACTTACTTGCGTGTATCTGGATCTAAAGGTGGGGTGTTGGATTTAGGGGTCTTTCAACACTTGCTGTACTGCAGGCTTTAAACAGAAATGCAGGGTGGACTGAATACCCGACTACACACGCATTTGTGTTTTACAAGGAACATTCAAACTCACAGTCAGGATCCTTGTGCACTTGGGAAGAAGATGCAAGAATGGGCCCATTGCAAGACAAGCTGGACATCTACACATGGGAGTCTGGGTAAAGACATGCTGTATGCCCATAACCACTACCACAAGCCAACAACTTTCAGCAAAAGGGTTATGGAGAAATGCCATGCACAGACTACAGAGCAACACAAGGGTCACAATTCTGGAGTCCGAGGAGTGCTAGATTTGGAATATGAGTGGTCCTGTTGATTGAGGACACCAACCTCCCTAGCAGCCACTTAATTTGGCAACTATACCCCTATACATAATGTGCTGACTGACAGGGGGACGTGGGAAGATGTGGCTTCGGTGATAAGTGTGTATATCACATTCACGTATACACACCTAATATGTCAAACAAAAAAAAAATCATTCTACTTTGAGTTAACAAACAGCATAAATATTTTTTTGAAGTGAACCTACAGGATTAAATCTGTGCATTCAGATAAAACAATCTACGCACAGACGTGCCTGGTGGGACTTTAGAATGGGACTTGGTATATATGATTTTTCTACGTTGAAACCCCGCAATCAAGGTTGAGGGGGCCACTCTGTGGTGGCGAAGTTTGTCAGGCTAAGGGCTCGTTTCACGCAGAATGTTACACCGACCTGTTGAACCCCGAGTAGACGCACCGTGCTCCATGAATACCGATTAACAGTACTCTCATAGCTGCCAAGGATTCAGATTGGTGTGACATTTTCATAATTTCTGTGTAATTATGAGTGACATTTCAACCACTATGAGTGACCCTTCCTTGCAAACAAAATCAAAACATGAAGACGAGTGAAACATAAATATCAGAAATTACACCCATTTGATGAGAAACTCTAAGAAGATTGTAAAGTGTATGTTTTACCCCAATGAGACACAGAGTCAGGCTGTGTAAGTTCAGGCTTTTATTCCCGGAGCGCCGGGATAACGTGCATTCACTCGCTGCCAGCCGGCAACACACAAAATGGCCGACTTCCGGTTCCGGAGTCTGACCTTCCGGATCCGGCAATAGCTGCCAAACAACTAGAACAATGCCACATATCTCCCCCCTTTACACAATAAACAATATAATTAAGGAAAACACTCTCTTACTTAATGTCCATATCATAGTCCTCAAACCGCTTGGGAGTTCTCACTATTCTTCCTGCTCTCGTTCTCACTGCTCCCTCTACTCTCTCATCTCCTTGTCTGTCCTTCATTGCGGTCCTTCCTCTGGCTTCTGTGTTCATCCCATCTCCAACTTTTCTCTCTTCACCTTCTCCCTTCCTATTCGTGCTACCACCTTCCTCGCTCCCTCTATTGCTCCCGCCGGGCATGGTTTCCTTTTCCTCCACTTGCGGTGTCCTTCCATCCACTTGCTCTTGTCCTCATTCCCAATATCCACTTCTCTTCTCCCTGCGTCTCCTTCTACTTCCTCATCCACTCCCGTTGTCCACTTCAGTATTTTGCTACATTTGGTCATTCTGTCCTGCGACCAGACCTTGCCGTCGCTGAGTAGTGCCGATCTGGCAAATGGCTCAATCACCTGTAGGGGCGGGGTGAATTTACTCTCCCCTTTCCTCTTCAAGGTCGCTACTTTCACTCTCATCCAGTCACCTTTCTCAAGAGCCACTCCTTGCACATTCCGTCTCTTGTTGAACTGTTCTGTGTATGTCTCTTGCGCCGTCTCCAGGTTTCTCCTTACTATTGCTGGTGACCATTTACTTTGCACCACCATTTGCCTCCATGCGATGTTGTCCTTGGTGAAAGGCTCTCTTCCGCCTAACACTTTAAAGGGGCTGTAGCCTGTGCTGCCCGGTGTAATGCGGTAGGCCCATAGCATCTTGGGCAGTTCCTTCTCCCAATCGAGCCCATCATTTATCGCCGCTTGGATGGTTCCCATGATTACCCGATTGAAACGTTCCACCAGGCCATTCCCCGCTGGATGATATATGGGGGTGTGTTTTACTTCGATCCCGTTCCTGGACATGTAGGCCTCCCATTTTGCCGAGACGAACTGGAGTCCATTGTCGCACGTTATAATCTTTGGGATTCCTTCTTTATGAACACTGCATTCAAGAAGGCGATCACCGCATCCGAGTCCACTGTGTCCTTTACTTCCACCTCCGGCCACTTGGAGTACCTATCCATCAACACTATTGCATACTTCTGGTTCCCTTCATTGTCCAGGATCGGTCCTATTATGTCGATGGACACCATTTCCCAGGGTCCTCCCGGCATGGGGAACTTCCCCAATTGTGGTCTCAGCATCACTTGGGATTTGTCTGCTTTGGAGCAGGAGTCATATTGTCTCACGTACCTCTCCACGTGAGCATCAATTGCAGGCCACCAGTATGCCTGTCGGGCCAGGGCCTTGGTCTTCGTGATTCCCTGGTGGCCATCATGCAGTAACGCCATCAAGTGTTCCATTAGGCCTCGGGGGGAATGACCTTGTCTCCTCTGAGTAGGAAAAGGGGATCCTCCCCCAAAGACAGCTCTTCTCTCACCTCCCAATACCTCCTCAATTCCTCCTTCAGATGCCTCTTCTCGGGCCACCCATGCGTGACGTATCCTTTGATTGCTTCCAAGTCCTCGTCCAGCCTGTAGGCCTCCGCCCATTCTTGCGCACTGATCACCTGCTCCATGTCCTGCACGGTCGCCACTACGTAGCCTTCCCATCTCGGCTTCTCCTGTTCCTCTAGTCCTTCCATGGCTGCTGCCCTGCTCAGGAAGTCTGCTACCTTGTTCTGGGGCCCCAGTATATACTCCACTTCATACACAAAATCCAATAACCTTAGAGTCAATTTGGCTATTCTCGGGGTGGCGTGCGCATGTCCACTAGACGTAAGAACTTTTATCAGGGGTTTATGATCCGTGCGGACCACAAACTTGGCTCCCCACAGGTATTGTCTAAAGCGTTCCATCACCCATACCACGGCCAGCATCTCTTTTTCGATGACGCTAAACTTCTCTTCGTTTGGGGCCAAGGATCTGGACGCAAAGCTGACTGTTGATATGTCTCCTTTGTCGGATCTTTGCATCAATACCGCTCCCAAGCCCCGGTCACTGGCATCAGTGGTGAGTATGGAATCGGCCATAGGGTCAAAACCTTCAAGTGGTATGGCTTCTCCTATTTCCCGTTTCAAGGTCTCGAATTCCTCCTGCTCTTCTTCGGTCCACTTGAACCCGTTTCTTTCCTTCAGCAATTGGCGTAGGCAGTGCGTCTTGGTGGCAAAGTTGGGGATGAATTTGCTGTAAAACTCGGCCATGCCCAGAAACGACCTGACGTCCTCTTTTTTTCCTGGGGCAGGTGTGTTCTTTATCGCCTCCAAGTTGGCTCTCTTAGGCACAATTCCTTGTTCGCTAATTTCATGACCTAAATAGGTGACAGAAGGGACCCCGAACTTGCATTTTGACCATTCCGCCGTGAGTCTGTTTTCTTGTAATGTGCGGAGCACTATGTGAAGTTTATCGTTGTGTTCTTGCTTGGTTTTCCCCACTACGAGGATATCATCTTGGAAGAATTGGACTCCCTCCACCTTCTGAAAGAGCCTGTGCATCAGTTTTTGGAATACCGCTGCCGCGGACGCCAGCCCAAACGGCATTCTCACGAATTTGTAACATCCAAAAGGTGTTATAAAGGATGTGAGATGGTTGCTGGACGGGTGGAGTTTTACTTGATGGTAAGCTGACGACAGGTCGACCGTTGAGAACCACTTAGCTCCCTTTGTCTTAGCCAGCATCTCATTGATGCGTGGGAGTGGGAATTTGTCTATTAGAATGTTTTTGTTAAGTTCTCTGAGGTCTACACATAGCCTCACCTTCCCGTTGGGCTTCTGGGCTACCACTAGGGGCGACAATCACTCTGCACTCTCGATGGCCTGTATCACCCCACTCCTTTCCAACCTGTCCAGTTCGTCTTGCACTGCCTCCCTGCATCGGAATGGAATGTTTCTGACCTTGTGGATGACTGGTTTCGCCCCTTCTTTCAACCGTATCAAGTGCTTAAACTTGACCAGCTCACCAATCTGCCCACTGAACACCTCGGGATATTCTCTGTGCCACGCCTCCTCTTCTTGTCCGTTCTCCATGTCCATGAGTAACACTTTCTCTATGCCTCCGGGATTTAACATGATGACCAGGGCGCCTTGATCTTTCCAGCTGAGTACCGATGGACCTTTTTCTGCTACGTATAGTTTGCAGTTGGCTTGTCTCCCTTTAAATTCGAATAGTAACGGGCAATACCCTAGCATTGGTATTCTCTGTCCGGTGTATGTGACAGGCCTCACATCCATGGGGTGGAGTTCAGCTTTTAATTTCTTCATAAACTTCTCTTCCCACACTCGTTTCTGGACGATTGTGATGGGGGCTCCTGAGTCCGCGATCATTTCAATTGGTACACCTCCCATGTGCATGTCGAGCCTCGGCTTATCCGACTCCTTGCCTCCCATTTCTAGGATTTGGACATCGATGTAGAGGAGTTCTTCCTGGTCTCCTTCCTCTTCATGCGTTTCTTCCTGTTCCTTGTTTCCTTGGTCTATGTACTTGATGGCGGTTCTTTTGGACTTCCTACGACACACTTTCTCATAGTGTCCAAATATGTTGCAGAACGAACACTTAGCCCTGAACGCTGGGCACACCTTGTCGTTGCCCAGATGAGACATGCTTCGGCACTTGTAGCAGCTCGGTCTCACGCCTCTGCTTGTCTTCGGGTTATCTCCTCCCATTTGTTGGTTTCTCCTGGTGTCTGGATCCCTTGTTGGTTCTCGTTGCCTGGGTTTGTCTCCCTTGTTGTGTACCATGACTCTGCAGACAGTTTGTGTTCCTCCTCCATCCTTCCTGGCTGCTTGTGCACACCGTTTGGACATCTCTGCCTTCTTCACCATGGCCCACACCTCTTTCAAGGGAGCATCTCCATTCCCCCACAGTTTTTCCTGCACGTGCGTGCTCGTTGTGTGCATTATGATTTGATCACGTACTAGGTCGTCGTGTAGGGCTCCAAATTTACACGTGAGGGCTAATATCTGCAGAGCCGCCACGTATTCATCCACCGTCTCACCGCTCTCCTGTTTTCTGTGGAAGAAGGTATGTCTGTCAATGGCCACGCATACCACCGGTCTGTAGTGTGCGTCCAGGTCTTCTATGGCATGCCGGAACACGTCCGTGTCCGTCGCGTCCCTGGTGCCTTTGACAATGGTGTTGTAAACTCTTAACCCCTCCGGGCCCAAATTGTGCAATAGTATCTTCCTCCTCCTTTGGCTCGTGTAGGCGGTTTCACTTTCGTCCTCCAAGGCTTCCAAGTAGTTGAGGAAGTATCTCTTCCAGTCTTCCCACAGCATCGTGGGTTCCCCTCTCTTCGGAAGGAACGGGACCATGTGGGTGAGGGAAGTGGATGGTGTCGCCATCCTGCCGCCGCCCCTCGGGACTGCCTGGGCGGGAACCGCGTGGTTGGGCGGGCTGCCTGGCGCCTGTCTGGTTTCACTGTCTTCTTCGTTGTTCTCCCTGCTGTCTGCTCCTCCGGTCGCACCTTCTACACTGTTGTTAGTGCGTGGTCTACCACCGTCGGTTCTGCCTGCCACCTCACCCCTCACCTGCTGATCCGCCAGCGTGCCTGGTGCAGGGCGGTTGCACTCTGGGGTAGCTACCTTCCTTGGCTGCGTTTGTGTTGGGTGCCCACTCGGTCACCACGCTGCGTGTTGTCTTTCCTTCATACTCTCGTAACCCCTAGCCACCTCTTGGATGGTGGCGTCCTCTTTTGCGAAGGCTGGCAGGGGGTGTGTGTGTCCTGCGTGGTGGGGTGGTTATACGCTGACTGCTCGTCGGCTGGTGCACTGGCCGTCACCTCTGCCGCGCTCCGGGATACCTCCTGAGGCTCTGTGTGGTGCTCCGTGGGTTCGGGGATCTTTCCTGCAATTAATGCAGAGAATTCCGTTTTTTTTTCTTTGTTTTTTTCCCGCGGGTCCAGCGTGGCTAATGCTGGATTACATCCCGCCTCGTCGCCATTGTAAAGTGTATGTTTTACCCCAATGAGACACAGAGTCAGGCTGTGTAAGTTCAGGCTTTTATTCCCGGAGCGCCGGGATAACGTGCATTCACTCGCTGCCAGCCGGCAACACACAAAATGGCAGACTTCCGGTTCCGGAGTCTGACCTTCCGGATCCGGCAATAGCTGCCAAACAACTAGAACGATGCCACAAAGATCCTTAAAGAAACGCTACAAAGCACTAGAGACGGAGCACAATTCACTAACTTAGTGTCCTTGTAACCTTATTGTACTGTTTAACAAGGTGAGTAACATTGACTGCTGGGCCCCTGGCTACTCCTTGGCAATCATGCACAGGAACATCGCTTAGGCCGCTCTATCCCCACATGGGACACTCGGCGCCAAGGAGTCAAACAGGATGTGAGAGGCCCCAACACGGACCTCACAGCTACCAGTCAGCCTTTATTGCGCAGCAGATAAAGTTAGCAAAAATATGTTTGCTTTAATACAACTGATTAGCGATTTATTGTGTTTGCCTCAAAAACCATATTCTGCACAGATTCTGTGTAATTCAGAAAAATAGCGCGTTGCTCGAATGCACCAAGTTTTTTTTAAAAGGTGCATATGAGCTGCAGTACAGAAACTTCTTGGAACGCTCCTGTCCACCGTTCAGCTGTTCAATGCTGTTTTCAATTAAGAGCGGGGCTAATCACCACTCAGCGTTTCAAGGCGTGCCTGGGGGAGGGTGCGGAGTTTCTGCAGTTCAGTCGAAGAGCCGAACCTGTGTTCAGATTCTGAAGGTTCAAATCCTTCTAGAGATAAAATGACTATTTCCGAGAAGCACTAAGTAAAATGTGAGTCAAGGGCAGGGCCACTGGAAATATATGATTCTGTGACTTTGTGCTTTGCTGTACAACAATGTATTTGCCCACTTGATCCAACATACATAATTTTCTGTATAACTTATGAATTAGCAGATTTTAACAAAACAAATTGTACCACACAAGTGCACTGTTTTAAGACAAAAACCGCCACTCACTCAGGCCTCTCACTCAGGCCTCTCACTTACGTGACAATACTGAGCAGTATTATAATTAAAAGCGGTTAGCTGAGCACACCGACCCCGTTGTCATCCACATGTGATACCGCTTGCTATTAACAAGGCTGAGTAAGTGTGTGCATGGCTCTCCAAGTAAAAATAATATATTTCACCACCATGCCAGAAGTGCTTCAGTAAAAATGATCGCCGCTTACTTACTTGATAGAGTTGGTATTTGATGTAGGAGACGTCGAGGCCCCGTGGGCTGGGGAGATGGCTGGAGCAGCGGGCAGGTTGCTACTGTCTCAGCTGCTTTTTCCCTCTTTATTACAGCTTCCGCTAGTGACATACGCACCGCGGGCAGGCGGGGGCAGCATGGCGCAGCACCTGTTCCGCCGTGCCCCGCGTGCCTGCATCTGTTCCTGGGCTGCAGCTTCTTTGCAGATTTAATACCACGCTGCAGTGAACACAAGGCAGACGTGCCACTTTACTTATCCCATTAATATGCAGCGAGGCAGTACAGGGACTACAGCATTGTCCTTCCCTTGGCACTGCAATTTCAGCGTGAGGGCTGGCCAAATATTGTGTCCAGGGCCGTCATTGGTAGCGCTTTCGCGTGCTACAAGATTGACGGCCCTGGGACGGTCACGGGATCCACAAACGCGGTACGTTGCGCACCGTACGTGCACTGCAGACATAATTTACAAGTAGGTGTGCTTCTTGCACTTCACACGGGGCCGTGCGGTACTGGTCGCCCATTGCAGCGGCTGTTATTATTTATTTGGGGACACTGACATTATTGTAATGACACTTTAGTATCCCCAAATAAATTATAAAGGCCGCAGCAACGGGCCACCAGTGCCACGCGGCCGCCACCCCAAAATAGTGCTGCCTGGGGCGGACCCCCCCCTAGCTACGCGACTGGGGTAATACAAATTAGCCTAGATGCATTTGACAGGGCCAGGTAACTTTCCAAAATTACCATTTCCTTAATATTTAATATGCTTTTGACTTTACCACTTTATTGGGCTTTTATAAATATTACAAAGAGTCCAACTAGGATGTTTTGTAGATGTTTCCTAGCAAACATATAGCATTAATCAATGTAATAGTGCATCCCATAATTTCTCTATGGAACATTCACCCTTGATACAGTGAAAATAGCACCCTGCGTTATGGAATATAAGGCCTATTTAGGGTGAAATATTAATATTTGAAAGAAAGGGTTAGACCTGTCGAAAGGGTTTATTGTCTGCCAATTTGGTGTAATTCCATTCAGCAGTTTTTGCGCTAATGCTGTACAATCAGTGATGTCATCAGTGATGTCACTGACCATGTCATGAATGATGTAATATGAGACATCATCAGCAGTGGATTGCGGGCGCGCGAGTTATAGTGAGTACAACTAACTATAACGGGGGAATTTCAATGGTTTTGTATGAGTAAAATGTCCAGCTAACTATAACGTGTAAAACCTATGGTTTTTTCAGTGAATTTCTAGGTTTTTTAAATGCTAATTCCTAACTATAATGTGTGAAATCTATGGTTTTTCCAGTGAATTTCTAAGGTTTTTTAAATGCTAATTTCTAACTATAACGTGTGTCAAACCTATGGTTTTTTCAGTGAATTTGCAAGGTTTTTTAAATGTTAATTTCTGACTTTAACGTGTGTCAAACCTATGTTTTTTTCAGTGAAGTTCTAAGGTTTTTTAAATGCAAATTTCTAACTATAACGTATGTTAAACCTATGTTTTTTTTGTTGTGAATTTGCAAGGTTTTTTAAATACCATGGGGCCAATTATGATCGCGGATAATCTGCATCCTCCGGGCCGGCGGAGGCCACCGCCGGCCCGGAGGATGCGGATTAACCGCTGCGGACTGAAAAAATACCCCCGTCAGATTAGGATGGCTGGGGGATATTTTGTCCGTCCGCAGCTTTTCCGCCGCGGTCGCCTTCCGACCGCGGTGGAAAAACTCTAACATGGCTGGTGGTGTCCATCAGACACCGCCAGGCAAATTAGGATGGCGGCGGTCCTATGCCTTTCCACGGCAGCATTTCCGCCGTGGAAAGGCATACGGTCATTTCTTTGGGGACCCGTTGCGGGCCCCCAGGGATGAAGGGGGGCTGGGGGTTGCACATGGGGGGTACCTATGTTACCCCCTGCCTTTGCGTGCACGAAGCGGAGGTTGCGTGCATGCAAAGGTCAACATGCACTTTTTAACCTTGCGGCGGGTGCTGCTTGGAGCAGCATCCGCCACAATGTTAAATGTAGGGGATGTGACCGCCAGGGTGGCGGTCACATCCTAATTTCCATGAAGGGACCGCCGCTGCCCATGAGGACGGTCCCTCTTCCTCGGGGGTGGCGGACGGACGCAGGTCCATCTGCCATCCTAATAGGGCCCTTATTTCTAACTATATCAGGTATGAAATATATGGTTTTTTCAGTGAATTTCCAAAGTTTTTAACATGCTAATTTCTGTAGCAATTTTTATATTTTGTAGATATTTATTTTTCACAAATTGCCTTTGTATATTATAATAGATTGACTGTATCCAGTAATATGCAATGGCACAGCTAATTTTTATGATTTGGTTAAAGTTGAACAGTATAGTCTACATCTTCAATCAACAATAAACACTCAAATGTGTTATTTACCTTTTTTTTGTGTGATTTGTTTGGCCTTTGGGGTCCTTCAGGGACCCCATGAGAAGGCCTAGGGGGTCAGAGAGTCATTACTCTGCCTCCTTTTCACGTTCTCCACTATTGTTATTGAGTGACTACTGCCTCGAGGGTGCGCGCAACATGTGCGCAGCTTGCGATTTTAAAAAAAACTATTTTTTTTTTTCCACTCGGGGTCCTTCAGGGACCCCCTGAGAAGGCCTAGGGGGTCAGGGAGTCTGTACCCTGCCCCCTTTTCACGTTCTCCACTTTTATTTTTGACTCACTTCAGCCTCGAGGGTGCACGCAACGTGCGTGCACCTCGTGTTTTTTTTTTTTAAAAGGGGTTTTTTTGCCCATCGGGGTCCTTCAGGGACCCCCTGAGAAGGCCTAGGGGGTCAGGGAGTCTCTACTCTGCCCCCTTTTCACGTTCTACACTTTTATTTTTGACTCACTTCAGCCTCGAGGGTGCACGCAACATGTGCGCACCTCACTGTTTTGTTTTTTTAATGGGTTTTTTTTGCCCCTCTGGGTCCTTCAGAGACCCCCTGAGAAGGCCTAGGGGGTCAGGGAGTCTCTTCCCTGCCTCCTTTTCACGTTTTTAAAAGCATTTTCGAAAATCGGGTAAAATGTCATTCATTTGCGACGCGTGCGTGCACCGTGCGCGCATGCGTGCGCGCACGTAAAGTCATGTGACTTGAAAACAACACTTTTAATTGGTTCATAGCAGTTTCTGTTCCAGAATCTTCAAACCCCCCACCCACTTCCCTCACTATCTCTTTTACTTTGTTGGGAGAAGGACCTGAAGACACATCGTGCTCCAATCCATTTTCAACATGGCAGAACAGCAGTCTTCTTCAGACAGTGAGGTGGAGACCTTTGTTGTGGAACCTCCAAAGGAGAAAAAGAAAGACTCTTTTATTTGGCAATTTTTTTCTTCCGCAGTGGGGCAATAAAAATGTTAATGCCCCCAAAGTCACATGTATCATCAGTGGCAGTGTATTGTCAAGGGGAGACCCCAAGAAGAAGTACTCCTTTAGTATTCATACAATGCTACGGCACGTGAAGAACGTGCTTCCACATAATTATGCACGTGCAACCACTAGAGCCCTGGCCAGGGATCTTCCACCTGCTGTGCCCTCCACCTCTTTGGCAGCACAATCTCCAACATCAAGAGTGCTGGACATCCGTCCAAATTTTTCAAAAGTTCACATTTCTTGCAATGTTTGCAAAGAAATGTTATGTTACGGTGAGCAGAGTGTGGACTTGATTGATGATAGGATCACACAGCAGGTATGCCGCCGCAGTTAATTTTTTTCATTTATTATTTTTGCTCCAGATGAACAATTTTTTGTTACATGTTTACTTTTTTTTTAAAAACAAACCAAAAAAATATAAAATTGTTTAAAAACGTAAAAAAAATACAAAACTAAAAAAAAGTTATTTTCAGAACTAACCTCACTTCTCAAAGAAGAACTATATCTTTTATATACTGTGTCATACTTTTTTTGAATGAATGTGTAGTGTATAAATGAATGACTGAAATGACTGAGTGAAAAGGAGGAAAGGATTGATGGAATGAGTGAGGAAAGGGTAGTATGGTGAGTGAGGAAAGGGGAGTCAAAGAGTGACTGAAACAAGGGGACTAAGGGTAGGGGAGTGAGGGAAGTGGAGAGAAAGAGTAAGGGAAGGGCAGTAAGAAAAGAAAAGTGAGAGAGAAGGAGTGAGAAAAGGGGAGCATGGAACAGAGACAGAGAAGGGGAGTAAGAGATGGAAAGAGAGAAGTAGAGCAGAGTGAAGGGAGTGAAGGTAAGAGAAGTGGACTGACGGTGAGGGAAGGGGTATGAGGGTGAGGGAAGGGGGGTAATGGAAAGTGAGAGATGGGAAGTGAGGGATCGAGAAGTGGAGTGAGGGGATGGAGGAACTTAGAAAAGGGGAGCAAGAGAAGGGGAGTAAAGAATGGAGTGAGAGAAGGAGAGTGAGGGGGAGTGAGGAAAAGGGAACGGGAAAGTGAAAGGGTGAAAAATACAGACAGGAGAAAGTGGAGTGGGGAAGGGTAGTGATGGTGAGTTAAGGGCAGTGACACTTAGGGAAGGTGTATGAGGGTGAGGGAAGGGAATGAGAGAGAAGGAAGGAGATTAAGAGAGAGGAAAGGGGACTGAGGGATAAAGTAGGAGTGAAGGAAACAGAAAGAGAAAGACAGGAAAGGTGAGGGAGAGAAAGAGAGAGTGAGAGAGAAAGAGAGGGAGAGCAAGTGACTGAGAGGGGGTAAGGCGGTTAGACTGAGTGAGATAGAGGGAGAGAGGGAGAGAGAAATGGAGTGAAGGGGAGTGTGGGACTAAAGGAATGAGAGTTAGCAAAAGTGAATGAGGAAAAAGGAGTAAGGGAAAGGGACTGACGGATAGAGTGAGGGAAAGAGAGTGAGAGGGAGTGAGAGAAGTGGAGTGAGTGAAAGAGAGTGAGGGATGATATGAAGGAAAAAGAGTAAGGGGAAAGTGAGAAGAGCTGAGCGATACAGCAAGACAAGGGTAGTGATGGAGGAAGATAGGAAAGAGAAGTGAGGGACAGAGAGGGAAATGACAAAGTTGGACAAGGTGAGTGAGAATGAAGGAAGAGTACTGATAGTGATAGAAGGAGTGAATGAAGAGGAATAAGGAGAATGAGGAAAGGAGAGTAAGATGAAGAAAAGGAAGGTGAGTGAAAGAGAGAGTGAAGAAAGGGAATGAGACATAGAGAAATAATAGAGTGATGAAAAGGTATTTTTTGTTTGTCATACTTACCTTATAAATAATGACAAGTTATTAGTCAAGTCTAGTTAACAAAGCTTTCTTTCGATATGTGATATCTTAAAAGCATTTTTACAATTAAAAACACATTTCATAATAAATACGGTTAAAAAGGAGAATTACATTGACAATCATTATTACAATATGGTAGTAAAAATGGATTAAACTATATCAGCTTTGGTAAAGGCTTAAAAATTGATAACCAAACAAATTCATCATAAAACTTTCGATCTTATTAACCAAGCCCAACTTAGGTATTTTGCCACCCCACAGACTAAAGTTGTATTGATCATAATCAATCATGCCATTTGCTATTAGTATCAGCTTTGAGGATTCTGAGGGCAGTAGAATGATTCCTGATCTCAAGCTGTCAGCAAACAGGTCTTAACCATTTCTGTCTGGGTTTGGTGTATGCCGGACATACAAAAAAATGGTGTGAAATATTTTCAACTACACCTACACAGTATGGGCAATCAGCGGACGTTTGGTGGGGGGGCTTCCATTTACTTGTGCGTTCATGAACAGGGAGAGTTCCCATTCTAAACTGGATAAAGAGAGCCCTGTAGGGCTCGAGCCGAGGCACCAGCTTGTGCTGGCGGAACTCGTCAGTCAGTCTACCTAGATTGGGATCTCTATACTCCTGGTTATCGATCCATGCCCAGAATGTTCTCTTAATTTCTGCTTTGGACAACGAGTCCCCTGACTCCCATGCAGTATTAAGACCAGTGGCCAGGAGTAACCTTTTTACATTTGCTAGCCAACCAATCTAATGGGATCCCTGGAGGTTCATTACTTCTCTTAGGCCGTCTGCATATTTAATTAACTCAGGGGTGCGCCATAGCCGAGCCCAATAGAGGAGGGGGCGCAAGGTAATTAAATCAATAATTGAGCGATGAGCCAAGTCACTCAGAAGTGGCTTAGTGGGGGTTCCCCGGGGAAGCGAGACAAGCTCTCTAAAGAACTTATTTTCTGCTGTGACAAGCACGTCTACGCTACCAAAACCCCAAGCTCGGCTCCATATAATGCACAGCCCACGGCCTTTGCAGCATAGATCTCCAAAGCTGGGGCAATAGGCCTAGATGTTAAGGCTCGGTGTTCCCACCCTATCACCCCCACAACCCGCTTATGACTTAAAGCCATTTTTTCGATGTGTGGCTGCCATTTTAATTTATCTGAAATTCTAATCCCCAGATAGTCAAAGACTTTGACGCGCTCTAGTTAGTTATTAGTACTTTTTATTATAAATATAGTATCTGTGGAAGAGAAGAAAAAAATTAGTTATAATATATAATTCACAATACAAAAGAAAGTAGAAGTGAAAGAAACAGAAAGGGAAAGAATGGAAGGGTGAGGGAGAGAGGGAGAGAGAGAGAGGGAAAGAGTGAGACAGAAAGAGAGGGAGAGCAAGTGAGTGACAGAGAGTGAAGTGGTTAGACTGAGTGAGACAGAGGGAGAAAGAAAAGGAGTGAAGGGGTGAGAGACTAAAGGAATGAGAGTTAGCAAAAGGGAATGAGGAGAGGGGAATAAGGGAAGGGTATTGTCGGATGGAGTAAGTGAAAGAGAGTGAGGGTGAGTGAGGGAATACAAGCAAGAGAAAGGGAATAGGACTGATGCACAGTGAGGAGAACATGAAGTGGGGGAAGAGGACTCAGATTGAATGAAGGGCAGTGACAGTGAGGGAAGGGATATAAGATTGAGGGAAAGGGAGTGATTGAAAAAGAAGCATCTTTATAGAAAGAGAGAGAAAATAAAAGGAAGAGTAGTGAAGAGAGAGGGAGTCAGTGAAAGAGACAAACAGAAGGAGAGTGAGGGAGTGTGAAGGAATAAATTAGTTATAGTGACTGAGACAGAGGAAGATATTTAGAGACAGATGGAGGAAAGGAGAGTGAGGGAGGGAATAAAGGAAGGGAACTGAGTGAAAGAGAGTGAGGGAGTGAGAGAAGTGGAGTGAGTGAAGGTGAATGAGGGATGATGTTATGGAAAGAGAGTAAGGGGGAGTGAGAAGAGACTAAGCGATACAGCAACACAAGGGTAGTGATGGAGTAAGATAGGAAAGAGAAATGAGAGACAGACAGGGGAAAGAGGGAGTTGGAAAAGGTGAGTGAGGGTGAAGAGAGAGTGCTGATAGTGACAGAAAGACTGTAAAAGTGAATGTACGGCAGTGATGAGAATGAGAAAAGGAGACTAAGATGGGTAGAGGTAGGGGAGTAAGAGAGAGATTAAAGAATGGGAAAGAGAGAAAGAGAAGTAAGAGAGTGAAGTAAAAGTATTTTCTGTTTGTCATACTTACCTTATAAATAATGACAACTTAATAGAATATTTTTGTTTAGATACAGTATCTGTGGAAGACAAGAAAAAATTGAGTTATAATATATATTTCATAATACAAAAGAAAGTAGAAATGAAAAAAACAAAAAGGGAAAGAAAGAAAGGGTGAGGGAGAAACACAGAGGGAGAGAGTGAGAGAGAAAGAGAGAGAGAGCGAGTGACTGACAGGAAATTAAGTGGTTAGACTGAGTGAGACAGAGGGAGAGAGGAAGAGAGAAATGGAGTGAAAGGAGTGAGAGACTAAAGGAATGAGAGTTACCAAAAGGGATTGAGGTACGGGGAATAAGGGAAGGGGATTGACGGATGGAGTGAGTGAAAGTGTATGAGGAGAGTGAGGGAATGGGTGCAGGAGAAATGGAATGAGAGTGAGGCAGAGAGAAGAGAACATTAAGTGGAGGAAGAAGACAGATTGAATGAAGGGCAGTGACAGTGAGGGAAGGGATAGAAGGGTGAGGGAAGGGGAGTGATGGAAAAAGGAGCATATTAAGAGAAAGGAAAAAGAAGTAAGTGAGAGAGAAGGATTTATGGAAAGAGAGAGAAAAGAAAAGGAAGACTGGTGGAGAGAGAGGGAGACAGTAAAAGAGAGAAACAGAGGGAGAGTGACGGACTGTGAGGGAGTAAATCAATTATAGTGACTGACACAGAGGAACAGACTTAGAGACAGATGGAGGAAAGGGGAGTGAGTGAAAGGGAGTGAGGAAGTGAAAGAAGTGAAGTGAGTGAAGGTCACTGAGGGATGATCTGAAGGAAAGAGAGAGAGTAAGGAGGCAGTGAGAAGAGACTGATCGATACAGCAAGACAAGGGTAGGGATGGAGGAAGATAGGAAAGACAAGTGTGGGACAGACAGGGGAAAGACGAAGTTGGACAAGATGAGTGAGGGTGAAGGAAGAATACTGATGTTGAGAGAAGGAGTGTAAAGGTGAATGAAGGGGAGTAAGTAGAATGAGGGAAGAGGAGTAAGATGAGGAAAGGTAAAGAAGTAAGAGAGAGAGTGAAGAAAGGATAGAGAGAAAGAGAAGTAAGAAAATGATGATAAAGTATTTTTTGTTTGTCGTACTTACCTTATAAATATAATATCTGTGGAAGAGAATAAACAATTGAGTTATAATATATATTTTACAATACAAAATACAAAATAATTTGTACAATATGTTATATATTTTATTTTGCTGTTCTCAGAATATATTGAATTTCACTAAAAACAGTGAGTTCAATACTACTCATCATATGACAGCAGGCAAAAAAAAACACAATCAAAAAGATTGTGTTTAAAAAACCCATACAACGTTTCAATAAATAATGTAAAAATTTGAAAAAAACATATCTTAAATGTTTTCTTCCAAACACCAATTTCTTACGTAAATATCAACAATCACAAAGTAATAAAACATTATTACTTCTTTTTTATACTCTCTAACCTCCCTAAAATTTGGGTTGTAAAAACACTAGGTAAGAATTTGGTAAGTCAAAAGGCAAACGTTGTTTAAAAGTCAATTGAGTATCATTACAATGAGTCAAGCCTTTTGGACATTTTAAATAAGCTGTGTAATGTCCTGATGTTGTAGAAGGACCATCATGGAAAATAATTGCTACAGTTACAAAAGTTCTTCCTGAAATTGATAATTGAGAAGCCACAAAATTTTTAATTAAAGTTGTCAATTTTGTTCCATCAGGTCTACATCGTTGGAGCATTAAATTTACATACTGTCCATATCTTTGTATAAATAATGTTGATAACATTTGTGAGTTACATTGGGTACAGACCATGTTTTGATTTGCTTCTCTAACTAGATTATTAAAAGACACTGATTTGCAGTCTGGTAACGTCAAATATATAAATCTTTCAGTGTCCATTTCAGTAGTACTTGAAAACGAACAATTGTCACAGTCATTTTGCCATTTATTAGAAAGGCCAAAAAGATTTTCAATATCTATACATTCATCTTGCAATACAACAAGCATATACATTAGAAATTCCTGACAATCTTGCTGAATATTCTGTGAAAATTGATTTAGACCAGAACATATGTCTAAAACATTTCGAATATCAGAAACACTTTCTATTTTTGTTTTATCACTGCTACATTTCTCAAAGACAGAATTCAACAAACAACAAAATCTTTGATCCCGATTTTCAACAATCTGTTGTTGTAAAGTTTGAAGAAAAAAAACAACATTAACCACTACATTAGCATAGCAGTTGACACCAGAACTGTTTTCAAACTGAAATCCAACAACCTCTTCAATACTATCCTTTTTATTTTTGCTTACAATTACTGGTTCATCTAGTCTTTTTCTTTTCTCTAAAACCTCGCTACAATTTTTCTCATATCTTCTTTTTCGACCTACCACAAGCTTTTCAAATAAAGGATATTGAGGTAAATTTGGAGCATATTCTCTTCTTAACCTATTATACTCTTTCACATAATTTAGATCTGCACTAATCTTTGTCTCATCAAAATCTATCAAGAATAATCCAGATAAAGTTCTGACTCGAGATAAAGCAACATATGCCATACCCTCCTTGAACACAGTACTTCCAATATTCACCAAAGCACTATCTACACTTAAACCTTGAGATTTATGAATAGTCACCGCATATGCCAAACAAACAGGAAACTGTTTTCGGCGGACATATAAATCTTTTACAAGCAAAAATCGAGTCGAACAACGACTCAATTGTTGTACTTCTTCAATTTCATCAAATTTGATTTTCAAAAATTCAATGGCATCTCTATTTGGGTAATTCACAAAATCAACAACATGACCCATTGCTCCATTTACTAAACCTCTTTCCACATGTAAATTACGTCGTAAAATTATCCGACAATTTAAACATGCATATAGATTCTTTTCTAAAGCAGCCGTTTTAGATATTGATTTGTCTAAAGAATCCAATTTTGACTTCAACTTTTCTGACAAAATAATAGTAGCTCCTTCATGCTCTATTCTATCAATAGCTTCCAGTTGTATAATTTCTTGATTTTCTAACTTTAACATTTTTTCATTGAAGATTGAACATTCTTGCAGAGTTGGCATCAAGCATATCACTGATTTATTTTCTGCAATTTCTCTATATATATTCCCTGCACCAACATGTTCATTTGGAAACAAATTTGAAAGTAATCGTGCCTGTAAAGCTTCTTTGCCATGTTCACTCACTTTTCCAATTCTTATATCTTGAAGAATACTTTTATAATCAGCATCCTTTGCTTGTCGCATAATTTGAATGAGTTCTGAATATTCGAAATATGACCAAATATTAACATTTCCAATGCTTCCCAGGCACTTTCTGGTATCTTCATGTGTAATGGTTTTAAACACTGGTTGTCCTTTCACAGGAGTTAGCTGCCACCAGCCGTCACCAGCCGTCTGGACTACGGCAACTCCCTCTACGCTGGAAACACCGCCAAACTCCAGAAGAGACTCCAGCGGATCCAGAACACCTCAGCACGACTCATCCTGGACCTCCCCCGCCGCAGCCACATCTCCGGACACCTGAGAGACCTGCACTGGCTCCCGGTCAACAAGAGAATCACCTTCCGGCTCCTCACCCACGCACACAAAGCCCTACACAACCAAGGACCAGGATACCTCAACAGCCGCCTCAACTTTTACGCTCCCAAACGCCAGCTTCAATCGACCAGCCACGCCCTCGCCGCCGTCCCCCGCATCCGAAGAGCCACCACAGGAGGAAGGTCCTTCTCCCACCTGGCTGCCAAGACTTGGAACTCCCTTCTGACCCACCTCCGCCTGACCCAGGACCACCTCGCCTTCAGGAAGCAGCTCAAGACCTGGCTGTTCGAGCAGTAGCGGACCCCCCCCCCAGCGCCTTGAGACCCTCCGGGTGAGTAGTGCGCTATATAAATGCTCTGATTGATTGATTGATAGTAGATGTCCAAAAACGATGACCTGTTTGCCTCCAAATAACACATCATACTCTGTTTTTAGAATTTGTTGCATTTTTAAATGCACAAAGGCAAGCATTAAATTTGATACCATGCTTACCTCATCAATAATGAGAAGTTTCATTTTCTTCAGGACTCTGGAAACTTCACAACAAGCTTCTCCAGATAGATTGTGGTATTCTAATTTATTTTCGTGCTCTACTGGCAGCATCAATAAACGATGTAAAGTAATCCCTTTAATGTTATGTGCTGCCAACCCAGTTGGAGGGGTAACAACACAAGAGAGTGACGACTCAGTTCTTTTCTGTAGATAAGTTGCAATTGCTTTAATTAGAAAACTTTTTTCAGTTCCTGCTTTTCCACTCACGTACAGTCGGACAGGTTTAAATGACGTACATGAGCACTCTTTTTTCTCATGACATAAACCATGCTCAACCTGCTCTGTCACTTCATCGTATATTTGTTTTTGCTCAACATTTAGCTGTTTTTCCAATTCTTCTAAGTTTATTACATCCTCCTGAGCTTGTTCCAATGCTCTTTCCATCTCATCCATGGCAGTGGCTGCTTCATTTTGGATAATTGGTCCTCCTAGTGGATCCTGACTCAACGAAGCAGAACTTTGACTGTCTTGAGAACAATCTCTGCAATCTCTGCTGCAATTGTAGCTTCTTGCTGTATTTCCTCATTCAACATTTGGAGATAATTAGTAAAAACAGGACATTCTATAGTATTTTTGGTTGCATTGAAGGAATCTTCATAACTGAGAAAATCTCCAAGTAGTTCCTTTTCTGTACGCCATGGCTTAAAGAGTTGCAAAAGAGCTAAATAGTCAAATTCCCCTTTGTCAGGAGTTTCGCAACTCAGTTTTCGATGATTAATCAAATGTCCTTTTCTTTGTTTCACCAGACATCCTTCAGATCTAATCACAGCATATACACCTTTATTGATATGTTCTGTAATATTCCTTTTAAAGGTATAGCTTTGCAGTACTTCATAGAGACAAACATTCTCAAGATGATTACTTCTATTTGGATAGTATGTATCCAACATATTTGTCTTCAAAATATCTGTACTGTTTGGTTCTTTCTCTGCTAAATACTCAATTTCTTGTACAGATTTCAAAACTCGGTTTCGGGTTCTTGCAAGACCTAAACTCACCCAAATGATTGTTCTAGATTTGGCATATAGACTTGCATATGATAATCGATCTGAACATTCATATGCTCCAATTTCTCGATGAGACAACATCTTCAAACTGTAGCTGTACAATTTCTTACTTAGGCTCTTTTCATGAGAAATTTCCTCCCACATTTCCTTTAGTTCTGTCTTTTCAGATTTCGTAATGTAAGATGTTACATATCGAGCCACAGCAATGGAAATGTCTGCAACATATTGAATATCCATGTTTGCATTCCACATGGACAAAATGACTGGGTTATAGTCATTTATGTATTTTGACTCTTCATTTCTTCTTAAGTTGTAGGTATTTTTCAGTGATTTTCTTGTGACTGTATGTCGCAAAGATGACATAAAATTGTTCACTCTTCCTTTTGATATTACTGGTTGTGGAAATCCAAAACGACATTTTGTGTAGAACTTGTCTTTTGATTTGTACTTTCGACAACAGTATTTTCCACAACGATGGGTTTGAAACCGTAAGACTTGATGTTTTAAATTCTTTTGTTCTGTACTTTTAGGAACAGCACATGTAGAATACTGTTCCATAAAACTCATCACTGTGTCATCCGAATCTGTTCCAAATTTGGGGGCATCTTTGATCCATAGCAGCATATGTATGTGAGGAGCACCTCTTGCTTGATACTCCTTTCTCCAAAAGAAATCCAGAACCTCTTCAAGAGGAGGATTTTTTTAGTTTGTGATAAAAGACATCATAGCTTCAAATCTATGATTGAAATACCTGCATACATTAACTGGATCCAAAGGGCACAGTTCTCCAGGTGTCTTGTATTCTATATTTTCTATGTTTGCATTTGTCTCTCGAAGAAATTGAAGTAAGTCTTCCCAAGCATACTCAGCACAGCTTAGAGTAAGGAACCATGTAGGAGTTCCTAAGTTTCTTAGCATACATTTTAATTCCCCCTGACGACGGTACCAATACTCGTTAGTACCACGCTGACATGCCATGAGATTAATTAGCTGAGATTCCAAAACAATGTCTTTCTGTTGGACTTTATCCATAAAGTCCCTTGCCAAAACATTTTGCAGATGTACTCCACTTTTTAGAATATGTTTCACTGCATAAGAAATTCCAGACAAGTCACTCTCAAGCAGAAGATGAAACAAATATGCAATACATTGCTATGAATAAAAGAGATTCTAATTACAGCACATTGAAAATTTAAGATGCATTTGGTCTATGCTTGCGTATTGCACCAGTGAAAACTCTAGCTACTGTAACCGTTAGAGTTAACATGAAGACACAACATTAGAACAACATAAGGGTCAACAGTAATCCAATGTAGAGTCAAAGAGAGTCTTCTTTAAATTTCATTAGTTTTGTATTCTCCTTTATTCAAATTTCATAAAAGCAGATTCTCCCAGCATGAACATTGCCAACACGTGTTTCGTCTCACACAGAGACCTCAACAAGGCATAGAGAATGGTAAGAAGAAATCTAGTGATCCGCCCAAGCAGTGGAGAGACAGCGTGGTGTTTTATCAGTAGTACACCCAGATGTTAATAAAATGGGTAAAACACAAAGCTGCGTTAAATTCAACATGTGGGTCGACAAAGATGAGAAGGCGATCATAACATCTCGCATTGATAAGAAGATGAAGCTAAGCGAGTAAAGGTGCGGGCTCATAAAGTCAAAGTTTCAAAGTTTTTTTACAATTTCATTGAAATTAAGGTCCAGTATTCCAAACGTTAAGAAAAAGTGCAATTCAACTCCCAATATTATCCGTCACCTGCTATTGCGGGTGACGGAGCAATCATTGAGCACTTATGCTCTCTTGGCGGATAGCAACTTATTATGGTTGCGAATATGGACCTCTACTGAAATACTGTAATATTTATATATATATATAAAACTAATGAAAGGTCTAGAGAATCGTTGCTTACTGATAAGAATAGCAAACCTACAGATGACAATTTCACCCCAAGGTTAATTACCGCCTTCACTAAACAAGAAAGGAAGGTTAGGGCAATTGTCAAACATCACTGACCAATTGTATTAACAGATGGAGTGCTGTCCACCCGACTGCCCGCACAACCTACTGTCACATACAGGAAGGGCATCTCTATGCGCACACAAATTGGAAAAGCATGTCGGAGTTGGCAGGTGCCAAAACTTGGCTACAACCCAAGAATGGTTTTACGAAACATTCCACTTGCAGAGCTTGCAAGTTTGGGATAAACACAACACACTATTTGTCACCATTCAGCCCTAATGAAATTGCCATTCGGGGCAATTTCACATGTAGGACGGAGTATGCTGTTTATATCCTGACGTGCACCTGTGGTCTGAGGTACGTGGGCAGCACTAAGCTGCAGGTGCATGTCAGGATCTTGCAGAATCTTCATGCTATAGTTAATAATGACTCCTCTTATCCAGTAGCTCGCCACTTCAAGCTCATGCATAACAATGACTTGAATTACTTGACTTATTTTGTGGCAAAATCTATTCCCAAACAGCGGCGGGGAGGAGATCGGGAAAGGGCTCTAAGGCAACTGGAGACAAAATTAATTTTAGAGCTAAATACTAGGTCTCCGCATGGCCTTAACAACACCGAAGACCTGCATAATTTCCTGTAATACAGCACTCTATTTCCTCCAGTGAGACTCTTCCACTTTTGTTTTTCTATTCTGTGTTCTAGATTTCTTACCAACCCCTGTACATTAAAAAGTTTAAAAAGTTAGATGAGCCGCAGCTTAGGGTCATGGTTATGCATTTGGGAGTGGATGTTATTCATTCCCTGATGCATACCATTCCCATGGACTGTATATAACACTTATTGTTTTTATCATCAGCGTTTTTTTATGAGAAGAATTGATTAGTTGGGTAGAACATTTTATGTATTAGCACTTTATTATTGCGGATTTGCACATTTATATAGATTAATAAATATGGGTCTTATGTCAGATATATTCTAAGTATTAAGTGATGTATGGTATCCAGAAGTAGACATTGAATTAGCGAGAGGTCCATGAGGTAGAAAGAAGTATAATATGCATTTAAGCAGCAATGGCTTAAATAGCCTTGAAATATTAAGGGTTATATGACATGATATGATAAAGATTGTAACATTTTGCGTATTTTGCACACTATGGTGTATATATATATATATAACATTCTATTGGGAATAAATTTCTCCAAGAAAATGGCCAGCTCCGCTCCGCTCCTTCCCTGAAAGTTTGGGGGGGATTCGTCAAGCGGGGGCCGAGATAAAAGGGGGGTCCCAAAACATGTTTTCCCCATGTTAATTTCCATAGGGCGGTTGGACTCACTTTTAGCCAGAACGGCTGAATGGATTTCCACCAAACTTGGCAAAATTGTAGGGACTGGTAGCCCGATGTGCCTTTGCTATGTCTCAAGATATGTGCTCCAGTGGATTTTGAGTAATTTAGGTTCAAAAAAATATATATATCTATATGCGCGCCCTGGTACGCGCACCGGGGCGCGCTCCAGCGCGCTATGCGAGTTCGCGAGCGGAAAGCTGATTGGCTCTCGGGTGTCTGTCAACATTCCAAACAGTCCCGAGCAGCCGCCATCTTGTGTCTCGGTAGGATAGAGACACAAGAGGTGGAAAAAACAAAGGGGGAAATGACCAAAAGGGGGCAGGGTAGACCCTCCCTGACCCCCTAGGTTTGATGTGGGGGCCATAAAAGGGCCCCGCGGGGAAATAAAATGTATTTTTTTAACGATTTTCGTGGGGGGGGAGCGCCCGGTACGCACGCCGGGGAGCGTACCGGGGAGCGTACCATGGGGAAAACCCAGTGAAACAGTAAAATAATAAGAGGTAGGGTAGCTCTGAATAGAGTTGTTGTGTTGTGTGGGTGATTTAAGTACCAACATGTAGGTACCAATGCAGAGTCTTAAATTCAATGTACACCGTACGCGTACCCTGGAGAAAAAAGAATGACAGAGTTTTTAAAAAATGTAGCATTTTTTTATAAATTGGAGGTAGTTCTAAAACGAACTGTTTTTTTATTCTTTTTGTTGTTTTATTTTTTTTTATTGTTTTGTTTAACATTTTTTACTTTTTTGGGCTTTTATGAACAATTTTATATTTTTTTTGTAATTTTTATGGGGACAAACAAAAAACAGGGAATTGTAAACGGCTCAACTGGAGCAAAAAAAATCAGGAAAATATTAAGGTTTCTTTTTGCAGTTGTGGTTGTCTCCAGCACGGTTGATCAGTTTGATACTTTGCTCTCCATAGCGAATTGTAGTCCCGCAAAATGTACAAAGTATTTTATAATCTCCAAACTGGGGTTGGATATTTGGGACCATCTCCCTTGTCTCTGGACCCGATGGAGTGGGTTGTTTTCTTTTGGAGGTGCTGGGAGAAGATTGGGGAGGGTTTCTTGTCAGTTCTCTGACCTCTGCCGCAGCATAGTTGTTTGGGTGCTTGCGTTGCATATGGCAAATCATTGTATTGTTGCCAAATGAATACTTTTTTGCAGGGTTCCCCCTGGAAAGTACAGTGCCACAGATGAGACATGTGACTTTTGGAGCATTTACTTTCTTTTGTCCCCTTGGGATTTTAAAAAACTCCCACACAAAGTGCTCCTTGGGTTTATAGGGGGTAATATATTCAGGGAGGAACTGCCTCTCCTCCTCCACCTCCTCCTCCTCTTCTTCTTCACCACCACTGGGGTGTTGTGGTGGTCCTTGTGGTCGTGGTGGTTGAGATGCTCCTGCTGCTGCTGCTACTGTAGCCATTTCTCACTTACTACAAACAGGTCTGCAAACAGGTCTTCCTCAGTCAAAGTACAAA
This sequence comes from Lissotriton helveticus, assembly GCF_964261635.1. Classification (NCBI taxonomy): domain Eukaryota; kingdom Metazoa; phylum Chordata; class Amphibia; order Caudata; family Salamandridae; genus Lissotriton; species Lissotriton helveticus. The sequence goes on along the minus strand of NC_136060.1, from coordinate 83,891,943 downwards.
GTGAGAATGAGGAAAAAAGGTGGGGGCTTTCATCATTTGGAGAAAAAAAACTGTTCTGAACCAATGAAAAGTGTTATTTTCAGGTCACATGACCCGACGCGCTTACGCTACGCGCCCCGGGGCGTGCCCGGGGGCGCTTACGTAGCGCGATCGTCTGCGCTCAGGCGCTTCTGGGTGCGCTTACGCCGTGCGTCATAAGACACATCACGCGGCTACGCGATACGTCACGATGATGTTTTCGTTTGCGGCAATAGCGCTAACGGGACGCTCACCGGTACGCGCACCGGGAGTGCTCCAGGGCAAAAAAAATAAATAAAAAAAATAAACATGAACAATATACATAAAAAAATAGTATTACATAAATATACAATATAGGATTCATTATAAAAATATTATATTTCATAGCTATAGAAATTTGCTATTAAAAAACCTTTGAAATTCACTGAAAAAAACATAGGTTTGAGGCCCTATATATAGTTAGGAATTAGCATTTACAAAACCTACGATTTTATTGTTATATATTTATAAACGCATTTTATACTATTTATTTATGTATATATATTTATATATTTATTATTTATATTGCATCGGTGTCATATTACCATATGTATTACTTAACGTTATAGATGGAGACGAAAATATAAGCATGCTTCTGGTATTTACACAGAATAAATACTGAACATGGACCGACTACCTATCTGAACGGAATTAATTGAATCAAATCATAACACGGTGAAGGAATACCACATTGAATGAAATCAATTACACTATACTATAAGAATTAATCTGCAAAGGAAGAGTCTAATACAAGCTAACTCTGTGAAAGACAAAAAAAGAGAAAAAAAGATAAAGAAAAGAACATGAAAAAGAAATATACAGAAGAAATGTTGGACTCATATATATATATCTATATTTTCTATGTCTATCACGGGTGTTTTACCACGAGGTGTTGCATCATATATAAAAATATGGTGTTTTTTAACCTCTGCACATGTGAACAAGGGCCAGTGGAGCCCGAAACATGTCAGGAGGAGAAAACAACTGAAATAAATTAATTGCCTGAAACTGGTGGTTCGTGGTTCCTTTGATGTTCGTTACAGCGTGCACAGCGTTGGTGAACAGACGGAGGTTTCCTTTTGAAGTTGCGCATATATAAATATAAGGTCTGAAGGGAGTAGAACATTTTCTAAAAAGTCGTCCAGCTGAATATGTGTCTCACAACAAAATGTTGTTATCATTGATCAAATGGTGTCTTGAAAATAACTACTTTGCCTTTGGCGGGGAATACTATAGACAGAAAAGAGGAGTGGCGATGGGGGCCTGCTTCTCCCCGAGCTATGCGTGCTTCCACGTGGGGTTCTGGGAGAAGCAGGTCCTCGAGTGCCAATACCAAAGTGAGAGGACTAGCAAAATCTGCATGTGGCGACGATTTATAGATGATGTCTTCGTCATTTGGAGGGGAGACATCCAAAGTGCTGTGGAATTTGTAAAAAGAATCAATGTAAATGACTACAACTTATTCTTTACCTCACATCAGAGTACCAGTAAAATTGAGTTCCTAGATGTTCAGGTGGCTATAGTTGACAATAAACTAACTACAACAGCCTATAGGAAACCAACAGCTGGTAACGCAATTCTCCATGCGTCTAGTGCCCATCCAAAGCACTTAATATCAAGTATACCTTATGGAGAAATATTGCGACTCAAACGTATCTGTAGCTCCCCCAATGAATACGAAAGGTGTAGAGATGAAAGCGCAGCAAGATTGCATGCTAGAGGATACTCAGAAGACACACTCAAAAGAGCCATAGATAGAGCTGACACAAAATCAAGATCAGATTTGTTACCTACACAGAGAAGGTCCACTGTTGAAGTGGATTCAAGTAAAGAAAATGATGTGCCTAGGTTAATAACCACATTTAGCAAGCAGGAGCGCAAAATAAGAGCCATAATAAATAAAAAGTGGCCAATTGTTCTTACAGACAACTCCTTAAAAGAAGACCTTCCAAATAGACCACAAGTAACATTTAGGAGGTGTAGGAACATGGCCGCTCAACTGGCACAACCTTTGGGGGCAGGGGCAGCTGCTCCGACCTGGATGCCAGTCAAGCAAGGATTTTTTAAGTGCTCTACATGTCGAGCCTGCACCATTGGTGTCAATACCAGCAAATATAATACACCCTTTGATAAAAAAGATCAACAGATAAGGGGGAACTATGACTGCCGCACTGATTTTGCTGTTTATGTTCTCACGTGCACCGGTGGCCTAAGGTATGTGGGCAGTATGATCAAGCCGGTGCACGTGAGAATATTACAGCACATCAGAGCAAACATTAATAGTGACTCCACCTACTCGGTGGCTAGACACTTCAAAACTGAACATAACAAAGACTTCAAGTGTCTATCCTGGTTTGTTATTGATGCGGTTCAAACCCCGAAAAGAGGTGGAGATAGGGAGAACTTGTTAAGACAGTTGGAGACGAAGTATATACTTAATCTCAACAGCAAGGCTCCCAATGGGTTAAACACCACTGAGGATATGCACACATATCTATAAGAAATCCCTGATAAAAATAACTCAATCTGCAATTTCTGCTAAAAGAGTTCGTGATAGAAATTGTCATTTGACTAAATATCTGCATCCGCATACACTATTCTTTTATATTTTTTTATTCACTTATTTTTTTCATTTTGTACAGCACTATGCACTTTCTGTCTAGTCTATAAACCATAACTTCTTGTGAGTTTATATAGTGGGGTGAATTTTGGATATCCAGGCTTGGATCTTCATAAGTATATAACCCAGTGTTAACTCATGGGATACAGTCATGATAGTTGAAATAGGAATGTTGGTTCTGATTGGAACAATGTATAGGGTACTACTTTAACAATTTGCTGTATTTTGCACAGAAAACTCAATTTGCACTAATAAGCATAATTTTGCACATATCAATTTTATAGGCATTGGAGCCGAAATGTTTTAAACTTATATTGTATAATTGTTATGAAACATATCATCGCTTTTTTTATATAAGATGCTTATATAAAGTATGCAACAGACTGTGAAAGGCATTTAGGCCGTTATTTTCATCAAACGGGTATGATCTAAAATTATTGAGAATGAAAATTGATTCTCTGAATAGGCATCTATACATGTTTAGTCAAATTATTTATTATGCAAAATTATCAAATTTAAATTTGAAGCAAATGCATTAATGCAGGAAATCTGTGCTCGAATATTACTAGTGACATTTTTACTGGTTGGTTCCCACAACTAAATATCATAGTTGTTTAAGGACATAATATGGACAGAAGTATTTCTTCACTGTTTATTCATCACATGATCGCAATGTTTGAAAAAAAATGAGTATTTAAAATCAAACCAAACTGCTGTGTCGTTATGTGATCAATGTTACCTGTTAACCGAAACGCGTCATGCCGAAAATACTACTCCATTCGAGCTATTAAAACTTTTCACCAGTAATTTGCCTGCTTTTGGAGGTCCTTCTTTCTGTGTGGTGTGGAAATCGCCGAAAAAGCAACAGATTCTGCAACGATATATATATATATATTCACTGAAAAAACCTTAGGTTATAGACCATATATAGTTAGGAATTAGCATTTAAAAAACCTTTTTTTACTCACACAAAACCATTGAAATTCCATATATAGTTAGTAGTACTAACTATATATCGCGCACCCGCAATCCACTGCTGATCATGTCACATATTACATCATTCATGACATGGTCAGTGACATCACTGATGACGCGAAGTACTACAATCACTTCGCTACAACCTCATAAATTAAAAATAAAAATGAATAATGTCTCAAACAATTTTTGATTTCTAAATATAAATTTATTCTTCTGAATTTTCATAATTTGAAAGAACTAGTAACATGTCCTCATCAGGAATTTCCTCTTCAATCATCTCATCAGGAATCTCCTCATGAAAAGTCTGCAATGATGATTCTTGTAACTCTATGGTCTCCAAACATTCGATAAATTCGCCGTCAAGAGATTGATCAAAAAAATCATTCAAGTCATCTCCTCCTTGTGAGAATATTTCATTATTGGTGCTGTCAATTTCAATAAATGTAGTGGATAATTCAAAAGAAATTGCCACGGTCTCTTCATTGTGATCCATTTTATTTTGAAATTTCTTGCTGTAAATTGCAGAAAAAAATAATCACTTTCATTTATCGTTTTTAGTAATACATAATATAAAACTAACTTTATCAAGTATTTAGTGTAACAGAAGGACTGTAAATAAATAACAGAAAACATTTTTCAAATTATCTTAAAGTGTACAACATAGTTCCCCTTACAAATTAACAACTCACCTTTTTGAAAGTAGGAGAAGCGTTAGTACTGTGTAAATCAAACACCAGAAATTGAGCACCAAAAATTCCTCACAAATGTACCTCAGACAGTAGTATCACAAAATGGCTGTGGTTTCCTCTCATTTTAGATATATACATAACCAATTAACTTTCATCACACACAAATACAAAACCAAAGTAACATTTTAATTGGTTCTAAATTTCAACACTTTCAAATGTGTTTTCCCCATGCAATTTTCCATAGGACATTTAGATACGTCTACAGCCTGAATGGCTGAACGGAATTACACCAAACTTGGCAAAATGGTACATCAAACCTAGGGCGTCAGGGAGGATCTACTATGCCCCCTTATGGTCATTTGCCCCTTCGCTTTGGCCTCCTCTTGTCTCTCGATCCTACCGAGAGACAAGATGGCGGCCGCTACGGACTGTTTGGAATGTTTACAGATGCCGGAGAACCAATCAGCTTCGCTTCACAAAGCTCCGTAACGCGAAAAGTACGCGAAGCGGAGCGCTGCCCGGTCCGCTGTCACAGATATATATCTTTTTTTGAACGTTAATTTCTCAAAATCCACTGGAGCACATATATTGAGACATAGCAAAGGCACATCGGGCTACCAGTACCTACAATTTTGCCAAGTTTCGTGCAAATCCATTCAGCCGTTCGATTATTATTAATATTTTTTTTTTTGCCCCGCGGGGCCCTTTTAAAACCTCCACATCAAACCTAGGGGGTCAGGGAGGATCTACTATGCCCCCTTATGGTCATTTGCCCCTTCGCTTTGGCCTCCTCTTGTCTCTCGATCCTACCGAGAGACAAGATGGCGGCCGCTACGGACTGTGGAATGTTTACAGACGCCGGAGAACCAATCAGCTTCGCTTCACAAAGCTCCGTAACGCGAAAAGTACGCGAACCGGAGCGCTGCCCGGTCCGCTGTTACAGATATATATCTTTTTTTGAACGTTAATTTCTCAAAATCCACTTTAGCACATATATTGAGACCTAGCAAAGGCACATCGGGCTACCGGTCCCTACAATTTTGCCAAGTTTCGTGCAAATCCATTCAGCCGTTCGGGCTAAAAGTGAGGCCCACCGCCCTATGGAAATTAACATTGGAAAAACGCGTTTTGGGACCCCCCTTTTTTCTCGGCCCCCCCTTGACGAACCCCCCCCAAATTTCCAGGGGCTGCTCAGAAACAAAATGTTCAATTTTCCTGAAAATTTCTGCCAATTCCGTCCACAAACGCCAAAGTTATAAGACATAGAATTTTCAAAAATCCCATAGAGAAAAAATCCTAACTATATATACCTACTGGCGACCGCCAGTAGGTAATGTATATATATATATATATATAAATCCAAACAAACGATCTCGAACCTCCAACCAGTGGCGAACAAAGACCAGCGAATCCCAAAGTAAGGCAAGATGTTTTATTGCACCAGTTTCAAAAAAGCACGCAGCGGACTGACGCGTTTCGGGCGGATGCCCTTGATCACAGTAAAATGCAATTGAAAAAGCCTTATTCTTATATGCTGTGATGTACACCATGTGACTTGTAGACATAAACAACATACTATAAAAGTGGACATGGCTCCATGAATGGACATTTGAAAGAGTCCCTTACATTCAAATTTATTTGGTCATTGTTCCACCATTAAAACATATCTCTTTCTGATTAAATTCATTAAAAAGAATGTATACCTGCATAAATGCAATAAACAAATGAAGGTTTTAACAAGCTAGGTAAGTACAGTACTAAACGATCTAAAACATTGTAATTATATGTTAGCAGCATAGTATAGATGTGCAAAATAACGCATTTTGTAAACAATTGTGCAACGTGCAAATAGTACAACATGTGTTAAAAGTAATATTTTTAAATACTTAAAAACCACATGGAAATATCCTAATTCTTAAAAAACAATTTTTTCCATTAATGGAATATGCAAAATGTCGCAATGTAAACAAATCAATTATTACAATGTCTACTAATTAATCCAAGTGCTCTCATAATTAAATCAACTGACATAATTGTTGATGGGACATCTAAATTAGATGGCAGCCCCATAGTGTTATAGGGCCAAAAAATTGGATGGAAAAAGTGGAACAGAAGATGGTATAGGGGAAACCAACAAAAACGGCCATGATAAGATTAAAAGTGCCCATACAGCTGGATTTAATAAACCAGATCTGTATCACCCCGTGTTTTTTAAAAAAATGTTGGAGAAAGGGTAATTTTCCTAAAGAATAAGATAAATGCGATAACTCATTGCAATTTATCTTGTTACAGAATAGTATCAAAAAGGGTAAGGAAGTTCAGAACTAAGGAACAGTGATTGTTAGGTATCCACCCAAAGAAATCCAACTAAGGTTAGCATCCCCTCATTTTCCATAGAGCCCTACAAAAAATGATAAAGGTCCTCTGTCGTGTTTAGGCCATTAGGAACATTGCTGTCCAGTTCTAGTATCATTTTCGATTCGAGTTGTCGGAGCATTTTGTCCCTGTCTCCCCCTCTTCGAGGTTTAGGTACTGAGGTGAGTATAAAGTAAGTGAGACACTGTAAGCTGGTATTATGTATGCTTTTAAAGTGTCTCGCGACAGGGTAAGAACTGTCATTGTTGACAATTGCGCGAAGATGCTGCAATATTCTGGCGTGCACCTGCAGCCTGGTGCTGCCAACATATCTCAGGCCACAGGTGCACCCCAGAACATATACAGCATACTCCGTCTTGCAACTGTAGTTTCCTTTAATGGACAACGGAACGGCACTAAAAGGGGTGCTGTAGTGGGTAGTCTTCATACCGAATTTACATGCCCTGCAACTAGAACATTTGTAAAACCCCGGCCGGGGATTGAACCAAGATGTACTTTTGGGTAGTTCAGGAAATGGATTTGACACCAATGTCCTCATAGAGGGACCCCTGCGAAGTGTGACTATAGGATTACTGGGAAGTTGGGATGACAGAACGCCGTCTGTCATAAGAATAGGCCTACTCTTGGTCAGGATAGCCCTTATTTTTCTTTCCTGGCAACTGAACGATGTAATAAACCTAATGTTGTAGTTGGCTGGATCTGTCCTAGTATTACTGGTGGAAGATTTAGGCAGGAACAGTGACTCTCTGGTTCTTTGCTTGGTTTTGTTGATTGCCATATTGAGTATCTTATCACTATACCCTCTAGCCTTGAATCTGGTCACTGCATCAGAAGTGCATTTACAAAATTCCTCTTCACTGTTGCAGATTCGTTTGAGGCGAAGTAATTCGCCATGGGGTATGTTATCTATGACATGACGTGGGTGGGCACTGCTCGCGTGAAGGGTCGAGTTCCCAGCTGTGTCTTTTCTGTGGAGGGTGGTGGAAAGTTTGTTGTTATTACGGGACACTTTCGACATCTAGAAAGTCTACATAATCTCTATTGATGTTTGATGTAAACCTCAAATTTACTGAATTGATATTAAGGCCTGAGATAAAAATTCGAGCACTCTCTTCATCACCCTTCCAAATTAAAAACACGTCGTCAATGTAACGAACCCATAATGTTACATGCTCCAAAAATGTTTGAAGGTGCTCCCCCATGAGGACCCACCTCTCCCACCAGCCTACGTGCAAGCACGCATAGCTTGGGGAAAAGCAGGCCCCCATGGCGACACCCCTCTTCTGTAGGTATACATCTTTACCAAAGACAAAATAGTTATTATATTATATATATATGTATATATGTATATCTACCTATTTTTTCCAGCAAAAGAATCCAGAAATAAACGATTCCAGAGCCACACTGATCTTAGATAAATAGTTTAATCTGCATAAAGAAGACGCGTTTCGACCAAAGCCATGGTCTTGATCACATGACTCCCAGCCGGGGTCATGGAGATATTAAAGGTGCGGTAGTCGGCGCCACACAAGCTTCAATCAGTGAAAAAATCTCTTAAACATCCATATTTTAGAGCCATAGACAGAGTGACAGTGCAGAGATTATACCAGATCATAGTGACTGCACCGTACAATCATAGCAGCAGTCCATTGAGAAAAAAACATGATGTGATTAGGAGACGGCAGACACCACAAGTAATCTGGGTATAGTAGCCAACATACCATTTGCTCTCATCTATTGTTCTCTGTGTTTATCACCTAGGAATATTGCTTTACAGATTTAGGTACAGTACCTCATTACAACCACATTTAGTTATCTTAGAGAGCTATATAAATTTGACTATGATTACTAGGAGCGGCGGGTGTTCACTGAAACATCTCTCCATCCCCGTGCACATAACTTTAACACTGATGGATCTGATGGATCCTGGATCCTTAAGTCACTCACTTCCTATAGCAGATAAGAGCAAACATATAATAATTAGAACCATAGTGAGACGCAGTAGTTCGCAGATAGATTAATGTTAATAACACCTGTTTAAAAAATGCTGATGATGAAAATGAAAATACTGTCATTTAGTACAATGCCATATTGTACAGTAGTAGATATTTCAAGAGAGATAAAAATAGTGAAATTGAATAATCTGAAGGAGCAGACGAAAGAAGCAAAAGAAATCATGTTTCGAAATCACACTCTAATACACCTAACTTGAAGATGAGAGTGAATTTCTTCATCGACATTGAGACCATTGGTAAATTTAGTGCCAGATTGTAAAATAAATCGGGATCGAGTCTACATAACAACGCTAGTTGATTCCCACCTCTTTGGTTGTTAATGACTGTATCTAAGCCAAAGTACTTGGCCTGTGTCCAATCCCCTGCATGTTTTTCCGCAAAATATTTTGCTGCCTGTAGCTAAAATCTCTGTTGATGATGGCTCTCCAGTGTTCTACTATTCGTTTTTTTACTGGGAAGGTGGTCGAGCCAATATACCACAGATTACAGGGACAGATGATGACATATACTACAAAATCAGTAACGCATGTGATGAATTTGGGGATTTTCCATCTGGTTCCTAATCTCACAAGGGTAACCTCAGTGGTATTTTCACTGTATTTACAGGCTTTACAGTTTCCGCATTTGTGAAACCCATTCACTTTTTTCAGCCAATTAGTCTATTTTGCTGGGAGATGACTCTGGACTAGGAGATCCTTTAGAGAGGAATGTTTCTGGTAAATTAAGGAAGGATTGGTACCAACTTTGGGGCATATTACCAAGCAATAGCGATAATTATCGCTAAGCAAAGGTTAACGGGTATAATAATATCACGCGCTCTGACGATTTTTACGGCTGGGATACCTTGATATTATCAAGGTTTATCTCAAAAGCGGTAAAAATCATGGGAAATGCATGAATATTGCTAAAAAGTCAGCGATATTCATGCATTATCGTGACAATGCTCTTAGCCATGTTATCCACCTACCTTTGGATGACATGGCTAAGAACTGCTCTGGGCAGGTGTTAGCTTTTGGAAATAATCGCGCTTAGCGCGCTTATTTCCAAAAGTTTGTAATAGGAGTTAGCGATGTTAGCGACTGTTTCCAGTCGCTAACATCTTGGCACGCCCACTTTGCATTTCATTAGCGATATATATCGCTGACATGCAAAGTGGGCCCCCAGAAGCTTGCTATCTCCTACTAGCTGTCACTAACTGGTGTTAGTGACAGCTAGGTAATAGGGTGATAAAATTATCGCCGCTTTAGCGGGAAAAATTCCCGCTAAAGCGGCGATCTCGCTAAAGCGGCGATAAGGCCCTTGGTAATGTGCCCCATTGTTTCTGAGATTAGGGTCTTGTCGTAGTATTCCCCCATCTATTTTTAAGTATTCTGTGTAGTTTTCCCGCTTGGCTGTTAAATTTAGTAATGAATCGAATGGGTTCAGATTTATCCTTTGTGGGGGTACCGGAATTAGGTAATTGGAACAGGACCTATTACCTAAGAAATGTTTCTACTCTGATTTCTGCCTGTCTCAGAGTTTTCGTGAATACCATCTCACCCTGAAATGTTCCATCCTCTCTTGTTTGGTGAGTTGATAACTGTCAGTGGAACTACAATTGTGTTTCGCACTCAGGAACTCACTGTATGGTATGCCCCATAAGAAACTTGGCGGGTGAACACTTGAAGCATGTCAAATCGAGTTCCCTGCTGTTTGCTTCCTGTATAATTCTGTATGGATGTTGTTATCTACTACTATAAGTTTCAGATCAAGAAAATCTACATATTTTTTGCTGCGGTTCATGGTAATTTTCGATTTCGTGTCATTGTCCTGCAATGTATTTACAAACAGTTTCAGGTCTGATTCTTTACCTTCCCACATTAAGAAAATGTTGTCTACGTACCTTTGTCACATATTCATATTGTATACATCAGTGATGTCACTGACCATGTCATGAATGATGTAATATGTGACATCATCACCAGTGGATTGCGGGCGCAGGTGTTATAGTTAGTACAGCTAACTATAACAGGGGAATTTCGATAGTTTTTCACGAGTAAAATGTCCAGCTAACTAAAAACACCCCTAAAACCTATGGTTTTTTCAGTGAATTTCTAAGTTTTTTTAAATGCTAATCCCTAACTATAAAATGTCTGAAACCTATGGTTTTTTCAGTGAATTTCAAAGGTTTTTAAAATGATAATTCCTTAATATAACAGGCCTGAAACCTATGGTTTTTCAGTGAATTTCAAAGCTTTTTTCAATGATAATTTTTAAATGTATTTATTGTTATATTTTTTTAATACTGTTTAACTACATTTTTTATCTATTTATTTTTAGATATCTTATTTTTTAAATTACATTACACATATTTAATAAAAATATATATATTTTAAAAATTAAAAATATATATATGCCGCCACGGAAAGGCATGCGGTCTTCACTATGGGGGCCCCTTGCGATCCCCCAGAGTGAAAGAGAGGTGGGGGGTGCACACGGGGTATTTGCATAAACAAAGCGGCAGGCACCGCGCGGTGCCTGCCGCTTTGTTTATGCAAATGCATACGTGCCTTTTTAGCATTGTGGCGGGCGGTGCAGAGAGCACCGCCCGCCACAAGGCTAAAAATGCAGGATGCGCCCGCCACAGTGGCGGGCGCATCTTAATGCCCACCAAGGGTCCCCCGCCCTTATGGCGGGCAGTCCCCATAACCGATAGGATGGCGGGCGGACTAAGTCCTTCCTAATGACCCCCTGGTGTGTTCATCTATATATTGCGCAATAGCAGTAACTTTTTTTTCTGCGATTGCCAAGGCCTCAGGCAGCGCTTAATAAATGTCAATGTTGTGTTTTATTTAAGTACGTCCGTGGTCCCACCCAGAACAGTAGGGTTCAACTTCGAAAATATATTGTCTTCTTATAATGAGCCAGCAGTTATTGTGTCTATGTAAGCAGATGTGCTTTATTTTTAAAATCCTCTTTCAGAGAGGTGCACGACTACTGCCTGCAGGGTCATAAGAACTGATGTAATCTCGGCTACACAAGCCAGCACTGTGTGTCCTTGGGCTGTTCTGCTTAATCCCTCTGCCTCCCACTTTATCTGACAATATTAGGATGACCCACAGGTAATCTATGCTACACCTTCACTGTTAAAAAAAACTAAAAACATGAGGCTGAAACTGTCGCAGGCAAAACATGCATTTGATGTTCAACAAGGGTTCATGATGTGGTCACGGAAACACACTGACTAGTGACAAAAGCAAAGCAGCCATGCGTGCATCAACGCGCGGCCCGGGCGGGGTTACCTGTGGCCTGTGGGGAACACGTGAAGCATTAAAAGGCCTTCTACAAGGCACATATTTTGGGTAGGAGGGGTGATAAGCATTGGGCCACAGCCAAAGAATTGAAGAAGTTCATGGGAGCAGCCCTGGTAGAAACAACCAGCTCCACCCCTGCAAAGGGGGGAGGGGCTGAGAAGGGGGTTGGTGTGGGTGGGAGGGCAGAGCTAGTGCAACCAGGCTTCAGATCCCCTGGTTTACGTTGTGCGCTCCTGAGGTACCAGGAAGGCCTGCTTGGAGTATGATTTCATTGGGAGGACATGTGGCTTGGTTGTAGTCATGGTGCACAGGTGTTGCATTGACTTTCTCTTGAGATTTTACACTATGTGACTGTCAAGGTGTAAGTAAGGTGCACCGCACCAGTGCAGCTGGAATGTGTGACTGTGTGATGTCAGGCGCTATGTATACTGTATCTGTATAGCGAGCGCCTAACCAAGGTCAAGGGAGAGCTGTACAGGATCACAGGCAAAGTCATCCAGTGACTGTAGGGGAGCTCAGAAACGGACCACCCTTAGGAGAAGCAGCTCCTCGTCCCCTTCCTACATGGGAACAGAGCTGGGACAGTGGGGGGTGGGGGAGGGGCTGCATAGATAGAAAGGCCTGTTGCCTCACTCCATCTTTCATGCTCTTCCTCGTCTGAGGTCTGAGAGCCACGTGCGGTGCTGAGCTCCTCGTCCCGACAGGTGGGGTGATGTGTGAGGTTCATCTTCCTAATACAGCGAGAATGTGTGAGGGTGTGGTGAAGTGCATCCTATGCAGCTCGAGGTCCACCAGATCTAATGAGGATGGTCATTTCAGTGGGCTAGAGCCGAGACTGGAAGTGGCCTGCCACCTCGCCTTTCTTTCCTAAACGAAAGGACCTCTATCTATTAAGCCCCAGTTGGTGGTAAGAAGGTTCGCAGATCAGTAGATGACATCATTTCCTGAATCTGGTGCAGCATCTCCTGGACAGTTTTTACAGATCACGGACAGCGCTGTCCCTTTATTGGGCAGTGAGAATGTCTGATTCTGTGAGGTTACAATTCATTTCAGCTCTGTTACACTCCTCCCCCAAGGAATGTGAATGGGGCATGACTAGTGTCCTAATGCACATAAAGTGTCTCTCTTCAGTTCCTTGGGCAGTGAGAATGCTTGAGCCATTGGGATTACATTTATATTGTAGATCTGTTTGATCAAAGTTTTATAACCAGTAGGATACAAAAAAAGGATGGTTGGGATGCTGCTTGAATCTCAGCCATTAGTGATGACTCGGGTGCTTCCCAGTACATACTTATTTTACACACCATGTCATCTCAGACGTATGCAAATCAGTGCTGACCCTCCTATAATGAAAACTAGAGCCCTACCAGAAGTCAAAGCAGCCCTGGCAATTTTATTGTGTAGCCCCCCGGTGTGTGTAGAACTGCTGCTTTTGTGTCTGGGGGTTGCTTTTGCAGCACCACAGCGAAATCGGCCCCCAGTAACAAAACTGGCCCCACTGCTGTAAAACCAGCCCCCACCCTTCCAGCCACCTGGGGAAACGCCTGATGCCTGGTACCACCAGTCCGGCCCAGATGAGAACAACAGCCCAGCCCAAACCAGGGCCAGAACACATCAATGGACTGGTACCCTTCTATACTGCCAGGGGTGCTTGGGAATCGCAGAAAGGCAGTGTGGTGAAGCAGAAGAATCTTGATGGCATCTGTGAGTGTCCAGATCAGTGCTTTTATCCTGTACCTCTTAATGGAGTGGAGGTAAGAAGACAAAAGAGAACTACAGCACACCAGCTATACATTAATCCATTGCCCCCATCTACTGTGCAGTTTACAATAGAATTTTCTCAGGTAACAGCTGATCACCCCTGGCACAGTGCTGCAGACCTCCACCATGCCAAGGTTACCTAAGCCCCTCCAGGCTGCTGCCGTGGGCAGTTCAAATATTGACCCACGTGGCATTGTGGTGCAGGTGATGCTACCGTCGGACTGGCCGCTGGTCCTGATTTAGAGTTTGGAGAACGGGCTACTGCACCACAAGCCGCAAACATTTTGATGGTATTACAGTGCCACAGAATATAATACCCTTCTAATAAGGTAGACGGGATACCTGTCACATTTGTGCTTGAGCAAAGTCCTTTCCCTCATCCTACAAGGGCCATTGTATATAATGCATGTGTAATAAGGCGGAAGGGGTCTGTGTCATGTTTGTGGAGGGTTACCCCTTACCCCTGACAAGAAGCTCTAAAGCAGGTCCTTATAGGCAAAACTCTCATTAGTGGAGTAAGTGCAGTGGCACTGAGGCCTAGGGGGGCGGCGGGCTCAATCATGCCAGTCTTTTGCTACCCAAACCAGTACTTTGGGAGCTGGGACTTTGCTTGCAGTAGGACTGGTGACCCGACTTGCTGCATCATTGCTTCCACTGACCACTATAAAGAAAGGATACCACGCAGTGGGCTCGTGGGTGCTGCACGCGCTGCCCAAGGCCGCTGTATATTTGTGTAGGGGCCAGAACAAGTGAACCCTTTGAAGTACCTCACCACATTTAAGAATAAAGAACATCATTTTGCGGGGTGCCACCAGAGACAACCTGGGAACAACAAAAGGTATCGCTACTTACTCCTTTATAGTGCTTAATCTGCCATTAGCGCGGCATCGCAGCGTCTTTTCGTCTCCATGAGGAATATACAAAAGCCATACCGTCTATAGAGCCTAGCTGGATGTTTACTGCTAGTTGGTGCTCAGCTGCTTGGAATGTTAACCTAGACAAGGAAGAAGTGAGGAACTGCATGAGGTTAGGTACAGTCAGGGGCATAATTTGTAAAATAGTGAGTGCAGATGCCCAAAGAGCTGCTCAGAAGCCGGCCAGTGCTATTAAAAGCCAGTGTGCCGAATACCGAGGCTCTGGGGTCCTGAAACCACCCCTGGCCTCTGCCAGACACTGACTGATCCTGTATCTCACTCTTGCAGATTCCTTCTTTCTTCCATTATGAAGGGGTTTCCCTCTTTGTCTTTCTTTCCCGTTTCTGGTTTTACTCCCTCTCTGAAACATCAAATAAAAAAAAACAAGAACCGGGCCCCAAAAATGTGTCGGTGGCCCCCACCAGCTCAAATTAAGCACTGGTGTGTCCGTGGCCCTGCTCATCCTTGAAGGTCACTTATTCCTGCTAACATGCTGCTGGCCAGTGACACTATTCCATCAGTCCTTAGAGGACCAATAAAGGCTAGCGATTTTGGAAAGGAGACGTTTCCCAGTTGCCCCCAGTGACCACACAAACCCCCCAGAAGAATCTGTCCAGGAACTACGTCACTTCCAGAAGACAAGCCTCTCAGACCGCACTGTCAGTGATACTTATTTTGGGTCTTACATCTCGGGGTGTGTCAAGGTGCAGTGCTGCAGAACACAAACATTTTACCATTTGTTTAGTTTGGAATGGGGACGTTATCACCAGGCCTCGTGGTTCTGTTCTCACTCAGTGACCATCTGCATGGAAAGGAAGGCGCCTGGTGCTGGGGGGGGGGCAAACATTGCGCACCTCTTCCACACACCTTGTTTGTTTCTGTATTGCAGGCTCAGCTCGTTAACTTCCATGTCAGTAGGAGTCGTGGGACACTGCCATAGCAAAAAATGATGCCCCCTCCCACACATACACACACTGCAAAAATGATCCCTGAATCTCCAATATCTCACAGGCTTTCATTGGCCATGGGTTGAATGGGACCCACTGGGTGTGAGTGTTTGATTGGTTCAGATGCTCCGTCCATCACCACCCCCTTTTGTACCACTTTGTTCGCCTTAAGTTGGCAGGGTATGCTCAGACGTGAGTCCCTTGCTCACTTTGCCACTGGATTCAAGCAGGCCGGGCTGAAGACGGCTGAAATGCCGGAAACCGGTACTCGGTAGCTTGTTTCCGTTCCAGGGAAGGCATGGCTTGGCAGTTCGGGCTGGACTGTTCCCATGAGGCACAGGGTCAGACTGATTTGCATATGGCCATGTCTGTACTGGGGTGGCAGAGTGGGCTAAAGAACGGTGATGGATTAAACCCAGATCTGTTGACTGGGTGTGAGTGTTTGATTGGTTCAGATGCTCCGTCCATCACCACCCCCTTTTGTACCGCTTTGTTCCCCATAAGTTGGCAGGGTATGCTCAGACATGAGTCCCTTGCTCACTTTGCCACTGGATTCAAGCAAGCCGGGCTGAAGACGGCTGAAATGCCAGAAAGCGGTCCTCGGTAGCTTGTTTCCGGTCCAGGGAAGGCATGGCTTGGCAGTTCGGGCTGGACTGTTCCCATGAGGCACAGGGTCAGACTGATTTGCATATGGCCATGTCTGAACTGGGGTGGCAGAGTGGGCTAAAGAACGGTGATGGGTTAAACCCAGATCTGTTGACTGGGTGTGAGTGTTTGATTGGTTCAGATGCTCCGTCCATCACCACCCCCTTTTGTACCGCTTAACATATTAAACAAACATTTGTGGTGTTTTGTGATATGAAATGTGCCTGGCCACACTAAGCACAGACACTAAACACAACACCATTAAAGAAACAGCGTTCCTGGTCATGCTAGGAGCCAATATTGAGAGTGAATAACTTTAAATTCAGGAGCGGTTTATGAACTTGAGGCACCCCTCTTATTATGGGCCATCCCCCAGTGTATATAGTGACATGAACCGGTTTAAGGTGCCACGGAGACTGAGCCAACATTAAGAGTAAATAACTTTCAACCTAGGGACAGGTGGAGCGGTTTATGAACTGCTAGGGCCCCTCTCATTATGGGACATCCTGCAGTGTATATAGTGAGATGAACCGGTTTACGGTGTTATGGAGACCGAGCTAAAACTAAGTGTAGATAACTTAGAACTCAGGGACAGATGGAGCGGTTTATGAACTGGTGACACCCCTCTCATTCTGAAGCATCCCCCGGTATGTATGTGACATGAACCGGTTTAAGGCTTTAGGGAACTGAGCCCACATTAAGAGTAAATGTCTCTGAACTCGGGGTCAGAGTGTGCGGTTTATAAACTGACGACGCCACTGCCATTCTGGAGCGTCTCCGCAGTATAAACAGAGAGATGAACCGGCTTAAGGTGTTATGCGGTGCGTTGGTAACAGCTCTGCAGAGTAATTCAAAGGGAACTGTCCCAATGCAGGAGGGGACAGTGCCCCCCGCTGCTGGCAGCCAGGGGTAAAGCAAGTGGTCTGAGGATACCATGATCCTCCCTGTGGTAGGGGCTGATGGGACCCTCCAGCGGTGAATTCCGACATCCTGGAAGCGAAGTGGGCCTGTATCTAAATACATCTCTGTGCAGCATGGCGCCGGGGACGCCGCTGTCTCTAAAGTGCAGTGCACGCCGGAAATGCTGCCGTTAATAAAGCGACTCTTACCAGCCACCCATGACGGGAGGCGAAGTACACAAGGCGCTCGTCTGTCCTAGGAATGTGCAGTAGTGTTATTTATATTGTGTAACCCCCCAAAGTATAGAGCGCGAGTAAAATAATTTGTCGAAGGCAAAACCCTATTTAGAAAATTATAAATGTAAATATAAGGCATTGCAGTTGTGCAGGTGAATGTTAATGCATTTTTCGACCACCTTGGAAGGGTGAACTGCTAAATCTTCAGCTGGGATCATCTGTCTTGAGGTGCAGGTGACTCCAGCGTCAGTTTCCACCTTATCGCTAATTCACCACGTTGCTTGTTTGTGTCCTAGGCAGAATATAAAATGTGGCGTGCCCAAGAGCATCGCAATGCATAAAATACTGTTTTATAAACGGATCCCGGTGCACAGGCCTTGTACTGCTTTAGTTATGATAAAATGACTTGTGATATGGCAGTCTTCTAATTTCAATGGGGTTTGGTAAGGACGTTACGCATAAAAAAAACAGAACCACTTCCAAACTTAGAAAGTGAAAGCGGCTTTACAGTGAGAATCTAAACGTCACAAGGGTATCTGTCTATACATATATCTATACCTGTTGCACATTATAAGGTGATACCCTCTGCCCTATGATGAACAAGGCTACGGTTGGCTTACATGGAGGGGGCTGACCTCGCAAACGACGAGTGGGGGTTATATACTAGTCGCTCTAAGGCAGACCGGCCGAAATAGAGATACCGCCACGCGCCAAGTACTCGGAGCTCAAGTCACCATAGTACTGGAGACAACTCTCCCATCCATGACACTCAGTGCGCCGAATATGGT
Source organism: Lissotriton helveticus (assembly GCF_964261635.1). Lineage (NCBI taxonomy): Eukaryota > Metazoa > Chordata > Amphibia > Caudata > Salamandridae > Lissotriton > Lissotriton helveticus. The sequence continues at coordinate 83,873,724 of NC_136060.1, read as the reverse complement.
GGCATCAATGCCAATGTATGTGTCAATGCAGTATAGCTCGCAGACATGACACCCAATCCAGTGCATAATTTGATCCGTTGCTTGAAGGTTTGTGGGCACCGCCTCTCATTTTTGAGGTCCGCGGCCTAGTTTGTTTTTCATGGGTATTTGAGAGAGCTGCAGAAAAAGGAGACTGAAGGAGATGAGAAAGATAGGAAAAGGCGACAAAGGGAGAACGCGGGGTGAAAATAATACACTGCAAGAGTGACATAACGAGAAGTGAAGAGTAGGGTGGTCGTGCAAGATAAAGGCATGGAGTGAAATCAAGTATTTAGTATCAAGTATTTAGTATTAGTATTTAGCTGGCAGCGGGCTCCTAAGAAAAGCTTGAGACTTCTTTGCATAACAATAACATGATTGTAACCAATGTCAAGGCTCCTGCAGCACAGGAGAGTCATTATCTTCTTTTTTATATACCTTTTGTGCAGCGGGCGTGATAGTATGTAATCCTTCTCACGGCGCACACAGAGGTGAGTCCTGTGCATGGAAGAGTGCAGCATTAGCGGCGGGTGGGGCATGCGTCAGTCGATAAATATGCAATGTATTTTACCCGTGCAATAATGTCAGGTTAAAGCGCGGCTCATGTGATATTGAAGTTCACAGATAACGTTCACAGGATCCCTTTACTACAGCAGAAACAACAGAGCCCATTGCGTGTACTATGTGCATTGCGGGGGAGGGAGGGGCCATCAGCTTTTTTTAATCACAGTCCCCGGTGCATGAAGTAGAACATAAATTACACATTTTGCATTAAAAATATAGCTCTGCTGCCATCAAGGCTGGTGGGAGCAGCCTTCCTCTTTCCCCAGTTGTACTTCCGCACCCCTCAGCTATGCGCCCCCAGTACTCACTTGGCGGTGGAGAGTATCTGCCCCCATCCTTGGCCCAGGCCCCCCCATCCTCAGAGTTCTCCAACTTGACTGAGGCAGTGTTCATGGAGGCCGAGCCCCCAGGGGACTGGGGCTGTCCCATGCCCCTCTGAATGTGGGGTGCGGCAGCTGCGGTGGGGGCACCTCCCATGGAGAGCACGTTGTGTCTGCCATCAGTGCCTCCACAGGGTAAGCTGGAGACTCACACCTTGTCCGAGCAGTGGGTGGCAGGGACCGGGCTGCCCTCCTCGTCCAAAGACAAGTCCTCCTTGCCCATCGAAGACCGGGCCATCATCATCCTCACTCCTGCTAGGAGGAGGAAAAGTCCTGAAATCCTTCCAGGACTCCCCAGAAACTGCTCTCCGTCCCCGCAGCCACGAGAAAACACAGCCCCAAACTGCAGCACTCAGCTCTGTCAGCTCTGTCACCTCAGACAAAACTCCCTCAAACTTTCTTCGAAAAGGGGCTAATTAGCCTTCTGCGCATCCTGCGTGGAATTTGCGGATTTAATTTTGTTAAAAAAATCTGTTGGGCCTTGGGGGTCATTTTGGGACCCCCTGAACAGGCCTAGGGGGTCAGGTTGTTTCTACCTGCCCCCTTTTCGCGTTTTGCGTGTTTTTTTATAGGTTTCTTGTGCCTCGGTTCTACCGAGACACAAGATGGCTGCCAACACTTCCTGATTTGTAGTATTGACAGCCAATTAGAATACAGTTTGTGCACGGCAGGGTGCGCTTAGGGTGCACGGATCCTGCACGGCCATAGTTATATATGTACTTTTAAATGTCATTTTCTCAGGAACTACTGAATGGATTTACACCATTTAAGGAAAAGACACGAGTCTGAACCAAGGACTACTTCTTTGCCAAATTTGGTGTAATTCCGTTCAGCAGTTCATGCTGTAGCCGTGATGAACGGTTCCTATGGAAAATTGCATGGGGAAAACACGTTTTGGGACCCCCCTTTTTTCTCTGCCCCCTCTACACGAATCTCCCCGAGATGGACAGGAGCGCCCCACTAGTTTTTAAAATTTTTTGAAGATTCGTCAACCGGCGCCAAAGTTATTCCAAATAGAATGTTGCAGAGTTCCTATGTAAAATAGGTCCTAACAATAACTACCTACTGGCGACCGCCAGTAGGTAATATATATATATATATATATATATATGTATATGTATATCTGTGTGTGTATGTGTGTGTGTGTGTATATATATATATATATACTCCAAACAAAATATTTGCAGTTGTTACCTGCATATTTGTAAGACTATAACGCATCTTTGCACACATACAGGCAGATTTGCACAGAATATTGTAAATCGAATGGGGTATATTTATATATTTATATTTTATATTTATGTGTTTATTTATGCATTCCATTTTAATCTATTTATATATTTGCGGAATTTTGCACAGAATGAAATTTTGCACAGCAATAGATTTGCAGACCAACTTGTGAATTGTTTAAAGATTTGGTGATAATTGAGAGGTTTTATTATGGAAATATTTGATATGTTATATTGTATCAATATCTCTCTTCAACAATGAACCTGGAATTAGGCGGAAGTCTGCTGTTTATTTCCTTAGGCCCAGTGGTCAGGTGACCTGCATTTGCACTTTAAAGGGTGGTGGCTTTCTAAACAACGTCATGTGATCAAGGGCTCACAGGGCCCGAAACGCGTCATGGCGGCAATTGTGTTGCACACAGAATAAAAACTTGCAAATTACCTATTTGGGTCCGTGTTCGTTTTTCTGGAGGATTGCAGAGGAGGAAAACGGAGTTCTTGGAATATATATATACATATATATATATTTATATATATATATATATATTCACTGAAAAAACCATAGGTTTCACACCAGTTATAGTTAGCTGGAAGTTTTACTCGCATAAAACCATTGAAATTCCCACGTTATAGTTAGTTGGACTCACTATAACTTGCGCGTGCAATGCACTGCTGATGACGTCACATATTACATCACTCATGACATGGTCAGTGACATCACTCATGACATCACTGATGACACCATCCAGTGAATGTGTGTCTTTCTGAAAAATAAATATTAGTGAGTAATGTTTACATATTTAAATATATGTATTATTGTTTCACTTTCTATATAAGTGGCTGCATGGGTTGGTGAGTAGGTACATGCGTATGTATATGGGTTATTAGATGTTTTTCTTAGTATCAGTATGAGTGTTTGTATGGTTTAGTGGGGGTATTACTTAGCACATAGATGCATGAATGACTGACTCTCTCTTTGTATGTGTTTTGAAGACAGCATATGTGCAGGACTGTATGGGTGGATGAGTGTGTATATGTGTGTGTTAGTGAGTGAATGACTGTCTCACTAGTGTCTTTATCAGTAACTAGATATGTTTTAATGTAGTATATGTGAATATTGATGTATATGATGTGAGAACTGGTAAGCTCCTGAGGCGGAAAGCCGGGAGGAAAACGCGAAGACTGCTTGTTGTTTTTAAACTTTTAACTCTTTTGTGATACTGTGCTTTTTAACAAATTACAAGTTCCTACCTGCCACTCGCCCACTGCTTCCCCAGCACAGCCGATCTGAGCGCTGTCAGGGAAACTCTCCACGGCTGATGACACTCAGTCGAATCACAGCGGCCACGCCCACCACCCTTAGGCCACGCCCCCCTCACGCAGTACTTAGGCGCGCTGAAACGATAGCGCGACCAGAGAACTGGTAAGCTCCTGAGGCGGAAAGCCGGGAGGAAAACACGAAGACTGCTTGTTGTTTTTAAACTTTTAACTCTTTTGTGATACTGTGCTTTTTAACAAATTACAAGTTCCTACCTGCCACTCGCCCACTGCTTCCCCAGCACAGCCGATCTGAGCGCTGTCAGGGAAACTCTCCACGGCTGACGACACTCAGTCGAATCACAGCGGCCACGCCCACCACCCTTAGGCCACGCCCCCCTCATACCACATAAATGTGCTTCCCCCGGAAGCGCAGCGGATGAGCGCAGCGGGAGCGCCTAAGGCAAGCCCGTCTGCGCCCGTCCGCGATCGAACGCGGTCCAGGGCCATACCTTATGCTCCGCAAGAGACTCGCATCCGTTGGAGCAAACAGGAGCTGACAAAATTTCGCCATAACACGGCCACATCCTGCACACATACCTTACGAGTGGAGGATAACATAGGCTGCGAAAATTGTCACTTCTCCTATGACCCTGACCCTGACGCGAACACAGTCACTACAGATCATATCTTGCAATGCGGATTACTTAACGTGCGCTCGTTACGGAAACATAAGTTAGATCTACATGATCTACTCACAGAGAAACGGTGGGACCTTATGTTTTTAACTGAGACCTGGCTTGACGAAGGTTCCACTCCGGATGCCCTTGAGGCACTCCCAGAGGGCTATACTATGCACAGACAGGATAGACCCAAAGGAAGAGGAGGCGGAATTGCAATCATAGCCCAAGAGAAATTACGCTGCCAACTAGATCACTCCCCCATCCTAGATAGTGAAGCAGGGAGCTTCACCATCAAAGTGAATAATGGTTGTACTCTGAAGGGCGTACTAATTTACAGACCCCCGGGACCATTGGCCAAGTTCGAAGAGAGCCTGGTCGAGGGTATCATAGAAACGGTTCTATGCAAAGAAAAATTTCTGGTACTCGGAGACCTCAACCTACATCTTAACGACCCCTCAGATAGCGTCAGCAAGAACTTCTGTCAGGCATTAGGAGCCCTTCAACTGAGCCAAATTGTCAAGGGTCCTACGCACCAACTTGGACATCTGCTTGACCCTATATTTGTTAACTGGAAGGAAATAGAAGCTTCAACCCCTATCCCGATCTCCTGGTCTGACCACCACTTAGTACCTTTCTCCATATGTATTCCCGGAAGAAAAACTCCGCCACCAGTGGCACTTTACCACCTTAGGAGGAGATGGGCCACCTTCTCCCAATCCAAATTTTGCGAGGTATTAACCAAAGGGGGAAACCCCGGAGGGAATGATGCCGACACGGCTAACATCAATCTTTGCAAGCGCATTAATGAGGCTCTTGACGCCACCGCTCCCCTCTCAAAAGCTAAAACAGGAAGTCGTGTTAAAAAAACAGCCCCCTGGTTCAATGACGAACTGCGAGTCAGGAAAGCCGCACTGAAAAGAGCAGAAAGAAATTGGCGGAGAGCACCCTCTAAAGAAACCAGGGACACCTACCTGAGTGTGAGGCGCCTCTACCATGGACTAATCAGAAAGTCTAAGTCAACTTACTATACAGCGAGAATCAGCGAAGCTGGTAACTCTATGAAGGAGCTCTTTCTGATCTATAAAACTCTTTCTAGTGGAAAACCTGCAATTACCCCAGCTGACTGCTCGCCTGAATCCTGCGATCAGATCGCAGATTTCTTCGCGAAAAAAATAACAAACATTTACTCGGCTTTCCCAACTCAACCCATCACCGGGCTAGAATTTACTGAAAGACCCAGGACATGGGGGGATAGACAAAGACTGACCAACTTTGTCACCCCGCCCTCAGATGAACTTCTAAAAATCTGCAGATCTGTGAAATCGGGTTCTCCACGTGACCCCACTACACCCAAACGCCTAACAAATAGTTTAGTGGTACTGGAACCCTACATACGACACCTACTGGACATATCTTTCAGCACCAAGACCGTGCCAAATGACTGGAAAAAGGCGGTGGTCTTACCCCTTAGAAAGAAACCGAACGTCAGTTTTGATAAACTTGATAATCTGAGACCAATTTCCCTTCTACCCTACTTGGCCAAAGTGGCAGAAAAAACGGTCATTCGGCAACTAATGGATTTCGTGGATAAGGCTGCCTTACTTCACGATACCCAATTTGGTTTCCGTCCCCGCCACTCCACAGAATCTGCGCTCCTGACAGCGGTGGAGTCCCTACGCCAGGGGGCGGATGAGGGTCACACCATGGCCCTCATCCTATTGGATCTGAGTGCAGCATTCGACACTGTAGCCCACACCACCCTGCTACAGTGTCTGAATAATGGAGGAATATCAGGAGCTGCACTCCAATGGATCCAATCCTACCTGACTGGGAGGAGCTTTCAGGTCCGCCAGGGCGACCACTACTCTAGGGACATAGATTTGGGCCAGGGAGTTCCCCAGGGATCATCCCTGAGCCCTACTCTTTTTAATCTCTATGTCTCCCCAGTAGCCTCCATTGCCGTAGGGCACGGGTTGCAAATTGTGTCCTACGCCGATGACACGCAGCTGGTGATCTCCCTCTCACATGCACCCGACCTTGCTATGGACAGCTTCAGAACTTGCATGCAAGAACTAGCAACCTGGATGTCCACCAATTGCCTCAAACTTAACGGCAGCAAGACCGAGGTGCTCGTGGTAGGGAAGAATCCGTCTGCTTGGTCATCGGCGTGGTGGCCACCATGCCTGGGGGAAGCTCCAACGACCCGACAGGAAGTCAAAAACCTAGGCATTTGGTTTGACGCGGATCTTTCCTTTGGACCCCAGATAGACCGGGTGGCGGGTGTCTGCTTCAGTGTTTTGAAAAGCGTGCGGAAGGTCCTTGTTCTCTTGCCGATGTCCGCCCGTAGAACGCTGGTGCACGCACTCGTCACATCACGGTTGGACTACGGTAACCTGCTGTATCTGGGAGCAACCTGTAAGGCAACTAACCGCCTTCAGGTGCTACAGAATGCGGCAGCCCGCCTTATACTCAATCTCCCCAAAAGATCCAACTCCAAAGCTGCCCTTCAGACCCTCCACTGGCTGCCAGTAAAAAGCAGAATTGCATTCAAGGCCCTATGCACCTGTCATCGCATTTTGGCTGGAAAGGCGCCAGCCCCACTCCATAGCTTTATCACCAGGTATACACCACCACGCGTCTTGCGCTCCTCTCACGGAGGCCTGTTAAAAGTCCCTAGGGTTAGCAGGACTCGCATGGGAGGGAGGTCCTTCCGCTACCTGGCGGCGAAAAGTTGGAATGACTTACCCCTCAACCTTCGCCTGGACCCCTCTGAAGCAAGTTTCCGAAAGAAACTTAAAACGCACCTCTTTCAAAGTTAATTAGGCCTCCCCCTCCTTCTGTTTCTAAGCCCCAGTTCCAGCGCGGGGACACGCTTTCTGCGTAACCATGCGCTTTACAAATATCCCTAATAATAATAATAATAATATATAAGTGAGTATATGTGAGAGTGAGGGATTGTAAGAGTTCCTGTTTAAATATTTATGTGTTTCTATAAGTGATTGTTTAAGAGAGTAAGTATGTGTAAGTTTCCTTAGAAGTAAGGTGGTAGTGTGTGTATAGTTGTATATGCAAATAAATGGATGTTTAATAGTTTATTTGCATGTGTGAGTATGTGTGAGAGTATCTTTTGGATGACTATCGGTGTGTAGCAGGATGTATAGGTGTATCACTACATATGATGAGTAAGTATATGTATGAGTGACTACATAGAACTGTTTGTGAATGAGTGGATGTGTATATAGATGGTGGAATTACTGAATTGGTTGTTGTAACTGGTATGAGTATCTGCATTTTTTTGAAAATTTTATTTTTTCTTTTTGAATATGTGTTTCAAGGGTTACATTACAGTGAAAGGAGGTCTGTCACTCTGTCACAAGGATGGTGTCATCAGTGATGTCATGAGTGATGTCACTGACCATGTCATGAGTGATGTAATATGTGATGTCATCAGCAGTGCATTGCACGCGCAAGTTATAGTGAGTCCAACTAACTATAACGTGGGAATTTCAATGGTTTTATGCGAGTAAAACTTCCAGCTAACTATAACTGGTGTGAAACCTATGTTTTTTTCAGTGAATTTAATAGGTTTTTTAAATGCTAATTCCTAACTATAACTGGTGTGAAACCTATGTTTTTTTCAGTGAATTTCAATGTTTTTTTAATAGCAAATCTCTATAGGTATAAAAAGTAAAAAAATGTATAACGAATTTTATATTGTATAATTTTTTTTTTGCCCTGGGGCGCTCCCGGGGCCCGTACCGGTGAACGCATGGGTAAGCGCAATGTTACGGCGCACCCTGGGGGGCGTACCGGGGAACGTCCCGTTAGCGCTATTCTCGCGAACGAAAACAACATCGTGACGTTTCGCGTAGCCGCGTGATGCGTCATATGACGCACTGCGTGAGCGCATCCAGAAGCACGCGAGCGCATATGATCGAGCAACGTCCTGACGCGCTTACGCTACGCGCCCCCGGGTGCGCCCCGGAGCGCGACTGCGGGCGCGCCCCGGGGCGCGTAGCGTAAGCGCGTCGGGTCATGTGATCTGAAAATAACACTTTTCATTGGTGCAGATCAGTTTTGGTTTCCAAATGATGTAAGCCCGGATCATGTGACTTGAAAATAACACTTTTCATTGGTCAAGAACAGTTCTGTTTTCCAAATGATGAAAGACTCCACCTTTTTTCCTTATTCTGACTTTGTCCTTTGACTGAGGAAGACCTGTTTCAACAACAAACAGAATTATTTTGTACTTTAAAATGGCTACAGTAGCAGCAGCAGCTGGAGCATCTGCACCACCACCACCAAGAGGACCACCACAACAGTACATTGGAGGTCAAGAAGAGGAGGAGGAGGAGGAAGAGGAAGAGGAGCAGGGGAGAAGATGGCTGGCTGAAGACAATACCCCATACCAGCCAAGGCCACACATTGTATGGGAGTTTTTTTCAATCCCAGAGGGCAAGAAAAAAGTCAATGCGGCCAAGGTAACTTGCCTAATCTGTGGCTCAGAACTCTCAAGGGGCAACCCAAACAAAAAATATTCCTTTGGTAATAATACCATGATTAGGCATATGACCCGCAAGCATCCAAACAACTATTCCCGTGCAGAGATGAGGGAACTGGCCAGAAACCTCCCCCAGTCTTCAAGGACCACCTCCAAAAGAAAGCAACCCACTCCATCGGGACCAGAAACAACGGAGACGATGCCTTGCATTCAACCACGATTTGAAGATTTTAGAGTAACATGTATTTAATGTGGTAAGCTCATGTCGTATGGTGAAAAGAGCGTAAAGTTCATCGTCTTTGCTGGTGACAACCACAATTGCCCCAAAAAACCCTCATTTTTTCCGTTTTTTGTTTTTTGCTCCAGTTGAGCCATTTTCAATTCCCTTTTTTTGTTTCTCCCCATAAAAAATACAAAAAAATATAAAACTGTTCAGAAAAGCCAAAAAAAGTACAAAATGTTCAAAAAAACATTAAAAAAATATAAAACAACAAAAAGAAGAAAAAAAAAAGTTCTTTTTAGAACTACCTTTAATTTATAAAAATAAACCTATATTTTTAAAGAATCTCTGTCAATTTTTTTTCCACAGGGTACGCGCAAAAAAGGAGTTAGCATGAGGGAAGAACACAAAGAGAGTAGTGTTAAGAGAAAGAGAGCTAGAGGGAGAAACACAGAGGGATTGTTTATTACATAGTTAAAAACAGAGAAGGTGTAATAGGGTGAAAGTGAGAAAAGTAAAATGAATAAGGGAGCGAAAGAAGGGAAGAGGGAGGAAGAAGACTAAAGTAGAAATAGTGGGAGAATGTGAGTGGGTGTTGAAAGAAAAAGAAAGGACAGTAAAAAATGGGGAATGAAGGGTAGTGACGGAACCGGGATAAATAAACAACGGTGAGGGAGGGTGAGAAAACAGCAGTGAGTGTAAGAAAAGAGGGGTGAAAGAGGGTGAAAAATTTAATTAGGATAAGACATGGGGAGTGACAAAGAGAAAGGACAGAGAGAGTAAAGGAAACAATGCCTGAATGGGTGTGAGTGAAACAGCAAAGAAAGGTAAGTAATGCAGTGTGTGTGACTTATAGGGAGTCAGTGAGTGTAGGTCGGGGTGTTGGTGTGTAAGGTGTGTCTGTGGGTGTGAGTGTGTGGGGTGTTTCGGTGTGGGTGGAGGTGAGGGTGTGTGAGATATGTGTGAGGGGTCTGTGGGTGTGGGGGTATGTGTGTGGGATGTATGTGTGTGTATGGAATGTGTGTGTGTGTGAGGAGTGTGTGTGTGTATGAGGTGTGTGTGTGGTATGTGTGTGGGCTGTATGTCAGAGGTGTGTGTATGTGTTGGGAGGGGGATGAGGTGTGTGTGTAGGAGTGAAGTAAATAATTAAGAAAAAGAGAATGAGTGAGGGAGCAAAGGAAGGGGACAGAGGGTAAGTGAACTTAAGAATGGGGACTGAAAGAAGTTGAATATGAGAGGGGAAATAGGGAAATTGGAGTAAACATGGAGGATAAGAATAAGTGAGGGAAGCAGAGTAAAGAAACAGGCGTGAGGTTGGTTGAGAAAATATTAGTGAGCTTAAAGCAAAGGGTGATGACAAACTAAATTTTTTTAGTCACACTTACAATATAATAATTGTAACTTTAATTACATTCTTTTACTACACTTTGTATCTGTGAAAGAGAGAAGAAACAATAAGTTATAATTAGTAAAATATGTATTTTAAATTAAAAGATACAAATGAAGAGGTTAAAAAGCATTACAGTGTATTTAGAAATAAAGTAAGAGTGAAGGACATAGAAAGGGAAATAAAGTAAGGTAGAAGGACAAAAAGAGAGAAAAAGAAATAGAAGGAGAGCAAATTAGTAAGAGTAAGGCATATAGATTCACTGACAGAGGAAGAGAAGAAGAGAAAAATGAACTAAAGGTAAGAAAGATACTAAAAGAATATGAGTGAGCAAAACTAAATGAGGAAACAGTAGTAAGTAAAAAGATAATGACTGAGAGGGAAAGGAGTCTAATAAAGGATGCATTTAGAAGAATGAGGAATGGAAGATAACTGAGAGTAAGTGAAGGAGAGTCATAGAGTGAAGGGATGAAGGGAGAGAGGATAATATAGAAGGATTGAGGGAAAATGAGTGAGGAAGTTAGTAGACAGACACACTAAGAGAAAAACTGAGTGAAGTGGAGTACAATGAGTGAGGAAAGGAAAATGAGTAAGGTAGCAAAAAGAAGGAAAGAGAGGAGAAGATGACTAAAACAGTGGTACTGAGAGAAAATATTTTGGTGATGAAAGTTAAGAGAAGGACATTGAAAGAACGGAAACGAGGGATAGTAATGGAACCAGAGTAAAAGAAATGGGATGAAGAACGATGAGAGAGGAGCAGTGAAGTTGTTGTAAAAGAAATGATATAAGGTAGATAAACACAAGTGAACATAACACAAGGAGAGTGACGCACTGAGGACATAGAGGTAGTGAACGAAAAATAGAGAGAAGAGGTCAAAAGAAAGGAGCAAACAAAGATAAGCGAGGGAGAGTGGGTGATTTATAGTGATAGAGTGCGATAATACTGCTGAGTGAGTAAACAGGAATTACTAAAAGAACAAAGGAGAAAAATACAGAAAAGGAAAGTAAAGCAGAGAGACTGAAAGCTGCAAACTTATGCAAGGGAGAGAGGCGATGCAGACAGTTGAAATGAGAATGAGGGGTTGTCAAAGAAGTGGAGTAAAGGAACGGGGGTTACAGAGAGTGAGAGAAAGACATTATAAGTGAGTAAAAAGAGCTGAAAGAGGATGGAAAAAGGAAAGTGAGTGTCAGAGAATGGGAATACAATTTAATTTACACAATCCAAAGTATAGAATAACTTGTACAACATGTTACATAGTTTATTTTTGCTGTTCGCAGAATATATTGAATTTCACTTAAAACAGTGAGTTCAAATTACTCATCATATGACAGCGGGAAAAACAAAACACAATCTAAAAGATTGTGTTTTAAAAAAAACCTTAGATACTGACAAATGACAAATGTACACTAATCTTTGATTGACTTACTTTTCCTTGAGGCCAAATAGTATATCATGGAGGTCCTTTTTTCGTTGCAAAGTACTCTGCTGTTCACTAAAAAATGCATTTCATCGACTTTCTAGAAGAAAAGCTCTAAGAACATCTGAAATATTTTCATTATTTTCATATACTCAGTCATGACTCTTTACTCATTCCTGTACCTTTCCTTTTTGCCAAATAGTGTCAGATGTATGAGTATATTTTCAAATTAATTCTAAGAAACTCTGAAATTACCTGTTTTCCGACGTTCTGAAAGAAAGGCTCATACAACATTTTCACAATATTTAGGTATTTGTAAAACCATCTCTGACTCACTCATGTTCATCATTTTGTATAATACTAATATCACTTACTATGAGATCCACTTACAGTACCTATATGACAAGTCAATTTTTTATATTACCTGGATCACTTTTACTCAGAATATATTTTTAAACACCAAAATAACCTTTATTAACTGCTCCCGTCTTCATAGGCCAATTACCTTTACTTAAATTTTGTTTGTAAAAACACTAGGTACAAATTTATTTTTTAAGCCAAAAGGCAAACGTTGTTTGAAAGTCAAATGAGTGTCGTTACAGTGGGTCCAACCTTTACAACTTTTTAAATAGCATGTGTAATGCCCTGATGTTGTAGAAGGACCGTCATGAAAAATAATAGCTACAGTTGCAAAGGATCTTCCTGATATTGATAACTGAGATGCCACGAAATTTTTAATAGAAGTTGTCAATTTAGTTCCATCAGGTCTACATAGTTGGAACATTAAAATGACATACTGACCATAATTTTGTAGAAATAATGTGGACAGCATTGCAGACTTACATTGGGTACACACCATATTGTGATCCGCTGCTTTTACTAGATTATTAAAAGGCACTGATTTGCAGTCTGGTAAAGTCAAATATATAAATCTTTCAGTGTCTATTCTAGTAGTACTTGATGAAGTACAGTTGTCGCAGTCATGCTGCCATTGATAAGAAAGGCTAAAAAGATTTTTTATATCTACAACTTCATCTTCCAATACATCAAACATATACATTAAAAATTCCTGACAATCCTGCTGAATATTCTGTGAAAATTGATTTTGACCAGAACATATGTCTAAAAGATTTCGAATTTCTGAAACACTTTCTATTTTTGCTCTATCACTGCTACATTTCTCAAACACAGAATTCAACAAACAACAGAATCTTTGATCCCGATTTTCAACAATCTGTTCTTGTATATTTTGAAGGGAAAAAACAACACTAAACACTACATTAGCATAGCAGTTGACACCAGAACTGTTTTCAAACTGAAATCCAACAACATCTTCAACAGAATCCTTTTTCTTTCTCCTTACAATTACAGTTTCATCTACTTTTAGTCTTTTTGCTACTACCTCACTGCAATTATTCTCATTTCTTCTTTTTCAACCTACCACACGTTTTTCAAACAGAGGATATTGAGGCAAATGTGGAGCATACTCTCTTCTTAACCTATTGTATTCTTTAACACAATCTAGATCTACACAAATCTTTGTTTCATCACACTCAATCAAGTACAATCCTGATAAAGTTCTGACTCGTGATAATGCCACATATGCCATACCCTCTTTAAACACAGAACTTCCAATGTTCACCAAAGCGCTATCTACACTTAAACCTTGAGATTTATGAATTGTCACCGCATATGCCAAACAAATAGGAAACTGTTTTCGGCGGACATATAAGTCTTTCACAAGCAAAAATCTAGCTGAACAACGACAAATTAGTTCTTTTTCATCAATGCCATCAAATTTAATTTTTAAAATTTCAATTCCATCTCCATTTTTGTAATTCACAAAACCAACAACATGACCCATTGCTCCATTTACCAGACCTCTTTCAACATTTAAATTCCTTCTCAAAATGATACGACAATTTAAACACATTCAGAGTCTTTTCAAGACCAGCAGTTTTAGATATAGTCTTCTCTAATGAATCCAATTTTGATTTCAAATTTTCAGACAAAATAATTGTTGCTCCCATATGTTCAATTTTATCTATAGCTTCCAGTTTCACTATCTCTTCATTTTCTAACTTTAACATTTTGTTGTTGAACATGGAACATTCTTTCAGAGTTGCCATCAAACATATGCCAGATTTCTTCTCGTTAATTTTCTTAAAAATATTCTCTGGAACAATGTTTTCATTTGGGTACAAATTTGAAATTAATCGTTCATGTAAAGCTTCTTTCCCTTGCTGACTTACTTTTCCGATTCTTACATCTTGTAGAATATTTTTATAATCTTCATCCTTTGCCTGCTGCATATTTTGAAGCAGTTCTGCATATTGGAAGTTTAACCATATATTAACGTTTCCAATGCTTCCTAGGCACTTCCTGGTATCTTCATGCGTGAGCATTTTGAACACAGGTTGTCCTTTCACTGGAGTCAACTGCAGTAGATCTCCAAAAACAATAATATGTTTTCCTCCAAATAAGACATCATAGTCTGTTCTAAGAATTTCTTGCATTCTAAAATGCACAAAAGCAAGCATTATATTTGACACCATGCTTACTTCATCAATGATAAGAAGTTTAATTTTCTTCAGGACTCTCGAAACTTCGGAACACGCATCTCCAGATAGCTTGTGATATTGCAATTTGTTATCATGCTCCACTGGCAGCATCAGTAAACGATGTAAAGTAATCCCTTTAATATTATGTGCTGCCAGCCCAGTTGGAGCAGTAACAACACAAGATAGCGGTGATTCAGTCCTTTTCTGCAGATAAGTTGCAATTGCTTTAATCATAAAACGTTTTCCAGTTCCCGCTACTCCACTTACGTACAGTTGGACTGGTTTAAATGATGTACATGAGCACTCTTTTTTCTCATGAGTGAATCCATGTTCAATCTGTTCTGTGACTTCGTCATATATCTGTTACTGCTCAAGGTTTAGTTGTTTCACCAAATCTTCTAAGTTAACTACACCATCTTGAGCTTGTTCCATAGCTCTTTCCACCTCATCCATGGCAGTGGCAGCTTCATTTTGAATAATTGGTCCTCCAAGTGGATCCTGACTCAATGAAGCAGAACTCTGACTGTCTTGAGAACTGTCTCTAGCAATCTCTGCAGCAATTGTGGCTTCTTGCTCTATTTCTTCGTTCAACATTTGCAGATAATTTGGAAAAACAGGACATTCTATGGTATCCTTGGTTGCATTAAAAGAATCTTTGTAACACAGAAAATCACCAAGTAGTTCCTCTTCTGTACGCCATGGCTTAAAGAGTTGCAAAGGAGCTAAATAGTAAAATTCCCTTTTCTCTTGATTTTCGCAACTCAATTTTCGATGATAATCAAAGTGCCTTTTTTCTGTCTCACTAGACATCCTTCACACCCAATGATAGCATATATTCCATTGTTGATATCTTCTCTGATGGTTCTCTTATAAATATAGTTTTGCAGAACTTCATACAAACAACTGTTCTCAAGATGACTACTTCTATTTGGATAGTATGTATCCAACATGTTTGTCTTCAAAATATCTGTACTTTCTGGTTCTTTCTCCGCCAAATACTCTATTTCTTGTACAGATTTCAAAACTCGATTTCGTGTTGCAGCAAGACCTAGACTCACCCAAATGATGGTTCTAGATTTGGCATAGAGACTTGCTGATGACAATCGATCAGAACATTCATATGCTCCGATTTCTCGATGCGACAACATCTTCAGACTGTAACTGTATAATTTCTTGCTTAGACTCTTTTCATGTGAAATGTCCTCCCACATTTCCTTCAGTTCTGTCTTTTCTTTTTTTGTGATGTAAGACGTCACATATCGAGCCACAGCAATAGAGTTGTCAGCAATGAATTGAATATCCATGTTGACATTCCACATGGACAAAATCACTGGGTTGTAGTCGTTGATGTACTTTGACTCTTCGTTTCTTTTTAAATTGTATGTATTTTTGGGTGATTTCCTCGTCACAGTATGTCACAGAGAAGACATCAAATTATTTACTCTTCCTTTAGAAATCACTGGTCGTGGAAAGCTGAAACGACATTTTGTGTAGAACTTGTCCTTGTTTCTGAATTTTCGACGACAGTACTTTCCACAACGATGGGATTGAAAGCGTAAAACTTGTTGCCTTAAACTGTTTTCTTCTGTAGTTTTCGGAACAGCACATGTTGAATACTCTTCAATGAAGCTCATCACTGTCTCATCCGAATCTGTTCCAAATTTGGGTGCATCTTTAAACCACAACAACATATGTATATGAGGAGCACCTCTCGCTTGATACTCCTTTCTCCAAAAGAAATCCAAAACCTCTCCAAGGGGAGGATTTTTTTTGTTGGTAATAAAAGACATCATAGCTTCAAATCTATGATTGAAATATCTGCACACATTCACTGGATCCAAAGAACACAGTTCTCCAGCAGTATTGAAATCTATATTTTGAATATTTGCATTTGCCTCTCGTAGAAATTGAAGTAAGTCGTCCCATGCATACTCAGCACAGCTAAGAGTGAGGAGTTCCTAAGTTTCTTAGCATACATTTCAATTCCCCATGACGACGGAACCAATACTCATTTGTACCACGCTGACATGCCATGAGATTGATTAAATGAGATTCCAAAATATTATCTTGCAGATTCACTTTCTCCATAAAGTTCCTCGCCGAAACATTTTGCAAATGTGCTCCACTTTTCAGTATATGGTTTACTGCATAAGAAAGCCCAGACAAGTCACTTTCATACAGTAGATGAAACAAATAGGGAATGCATTGACGAAACCTTGGATCTTCAGCATATAATCTTACAGTTCGATATTCAGATGCAGGAATTTGAAGTGGTCGATCGTCATATCGTCCACCTCGACCTGCTGGAAATAGCTGTGGAAAACAACGAGCTTCCAAACTTTCTTCCCATACACTAATGGGACTTCCTTTTGCTGCTTTCATTTGAAACAATTCAATTGCATTCCCCATTACTTCTTTGGAATGCAAAGGATGAACAGTATAATGTTCATATATTTCTTCACTTCTAGACACATCAACTTTTTCAATTTGGCCGCCTGAACAATCACTGTCTTCATCTGCAGCTGTTTCCTCTGCTGCAACACATACATCTTTGTAATACTCATTGTTTTTGACTAAATACAACGTTGCCTTTTTGACTTTCCTAACATCCACTAAATTTTGCCAGATTTTCTTACTCTTTGTCGGAACCCCATTAACTAGAATAACTAAAGGTTCCTCTTCTACTTTTTCTATACCAATTGTATCAATATTTTTTTTTAAATCTAGCGGCAAATAAACAACTCTTCCCTTTAATCCTCTCTGCAAATCTGTAGGAGGCAATTTCCCTATCTTAGGCTCCATGCGAACAATTGCCTGAAAAGGATGGACACATTGAATCAAAATAGACTCATATGTATTTAAATCCATCAATTCACGGGGAATGTCTACCAACTCCAGATTATTATGAACAGCTCTAGCAGGCATTCTGTTTTGATTTAATTTATCATAACAATATTTACAAATACGCTGATCAGAACTCAAATCAAAACAATTCTCCACCCACAAATAAGTTGCAAAATCCTTCCACTCATAATTATTTATCTTTTCACTTTTTACGTATAAATCAACTAATCTAGTTTGATGCTTATAATGACTTCGTCGACAACACACACAAGTAAAATTCGGCCTTTCACTTGATTTCATCTTAAACCTGGTAATTTCCTGCTCAAACCTTTCTGTACTTGAAATCTGTACATTGTCTTCCACATTACCTTGAATTGTTGTGTCAATTTCTACACTGTCATCTTTTTCACCAAAATAACTAATCTCAATTTCTTCACAAATCTTCTTCACATCTAATTCAGTTCCATGCAATAGAGCACTGTTTAATTGTTTAAGCTTAAGTGCTGGACTTTTTGCATAATACAACATTCTCACTAATTTCCTCATTTTGGTATGATGCACTGCTAACATCCTAAAATGATGAAAAACACTCTGACAGACTTTTCTAGAAAGACAGGCCAGTGAATGCCCTTGCAAACCTGTGTTTTCTCTCACTCTGCAAGGATCTAAGTCTTGCAACAACTTCACTTTCTGCTTTAGACTTTTCTTACTATATGTACGTAAGAAATTACAAAACAAATCAATTGATTCCTGTCGCACACTACAAATACTACTACACTTCCAAGTGTACACAGGACCCTTAGTACGTCTCCCTAAAACTTCATCAGTTTACACCTCTTCTGGTTCTCTAGGCACAAGTTTCTCTTTTTCAATCGCACAACCGTCTTTCACTTCATACGCTCGACCACTGGTGTTAACTGCATGCACTAAATCATTCTCCTGGAAGTAACTCTCCTCATTAAAAAATGGCTCACAACTTGAACTGTGCATCCATTCTCCTGAAAAAACTTTACAAAAATTAGTCCGATTAATTACTCTTTTCCATCTACTGTTTGATTTGAAAACATCAATTGTCTTGTTAAGTGTCCTAATTCTATTAATTATTAAAATAAATAATTTTTTCTTAACTTCAAAAGCCTGAGCAACAATCTTCTCTACACTTTTCTTTTTCTTATAAAAAGCAGCTCTCTGTTTACCTTTCCTAATGTTTTTTAACAAATTTAAAACCACCCTGTTGCGAAACATTCGTTTACGAATGTCTCAAAACTGATTCTGCCTTCTATTCTTATACATATTATTCTCTCCTGATCCAGTTGTAGGATTCTTTGAGGGTCTCTCCTTCCTTTTAAAATGTACTCTCTCATTCTCTTTTTCTACATGCTGTCCAACATTTTTTTTGATCTACATATGTTCCGTAAGAAAGACTTAGATGTCTTACCAGGAGCTTTGTTCCTGTTTTTTGAAGTATTTGTTGTTGAAGAGTGCTGTAATTCCGTTGCTGTTTTTGTTTGCGACCGTATTTCATTTTTCCTTCTTCTTTGCCTTGAGGGCATCTTTCCTTACTCTTGAAATCTTGATTTCAATCTGTGTTATAGAAACAAATAGCACATTATAGACCACTATTATCAAACAACAAAGCAATGACAAAAAGCAAACAGTCTATTCAGGGTTACAGATCAAGTGAGGATTCTCCAAGGGTGCAGAAGAGGTGAGACCTGTATTGAAGAGTGTACTGGAAGAGAGGTATGTCCACAGGTACAAAAAAGTGTGACCTGTGTCTAAGAGTGCAGTAGGAGATAAGCTTCATGAAGTCTAGTCCACTGCACTCTTACACACAGGCTTCACCACCTATGTTCTCCAGGAAAGGCCTCTCTCCCACTACAGTCTTGAACACAGGCCTCACTTCGTCTGTCCCTCTGGACATGCCTCACCTCATCTACACAATCTACTTCCTAATCTAAGGTAACACAGGTGACATTATTGTGAAAAGATGAAATATATGTATTTAATCATGCAGGCACTATTTATTCCGTCTCAAAAAACTAAAAGTCATTGTTTTCCACCAAAATCGTTTTTTAAATAACATTTTAGACACACAGTGCAGGTCCTATGTACGACCATTCACTGTCTATGACTACAGTGGAGAGGACTAAGCTCCTCTCACCCTTGGACAAGCCTTACCTCATCATTGTCCTCTGAACAGGCCTCAATGTATTGAGTATAATTGATAGTAAGTAGGTGCAGATGAGGTGACGCATGTCCAAGGGTGTAAATAAGCTGAGGCCTGTCTAAGCATGCCAATTAGTTGAAGTCTGTTCAGGGTTGCAGATGAGGTAAGGATTGTCTAGGGGTGCACAAGAGGTATGGCTTCTATTGAAGAGTGTAGTAGAAGAGAGGTCTGTCCACGGGTGCAAAGAACTTGAGACCTGTGTCTAAGAGTGCAGTGGGGGATAGGCTTCATGAAGCCTAGTCCACTGCACTCTTAGACACAGGTCTCACCACCTACGCTCTCCAAGAAAAGCCTCTCTCCCACTACAGTCTTGAACACAGGCCTCACCTCCTCTGTCCCTCTGGACATGCCTCACCTCATCTGCACAATTTACTTCCTAATCTGAGGTAACACAGGTGACATGATTGTGAAAAGGTCAAATTGTTTTATGTAATCATGCACACACTATTTATTCTTTCTTAAAAATGTAAAAGACATTAATTTGCCCCAAAAATGTTTCAGTAGTGCAATGAAAAGCTTATACATATGACCTTTTCTCTGTTTTTCAAATGTTATTCTAAAAAAGATTATGAGGCCTAAGCAAGAGTGCAGATGTGATGAAGCCTGTCCAGGGAAGCACAAAAGGTGAGGCTTGTGTCCAAGAGTGTAGTGGACAGGACTAAACTGGAGTAGTGTGCAAAAAAAAGATGAGCCTCATTTATAAAGCCCTGCATCAGTTTTCCACTGCTGGTGCGGCACTTTTTGTGACGCATCGGCGGCATAAAACATGTGCCTTGTTGCGCCATATTTAAAAAGTGACACATGTAGGTAGATGCGTCACATTTTAAACCTCTGCGCCACATTATACCTCTGTCAGGTGTAATGTACACAGAGGGGTCATTTCTCCGCAGAAAGCCTCGTAATAGTGACGCAGTGAAATCTATCAGATTTCACTGCGTCACTTTTAAGACACTGTTACGTCAAAATCTTGCGCCAGCCTCACAGCAGACATAAGACTGAGGCAAACGCTTTCACATGGAGCTTTCCCCAAGTGAAAGGATGCATTGCTGGAGTACAAGCATTCCATTTCAGTACTGAAAACTCACTATTTTACAAAATACATTTCCTCTCTCTTGCAAACAATCCTACCAAGCATTACCAAAATAATGACACAAACCAACAGCAAAGAAGCTCAGTGTGCTTCCTAATCTGAGGTAACACAGGTGACATGATTGTGAAAAGTTCAAATTGTTTTATGTAATCCTGCACACACTATTCATTCTTTCTCAAAAATGTAAAACTCATTGATTTGCCAAAAAAATGTTTTAATAGTGTAATGAAAAGCTTATACATATGACCTTTTCTCTGTTTTTTAAATGTTATTCTAAAAAAAGATTATGAGGCCTAAGCAAGAGTGTAGATGTGATGAAGCCTGTCCAGGGAATAGGCTTCATGAAGTCTAGTCCACTGCACTCTTACACACATGCCTCACCACCTACGCTCTCCAGAAAAGGCATCTCTCCCACTACAGGCTTCAACACAGGCCTCACCTCCTCTGTCCCTCTGGACATTCCTCACCTCATCTGCACAATCTACTTCCTAATCTGAAGTAACACAGGTGACATTATTGTGAAAGGAGGAAATATATGTATTTAATCATGCAGACACTATTTATTCCTTCTCAAAAATCTAAAACTCATTGATTTGCACCAAAATCGTTTTTTTAAATAACATTTTAGACACACACTGCAGGTCCTATGTACAAGCATTCAGTGTCCATGAGTACAGTGGAGAGGACTGACCTCCTCTGACCCTTGTACAAGCCTTACCGCATCTGTGTCCTCTGGACAGGCCTCAATGTATTGAGTATAAATGATGGTAACTGGGTGCAGATGAGGTGACGCATGTCCAAGGGTGTAAATAAGCTGAGGCCTGTCTAAGGATACAGATTAGTTGAATTCTATTCAGGGTTGCAGATAAGGTGAGGATTGTCTAGGGGTGCAGGAGAGGTGAGGTCTGTATTGAAGAGTGTAGTGGAAGAGAGGTCTGTCCACAGGTACAAAGAAGGTAAGACCTGTGTTTAAGAGTGCAGTGGGGGATAGGCTTCATAAAGTCTAGTCCACTGCACTCTTAAACACAGGCCTCACCACCCACACTCCCCAGGAAAGGCCTCTCTCCCACTACAGTCTTGAACACAGACCTCACCTCCTCTGTCCCTCTGGACCTGCCTCTCCCCAACTGCACAATCTACTTCCTAATCTGAGGTAACACAGGTGACATTATTGTGAAAGGTTGAAATATATTTATTTAATCATGCAGACACTATTTATTCCTTCTCAAAAATCTAAAAGTCATTCATTTTCCTCAAAATCGTTTTTGACATCACATTTAAGAAACACAACACAGCACCTATGTACAAGCATTCCATGTCACTACTAAAACTTCACAATTTTACAAAATACATTTCCTCTATGCAACGAAACTCAATGTGCTTCCTACACTGAGTTAACACAGGTAACATCATTCTGAAAAGGTCAAATTTATTTCTTTCAGCATGCAAACACTATTTATTCCATCTCAAAAATGTAAAAGCCATTCATTTTCCCCAAAATCGTTTTTGACTTCACATTTAAGAAACACAGCACAGGTCCTATGTACAAGCATTCCATGTCATTACTGAAACCTCACTATTTTACAAAATACAATTCCTCTATGCAAACAAATTCAATGTGCTTCCTACACTGAGTTAACACAGGTAACATCATTGTAAAGAGTCAAATTGACGCCTGTGTCTAAGAGTGCAGTCGGGGATAGGCTTCATGAAGCCTTGTCCACTGCACTCTTAGACACAAGCCTTACCACCTATGCTCCCCAGGAAAGCCCTCTCTCCCACTACAGTCTTGAACAAAGGCCTCACCTCCTCTGTACCTCTGGACATGCCTCACCTCATCTTCACAATCTACTTCCTAATCTGAGGTAACACAGGTGACATCATTGTGAAAGGGGCAAATGTATATATTTAAGCATGCAGACACTCTTTATTCCTTCTCAAAAATGTAAAAGCCATTCATTTTCCCAAAAATCATTTTTGACATCACATTTAAGAAACACAGCACAGGTCCTATGTACAAGAATTCCATGTCACTACTGAAACTTCACAATTTTGCAAAATACAATTCCTCTATGCAGTAAACTTTTTACCATGCATTATCAAAAAGCACGACACAAAGCAACATTAAAAAACCACAATTTACTTCCAAATCTTCTCCATAGACTATACAAGTCTCTATGTATATTAAATGAATCATTACTCACCTTTACAAATGCTTTAGGAGATTGAGAACAGTGTCAGACACACACACCAATATTTCTTTAGCAGAGCAAAAGGTATGTACTCCAGGCACTGCAACCATGAATGGCACAGAGAACCTCTAATTCTACACACATATTGCACATGGTAACCAATCAAAACTCTTCCCTCTCTATTTTCAAACCAACACCCTTCCCCCCTCAGCCTTTTCTACCTGTTACCATAGCAACTCCCTCCTCACTGAGCTCTCAGGGTTAAAAGTTTATTCTACAATGTTGCAAATGAACTAAGCAAGGATGTTTGACCTCTCAATACACCAGCTTATCCGCTGCAATCTTTCTTTAAATGACTTTTTCTTAACCATTCAAATTGCTTCTTTCACAGAACAGAACCATGCACCCTAACTTCCAGTTTTCAACTATCTGAATCCACCAATCATTGCTTGTGATTCAAGAGCACTGAAACTCCACAGTTTTTTTTTGCAAACTCCTACTGTTCCAACTGCCATTTCATTCCTACACTTCATCTGACTGCACCAGAACCTCCTCTCACCATGTACTCTGTCTGGATTATTGGACATAGCTACATTCACTGGGCTCAAAGGTATGCAGCTATCAGAAATTTTCACAACCTTGATTTACCAAATGTGCACTTAAAATGGATTGGCCAA
The DNA here is from genome assembly GCF_964261635.1 of Lissotriton helveticus. NCBI lineage: Eukaryota > Metazoa > Chordata > Amphibia > Caudata > Salamandridae > Lissotriton > Lissotriton helveticus. Next base: position 83,850,473 of record NC_136060.1, on the reverse strand, counting down.
AGAGGATTGAGATGTCATCAATTGATACCATTGGTGAAAAACTTTCACCATCTGCCACACCCTGACCGTATAATTTTGCACTGTGGTGGAAATGACCTAGGCATTTTGACATGGGGTAGGTCTGGAAATGGTTTTAAAGGACACCTTTGGGCAATTGATGACACTTTTTCCACAAACTGCCTTGGTATATTCCAATATATGTCAAAGACAGAAATGGAAGTGGTCCAACCAATTTTGTCCACAGATTGAGAAAGCAAGGAAACATGTGAATAAATCTGTTTCTGCTTACATGAGAGACTATGGAATGGGTTCAATATACAACAACAACTTGCGTTACAACATGCAAGATATCTACAGAGCAGATGGTGTGCACTTCTCAGATGAGGGGAATAGAATATTCCTCCTGAATTTAACTACCTGTAGGTATCTAAATCAGCCACAGAACTCAAAAGCTCTTTTCAGGGATACCCTACCTCTGATCACTCACAATGATTATTTTACTCTAACTTTTTTCACTAATTTTCACCAAAGTACGCTCCCCGGTACGCTTCCCGGTGCCATACCGGGCGCACCCCCCCCCCGCGAAAAATTTCATTTTTTTTTCTCGCCTATATGGGCCTTCTAAGACCCCCTCAGAAAACCTAGAGGGTGGGGGAGTGCCTACCATGCCCCCTTATACCCATTCCCAACGTTGTTTGTCCTCCTTTTTCTGTCTCAAATCTACCGAAACACAAAATGGAGGACTCCCGTAGCGCTGCCGGTACGCGTACCGGGGCGCGCACCGGGAAGCGCTCCCAAAAATTAAAAAAGTTAATTTACATAAAAACCGCTGGAGACACTTTCACCAAATATAGAATAGGCCCTACTACATACCAGTCCCTACCATTTTCCCAAATTTGGTGGAATTCCATTGAGCCATTTGGCCTGTAGCCCTCTCTAAATATCCTGAGGTGAATTACTTGACAAAAACACATCTGAAGTGTTAGAATTTACAACCAATTAAAATGTTACTTTCATTTTCTACTATTATTTCATGACATTTGATTGGTTATGTACATGAATATATATAAAGAAAGAGAGGGAAACCAGTCCCTACAATTTTGCCAAGTTTGGTGAAAATCTATTCAGCCGTTCGAGCTGAAAGTGAGTTCGACCGCCCTATGGAAATTTACATGGGGAAAACACGGTTTGGGACCCCCCTTTTATCTCGGCCCCCGCTTGACGAATGCCCCCCAAACTTTCAGGGAAGGAGCGGAGCGCCGCGAGGCAAAGTTGAGGAAAATTTCAGGCAGATTCCTCAACCGGCGCCACAGTTATTCTCAATAGAATGTTGTGATTTCCCTATGGAAAACAATCCTAACTATAACTACCTACTGGCGACCTGTTTATGTTGCCACTCCAGAAACCAGTGATTGAGCCACACTCCTCCACAACAGTAAGTGAAACCAGGCCATGCGGACACTTTCACAATACAACAGCTGGGAATGCACTTTTCGGTAAAAAAAACACATTTCTTCCTCCTTATTAATCAAATAAACGTCTCACTGAAGAACAGGAAGAACAGGGGTAAGCTTCGTTTGGTAAACAGCCATTACAACAACTTTTTTACTTTGCGATGCCATAACAATGCATGCATTACCACGCATGCGTTGTACATCGCGAAGTCATTCCGACGCATTTTTTTAGAATGCATGGTCATTTACCACGCATACCTTTACAACAAATTTTGTTGTAAAGGTATGTATGGTAAATAACCATGCGTTCTAAAAAACATGTAGGCAATCCACATAATTGTAAGAAAACAGAGGCTGTTCTGTTTCCTCACAACGAAGTGCACCGCCCCTCAGCGACGACGTGAAGCAGGAACCACGATGAGAGAGGTACCATGAGGAGTGAGAGGTAAGGGGGATTGGGCATGGGGTGGGGGTTCCTTTTCTAGGGTTTAGGGTAGTGCAGTGGTGTTTGGGTAGTGTGGGGGGTCGTGCTGGGGGTAGTGTTTTGGGGTTTAGGGGAGTGCAGTGGTGTTTTAAGTAGTGTAGGGGGTCATGCTGGTGGTAGTGTTTTAGGGTTTAAGGTAGTGCAGTGGTGTTTGTGTAGTGTAGGGGTCATGCTGGGGGTAGTTTTTATGGTTTAGGGTAGTACATTGGTGTTTGAGTAGTGTAGGGGGTCGTGCTGGGGGTAGATTTAGGGTGTAGGGTAGTGTAGAGGTGTTTGGGTAGTGTAGGGAGTCGTGCTGGGGGTAGTGTTTTAGGGTTTAGGGTAGTGCCCTGGTGTTTGTGTAGTGTAGGGGGTTGTGCTGGGAGTAGTGTTTAAGGGTTTATGGTAGTGCAGTGGTGTTGGGGTAGTGTAGGGTGTAGTGCTGGGGTAGTGTTTTAGGGTTTAGGGTAGTGCAGTGGTGTTTGTGTAGTGTAGGGGGTAGTGCTGGGGTTAGTGTTTTAGGGATTAGGGTAGTGCAGTGGTGTTTGGGTAGTTTAGGGGTTCATGTTAGGGGTAGTGTTTTAGGGTTTAGAGTATGGCAGTGGTTTTTGAGTAGTGTAAGGGGTCGTGCTGGGGGTAGATGTAGGGTAGTGCAGTGGTGTTTGTGTTGTGAGGGGGTCGTGCTGGTGGTAGTGTTTTAGGGTTTAGAGTAGTGCAGTGGTGTTTGTATAGTGTAGGGGGTTTAGGGTAGTGCAGTGGTGTTTGTGTAGTGTAGGGGGTCATGCTGGGCATAGTGTTTTAAGGTTTAGGGTAGTGCAGTAGTGTTTGTGTAGTATCGGGGGTCATGCTGTGGGTAGTGTTTTAGGGTTTAGGATAGTGCAGTCCTGTTTGTGTAGAGTAGGGGTCCTGTTTTAGGGTATAGGGTAGTGCAGTGGTGTTTGGGTAGTGTAGGGGGTCATGCTGAGGTTAGTGTTTTAGGGTTAGGGTAGTGCAGAGGTGTTTGGGTAGTGTACAGGGTCGTGCTGGGGGTAGTGTTTCAGGGTTCAGGGCAATGTAGTGGTGTTTCTTTAGTGTGGGAGGTCATGCTGGGGGTAGATTTAGGGTTCGTGTAGTGCAGTGGTATTTGGGTAGTGTAGGGAGTCGTGCTGGGGGTAGTGTTTTAGGGTGTAGGGTAGTGCAGTGGTGTTTGGGAAGTATAGGGGGTCATGCTGGGGTAGTGTTTTAGGGTTTAGGGTCGTGCAGTGGTGTTTGTGTAGTGTAAGGGGTCATGCTGGGGGTAGTGTTTTTGGGTTTAGGGTAGTGCAGTGGTGTTTGGGTAGTGTAAGAGGTAGTGCTGGGGTAGTGTTTTGGGTTTACGGTAGTGCAGTGGTGTTTGTGTATTGTAGGGGTTGTGTTGGAGGTAGTGTTTTAGGGTTTAGGGTAGTGCAGTGGTGTTTGTGTAGTGTAGGGGTAGTGTGTTAGGTTAGTGCAGTGGTGTTTGTGTACTGTAGGGGGTCGTGCTGGGTTCTAGTGTTTTGGGGTTCAGGGTAGTGCAGTCGTGTTTGTGTAGTGTAGGGGGTTATGTTTTAGGGTTTAGGGTTGTGCAGTGTTTTTTGGTAGTGTAGGGGTCATGCTAGGGGTAGTGTTTTTGGGTTTAGGGGAGTGCAGTTATGTTTGGGTAGTGAAGGGGTAATGCTGGGGGTAGTGTTCTAGGGTTTAGGGTAGTGCAGTTGTGTTTAGGTAGTGTAAGAGGTAGTGCTGGGGTAGTGTTTTGGGTTTACGGTAGTGCAGTGGTGTTTCTGTATTGTAGGGGGTCATGCTGGTGGTAGTGTTTTAGGGTTTAGGGTAGTGCAGTGGTGTTTGTATAGTGTAGGGGGTTTAGGGTAGTGCAGTGGTGTTTGTGTAGTGTAGGGGGTCATGCTGGGCATAGTGTTTTAAGGTTTAGGGTAGTGCAGTAGTGTTTGTGTAGTATCGGGGGTCATGCTGTGGGTAGTGTTTTAGGGTTTAGGATAGTGCAGTCCTGTTTGTGTAGAGTAGGGGTCCTGTTTTAGGGTATAGGGTAGTGCAGTGGTGTTTGGGTAGTGTAGGGGGTCATGCTGAGGTTAGTGTTTTAGGGTTAGGGTAGTGCAGAGGTGTTTGGGTAGTGTACAGGGTCGTGCTGGGGGTAGTGTTTTAGGGTTCAGGGCAATGTAGTGGTGTTTCTTTAGTGTGGGAGGTCATGCTGGGGGTAGATTTAGGGTTCGTGTAGTGCAGTGGTATTTGGGTAGTGTATTGAGTCGTGCTGGGGGTAGTGTTTTAGGGTGTAGGGTAGTGCAGTGGTGTTTGGGAAGTATAGGGGGTCATGCTGGGGTAGTGTTTTAGGGTTTAGGGTCGTGCAGTGGTGTTTGTGTAGTGTAAGGGGTGATGCTGGGGGTAGTGTTTTTGGGTTTAGGGTAGTGCAGTGGTGTTTGTGTAGTGTAGGGGTAGTGTGTTAGGTTAGTGCAGTGGTGTTTGTGTACTGTAGGGGGTCGTGCTGGGTTCTAGTGTTTTGGGGTTCAGGGTAGTGCAGTCGTGTTTGTGTAGTGTAGGGGGTTATGTTTTAGGGTTTAGGGTTGTGCAGTGTTTTTTTGGTAGTGTAGGGGTCATGCTGGGGGTAGTGTTTTTGGGTTTAGGGGAGTGCAGTTATGTTTGGGTAGTGAAGGGGTAATGCTGGGGGTAGTGTTCTAGGGTTTAGGGTAGTGCAGTTGTGTTTAGGTAGTGTAAGAGGTAGTGCTGGGGTAGTGTTTTGGGTTTACGGTAGTGCAGTGGTGTTTGTGTATTGTAGGGGGTCATGCTGGTGGTAGTGTTTTAGGGTTTAGGGTAGTGCAGTGGTGTTTGTATAGTGTAGGGGGTTTAGGGTAGTGCAGTGGTGTTTGTGTAGTGTAGGGGGTCATGCTGGGCATAGTGTTTTAAGGTTTAGGGTAGTGCAGTAGTGTTTGTGTAGTATCGGGGTCATGCTGTGGGTAGTGTTTTAGGGTTTAGGATAGTGCAGTCCTGTTTGTGTAGAGTAGGGGTCCTGTTTTAGGGTATAGGGTAGTGCAGTGGTGTTTGGGTAGTGTAGGGGGTCATGCTGAGGTTAGTGTTTTAGGGTTTAGGGTAGTGCAGTGGTGTTTGTGTAGTGTAGGGGTAGTGTGTTAGGTTAGTGCAGTGGTGTTTGTGTACTGTAGGGGGTCGTGCTGGGTTCTAGTGTTTTGGGGTTCAGGGTAGTGCCACCGTGTTTGTGTAGTGTAGGGGGTTATGTTTTAGGGTTTAGGGTTGTGCAGTGTTTTTTTGGTAGTGTAGGGGGTCATGCTGGGGGTAGTGTTTTTGGGTTTAGGGGGGTGCAGTTATGTTTGGGTAGTGAAGGGGTAATGCTGGGGGTAGTGTTCTAGGGTTTAGGGTAGTGCAGTTGTGTTTAGGTAGTGTAAGAGGTAGTGCTGGGGTAGTGTTTTGGGTTTACGGTAGTGCAGTGGTGTTTGTGTATTGTAGGGGGTCATGCTGGTGGTAGTGTTTTAGGGTTTAGGGTAGTGCAGTGGTGTTTGTGTAGTGTAGGGGGTAGTGTTTTAGGGTAGTGCAGTGGTGTTTGTGTACTGTAGGGGGTCGTGCTGGGTTCTAGTCTTTTGGGGTTTAGGGTAGTGCAGTCGTGTTTGTGTAGGGGGTTGTGTTTTAGAGTTTAGGGTTGTGCAGTGTTGTTTTGGTAGTGTAGGGGGTCATGCTGGGGGTAGTGTTTTTGGATATAGGGTAGTGCAGTTATGTTTGGGTAGTGAAGGGGGTAATGCTGGAGGTAGTGTTTTAAGATTTAGGGTAGTGCAGTGGTGTTTGGGTAGTGTAGGGGGTCGTGCTGGGGGTAGTGTTTTAGGGCTTAAGGCAGTGCAGTGGTGTTTGTGTAGTGAAGGGGGTAGTGTTTTAGGGTGTAGGGTAATGCAGTGGTGTTTGTGTAGTGTAGGGGGTCATGCTGGGGGTAGTGTTTTAGGGTTTAGGGTAGTGCAGTGATGTTTGGGTAGTGTAGGGGTTAGTGCTGGGATAGTGTTTTGGGTTTACGGCAGTGCAGTGGTGTTTGTGTAGTGTAGGGGGTTGTGCTAGGAGTAGTGTTTAATGGTTTATGGTAGTGCAGTGTTGTTGGGGTAGTGTTGGGGGTAGTGTTTTAGGGTTTAGGGTAGTGCAGTGGTGTTTGTGTACTGTAGGGGGTCGTGCTGGGTACTAGTGCTTTAGGGTTTAGGGTAGTGCAGTGGTGTCTGTGTAGTGTAGGGGGTTGTGTTTTAGGGTTTTGGGTGGTGTAGTGGTGTTTGGGTAGTGTAGAGGGTCGTGCTGGGGGTAGTGTTTTAGGGTTTAGGGTAGTGCAGTGGTGTTTGTGTACTGTAGGGGGTCGTGCTGGGTACTAGTGATTTAGGGTTTAGGGTAGTGCAGTGTTGTTTGTGTAGTGTAGGTGGTGGTGTTTTAGGGTTTTGGGTGGTGTAGTGGTGTTTGGGTAGTGTAGGGGGTTGTGCTGGGGGTAGTGTTTTGGGGTTTAGGATAGTGCAGTTGTGTTTGGGTAGTGAAGGGGTCGTGCTGGGGGAAGTGTTTTAGGGTTTAGGGTAGTGCAGTTGTGTTTAGGTAGTGAAGAGGGTCATGCTGGGGTAGTGTTTTAGGGTTTAGGGTAGTGCAGTTGTGTTTGTGTAGTGTAGAGGGTCATGCTGGGGGTAGATTTTGGGTTTTGAGTAGTGCAGTTGTGTTTGTGTAGTGTAGGGTGTCGTGCTGGGGGTAGTGTTGTATGGCTTAATGTAGTGCAGTGGTGTTTGTGTAGTGAAGGGGGTCGTGCTGGAGGTAGTGTTTTGGGTGTAGGGTAGTGCAGTGGTGTTTGTGTAGTGTAGAGGGTCGTGCTGGGGAAGATGTATGGTTTAGGTTTGTGCAGTGGTGTTTGGGTAGTGTAGGGAGCCGTGTTGGTGGTAGTGTTTTTGGGTATAGGGTAGTGCAGTTATGTTTGGGTAGTGTAAGGTGTCGTGCTGGGGTTAGTGTTTTAGGGGTTAGGGTAGTGCAGTGGTGTTTGGGTAGTGGAGTGGGTAGTTTTGTAGGGCTTAGAGAAGTGCGCCCAACCAGCCACAATATCCGGGGCAAAGGGGATCCTGACTCTTTTGAACTCTCCGCCAATTGAATAATTCAGGTCAAGGGCCATTCCACATCCAAGACCTATCAATTCCTTTCTTGGGATCCCTCATATACTTGGAGAAAAAGGTATATAGTTTCTCATCAATTTCAGGGGTGTGTGCCACCTTCCCCTTCAGTGAGGGCCTGGGGCATTCTCCCCTCATCCTGTTCCTGACCTCCCTTTCAAGGGGTTGATGGATTTTCCCCACCACATATTCTGCCACTTTGGCGTCAGGGGTCCACTCCCTCGACCTAGGATGGTAAATTTGTTTAGGCTTGAACATGTCTGAGTGGACCCCGTCCCCAACTGGGGACTGAGAGGAGTGGGACTCTGGACGCCAGGGTCGCCCGAGTCCTTATTCTCATCGGAGGAGAAATCGTCCTCCAATAAACCCTCTCCTTCTAAGGGAAACCCGCTGTCGGGGACTACAATAGTGGTGACAGTTTCGCAATTTTCTCCGGGCTCCTCCTCCTCCCGGAAGGGTGCATGTTATGGCATTGTGCACTCTTTAGGAAGGTCTCCGTTAGTTTATCAAATACTTTCAAGTGCCCTGTGTTATGCTTATTGGCCCTTTTATTCCCCGTCTGGGAGCTACTGGACCCGCCACCACCAGATCTGGGTCACTGAACACCGCAGGGATGCTTTTTACCAGCTTATCAGCCTGATCCCAAAGAGGAGCCACTGCCCTCGAAATAGCCACAGAAAGGGTTTGGTCCACTGCTGGAGGGAGAAGTTGGGCGGCCATTCCTCCTCCACTTTCTGGTAGGAGGAGTAAATGTGGTCTTCTGGAGAAGACATGATAGCAGAGGGTGAGAGCACAGAACAAATGCCCTTAAAATCCTTATGGCAGGCCCCTCGCCAGTACTCCAACAGCTGGGCTTTCCCCAAAGCTGTTATAAGAATAGACGGTGGCGCAATACCAATTACCACAACAGGGGGCGCTGGTCACTAATGTGACCATGTGGGAAATCACTGCGTAGGGGTGTCAAAATTAGGCTAGGGTTGGTTGGGGATCAAGCGGACACTAAATGAGTGACCGGATTCCCAAACGTGCGTAAAGACCAGCGGGAGCGTTCGGAGGAGCTGCCTCGTTTGATCCAGGCGCACCTGACAGGATCTCACCACGCGCAGAGCGCACAACGGGAGAAACTGCGAGGGGGAGAACACGCTCGGGCAAGAGCCTGCTGCGCAGAGAATATGAAACAATCCCAAGGCAATAATGCTAATAACGTGCACAAGAAACCGCTATACAGCAACAACGTCAGATTAAGCCAAGAATGTAAGGAATGCACTTAACTGATGAGCAGTGAAGAATGAGGACGTGGAAGGGACGTCACAATATTATATACGATGGTCTGTGATATGATTGGACTATCGTTGCCTTGGAGACTACCCCCGTAGCGGTTCATGGGTTGTGTATTCTTTTGTTTAATGATTGTTGTGTTACGTTTTCTTTAAACTGCTATGCAAATAAAGTGAGGAAAGATATGCATAATCCTCACCTCCGTCCTGCCATAGAATTCATTAAACTTTATTCGATCAGATTTAGAAACATAGATCATAAAAGTGTACAGAAAAACAGTAAATCCTCTTTCCTAATACAACACAGTGAAAATTAATTAAAACCAGTAGGTAAAAACGGGTGTTACAAAGCCCGGTTCAGAGCAACTTCAGGTTAACAGAATAGTAAAGGTCAATGTTTTGCAAGATCAATCTCATCTACTTCGTGCAAAATACGCAATAAGGGGTCCAAGTAATATGCAACGCTCCAATACCTGACCAGTCCGCACTATATAAAACTGTAGAAAAACTACTGATAAAAATAGTTTTGCACACTTCTGTCATTGGGCTACATGTGGGCTACATCTGGGCGATATTTGTGCTACATTTGGGCTCTTTTGTCTCTGGTGGCACTCTTGGGAGACTTATTTGTTATGAAGTTTCCTAATTTCCTCATTTACTGCAGTCTCCTCAGTAGGAAATGCTTTCAGTTTTTTACTTGGATTCCATCAAGAAGGCATTCAGATGTGTCATACATTTGCCATAAACTCAGAATGTTAGCACTCTAGTTGTTCATTAGATCACTGTAATAAAGCTACTGCTCACCAGGGAGTTAACTGGAAGTCTACTGCTGGTATTGAAAGTGATTGTTTCAGTCTGCAATTCAGAATGTTCTTATGAAATAGAAGAGGATTTCAGATCTCACTTAAAACATGCCCTAAATTTTATTTCTGCAGCACTAACCATAATTTCTATGGCAAAATGAACCCCCTCATTTTGTTCCTTTTTAAATTAAATATGTTAAGTGTTACCAGTTTATTCTGATCATGATGTCTTCAGGTGTGCCATAATTTTGTCATAAGTAAGACTGTTAGCTCTCTAGTTGTTCTTTAGAACACTCTGGGAAGCTGCAGTAGAACACAAAGGAATCAACTGACAGTCTCTGCCCTTGCTGGGTGTACATGTTTTACTGAGAATGTCAGACTTCATTCTCACATGACTGAGAAAGATAATGTGGATTTACAGAAAATATGCTCTCATTTTAACTTCTGGAGCACCTTCCAAAACTCTAAGGGACAATCATGTGAAAATAGTTTTCTCTCAAACATGAGTCATGATATCCTAGCAGAAGGTTTTTTCACAGGGTAAAATCACCTTAGAACACACCACAATTCCTGAAATTAGTCTGGTACCATCAACAATTGAATTCTAATGTAACTAAAGTCTGTAATCACCCTTTATAGTTCTCCTTTTGTTAACCTTCATAATCTTGGATTCTACAATGCATTTCAATGAGGTACTATCATGTATATTGGTCCCAAGATGGCTGGTAGCAATTCCAGGATGAAGTGCTGACAGCCAATCAGATCTCACAATGACATGTGCGGTTAGTCCCTGCCCAGATATCGATATTTTTTCTTTTTCAAATTTCTCAGGGACTACTGAACGGATTTACACCATTGAACAAAAAGAGTTCTTTCTTAACCAAAACCAAGGGTTACCTTTTTGCCAAATTTGGTGTAATTCCATTCAGCAGTTCGGACTTTAGCCGTGTCTAAAGTTCCTATGCAAATTAACATGGAGAAAACATGTTTTGGGACCCCCTTTTTTCTCTGCCCCCACTTACTGAATCACCGGCGCCAAAGTTATCAGGAAAAGAATGTTACGATTTTCCTATGGACAATAGGTCCTAACTATAACTACCTACTGGCGACTGCCAGTAGGTAATATATATATATATATATATATATATATATATATATATATATATATATATATATATATATATATATATATATATATATATATATATATTTATATATATATATATATATATTCACTGAAAAAAACATAGGTTTCACACCAGTTATAGTTAGCTGGAAGTTTTACTCGCATAAAACCATTAAAATTCCCACGTTATAGTTAGTTGGACTCACTATAACTTGCGCGTGCAATGCAATGCACTGCTGATGACGTCACATATTACATCACTCATGACATGGTCAGTGACACGTGGTAATTTCAATGGTTTTATGCGAGTAAAACTTCCAGCTAACTATAACTGGTGTGAAACCTATGGTTTTTTCAGTGAATTTAATAGGTTTTTTAAATGCTTATTCCTATCTATAACTGGTGTGAAACCTATGGTTTTTTCAGTGAATTTCAATGTTTTTTTAATAGCAAATCTCTATAGGTATAAAAAGTAAAAAAAATGTATAACGAATTTTATATTGTATAATTTTTTTTTTTTGCCCTGGGGCGCTCCCGGGGCGCATACCGGTGAACACGCGAACGAAAACAACATTGTGACGTAGCCGCGTGATGCGTCATATGACGCACTGCGTGAGCGCACCCGGAAGCACGCGAGCGCATACGATCGCGCAACGTCCTGACGCACTTACGCTACGCGCCCCCGGGTGCGCCCCGGAGCGCGACTACGGGCGCGCCCCGGGGCGCGTAGCGTAAGCGCGTCGGGTCATGTGATCTGAAAATAACACTTTTCATTGGTGCAGATCAGTTTTGGTTTACAAATGATGTAAGCCCAGATCATGTGACTTGAAAATAACACTTTTCATTGGTCAAGAACAGTTCTGTTTTCCAAATGATGAAAGACTCCACCTTTTTTCCTTATTCTGACTTTGTCCTTTGACTGAGGAAGACCTGTTTCAACAACAAACAGAATTATTTTGTACTTTAAAATGGCTACAGTAGCAGCAGCAGCTGGAGCATCCGCACCACCACCACCACCACCACCACCACCAAGAGGACTACCACAACAGTACATTGGTGGTCAAGAAGAGGAGGAGGAGGAGGAAGAGGAAGAGGAGCTGGGGAGAAGATGGCTGGCTGAAGACAATACCCCATACCAGCCAAGGCCACACATTGTATGGGAGTTTTTTTCAATCCCAGAGGCCAAGAAAAAAGTCAATGCGGCCAAGGTAACTTGCCTAATCTGTGGCTCAGAACTCTCAAGGGGCAACCCAAACAAAAAATATTCCTTTGGTAATAATACCATGATTAGGCATATGACCCGCAAGCATCCAAACAACTATTCTCGTGCAGAGATGAGGGAACTGGCCAGAAACCTCCCCCAGTCTTCAAGGACCACCTCCAAAAGAAAGCAACCCACTCCATTGGGACCAGAAACAACGGAGACGATGGCTTGCATTCAACCACGATTTGAAGATTTTAGAGTAACATGTATTTACTGTGGTAAGATTATGTCGTATGGTGAAAAGAGCGTAAAGCTCATCGTCTTTGCTGGTGACAACCACAATTGCCCCAAAAAACCCTAATTTTTTCCATTTTTTGTTTTTTTCTCCAGTTGAGCCGTTTTCAATTCCCTTTTTTTTGTTTCTCCCCATAAAAAATACAAAAAAAAATACAACTGTTCAGAAAAGCCAAAAAAAGTACAAAATGTTCAAAAAAACATTAAAAAAAATATAAAACAACAAAAAGAAGAAAAAAAACAGTTCTTTTTAGAACTACCTTTAATTTATAAAAATAAACCTATATTTTTAAAGAATCTCTGTCAAGTTTTTTTTCCACAGGGTACGCGCACCGGGGCGCGCTCCCCCCAAAAAGAAAAAAAAAATGAATGAAGGAGTTAGCATGAGGGAAGAACACAAAGAGAGTAATGTTAAGAGAAAGAGAGCTAGAGGGAGAAACACAGAGGGATTGTTTATTACATAGTAAAAAACAGAGAAGGTGTAATAGGGTGAAAGTGAGAAAAGTAAAATGAATAAGGGAGCGAAAGAAGGGAAGAGAGAGGAAGAAGACTAAAGTAGAAATAGTGGGAGAATGTGAGTGGGTGTTGAAAGAAAAAGAAAGGACAGTAAAAAATGGGGAATGAAGGGTAGTGACGGAACCAGGATAAATGAACAACGGTGAGGGAGGGTGAGAAAACAGCAGTGAGTGTAAGAAAAGAGGGGTGAAAGAGGGTGAAAAATTGAATTAGGATAAGACATGGGGAGTAACAAAGAGAAAGGACAGAGAGAGTAAAGGAAACAAAGCCTGAATGGGTGTGAGTGAAACAGCAAAGAAAGGTAAGTAATGCAGTGTGTGTGACTTATAGGGAGTCAGTGAGTGTAGGTCGGGGTGTGGGTGTGTAAGGTGTGTCTGTGGGTGTGAGTGTGTGGGGTGTTTCGGTGTGGGTGGAGGTGAGGGTGTGTGAGATATGTGTGAGGGGTCTGTGGGTGTGGGGGTATGTGTGTGGGATGTATGTGTGTGTATGGAATGTGTGTGTGTGTGAGGAATGTGTGTGTGTGTATGAGGTGTGTGTGTGGTATGTGTGTGGGCTGTATGTCAGAGGTGTGTGTATGTGTTGGGAGGGGGATGAGGTGTGTGTGTAGGAGTGAAGTAAATAATTAAGAAAAAGAGAATGAGTGAGGGAGCAAAGGAAGGGAACAGAGGGTAAGTGAACTAAAGAATGGGGACTGAAAGAAGTTGAATATGAGAGGGGAAATAGGGAAATTGGAGTAAACATGGAGGATAAGAATAAGTGAGTGAAGCAGAGTAAAGAAACAGGAGTGAGGTTGGTTGAGAAAATATTAGTGAGCTTAAAGCAAAGGGTGATGACAAACTAAATTTTTTTAGTCACACTTACCATATAATAATTGTAACTTTAATTACATTTTTTTACAACACTTTGTATCTGTGAAAGAGAGAAGAAAAAATAAGTTATAATTGGTAAAATATGTATTTTAAATTAAAAGATACAAATGAAGACGTTAAAAAGCATTACAGTGTATTTAGAAATAAAGTAAGAGTGAAGGACATAGAAAGGGAAATAAAGTAAGGTAGAAGGACAAAAAGAGAGAAAAAGAAATAGAAGGAGAGCAAATTAGTAAGAGTAAGGCATGTAGATTCACTGACAGAGAGGAAGAGAAGAAGAGAAAAATGAACTAAAGGTAAGAAAGATACTAAAAGAATATGAGTGAGCAAAACTAAATCAGGAAACAGTAGTAAGTAAAAAAATAATGACTGAGAGGGAAAGGAGTCTAATAAAGGATGCATTTAGAAGAATGAGGAATGGAAGATAACTGAGAGTAAGTGAAGGAGAGTCATAGAGTGAAGGGATGAAGGGAGAGAGGATAATATAGAAGGATTGAGGGAAAATGAGTGAGGAAGTTAGTAGACAGACACACTAAGAGAAAAACTGAGTGAAGTGGAGTACAATGAGTGAGGAAAGGAAAATGAGTAAGGGAGCAAAAAGAAGGAAAGAGAGGAGAAGATGACTAAAACAGTGGTACTGAGAGAAAATAATTTGGTGATGAAAGTAAAGAGAAGGACATTGAAAGAAAGGAAATGAGGGATAGTAATGGAACCAGAGTAAAAGAAATGGGATGAAGAACGATGAGAGAGGAGCAGTGAAGTTGTTGTAAAAGAAATGATATAAGGTAGATAAACACAAGTGAACATAACACAAGGAGAGTGACGCACTGAGGACATAGAGGTAGTGAACCAAAAATAGAGAGAAGAGGTCAAAAGAAAGGGCAAACAAAGATAAGCGAGGGAGAGTGGGTGATTTATAGTGATAGAGTGCGATAATACTGCTGAGTGAGTAAACAGGAATTACTAAAAGAACAAAGGAGGAAAATACAGAAAAGGAAAGTAAAGCAGAGAGACTGAAAGCTGAAAACTTATGCAAGGGAGAGAGGCGATGCAGACAGTTGAAATGAGAATGAGGGATTGTCAAAGACGTGGAGTAAAGGAACGGGGGTTACAGAGAGTGAGAGAAAGACATTATAAGTGAGTAAAAAGAGCTGAAAGAGGATGGAAAAAGGAAAGTGAGTGTCAGAGAATGGGAATACAATTTAATTTACACAATCCAAAGTATAGAATAACTTGTACAACATGTTACATAGTTTATTTTTGCTGTTCTCAGAATATATTGAATTTCACTTAAAACAGTGAGTTCAAATTACTCATCATATGACAGCGGGAAAAAAAACCATAATCTAAAAGATTGTGTTTTTAAAAAAAACTTAGATACTGACAAATGACAAATGTACACTAATCTTTGATTGACTTACTTTTCCTTGAGGCCAAATAGTATATCATGGAGGTCCTTTTTTCGTTGCAAAGTACTCTGCTGTTCACTAAAAAATCCATTTCATCGACTTTCTAGAAGAAAAGCTCCAAGAACATCTGAAATATTTTCATTATTTTCATATACTCCTTTTTTCAGTCATGACTCTTTACTCATTCCTGTACCTTTCCTTTTGGCCAAATAGTGTCAGATGTATGAGTATATTTTCAAATTAATTCTAAGAAACTCTGAAATTACCTGTTTTCCGATGTTCTGAAAGAAAGGCTCATACAACATTTTCACAATATTTAAGTATTTGTAAAACCATCTCTGACTCACTCATGTTCATCATTTTGTATAATTCCTTTGAAAGTCTTACCTATTTCGTGGGGGTGCACTTCAGGGTCTAGGTTTGCATCAAAAGAAAACATACAGCTGTGGCTCAAGCATAAAACACAAAATATAACTTGGATTGTCGGTCTGTGAGTCTTCTGCACGCCCTTCCATTTATTTAATATTCTTTAATCTGACACGGGGTGCCGCTCGCAGTAGTTGTTGGACCCTTGGATTCCTGTTTTACCCTGCCTGGAGACGCTTTTAAACTCCTGCCGTGTTGCTTGATATTGGGCGTTGTGAGGCCGGGACCATTCCTGATTGTGAGGAGACAGAGCGGGCGCCCGGGACTGCGAGGACCAGCATTCTCCCTTCCTCCCACAGCTGGTGCCTCTTCCCGGGCGTGCTCCGCCCCCATCTACCGCCTCATTACTGCTAGCGGCCCCCACTTCGCGGGAGCCGCTCGCAGCAGTTGTTGGCCCCTTGGATTCCTGTTTTACCCTGCCTGGAGACACTTTTAAACTCCTGCCGTGTTGCTTGATATTGGGCGCTGTGAGGCCGGGACTGCACAGGGGAAAAGTTCCTGATTGTGAGGAGACAGAGCGGGCGCCCGGGACAGCGAGGACCAGCATTCTCCCTTCCACCCACAGCTGGTGCCTCTTCCCGGGCGTGCTCCGCCCCTATCTCCATCTTGTACTTAATTGAATTCCCAACGCGTATCGCGGGACGCGCGCGGGACTCAGCCCGGGGCAAGCCCGGGCAAAGGGCGGGCCCTCTGAGGCCCTCAGAGGCTGAAGAAGGCTGTGCTGTGCCCCCCCCTTTCAAGAATATTTTATTTTGGTTTAACGTCTATTCGTAGGTCTGTGACTGTTTTATTGTGCATTACTGTTCCCGCGATACCTTGTGCCCACCCTAGATTTATTTGAAATGATGGCCAAAAAACTTAGGTCTGGGAGACTATTGGTTGGGAGGTCGTGTTCTAAAACAAAATCAAATCCACTTCGCAACAAGGTTAATCATGTTGTGCAACTCAAGGGAACTTGTCAGTTATTCAATCTCTCGCAGCAGTTGTTGGACCCTTGGATTCCTGTTTTACCCTGCCTAGAGACGCTTTTAAACTCCTGCCGTGTTGCTTGATATTGGGCGTTGTGAGGCCGGGACTGCATGGGGGAAAAGTTCCTGATTGTGAGGAGACAGAGCGGGCGCCCGGGACTGCGAGGACCAGCATTCTCCCTTCCTACCACAGCTGGTGCCTCTTCCAGGGCGTGCTCCGCCCCTATCTCCATCTTGTACTTAATTGAATTCCCAACGCGTATCGCAGGACGCGCGCGGGACTCAGCCCGGGGCAAGCCAGGGCAAAGGGCGGGACCTCTGAGGCCCTCAGAGGCTGAAGAAGGCTGGGCTGTGCCCCCCCCTTTCAAGAATATTTTATTTTGGTTTAACGTCTATTCGTAGGTCTGTGACTGTTTTATTGTGCATTACTGTTCCCGCGATACCTTGTGCCCTCCCTAGATTTATTTGAAATGACGGCCAAAAAACTTAGGTCTGGGAGACTATTGGTTGGGAGGTCGTGTTCTAAAACAAAATCAAATCCACTTCTCAACAAGGTTAATCATGTTGTGCAACTCAAGGGCACTTGTCAGTTATTCAATCTCTGGGAAAGGGGGAAAAATAGAGCATCAAATGTTGAGCTTGCTTATGATGACACGGATAAAGCCCCCTCCTCTCAGATAGGATTGAGTACTGAGGGTTTGGTGCATGAGATTAACACGGAAAAGGAAGTCATCACTTTAGCTGCAGTAACAGAAGGCTTGGCCTCCTTGAACAATTGTGTGTCTCCCCCCCGCATACATCAAAGGATAAAAATAATCAATTCCCTCTCCCCCCACAAATCCCCCCTGAAGTTATTTTACAAGCGGTGGGCGTGATAGAACATGTTTCTCTTCCTAAAACTAGTAAGCCCCCATCCAAACATCATGAACCTAGCCCTTCTTCACCTAGAGGAGTGTATAATAATGACCTAGTTTCTTCTGATTTAGATTTAGATCTCTGTAGGAGATATATCGAGGTGGATACTGATAAGGTTGAGGATTTTACAAAAACTCCTGTAACACCAGTTCCACCTGTTCTCCATCTTTATAGCAGTACGCCCTTGAATATCTCCCAGTTAAATATCTCAACGAGCTCTAATCTTAACATAACAGGTATTGATGCCATGCTTCCACCTAGGATGGATAAACCTGTTTCCGATTGCCTATCCTCTCTTGAACATCTGCTCTCTTCCATTCTACAATTATTAGAGAAATTTGTTGGGGGTTCTGACTGTGTATTGGAAACAGTCACCCAAATACTGAAGGTTTTATTGCACAACAAATATGAGAAGAAACCCTGCTCAATCTTAGAGGCCGCGGGAGAAGAGCTTGTAGAGCAGAAAGGGGCAGATTTATGAAGGTCTTGCGCCGCCGGTGCGTCACTTTTTCCCATGTTAAAAATGACGCACCGGCGGCGCAAGACCTTCATAAATCTGCCCCAAAGTCCTTAAGTCAGAGAATGGGTCTTCTAATATCTCCCATCTACCTAATGATAGGGAAGAATTAGTCCTCCCTTTGAAAACCCCTGTCTCAAACTGTGCAGTTGATATAGTGCCAGTAGTAGAGGTTTTACACGAAATGGTGTCAAAGGAAGGTATAGAACTACCCCCAACAATAGAGGATATATACAAATTGGATCCTAAGGAAGATAAAGAACTCTTCCCGATCTTTAATAAACAGCACAGTGTGGGTGACAAGGAGGTTCTAGATCTAGAAGGCGACAAAAAAAAGGAAAAATCAGGGAAAGTTAAAAAGAATGGGACAAAAAAGAGGAGACTAATTAGAAGAATTGAAAAAAATAGACGGAGAAAAATTCTTTGGAGAGAAAACTTGGAAATGGTCTCAAATCAAGATTTACGTCAGGTCTCCCTGTTGGTATTAAAAGATGAAAGTGAGGAGGCAAAAGTAGCTGCGAACACCTTATTCCCCGCAGTACAGAGTTCTGGCCCTCTACCATCAATTCCCTGCTCTTCTGGTGGGCTCTTTACGTGTAAAGGGGAAGAGGCAAAAGTAGCTACGGACACCTTATTCCCCGCAGTACAGAGTTCTGGCCCTCTACCATCAATTCCCTTCTCTTCTGGTGGGCTCTTTATGGTTAAAGGGGATCTGTTAAACTCAATTCCCCCAAAAAATGAGATCATTTCTACTGGCTCTGTATCCTCTGCTCTTAATCCTTTGGCCAGTCCCTACTCCGCTAAAAGAGAGGGAGTAGTGGTTTGCCAAAAACCTCCCGAAATTCCTATGGAGGAGAGCGTTGATACCCTTACTCTTGACTTCTTCCCCTTATTCGATGCTGATTGCACTCTAAATAGATCATTGCTCCTTAAATATTTTCAGGAATCGGCAAATTTGAAATTGCTACAAACTGCAGATATAGATTTAGTACGGATTTTTAAGACAGAGGGTGGAAATCTAACGAGAGTAAAATTCTATTCCAAATTAGTAGTAAATTTAATTCTACAACGGTCGGAAGATTTCCAGAGTAGAGGGATTGATGTTATACCTTTTTGGGGGAATTTCCCCTTTGATAGACCTTTCAAGTCTTCACGGCCTTTAGGGTCCTCTCTATCTCTCTCGCAGTTAGCTCCTGGAAATGTAGAACAATCTGGCGGTTTCGATGATCTGAAAATTCGCCTATCAAAAGATCTTCGTCTAGTATCTTACCCTAACCCTCCCATATCCCTCCCACAAGATAAGGTTGTAGATGAAACTCTTCGTTGGAACTGGCTACCTGGTGTTCTTTCGAAGAAATTGACCATTAAGTACCCGCCCAATCCTCATCTTTAGCGACAATATAATGTTATTATCCTGGAATTGTGCTGGGTTAAAGAATTGTCCTGAAAAAATTCAATTCCTTATGTCCTTAAAAGCGAGTGTGATCTGTCTCCAGGAGACGTGGTGTTCAGAGAAAATTCAGATAGGAAGGGATTATTTTGTTCTGGAGGGTTGCGCTGTTCCCTCCAGGAGAGGCCATGCTAGTGGGGGTATTGCCTGTCTTTTATCCAACCGGATAAAATGGAATTTCTCTCATTATTTGGATCCTTGTAACCTTTTTCAGGCTGTAACGCTGTTCAGTCATGACGATGTTGAGGTATCTAAACCTCTAGTATTGATTAATGCTTATATTCCCCCCGAAGCTAGTTTTAACGTAACTTTAAAAAGGGGTTTTGTCTATATTCAGAGTATTAGGGAGAAATCTCCTCCCCCTAATATAATCCTAGTAGGGGATTTGAATTGCAAAATCTCTAATTTAAGTATGAGCCTGTTCCGCGATAAATATAAAGAAGAATCATTACAGATCCCCCAAGCCCTCTTCCCTGAGAAGATTAAAACAAATAAGCGAGGGAAGATACTTCTCAAAGAACTTTCCAATAAGGATGGGATCATAGCGAATGGAAAGCTCCCTTCTGATTCCCCTGCAAATTTTATTCACAAATCTATTCAGGGAGAATCTATACTAGATTATGTGATAGTTGAGAATTCTACCTTTGCCCTATTAAAGGATCTCAGGGTTACTGAAACCTATTTTAGCGACCATAAATTACTTTCTTCTTCTGTGAATATACACCCTCCTAAATCCGACCAATGGTCACTTAATAGCGACCTGGTAAATTTTGGAGCGAAATCAGGAAGATGCTATTGGAACACAGAAGCTGAACGAGATTTGGAGAGTGTTCTTGATGTTGCAATTGATGACCTTGCTATGTGGCACGGTTCCGAAATTGTGTGCTTCTTAGATTTTATGAAGTTAGTGATTTTGGTAGCTAAAAAACCAAATAAGAAAAGGTATTTTGCAATACCCTCTTGTCCCCTGCGTCTACTTAATATAGAAATAAATACGTTAGTTAGGGAACAATATTTGTGTAAATCTGCAGAAGGATCGCGTAGAGTAACTTTATTAAAAAGAAGGAGGAGAAGGTTACAAGCGAAATTACGGAAAGAAGGGGAGGATATTATTTGGATAAAACTAAGAGAGGCTGCCTTTAAAGGAGAAATGAGACAGTTCTGGTCTCTCATAGGTGGGGGCTGTGGATCAAGAATAAGACCGCTTCCTATCCCCATTGAAGAACAATCATGGGTGGACTATGTCACAACTCTCTATGCAAATAATGGAGCTGCGGTCCCCTGTTTAAGTTCTATTGAGAGTAGTCAGCTTGTGGTCCCTTTATCTGGAAAGGATATTGTATCAGCCATTAAGGAAATGCGTTCTTCCGGGGCAATGGGGCCGGACGAACTTCCAATCTCTGTTTTAAAGCAAAGTGCCGCAAAAGGGAGCAAATTGTTATGCCTTGTGTTTAACATTTGTTTTTCTAGCGGAAAGATTCTTCCCTCGTGGAAAGGGAGTATTGTAGTGCCCCTCTTCAAAAAGGGTGACCGATTATCTCCCCAAAATTATCGCCAAATTGCCCTTTTGGATGCAATTGGCAAAGTCTTTGAAAGATGCCTCTTGAAACGAATTAATGATTGGGTGGACCAAGCTAATATACTTCCCCTTGAACAGACTGGATTCCAAAAGAACCATGGTACTATGGATAACTTACCTGCTCTGCAAGTGATAAGTGACAAATATATCAGGGTCAGAGGTGGGGGAGTCTATGCAGCCTTTATAGACTTCTCCACAGCTTTTGATAAAGTTGATCGCCCTTTGCTGTGGAAGTAACTATTTACTTTAGGTATGCCAGCTAGGCTGCTAAATCTAGTTCAGGAACTCCACTCTGACACCTGGTGTCGAGTGTTGTTGGGTGGAGAGAGGGGCCTATATCAAGCAATCCCCTCAGCCAATGGTCTTAAACAGGGCTGTTTATTAGCTCCATTATTGTTTTCCCTCTATGTTTGTGCTCTCCCCCAGACCTTATCCTTAAGTGAAGGAATTGCCCCCACTTTAGGGGACAAACCGGTAGCATGCTTAATGTATGCAGATGATATACTTCTTTTAGACCTTACTCTGAAGGGTCTTAATAATCGTCTGCATGCATTGCATATTTATGCCGAGTCCCACCATTTGAAGATCAACATCTCTAAAAGCAAGGTAATGTGCATTACAGGGAAGAAAAAATCTAAATCTGGAAATTTTAGTTGGTTTTTAGGCAGTGAGAAATTGGAAATTGTAAAATCTTACGTCTTTTTGGGGAAATAAGAATGCGGTAACTTGAGCGACAAGGCTCACATAGATAACAATATTAGGAAAGCTAAGACACAGGGGAATTGACTGAGTGCTCTTTATAAAGCCACCGGCAGAAGACATATTGTCCATTTGCTAGAGGCCTTCCGAGCAAAAATTCCTGCCTCTCTGCTCTATGGCATTGAGCTCATTGATCTGGGGCAATGGGGTTTTTTAGATATTATCGAGGGTAGACTTTTGCGAAATCTAACATCGGTCAATAATGCTTGTACAGTGCAATCCCTCAGACTTGAATTGGGCATACGAAGTCGTTGGGTTCAGGCCCTGGCAGGAGTAATCCGTTGGGTATTTTGCTTAGCCAAGGGTAAATCGGCTACTTTAAGATTTCTGATTAAAAAAGAAGTACTGGGCCCCCTGAAAGAATATTCCTTACTTATAAAGAATTTTAGAAGGGCTGTTACTTTACTGGAATTGGAGGAATCAACTCTTTTTTCGCTATCTCCACATCAGCTAAAGTCGTCACTAAGACTGGCTACATGGGAGTTAAGTTTTAAGAGGGACAGAGTTGTCCTTATCACAAAGAAAGGTGTTACCAGGTTGTCAATTCTTACTTATTTAAACATATACAACCATATGCATCCTGGAACCTCCCCCACGGTCTACGCCGTTTTTGGTTCCTCTTGAGACATGATCTTCTCCCTTTAAATAAATTACTAGCTAGATGGTATGGCTCTTCCGATAAATGTAATTTATGTAGCAATAATGACTCAATTCAGGATATTGCCCATATCCTCTTCATATGCCCTGCCCTAATGGCTCATCGCCGAAAGTGGTTGAGACCAATATGTTTACAGTCAAGCATTTTCTCTGCTAAATCTTTACTCGATGCTATTTTCTACCCTCCCAATGAAATGTTTTGTTTCAGAATTTTAACTTGTTTAAATGTTTCTTAGAATTATATTGATAGATACGATTTTCCATTTTTATCCTTGAGTAAATAAAATGTATCTTAATGATTTTATGTTCTGTAATTTTTGTTGTTGATTATGTTTTGCTTATATGTGGATCCCAACAGAGTTCCAAATCCTATTCAAATAAAATTGAAAATATAATACGAATATCACTTACTATGAGATCCACTTACAGTACCTATATGACAAGTCAATTTTTTATATTACCTGGATCACTTTTACACAGAATATATTTTTAAACACCAAAATAACCTTTATTAACTGCTCCCGTCTTCATAGGCCAATTACCTTTACTTAAATTTTGGTTGTAAAAACACTAGGTACGAATTTTTTAAGTCAAAAGGCAAACGTTGTTTGAAAGTCAAATGAGTGTCGTTACAGTGGGTCCAACCTTTACAACTTTTTAAATAGCATGTGTAATGCCCTGATGTTGTAGAAGGACCGTCATGAAAAATAATAGCTACAGTTGCAAAGGTTCTTCCTGATATTGATAACTGAGATGCCACGAAATTTTTAATAGAAGTTGTCAATTTAGTTCCATCAGGTCTACATCGTTGGAACATTAAAATGATATACTGACCATAATTTTGTAGAAATAATGTGGACAGCATTGCAGACTTACATTGGGTACACACCATATTGTGATCCGCTGCTTTAACTAGATTATTAAAAGTCACTGATTTGCAGTCTGGTAAAGTCAAATATATAAATCTTTCAGTGTCTATTCTAGTAGTACTTGATGAAGTACAGTTGTCGCAGTCATGCTGCCATTGATAAGAAAGGCTAAAAAGATTTTTTATATCTACACCTTCATCTTCCAATACATCAAACATATACATTAAAAATTCCTGACAATCCTGCTGAATATTCTGTGAAAATTGATTTTGACCAGAACATATGTCTAAAAGATTTCGAATTTCTGAAACACTTTCTATTGTTGCTCTATCACTGCTACATTTCTCAAACACGGAATTCAACAAACAACAGAATCTTTGATCCTGATTTTCAACAATCTGTTCTTGTATATTTTGAAGAAAAAAAACATTAACCACTACATTAGCATAGCAGTTGACACCAGAACTGTTTTCAAACTGAAATCCAACAACATCTTCAACAGAATCCTTTTTCTTTCTCCTTACAATTACAGTTTCATCTACTTTTTGTCTTTTTGCTACTACCTCACTGCAATTATTCTCATTTCTTCTTTTTCGGCCTACCACATGTTTTTCAAACAGAGGATATTGAGGCAAATGTGGAGCATACTCTCTTCTTAACCTATTGTATTCTTTAACACAATCTAGATCTGCACAAATCTTTGTTTCGTCACACTCAATCAAGTACAATCCTGATAAAGTTCTGACTCGTGATAATGCCACATATGCCATACCCTCTTTAAACACAGAACTTCCAATGTTCACCAAAGCGCTATCTACACTTAAACCTGGAGATTTATGAATTGTCACCGCATATGCCAAACAAATGGGAAACTGTTTTCGGCGAACATATAAGTCTTTCACAAGCAAAAATCTAGCTGAACAACGACAAATTTGTTCTATTTCATCAATGCCATCAAATTTAATTTTTAAAATTTCAATTCCATCTCTATTTTTTGTAATTCACAAAACCAACAACATGACCCATTGCTCCATTTACCATACCTCTTTCAACATTTAAATTCCTTCTCAAAATGATACGACAATTTAAACACACATTCAAAACCAGCAGTTTTAGATATAGTCTTCTCTAATGAATCCAATTTTGATTTCAAATTTTCAGACAAAATAATTGTTGCTCCCATATGTTCAATTTTATCTATAGCTTCCAGTTTCACTATCTATTCATTTTCTAACTTTAACATTTTGTTGTTGAACATGGAACATTCTTTCAGAGTTGGCATCAAACATATGCCAGATTTCCTCTCATTAATTTTCTTAAAAATATTCTCTGGAACAATGTTTTCATTTGGGTACAAATTTGAAATTAATCGTCCATGTAAAGCTTCTTTCCCTTGCTGACTTACTTTTCCGATTCTTACATCTTGTAGAATATTTTTCATAATCTTCATCCTTTGCCTGCCGCATATTTTGAAGCAGTTCTGCATATTTGAAGTTTAACCATATATTAACGTTTCCAATGCTTCCTAGGCACTTCCTGGTATCTTCATGCGTGAGCATTTTGAACACAGGTTGTCCTTTCACTGGAGTCAACTGCAGTAGATCTCCAAAAACAATAACATGTTTTCCTCCAAATAAGACATCATAGTCTGTTCTAAGAATTTCTTGCATTCTCAAATGCACAAAAGCAAGCATTATATTTGACACCATGCTTACTTCATCAATGATAAGAAGTTTCATTTTCTTCAGGACTCTCGAAACTTCGGAACACGCATCTCCAGATAGCTTGTGATATTGCAATTTGTTATCATGCTCCACTGGCAGCATCAGTAAACGATGTAAAGTAATCCCTTTAATATTATGTGCTACCAGCCCAGTTGGAGCAGTAACAACACAAGATAGCGGTGATTCAGTCCTTTTCTGCAGATAAGTTGCAATTGCTTTAATCAGAAAACTTTTTCCAGTTCCCGCTTCTCCACTTACGTACAGTTGGACTGGTTTAAATGATGTACATGAGCACTCTTTTTTCTCATGAGTGAATCCATGTTCAATCTGTTCTGTGACTTCGTCATATATCTATTTCTGCTCAAGGTTTAGTTGTTTCACCAAATCTTCTAAGTTAACTACATCATCTTGAGCTTGTGCCATAGCTCTTTCCACCTCATCATTGGCAGTGGCAGCTTCATTTTGAATAATTGGTCCTCCAAGTGGATCCTGACTCAATGAAGCAGAACTCTGACTGTCTTGAGAACTGTCTCTAGCAATCTCTGCAGCAATTGTGGCTTCTTGCTCTATTTCTTCGTTCAACATTTGCAAATAATTTGGAAAAACAGGACATTCCATGGTATCCTTGGTTGCATTAAAAGAATCTTCGTAACACAGAAAATCACCAAGCAGTTCCTCTTCTGTACGCCATGGCTTAAAGAGTTGCAAAAGAGTTAAATAGTAAAATTCCCTTTTCTCTGGATTTTCACAACTCAATTTTCGATGATTAATCAAATGGCCTTTTTTCTGTCTCACTAGACATCCTTCACACCCAATGATAGCATATATTCCATTGTTGATATCTTCTCTGATGGTTCTCTTATAAATATAGTTTTGCAGAACTTCATACAAACAACTGTTCTCAAGATGACTACTTCTATTTGGATAGTATGTATCCAACATGTTTGTCTTCAAAATATCTGTACTTTCTGGTTCTTTCTCACCCAAATACTCTATTTCTTGTACAGATTTCAAAACTCGATTTTGTGTTGCAGCAAGACCTAGACTCACCCAAATGATGGTTCTAGATTTGGCATAGAGACTTGCTGATGACAATCGATCAGAACATTCATATGCTTCAATTTCTCAATGCGGCAACATCTTCAGACAGTAACTGTATAATTTCTTGCTTAGACTCTTTTCATGTGAAATGTCCTCCCACATTTCCTTCAGTTCTGTCTTTTCTTTTTTTGTGATGTAAGACGTCACATATCGAGCCACAGCAATAGAGTTGTCAGCAACGAATTGAATATCCATGTTAGCATTCCACATGGACAAAATCACTGGGTTGTAGTCGTTGATGTACTTGGACTCTTCGTTTCTTTTTAAATTGTATGTATTTTTTGGTGATTTCCTCGTCACAGTATGTCGCAGAGAAGACATCAAATTATTTACTCTTCCTTTAGAAATCACTGGTCGTGGAAAGCTGAAACGACATTTTGTGTAGAACTTGTCCTTGTTTCTGAATTTTCGACGACAGTACTTTCCACAACGATGGGATTGAAAGCGTAAAACTTGTTGCCTTAAACTGTTTTCTTCGGTAGTTTTCGGAACAGCACATGTTGAATACTCTTCAATGAAGCTTATCACTGTCTCATCCGAATCTGTTCCAAATTTGGGTGCATTTTTAATCCACAACAACATATGTATATGAGGAGCACCTCTCGCTTGATACTTCTTTCTCCAAAAGAAATCCAAAACCTCTCCAAGGGGAGGATTTTTTTTGTTGGTAATAAAAGACATCATGGCTTCAAATCTATGATTGAAATATCTGCACACATTCACTGGATCCAAAGAACACAGTTCTCCAGCAGTTTTGAATTCTATATTTTGAATATTTGCATTTGCCTCTCGTAGATATTGAAGTAAGTCGTCCCATGCATACTCAGCACAGCTAAGAGTGAGGAACCATGTAGGAGTTCCTAAGTTTCTTAGCATACATTTCAATTCCCCATGACGACGGAACCAATACTCCTTTGTACCACGCTGACATGCCATGAGATTGATTAAATGAGATTCCAAAATATTATCTTGCAGATTCACTTTCTCCATAAAGTCCCTCGCCGAAACATTTTGCAAATGTGCTCCACTTTTCAGTATATGGTTTACTGCATAAGAAAGCCCAGACAAGTCACTTTCATACAGTAGATGAAACAAATAGGGAATGCATTGACAAAACCTTGGATCTTCAGCATATAATCTTACAGTTCGATATTCAGATGCAGGAATTTGAAGTGGTCGATCGTCATATCGTCCAACTCGACCTGCTGGAAATAGCTGTGGAAAACAACGAGCTTCCAAACTTTCTTCCCATACACTAATGGGACTTCCTTTTGCTGCTTTCATTTGAAACAATTCAATTGCATCCCCCATTACTTCTTTGGAATGCAAAGGATGAACAGTATAATGTTCATATATTTCTTCACTTCTAGACACATCAACTTTTTCAATTTGGCCGCCTGAACAATCACTGTCTTCATCTGCAGCTGTTTCCTCTGCTGCAACACATACATCTTTGTAATACTCATTGTTTTTGACTAAATACAACGTTGCCTTCTTGACTTTCCTAACATCCACTAAATCTTGCCAGATTTTCTTACTCTTTGTCGGAACCCCATTAACTAGAATAACTAAAGGTTCCTCTTCTACTTTTTCTATACCAATTGTATCAATATTTTTTTTTAAATCTAGAGGCAAATAAACAACTCTTCCCTTTAATCCTCTCTGCAAATCTGTAGGAGGCATTTTCCCTATCTTAGGCTCCATGCGAACAATTGCCTGAAAAGGATGGACACATTGAATCAAAATAGACTCATATGTATTTAAATCCATCAATTCACGGGGAATGTCTACCAACTCCAGATTATTATGAACAGCTCTAGCAGGCATTCTGTTTTGATTTAAATTATCATAAGAATATTTACAAATACGCTGATCAGAACTCAAATCAAAACAATTCTCCACCCACAAATAAGTTGCAAAATCCTTCCACTCATAATTATTTATCTTTCCACTTTTTACGTATAAATCAACTAATCTAGTTTGATGCTTATAATGACTTCGTCGACAACACACACAAGTAAAATTCGGCCTTTCACTTGATTTCACCTTAAACCTGGTAATGTCCTGCTCAAACTTTTCTGTACTTGAAATCTGTACATTGTCTTCCACATTACCTTGAATTGCTGTGTCAATTTCTACACTGTCAACTTTTTCACCAAAATAACAAATCTAAATTTCTTCACAAATCTTCTTCACATCTAATTCAGTTCCATGCAAAAGAGCACTGTTTATTTGTTTAAGCTTAAGTGCTGGACTTTTTGCATAATACAACATTCTCACTAATTTCCTCATTTTGGTATGATGCACTGCTAACATCCTAAAATGATGAAACACACTCTGACAGACTTTTCTAGAAAGACAAGCCAGTGAATGCCCCTGCAAACCTGTGTTTTCTCTCACTCTGCAAGGATCTTAGGGGTATATTATCAAGGGGCTTTATCTCCGCTTTTTTGGCTTTAAAAGCCAAGAAAGCGGAGATAAAATTATCTCCCTATTTCCAAGCTGTCGCTAACACCAGTCAGCGACAGCTAATAGGAGATAGTGACCATCTTGGGCCCCGCTTTGCATGTCAGTGATATTTATCACTAATGACATGCAAAGTGGGCGTGCCAAGATGTTAGCGACTGAAAACAGTCGCTAACATCGCTATATCCTATTATCAACTTTTGGAGATATTCGCGCTAAGCGCGAATATCTCCAAAAGCTAACACTAGCCCAGGAGCAGTTCTTAGCCATGTTATCCAATGGGAGGTGGATAACATGGCTAAGAGCATTTGCTCGATAATGCATGAATATCGCTGACTTTTCAGCGATATTCATGCATTGCGGCCGTTTTTTATCGGATTTGCGATAAACCTTGCTAATAGCAAGGTTTATCTGCGATAAAAATCGCCGATGTGCGGCGATAATTTTTGTCTCTAAACAAGTTAGAGACAAAAATTATCTCTATTGGTTGGTAATATGCCCCTAAGTCTTGCAACAACTTCACTTTCTGCTTTAGACTTTTCTTACTATATGTACGTAAGAAATGACAAAACAAATCAATTGATTCCTGTCGCACACTACAAATAACACTACACTTCCAAGTGTACACTGGACCCTTAGTACGTCTCCCTAAAACTTCATGAGTTAACACCTCTTCTGGTTCTCTAGGCACAAGTTTCTCTTTTTCAATCGCACAACCGTCTTTCACTTCATACGCTCGACCACTGGTGTCAACTGCATGCACTAAATCATTCTCCTGGAAGTAACTCTCCTCATTAAAAAATGGCTCACAACTTGAACTGTGCATCCATTCTCCTGAAAAAACTTTACAAAAATTAGTCCGATTAATTACTCTTTTCCATCTACTGTTTGATTTGAAAACATCAATTGTCTTGTTAAGTGTCTTAATTCTATTAATTATTAAAATAAATATTTTTTTCTTAACTTCAAAAGCCTGATCAACAATCTTCTCTACACTTTTCTTTTTCTTATAAAAAGCAGCTCTCTGTTTACCTTTCCTAATGTTTTTTAACAAATTTAAAACCACTCTATTGCGAAACATTCGTTTACGAATGTCTCTAAACTGATTCTGCCTTCTTCCTATACATATTATTCTCTCCTGCTCCAGTTGTAGGGTTCTTTGAGGGTCTCTCCTTCCATTTACTCTCTCATTCTCTTTTTCTACATGCTGTCCAACATTTTTTTTTTATCTACATATGTTCCGTAAGAAAGACTTAGATGTCTTACCAGGAGCTTTGTTCCTGTTTTTTGAAGTATTTGTTGTTGAAGAGTGCTGTAATTCCGTTGCTGTTTTTGTTTGTAACCGTATTTCCTTTTTCCTTCTTCTTTGCCTTAAGGGCATCTTTCCTTACTCTTGAAATCTTGATTTCAATCTGTGTTAAAGAAAAAAATAGCACATTATAGACCACTATTATCAAACAACAAAGCAATGACAAAAAGCAAACGGTCTATTCAGGGTTACAGATCAAGTGAGGATTCTCCAAGGGTGCAGAAGAGGTGAGACCTGTATTGAAGAGTGTACTGGAAGAGAGGTATGTCCACAGGTACAAAAAAAGTGAGACCTGTGTCTAAGAGTGCAGTAGGAGATAAGCTTCATGAAGTCTAGTCCACTGCACTCTTACACACAGGCTTCACCACCTATGTTCTCCGGGAAAGGTCTCTCTCCCACTACAGTCTTGAACACAGGCCTCACTTTGTCTGTCCCTCTGGACATGCCTCACCTCATCTACACAATCTACTTCCTAATCTACATTACAATATACATATGACCCTACACAATATACATATGACCTTTTCTCTGTTTTTCAAATGTTATTCTAAAAAAATATTATGAGGCCTAAGCAAGAGTGCAGATGTGATGAAGCCTGTCCAGGGAATAGGCTTCATGAAGTCTAGTTTTATTTTTTTTATTATTTTATTTAGAAGTTTTCTATAGCGCTAACAAGACCCGAAGGTATCAGAGCGCTTTACAGTAGAGGGAATGACAAATGGAACAACATGAAACAAACCCAATAAAAGCAATCAGCGAGTGACAATTTGGAAAGAAGAAAAGTTCGGACAACAGGGCTTCTTGGTACAGGAATCAACATTACCGCATGGATTCTGGGACGTTTGCAGCTCCAAGTTATCCGCAACCGAGGGAGCGGATAAGGCACAAGGATTTGAGTTGGCTCTTGAATTCTGCATAGGATGGTAGGGTTCTGATGTGCGAGGGGATGGCGTTCCATATTTTGGGGGCATTTCCTGAGAAAGAGCAGTCCGCAGTTCTCTTCCTTCTGGTTTTTGGTAGGATGAGCAGCAGGGAGTTAGAGCTTCTCAAATTTCTGGCTTGGCCTGCTTTTTTGAGCTTGTTAGCCAGGTATTCCGGTTTGTCGGTGTGTAGGGCCTTGTGGGTTAGGCAGGCCGTTCTGAAGGTACTTCGCATTTCCGCAGGGAGCCATTCGAGTTCTTGGAGTGCCGGGGAGATGTGGTCAGATTTTTTGCAGCCTGTGATCATTCTCGCTGCCGCGTGAAGTGTTGTTTTTAGTGGTACCAGGTGCGATTTGGGGATGCCTGTTAGGATTGAGTTCCCATAATCCAGTCTTGATAGAACTAGAGATTGCGTGGCTAATTTGAGGTCCTTGTTGGGAATGTAAGGTTTAATTTTGTTCAAAAGTCTGAGGTTGAAGAATGCGCTTTTCGCCGAGTTCTTAATGTGGTTTGTCAGGGTTAGTTTGGGGTCTAGGGTGAAGCCCAGGGATTTAACGGAGTCGGCTAACGTGAGGTTACCTTTGAGAGCATCGATCGACTTTAGCCACTCTGTGATTAGAGGGTTATCTTCTTTATTTGAGATGAGGAGGGTTTCTGTCTTGTCGGGGTTGAGTTTCAGGTGATTCTTTGTCAGCCAGTCTTGAACTTCATTTAGGACATCGTTGAGTCTGTGGATGTCTTTGAGAGAGGAGGTTTCCAGGTAAATCTGCGTGTCATCCGCCTAGAGGTGGAAGTGGATGTTGGCGTTCCTGAGTAGCTTGGCGAGTGGTTCCATGTAGATGTTAAAGAGCTGGGGGGAGAGCACTGATCCTTGAGGGACACCCTTGTTGACTTGCTGGGTATCGGAGGTGAAGTTCTTGATTTTTATTAATTGCGAACGGTTATGTAAAAAGGAGGAAAACCACTTGAGAACTACCTCGCCAAGGCCGGCTCTTTCTTGAAGAGTCATGATGAGGAGCTTGTGGTCCACCGTGTCGAACGCTGCTGAGAGATCAAGGAGTATGAGGAGGCAGCACTTGTCAGCGTCAAGAGATCTATGGATTTTCGTCTATGATGTTCAGCATCGCGGTTTCCGTGCTGCGGCCTTGTCTGAAGCCGGATTGGAGGGGGTCCAGGAGATTGATGTTGTCCAGATGTTGCGTCAGTAGCAGGAGTACACAGCGTTCAAGTGTTTTCGAGAGTAAAGGGAGGTTGGATATTGGTCTGAAATTGTTCAAGTCCGTTGAGTTGAGACCGGGTTTTTTCAGTAGAGGAGTGACTTGTCCCATTTTTAGACAATCGGGGACCACACCGCTTTGTAAGGAGCTGTTTATGATTCTTCCCCAGATGGGCGCTAAGGTAAGCTTCATTTTTTTGATTAAAGATGGGGGAATGGGGTCTGAAATGTGTGCTGATGGTTTGGAGGTCGAGATCCGCGCGATTATCTCAGTTTCCTGGACGAGGCGAAAGCTTAGCCAGGGGGAGGGAAAGGAGTCGGATGGGAGTGCCACTGGGGTGGCCGAGTGGCTCTTCTGGAGGTGTGGGTTGTTGATGTCTAGAGATAGTTCGATTTTTAGGACTTTATCGTTGAAGAAGTTGGCAAAGTTGTCACAGAGTTCTTTGGAAGCCTGTAGGGTTGAGGGCAGGGGCTTTGTTGTTTGTTGTCTGATTATGTTGTAGAGTTCTTTGGGTCTGTTTTTGGATTTGACCAATGCCTCGCGGAAGAAGCTGGATTTCTTGTTTTTGATATAGTTGTTGTACTTCCTGCGGGCTGATTTTAGTTGGAGGCGGAGAATGGCGGTTGGGTTGTTTCCTCACTTTCTTTCTTTGGTTCTCAGGTTTCTTCTTTCTGCGTTGAGGTCCGCAGTGAACCAGGTTCTGGATGGAGTGGCTCGGCTTCTTTTGAGCTTTAGAGGAGCTAGATTGTCAAGTATGGAGACTACCCCCGAGTTGTAGTGGTCGACGAGGTCAATGGTCGAGAGGTGCAGTGTGTTGTTTGGAAGAAGTGCGCTTAGTTGACCTTCCAGGATGTCTTGGGGTACTTGGGAGAGGTTTCTCGACCATTTAGGGGGGTCTAACGGAGGTTTAAGCGAGATGATGGGCTGATTGATGTGGAATAAGATCATGTGGTGATCTGACCAGTCAACTGGTAGTATATGGTTGACCGTGATAGAATTCATTTGGGCGATGATGGCATCCAGTGTGGCTCCTTTGTAATGAGTCTCCTCGGTACAGTGTTGGGTGAGGTTGTTCTCATCAAGGAGGCTAGATAGCGATCTGATTAGAGGGTTATGGGTCTCATTCCATCGGATGTTCAGATCACCAAGAATTAAGTTTTTGGAGTCGCCAAGTGCGTCTTGTGCAATCAGGTTTGATAGTTGTTCTCCAAACTCATTATTTCTGCCTGGGGGGTGATAAAGTAGGTGGCACAGTAGAGAGTCATTGTCTTTTGTTTTGATGACGGTGGATAGGCATTCAAAGGAGTCGTACTCGAAGGAGGAGGTTTCTGTGATGCTCCAGCTGTCCTTGTGGATGATAGCGACCCCACCTCCTCGTTGTTTAATCCTATCTTTGGAGATGAGGGAGAAACCGGGTGGAACCAGCATGTCTAGGCAGGGAAGGGATGTCTTATTAAGCCAAGTCTCCGTGAGGAACGCAACGTCAATGTCATGTGTGAGGATGGCTTCGGCTAAGTCCGTGGCATGTAGTGAGGCCGATCTGCAATTGATTAGGAGACAGTTGGTGAATTTCTCCTGATTACTGGTGGTTCCATCTTTAGTCTCTCTAGGTATAGCGGTGAGGACTGGTAATCTCTGTGGTTTGACGATGGGTAGGTCTTTACGGTGACCTGTGATAACTTGGATTTTGGATTTGGGTGACTCCGTAGTGGAGGAGTCATAGGTGGCGGCTAGTAAGGCTGCTTCCCTGTCTGACATAGGGGCTTCTGATCTAATCGGCCTGGAGGTCGGGTGATTTGAGCCCGCTGGAGTGGGAGAAGAAATAGCGGACGTTTTGACGTGGGGGGTAGTCCGGGGGGAGAGTTTGTAGGGGTTACAGACTATACCAAGGTTAGAGATGATTTCTGATAAACCATGGGTGATAGTGTTGACCTGGTTTTCCAAGGCTGCGAGCCGTTTTGATATGGACTCAAGGAAGGGGATGTGGGCATCCGCAGTGGGTCCGAGAGTGTTAGGGTTCGAGGGGGTGGGTTGGGAGATAGGGGTCAGGGTGAAGGACGGGGGGTGTTCAGGGGAGGGTCAGGCGGGGTTTAGACAAGGGGGCGGAAGGGAGGAGGACAGGAGGGGGTTTGGACAGGGGTAGATTGAGAGATGTAGGGAGACTCGAGGGGAAGAGGCTCGTTATCTGGAGGCAGCCTGTTGGCGTGGGGATGATTGCTGTAGGAGGCTGACGGAGCCTAATGTTGGGGGAGGTGAGGTGGTTGGAGGAAGGGGTAGAGGAGGGGGATTGAGTGTCCTGTGGATGTTGGGTGGCTGTGCATGGGGGGTGAGGTATTGCAGGGGGAAGGGGGGCCTGTCGGGCAGGATAAGGGTTGCGGGAGGGAGTGTCGAGGTCTTCTCTGTTAGTTGTGGTCATGGTCGGAGGCGGCGTAGGGGCGCGGATAGGGAGGGAGGGAAGGGCTGACCTGAGTGCGGGGAATATGGAGTCGAAAACTTCCAGGTTCTCATTGTTAGCTTGGATGAGGACCGTGCCATTGGTAAAGATGGTCACGGTTATATAGCCTCTGCCGGCTGATCTAAACGGGAGAGTCGCGGTTAGTTTGCAGCTGTGGAGAGTGGAAGTTGTTTTGGCGATAAACATCCGCGATCTAATCGTGGAGATCCAGTATTCCGGTCTTTCAGTGTGGAATATTAGGTCCATCTTCTTCGGTCCATTGGAGGCCGAGTGGTAGATGTCAGTGATTAGGGATTCTTTGTGATTGCGCATGAGTTTCTGCTTGAAGGTGTGTCGCAACTTAGTAGAGAGGAGTGGGGGGAAAATGATGGTGAAGGAGTTCCGGCTGTGAGGTTTAAGGTGGGCAAGTGGCGCTGGTGGAGGAGGGGGGGGCTGGTCCCGGGCCATTGTGGGTGTGGTGGAGGGGGAGCCTGATTAGGTAGGGGTGTGGCGCTAGGGTGGCCCAGAGGGCAGGCGACAGATTGAAGGTGCTGTTCAGTAGGACACGTGGTTAGAAGTCATGTGGGGCATTGCAGGCCCTCCTGGTCCGCTATTCTGCGCAACGGCGTGCAGGTGATGGTCGGGGGCAGGGCAGTTAGACCCAGCACCTCTGCTTAGGTGGAAGGCCCTCTTTCCCTTCCTTTGCTGCTCTCTTCATTCACCCTTGATGTAGTCCTACTTTTGTTTTCCTGAAGTGTCCCGGTTATAAGTTCACGAGAACTGGTCACACTGGAGATAGGGCAAGGGCCCCTGTAGCTCCCTATGAATGATGAGGCAGGACATCCCAGTTGCCCCTCTGTTTGGCGCCCCCCGTATCTACCAGTGTCTCTCTGTGTGGGGAGAGGTGGTTCCGGTGGAGGCTCTGGTCAGGCGACGTCCTCTTTGGCCGCCATTTTAAAGTCAGGCACGGGGCCGGCGGTGGCAGTAAACATGGGGCTCTGATGAAGAGGCTTTATTTAGTTGGGTGGTCGGGTCTGAAGCTTGGAGGTGCCCCAAAGAATGTCAGTACTCACGGTGTCGAAGAGAGGTGGCTACGGAGTAGGCTCCGGTCAGGCGACGTCCTCTTTGGCCGCCATTTTTAAGCCAGGCGGGGGGATGACCGCGTTGGGAGTCCTGGTGCCCCGGATGGAGAGATTAATCACTGCCAGTGATGGTCGGGGCTGTAGCTTAGCGCCCTCATTATTTTTAAAAACCTCGGATGGTGGAAGCCGTGGCTCTGGGGGAAGGCTCCGGTCAGGCGAGGTCTTCAGGAGCCGCCATTTTGGAGACAGGCGTGGAAGGCAGCGTCGGCGGAGAATCCCTGGGCTCCGGTGCAGGAACTAAGGTCTATGGTCGGGACTCTGATGGTCAGCTGTCCTCGTGCTGGCATTGCTGTAGAGTCCGGTCGCGGTCGGCTGCTCTGCGGGTGAGTGTCCTGGGGTCGCAGGAAGGCAGAGGGGCGCCGATCACCATGAGGGTGATCAGGCGGCAGATCTCTGCTTTCCTGTAGCGGGACAGGCTGCACTTTTCCGCCGCAGATTCCGGTCCTGGTGCTGATTCCTGGTGCTAGGCAGCGCTGGGGGGGGCTCTGATTAGGTGTTATTTTAATGAGCCAGGAGCTCGGTTTCGGAGCTCTCTACCCCTGCGGCCATCTTCCACTGCACTCTTACACACAGGCCTCACGACCTACGCTCTCCAGAAAAGGCCTCTCTCCCACTACAGTCTTCAACACAGGCCTCACCTCCTCTGTCCCTCTGGACATTCCTCACCTCATCTGCACAATCTACTTCCTAATCTGAAGTAACACAGGTGACATTATTGTGAAAAGATGAAATATATGTATTTAATCATGCAGACACTATTTATTCCTTCTCAAAAAACTAAAAGTCATTGTTTTCCACCAAAATCGTTTTTAAATAACATTTTAGACACACAGTGCAGGTCCTATGTACAACCATTCACTGTCTATGACTACAGTGGAGAGGACTAAGCTCCTCTCACCCTTGGACAAGCCTTACCTCATCATTGTCCTCTGAACAGGCCTCAATGTATTGAGTATAATTGAAAGTAAGTAGGTGCAGATGAGGTGACGCATGTCCAAGGGTGTAAATAAGCTGAGGCCTGTCTAAGCATGCCAATTAGTTGAAGTCTATTCAGGGTTGCAGATGAGGTAAGGATTGTCTAGGGGTGCACAAGAGGTATGGCCTCTATTGAAGAGTGTAGTAGAAGAGACGTCTGTCCACGGGTGCAAAGAACTTGAGACCTGTGTCTAAGAGTGCAGTGGGGTATAGGCTTCATGAAGCCTAGTCCACTGCACTCTTAGACACAGGTCTCACCACCTACGCTCTCCAAGAAAAGCCTCTCTCCCACTACAGTCTTGAACAAAGCCTCACCTCCTCTGTCCCTCTGGACATGCCTCACCTCATCTGCACAATCTACTTCCTAATCTGAGGTAACACAGGTGACATGATTGTGAAAAGGTCACATTTTTTTATGTAATCATGCACACACTATTTATTCTTTCTCAAAAATGTAAAAGACATTAATTTGCCCCAAAAATGTTTCAGTAGTGCAATGAAAAGCTTATACATATGACCTTTTCTCTGTTTTTCAAATTTTATTCTAAAAAAAGATTATGAGGCCTAAGCAAGAGTGCAGATGTGATGAAGCCTGTCCAGGGAAGCACAAAAGGTGAGGCTTGTGTCCAAGAGTGCAGTGGACAGGACTAAACTGGAGTAGTGTGCAAAAAAAAGACGAGCCTCATTTATAAAGCCCTGCATCAGTTTTCCACTGCTGATGCGTCACTTTTTGTGACACATCGGCGGCATAAAACATGTGCCTTGTTGCGCCATATTTAAAAAGTGACACATGTAGGTAGATGCGTCACATTTTAAACCTCTGCGCCACATTATACCTCTGTCAGGTGTAATGTACACAGAGGGGTCATTTCTCTCTGCAGAAAGCCTCGTAATAGTGACGCAGTGAAATCTATCAGATTTCACTGCGTCACTTTTAAGACACTGTTACGTCAAAATCTTGCGCCTGCCTCACAGCAGACATAAGACTGAGGCAAACGCTTTCACATGGAGCTTTCATGGGGAAAGGATGCATTGCTGGAGTACAAGCATTCCATTTCAGTACTGAAAACTCACTATTTTACTAAATACATTTCCTCTCTCTTGCAAACAATCCTACCAAGCATTACCAAAAAAATGACACAAACCAACAGCAAAGAAGCTCAGTGTGCTTCCTAATCTGAGGTAACACAGGTGACATGATTGTGAAAAGTTCATTTTTTTATGTAATCCTGCACACACTATTTATTCTTTCTCAAAAATGTAAAACTCATTGATTTGCCAAAAAATGTTTTAGTAGTGTAATGAAAAGCTTATACATATGACCTTTTCTCTGTTTTTCAAATGTTATTCTATAAAAGATTATGAGGCCTAAGCAAGAGTGCAGATGTGATGAAGCCTGTCCAGGGAATAGGCTTCATGAAGTCTAGTCCACTGCACTCTTACACACAGGCCTCACCACCTACGCTCTCCAGAAAAGGCCTCTCTCCCACTACAGTCTTTAACACTGGCCTCACCTCCTCTGTCCCTCTGGACATTCCTCACCTCATCTGCACAATCTACTTCCTAATCTGAAGTAACACAGGTGACATTATTGTGAAAGGATGAAATATATGTATTTAATCATGCAGACACTATTTATTCCTTCTCAAAAATCTAAAACTCATTGATTTGCACCAAAATCGTTTTTTAAATAACATTTTAGACACACACTGCAGGTCCTATGTACAAGCATTCAGTGTCCATGAGTACAGTGGAGAGGACTGACCTCCTCTGACCCTTGGACAAGCCTTACCTCATCTGTGTCCTCTGTACAGGCCTCAATGTATTGAGTATAAATGATGGTAACTGGGTGCAGATGAGGTGACGCATGTCCAAGGGTGTAAATAAGCTGAGGCCTGTCTAAGGATACAGATTAGTTGAATTCTATTCAGGGTTGCAGATAAGGTGAGGATTGTCTAGGGGTGCAGGAGAGGTGAGGTCTGTATTGAAGAGTGTAGTGGAAGAGAGGTCTGTCCACAGGTACAAAGAAGGTGAGACCTGTGTTTAAGAGTGCAGTGGGGGATAGGCTTCATAAAGTCTAGTCCACTGCACTCTTAAACACAGGCCTCACCACCTATACTCCCCAGGACGGCCTCTCTCCCACTACAGTCTTGAACACAGACCTCACCTCCTCTGTCCCTCTGGACATGCCTCACCCCAACTGCACAATCTACTTCCTAATCTGAGGTAACACAGGTGACATTATTGTGAAAGGTTGAAATATATTTATTTAATCATGCAGACACTATTTATTCCTTCTCAAAAATCTAAAAGTCATTCATTTTCCCCAAAATCGTTTTTGACATCACATTTAAGAAACACAGCACAGCACCTATGTACAAGCATTCCATGTCACTACTAAAACTTCACAATTTTACAAAATACATTTCCTCTATGCAACGAAACTCAATGTGTTTCCTACACTGAGTTAACACAGGTAACATCATTCTGAAAAGGTCAAATTTATTTCTTTCAGCATGCAAACACTATTTATTCCATCTCAAAAAGTAAAAGCCATTCATTTTCCCCAAAATCGTTTTTTACTTCACATTTAAGAAACACAGCACAGGTCCTATGTACAAGCATTCCATGTCATTACTGAAACCTCACTATTTTACAAAATACAATTCCTCTATGCAAACAAACTCAATGTGCTTCCTACACTGAGTTAACACAGGTAACATCATTGTAAAGAGTCAAATTGACGCCTGTGTCTAAGAGTGCAGTTGGGGATAGGCTTCATGAAGCCTTGTCCACTGAACTCTTAGACACAAGCCTCACCACCTATGCTCCCCAGGAAAGCCCTCTCTCCCACTACAGTCTTGAACAAAGGCCTCACCTCCTCTGTACCTCTGGACATGCCTCACCTCATCTGCACAATCTACTTCCTAATCTGAGGTAACACAGGTGAAATCATTGTGAAAGGGGCAAATTTATTTCTTTAAGCATGCAGACACTCTTTATTCCTTCTCAAAAATGTAAAAGCCAATAATTTCCCCAAAAATCATTTTTAACATCACATTTAAGAAACACAGCACAGGTCCTATGTACAAGAATTCCATGTCACTACTGAAACTTCACAATTGTACAAAATACAATTCCTCTATACAGTAAAAACTTTTTTACCAAGCATTATCAAAAAGCATGACACAAAGCAACATTAAAAAACCACAATTTGCTTCCAAATCTTCTCCATAGAGTATACAAGTCTCTATGTATATTAGTATATTAAATGAATCATTACTCACCTTCACAAATGCTTTAGGAGATTGAGAACAGTGTCAGACACACACACCAATATTTCTTTAGCAGAGCAAAAGGTATGTACTTCACGCACTGCAACCATGAATGGCACAGAGAACCTCTAATTCTACACACATATTGCACATGGTAACCAATCAAAACTCTTCCCTCTCTATTTTCAAACCAACACCCTTCCCCCCCTCAGCCTTTTCTACCTGTTACCATAGCAACTCCCTCCTCACTGAGCTCTCAGGGTTAAAAGTTTATTCTACAATGTTGCAAATGAACTAAGCAAGGATGTTTGACCTCTCAATACACCAGCTTATCCGCTGCAATCTTTCTTTAAATGACTTTTTCTTAACCATTCAAATTGCTTCTTTCACAGAACAGAACCATGCACCCTAACTTCCCGTTTTCAACTATCTGAATCCACCAATCATTGCTTGTCATTCAAGAGCACTGAAACTCCACAGTTTTTTTTGCAAACTCCTACTGTTCCAACTGCCATTTCATTCCTACACTTTATCTGACTGCACCAGAACCTCCTCTCACCATGTACTCTGTCTGGATTATTGGACATAGCTACATTCACTGGGCTCAAAGGTATGCAGCTATCAGAAATTTTCACAACCTTGATTTACCAAATGTGCACTTAAAATGGATTGGCCAAAGAGGATTGAGATGTCCTCAATTGATACCATTGGTGAAAAACTTTCACCATCTGCCACACCCTGACCGTATAATTTTGCACTGTGGTGGAAATGACCTAGGCACTTTGACATGGGGTAGGTCTGGAAATGGTTTTAAAGGACACCTTTGGGCAATTGATGACACTTTTTCCACAAACTACCTTGGTATATTCCAATATATGTCAAAGACAGAAATGGAAGTGGTCCAACCAATTTTGTCCACAGATTGAGAAAGCAAGGAAACGTGAATAAATCTGTTTCTGCTTACATGAGAGACTATGGAATGGGTTCAATATACAACAACAACTTGCGTTACAACATGCAAGATATCTACAGAGCAGATGCACTTCTCAGATGAGGGGAATAGAATAGTCCTCCTGAATTTAAGACTGTGCATTGGTACCTACTTGTAGGTACCTAAATCAGCCACAGAACTCAAAAGCTCTTTTGAGGGCTACCGTACCTCTGATCACTCACAATGATTATTTTACTCTAACTTTTTTCACAAATTTTCACCAAAGTACGCTCCCCGGTACGCTTCCCGGTGCCATACCGGGCGCTCCCCCGTGAAAAATTACATTTTTTTTTCTCGCCTATACGGGCCTCCTAAGACCCCCTCAGAAAACCTAAGGGTCAGGGAGTGCCTACCATGCCCCCTTATACCCAATCCCAACGTTGTTTGTCCTCCATTTTCTGTCTCAAATCTACCGAAACACAAAATGGAGGACTCCCGTAGCGCTGCCGGTACGCGTACCGGGGCACGCACCGGGAAGCGCTCCCAAAAATTAAAAAAGTTAATTTACATAAAAACCACTGGAGACACTTTCACCAAATATAGAATAGAATAGGCCATACTACATACCAGTCCCTACCATTTTCCCAAATTTGGTGGAATTCCATTGAGCCATTTGGCCTGTAGCCCTCTCTAAATATCCTGAGGTGAATTACTTGACAAAAACACATCTGAAGTGTTAGAATTTACAACGAATTAAAATGTTACTTTCAATTTCTACTATTATTTCATGACATTTGATTGGTTATGTACATGAATATATATAAAGAAAGAGAGGGAAACACAATAATACTTCCTAAAGTACATTTCAAAAGGATTTTCACTGAGAACTTAAACTTCTTTTTCAAAGGTAAGATGTTATTTTGAAAACTGAAGTATGTTGTGCACTTTAAGATAATTTGGAAAACATTTTCTGATAGTTATATACTATCCTTCTGTAATAGTTATAGATTGAGATAGGCTTCTCTGTTATACTTATGGATGGAGTTAGGCTTGTCTTGTATAATTATGAATTTACTTAGGCTTTATGATATACACTTTTTTTTATATTTCTACTTCCAGCCTGATACCATACACTGCCCAAAGATAACTTCACTGTTAAAAAATCAAAACTACCTGTATGAACTTAAACCCAACAGTGCCCTATCTCGACTGATATATTTATTTTTTATGCAAATTACAGCAAGAAAATGGAAGGAGAGCAGAATATTTCCTTCAAAATTGTTCTGGAGAACAACGGTGAAATTTTATTTGTAGATAATGAAGACTTAGATTTCATGGATGAATCACGGGACTATGAATTAGTTCAATGTGTAGAAGCAGTAGATTCGCTGATTGAAAATGAGGACATTTCCGACAATGTGTTGTTAGAAGTTCTGTTAAATTTGGTCAAAGAATCAGAAAAATACATTTATATTTAATAACCAAAATTTGTTCGAGACATTATTCATTTTTATATGTAATTCATAAACTGGTACCAAATTGATTATAATGTAAATTCAGACTTATAGTATACTGTGCAACTTTTTTATGTTATATAGTAATTTTGCTCATAGTTACTTCCTTTCTCCCACTATATTATCTCCAATGTATATTTGACATCGCTTTTTCATCTCCTGCCTCCATGTCCTTTCTGCTCTCCTGACAGACTATGATATGGATTCCATATACCACAATAACATCTGTAACAACATGCAAGATATCTACAGAGGAAACGGTGTACATTAAATTTAAGACTCAGCATTGGAACCTACATGTTGGTACTTAAACACCCAAACAACACAACAACTCTATGCAGAGCTACCCACCTCTAATCACTTTAAATTATTATTTTCCTGTTTCACTGAGTTTTCCCCATGTGTGGGGGGGGAAGTGTGTGGGGGATGTGTGGGGTGTGTCTGTGAGGTGTGTGTGTGTGTGTGTGTGTGTGTCTGGGGGTGAGGAGGTGTATAGGTGTGTGTAGGGGTATGGGGTATGTGGGTGTGGGTGGGGATGTGGGTGTGTAAGGTGTATGTGTGGGTGTGGGTGTGTGGGGTGTTTGGGTGTAGGTGGGGGTGTGGCTGTGTGAGGTGTGCGTGGGGGGGTGTGGGTGTGGGGGGTATGTGTGTAGGATGTGTGTGTATGTGTGGGATGTGTGAGTGTGTCTGTGAGGTGTGTGTGTGTGTGTGAGTGTCTGGTGGGGGGGAGGTGTGTGTGTGGGATGTGTGGGGTGTGTCTGTGAGGTATCTGTGTGTGCATGTGTGTGTGTGTTGGGGGGTGAGGTGTGTGTGTGAGTGTGGGTGTGTGGGGTGTGTGGGTGTGGGTGTGGGTGTGGATGTGTAAGGTATCGGTGTGGGAGTGTGGGGTGTTTGGGTGTGGGTGGAGGTGTGCGTGTGTGAGGTGTGTGTGGGGAGTGTGTGGGTGTGGGGGTGTGGAGTTGTGTGCGTGTGGGTGTGTGTGGGACGTACTTGTAGGTACCTAAAACAGAACACAGAACCCAAAAGCTCTTTTCAGAGCTACCCTACCTGTAATCACTCAAAATGATTATTTTACACTATTTTTTTTCACTATTTTTCCCCATTGTACGCTCTCCGGTGCGCGTACTGGGCGCACCCCCCGCGAAAATTGAAAAAAATGTTTACTTTTTTTTTCACCCGCGGGACTCTTTTGTGGCCCCCACATCAAACCTAGAGGGTCAGGGGGGGTGTACCCTGCCCCCTTTTGGTCATTTCCCCCTTTGTTTTTTGCCACCTCTTGTATCTCGATCCTACCGAGACACAAGATGGCGGCCACTGCGGACTGTTTTGAATGTTTACAGACACCCGAGAGCCAATCAGCTTTCCGTGCGCAAGTTGCGTAGCGCGCCCGGTGCGCTCCCTGGTACGCGTACCGGGCGCGCTTATAGATATATAAATTTTTTAAAACTCAAATTACTCAAAATCCTCTGGAGCACATATCTTGAGACATAGCAAAGGCACATCGGGCTACCAGTCCCTACAATTTTGCCAAGTTTGGTGAAAATCCATTCAGCCGTTCGAGCTGAAAGTGAGTTCGACCGCCCTATGGAAATTTACAGGGGGGAAACATGTTTAGGGACCCCCCTTTTATCTCGGCCCCCGCTTGACGAATGCCCCCCAAACTTCCAGGGAAGGAGCGGTGCGCCGCGAGACAAAGTTGAGGAAAATTTCAGGCAGATTCCTCAACCGGCGCCAAAGTTATTCCCAATAGAATGTTGCAATTTCCCTATGGAAAACAA
The DNA here is from genome assembly GCF_964261635.1 of Lissotriton helveticus. Classification (NCBI taxonomy): domain Eukaryota; kingdom Metazoa; phylum Chordata; class Amphibia; order Caudata; family Salamandridae; genus Lissotriton; species Lissotriton helveticus. The sequence continues at coordinate 83,807,006 of NC_136060.1, read as the reverse complement.
TCCTAACTATAACTACCTACTGGCGACCGACAGTAGGTAATATATACAAATACGAGTCCAAACTTTTGCTCAAAAGCAGGCGCTGACTCCGTGGATATTTTCCAAAGCAAGATTACTTTATCCCAAAAAAACGACCCAGACGCGTTTCGCTGGTATGCACCGCCTTGCACTATATATATATATATATGTATATATATATATATATTCCAGCTCCGAAGTACCCAATGTACAAAGGAGCACCCGGACCTCAGCTGCACACAAGGAGCCTTGAATGGTAAGCACGCCTCCAGCACAACGATATCCTTTAACTGTTCAAACTGCCCTGGATGCCTGACGCGTTTCGAAGTGTCCCCACTTCTCTTCAGAGGCTTTGGCAGTTTTGAAGGAGCGCTTGAGGCACCACACCCCTTCTTGCTTAGATGCACGCCATGGATGGGACTTATGGGACTTGTAGTGCCTCACGTCGCGCTAATGTTCAGTTGGTAACTTTTCAAGCCCACAGATGGGCCTCGCTGTGTGGAATTCGTGCAAAATCCATACGCTGCAGTCCCATGTTCTCGGCCCGTAGTCAAGACCGCAAGGCCCCCAGTTCTTTCAGGGTGGTGCTCCTTCCGCTGCATGGGTCGCCGCGTAAATATTCCAGCTCCGAAGTACCCAACGTACAAAGGAGCACCCGGACCTCTGGTGCACACAAGGAGCCTTGAATGGTAAGCACGCCTCCAGCACAACGATATCCTTTAACTGTTCAAACTGCCCTGGATGCCTGACGCGTTTCGAAGTGTCCCCAATTCTCTTCAGAGGCTTTGGCAGTTATGAAGGAGCGCTTGAGGCACCACACCCCTTCTTGTTTAGATGCACGCCCTGGATGGGACTTATGGGACTTGTAGTGCCTCACGTCGCGCTAATGTTCAGTTGGTAACTTTTCAAGCCCACAGATGGGGCTCACTGTGTGGAATTCGTGCAAAATCCACACATGCCCTCCACTATCAAACGGTTGGTGTCAAAAACAGGTATTCTTGCATTTGATCGACCAGTTATGGTCTCCCAATGCAATGTTCTGGTGGAAGATCTATGGGAGACTTTGTGCTCCTGTTTTTGGAAGAGTAAAGAGTCCCGATTGTGCAGGATCACTTTCAAGAAACATTGGAATAACATCCAGGGTTGCTACCATTCCCTTGTCCTGATGAAGATCCTTTGAAGCATCTGTAGGCTGTAGTAATTTCAGCACATTAAACTGTTGACTGTTATTATTTATGGATATATGTACAATACACTCAATAAGTGGGTTTCACAGAAGAGGTTGCATTTCCAATCAGTCGATGTTGGACTTGGCCCTTTTGGGAGGTTCTAATATGACATAATGGTAGTGATTTCTGGTCTCTGCGCACTTTAGCACTGTGGGCCAGTGTAAAGTGCGTGCGCTCTCTGAGTGCATGTGGTCAGATAGGCCTGTCCTGCCATAGGAATGCATGGGGGATATGTGTGTCCATGGTAATTTCTGATGTGAGAGTAAAGCAGGTGCGAGTTTGGTATGTGCAAACTCATGAGATTAAATGCTGCGCAACGGTGTGCGCAGATTTATTGTGCCTAGTGGAGAAGTGCCACTTTTAGAAGTTGACATTTCTGTGTGCAGTGTCTGCCTGCCTGATGTTAATTGTGTGTCTGGTTTGTGATTGACAAGGGCTGGCTGGTGTGCTTGGCTCCAGGAGCCAGAATGGGTCTGCCTGGTGGTGAATAGGGAGATCTGCATGCAGATGGGAGGGAGGAGTTGCACCTGGGACCTGAATAGGGCTGGTCCTCCCCTCCAGAATGCTGGCTCCACACCCTGTGGTGCGTCTGATGTCCCTGGCCTGTCCTGTGAATAGAGGAGAGGAGCTGAGCAAAACAAAGTGCTCAAGTGTTCCTGAACCAGTTGTAACTGGTTCTCTACTAGCCCTGTGCTGTGTCACAAAGGGATTTTTCTGTATAAGGGGCTGTGTCCCCATAAAGATGTTCTTGCTTGTGACTGGAATCTACCAGGGCCATGCTGCTGCTGGGGCTCAGGGGAAGGTTTGCCTCACTTGGCCCTGCCCTGCCCCTGGATACCTGGAGGACTCCTTGGGACCCTTCTTCCTGGGCCCCGCTATACCCTAGGACGCTTTTGCGCTGTTTTGCTCTCTGGGGCTAGGTGCCTGTGCCCTTAGCGTGTGGGCTGCTTTATCCCAATTCGCCCACCTTATTTTTTAACTTACAGGTGCCCACCCTGCATTTTGTCCACTTGTTCTGTGGTTGCCTATGCCCAGTGAGCAGGTGCCCACCCTGCATCTTCGTGTTAATTTTATATTTGCTGCGGGTGCCCACCCCGCTTGTTGGAGTCTCAAGTGGGTACCCACCCTGCTTTGTAGGTTTACTGAAGAGGGAGCCGAGCCCCTCATTGTGCCCCTCGCTTCACCACCGCAGCACGGGAGAAGAACCAAAAGCGGAAGTCCGGCCAGCTGCCTGATTGTGGGCGGGGCCGAAGACACATGCTAGAGCCTCTCTCCCTGGCCGGGAGAAGCCGCACCGAGCCTCGCGGGCTCCACGCTAAGTCCCGGTCCCGAGATGGGGGACTGGGTGAACCAGGGCACTGATGTGGCGGTGCTCCCATGAGTAGGGAGAGCCCCATTTGCCGCCGCACTCAAGAGGAGTCCCGGGTCCCAGGAGGGGGCCCGGGTGAAGAGAGGTCAAGATCGGAGTCCTACAGAAGCCAGGTGAGCAGGGCTCCTGTTCGAGGGTGCCTGGCAGAGGCACCTGGTCAGAGCGGCCCCGTTTGTGCAGCGGGCCGCTCCAACGTGGAGATAGTGGTTTAAATGGCCCACCCCCGAGGGGGTCCCGAGGTCCCCGTATCCGGGGCCATATCGAGGCGCATTGTCGGCGCCTGCCCGGCCTCACTTGTGAGGGGGTAGCCCCAACGACAAGGGGCATGTTTATTTGAAGTGCCTGTGTGGCTCTACCATGGCCTTATTTGTTTAAAGAGCCTGTGTGGCTCTAACCTGGCCTTATTTTTTTAAAGTGCCAGTGCGCTCCACAGTGCTTGGGGGCATTAGTTTCCTTTCAGAGCCTAGGTGGCTCCACAGTTTGGCCCCACTATTTCTAGAGCCTAGATGGCTCCAACGGTTGGCACATTTCTGTTAAGGGTTACTGAGAGCCCCTGCCGCATTTGCTAACTTTCACAGCTGCCCAGCAAGTAGTGGGCAGCTGCTTCGTTTAGGCCCTCATGTCATGGTTCTCAGCTGCCCAGCAAGTAGTGGGCATCTGCAACGTTTAGGTTTTGCTCAGTGGCGCACCCTTGACCTTCGCTGTCTAGGCAGCAGCCCTGACTTTGTGGACATAGGGCATTTGGCCTCCTTCCTGAGATGGCCAGGGGGATTGTTACATTGATAGAGCGCCAGGCCCTAATGTGATTTATGTGCTAATGTGATTTTGGTTCTAGGATATGTATTGTGTATAGTATGTTTTGCGCACCCTATTTTGATGCCTCTAAAATATGGTTTATAAATATGAGGTTGGTTTGCCTATTTTGGTTTGTGTAAGTGAGATTATACTTCACTGTGTAATTTACGCCCCAAGTGTGATTTATACGTAGATGGTTAGGGTCTAATGTATTTAGACTTGTGGGATACTGTGCATAATCTAGTTTATGTCACAGACTGATGCAAAGTACAGTGATTACCAGTGTTTACTGGTTGTACGTTTTATGATCTATTTTGCTTTTACCAAGTTCACCTTATGATGGTTCTGACAGTGGTCCATGTGGCTCTGTCAGGTGTACATAATCCCTCGTAAATCTTGCCACGTGCCAGTTGGCACAGTGTACAGTATGTGTTTACTATTCTAATGTGTTTTGAAAATACAAAGGCTATTTTTGATATAACCATGTATGGAGTTCCTTTTGTAGTGTGTCTGGGATGTTGTTGCTGTTGTGTGCGTGCGCAAATGCTTTACACATTGCCTCCGGGATAAGCCTGACTGCTCGTGCCAAGCTACCAAGCGGGTGAGCATGGGTTATCTTTGGCATGTAACTCCCTTGCCCTGACTAGAGTGGTGGTCTCTGCCTGGCTTTGGCGCAAGCCTTAGCCAACCAGAGATCCCATTTCTAACAGTCGACAGTTCATTTATTTCTGTGTTTCTATTACAAGTGCACCATTTATTACCATTGTCACAATTTCCAGGCACAGCGCCGAATCAGATTAAGTTACAATTTGTAACCTACTTAATCAATAAAATTTAGTTAGGTTTTTTTACAACTTAATCTTATTCCATTTTTTACAGACCAACCTAACAATATATAACTTAGTTCATAATAATATTTACTGATCCACAAAAATAGTGATCACAAACTCTGACCATTATTTTGCGACCAGTAAATAGTATATTTGGACTTACGAGCTGGTAAGGCTGCCCTAGATATAGACCACAAAGGCAGTCATGCTACGTCACTTCCTCCTGAGAGTTGTTACTGCCATGTTGTACATGCACAAAACACATTGACTTGGAAGATGCTGCCAAACCATCCTCGTTTAATCAGCGAGTAACTTTCACAATGCATTTTTAATATCCAGAAAATAAAAACAATCATGTTATTGAAATAAAAATAGCCTGCTAAGCTGGCAAATGACCGCTGTCCATTCAATATCTGTTCGCTCAGCCCACTTTGCAGTATCTATATCTCATGAGGGTGGTGTGGAACACTGCAGGACTACTATAGTGTGGATTGAAATCTCTAGCGAAATGGAAGATACTTTTTATTTAAACAGAATTCCTTTGGTGGCCTTACAGGAAGTGCTGGGAGAACTGCCCCTTGACATTCCTGCGAAAGAAAAATGGCAGGATAACCCAACAGCGTGCCCTTACTCTACTCTAAGTTATGTTTTCTATTCCCTCTCCTGTTTCTCTAATATCTGCTCTTTTTACCACTCAAAGGTTTTGTATTTTTTTTAATTTTTTCTTTTTTTTTAAAATCTCTTTATTGATATTGCAAGAGGTAAATATAAGCAATATATGTACAAACAGAAGTAGATAACACCAGTTAACACATCGTTTACAACAGAAAAACAATGATCTTTCAATTTGCAAAAATGTCTCTGAGCCAGCCAACATCTTCCCCAATTCTTATCCAAATAAATTCATCCAGACTTTCTCTTTTTTCTTCAAAGAGTTAGGACCCCTTAGTCTCGCCAGAGCAATCTCCATTGTGTAAATTTCCTTTACTAGACTCCACCACTCTATTGTATGAGGAGGATCTGGCGATATCCAAGATCTGGCAATAGTTAGTCTGGCACAAGCAAAAATAATAGAAATAAGGTCCCTGTTGGGACAGTTCACATCCTGGATATCTAATAAAATCAGATGAGCAGACAAAGGTGGGAAAGCAAGCAAATTCATATTAAGTATCATTTCTAGTCCTTTCCAAAAGTTAGTTAAAGCGGGACATGAGAAAAACATATGCTCTATGTTTGCAGCTTCTAATAAACACTTAGAGCATCTGGTGCGCTCATTAGCCTGATTCTCTAGAGCCCAGCTAGCAATCCTTTCTGGGGTGTAATAAAGTTGACAAACCGTACGATATGCTTGCAGCCTAATGTTAGAAGAATGCACCACTCTATTAATTTGAGTGAGTGTAGTAGAGATCTGTATGGCAGAAATGTTAACACCCAGCCGATCGGACCATTTAAGAGCCAATTTACCACAATCATCTTTTTTATCTTTGTTCAAGTTATAATAACCTTCACTAATAAGTGACTTAGTCCGTTTTGAGTACACACATTTAAGAATGTCTGATTGCTGAACTTCCCTGACTTTCATCTTGTGAACAATAAAATCATGAATTTGCATATACTTGAAGTACATTCCATCATTCAGTTTATATATGTTTTTTAGTGCTTCAAATCCTAAAAAAACGTTGGTGCCATACATATCCCCCAGTGTGATTAAGCCGTGCCTTGTCCAAGCTATTCCTACCCCATCCGAAAAGATTCCCGGTAATCCAGGGTTTTCCCATAATCTTAATTCTGCATTGAAAAAGGAGACTTTCTCATGAGCCATTAATTGTTTCCAAATTTGGGAGGTGTGTCTAGCAGTCTTAAACTTGACTCTTTTAAAATAGTTAGGGTCGTTTACTCTAGTAAGAAATTGATTGCTATCTTGACCTAACATAAACTTATGATAAAAAAAAGGGTTTTCAGTGCATAGTAAACTCCGCAAACGGCCAATAAAAGAGGAAAAAAAGTAAAGTCTGAAGTCAGGAAAATTTAGACCCCTTTTTCAATTGGGAGTTTCAACTGATTAAGAGCTCTTCGCGCTTTTTTATAGCCCCAAATAAAGCTACTACATATTCCATCGAGTTTTTAAAAAAAATCAATATTAAGACGCAAAGGGATTGATCTATATAGGTAGAGAACTTTAGGTAGAATTTTCATTTTTATTAAGTTAAGGCGACCTACAAGGCTTAATGGAATCTTGTGCCATTTTTTTAAAGATGCCGCTGTTTCTTTAACCCCTTCGACGCTGATGACGAGCTGGGCTTGTCATGAGGTAGCCTCCTCGCACGCTCATGACGAGCCCAGCTCGTCACGTAACATGCGCTTTTGAAAATCTCAGCGTACGGGCGGAATTCCGCCCGCACTCATGCGGTTAAGAAGCAAGTCATAATTGAGGGTTATTACGTCTTCTAACTTGGCCGAGATCTTAACCCCAAGATAGGTAGCGTTCTTACATATACCCAATATTATTCCTGCTGGCTTATAGTTTGCGACAACCTGAGTTTTTTTAGCGTTTAGTTTATAGCCGGATACCTTACCGAATCTTTCTGCCTCTTTAGTTAGAGCCGGAACAGCTTTGGACACATCAGTAGTAAATACAGCGATATCATCCGCATACACGGTGATTTTTAAGCTGTTTCCCTTGTAATTGAAAGAAATAATATCGCTAGATATTAACTAAGCATTAAGAAAAGGTTCCAATGACAAAGCAAATAGCAGGGGTGACAAAGGGCACCCCTGCCTCGTTCCTCTTTCTATTGAAAAAGATGCAGAGCTTTTGCCCGCATAATTAATCGTGGCCATTGGATGATCGTATAATGACTGGATCCAGCCAAGGTATCTACCCTTAATACCATATGCATCAAGCACTGCCCATAGGTACTCCTACCCCACTCGGTCAAACGCTTTTTCAGCGTCAAGAAGAATCATACCGAGTGGGGTGTAGTTAGTGTTAGCTATATCAAAGGCCGTAATGGCCATATTGGCATGGGCCGTGGTGTCTCTGCCCATAACAAACCCGTGCTGTTGCGTGTTAACAAGTTCTGGCATAAGGGGAGCCAGACGGTTTGCTAAAATCTTAGCAAACGCTTTCGCATTTGCATTGATCAAAGATATCGGCCTGTATGACCCGCATTCCTCTACAGGTTTTTGTTTTTTCAGAAAAAAAATGATCTTCACTGTTCGCCATGAAGGAGGGGCAATCCCAGTTTCCACCATTGAATCAACTAATAATTTAAATAAAGGAAAAAGTTCTTCAGAGCAAATCTTATAAAGTTCAATGGGAAGCAGATCTTCCCCAGCCGCTTTTCCCGGGGGAAGTGACAAGAAAGCTGTTTTAATCTCGTCTAGTGTAATCTCAGAGCTAAGCAGATTGACGGCTTCTTTTTCATAATCTCCATTCAAATAGACTCTCAAATAAGACATGATATCTTTTTTAATTGGGCGATTTTCGGGGGTATATAAATTGTGATAGTATTTGGCAAATTGTTCTAGAATCTCATCTGGTTGATGGTACATAATCGAGTCCATGCCTTTAATTGATTTGATTTTAGTTTTAGCTTTCTGGTCTGCAGCCTTATATGCTAGGACTTGCCAATTCTGTCTCCACTTTCATATTGAGACAAGTGAAATTTATGCAATCTGGCGCTACTCTTCTCTCGCAGATATTTTTTTGTCTCTGATTGTAAGTCCGCTAGTTCTAATCTGATCTGAGCGATATCATTATCAGATGCCCCCTGCCGGAGGGCTAGTACTAATCTTTTTTCCAATGACAATATATGTAGGTTAGTTTGTTTGAGAGTGTTGCGTATTTCTGCATTTTTCCGAAATACATATTGTTGGGCAAAGCCCCTTACACTAGCCTTACATGCTTCACATACTGATATGATTGCTGCCGTGTTCAAGTTTATTTCAATAAACTCTTTTATATGTGCTTTCAATTGTGACGTAAATAGAGGATCTGATATTAAATATCTTGGAAATGTAAAACTGCGTACGTCTTTCCTAATGCTGCCAATCTTTATTGTCAAGAGTATAGGATTGTGATCTGAGGTTATTCTAGGGCATAGTTCAATAATACATCCTTCAATGATTCTGTCAGTAGCCCAGGCTAGATCCATTCGAGAGCAAAGCTTATGAGGATGTGAATAATATGTAAACCCGGCTACATTGGGGTGAATAGTTCCCCATACATCCTTCAAATTATGTATGCGGCTTAGTTCCTTTATGGCAGCCCTTACTTTACGCATCCGCGATGAAGAAGCTTGCCTAGTAGAGTCCTCAACATAGTTCATCACGCAGTTAAAATCCCCCATTATTAACAGTTCACCCTCCCATTCAAGAAGTTCTACATTTAATGAGTCAAACATGTTCGGGTCGTCTATATTAGGCCCATAAACAACTCCAAATACATATTTACTGTTCTCATATTGAACTTGTGCTAACGCCCATCTACCTTTTGGATCAGCAGCAGTCCTTATAATGTCTAGCATGAACTGTTTTTTCTTTAATATGGCCACTCCCCTGATGGAGGCACCTAGTGTAGAACAAACAATAAGGTCATAACCTAGTATAGTGTGGATTGAAATCTCTAGCGAAATGGAAGATACTTTTTAATTAAACAGAATTCCTAAGGTGGCCTTACAGGAATTGCTGGGAGAACTGTCCCTTGACATTCCTGCGAAAGAAAAATGGCAGATTAACTCAACAGCGTGCCCTTACTCTACTCTAAGTTATGTTTTCTATTCCCTCTCCTGTTTCTCTAATATCTGCTCTTTTTACCACTCAAAGGTTTTGTATTTTTTTAAAATTTTCACTGGATTGACTGAATAATGTTTACAGCATTGGTCATGATTAATTTTGTTTGTGGTTCTAAAAGAGGTTTTCAGGGATAAGTAGTGGAAAAGTAGTTTAATAAAATATATGATGATCGAGGTTGAGTATCCATCACATTTTGGGACTTCCAAAAATTCAAATCCAACATAAAACACCAAGTTGAAAATTATATTTGAAATACTGAGCCTATACTAATTATTGAATGATGGAATTATCAAGACCAACTTCACAAATATCAAATTACCCCTTTTTCACTAGCATTCCTTAATACACTGTTCAGTAGCATACCCTATAGCAGCACAATCTGCCCTATAAGATATACATTTGTATCATATATTTTTCAAATTCAGAGCTCTAGTTAAGTTCTGAAACAATCATATATGTGTAAAAAATAAACACAGGAGATGAAAAATCCAGTGGCTCATTGCACACAGTGGAAATAGGAAATCATAGCGTACATCACAGATTTCCTCACTTCATGAATTTGTGATGTTGGAGAAAAATCACTGACATAATTTTGAAAGACACATTATCGTCCTACAGAAATATCGATACAAAAATATCGAAAACACTAATATCGAACTCCTTTGCTTAACTAAAAAATTACAAAAATATCGGATACACAATATCGACATACATGAATATCGATACCACTAATATCGATGACAAACATATCGATATATCAAAATATCGACAACCAGTACAAAAGATACACAAAGTAAATAATATCGGAAACAACATTATCAACAACACTAATATCGCAAATTTTTAAATATTGACGAGATACTATAGGAACAAATGCAACTATAAAACAACAAAATTAATATTTTATTACTTTAAATAACAACAATAATTATTAATCTACAAAAACACTTCTACTACATTTTTACTATATGTTTATTAAAACATAAATAATAAAAATATCACTACAAAAACTACTACATTAATATTATTATCTTTATATATAACAATACCAAAACATGTAATTATATAATATATAACGAAAAGTTTTTAAATAAATCAATTAAACTAAACATACCAAACTACTAATTAGCGTTTTCCTTATTTGGAAACTAACCACCTCAAAAAAATTCAAAAAATACAAACTAACCAATAAAAACACTGCAAATTCGAATTAACCAATAGTATACTAATTGCAACTTCATAAACACTATAAAACAGTTAACAATGAAACACAACCCACACCCAAAAAAAAGAAAACTACAGGAGAGAAAATTCTGGAGGACTTCAACTACACATAGAAGAAAATCAACATATAAAAGAAAAGAAACTGCATTAAAAGTAAGTTATTAAATTAAGCTAAATATTATTAACAGCTAAAATGTTTAAAAAGCACAAATTGTATCTAAATAGTAATGAATATTTTCTTTTTATTTTCTCTTCCCACTGCAGCTTAATCTAAAAACAACAAAAAACCAACAGAAAATGCCAAAAAGGATACAAATAACAAAGTATTTACCAAACCATTATAAAAGAGTAGAGCAAATCAGCCAAAGTTAAAAGTAAAAGCAAAAGCACTACTGTCAACTATAAAAAATGTAAGAACAATAATACAAAAACATTTACTATTATTTTTCAGAGAAAGAAAATACAAAACGAAAATACAACAGAAAAAGAAACACCAGCACATTCTAAAACAGAATTACCATCAATGTAAGTATATAATATAAAAAAATATATATATTTAAATTGAAATGCATAGAACAACATTTTAAATAACTATAACATATATTTTTTATAGATTAACATACAGCAAAATGACTGAAGGAGCTGAATTCATAACCAGACAGAAGGGAAAACTGTTACAGTGTTATATGGGGTACACTTATACACAACAAAAACAATTTGGGTTAAAAGTGAACTGGAAATGTTGTAAATATTACTCAGATAAATGTTACGGGAGAGCAACAACTAGGGAAACAACTGTACTTTATACTAGGGAGCATAACCACCGACCGAACGTAACAGAAATTGAAGGAAGATCTGCATTAGAAAATATAAAAGAGGCCAGCACAGGTTCCCAAAAGCCAACAAGTATCATTTTAAAAGAACAAATTCCCAAAATCCCAAAGATAGCTACCACACAAATGCCAAGTGTAGCTTCACTAAAAAGAACAATTTCATGCACCAAAAAAACCCTACCACTACAATTCCCAGAGCCTATAGTGAAGTCATTCTAGGTCCTGAACAAAGAATACGTTTAAACAAACAACCATTTATCATTTATGATAACGAAAGCAATGACAAAAGACTAATAATATTTGGCCCTTCTAATACCCTAACAAAACTACAGGAAAGACAACATTGGATGATGGATGGGACTTTTAATATGTGTCCCAAACCTTTTTTCCAATTATATACAATACACGGCCTATATCAAAATTGCAACATACCATTACTTTACGCACTATTATCAAATGAAAATAATTGCACATACATGGAATTATTAAGCACAATAAAACAGAAAACAAATGACTATTCCCCTGAAAATATAATATTAGATTTCGAACAATCAATGCTTATTACAATCTTAAAAGTACATCCCCATACCTGCATCCAGGGCAGCTATTATCATTTCAACCTATGGAGAAATTTGCAGAAAACAACACTAAGCATAGAATATGCCACACATGCATCTTTTGCCTATCAAATAAAAAAAATTAACTGTGCTTGCTTATGTCCCAGAAAATGTCGTTGTAGAACACTACAACATCTTAATTGACAGTAACTTTTATAAACAAAATGAATCTAAACTAAGTCCACAATTGGACTATTTAGAGGATACATGGGTGGGAAGACTCCACAGATCTGGCCACAGAAGAAATCCTAAATTTTTAATACCCGGTGGAATGTATATAGGAGAACATTAAATTGCGAATCCAAAACAAACAATGCAGTCGAAGGTTGGCATAATTTCTTCCTTCAATCAACAGGCAGAACAAAATCTAGTTTTGAAAAATGTATACAATGCCTACAAAAGGAACAAAGCTACCAAGAGTTCCGAATGGAACAATCCATAACTCAATTAACACCCAAAACATCCAAACAAACAAAGCAAATGCATAGCTATTTAGAACAACAGGTACAATCGTACCCTAGTACTAAAGGAATCGAATACTTAAACATAATAGCCCAAACTCTTCTTTAAATCAGTACCACCAACAAATTCCTAATAAAATACATCCACCAATGAAATGCACATACAATTTAAATATTTGATTCCAAAAATAATTATTGTGTGCAATATATTTTTAATAATTCATGAATATATATACACACATTAATAATATGTGTAATAAAATAACAATTAACAATAACAACAAAAACATTACCCACCCACAATAAAAATAAACAACTTAAAAAATGTATTCCAAAGGCTTCAAAAACCATGTTCTGCCAACATAATCCATGAATGAAAAAATAATGTTGCCCCTAAAAAAATGAAAAAATACAACTGTACCCAAAAAGAATAATCCACGTAATGAAAGTCCTTACAAGGTTAACATAAACAATAAAAAATTAATCATTTAATTTATTTAAATTATACTTGACTAGTAAAAAATACAATACTATGTTAATAAAAGTGTACAAATTGTTGTACTATTATTAAAAAATATACCTATGTTGTACAATTATAAAAATAAATATTATGAACAAATTATTATTTATCATTATAATTTAAAAAAAGTAATAACATGTACATAAAGCTTTGGAAATGTTTTACACATTTGTTAATAATTTGTTTTCATGTAAAAATATTGTTAAAAAATTAATATGAATATTTAAAATATTATTATTATTATTATTTTTTAATTAATATGTACACAAAGAATGTATTGAAAATTTAAAAATTTACATTATATTTAATAAAAGTATACTTTCTTTCACAAACTGTATACAATACCTAACACTGTAAGAAATATAATGTGTTAATAAATTGTACAAAATATACTTTACAAATATTAAAATTCATCAAAAATGTACAAAAATATGATTCTAAATTCATGCATTAATACATTTGTATAAAATAAAAATATAATAAAAATGTTTATGTTATGTTATGTTATGTTATTTTTATTTATACAGTGCACAGCTGCCCCAGCAAAGGGGCGTCCTGACGCTATGAGAAAGCAAACACAAACACAACATCAGAAAGAGAAAAATACAGATAAGAACCTAACGTTTAAGCAAACAGAGCCCTTTTGATGGCGCGTCTAAACTGGAGGAGATCGTCCATAGCCCGGATCTCACAAGGCAGAAGGTTCCACCACCTGGCGGCTAACACTCGAAAGGAGCGGCCGCCGATTCTGCTCAGCCTAAAGCAGGGAACCACTGCTAGACTCTGGCCTAAAGATCTCAGCGCTCGCAAAGGAACATAAGAAGTTAAAAGATTCGCCAAAATCTGGGGAGACATGCCTTTAAGAATTTTAAATGCCAGGCAGAGCACCTTGAATCTAATCCTCTGCTTAACAGGGAGCCAATGAAGCGAGTGCAACGTTTTTGCTACCGAGCACCGCCTAGGCAGGCCTACCACTGCTCTGGCTGGGCGTTTTGCACTCGCTGCAGCCGGGTAAGTTCCGACTGATTTAGCCCGGCCAAGAGCGAGCTGGCATAATCCAGCCGGGACAGTACTGATGCCTGAACCACCAGCTGTCTGTTACTGTTTCTTTCAACTCATATTGAATAAAAAAAATACACCAAGTACATTTTTTTTTATTAATGGTATTTATTTTATTGTCTTTACATTAGATACAATATACATACATAATATGGACACTAATTACATATAATATACAATTCCCACTCCAGCCTACATTAAAATGGAGAAAGTGCTGGACACTAATTAAATATAATTTACTATTTCAACTCCAGTCTATATTAAATTGGGGTAGGTGCTGGACACTAATTAGATATAATTTACTATTCAAACTCAAAGCAGATCTCCGTACGAATTGTACCAAACACCGTACGACTTACATATACGTACAAATCGCCTTCAGAACATGCAGTACGCGACGTCCGTACAGATCGAAGCAGCTTTTTCCGACCCAGCAAGTACGATTCATTACAACAGCACTCCATACGACTCTTTTTATACGGAAGTTTAAAACGTCCATAAAAGCAGATGTCAAATCAAACCGCAGGCGAAATGGACCCCCCTGGGTACGGGAGTACACCCCATGCTTGCAGGGGTATGGTGCGTAGGGATACGGTGCCGGTACGGTGCGTAGGGGGTACGGTGCCACGGGATACGGTGCGTAGGGGTACAGTGATATGGGGTACGATTCATAGGGGTACATGTACGATGCATAGGGGTACAGAACATAGACGTACGGTGGGTACCCCCATGATTGCAGGGGTACGGCGCGTATGTGAATGTGTGGTTCTCCGTACAAATTGCTCATACGGCGTTTCCCGTATGAATTGCGTTCTCGGTTCCCGGTCCGGATCTTACTTGTCACATACGGCATGTTTACGATTCGTATGGTTCACTTTGAGGGTCCGTATCGTACGGATTTTCCCTTGCTTTTCGTACGGTTCGCTACGATTCGGACATATTTTTTACTACGGATCGTACTACGCAATTCGGACATATTTGTACGATTAGTACGGAAATGGCTAGGAATCTGGATCCTCGTTTGGATTTGTTTCCCGATTCGGATTCGACCCCTAAATTGGGGTAGGTGCTGGACACTAATTAAATATAATTATATAATTTGCTATTCCAACCCCAGTCTACATTAAATTGGGGTAGGTTCTAGACACTAATTAAATATAATTTACTATTCCTACTCCAGTCTACATTAAATTGGTGTAGGTGCAGGACACTAATTAAACATAATTTACTATTCCCACTCCAGTCTACATTAAATTAGGGTAGGTGCTGGACACTAATTAAATATAACTTACTATTCCAACTCCAGTCTGTGCTGGACACTAATTAAAATATTATTCACTATTCTAACTCCAGTCTACATTAAATTGGGGTAGGTGCTGGACACTAATTAAATATAATTTACTATTCCAACTCTAGTCTACATTAAGGGGTCCATTAGGAAGGCGGGCGGACTTTGCCCGCCTGCCATCCTCATGCAAAATGGGACCGCCTGCCATTGGAGCAGCGGTCCCGCCTTTGCCATTAGGATGCGCTCGCCACACTGGTGGGCGCATACTGTATTTTTACCATTGCGGCGGGCGGTGCTGAAAGCTAATTAAATATAATATACTATTCCAACTCCAGTCTACAATAAATTGGTGTAGGTGCTGGACACTAATTAAATATAATTTACTATCCCCACTCCAGTCTACATTAAATTAGGGTATGTGCTGGACACTAATTAAATATAATTTAGAATTAATTAAAACCAGTAGGTAAAAACGGGTGTTACAAAGCCCAGTTCAGAGCAACTTCAGGTTAACAGAATAGTAAAGGTCAATGTTTTGCAAGATCAATCTCATCTACTTCGTGCAAAATACGCAATAAGGGGTCCAAGTAAGATGCAACGCTCCAATACCTGACAAGTCTGCACTATATAACACTGCAGAAAAACTAAAGATAAAAAGTGTTTTGCACACTTCTGTCATTGGGCTACATATGGGCTACATCTGGGTGATATTTGTGTTACATTTGGGCTCTTTTGTCTCTGGTGGCACTTTTGGGAGACTTATTTGTCATACAGTTTCCTAATTTCCTCATTTACTGCAGTCTCTTCAGTAGGAAATTCTTTCAGTTTTTTACTTGGATTCAATCAAGAAGGCATTCAGATGTGTCACACATTTGCCATAAACTCAGAATGTTAGCACTCTAGTTGTTCATTAGATCACTGTAATAAATCTACTGCTCACCAGGGAGTTAACTGGAAGTCTACTGCTGGTATTGAAAGTGATTGTTTCAGTCTGCAATTCAGAATGTTCTTATGAAATAGAAGAGGATTTCAGATTTCATAATTTTGTCATAAGTAAGACTGTTAGCTCTCTAGTTGTTCTTTAGAACACTCTGGGAAGCTGCAGTAGAACACAAAGGAATCAACTGACAGTCTCTGCCCTTGCTGGGTGTACATGTTTTACTGAGAATGTCAGACTTCATTCTCACATGACTGAGAAAGATAATGTGGATTTACAGAAAATATGCTCTCATGTTAACTTCTGGAGCACCTTCCAAAACTCTATGGGACAATCATGTGAAAATAGTTTTCTCTCAAACATGAGTCATGATAGCCCAGCAGAAGGTTTTTCACAGGGTAAAGTCACCTTAGAACACACCACAATTCCTGAAATTAGTATGGTACCATCAACAATTGAATTCTAATGTAACTAAAGTCTGTAATCACCCTTTATAGTTCTCCTTTTGTTAACCTTCAAAATCTTGGATTCTACAATGCATTTCAATGAGGTACTATCATGTATATTGGTCCCAAGATGGCTGGCAGCAATTCCAGGATGAAGTGCTGACAGCCAATCACATCTCACAATGACATGTGCGGTTAGTCCCTGCCCAGATATCGATTTTTTTTCTTTTTCAAATTTCTCAGGGACTACTGAACGGATTTACACCATTGAACAAAAAGAGTTCTTTCTTAACCAAGGGTTACCTTTTTGCCAAATTTGGTGTAATTCCATTTAGCAGTTCGGACTGTAGCCGTGTCTAAAGTTCCTATGCAAATTAACATGGAGAAAACATGTTTTGGGACCCCCTATTTTCTCTGCCCCCACTTACTGAATCACCCCAAAACTTTTAAGATAGTAGCTGACCGGAACGCCCCACGAGTTTTGAAAATTTCGCGAAGATTCGTCAATCGGCGCCAAAGTTATTGGGAAAAGAATGTTACGATTTTCCTATGGACAATAGGTCCTAACTATAACTACCTACTGGCGGTCGGTAATATATAATAGAGAATGTAGTATTTATTTGCACTTGCACTTTAAAAACTCTGCTTCCGCCCTCAAAGGCGCCATGTGACCAAGGCCTCGTGTAGGCCGAAACGTTATGCTGTCTGTTGCAGAATAAAATTTACTCACAGATCAACTTGGGTCTCTAGTTTCTTGGCGGTAGCGGTGGGAGTCGAACCTGTGAGCTGTTGCTGCCTGTGGAACCTGTGCTCATATATATATATATATATATATATATATATATATATATATTCACTGAAAAAACCATAGGTTATAGACCATATATAGTTAGGAATTTGCATTTAAAAAACCTTATTTTACTCACACAAAACCATTGAAATTCCATATATAGTTAGTTGCACTAACTATATATCGCGCGCCCGCAATCCACTGCTGATCATGTCACATATTACATCATTCATGACATGGTCAGTGACATCACTGATGACATCACTGATGACATCTCAAATGACATCACTGATGACAACATCCAGTGACTGTATGTTTCTATAAAGTTAAAATATGTCTTACATATTGAAGAATGAGTGGATGTATAAGTGTCTGGATGAAGGATTTAGTAGGTGCGTGACTGACTGTATGAGTGAGTGATTAAATGTGTCTCACTGAGTGCATGGGTTAGTGACTAAACTGTCTTAATTTGTGCATCATTATGTCTGTTGTGATGTAAACTGCTGCATGTGTTGATCATTAGCTATACGAGAGGCTATATGTGTTATTAATTGGTTGCCCAAGTATTTCTATGGGAGATTGAGTTTGTGTGGGGGTGGCTGGAAGGTGTGTGACTCTATGCATAGATGTGTGAGCAGTTTATTCACTAGGTGTATGAGTTCAAGACTGCATGTGGAAACAGCTACATGGGCAGTTGACTGTGTGCATGAGTGTATTGATGAGTGAATGGATATCTCAATGCTACATGTCATAGTAAGTACATATGTAAAACACAGTACATGTGAGAGTTGGCATATATAAATAACTGTGCATGAGAGCCACTGAATGAGTGAGTGGTTGTATCGATCATTGTGAACTTGTATCAGGGATTGTATAAGAGAGTAAATATGTGTTAGTATATGTTTCAATAAGTAAGGTGTGTTTAACTGTATAGTTGAAGAAATGGAGGTGAGATTGTTTCTTTGCATGACTGACTGGGTGTGTGAGTAACTCCATGGATGAGTGGCAGTGTGTGAGTGTCTGTATACACTGAGTGTATCTAAGGTTATATTAGAGTCTGAAGAGGTTTATCGTATTAGCACAAGAATGATGTCAAATGAGATGTCATCAGTGATGTCATCAGTGATGTCATTTGAGATGTCATCAGTGATGTCATCAGTGATGTCACTGACCATGTCATGAATGATGTAATATGTGACATGATCAGCAGTGGATTGCGGGTGCGCGATATATAGTTAGTGCAACTAACTATATATGGAATTTCAATGGTTTTGTGTGAGTAAAATAAGGTTTTTTAAATGCTAATTCCTAACTATATATGGTCTATAACCTATGATTTTTTCAGTGAATTTTCAAGGTTTTGTAAATGCTAATTCCTAACTATATATGGTCTATAACCTATGTTTTTTTCAGTGAATTTCAATGGTTTTTTAATAGCAAATATCATAAGCTGTCGAATGTCAAGTACGTGGTAAGTGAAAACATTTTCGTGTTTATGCACACTGATCTGCTTTGAATGGTGCCCCCCCCCTCATTTCTATTAGGAGTACTCTCTCTTTGCAGATAGTGAAAGGTAGTTAACGCAGGCCTTTGCCCCCGTTGTAATCCGTCGTGCCTGCTTCTCTCTCCATTTGATTGATTGTTATCCAAGTATTTACTGTTTTAGAATTAGTTCTCTTTGGTTCATTCTCTATTTACAAACAAACACAGAGTCGCAATACTCTGTTTAGTCTTTGCAGATAACGAAAAATTGTGTAAAAAAAAGAAAAGGAATCGAGCAAAATCAGTAGGCCACTAATGGGATCTCTTTTTGACCTCGCTAAAATAGAAACATTAGGAACAACCCCTCATGACAAATACAAAACTAGTGAGATGAACTGAACTCCACACAATGATGGCTGCAAAACAGCTCGGCTCCGCCACCCACCCCGCCCAAAATAACGATAAAGAGCGGCTGCCATGATTGGTTACGGAATGGCCACGACGGAGCTACGAAATGGTGCTGCTCTCATGCTAACCCCAGCTTCAGTCTGAAACATCCAGAAACACTGTAGACACCAATTCGATCAGTTCCGGTAGCGCCCCAATGTAACCCGGTAGAGAAGAACTAGCCCTCCCCTCTTTGACTGATGGTTCTTGTTGCCTGTCCCTTCTGTTGTCATTTAACAGAACTATTTAGCCTGCTGAAAGGGGTTGTGTTCCGACCGCTGGTTGGTGGAGACATTTTGACTATATTCTGGACCTGCGTTGTCGCGTAATGCGTCATATGACGGGCCGCGTTAGCGCATCCGGAAGTCATCCGGGGCGCGCAGCGCGTAACGTAAGCATAACAAGTCATGTGACTTGTTAATAAAACTTTTCATTGGTTCATTTTACTTTTCTTATTGTAATGATGAAAGGCTTGGTCATATGACCTAAAAATTACGCTTTTCATTACTTCCGAACATTATGTTTTTCTTAAATATATGTTATAATGTTCCAGGCTAATGTACTTTCCCGGAAATTTTACAACTGTCCTGCAAGTAAAATATATTCTTTTCTCGAGAAAAAGAGCGTTTCTTCGTCCCATGACGGAGCCGTTGAGCAAAAGAGGGTCGACCTGCTGTCTTAGTCGCCGATACGCCTGAATATGAGATTCTTATCGATCACTTTATGTTGCAGGAATAGAAAACACAACAGCCCTTGACCATTTATCTTTACTGCGTTCCTTCGTATTATACCTTTTACCCTTCATGTAATTGGTCTGCTTTATTTCACTTGCCTTTTAATGATTCTAAAACAGTCACTATTATTAAAAACTTTACCAATGTATACACTACTACCATGTTTTCTTTTAAAAACCTTTATTGTGAAAATTTCATTATACAAATACGAGCCTATAACCACGTGGGCCTGCCACGGAGCAAACTGTAATCGTATATGATGAATAGACAATTACACTGTAGAGGAACGTAACGGGCGGGCCATTAGGTTGCAAGAACTAAGGTGTCTAACAGTTACGGAATCGGTGGACGTACATTTTATAATTAAAATACGACAGGGCCAGTTACAATAAAATTATCTAGATATACATTTGCGGGCAAGTACCATGGGTGACGTTAATTCGAACTTTCAACAGTACAGTAATCAATAACACATCAGAACTTAATATCAATAGGGATGTCGAAATATTCAATAAATTCTCGTCCCCGCCCGCCATGTGCTTCAAAACTGCATACGTATCTCGTGATTTCAAGGTTCTGCAACCAGTACACAACAAGGAGTTACGAGTCCCATTTATTCCGGCGCCATTTTGGGCGAGGACGGGCAGGTCCAAGATATAGTCAAAATGTCTCTACCAACCATCGACTATGATCATGTTCATATGCTGTATTTATTAGAGTAACACTCATCTGTCCACATGAAATTAATTTGCCACAATCTAAACATGTCATTTTAATCTTTCCAAAGTTCTTCTAAATATTTGGGACCGTTTCCCTTGCCTCTGAAGCTCTCAGTGCCACTTCTTTGATGAATGTACTAGCAGGTCAGGGGTTCTCCTCCAAATCTCTCTTTTATGCAGCACTATAATTAATTGGTGCCACCTCTCCATATGACGATGCATGGTATAGTTACCACGACTATATTTTTTTTCGGTTCCTCTGGAGAGTTCATCGTGGCAGATGAAGCGTGTAACGTACCGGACATTAACCTTTTTTTGCATGTACAGGAAAGGAAAAAAAAATCGAGCGTCCGAGTTCTAAGGTGTCCCAGGGCCATTTTAGTGGACCAGGCCCAAATCCAAAGAACAGGCCGCCATTTTGAGAGTCCTCTTGCAGCCGCCTGTCGCTGTAGCATCAAGAGCAGCCGAAACTCAGCTGAATGGCAACTGAAACGGTAAAGGGGCGCCCCACTACAGCAGACGAGCCTCCACCTAGGAAGGACCATTCACGCCGGCTCCCCCCCCCCTTCGGGCACCCCACGCCGTTATTCGGAGCAGTATTGTAGGATGGCCACACCAGTGCGGCAACTTGCTAGACATCACCTCGGTGGTAACCGAATCTCAACGCCTTGTGGTGTCTTCTATTCAGAAAACATTGTTATGCTGCCTTCGACCT
Organism: Lissotriton helveticus; assembly: GCF_964261635.1. Classification (NCBI taxonomy): domain Eukaryota; kingdom Metazoa; phylum Chordata; class Amphibia; order Caudata; family Salamandridae; genus Lissotriton; species Lissotriton helveticus. The sequence continues at coordinate 83,785,696 of NC_136060.1, read as the reverse complement.
ATTCGCCGCAAGTGCGCACACAACTCGACTGCATAGCTTGCTAGACACCACCTCGGTGCCATCCGGATCTTGGAATGTCAGCGCCTTTTGGTGTCTTCTCTTCAGAAAATATTGTTGCGCTGCCTTTGGCCCCATTCGCACATCAGTCCGCTACTGACGCCATCTCACAGGCTAATGGGGCGCCCCACGCCGACTTTCAGCATTGTACAATGACCACACCAGTACAGCAACTTGCTAGACATCACCTCGGTGCCATCCGGATCTCGACGGCCCACTGCAGATGAAGTGCCTCTCAACTATGAAACCACCACGGTGACATCCGGATCTTGGCGCGTAGTGCTGCCTTCGGCCTATTCGCACATCGGTCCGCTACTGACGCCATCTCACAGGCTAATGGGGCGACCCACGCCGAGTTTCAGCATTGTAGGATGACCACACCAGTACAGCAACTTGCTAGACATCACCTCGGTGCCATCCGAATCTTGGCATCTCAACGCCTAGTGGTATCTTCCATACAAAAAATATTGTTACGCTGCCTTTGGCCCCATTCGCACATCAGTCCGCAACTTAGACATCACCTCGGTGCCATCCGGATCTTGGCATCTCAGCGCCTTGTGGTGTCAGTCAGAAAATATTGTTGCGCTGCCTTTGGCCCCATTCGTACATCAGTCCGCTACTGACACCATCTCACAGGCCAACAGGGCGCCCCACGCCGACTTTTACCATTGTACGATGGCCACACCAGTGCCACAACTTGCTAGACACCACCTCGGTGCCAGCCGGATCTTGGCATCTCAGCGCCTTGTGGTGTCTTCAAATCAGAAAATATTGTTGCGCTGCCTTTGGCCCCATTCGCACATCGGTCCGCTACTGACGCCATCTCACAGGCCAACGGGGCGCCCCACGCCGACTTTCAACATTGTAGGATGGCCACAGAAGTGCGACAACTTACTAGACACCACCTCGGTGCCATCCGGATCTTGGCGCGTTGTGCTGCCTTCGGCCTATTCGCACATCGGTCCGCTACTGACGCAAACTCACAGGCCAACGGGGCGCCCCACGCCGACTTTCAGCATTGTAGGATGGCCACACCAGTACACCTTACTAGACACCACCTCGGTGCCATCCGGATCTTGACGCGTAGTGAAGCTGCAGCAGCTGCAAATAAGCTTCAGACAGTGTTACAACCGCTGCTCAGAACTCTCAACTATGACACCACCTCGGTGCCATCCGGATCTTGGCATCTCAGCGCCTTGTGGTGTCAGTCAGAAACTATTGTTGCGCTGCCTTTGGCCCCATTCGCACATCGGTCCGCTACTGACGCAAACTCACAGGCCAACGGGGCGCCCCACGCCGACTTTCAGCATTGTAGGATGGCCACACCAGTGCGGCAACTTGCTACACACCACCTCGGTGCCATCCGGATCTTGGCATCTCAGCGCCTAGTGGTGTCTTCTATTCCGAAAATATTGTTGCACTGCCTTCGGCCCCATTCACACATCGGTCCGCTACTGACGCCATCTCACAGGCCAACGGGGCGCCCCACGCCGACTTTCAGCATTGTAGGATGGCCACACCAGTGCGGCAACTTACTAGACACCACCTCGGTGCCATCCGGATCTTGGCGCGTTGTGCTGCCTTCGGCCTATTCGCACATCGGTCCGCTACTGACGCAAACTCACAGGCCAACGGGGCGCCCCACGCCGACTTTCAGCATTGTTGGATGGCCACACCAGTGCGGCAACTTACTAGACACCACCTCGCTGCCATCCGGATCTTGGCGCGTTGTGCTGCCTTCGGCCTATTCGCACATCGGTCCGCTACTGACGCGAACTCACAGGCCAACGGGGCGCCCCACGCCGACTTTCAGCATTGTAGGATGGCCACACCAGTGCTGCAACTTGCTGGACAGCACCTCGGTGCCATCCGGATCTTGGCGCGTTGTATTGCCTTTGGCCTATTCGCACATCGGTCCGCTACTGACGCCGCCTCACGTGCCAACGTATTTTCTCCGCATTTTATACCCTATGCCGTATAACAGGTCATGTGACTTGTTTATAAAACTTTTCATTGGTTCATTTTACTTTTGGTTTCCTAATGATGGAAGGCTTGATCATATGACCTAAAAACAACACTTTTCATTGGATGAAAACTTTTTTTTTTTCCCAAACGATGAAAGCCCCACCTTGTTTCTGGATGTTTCAGACTGAAGCTGGCGTCAGCATGAGAGCACCACCATCTCGTAGCTCCGTCGTGGTCATTCCGCGAGCAATCATGGCAGCCGCTCCCCACCAGAAGCCTGCAGGAGTCGGGGCCCCCAAAACTTTTGATGAATTCTCAAGGCGGAGGGGACGCTTTCGAGAATGGGGTCCAAGACCTAGCAGACAAGCGTCCGATTTCCAAGGTGTCCCAGGGCCATTTCAGTGGACCAGGCCCAAAAAGGAAAGAGCCTGCCGCCATTTTGAGAGTCCTGTGACAGCCGCCTATCGCTGCACTGCAAGAGTGGGCGCAACTCAGCTGAATTGCGGCTTTTGACACAGTGGACCAAAAACGGACGGAATGGCAACTGAAACGGTAAAGGGGCGCCCCACTACAACAGATGACACTCCACCTGGAGAGGCCCGTTCACGCCGCCTCCCCCGGGGCGCCCCACGCCGTTATTCGGAGCAGCATTGTAGGATACCAAAACCAGTGCGGCAACTTACTGGACATCACCTTGGTGCCATCGTTCTGCTGCCTTGGAACTATTCGCACAACAGTTTGCTACTGATGACCCACCCCCCGCGACGCCCCACGCCGTTATTTGCTGGGTGGCAACTTACTAGACATCACTTTCGTGTCATCTAGATTTCGGCGCGTTCTGCTGCCTTGGAACTATTCGCACAACAGTTTGCTACTGATGACCCACCCCCCGCGACGCCCCACGCCGGAAATCTGGACGTTGTGCTGCGTTGGGACTATTCGCACAGCCGACCGCTACTTCGTTGTTTTTCCCTAAAAATGTTTATATGTTATTACTATTTTTGTTTTCTTGTATATATTTATAAATTATTAAAGTTTTATAATCTTACTACTTTGTCGGAGTGCTATATATTTTTAATGTGACACATAATTGTAAAAACTTTGATGTACAAAGAGTCATCCCTAGAATCTTCCGCTTCACGCTCGGTCCCCTCCCCAATCACAATACAGGATGGTTTTCAGATAATAGCAACGCTTCTGCTGTGACGGATCTCATCGAGTGTGGGCCTTGATCTACTATAACTCCTTTGAAGAGGGGTGATTCTTTACAGCTGTGGCCATAAACTACATCTGCAGGGCTAGCTGATACCCTAGGACCAGCCTGGACAATCGGACACAGAGGAAAAGGAGTGTCAGAGGGTGCGGTAGTGAATAGGGCGAAAGGGAGGTGTCGGGCGGGCACAGGGTGTGATTCTCAGGGAAGAGCAGCGCAGATGGGGGGAGGTTTATTACCCATGCATAAGACAGAGAGCGGGGGTGACCACTGCCTGGGTGAGATGCTTGCGAGGGTGGGGAGCCATGCTAAGGATCGACAGCATGCACAGAGTGGGTCTGGTCAAGGCATCTAAAATGGCTGCCGTGCACGACAAAAGTGTGGCATTTGAAAAAAGACAAGATGGCGCAGACAATGTTTTTCAACACTTCCTGATTTCCTTCGAATCGAACGTTAACAGACGTTGGGGCATATTACCAAAGTTAAGCGATATTTATCCCTAACGATGCATTGCAAAGATTTTTTTACCGTCAGAAATTATCGCAGATAAACCTTGCTATTATCAAGGTTTATCGCAAATACGATAAAAATCGACCGCAATGCATTAATATCGCTGAAAACTCAGCGATATTCATGCATTACCGAGCTAATGCTCTTAGCCATGTTATCCACCTCCCATTGGATAACATGGCTAAGAACTGCTCAGGGCAGCTGTTACTTTTTGGAGATATTCGCGCTTATCTCGAATATTTCCAAAAGTTGATAATAGGAGATAGCGATGTTAGCGACTGTTTCCAGTCGCTAACATCTTGGCATGCCCACTTTGCATGTCATTAGTGATAAATATCACTCACATGCAAAGTGGGGCCCAAGATGGTCGCTATCTCCTACTAGCCGTCGCTAACTGGTGTTAGCAACAGCTAGGTAATACAGATATAATTTTATCTCCGCGAAGCGGAGCGCTGTTACAGATATATATCTTGTTTTTGAACGTTAATTTCTCAAAATGCACTGAAGCACATATATTGAGACCTAGCAAAGGCACATCGGGCTACCAGTCCCTAATATTTTACCAAGTTTCGTGCAAATCCATTCAGCCGTTCGATTATTATTATTATTTTTTTTTTTTGCCCCGCGGGGCCCTTTTAAAACCTCCACATCAAACCTAGGGGGTCAGCGAGGATCTACTATGCCCCCTTATGGTCATTTGCCCCTTCGCTTTGGCCTCCTCTTGTCTCTCGATCCTACCGAGAGACAAGATGGCGGCCGCTACGGACTGTTTGGAATGTTTACAGACACCGGAGAGCCAATCAGCTTCGCTTCGCAAAGCTCCGTAACGCGAAAAGTACGCGAAGCGGTGCGCTGTTACAGATATATATCTTTTTTTGAACATTAATTTCTCAAAATCCACTGAAGCACACATATTGAGACCTAGCAAAGGCACATCGGGCTACCAGTCCCTACAATTTTGCCAAGTTTCGTGCAAATCCATTCAGCCGTTCGATTATTATTATTATTATTTTTTTTTGCCCCGCGGGGCCCTTTTAAAACCTCCACATCAAACCTAGGGGGTCAGCGAGGATCTACTATTCCCCCTTATGGTCATTTGCCCCTTCGCTTTGGCCTCCTCTTGTCTCTCGATCCTACCGAGAGACAAGATGGCGGCCGCTACGGACTGTTTGGAATGTTGACAGACGCCGGAGAACCAATCAGCTTCGCTTCACAAAGCTCCGTTGCGCGAAAAGTACACGTCCTGGAGCGCTGCCCGGTCCGCTGTTACAGATATATATCTTTTTTTAAACGTTAATTTCTCAAAATCCACTGTAGCACATATATTGAGACCTACAAAAGGCACATCGGGCTACCAGTCCCTACAATTTTGCCAAGTTTCGTGCAAATCCATTCAGCCGTTCGGGCTAAAAGTGAGGCCAACCGCCCTATGGAAAACTCAATGTTAAAAACACGTTTTGGGACCCCCCTTTTTTCTCAGCCCCCCCTTGACGAACCCCCCCCAAATTTTCAAGGGCTGCTCAGAAACAAAATGTGCCATTTTCCTGAAAATTTCAGCCAATTCCGTCCACAAACGCCAAAGTTATTAGACATAGAATTTTCAAAAACTCCCATAGAGAAAAAATCCTAACTATATATACCTACTGGCGACCGCCAGTAGGTAATATATATATATATATATATTCACTGAAAAAACCATAGGTTATAGACCATATATAGTTAGGAATTAGCATTAAAAAACCTTATTTTACTCACACAAAACCATTGAAATTCCATATATAGTTAGTTGCACTAACTATATATCGCGCACCCGCAATCCACTGCTGATCATGTCACATATTACATCATTCATGACATGGTCAGTGACATCACTGATGACATCACTGATGACATCTCAAATGACATCACTGATGAGATCACTGATGACGTCATCCAGTGACTGTATAATTCTGTAAAGTTAAAATATGTCTTACATATTGAAGAATGAATGGATGTATAAGTGTCTTGATGAAGGATTTAGTAGGGGCATGGCTGACTGTATGAGTGACTGATTAAATGTGTCTCACTGAGTGCATGGGTTAGTGACTAAACTGTCTTAATTTGTGCATCATTATGTCTGTTGTTCTGTAAACTGCTGCATGTGTTGATCATTAGCTATATGATTAACTGTATGGGTTATTGATTGGTTGCCCAAGCATTTGTATGGGAGACTGAGTGTGTGTGTGGGTGGCTGGGAGGTGTATGACTCTCTGCATAGATGTGTGAGCAGTTGATTGACTGGATGTATGGGTTCAAAAGTGTATGTGGAAACAGCTGTATGGGCGGTTGACTGTGTGCATGAGTGTATTGGTGAGTGAATGGATATCTCAGTGCTACATGTCAAAGTAAGTACATATGTAAAACACAGTACATGTGAGAGTTACCATATATAAATAACTGTGCATAAGAGCCAGTGAATGTGTGAGTGGCTGTATGGATCATTGTGAACTTGTATCCAGGATTGTATAAGTGAGTAAATATGTTTTAGTATATGTTTGAATAAGTAAGGTGTGTATAACTGTATAGTTGAGGAAATGGAGGTGTGATTGATTCTTTGCATGACTGACTAAGTGTCTGAGTAACTCCATGGATGAGTGACAGTCTATGAGTGTCTGTTTACACTGAGTGTATCTAAGGTTATATTAGAGTCTGAAGAGGTTTATCGTATTATCACATGAATGATGTCATCAGTGATGTGATCAGTAATGTCAAATGAGATGTCATCAGTGATGTCATCAGTGATGTCATTTGAGATGTCATCAGTGATGTCATCAGTGATGTCATTTGAGATGTCATCAGTGATGTCATCAGTGATGTCATTTGAGATGTCATCAGTGATGTCATCAGTGATGTCACTGACCATGTCATGAATGATGTAATATGTGACATGATCAGCAGTGGATTGCGGGTGCGCGATATATAGTTAGTGCAACTAACTATATATGGAATTTCAATGGTTTTGTGTGAGTAAAATAAGGTTTTTTAAATGCTAATTCCTAACTATATATGGTCTATAACCTATGGTTTTTTCAGTGAATTTTCAAGGTTTTGTAAATGCTAATTCCTAACTATATATGGTCTATAACCTATGGTTTTTTCAGTGAATTTTCAAGGTTTTGTAAATGCTAATTCCTAACTATATATGGTCCATAACCTATGGTTTTTTCTGTGAATTTCATTGGTTTTTTAACAGCTAATATCTGTAGCTGTAAAATGTATTCTTCTTTAAATCCAAAAATATATTTTATATGTTTATGAATAATTTTTTTTTTAAATATTTTTTTTTCTTCGTTCCCGCTTCGCAAATCGGGAAGCTTCCCGTTAGCTGACCTTGATGCCGCGAAATAGACCGCGAGCCGGTAAACGTTTCTTTACCGCAAGTGCCGCGTTACAAAACAACATCGTGACGCCTCCCGTCCGCATGACGTTTCACGTTGTCGCATGATACGTCATATGACGTACTACGTTAGCGAACTGGTACGCGAAGCGAGTCGCAAAGCGCAGGTTTCTGGAAGCAAACCGGGAGGCCCTGCAAAGCGCTTAACGTAAACACAGCAAGTCATGTGACTTGGTAATAACACTTTTCATTGGTTCATTTCACTTTTGGTTTCCTAATGATGTAAGACTAGGTCATATAATCTAAAATGAACACTTTTGATTGGTTGAGAACTCTTGTTTTTCCCAAATGATGAAAATCCCTCCTTCTTTCCTCACTCTGACTTTCATCATTGTGAGAGAAAGACCCTTTGTGATCACTGAGCAATGGCTTCTTTAGTAGCTTCAGCTGGTGCTTCCCCACCACCTCCACCACATCCAAGGAAGAGTGGACCACCTGCTCAAGTTATAATTCAACAAGAAGAAGAAGAAGAGGAACAGGAGGACGAGCACGAAGAGAGGCAGTTTTTGCCTGAGCAGCCCAGGACGTCTCACCGGAAAGAAAACTTCATTTGGCAATTTTTTACAATTCCCAAAGGTCAGAAAAAAGTAAATGCAAGATACGTAACTTGCCTTATATGTCAAGATAGACTGTCCAGAGGGACCGACAAAAAATACAGTTTCGGAAACTACACAATGCATCGCCATATGACTAGGTGGCATCCTAACAACTACAGTGCTGCACAGTTTCGGAACGACCTAGATAATCTCCCTATTATGGCCAGAAGATCTGTTGTACCGGAAGTAACGGGACCAGAGGGCAGGGAGATGGTGCCAAATATACAAATGAGATTTGGTGATGTAAAACACATCTGCACATTTTGCGATGGATTCATTTCCTACGGACAAAAAAGCATCACTCTGATCAACAGAGCTATTGACTATCATATGCAAGTTTGTACGAAACGCCCAAAATAATAAATACTTCTTTTTTTTGTTTTGTTGCTCCTGTTGAGCCCTTTACAATGAATCGTTTTCATTGCCCCCTCCAAGAAAAACCCCAAAAAATATAAAACTGTTCCGAAAAATTCAAAAACAGTAAAAAAATGTTCAGAAAAATAAAAAAATAAGTTCTTTTCAGAACTACCTCCCCGTTATTAAAAAATTGGTACAATATTTGGAACTGTGCCAACCTCTATTTCTCTTAGTTCGCTTCCCAGTTCGCTCGCCGGTACGCGAACCGGAAGCGAACCAAAAACAGTAAGTATAAGGGAAGGAAACAGACACTTATGTTAAAAGAAAGACAGCTATAGGGGAGTAAACTAGAGATACTATTACCCGTAATCCACTGCTGATGATGTCACATATTACATCATTCATGACATGCTCAGTGACATCATCAGCAGAGGATTGCGGGTTTTTTGGCAACATGCCTTATCCACGGTTTAATAACGCTGCCTTTTGCTTTATATAAGTTTTCAAATTGTATGAAATATATACCAATAGGTCGTTATGAACCTTTAGGTAGTGCTTTTCTTCATGAGGTCTGGTCGCTTCCATACACATACAGATGTTTCAAAGATGATCAAGAAGTTTATCTGAATGGAGAGGAATGCACTGAGACGCCAGATCATTCACTAATGTGTAGGCACATACAGTTACACGGTTCATGCAACAAACACCGACCAAATATGGCTTGCGTGTTGCAAGGCACGCCAGTTCCTGCTATCATCCCCACGTTCAAGTTGTTGGAAAATGGTAGTTATTTGATGCTCAATAATGAAGATTGTTCTGAGTTAATTAAAAGTATTCCTTTTATCGTAACAGTAAGTGAACGGGTTATTTGCTGCAGAAATGTTCTATTTCCTCCCACACATGAACATAGGGAGTTTTCAATCTGGCCACAAATACCAACCTTGGGACACGTTTCAACGGCATGGCAAGAATAAGAGCTCTTTTGTCTCAGAGAGAGGTGGCCTTGAGTTCGGCCCGTGAAACTTTCGTACTTCACATAGCGAACACCCGTACAGAGGTGCACACCCTTTTCAATTAAGATTTGCCTTTCAATTTCAGCAACATGTTTCCGACTATCTTTAACGCATCCTCCACAAAGTCCCTGGCGCACTTTTTTAAAGTTGTTACCAGTGGTCTCGTGACTTCATTTGAGAAAATCTTTGGAGTCATCCCTGCTTCCTTTCATTCTATTTTCTGCACTCTGGTTCGTGGATTGGCATTTTTACTTGCATTACCAGCGGACGCTCTTGTGCTTTTTTACATTTTTAAATATGGATGTCCCTCCTATGCAACCTCCCACCCTGCAGCTTATGACACTGTTCCGCAATCGCATGCTAGAATATTATGGCACAATGCCGTTGGCGATATTAAGCACGGCATATGGATTATCTTTTCGATTCTCCTACTTCACCTGTGTCCAGCCTGTATTTCACTGCCTGACCTGTGATTTCGATTGGGCCATTGATTTGTGTCTCTGCGGACCGGTTTCTCCTGACGTCGACTTTAATCAGCTGATGACTCCTATCATTACTCACGAGTTGGTTTGTCCTGGCGAAAGGATTATGGCTGTGGCATTGATGCATGGACTACTTGGTCCCTGGAATTTACTGGCGGCAGCACAGTCTTTCTTGGAACAGAGCTTTCTTGAAAACCCACCGAGCTGTCCTCTGATGGTGATAGAGGATCCGGTGCTGGGAGAGCACGTATGTTCTTTTCCGCTTTTAAATTGGATGGCTGAACTGTTTTCGGATGAAGACGGTGACTTCCTATTGGAGGCTGTTGCAGCTTATTTTGCATACACAGTTATGTCATAGACCTTTTTCATGTTTGATATGCTGAGTACTAGCATTTCATTGACAATTCATTGACTTATTTGTCAAGTTTTTATTATTTACCTTGCCTATTGGCTTAAGACTCGATAAAGTACTTGGCTGTTTTATTTTTCTTTAGCATTAAATTTTCCTAGTTTTTAATGCTTTACCTTGCGGACCGTCCACATATAAACTTGCAATCTGCTCTCATGAGATGGCACTTCTATTATCTTATTCAGTTCGTTTCCGGATCATGAGGAGGTGTCATCTAGGTCCTGGATATCTTTACACCGTGTTAAGTTAGCATGGGCTCATTACCGGTTTAAACGCCATTTTTCCTTTTTTGCAACTTCTGCACACGACACTTAGTTGTTGCTTTAGCTTTCCACCTAGTAGTTCATCGTGGTTTACATGAGAATAATATGTTATTGGTCTACTATCTGCTTTACTTGTTAAACTATATCTGTACAGCGAGTGCTAAAGTTTCAAGAACAACACGATACAGAATTGTTATGAGGTCTGATCTCCACGACTTCATACTCATAACATAAGTGCAACTTCTGCCAATTCTGGGCATGAGGCGGGTTTTATATTGCTTAGCCGAACACACATACACAACAGTTGATGCGGTTCACATGAAGAGAGAGCTGGTGTATGCTGATGTGATTACTTCAAATCTAAGACACTAAAGTATGGGCACGCCCTAAACCAACACAAAGAGACCTTCTTAGCAAATAATATAATATGTGTATTAGGGAGGGTGAGATATAAGCAGCCGCGGGCCGTGGAGGGAGTTACGATGGGGCAGGGAGGCGGGGAGGGGGAGAAGCAGGGTGGAGCCCTCTCTACCTTGCCCCTCCCCCTCCCCGCCTCCCTGCCCCACCGTAACTCCCTCCACGGCCCGCGGCTGCTTATAAGTGTTGCTAACTCTTATTCATTTACAGCATGTTAACATACTGTCACCATTCGCTTTTTATGTACTAGTAACTATGCTGGTAATTTTGCTACTGATAATATGTGTACTTGTATTCTCCACCCTGCTTCTCCCCCTCCCCGCCTCCCTGCCTCACCGTAACTCCCTCCACGGCCCGCGGCTGCTTATAAGTGTTGCTAACTCTTATTCATTTACAGCATGTTAACATACTATCACCATTCACTTTTTATGTACTAGTAACTATGCTGGTAATTTTGCTACTGATAATATGTGTACTTTTATTATCTAAGGTACTACGCCTGAGAAGACGGCATTAGTAAATAAACATTTCAAATACACATCTGTTCTTCTTAACTCCATGTTCTGGTTTCTAAGAAATCTATAACGACCGACTGTTCATGAGTTCCACGTATCCTGAGGTACTATAAGTTCATATTCTGGATTGTCTAAACATTGAGAGTTTGTTATATCCAATGTGACACTGTACCTAGCTTGCTAAGGAGTTTTTGATTACTAACGTGAGTTTTGGGACACCCTAATTCGCCGAGGTTCCAATCCTCTGTCCACAGTTCTGTGTGAGAACAGAAACCCTGCGACAGGGGCACCCCCGACCCTTGCTGGAGCTTCATCACACTTGCGATACAACTCCAGCAATGCGCCACCTTTACGGCACAGATACATCACGCATCTGTGCTGTTTTTGCCCCATGATGCGCCGCATTGTAAATGCAGCACACCATAGGTGACGGAACAGCGGCACAGAATGACTAACACATCCCTGGTGATGCGCCAGTCATCATAAATGTATCCCTATGCTTCTTATCTTGTTAGAGATGAACCGCCATATGTATCATCAAAGTTTTTTGCATTTCCTAAATAGCGAACTTTAAGGAATAAATAGCGATTCTTTACCATTCCTAGTTTGCGATGAGCTATTTGCTAATTAGCCGAATGTAGCCCAATGAAGCCCAATGTAGCCCAATGTAGCCCAAAGATGGCCGCCAGACACACAAAAAAACAAATGTAGCCCAAATATCAGCCAGATGTAGCCCAACTATAGCCCAGTGACAGAATGACCAATCAGCTTCGCAAACCTCCGTTACGCGAAGCGGAGCGCTGTTACAGATATATATCTTTTTTTGAACGTTAATTTCTCAAAATCCACTGGAGCACATATATTGAGACCTAGCAAAGGCACATCGGGCTACCAGTCCCTAATATTTTGCCAAGTTTCGTGCAAATCCATTCAGCCGTTCGATTATTATTATTATTTTTTTTTTTTGCCCCGCGGGGCCCTTTTAAAACCTCCACATCAAACCTAGGGGGTCAGCGAGGATCTACTATGCCCCCTTATAGTTATTTCCCCCTTTGTTTTGACCTCCTCTTGTCTCTCGATCCTACCGAGAGACAAGATGGCGGCCGCTACGGACTGTTTGGAATGTTGAAAGACGCCGGAGAACCAATCAGCTTCGCTTCACAAAGCTCCGTTGCGCGAAAAGTCCGCGAACCAGAGCGCTGCCCGGTCCGCTGTTACAGATATATATCTTTTTTTAAACGTTAATTTCTCAAAATCCACTGGAGCACATATATTGAGACCTACAAAAGGCACATCGGGCTACCAGTCCCTACAATTTTGCCAAGTTTCGTGCAAATCCATTCAGCCGTTCGGGCTAAAAGTGAGGCCAACCGCCCTATGGAAATTAACATGGGAAAAACGCGTTTTGGGACCCCCCTTTTTTCTCGGCCCCCCCTTGACGAACCCTCCCAAAATTTTCAGGGGCTGCTCAGAAACAGAATGTGCCATTTTCCTGAAGATTTCAGCCAATTCCGTCCACAAACGCCAAAGTTATTAGACATAGAATTTTCAAAAATCCCATAGAGAAAAAATCCTAACTATATATACCTACTGGCGACCGCCAGTAGGTAATATATATATATATATATATATATATATATGTATATATATATATATATATATATATATATTTATATTTATATATATAGATATATATATATATATATTACCTACTGGCGGTCGCCAGTAGGTATATATAGTTAGGATTTTTTCTCTATGGGATTTTTGAAAATTCTATGTCTAATAACTTTGGCGTTTGTGGACGGAATTGGCTGAAATTTTCAGGAAAATGGAACATTTTGTTTCTGAGCAGCCCCTAAAAATTTTGGGGGGGTTCGTCAAGGGGGGGCCGAGAAAAAAGGGGGTCCCAAAACGCGTTTTTCCCATGTTAATTTCCATAGGGCGGTTGGCCTCACTTTTAGCCCGAACGGCTGAATGGATTTGCACGAAACTTGGCAAAATTGTAGGGACTGGTAGCCCGATGTGCCTTTTGTAGGTCTCAATATATGTGCTCCAGTGGATTTTGAGAAATTAACGTTTAAAAAAAGATATATATCTGTAACAGCGGACTGGGCAGCGGCCCAGGACGCGGACTTTTCGCACAACGGAGCTTTGTGAAGCGAAGCTGATTGGTTCTCCGGCGTCTGTCAACATTCCAAACAGTCCGTAGCGGCCGCCATCTTGTCTCTCGGTTGGATCGAGAGACAAGAGGAGGTCAAAACAAAGGGGGAAATAACTATAAGGGGGCATAGTAGATCCTCGCTGACCCCCTAGGTTTGATGTGGAGGTTTTAAAAGGGCCCCGCGGGGCAAAAAAAAAAAATAATAATAATAATCGAACGGCTGAATGGATTTGCACGAAACTTGGCAAAATATTAGGGACTGGTAGCCCGATGTGCCTTTGCTAGGTCTCAATATATGTGCTCCAGTGGATTTTGAGAAATTAACGTTCAAAAAAAGATATATATCTGTAACAGCGCTCCGCTTCGCGTAACGGAGGTTTGCGAAGCTGATTGGTCATTCTGTCACTGGGCTATAGTTGGGCTACATCTGGCTGATATTTGGGCTACATTTGTTTTTTTGTGTGTCTGGCAGCCATCTTTGGGCTACATTGGGCTACATTGGGCTTCATTGGGCTACATTCGGCTAATTAGCAAATAGCTCATCGCAAACTAGGAATGGTAAAGAATCGCTATTTATTCCTTAAAGTTCGCTATTTAGGAAATGCAAAAAACTTTGATGATACATATGGCGGTTCATCTCTAACAAGATAAGAAGCATAGGGATACATTTATGATGACTGGCGCATCACCAGGGATGTGTTAGTCATTCTGTGCCGCTGTTCCGTCACCTATGGTGTGCTGCATTTACAATGCGGCGCATCATGGGGCAAAAACAGCACAGATGCGTGATGTATCTGTGCCGTAAAGGTGGCGCATTGCTGGAGTTGTATCGCAAGTGTGATGAAGCTCCAGCAAGGGTCGGGGGTGCCCCTGTCGCAGGGTTTCTGTTCTCACACAGAACTGTGGACAGAGGATTGGAACCTTGGCGAATTAGGGTGTCCCAAAACTCACGTTAGTAATCAAAAACTCCTTAGCAAGCTAGGTACAGTGTCACATTGGATATAACAAACTCTCAATGTTTAGACAATCCAGAATATGAACTTATAGTACCTCAGGATACGTGGAACTCATGAACAGTCGGTCGTTATAGATTTCTTAGAAACCAGAACATGGAGTTAAGAAGAACAGATGTGTATTTGAAATGTTTATTTACTAATGCCGTCTTCTCAGGCGTAGTACCTTAGATAATAAAAGTACACATATTATCAGTAGCAAAATTACCAGCATAGTTACTAGTACATAAAAAGTGAATGGTGATAGTATGTTAACATGCTGTAAATGAATAAGAGTTAGCAACACTTATAAGCAGCCGCGGGCCGTGGAGGGAGTTACGGTGAGGCAGGGAGGCGGGGAGGGGGAGAAGCAGGGTGGAGAATACAAGTACACATATTATCAGTAGCAAAATTACCAGCATAGTTACTAGTACATAAAAAGCGAATGGTGACAGTATGTTAACATGCTGTAAATGAATAAGAGTTAGCAACACTTATAAGCAGCCGCGGGCCGTGGAGGGAGTTACGGTGGGGCAGGGAGGCGGGGAGGGGGAGGGGCAAGGTAGAGAGGGCTCCACCCTGCTTCTCCCTGCCCCATCGTAACTCCCTCCACGGCCCGCGGCTGCTTATATCTCACCCTCCCTAATACACATATTATATTATTTGCTAAGAAGGTCTCTTTGTGTTGGTTTAGGGCGTGCCCATACTTTAGTGTCTTAGATTTGAAGGAATCACATCAGCATACACCAGCTCTCTCTTCATGTGAACCGCATCAACTGTTGTGTATGTGTGTTCGGCAAAGCAATATAAAACCCGCCTCATGCCCAGAATTGGCAGAAGTTGCACTTATGTTATGAGTATGAAGTCGTGGAGATCAGACCTCATAACAATTCTGTATCGTGTTGTTCTTGAAACTTTAGCACTCGCTGTACAGATATAGTTTAACAAGTAAAGCAGATAGTAGACCAATAACATATTATTCTCATGTAAACCACGATGAACTACTAGGTGGAAAGCTAAAGCAACAACTAAGTGTCTTGTGCAGAAGTTGCAAAAAAGGAAAAATGGCGTTTAAACCGGTAATGAGCCCATGCTAACTTAACACGGTGTAAAGATATCCAGGACCTAGATGACACCTCCCCATGATCCGGAAACGAACTGAATAAGATAATAGAAGTGCCATCTCATGAGAGCAGATTGCAAGTTTATATGTGGACGGTCCGCAAGGTAAAGCATTAAAAACTAGGAAAATTTAATGCTAAAGAAAAATAAAACAGCCAAGTACTTTATCGAGTCTTAAGCCAATAGGCAAGGTAAATAATAAAAACTTGACAAATAAGTCAATGAATTGTCAATGAAATGCTAGTACTCAGCATATCAAACATGAAAAAGGTCTATGACATAACTGTGTATGCAAAATAAGCTGCAACAGCCTCCAATAGGAAGTCACCGTCTTCATCCGAAAACAGTTCAGCCATCCAATTTAAAAGCGGAAAAGAACATACGTGCTCTCCCAGCACCGGATCCTCTATCACCATCAGAGGACAGCTCGGTGGGTTTTCAAGAAAGCTCTGTTCCAAGAAAGACTGTGCTGCCGCCAGTAAATTCCAGGGACCAAGTAGTCCATGCATCAATGCCACAGCCATAATCCTTTCGCCAGGACAAACCAACTCGTGAGTAATGATAGGAGTCATCAGCTGATTAAAGTCGACGTCAGGAGAAACCGGTCCGCAGAGACACAAATCAATGGCCCAATCGAAATCACAGGTCAGGCAGTGAAATACAGGCTGGACACAGGTGAAGTAGGAGAATCGAAAAGATAATCCATATGCCGTGCTTAATATCGCCAACGGCATTGTGCCATAATATTCTAGCATGCGATTGCGGAACAGTGTCAGCAGCTGCAGGGTGGGAGGTTGCATAGGAGGGACATCCATATTTAAAAATGTAAAAAAGCACAAGAGCGTCCGCTGGTAATGCAAGTAAAAATGCCAATCCACGAACCAGCGTGGAGAAAATGGAATGAAAGGAAGCAGGGATGACTCCAAAGATTTTCTCAAATGAAGTCACGAGACCACTGGTAACAACTTTAAAAAAGTGCGCCAGGGACTTTGTGGAGGATGCGTTAAAGATAGTCGGAAACATGTTGCTGAAATTGAAAGGCAAATCTTAATTGAAAAGGGTGTGCACCTCTGTACGGGTGTTCGCTATGTGAAGTACGAAAGTTTCACGGGCCGAACTCAAGGCCACCTCTCTCTGAGACAAAAGAGCTCTTATTCTTGCCATGCCGTTGAAACGTGTCCCAAGGTTGGTATTTGTGGCCAGATTGAAAACTCCCTATGTTCATGTGTGGGAGGAAATAGAACATTTCTGCAGCAAATAACCCGTTCACTTACTGTTACGATAAAAGGAATACTTTTAATTAACTCAGAACAATCTTCATTATTGAGCATCAAATAACTACCATTTTCCAACAACTTGAACGTGGGGATGATAGCAGGAACTGGCGTGCCTTGCAACACGCAAGCCATATTTGGTCGGTGTTTGTTGCATGAACCGTGTAACTGTATGTGCCTACACATTAGTGAATGATCTGGCGTCTCAGTGCATTCCTCTCCATTCAGATAAACTTCTTGATCATCTTTGAAACATCTGTATGTGTATGGAAGCGACCAGACCTCATGAAGAAAAGCACTACCTAAAGGTTCATAACGACCTATTGGTATATATTTCATACAATTTGAAAACTTATATAAAGCAAAAGGCAGCGTTATTAAACCGTGGAAAAGGCATGTTGCCAAAAAACCCGCAATCCTCTGCTGATGATGTCACTGAGCATGTCATGAATGATGTAATATGTGACATCATCAGCAGTGGATTACGGGTAATAGTATCTCTAGTTTACTCCCCTATAGCTGTCTTTCTTTTAACATAAGTGTCTGTTTCCTTCCCTTATACTTACTGTTTTTGGTTCGCTTCCGGTTCGCGTACCGGCGAGCGAACTGGGAAGCGAACTAAGAGAAATAGAGGTTGGCACAGTTACAAATATTGTACCAATTTTTTAATAACGGGGAGGTAGTTCTGAAAAGAACTTTTTTTTTTTTTTTCTGAACATTTTTTTACTGTTTTGGAATTTTTCGGAACAGTTTTATATTTTTTTGGGTTTTTCTTGGAGGGGGCAATGAAAACGATTCATTGTAAAGGGCTCTACAGGAGCAACAAAACAAAAAAAAGAAGTATTTATTATTTTGGGCGTTTCGTACAAACTTGCATATGATAGTCAATAGCTCTGTTGATCAGAGTGATGCTTTTTTCTCCGTAGGAAATGAATCCATCGCAAAATACGCAGATGTGTTTTACATCACCAAATCTCATTTGTATATTTGGCACCATCTCCCTGCCCTCTGGTCCCGTTACTTCCGGTACAACAGATCTTCTGGCCATAATAGGGAGATTATCTAGGTCGTTCCGAAACTGTGCAGCACTGTAGTTGTTAGGATGCCACCTAGTCATATGGCGATGCATTGTGTAGTTTCCGAAACTGTATTTTTTGTCGGTCCCTCTGGACAGTCTATCTTGACATATAAGGCAAGTTACGTATCTTGCATTTACTTTTTTCTGACCTTTGGGAATTTTAAAAAATTGCCAAATGAAGTTTTCTTTCCGGTGAGACGTCCTGGGCTGCTCAGGCAAAAACTGCCTCTCTTCGTGCTCGTCCTCCTGTTCCTCTTCTTCTTCTTCTTGTTGAATTATAACTTGAGCAGGTGGTCCACTCTTCCTTGGATGTGGTGGAGGTGGTGGGGAAGCACCAGCTGAAGCTACTAAAGAAGCCATTGCTCAGTGATCACAAAGGGTCTTTCTCTCACAATGATGAAAGTCAGAGTGAGGAAAGAAGGAGGGATTTTCATCATTTGGGAAAAACAAGAGTTCTCAACCAATCAAAAGTGTTCATTTTAGATTATATGACCTAGTCTTACATCATTAGGAAACCAAAAGTGAAATGAACCAATGAAAAGTGTTATTACCAAGTCACATGACTTGCTGTGTTTACGTTAAGCGCTTTGCAGGGCCTCCCGGTTTGCTTCCAGAAACCTGCGCTTTGCGACTCGCTTCGCGTACCAGTTCGCTAACGTAGTACGTCATATGACGTATCACGCGACAACGTGAAACGTCATGCGGACGGGAGGCGTCACGATGTTGTTTTGTAACGCGGCACTTGCGGTAAAGAAACGTTTACCGGCTCGCGGTCTATTTCGCGGCATCAAGGTCAGCTAACGGGAAGCTTCCCGATTTGCGAAGCGGGAACGAAGAAAAAAAAATATTTAAAAAAAAAATTATTCATAAACATATAAAATATATTTTTGGATTTAAAGAAGAATACATTTTACAGCTACAGATATTAGCTGTTAAAAAACCAATGAAATTCACAGAAAAAACCATAGGTTATGGACCATATATAGTTAGGAATTAGCATTTACAAAACCTTGAAAATTCACTGAAAAAACCATAGGTTATAGACCATATATAGTTAGGAATTAGCATTTACAAAACCTTGAAAATTCACTGAAAAAACCATAGGTTATAGACCATATATAGTTAGGAATTAGCATTTAAAAAACCTTATTTTACTCACACAAAACCATTGAAATTCCATATATAGTTAGTTGCACTAACTATATATCGCGCACCCGCAATCCACTGCTGATCATGTCACATATTACATCATTCATGACATGGTCAGTGACATCACTGATGACATCACTGATGACATCTCAAATGACATCACTGATGACATCACTGATGACATCTCAAATGACATCACTGATGACATCACTGATGACATCTCAAATGACATCACTGATGACATCTCATTTGACATTACTGATCACATCACTGATGACATCATTCATGTGATAATACGATGAACCTCTTCAGACTCTAATATAACCTTAGATACACTCAGTGTAAACAGACACTCATAGACTGTCACTCATCTATGGAGTTACTCAGACACTTAGTCAGTAATGCAAAGAATCAATCACACCTCCATTTCCTCAACTATACAGTTATACACACCTTACTTATTCAAACATATACTAAAACATATTTACTCACTTATACAATCCTGGATACAAGTTCACAATGATCCATTCAGCCACTCACACATTCACTGGCTCTTATGCACAGTTATTTATATATGTCAACTCTCACATGTACTGTATTTTACATATGTACTTACTTTAACATGTAGCACTGAGATATCCATTCACTCACCAATACACTCATGCACACAGTCAACTGCCCATACAGCTGTTTCCACATGCACTTTTGAACCCATACATCTAGTCAATCAACTGCTCACACATCTATGCAGAGAGTCATACACCTCCCAGCCACCCACACACACACTCAGTCTCCCATACAAATGCTTGGGCAACCAATCAATAACCCATATAGTTAATCATATAGCTACTGATCAACACATGCAGCAGTTTACAGAACAACAGACATAATGATGCACAAATTAAGACAGTTTAGTCACTAACCCATGCACTCAGTGAGACACATTTAATCAGTCACTCATACAGTCAGTCATGCCCCTACTAAATCCTTCATCAAAACACTTATACATCCACTCATTCTTCAATATGTAAGACATATTTTAACTTTACAGAATTATACAGTCACTGGATGTAGTCATCAGTGATGTCATCAGTGATGTCATTTGAGATGTCATCAGTGATGTCATCAGTGATGTCATTTGAGATGTCATCAGTGATGTCATCAGTGATGTCACTGACCATGTCATGAATGATGTAATATGTGACATGATCAGCAGTGGATTGCGGGTGCGCGATATATAGTTAGTGCAACTAACTATATATGGAATTTCAATGGTTTTGTGTGAGTAAAATAAGGTTTTTTAAATGCTAATTCCTAACTATATATGGTCTATAACCTATGGTTTTTTCAGTGAATTTTCAAGGTTTTGTAAATGCTAATTCCTAACTATATATGGTCTATAACCTATGGTTTTTTCAGTGAATTTTCAAGGTTTTGTAAATGCTAATTCCTAACTATATATGGTCTATAACCTATGGTTTTTTCAGTGAATTTTCAAGGTTTTGTAAATGCTAATTCCTAACTATATATGGTCCATAACCTATGGTTTTTTCTGTGAATATATATATATACAAATATGATTCCAAACTTTTGCTCAAAAGCAGGCGCTGACTCCGCGAATATTTTCCAAAGCAAGATTACTTTATTCCAAAAAAACGACCCAGGCGCGTTTCGCTGGTATGCACCGCCTTGCACTATATATATATATATATATATATATATATATATATATATGTCCACGAAAACCTCCAGCAAAACAGAAGGAAGGGGCCACAGGCAGGGAAATTCGAGAGAGGTTTTATTGATGATACAGCAGTTGTGGCATAATGCATTTCGGCGTGGTGTGCCTTCCTCAGATGCCGCTGACGAACTGCAGGTGAGTTTGACCCAGTTAAAAATATATATATATACATATTCCAGCTCCGAAGTACCCAATGTACAAAGGAGCACCCGGACCTCAGCTGCACACAAGGAGTCTTGAATGGTAAGCACGCCTCCAGCACAACGATATCCATTAACTGTTCAAACTTCCCTGGATGCCTGACGCGTTTAGAAGTGTCCCCACTTCT
The DNA here is from genome assembly GCF_964261635.1 of Lissotriton helveticus. NCBI lineage: Eukaryota > Metazoa > Chordata > Amphibia > Caudata > Salamandridae > Lissotriton > Lissotriton helveticus. The sequence goes on along the minus strand of NC_136060.1, from coordinate 83,764,618 downwards.
CTTCAGAGGTTTTGGCAGTTATGAAGGAGCGCTTGAGGCACCACACCCCTTCTTGCTTAGATGCAGGCCCTGGATGGGACTTATGGGACTTGTAGTGCCTCACGTCGTGCTAATGTTCAGTTGGTAACTTTTCAAGCCCACAGATGGGCCTCGCTGTGTGGAATTCGTGCAAAATCCATACGCTGCTGTCCCATGTTCTCGGCCCGTAGTCAAGACCGCATGACCCCCGGTTCTTTCAGGGTGGTGCTCCTTCCGCGGCATGGATCACCGCGTAAATATTCCAGCTCCGAAGTACCCAACGTACAAAGGAGCACCCGGACCTCAGCTGCACACAGGAGCCTTGAATGGTAAGCACGCCTCCAGCACAATGATATCCTTTAACTGTTCAAACTGCCCTGGATGCCTGACGCGTTTCAAAGTGTCCCCACTTCTCTTCAGAGGCTTTGGTAGTTATGAAGGAGTGCTTGAGGCACCACACCCCTTCTTGCTTAGATGCACGCCCTGGATGGGACTTATGGGACTTGTAGTGCCTCACGTCGCGCTAATGTTCAGTTGGTAACTTTTCAAGCCCACAGATGGGCCTCGCTGTGTGGAATTCGTGCAAAATCCATACGCTGCTGTCCCATGTTCTCGGCCCGTAGTCAAGACCGCATGGCCCCCGGTTCTTTCAGGGTGGTGCTCCTTCCGCGGCATGGGTCGCCGCGTAAATATTCCAGCTCCGAAGTACCCAACGTACAAAGGAGCACCCGGACCTCAGCTGCACACAAGGAGCCTTGAATGGTAAGCACGCCTCCAGCACAACGATATCCTTTAACTGTTCAAACTACCCGGGATGCCTGACGCATTTCGAAGTGTCCCCACTTCTCTTCAGAGGCTTTGGCAGTTATGAAGGAGCGCTTGAGGCACCACACCCCTTCTTACTTAGATGCACGCCCTGGATGGGACTTATGGGACTTGTAGTGCCTCACGTCGTGCTAATGTTCAGTTGGTAACTTTTCAAGCCCACAGATGGGGGTCGCTGTGTGGAATTCGTGCAAAATCCACACATGCCCTCCACTATCAAACGGTTGGTGTCAAAAACAGGTATTCTTGCATTTGATCGACCAGTTCCGGTCTCCCAATGCAATGTTCTGGTGGAAGATCTATGGGAGACTTTTTGCTCCTGTTTTTGGAAGAGTAAAGATTCCCGATTGTGCAGGATTACTTTCAAGAAACATTGGAATAACATCCAGGGTTGCTACCATTCCCTTGTCCTGATGAAGATCCTTTGAAGCATCTGTAGGTTGTAGTAATTTCAGCACGTTAAACTGTTGACTGTTATTATTTATGGATATATGTACAATACACTCAATAAGTGAGTTTCACAGAAGAGGTTGCATTTCCAATCAGTCGATGTTGGACTTGGCCCTTTTGGGAGGTCCACCCCTGAACTTTTTGCCTTCTAATATGACATAATGGTAGTGATTTCTGGTCTCTGCGCACTTTAGCACTGTGGGCCAGTGTAAAGTGCGTGCGCTCTCTGAGTGCATGTGGTGAGATTGGTCTGTCCTGCCATAGGAATGCAGGGGGGATATGTGTGTCCATGGTAATTCCTGATGTGAGAGGAAAGCAGGGGCGAGTTTGGTATGTGCAAACTCGTCAGATTAAATGCTGCGCAACGGTGTGCGCAGATTTATTGTGCCTAGTGGAGAAGTGCCACTTTTAGAAGTTGACATTTCTGTGTGCAGTGTCTGCCTGCCTGATGTTAATTGTGTGTCTGGTTTGTGATTGACAAGGGCTGACTGGTGTGCTTGGCTCCTGGAGCCAGAATGGGTCTACCTGGTGGTGAATAGGGAGATCTGCATGCAGATGGGAGGGAGGAGTTGCACCTGGGACCTGAATAGGGCTGGTCCTCCCCTCCAGAATGCTGGCTCCACCCCCTGTGGTGCGTCTGATGTCCCTGGCCTGTCCTGTGAATAGAGGAGAGGAGCTGAGCAAAACAAAGTGCTCAAGTGTTCCTGAACCAGTTGTAACTGGTTCTCTACTAGCCCTGTGCTGTGTCACAAAGGGATTTTTCTGTATAAGGGGCTGTGTTCCCATGAAGATGTTCATGCTGCTGCTGGGGCTCAGGGGAAGGTTTGCCTCCCTGGGCCCTGCCCTGCCCCTGGATGCCTGAGGACTCCTTGGGACCCTTTTTCCTGGGCCCCACTATACCCTAGGACCCTTTTGCGCTGTTTTGCTCTCTGGGGCTAGGTGCCTTTGCCCTTAGTGTGTGGGCTGCTTTATCCCAATTCGCCCACCTTATTTTTTAACTTACAGGTGCCCACCCTGCATTTTGTCCACATGTTCTGTGGTTGCCTATGCCCAGTGAGCAGGTGCCCACCCTGCATCTTCGCGTTCATTTTATAATTGCTGCGGGTGCCCACCCCGCTTGTTGGAGTCTCACGTGGGTACCCACCCTGCTTTGTAGGTTTACTGAAGAGGGAGCCTGCCCCTCATTGTGCCCCTCGCTTCACCACCACAGCACGGGAGAAGAACCGAAAGCAGAAGTCCAGCCAGCTGCCTGATTGTGGGCGGGGCCGAAGACAAATACTAGAGCCTCTCTCCCTGGCCGGGAGAAGCCGCACCGAGCCTTGTGGGCTCCATGCTAAGTCCCGGTCCCGAGATGGGGGACTGGGTGAACCAGGGCACTGATATGGTGGTGCTCCCATGAGTAGGGAGAGCCCCATATGCCGCCGCACTCAAGAGGAGTCCCGGGTCCAAGGAGGTGGCCCGGGTGAAGAGAGGCCAAGATCGGAGTCCTACCGCAGAAGCCAGGTGAGCAGGGCTCCTGTTCGAGGGTGCCTGGCAGAGTCACCTGGTCAGAGCGGCCCCGTTTGTGCAGCGGGCCGCTCCAATGTGGAGATAGTGGTTTAAAGGGCCCACCCCCGTGGGGGTCCCGAGGACCCCGTATCCGGGGCCTTATCGAGGCGCATTGTCGGCGCCTGCGCGGCCTCACTTGTGAGGGGGTAGCCCCAACGACAGGGGGCATGTTTATTTAAAGAGCCTGTGTGGCTCTACCCTGGCCTTATTTGTTTAAAGAGCCTGTGTGGCTCTAACCTGGCCTTATTTTTTGAAAGTGCCAGTGCGCTCCACAGTGCTTAGGGGCATTATTCTCCTTTCAGAGCCTAGGTGGCTCCACAGTTTGGCCCCACTATTTCTAGAGCCTAGATGGCTCCAACGGTTGGCACATTTCTGTTAAGGGCTACTGAGAGCCCCTGCCGCATTTGCTAACTTTCACAGCTGCCCAGCAAGTAGTGGGCAGCTGCTTCGTTTAGGCCCGGATGTCATGGTTCTCAGCTGCCCAGCAAGTAGTGGGCATCTGCAACGTTTAGGTTTTGCGCAGTGGCGCACCCTCGACCTTTGCTGTCTAGGCAGCAGCCCTGACTTTGTGGACATAGGGCATTTGAGCCCCCTTTCTGAGATGGCCAGGGGGATTGTTACATTGATAGAGCGCCAGGCCCTAATGTGATTTATGTGCTAATGGGATTTTGGTTCTAGGATATGTATTGTGTATAGTATGTTTGGCACACCCTATTTTGATACCTCTAAAATATGGTTTATAAATATGAGGTTGGTTTGCCTATTTTGGTTTGTGTTAGTGAGATTATACTTCACTGTGTAATTTACGCCCCAAGTGTGATTTATACGTAGATGGTTAGGGTCTAATGTATTTAGACTTGTGGGATACTGTGCATAATCTAGTTTATGTCACAGACTGATGCAAAGTACAGTGATTACCAGTGTTTACTGGTTGTACGTTTTATGATCTATTTTGCTTTTACCAAGTTCACCTTATAATGGTTCTGAGAGTGGTCCATGTGGCTCTGTCAGGTGTACATAATCCCTTGTAAATCTTGCCACGTGCCAGTTGGCACAGTGTACAGTATGTATTTACTATTCTAATGTGTTTTGAAAATACAAGTGTGTCTGGGATGTTGTTGCTGTTGTGTGCGTGCGCAAATGCTTTACACATTGCCTCCGGGATAAGCCTGACTGCTCGTGCCAAGCTACCAAGGGGGTGAGCAGGGGTTATCTTTGGCATGTAACTCCCTTCCCCTAACTAGAATGGTGGTCTCTGCCTGGATTTGGCGCAAGCATTAGCCAACCAGAGATCCCATTTCTAACAGTCGACAGTTCATTTATTTCTGTGTTTCTATTACAAGTGCACCATTTATTACCATTGTCACAATTTCCAGGCACAGCGCTGAATCAGATTAAGTTACAATTTGTAACCTACTTAATCAATAAAATGTAGTTAGGTTTTATTACAACTTAATCTTATTCCATTTTTAACAGACCAACCTAACAATATATAACTTAGTTCATAATAATATTTACTGATCCACAAAAATAGTGATCACAAACTCTGACCATTATTTTGCGACCAGTAAATAGTATATTTGGACTTACGAGCTGGTAAGGCTGCCCTAGATTAGAGCACAAAGGCAGTCATGCTACGTCACTTCCTGCTGAGAGTTGTTACTGCCATGTTGTACATGCACAAAACACATTGACTTGGAAGATGCTGCCAAACCATCCTCGTTTAATCAGCGAGTAACTTTCTCAATGCATTTTTCATATCCAGAAAATAAAAACAATCATGTTATTGAAATAAAAATAGCCTGCTAAGCTGACAAATGACCGCTGTCCATTCAGTATCTGTACGCTCAGCCCACTTTGCAGTATCTATATCTCATGAGGGTGGCGTGGAACACTGCAGGACTACTATAGTGTGGATTGAAATCTCTAGCGAAATGGAAGATACTTTTTAATTAAACAGAATTCCTTTGGTGTCCTTACAGGAAGTGCTGGGAGAACTGCCCCTTGACATTCCTGCGAAAGAAAAATGGCAGGATAACACAACAGCGTGCCCTTACTCTACTCTAAGTTATGTTTTCTATTCCCTCTCCTGTTTCTCTAATATCTGCTCTTTTTACCACTCAAAGGTTTTGTATTTTTTTAAATTTTCACTGGATTGACTGAATAATGTTTACAGCATTGGACATGATTAATTGTGTTTGTGGTTCTAAAAGAGGTTTTCAGGTATAAGTAGTGGAAAAGTAGTTTAATAAAATATATGATGATCGAGGTTGAGTATCCATCACATTTTGGGACTTCCAAAAATTCAAATCCAACATAAAACACCAAGTTGAAAATTATATTTCAAATACTGAGCCAATACTAATTATTGAATGATGGAATTATCAAGACCAACTTCACAAATATCAAATTACCCCTTTTTCACTAGCATTCCTTAATACACTGTACAGTAGCATACCCTATAGCAGCACAATCTGCCCTATAGGATATACATTTGTATCATATATATTTCAAATTCAGAGCTCTAGTTAAGTTCTGGAACAATCATATATGTGTAAAAAATAAACACAGGAGATGAAAAATTCAGTGTCTCATTGCACACAGTGGAAATAGGAAACCATAGCGTACATCACAGATTTACTCACTTCATGAATTAGTGATGTTGGAGAAAAATCACTGACATAATTTTGAAAGACACATTATCGTCCTACAGAAATATCGATACAAAAATATGGAAAACACTAATATCGAACTCCTTTGCTTAACTAAAAAATTACAAACATATCCGATACACAATATCGACATACATGAATATCGATACCACTAATACCGATGACATACATATCGATATAACAAAATATCGACAACCATTACAAAAGATACACAAAGTAAAAAACATCGGAAACAACATTATCAACAACACTAATATCGCAAGTTTTAAAATATCGACGAGATACTATAGGAACAAATGCAACTATAAAACAACAAAAATAATATTTTATTACTTTAAATAACAACAATAATTATTAATTTACAAAAACACTTCTACTACTTTAAAAATTTATTAAAACATAAATAATAAAAATATCACTACAAAAACTACTACATTAATATTATTAACTTTATATATAACAATACCAAAAAATGTAATTATATAATATATAACGAAAAGTTTTTAAATAAATCAATTAAACTAAACATACCAAACTACAAATTAGCGTTTTCCTTATTTGGAAACTAACCACCTCAAAAAAATTCAAAAAATACAAACTAATCAATAAAAACACTGCAAATTCGAATTAACCAATAGTATACTAATTGCAACTTCATAAACACTATAAAACAGTTAAAAATGAAACACAACCCACACCCAAAAAAAAAGAAAACTACAGGAGAGAAAATTCTGGAGGACTTCAACTACACATAGAAGAAAATCAACATATAACAGAAAAGAAACTGCATTAAAAGTAAGTTATTACATTAAGCTAAATATTATTACCAGCTAAAATGTTTAAAAAGCGAAAACTTTATCTAAATAGTAATGAATATTTTCTTTATATTTTCTCTTCCTACTACAGCTTAATCTACAAACAACAAAAAACCAACAGGAAATGCCAAAAAGGATACAAATAAGAAAGTATTTACCAAACCATTATAAAAGAGTAGAGCAAATCAGCCAAAGTTAAAAGTAAAAACAAAAGCACTACTGTCAACTATAAAAAATGTAAGAACAATTAATACAAAAAAATTTACTATTATTTTTCAGAGAAAGAAAATACAAAACGAAAATACAACAAAAAAAGAAACACCAGCACATTCTAAAACAGAATTACCTTCAATGTAAGTATATAATATAAAAAATATATATATTTAAATTGAAATGCATAGAACAACATTTTAAATAACTATAACATATATTTTTTATAGATTAACATACAGCAAAATGACTGAAGGAGCTGAATTCATAACCAGACAGAAGGGAAAACTGTTACAGTGTTATATGGGGTACACTTATACACAACAAAAACAATTTGGGTTAAAAGTGAACTGGAAATGTTGTAAATATTACTCAGATAAATGTTACGGGAGAGCAACAACTAGGGAAACAACTGTACTTTATACTAGGGAGCATAACCACCGACCGAACATAACAGAAATTGAAGGAAGATCTGCATTAGAAAATATAAAAGAGGCCAGCACAGGTTCCCAAAAGCCAACAAGTATCATTTTAAAAGAACAAATTCCCAAAATCCCAAAGATAGCCACCACACAAATGCCAAGTGTAGCTTCACTAAAAAGAAAAATGTCACGCACCAAAAAAAACCCTACCACTACAATTCCCAGAGCCTATAGTGAAGTCATTCTAGGTCCTGAACAAAGAATACGTTTAAACAAACAACCATTTATCATTTATGATAACGAAAGCAATGACAAAAGACTAATAATATTTGGCACTACTAATACCCTAACAAAAGTACAGGAAAGACAACATTGGATGATGGATGGGACTTTTAATATGTGTCCCAAACCTTTTTTCCAATTATATACAATACACGGCCTATATCAAACTTGCAACATACCATTACTTTACGCACTATTATCAAATGAAAATAATTGCACATACATGGAATTATTAAGCACAATAAAACAGAAAACAAATGACTATTCCCCTGAAAAAATAATATTAGATTTCGAACAATCAATGCTTATTACAATCTTAAAAGTACATCCCCATACCTGCATCCAGGGCAGCTATTATAATTTCAACCAGTGCCTATGGAGAAATTTGCAGAAAACAACACTAAGCATAGAATATGCCACACATGCATCTTTTGCCTATCAAATAAAAAAATTAACTGCGCTTGCTTATGTCCCAGAAATAGACGTTGTAGAACACTACAACATCTTAATTGACAGTAACTTTTATAAACAAAATGAAGCTAAACTAAGTCCACAATTGGACTATTTTGAGGATACATGGGTGGGAAGACTCCACATATCTGGCCACAGAAGAAATCCTACATTTTTAATACCCGGTGGAATGTATATAGGAGAACATTAAATTGCGAATCTAAAACAAACAATGCAGTCGAAGGTTGGCATAATGCCTTCCTTCAATCAACAGGCAGAACAAAACCTAGTTTTGAAAAATGTATACAATACCTACAAAAGGAACAAAGCTACCAAGAGTTCCGAATGGAACAATCCATAACTCAATTAACACCCAAAACATCCAAACAAACAAAGCAAATGCATAACTATTTAGAACAACAGGTACAATTGTACCCTAGTACTAAAGGAATCAAATACTTAAACATAATAGCCCAAACTCTTCTTTAAATCAGTACCACCAAGAAATTCCGAATAAAATACATCCAACAATGAAATGCACATACAATTTAAATATTTGATTCCAAAAATAATTATTGTGTCCAATATATTTTTAATAATTCATAAATATATATACACACATTAATAATATTTGTAATAAAATAACAATAACAATAAAAACATTACCCACCCACAATAAATAAAAATAAACAACTTACCAAATGTATTCCAAAGGCTTCAAAAACCATGTTCTGCCAACATAATCCATGAATGAAAAAATAATGTTGCCCCCAAAAAAATGAAAAAATACAACTGTACCCAAAAAGAATAATCCACGTAATGAAAGTCCTTACAAGGTTAACATAAACAATTCAAAATAAATCATTTAATTTATTTAAATTTTACTTGACTAGTAAACAATACAATACTATGTTAATAAAAGTGTACTAATTGTTGTACTATTATTTAAAAATGTAACAAAATATACCTATGTTGTAAAATTATAAAAATAAATATTATGAAAAAATTAATATTTATCATTATAATTTAAAAAAAAGTAATAACATCTACATACAACTTTGGAAATGTTTTACAAAAAGTTTATAATTACACATTTGTTAATAATTTGTTTTCATGTAAAAATATTGTTAAAAAAGTAATATGAATATTTAAAATATTATTATTATTTTTTAATTAATATGTACACAAAGCATGTATTGAAAATTTAAAAATGTACATTATGTTTAATAAAAGTATACTTTCTTTCACAAACTGTATACAATACCTAACACTGTATGAAATATAATTTGTTAATAAATTGTACAAAATGTACTTTCATCAAAAATGTACAAAAATATGATTCTAAATTCATGCAATAATACATTTGTATAAAATAAAAATATAATAAACATGTTTACTGTTTCTTTCAACTCATATTGAATAACAAAATATACACCAAGTACAATTTTTTTTATTAATGGTATCTATTTTATTGTCTTTACATTAGATACAATATACATACATAATATGGACACTAATTACATATAATTTACTATTCCCACTCCAGCCTACATTAAATTGGGGTAGGTGCTGGAAACGAATTAAATATAATTTACTATTCCCACTCCAGTCTACATTAAAATGGAGTAGGTGCTGGACACTAATTAAATATAATTTACTATTTCAACTCCAGTCTACATTAAATTGGGGTAGGTGCTGGACACTAATTAGATATAATTTACCATTCCAACTCCAGTCTACATTAAATTGGGGTAGGTGCTGAAGACTAAATAAATATAATTTACTATTCCCACTAAAGACTACATTATGGGGTCGATTCCAATTCAGTAAAATCCCCTACGAATTGCCGTACGAAGCGTTTTTCCCATACAAATCCTACACCTTCAACGTCCCCGTACGTACGATCAAGTACGATCCGAACCCAAAGCAGATCTCCCTATGAATTGTACCAAACACCTTACGACTTACATATACGTACAAATCGCCTTCAGAACATGCAGTACGCGACGTCCGTAGAGATCGAAGCAGCTTTTTCCGACCCAGCAAGTACGATTCGTTACGACAGCACTCCATACGACTCTTTTTATACGGAAGTTTAAAACGTCCATAAAACAGATTTCGACTCGAACCGCAAGTGAAATGGACCCCCCTGGGTACTGGAGTACACCCCATGCTTGCAGGGGTACGGTGCTTAGGGGTACGGTGCCGGTACGGTGCCGGTACGGTGCGTAGGGGTACGGTGCCACGGGATACGGTGGTAGGGGTACAGTGCCATGGGGTACGATTCATAGGGGTACATGTACGATGCATAGGGGTACCAAACATAGAGGTACGGTGGACACCCCCATGATTGCAGGGGTACGGCGCGTATGTGAATGTGTGGTTTCCGTACAAATTGCTCATACAGTGTTTCCCGTACGAATCGCGTTCTCGGTTCCCGGTCCGGATCTTACTTGTCAGGTCGTACGGCATGTTTACGATTCGTATGGTTCACTTTGAGGGTCCGTATCGTACGGATTTTCCCTTGCTTTTCGTACGGTTCGTTACGATTTGGACATATTTTTTACTACGGATCGTACTACGCAATTCGGACAGATTTGTACGATTCGTACGGAAATGGCTAGGAATCTGGATCGTCGTTTGGATTTGTTTCCCGATTCGGAATCGACACCTAAATTGGGGTAGGTGCTGGACACTAATTAAATATAATTTGCTATTCCAACCCCAGTCTACATTAAATTGGGGTAGGTGCTAGACACTAATTAAATATAATTTACTATTCCAACTCCAGTCTACATTAAATTGGTGTAGGTGCTGGGCACTTATTAAATACAGTTTACTATTCCTACTCCAGTCTACATCAAATTGGGGTAGGTGCAGGACACTAATTAAACATAATTTACTATTCCCACTCCAGTCTACATTAAATTGGGGTAGGTGCTGGACACTAATTAAATATAATTTACTATTCCAACTCCAGTCTGTGCTGGACACTAATTAAATATTATTCACTATTCCAACTCCAGTCTACATTAAGGGGTCCATTAGGAAGGCGGGCGGACTTTGCCCGCCTGCCATCCCCGTGCAAAATGGGACCGCCTGCCATAGGGACGGCGGTCCCGCCTTGGCCATTAGGATGCGCTCGCCACACTGGTGGGCGCATCCTGTATTGCGGCGGGCGGTGCTGAAAGCTAATTAAATATAATATACAATTCCAACTCCAGTCTACAATAAATTGGTGTAGGTGCTGGACACTAATTAAATATAATGTACTATTCCAACTCCAGTCTACATTAAATTGAGGTAGGTGCTGGACACTAATTAATTATATTTTACTATTCCCACTCCAGTCTACATTAAATTGGGGTATGTGCTGGACACTAATTAAATATAATTTAGAATTCAATCTCCAGTCTACATTAAATTGAGGTTGGAGCTGGAATTAAAACAAAAGTAATTAATCATTTTCCATTTTTTTTAAATACATTTAAAAAATATTATTACATTTGAATTAAATTTTTGCAATTTTTTTCAAATTTAATATTTAAATGATCTATTTTTAAAACACTTCCCACTCCCAACACCTATAAACAAAAAATCTCACTCCTAAACTAATTTTCCCAACTATTTTAAATTATTTTTTAAAATATTTATTATATATTTTTATTTTATTTAAACATTTTAAATGTAATTTTTAATTTAAAAAATAACACTCAGCACCCTTAAAAACTATAAACTCAAAATCAAAATACTAAATTACATTTTCTAAATTTTTTTAAAATGTAAAAATATTTTCATGTAATTTTAATAATCTATACAATTTTAATAAAAATATTGTATTATGAATATATATATATTTTTTTTAATTCCCACCCTTAACACCCATAAACTCAACATCACACACTAAAAATTATTTTTCAAATTTCTTTTTTTAAATAAAAAAATACAAACTAAATTGTAAAATTTTATAAAAATAGTAAAAATTATCATATTTCCAACATAGATTTTTAAAACACTCCCCAACCTTATCCCCTATAAACTCAACATCCCACTCCTAAAATTATTTTTCTAATTTTTGTTAATAAAAAATACAAATTAAAGTTTAAAATTTAATAAAAATAGTAAAAATTATCACATTTTAAATATAGATTATTAAAACACTTCCCACCCTTATCCCCTATAAACTCAACATCCCACTCTTAAAATTATTCATCAAATTCTTTTTTTTTAATAAAAAATACAAATTACAGTTTAAAATTTGATAAAACATTTTAAAAATAATACATTTCAAATATATATTTTTAAAACACTCCCCACCCTTTTCCCCTATAAACCCTACAACCCGCTCCTAAAAATACATTTAAAATTACATATTAAAACACTCAAAAAAAGTATTACATTATATACTAAAACGAACAAAATACTTGGGTGTCGATTAGGATGGCGGACGGACCTGCGTCCGTCTGCCACCCCCGAGGTGGAGGGACCGTCCGCAGGGGCAGCGCCGTTCCCTCCATAGGAATTAGGATGTGACCGCCACCCTGGCAGTCACATCCTGTATATTTAACATTGCGGTGGTTGCTGCTTAAAGCAGCACCCGCAGCAAAGTAAAAAATGCATTCTTTGCATGTGCATGCACAAAGCGGCAGGCACCGCTTTTGTGCATGCACATGCAGGGAGGTACCATAGGTACCCCCTCATGTGCACCCGCCACCCCAAACACCCTGGGGGCCCGCAAGGGGCCCCCAGAAGCAAAGGTCCACATGCTTTTCCGCGGTGGAAAAGAATATCTCCGCACACATCATAATATGACTGGCAGTGTCTTGCAGACACCGCCACCATATTGTGGTCCACACCCCGCGGATCAGCGGCGGACGGACCTGCCGTCCGCCGCTGATCCCACTGCCATCATAATCTGGCGGTGGGTGTTTTCAAGGACCGCGGCGGTGAATCCACATCCTCCGGCCCGGCGATGGCTTCCCCTGTCCCGGAGGATGCGGATTCACCGCCATCATTATCGACCCCTATATGTAATCGACATTTTTACACGATATTTTGACAATCGATATTTTTCACATCGATATTAAAACACACATACCCAAAACGATACTATTGCAATCAATATTTAAAACATCAATATTTTTACTATTGATATATAATCATCAATATTCTGTCATTTCGATATTAAAAAAATTATATTTTGACTACTCACTGTTCAAGAAATGACTTTCTCTCTTTATGCTTAATTTGCCATTACTGACAATATGGGAAGTGTAAGGGATTCCTTTGATTGATAGGGCTCTGCGAAGTCATCAATCATATATTTGTAAATAGGATAGAATGTATGGAAGCACATGATCTCCGTATACATTTCTGCAGATTATTTTCTTCTTCGTGTGTGCTGAAATCAGAATATACCTGCAATACGAACTTTACATCACTAATAATCTGCAATACCTTATACTGGAGACTAGTGACAACGTAATTGTCTGCCCCACAGTACATTGTGGAGCACAGCAAAAAAGCGGATACGAAAATTTCACTTAACAGAAGGAGAGGCAGCAAATACCCCAAAAACACGAACATTGGACTAGAATGTATGGAGTCACCAAAAGTGACCAGACAAAGATGTAGAATTTCATGTGAAGTGAAGTGGTGGCATACACATGGAAGACAATGAGCCAGACATAATGTACCACAGGAATGCTGCGAGGAACAGTCATGCACAGCAAGTAAATGAAAGTAATCCCACCACAAACATCCAGAGTAGAAGCCCTTAAGCAGGAAGCCTAAGCAGGGAAGACTGCCCAGAAAGTAGAATTTCTTTTATGAAGTGGGGACAGAGGAACCTTCCTGTTTTGATAGAAATGTTCTACAGCATCAGTATTGTGAGAGCAGCCTTTCTCTGTCTTTGAAAATTAGAATGGCCACAAGGATTGTGTCTCAGTCCACTACCCATGTGCATCAGGATCTCTTGCTGATTGACGCTCTCATCCTCCCACTTATCATTGCAGATCAATGATATTGAGCCACAAAGCGTCTGTCAGGTGTAATTGCCTCAATCACTTGGAACTTTCAAGTTGGAGGTACGACACTATGGTCTGATCTGATCTGAATTCCTACCAATCAAATACCAATCTCATAGAGAAATATTACAGGCCCGATTCACAAAGGCATCTCCGCTCTCCTAGCAGAGACCCCGCCATCATGGCAACGAGCTACGCTCATGGTGGGGACCCAGCGCTCATGGCAGGACATCCACAATGACTTCCACAATGAGTAAGTGCAGCACGTAGGTTCCACCAAGAATGTGCCCCTGCCACGTTGGCCCGGCCTCCGTCACAAGTGTGGAGGCCCTTTGTGAATCAAATGAAACATTTATATTTCAACTACAAATATCTCAGACTCTGTTGGATTGTTGCATTGAAAATTAAAATCTCCTTGTTCAGTGCAAGCTGATTATACAAATATATGTTAAATCATCTTGATGAATAATTTTTGAAGAAACATTTCAAAAGATATAAAATGTACTAACTGGCGTATGTTCATATTTCCGTGTTATGCATTAACAAAATCGTAAGTAAATTATTAATTTAATGCTGCAATGATGTTGCAGATTCACTGGTGGTATAGTGAGACAGAAATCAATGATGTATTCAGCATGTAATGCAACTAGAAACACCAGAATGCCATTGGGGATGAGATTAGAGGTTCCATTTCACATGAATACCCCCTTCTAGTTACTGCAGTGATGCACATTAGTGCCATGGATGTGCCAATTAGTCCATGGTACATTTGAGGACTGAGAATGATAAAGTTTTGATAGACATTGGAATACAAGCACATATACAGACACAGGCACACACCAAAGTGTGGGATATAAGAATTAGCACTGTCTGGGAGACGTCTCATGTGTAAGTTCTCAATTGGCTAGTTCATGTAAGTTGGATGAAAACATATGGATTGGCAACATGCATGTAAATGCATATTCAACAATGCTATAAATAGTGCCTTTAGGAGTGGAGCTAAACAATTAAATTAATGTACCTGTGACCCTAGGGGTATTACAGTGTGCAGAATAGGAACACTAGTGTAATTTGCAGTGGTTCTCCTTTAAGTGTCCTTCACTGGCTTCTCTTCCACACAGGTATTGTGTAATTTGATGATGGTTCTCTCTAGCACTTGGGCTGTCTCCAGGCTAGAATAGCCACAGCATGGGTATAATGAAGGGTGAGGTTTTCCACAGAATAAAAGGTCTGGTCAACTATATGAGATCATAAACCATGATATACTGCCACTTCCATTTTATGTGCTAAATCCAGGACAGGAACTCTGTCTTCTCTGAGGATCCATTGCTGCACCCCTTCAGGTAACAGGACCGCTTATTGTCAGGGACAGGAGTAGGTCTCTGTAAACACTAAATAAAAATCAGGAACCCAGATACACACACAGTCAGCACTCAGAGCAAGGGTGCATACCTGTAGACCATGTGGGCGACATTTTGATCTCAACAGAAGTCAAGCCTTGTGGTGGACAGAATGTTCACCTAACACCTAACTGCAGATGGGGAAACAGAAGTATACTACAAATGGAGGCGAGCCCACTAACACTTTAGACTTCTTTCTTCTGAGGGCATCAGATGCACCAGATAAGGAGATCCAAATTGTCGAGTGCGGACTTTCTATGGGGGTTTTGGGGGCTCCAGTCCAATTAAGTAAACGTAACATATACTCAGTGAGCCACCATCCGAGCTTGCAGTCAATCCCCCTAGTCCATTCCCTAAGCAAGCCGTTACTCATTCCAAGTGCATGATCACCCGTACAGATGCTACAGTTTTCTCACTCCCGGGTCCCTCAGAGCCACGCTAAAAGAAGAAAAAGGGAGATGGAGATCAGCTAAGCCAAGCTTTGCTGTCCCTCAAGACCCCAAGGTTGCCTCCCCATCTTCTTCGGACAATTGATCTTAAAAATTGAACAGTCTATCACACTTTTACTGAAACAGATTTTAGATAGATTAACAAGAATTGAGGCAAGTATAGCTATTCTATGTTCAGCAAGGGGGGGTCCAACTCAGCCTAATTTGAGGACGGTAGTTGGTGAGGCAACTCCTCTTAACGACTTAACTGTTATATCATTGTGTGCCACCAATAATTGTGCGGTCAGTTTGAGCTTACCAAGAGGGGATGAAGGGGGCAGGATTAAATATTCTTATCCAGGAGGTATTGTAGTGTGGTTCCTATATTCTCAATAGGCTCTGCGCACTGGAATAATATATCCTATAGATGTGACGTAGGACTTATGCCAGTAGGTCTCTATCGAATATACTAAACTTAATTGTGAGTGCCAGCTAGCTCAGAGGTCACTAGAAACTTTCTTGAATACACAAGAAGACATTTGTTTATGACAACTGCATAAACATGACAACTTTGTTTCCCTAGGACTGGAAAATATCTTCAGTCGTAGAAACAATAGATAACTATTTCACTCAGTCAATCGTGCATGCTTCGTTTCTACAGAGTTGCAGAGAAATAGAGAGACGGGCATTTTTAATAAAAGGTTTATTGAACAGTCTTCTTTTTCATGCAAGAGAGGTGAACTGCTACAATTGTTAGACAGAATGCAAAGTATAATGCGTACAGTGAGAATAGTATTATGAAATAATACTGTAATAGCATTGTATGGTGTCTAAGCCATATAAAAATACATACATAAATAACATAGACTAAAATACTCAACTGGTGCTTCTAAATACGCCTACCCCAATGTACCTAACCTAGGTCTAGTACGAGGGACGAAGTAAGTATTGTTTAGCATACGTTTTAGTTCTGCCAAGAATTGCCAAAGGTTTCTCTAGGTTCTAATCAGCTCCATACCTTAGAATGAAGGAGGTCTGTTATCTGTGTCTCAGGACTCGATTTCCCAACACCCCACAAGGGGAGTCAGAAACACTGGAGCTGGATTTCTCAGCAGCGGAGGGCAGCTTCCTGATCAATGCATCAGCTGGAGAGTCGGCTTCCTTCGGCACTTGCTGCAGCGAGCTGTGTTGGGCAAGTAAGGTCGTCAAACTGCTCCGTACCACGGTGCTTTGCCATAGCAAGTGAAGGTATATTTATAATTTGAAGGTGTTTAGGAATGCCATGTTTGACGTAAGTCGGGCATATGAACGTCATAAATAAACCCCTTAGGAATAGATCTTCATTGTAAAACTAACTGAGTTCTTGGAGAAATCAATATTCAAGCAAGGGAAAGTCCCTAACGGCTTAAACTGGCTTTCAAAGAAATCGTTGTGACGTTTGGTGAACGGATGGAAGTAGCAGTGCCTCTAATTGGGTAGCATGGGCTATGCCTAAATAAGGGCTTGATTCCTATGCCTATATAAGGGCAACGTGACTTGCACCTATATAAGGGCATGAATCGTGAAAATCCATTTGGAATCTAAAACTCCATGCAACAGTATGACTTCAAGGGCTCATACAAGCCTCGCCCAAATTCCAATGCAGCGTAATATTTACCTGCCCCCTCAACCTACCCCGGCAATTTAGAACACCTTATTCCCTCAAAGGACAACCAGCGCCCCTTTTAAGACAAAACTGGGCCCCGGTGGAGAACATGTATTGGAAAGAGGGAGCCAAGCAGACTGTCATACAAGATTGGCCCTTCCACCAGCTGCTTGCCCCTTTGTAATAATTTTGGCAAATGTTCCCAAGCTGCATAGTACACAGGAGGAAACCACAGATCAACTCATGTCTAAAGCATGCCACTGGATTTAGAAACATGTGGAGGGGTGGGGGCGATACTTTCCTGTATTCTAATGGCAGGAAATGTAGCTTGGGAGGGTGAATCCGAGAAATCTATCCAGGATTGTGCGGTGTTAACTTTAATTTGCAACACTTGGTTCAGCAATTGCTCACTCGGTTACCCTCACGGCCATCACCAAAGCCTGAATTGTTTGAATTACCACTGGGCTATTTTTAAAAATTGGTAAGGCCCAGTGCTTGGAGGCAACACCCTGTTGCTCCCCTTAGAATTCCTCACCGTGAGCCCCTGCTTATCCAACGAGGACAACTACTCACCCCTCCCCATTTATAACCAATTTAGTGCCCTAACAGACTTAGAAGGTTGTGACTGACTAAGGGAGAACATGAGTACTCTAACTCCTGCTCTAAGTCACACAACATCAGGGTTAGTAACCCCCATGTATCTCATGGCAGCGTACAATCAGAAAGACCATGTTAAATTAATCACCTGGAATATTAACGGAATGTCTGACCCAGATTGGTTAACAATTGTTACAACCTATGACCTGATATGTTTCCAGGAAACACGTGAAATCTAATCTATTAACCTATATGACTATCGTTCCTTTCATTCCCCCGCCCTTCCATCGAACTCAGCCGCGCCAGGGTGGCATTTTGACCCTGTTGAAAAATACACTAAAACTAGAAGTCTTGTAATTTCAAAACAACTCCCCTTACTATCACCTTCTACATTTAGAGGGCCCATATGGTTATACACTTCTTTTAATTAACTTTTATAATAATTTCCTGGCAATATGAAGCAGGCTGTTGATAAGTTGGAAGGGGAAATCAACATACTTTTTAACAACCTCAAACAGTCCCCAAACATCCTGTGGGTGGGCGATTTTAATGTGCACAGTTGCTCCTTTGTAAATAAAACAGTGTGTGGCATAACTCATGAGTCAGGGGAGCCCATTCCACATTTTATGCACAACTCTTACGGAGATGCTTTGAATAGATTGTTTTTAATTAATAACTTGGAAATTCAGAACCCTATAGATCCTAGCTCGGGCATGTTACAAAGCAACTTAGGCCTGACCACCCAAATTCAACCTTCAACCTTAGACTATCTAATGGTTTCTGTCCCTTTTCAAAATTCTATCTGTTATGTTTTAATTAAGCCTTTTGGTTTTAGTGATCATGCTGCCATTATTTGTAACCTAGACTGGGAAGAAATTAATTCGAAGCAGATGAGGCATATCAAACCCTCAATAGCCAGAAATAATGCGACTATCCTCAATGGGCAACTTTAGGCAAAGAAAAAATTGTTCCAGTTGTGGTCGGAAATAGACTAAATGACATCTTGACTTGCCTAACACTGGATCCTGTCCCTACACAGGTAAGCAGTGCCTTTGAACAGATAATATGTGAGATTAAAAGCGTTCTAACTAGGAAAAGACCTATCACCAATACATACAGATGGTTTGATCAAGTATGTACCAAGTCCCTATCAAACCCACATCAGGCCCTTAGATCCACCCCTAGAGTGTCGGAACTGGATAAGCTTCTGCATCTCTGATATAAGGAGGCAAGGAATGCCAGAACTAAGGGCCCGATGTAGGTCGGTCGGTAACGGCCGAAAATCGGTATTTTCGGCCGTTACCGATCGGAATAGAGACAATGGGATGTAGGAGGCCGAAATCCAGCGAAATCGGCGATTTTACCGAATCGGAAAGTCACCGAGTCGGTAGAATTCCGAATCGGAAAAAAGTAGGAATCGGAAAAATCTCCGATTCGGTAGAATACCTAATCGGAGATTTTTCCGATTCCTACTTTTTTCCGAATCGGAATTCTTCCGACTCAGTGACTTTCCGATTCGGTAAAATCGCCGATTTGGTATAAATTCCGAATCGGTGAAAATCCGATTCGATGCGAAAAGCTGAAGATTGAGATGTAGGTAAGCACTGAAATACCGAATTTGCTTCAAATTCGGTATTTCAGAGTCGGAAATTACCATGGATTGGAATCAGGTGGTAACCAGGTGCAACCTATAAAAAAGGACCCAAAATGCAGTTCTACTTGCAACATGGCAGCTTTCTATGTCATAGCAAGACGGCTACGGCTACAGCAGGAAGGAGAGAGGGAATGGCTGAGACAGGAGCAGGTGTACAGACAGCGGATCACCCTGTGCATGCTGACAGATCCAGAGATCCTACAGAGGTACAGGCTGGAGGCAGAGACCATCAGAGACCTCATTAGGGACCTCCAACCCCTGTTGCAGCACCCCACCCCAAGGGCACACGCAATCCCAGTGCAGGTGCAGGTGCTATGCTGCCTACACCTGCTGGCGTCTGGCAGCTATCAAAGTGTAGTTGCAGTGGCAGGAGGGGTGACCCAGAGCAGCCTGTCAAGGTTCTTCCACAAGTTCCTTGATGCCATGATCCAGAGGATGGACCACTACATTTCCTTCCCTTCCACCCATGCAGAACTGGCACAGACAAAAGCTGAATTCTATCAGATGGCAAGATTCCCCCACATCATTGGCTGCATAGATGGCACACACATTCCGATTTGCCCCCCTGCTGACACGGAATACGTATTCCGCAATCGAAAGTCACGGCACACCATAAATGTGCAGGTGATATGCAATGCTAAGTGTGTCATCACTGACCTGGTTGCAAAGTTTCCGGGGAGTACCCACGACTCCTATATCTTCCAGAGTAGCGGCATTTATGCACGGCTGATGGCAGGGGAATTTGGTGAAGGATACCTCCTAGGTAAGACACAGTGTCAGACCCCCATAACCAAAATTGCATTGTGAAGTACATGTATGCATTTGAGTAATGTTACCCCTTTTCCTTGTAGGCGACAGTGCATATGCCCTACGCTCGTTCATTCTCACCCCCTACCTCAACCCCTCAACACCTAGCCAAAGGAGGTACAACCGTGCCCACAAAAGCACGAGGAATGTGGTGGAAAGGACCTTTGGCATCTGGAAGAGCAGGTTCAGATGTCTGCACAAGAGCGGAGGTGCAAGGCAATATACCCCCATCACCTGCTGCAAGATTATTGCTGTCTGTGCAATGTTGCACAACCTTGCAGTCAGGAAAGGCACTGAGGTTGAGTTATCCGACTACGAGGACCCTGATGATGACAATGCTGTGCCACTACCACAACCTGCTGGACTCCCTGCACCAACTGACGGCAGATACAGGCGTCAGGAGATAACAGACAACTATTTCTGAGTGAGTACAGATGCACAAACAGGTCAATGTATGTTTTCAGAAATTAAATTTAATAATGTTGCATCAACGTTACTGCACTGATGTGCAACAAAAGAAAAGTTAAACAAGAAGGGGTAGAAATGTCCATTGTCCGGGTTGCCTCACCCGCACTGGCAGTCTTATTTTTTGCTGCGCTTAGCAGGCCCACTAGGATGAGCCTCACCCCCTTCTGAATGCCCTGCAGCCTCAGCTGAGCGCCTGCTGCTCCGGCGCGGCTCTGACACTGCGCTGGCAGGGCTGCTGCGGCTGCTGCTGTCCCCAGCCTCGCCCAGGACGGGATTCACTACGGTGTTGGAGATCAGTAGTGTCTCCATGGCGGTGGTAATACGGCCCATGCCCCTAGTGACCTCGGACATGTTCTGTGTGAGGCTGGCCTCCATGTTTGCCCCACGTTGGCATAGCTGGGCAGTCGCAGCTGCAAGGCGGTTGAGTGACCTGTTCTGTATTCGTGCATCCCTGCGACGACATAGCTCATGGTCATCCAATCTGTTGCAGAGCTGGGTGATGGCAGTGGTCATTCGGCCAATAGATGTAGCTATCTCCTTGTTGCTGTCAACAAAGGTCTTGAAGCCCTGTGTCATTTCACCCATCTGCAGGTTGTGCAGGCGCAACTGGCGATGGCAGGCCAGGATGGATTTTGCCTGCATCCTCTGTATCGTAACCATACTGGTCTCCAGCCCTGCGAAGACGCTGCCTCCCGGAGCTTGTATTGGGCTGCTGGTTGCACGTGGCCTCCGTGGATTTCTGCTGCCCTGCTGTGTGTGCTGGGGTGACGCTGGTGTCACAGGGTCTTGTGCAGGAGCCTGACCCGCTGCCCCCTCCATGATGACTAATGGAGCAACAATTCTCCTCCGGGCCGGGGATGTGGCAGGTGCAGGGTGGCTCTGTGGTGGTGTATTCTCCGGGGAGAATAGCAATGTGGGCGACTGAGACAGAGACAGTCGGGGGGAGTGTGGATGTGTGAGGGAATGTCCAGAGTCCTCCTCATTGCTCAGGGCACAGCTGTTGTCCTCCTCCTGTGCTGCTGCACTGGTGCTTGCCACCGCCACCGCACTGGCTGTTGGTGCTGGAGCTGATGCTGCTCCCCCGCCTGATGGTGCCCCTAGGTATAAAGAAGCATTTGTCAACTGGGTGCTAATGTGTTCCAGTCACTACTATTAAAGCATTGCACATCTCATTACAAACACGTTGATGCTGTATTACTGTTATTTTTCTTATGCTTCTGCTGTGGCATTTTTGGGTACTTTTGCTGACTACATTTAGCAAGATGCATTGCTCATGTCTGTTGCTAGCAGTACTGGCCTGGGGTTTGGCTGTGCATTGGGTCTATAGGGGAGGTGTCTGGTATGGTGTGTCAAGGTGCGCATGCTTCTTACCTGTGGCTGTAGCTCGGAATGAGCTATCCAGGTCCCCAATTCCTACGACACTGGCCCTCTCGATGGTGGTCGCCACTAGTTCCTCCAGCTGAGTGAGGGGTGGCGCCCGGTTTGTTCCTCCTCCAGTAAGTCCAGTCTGCTTGTGCAGGTCAGCCAGTTTTCGCTTTGTCACACCACGGATATCGTAAAACCTCTTCTTGAGGTCGTCTAGGCTCCTGTGGGTGACACCAACAGCGTTGACTTTCTCCCCGATGTGGATCCACAGCCTCCTCTTGGTGCTCTCCGGAACAGTGAGGGACAGCCTTCCATAAAGCTGCGTGTGCACCCTCACCACCTCCTCCACCAAAGTTTGCAGCTCCATGGTGCTGAATTTTGGATTCCTCTTACGCGCTGCCTTCTGGCTCTCAGTGCTGGTTGCCATGTCTCACAGGGATCCTGCTAACACTGCTGCTCACTGTGTTTGCTCAGCTCAGGCAGCTTTCCAGAAAGTTCTGATGAGTTGCACCTGCCTGGGTTGCCACTCCCTGTGGGGGAGGGTGCTTCCAGCTCATTGGCTGATGTCTTCAGTGTCAGTTAACCTGCTCGACGAATCGGCATTCTCCGAATCGGTATTTGCCGATTCGGAATTTACCGAATTTGTTTGGAAAATACCGATTCGGAATGTATTATGCGTTCCTATTGGCCTTTCGGCCCATGGGGCGTATTTCTATTTCCGAATCGGCGTTTACCGATTCGGTAGGATCCGCATTTTTATTTACCGAATCGGACGTGTCCGATCCGGCCTATACCGAATCGGTACTTGTCGAATCGGTACGTACCGACTCACGATACCGATTGCTACCGAATCGGTATTTTTCCGACTAATTTTTCCTACATATCATTTTCCGATTTTGAAATACCGATTCGGTACGGATCGGTATTTTAAAATCGGAAAATGCGTTTTACCTACATCGGGCCCTAAAACTCTTAAGGAAGAAACTTCAAAACAACTGTATTAAGCAGCCATTTCAAATATTGACAGTGATTTTTGGAGAGTTATCAATGCTCCCTTTCTCAAACCATCCATGAATTTGAGCTTAGACAGTCATGTGGACAAGGAATCTTAAGTCGCAAACGTCTCCTCAATATTTGATCCAAATGCTGAGGGAGAGGCTACACAGCGAAAACTGACTTTTGCTCCTTCCAAATGTCCTCTTGTTTTTTAATCTTCATGAGATTAGAGAGGCTCTTATGCAATGCTCTCATAATGGAGCCCCCAGCCCGGATAGTACGCCGATAAATTTCTTCATGGAGCAACCACACTTATGGGGACCGGTGCTGACAAATGTTTTTAATGTAGTTGCCGTTGTGGGCCCACCGGACTCATAGCTGAAACCCATCTTAATTCCTATCTATAAGAAAGGAGATAAATCTGAGGCCAAAATCTACAGACCAATTTCACTCCTGAATAGCACCACTAAACTTATGGGTCGAGTTTTATTTAATAGATTAGAGGAATGAGCCACCTGTAACAATGTACTGATTCCAGTGCAATATGGTTTTAGAAAGGGGAAAGGTACCCAGGACCAATGCCTCAATTCTAGTATGTTAATTGCCAAGTATACTCAAGCCAAGCAAGGTCAATTGTACTTGGCATATATGTAATTATCCGCAGCATTTGACTGCGTTGCCCATCACCACCTGTGGAGGATAATGCAAGAAATGGGCATTGATGAGGCCATTATTTTTTTTATCAGGCAGCTCTATTTCTCGGCTTTGGCCTGCGTCCATTTCGGGAAACGGGGAGAGTGCACTAAGTCGTTCCAAATCAACAGGGGACGTCAACAGGGTTGTGTATTCCCCCCATTTCTTTTTTCCATCTATACCAATGGGGTGAAACACCCCTGTCAAACTCAACCTTGGATGTTCCTAAGATTAAGAATGTGCTCACCCCAATTCTTCTTTACGTAGATGATGCAGTGTTAATTGCCCGAACGGGCTTAGCCTACAGAAATTATTACAGGTCTATGTAGGTTACATGAGCAGCCTGGATCTAAAAATCAATGAGGCGCAGTCCTTTATTTTAATCACTGGCCGTAAAGATAGGAAAGTTCCACATTTTTATATAGCTGGTCAGAAAATATCCCAAATTGATACATTTTCTTTCCTGGGGGTAAAATTCAACAGTCAACTAAATTGGTCCAACATGATTGCCACAAGGGGTTTATCAATGGAAAAAAGTATTGTTGCCCTGAATTATTTCACAAAAAAACTGGGATCAAAACCCCTTGAGACGGTTAAAAAAGTTTGTACTGCAAAATCTGTCTCAGTAGCAACTAACGGGGCAGGCATCTGGGGATTTTCTAATTCCTCAGCTCTCCAGACCATTGAGGATGTTTTCTGGAAAAAACTAGTTGGCCTCTCCGCAAGTTGCTCTAGCTTCATTTTTCCCATAGAATTGGATGTGCCAAATATTAATGACATAATTAGTCTGACTCCAATTATACTATGACATTCTATTTGGAGAAGAGGCTCTGTTAATCATACACAGAAGTTAATAGGAGACTGTCTCTCTCTTGAATATGATCTTAGAATCCCATGGATCACATCACATTCATTAATTAATATTTCTGTAAAATCTTATCTAAAGGGTTCAATTGACCAGGAAGGCATAGCCCCATACTTATTTACTGTGACAAACCCATGCCATAGATTTTTCTCAGAAAGGTTCTGTCTAAACCTTATACCCTGCATGTTGGCCCATCCATCGGGAATCAATTCCACACATGATCTTCCTTCCTGTCCATGTGACAGCGTTTCTCTAGAAGTGCCCTGCATTGTATATAAATACATCTCCGATGGTAGTAGCAAAATGTATCTTCATGTAGTGTGTATTAGGCTCCAATATGTGTGCTCTAACCCTCATTTATCCAAAAAGGATAGGATTTTCTTACATGGATTTTTATTTCCATAGCGCTCAACGAATGGCTACCACCATCTTCCAGAGTCAAGAAAAATCTATTTATACAAAATGCAGGGCACTTCTAGAGAAGACATAACAGGATTTTGGTGATAATTTACAACCCTGATAAAGTCCGCAAGGACGAAATGTGTTTGCTGGGAAGATTATTTGTTTGTATCCACAAAAAATAGAAATAAATCAAGAACTTTTCATCAAGACCATGTGACTCCCGTGTATTACTAGTGTTTACTCCCATTGATTTAGGTTGGATAGATTAGATACATTGCTGATACAAGTTATTAGGTTTGGATATTGTTGATGATTGAGAGTATTATGATATAGTAATTTACCATCAAGGATAATATATGTCCCAATAATTAACGCTCCTGCTCTATCTGTGCAAATTAGTAATGGCTTGACATTAACTAAATCAGCACAAGTCAACAGGTCAAGCAATCGTGCATAAATCAAAATAGCACCTCTTGGTGATAGACGCAGGTCCATTGCTAAATCCTCACCCACTATAACACCCAGATTGTGCAGCCAGTGCAATGGACAGTAACTTAAACCCACAACCCAAAATGCCAGGCAACGGCAGAGTTTCAAGAATAAGGTGACGAGAAAATGATAATGAAATAAAACTTTGAAGAACCAGAGCTACTTACAAACACTAAATCATATTGCACCCACACCCACCCCTCCAAGTTCCCCCACAGCCCCAACAATGAAAATGTAAAATCAATTAAAACCTAGCCTGGTTGCTGTTGGAAGAACTATTTTGCTTCCTGCAGGTTCTTGTCCAACTTTATGAGGACCTTCCTCAAGATCTAGCATCATGTTGTTCGGAATGGGGGTTTTGGCTGCAGCTGTGATGGTGGGCATGACATCTGGACGTTACACAGTGCTAGGTCTGGATTACAATGTTAGTGTAGGCTCCAACTCCAACTCCTCTTCTTTCCTGAGCTGGCAAAATGTCACTGATATATCTTCCGGCTGCTCCATGTACATCCACGTGGGAATTGCTCACCTCCAAGTTACTGCATCCTCATTGCCCTCTCTAAATATATAAGGCAATAAAACATCCAGTCCAGCAAAGGTATATTTACAAAGTCCAATAAACTGCTCTACACTCCCTCACACTTCATTATTATCCTGACAATGACTTTTTCACACCGTATTTAGAGCATACCTTTTGTGTTGTTTATTCATATTCATGGCTCAGCGATAGGGGAAATAGGTTTGTTTTAAAGGATGAGTTGCACTAGAATAAAGGATGTTGTAAAGGAAGGCATGATATCTTTAAGTTTGGAGTTAAGTTAATTTTGAGTTAAGGGATCAGAGATAAAGTTAACGAAAGTTACTTCATGTTAAGGACAGCATGGTTTAGTTTAATAGAAGATGTTATTCATATTTTTTTTATTTTTTTTTGGCTGTTTGGAAAGTTTGTATTTGACTGCAGGTATTTAACCCAATGTGAGACATGAAAAAAGCACCACATTTCACAAACCATACATGTTTATCCACCAAGAGCTACAGGGTATTTATTACCATTGTTGAGGGAAGAAACTGTATCATGATGAGGGGTTTCCAAAGTTCCAAGATAGTGGAATTGCAACTTCGCAATTATTATTATTTTTTTTTTAAAACTTCCCAACTTTTCGGGATGCAAACTTGCAAAATATTCGAAAACAAGAGGGACAGTTTCAGAGGTCTTATTTGCAAAGGCTATGGGAGGATGACTCCAGTCCCCAGTTAGAGCCGCCTCCAGCAGTATAACTCCTCCTCTACCACCCCTCCCTCAAGCAATATTGTCTTAGGCCACAACATTGCATCCCCTCCAAAACAAGGGGGCATATTATCAAGAACGGGCGTTACATTACCGTCGCTTTTATCGGCAGGAAACTGCTGATAAAGCGGCGATAATGTGCTTGATAATATGCTCTATAAATTCCAATCGAAGCCCATGTTAGATGTGAAGACATCTAACATGGACTTCGATTGGAATTCATAGAGCATATTATCAAGCACATTATCACCGCTTTATCTGCAGTTTCCTGCCGATAAAAGCGGCGACAATGTACCGCCGTTCTTGATAATATGCCCCCAAGTTCCCAAATGCCCGTTGCCCTACTGGGTCCTCATGCTTAGGGACCTAGTGGAGTGACCCAGTGGTGCCAGACCCAATACGAAAGTCTGAGTCTCAACATCTACCTTTTCACAGACCCTTTTAAAGGTGATATCCTATAGATAGAAAACTGCCTGCTTGATTGGGCCATGGACAATGAAACTTTCCTTCAAAGAAGTTGTTCAGAAATGATCATCTTTACCGGCTTCGATGGTGCCAAGTTTCCAACTTGTCAACATTCTTTGGCAAAGCCAAATCTTAGCACACCTCTAAACATGATCCACAGACGTCTTCACCTTTTGTGATTCAAGGGCCCTCACCACACTTACACGCAATATATCTCTACATAACATAAAACAACACAGGGGTAAGGGTGTAATTAGGAAGCCAGGAACAACACTGCCTCACTTCATCTGCCTCAGGTGACCAGTAGCTAGTTCTGCCTCAAAAATGTCTCAAAAATGTTAGATATCAGCTACCACTACTAACCTTTGGGAATTTCTCCCTTATAAGAACAAGCATTGGCAAATCCAATAGGTATGGTCATTCTCATAGCTGTAGTAGTTAAAGTCATTAATAAATATCGTTCTCAAGTAAAAGGTAACAGCTTGAAGTATTTAAAAAGGCTTCAGCCCCTTAAGACTTTATGAGATGGTCCTCCTGAGTCAGAGCAACTGCTTAACTAGTCTATCACAAAGTTGTAGTACTTCAAGTTATTACTAAAAGCCCCTTTTGAGTCCAAGGCAAGTGCTTGAAAAGTCTTTAACAAGTTTGCAGTGCTACAAGACATTACAAAATGTCAATCTTTTTTTTGTTTTTTTTTTCTCTTTTCTTCTTTAATCCTGTGAAAGCAGAGGTCTTACAGTAATTCTATTTGTTCTGAAGTGGAGTCTGGAGCCCTAATGTATATCATTTAATATTTTGCTCTGAATGTGGCAGCATTATCTCCTTCCAAATATTGTATTGCTCCAAGGTGGTCTTTTAGCACAGCTATAGAAGATGTGTTTTCTTTGGCTCTCATGAACAGTCATGGCTAACCTAGTATTTGTTTTATTCCCTGTGTCAGAAACTTTTTCAGTTTAGATGCTTTCCAATCTTCTTTTAGCATGGTGTGAAACTGACCCCTAGCTGTGATCATATGGTGTAATGTCTTTCTAGAACCTGCACATTTGTGTTCTTCTTGGGCCTGCTTAGGTCAGTTTCTAATTGCAACTGTACCACTTCGTTTCCTCGGCCAGTGCAATCAGAGCAGGTGCCTTTCTTCTCCCCACTTTCTTTTTTTTTAAAAGACAGCAAAGTCAATAAATCAGTCACATATAGAAATCATACAACTGAATCTAGTTGCTCCATAGTCACATTAATAACATAAGAAGCATTTCAGGAATATGGTCCAGTCTGGGACATTGTCAGTTCATGCGTTGGAGAGTCACACAGTTCACCCCAGAATTTATTCCAGTGTCCCCATTTCGTATACCATTTTGTGGGGCAACCTCTAATTTTGTACACAGTTTTTTCAGCAAGCATGCAGTGATCCAACTCAGCTACCCAACCCACCACTAGAGGCCTATGTTATTCATATTTAAGGGATGATGAAAGACGATGGTGCAGGAAAAGGAAGTCCTTGAGGGATTGAAGTCATTTGTTCTATCCTGAGCAATAAAATGTCATAGTCTGAGGCACTACATGTGCTTTGAGAAAAGAAAATTAGGTTTAGGGCTGGTAGTCGCGGTGGTAGTTCGTGAACCGACAGACTAGCGGTCCACCTGCAGTATTACGACTTGGGCGTTTGGACCGTCATGGGACCACTGCAACCGCCACAGATCCACCATCCCACGCAAGTGCTGCAGGGGTCAGAGGAAGTAATTTGTTGACAGTCCCACTGCAGGACTGCAGAGAATATTACAAGTTTCCTTACCGCCCTCATTTTCATGGCAGTTAGCCCTTTATATTTGCAAGCCCAGTTCCTGCACACTATGGAATGCACAACATTGTGTATTCCATATCCTGCAGGAACGGGCTGTAGCGGTCTCATGGCAGTGCATATCTAAGGCACACCTATGTACCCTAGATATGCACCGTCCTAATACCGCCATAGCACCGACTGCCCACCCAGGATAAACCTCATAATCTGGCAGTGGTCTGACTGTAGGTTTGGCGGTTTTCCTGTGGGGTGCTAGGTACAGGAAGATCACCAAACTCATAATCAGGTCCTTAGTACAAAGGAATGATTGATAGTTTGTCTGAGGCTGTAAAACCACGCCTATCAACCTGTTTTACTACCTTACTACCTTACTCCACCAGGCACTAGGAGAACTATTCAGCCACTGCAAGCTGAGCAATGCATCTATTACTTATGAAGACTGACAACAAACACTCACCGCTAATTCCACATTCTTCAAACCAGACACTCCTAGAAATATAAAGGTAACAAGGAACATTTGTATGATCCCTTAATCCTTTTCACTCAATACAGCACTTTGCTTAGATGCAGACACATGTACTAGAAGCACTAATTGGTCAATCATGCACAATACCACAAAGATTCCAGCACAGTCCACAGAGATGAGATTGAACCCTTCTATCTGCTTCTGCACAGAGCATAAAACCCAGGTATGTATAGTTAGTAGCACATATGCAGTTCTTCAGCACATGCTGCACAAAACAAATTGACATGTTTATTAAAATAGGTTTGCAGGCTGTGCTCCTGAGGTGGGACATTGGATAGTAGGGGATTTTTTGCTTTGACAAAGAGTTGATTCACAGATATGGGTGCCAACACTGCACCCAGTCATGCAGATACCATTTTGCTCTCCATTTTCATGATTTTCGAACATAGATAATTCAACAAAGCAGGCACAATTTACCAAAAGAATATGTATTCTTACAAACCACAAGGCTTAGCAACTTTAAGATGCATGCATTTTACAAACTTTACAGAGGCGAGGATAAAACGTTATGGTATTGATAATAATTAAAAGAAGTATAAATGAAGACATCTTACTTTCTTATGTATCTCTACTGGTTCACCTACTACACTGGTTTCAACAGACACTGGCCCGTCTAAAGAAATGGAAAAAAGAAATGCCACTGTTTGCTAGTACAGACCAGACTGATATACCAAGAACAATCAACACATGCCAAAAACACTGAAATAGTCACACATATGCTTGCTGTGACGTTCAGATCAGTATATTAACCCTTTCCATGCTGCCGCGATTCTGCGCCTGTGCGGCAAAATCGCAAGTGGGCGGGTTTATGACGGCGCCCAGCCGTCATCAGCACACGAGCGCCGTAGTGCATGACGGCTGGGGGCCGTCATCAGCATGCAAGGGGTTAAAAAAACATAAACATTGTACCAAGCCCCTCTATGATTATTATCCTGACAATGGACCCTTACCCTATATGTATTATTGCTACTCCCAGCATGTGTGTCTGCAAAGTGACAAAAGTTAGCCCTTTACAAAAGAGAGTTAAAGTTGCCTGCATACAAACAATCTAAGGTGACAGTTTCCCAACTGGGCAGAAGAATTCAAAAGTGATGAGTGGAATGCTTGAATTAGCCCATCCACTATTAATTCCTCATGCTGCATTCCAGTCCATTCTTTTTTGCCCACTATGCCACCTCAGACAGGACTTAACCATATATTGGTCCTGCTCAAAAAGGACTCATGCATATTACACTTGAATGCAACCTCCTCTGAACAGGAACTTGGCAGTAGGTTGCAGCTTGGTTCCAGGAAAACAGTGTGCCCCAGACCAAAAGTGATGGTCTGGTGCGATAACAAAAATATTGACTTCCTATACTTAACCAGTAAAACCACAAATATCTTTGTTAAAAATATCGATTTTTGCTTATATTGAAAACACAAATATCTGAAACAAAAATATTGTCACCTTTAAATAAACATATAATATGGCAAACATATTGATCCACACATTATCGACTACAATAATATTGCCTAAATAAATATATTATACTTAATAAATATAAAACAATCACTTTTTATGTTAAACAATTATTTGAAATAAACCTAAACATGTTATGCACGTGTTTAAATTTAATTTAAATATATTATATCACTAAAATATGTATCATTCACCTCAAAAAAATATAAAACTAAAATAATAACAACACAACACAAAAAAATATTAGCATTAACTACAATATTTAGACAACAACCTATATATAGTTATAGTTAGAACCTAGTTTACATAGGAAAAGCATTTTTTGATTTACTATAACTTTGGCGTTGTTGTTCGCAAACTTCTCTCAAGTGGGGGCTAAGAAAAAAGGGGGTTCCCAAAAACTCTTTTCTCCATGTTAATTTCCATCGGAAAATTTAGCCAAGGCTACAGCCCCAACTGCTGAACAGAATTACACCAAATTTTGCAAAAAGGTAGCGCTTGGTACAGTAAGTGACCTTTTTTTTAAATGGTGTAAATCCGTTCAGTAGTGCTGAGATTTTTTTTTAAAAAGAGTCAAAAAATCAATTTCCCATAGGAAACTTTAGCCAAGGCTACAGCCCAAACTGCTGACCGGAATTACACCAAAGTTGGCAAAAAAGTACTGTTTGGCTCAGAAAGTGACCTTTTTAAAAATGGTGTAAATTCATTCATTAGTTGCTGAGTAACTCAAAAAATAAAAATATTGATATCTAGAGCCATGGTGGATCCACGGACCCTGCCGACCACAAGCTTTATTCTAATTGATTGTCAACACTCCAAACCAGGAAGTGTTGGAAGCCATCTTGTGATTCAGTAGAACTGAGTAACACAAAACAGTGAAACAAACGTGAAAAACAAGAAAAGGGGCACGGTACAAACACCCTGACCCTCTGACCCTAGGCCTGCTCAGGGGGTCCCACAAGGAAACCAAGGGCCATAAAAAGCCTTTTTTTCTAAAAATTGTCTGAATTCGAACTGGGGTCGTGAATCCGGCAGAGAAAAAAAAACAAAAACGAAGCGTAGGCTCCCGCGCTTTGTTGTATTGAAGCCCCCGGGTGGGCCAGGTCCTGTGGAAACTGAAAAAAATGTGTGCTACTTTTTAAATGTGTGGGGGGCCTCCAAGGTCTCCCCAAGCTCAGGGGACCACCACCCCCGGGGATTTTATTAAATGTTTTCATGGGGGCACACAGCCTCCCCGCAGCCCCGGGGACCGCCACCCCAGGGCTTTTTATTGAAATAAATAAACCTGCCCTGGGGACCACCACCACCCCGGGGCTGTGCACTAGGTAGGTGGGGGGACGCACAGCCCCCCTCCCCGAGCCCTTAAGGACACTGCTGTTTGCTATGGCAGGGCAGGAGTCTTGCGGTTCCCGCCCTGGATTTTGTAAGGGTAAGCAGGAAACCTGCTCTTGTTTACAAAATCCAAACCACATTGCTTTTCCACAAGGGGAGCTGCATGCTAGCAGCTCCCCATGTGGATAAGCAATGTCAGCTCCCGCAGGAGGTGGGGAGCTGGCGGGACCATGGGGGCATTGGGGCTCTCCCCCACGGTACCCGATGGAAAGGGCCGGCCCCGGGGGACGGGATCTCTGGGGCCAGAAGTGGCCCCCCTCCATCAATAAATTAAAAATAATTTAAAAATAAAATTAGGCAGAGCCCCGGGGGATGGGGTCTCTGGGGCCAGTAGAGGCCTTAGGAAGGGGCCGTGCAGCACCATTCCTTTTGAAATATTTAAAAAAATCTAATTGTGGCCATGCCTTGGGGGATGTGGTCCCCGGGGCTGAAATTTGCCTCAGGAGAGGGCCCCCTTCCCATCTTTTTTTCTTTCTTTTTTTTAAAAAAGAGCAGGCCCTCGGGAATTGGGACCCCAGGGCCTCAATTAATGTAAAAGAAGGGGGGCCACACAGCCACCCTTGTAAAATAAAATAAAGAATAATAAAGCTGGCATCGCTGCGGCAGCCCCGCCCCCTAACTGCAGAACTCAGCAAAATGCACCTCCTGGTGCGTTGTAGGTGGGTGAATTAATTTCCCTTGAGTACTGAGGGTCCCTGGGGGCCAACTAACCCACCAGGTATCTCCAGTATGGGACGAGTCATTGTGCCGTTTGAACCCCTGTATGATTGATGCAACAATCGCCAGGAGGAGTGTTTCAACTTTTGAAACAGGCTTACATTCTGAGCCTTTCTTGCCCCACCAGCCGGTATGAGATGACGTGGCTGGATGAGGTCCCAGAGTGATGGTGTCCAACATTGGTGCAGTGACTAAGTGGTGAGCCCTGACGAATCTGCCATAAGTTGAGAAGGCAGTGAAACATGTTGGCTGCAGGTATTGGTATGCAAAACTAAGCTACCAACCTTTTTAAATTGTTTTCATCAGAACACACCTAATTTAAAGAATAAAATTTTGTAACAGGTGTGCCTGGTGATTTTAATCACTTGTTGTGTCACTTAAAGGAGCGATTGTGAGTGCTCCTTGCTTGCACTTTATTCATTTTTTTCACATGCTAAGTTGCTTTATTTTGGACACTCTTTCTTCTTTTCTGAATCAGAATGACTACCAATGATGAGAAAGGGGTCGTAATTTGGTAACATCTGCCGCTTGCCCCGAGGGTGGTGCGCCCGTGAGGTGTCATTCTGTTTCATCACACTTTTTCTTTCACAGGTAGTAAGTGTGACTGTCTGGTTGAAACCTCTCGGGAATTTCCTTTATCTATATAAAGATTTGTTGTCGGATGAGACACATTTAGCATTCCCAACTACATAAGAGGGGATGCTCAACTGGAATTTGACAGTTGTGTTGTTTCCAGGTAAATAATAATAAGCGCCAAGTAACAGAGTGTTATCCGACGGTTGGGGTACAGGGTTTTTGTTATTGACATCTCCAGTATGCGCCAGGGAGCTGTGTTGCAAAGAGGTGTTCAGAGGCCACCGCCCTTTTTCACACCTCTCTGCAACGCAGCTCTGTGGCGCTCTGGGGCTAGTTGGCCCCTAGGGACCCTCAGGACTCAAGGGGAATTAATCTTCCAATTTACAACGCGCCAGGGGGCGCATTTGCACAGTGGTGCATGGAGGGGTCGGGCCTGATATACCAAGTGTGCAAATAGGTGTAAATTGGGGGATGAGGTCCCCTTTAATCCTGAGGGTCCCTTAGGACCACCTAGCCCACCAGGTACCTCCAGTAAGCGCCAAAGAGCTGCATTGCAGAGAGGTGTAAAAAGGGGCATGGCCTCTGGACTTTTATTCTTACCACACTGCATTTTTCCTTAGGCAATCTGCTTTCCTATTACAAGAGGACGATGCCTCAAATTTACCTCTATGGACCTCTATTGAAAAAACTTTTTTCCACCCTTTTTCCTTTAAAAATTCTTATCCTTTTCACATAGACCTTTATCCCTATCCTTTCCTATTTTTAATAACATTTCAAAAATCTTCCAATCTATCTTCACCTCTCACAAATCTCCTAAGGACCAATTCTTGCAATCCTTCATTTGGTACAACCAACACATTTGAATAAAGAACAATAACGTTTTTTGGAAAGATTGGCACACTAAAGGACATCATTGGACTTTTCAACTTTTTGATGGTGATATTAGTATTTCTTTTGCCAATGCCCAAATGCGTTTCTTATGACCCTCTTCCTGGGAATTTAAATTCAATTATTTAATCACAGAGATTCAATTTGCTTAAAATAATTTTGTATCTACCCCTGTATTTCCCTCTTCTTCACCTAATATACTTTCTATTTTGGAGTTTACCCCTTCTGCTTCACAACTATATAAACATCTCCTTCCTCAACCAACCAATCAAGATAAAACAGAAGTAGAGTTACTCTGGGAAAAAGATATCCAGCTTACTTTTCCCATCCATATTTGGAACAAGGTTTGGTTGAAAATAAGATCTTCCAGAGCAGCCAACACCACACAGACATTATTTTATATTTACAATAGACTTATGTTAACTCCTGTTTTATTGTACAAGATAAATTCAACCCTCTCTGCTTCTTGTTGTTCTTGTTCATTCAACAAAGTGGATTTAAAACATATGTTATTCGATTGTCAACATATTTACACATTTGGCAGCAAATAAATGACATATTTCATACGCAAGTCCTACTTACCTTTGTTAACATTTTCCTAGGGAGTGTCTCTGAAGATTGTGATTCCCGTGTGACCACTTTTTACATATTAGACTTACTCCTTGCTGTTGCCTTTCAGCAAATCACCAGGGAATGGAAGGATTCTACTAACGTATCTTATCGGACCTGGTGGTATGCAGTTTGTTACAACCATAGACTAGATAGAGCATATCTCTCTCCAATTTCCCTTGCTATTAAACAAGACACCTTTGGCTAGCCTTAACTACCTTTTTAGATAATTCTGCTATGAATGCATGTGCTCATAATCCCCGAATTGAGGAAGCTCCTAAACCTCCATGAATGTTTTTTAAACACTACAAACAACGCAATATATTAATTGGTCTATTTTTTTCTTACTCTCAACTTGGATGTTATTTACTGTACTGTGATTATACCTAATTCTATAATTTGATGATTGTCCCTTTTTCCCCTCCTTTCCCCACTATCTCGCATATTTTAATAATATGCTTGTGCTTATTATATTGTATTTAATTAATTACAAATAAAATCTCTTTTAAAACTTAAAAACCAAAAAGCAAGGAAATTCAACAGTTATACATGAATGACATAACTCGCACCACCATAGATTCCATATGTCATGATTCATGTAATATGTGAGGTCATAAGCAGTGCATCATAGCGGTACAAGTTATACTTAAGTCCTTAAAGAATATCTGGTGAATTCCGAGTAGTTTTGTTTTTAAACTGTTTTTTACTTATTAGAAAACATACTTAAAACTCCACTTTAACTGTTGTTTTTCAGTGAATTTCAATGCTTTTTTTTAACGTAACTATATCTTAGAACAATATGTCTGAAGTCAAACACCCCTGCACCCTCCACACACACGCCAGGCACAGCCTTTGCCCAAGCATATCAAGCAGTTGGGTGCAGGGGTTAGCCTGAGCCCATCCCTTTATCCTGCCTTAAAACATTTGTTTTTTCAGTGAGTAAATAAATAAATATGTGTGTTTGTGTGTGTGTGTGTGTGTGTGTGTGTGTGCGGGTGTGTGTGTGTGTGTGTGTGTGTACGCTTCAGATGGCAAAATATGACTTGTATATGTGCATATATCTACATATGTATAATTAGATATAAATAGCTACAGTCATACAAAGTTAGACAAAGTGCAATTTAAATATTCTAAGCAAACAATACTGCTTTACAATGAAAGGACACATTAATATGCGCGAAGAGACGCAGTACCTGTTTATTTATTCTGTGTCCCATCCGAACACACTCAGCTGTGGTGGTTAGACATAACGAGGAGGGGGGCAAGACAATATCTGGGCCACCTTCCCTTTTACGCTCCCTTCTAGAGACGCCAATGTTTTGACATCAGGTAGTGAAGAGTGTCAGTATAACTTCAGAAAAAAAGCCAGCATTGCAGTGTTTTATGGGATGCTAAACATATCCCTTCTTTCGAGGCACTCTATAGGCTCTTTAGCTCGGTATAGGTTGGCAGCTAATTAAATCCAAAACGCTAAAGTTAGCTGTGTTAACAAGTTGAACGACAGCCATCGGGAGTCCTTTTCTGATTTAAAAGATGACTGTTGTCGGATAGGTTGAAGTCAGAAAAATTATATGTTTTCAAATGCCATTATAAAGAGCCATCTAGATTGGCGAGGGTTTTTGTCTATGCATGTAAAGTAAGAGTAATGTTTGAATGGGAACGTAATTGAACCTGCTCATTTCAGCTATCACAGCTCCCTCTTAATCCTTTTGAAACTCACATTAGTTTTAAACATTTGTAGCTAAATGTCAGCCCCACTATTGGTTTTCATGACTCTGTAAGTAAATCTGCA
This sequence comes from Lissotriton helveticus, assembly GCF_964261635.1. Lineage (NCBI taxonomy): Eukaryota > Metazoa > Chordata > Amphibia > Caudata > Salamandridae > Lissotriton > Lissotriton helveticus. The sequence continues at coordinate 83,727,584 of NC_136060.1, read as the reverse complement.
TGCTGGACAATGCTTCGGAAAACACATTTAAACATTAGACTTGGCTTACTATGGTTTTGTGCACAAAGTAGATATTGTGATTTAGAAATCTGCATTACAATTAGTTTCCATAAAAAAAGCTTAAGAGCTTGCATTTGTTAGAATAAAAGTGCTTGCGGCACAGGAATTCCCTTGACATACAGATTGCTTTTCTGTCGATATCTGACACTCAAAGCGTTTTCTTTTTAAGCAGAACCGTGACGTATGTCACAGTCAGCCAGTGCTGTATTTGTGACTAGGATGAGGGCCAGAGAGTTATAATGACTTGCTTTTACACAGGGCTGTAGACACTGTAGTAAATTGTGTAGATTTGCAGTCATGCTCAATAATTTATATGCTGTGTTGTATTGTACCTCGTAGAAAATTTGTGATTAGAACAAGGAAATGAAAGTACATTAAAAACCATATAAAAGGAATTTAAAGTCCAATTCCAATTCCAAAAATTCTTTATTTCGGCCACATAGGCCATAAAAGATGCAATAAATACAGTACATATATTTAAAACACAGTATTTACATATAAAAGATTCTACTGGACCTGCATGGGGTAAGGGATACAAGGTAGTACAAGTTCAAGAAGACATTTTCTTCCTTATTATCCATGCTGCCATTAAAAATTTTGAAACAGCAAAGACAATATGGCCCAGAGTGTTGGTTTTCATGACCCTATAGGCCTGTATGTACTTCCTGAAGCCCAGGTTCCGACACAAAGGTGCTATCCAACGCCTCCTCGGGCTCTGGTAAGCATGGCAACCAAACATTATGTGTAGATCATCTTCATCATGGGCTTTACAGCATGGACAGAGTTTGTCACCCCCTATGGACCATTTGTAAGTGAATACTTTAGTGGGGAGTGTACCAAACCTCCATTGCAAGAACAGTTTCCTCGCCAAGAGAGGAAAAATAAAATCCATAAAAGGTTCAAACACATAAGAATTTTTGGATTCCATAAAACGTCCCGTCAGGGTGCCACTATTATGAGCATTATCCATGTCAACCAGGTTTTTGTTCTTATACAGCTGGGCAAGAGTTTTACGCGTAATCCTTTGACAGCCCTGAGCTGGGTCATCCCATAAGTCTGGCAAGTTCAGACTAAACAGTTCCGACTTGATAAATGCCAGCCAGGGAATTTTGCAGTTGGCATTCAACCTCATAACATGAATAAGGTCCTGTCTATAATGATACAGTTCCTCGGTGGTCCATATCCGATGCCAAAACTTCACGGGTTTCGACAGAAGATCCTCAACAATAGAGGGAAGGCCCAAGTCTAGTCTAAGGGGGAGGAGTGGCGTACCTTGCGGGAGAGCAAGTAGGCGTCTCAAAAAACTATTTTCCACACCTGCCAGAACCTTCCCTGCTTTATGTCCCCACAACTCACTACCATACATGGCTGCTGCCTTCGCTTGGGACCTATATGTTTCCAGGGCCGGGCTTACAGGCTTAAAGGTGGACTTGTTAGCCACCTTCAAGAGTGCGCCCGATAGCTGGGAAAGTTTCAGCCTAGATCTCGCTACCTAGCAGTCCCATGATAAATTTTCTTGAAGTGTTACCCCCAAATATATAAAGGTCGAGACCCTCTCAAGACTAGTTTCCCCCAGTTTAGGATTGGGTCTAGTTTTGGCAGGGGGGTTGAAGATCATAAACTTAGTTTTTTCCGTGTTCACCTCCAACCCATGTTGGCGACAAAAAAGGCCAAAACCATTCACAATCCTCTGAATCCCCATGGGGGATTTGGAAAGCAGGAGGGTATCGTCAGCAAACATTATTGCCGGGACCCTCCTGCCTGCCAAAAGCGGGGCATCATTGTCCTTAACAGCGTCAAGATGTTGAATGACGCTGTTAATGAAGAGACAGAACAGGGTCGGGGCCAAGACACAGCCCTGTCTAACGCCTCGACGGACCGGAAATTTGCCCGAGAGCTTACCATCCCTCCCACACCTTACTTGTGCATAGTTGTTCTCATGCAACCTGATGATGATACTAAGGAGGTGGGGGGGGTACTCCTAGCTTTTGCAAAACCTCCCATAGTTTCCCTCTAGGGACTAGGTCAAAGGCTGACCTCAGGTCCACGAAGACCATGTACAGTCTTCCTCCCTCTAACGTTACCGTCTTCCAATATAGGAGAAGGAGGCGGAAGATTTGGTCCATGGTCGACGTGTTCTTTCTGAAGCCAGCCTGGAGGGGGCTCATGATGTCATTATCCTCCACCCAGTCTAGGAGATGGTTAAGGATAAGGCGCGCAAAGAGCTTTTGGGGTACATCTATTAGGCTAATAGGCCTGTAGTTGGCAGGGAGCAGAGTGGATCCCTTCTTATGAATTGGAACAATCTCTGCCCCCAGCCAGGTCCCGGGGATTGCCATACCTCCTAAAATGGCATTGAAAAGAATGAGAAGGTATGGACCCCAGATGTCCGGGTGATGCCTGAAAAGATCCCCGGGTAACCTATCCAGACCTGGCGCCTTCCCCAACGGTAAATGCTCCAGGGCCGCCTCCACTTCCCCCAGGGATAGTTCCATGCCAACGACCTGAGAGCCCGGGGGCGCTAGCAGGGCTGTATCAGGGCAGGAATTAATGTCTTGGTAAAGTGCCCCAAAGTGGGCCTCCCAAACCACGGGGGCAATGTTGGGTTCAATTGCTTTTTCGAGTTCCCCTATCCCATTATTTACAAGGGCCCAAAATTTCCGGGAGTCCCTAACTTTTAGGGCATCATGAAGGTCCTGCCAGTGGTTCCAGTCCCACTCGGTCCTAGCGATCGCCATCACTGATTTGTAATACTTCCTAAGGTCGCGTACCTTGGCCTTATTTGACCCCTCTTTTATTGCAGCAATGAGCTCAGATGTTGCTGCCCTACAAGAGGAGGTATACCAGGTGGGAACATGGGTCTTTTTCTTTCGGATTGGCACCACCGGTGAAATACCTCAGCCAAATCCCTCACTAGGTCCTGATGTATATTACCCAGTTTCTCATTATATTCTGGGATTCTTGGTTCATTTAGAAGTACGTCCACCTCCATAAACCTTGGGAGTGCCAACTCATATAGCTTGTTGATGGCCTCTTCTGAACTCACAAGCTTTCCCCACTTAACCCGGCGCCTATTTGTTGTAAGGAGCAATTCCCCCGTGTCTTCCCCTCGATTTGTTACTGATGTAGCCACTGAAGGCAGAGGGCACTGGATGATTAAACAAAGGGCATTGTGGTCACTATCTGACCTATTTATTACCCTAAAGTCAAGGACTTTTGGCCAGAGTGAAATGTCCAACATGATATAGTCTAGCCTCGACTCATGGCCCCTTCTATTGAAAGTACACACTGAGGGGGTATCGGAAGGGGTACGACCATTACAGGCCCTCAGTGCGTAGTTCAAGGTAAGGGACATGAGTTGTATTGCTAGGGGGGACCAGGCTTTGGGGTGAGGGGAAGACGAGGGTGGGACCCCCCAGTAGTCATCCTCGGCCGTAAGGGCACCATGCAGTAGGCCTTCCAGGGGTTCAAAGTGGCAATTGAAGTCTCCTCCAAGCACCACCTTGAGATCTCCCGGAAGTTGACCCAAAAAGGAGGACAGATCGTTTAGGGTCGGTGATTCATTTGGCGTGGCAACTGGTCGCGAGTAGACATTAACAATAGCCCACGGAGGTTTGCCAGGCCATGTGAGCCGAACACACTGAATGTCCTGCGAGTACGTATGTACCTGTTCCGCCTGGCACCCAGTGTGACTCGCAATCCAGATTGCCAATCCACCTGACGGCCTCCCCCTTCCACTCCATTTGGCAGGGATTTCAAATATTTCAAACCCTCTTCTAGTTTGGGTGTCCCTCGCCCATGTTTCCTGAAAAAGGAGGATGTCACTGCCACCTACTAGGTGATCCCACTCCGGTGAGCCTTCCTTATTTGCAATTCCTGCCACATTCCAGGAGAGAATTCTCAACCCCGGATCTGGTGGTAGAATACCTTGGCCTCCTGTAGGAGGTTGCGCAATGACTATGTATGGGTTAATGTCTGACGAAACAATATTGCAAACCGCGATGGCGGATGGGCCATCCAACTCCGCCACCCCAGGTTGCAAGATATGGTCAGACCCGGTGTTAAGTGGGGGTCCCTGTTGACCCAGACTATCGTCCGTAATATCCATTCGAACTTTAGCGGTATCCTGCGGACCGTATTCAGTTACAGGGGCTGTACTCAATCTCACCCGACTTTGCACCTCATCCACCAACTTCCCAGGACCAAGAGAAGTCTCCCCGGTTTGTGGTCAGTCGACCTGATCCAAACAGGAAAATCTATTATGATGTATAAAATTGGCCTGGTCAGGTGGTAAGTAATGCCTTGATCTATAACGTGAGCCATCTACAGCAAAGCCTACTCTGGTCCACCCCTTCTCCCTCCCTACTCCCGTGTTGCTAACAATTGGATAGAAGTGTGAAAGGGGTACTAGTTCAATGTTGGACTTGTCAGGCCTTACAAGCCAATTGCAGATGTAGTTGGCGACGTGTGGGCTTTTAAAACTTACAATGATACAATCCCCTACCCTATTCTTTAGAGTAGGGCCAATCCATGGGATCCTCCTAACCATCAAAACCTTGCCTTTCAGGTTTGGGGGCAGCGGCCTATTAATACTAAGCCAGCTTATAACCTTGTTACGTAGAGAGTCTTGGGGCTCCCTTATATCACCAGTTAACTCAGGTACTCCCACCATAATTGCCGTGTATGGAACTGCTTCTGGGGGCAAATTAACCACCCTGCGCCTATCAGGGGGGGGAGTGATACCACCAGTGGGGCCATTGGTGGAACTCGCTACCCCCCCCGGTAGTGGCGCAGGAGGAGGTTTAGATCTCCTGGGAGCCGGGACAGGGGGCCTAGACGCTAAAGGTAGCAAAGGGCGCGCTTGGAGAGCAGGCGCACCGTTTGTGCTCAGCGCTACCCTATTAGAGACCTGGGACGGTGCAGAAGACAATGGTCTATTCCCAGATGGATCCCGGGGAGCTACAGGAGCATTTGTAGCTAACCCAGGGTTTTTCCCTATGTGGCTGTTTTCCAAGGCCTGGAGTCTACTCTCTATGGCATCCAATTTAGCTGAGATGGGGATTAACAAATTCTTAATAGTGACTGTGAGTGAATTGATTATTGTATCAGTACTATTAGAAGTTGCCCCACCAAAGATAAATGGGCCCGATGGCAATGGTAGGGGCACAGAAGCTGAAGGGCCCATGTCATCCGACCTAGACCCTGATAGAATGAGCTCAGGGGAGGCCGAGATGTCTGTACTATCATCCTGGTTTGATTCAACTATATCAACTTTGGCCCTTTTTGCCTTCCTTGATTCCCTGGACCTTTTCCTTTTTGGAGGTTGTTCCACTCCGATGCCTGCAGGCTCTATAAGCAGGGCATCCTGTCCCGCTTCATGCAAGTCCAATCCCATATTGTCCGGAATGGCAGAATGGTCAGAGTTCCCAGATGGCCGGGAAGAGTTCCTATCCCTCTGCGTTAAAGGAGTTCTTAACTGCTGAAGGACCGACTCAATGGTCTGGTCAATACTGTCCAGTAGTGACATATGGGTGGCGTCCAAAGGAATGGGTGTGCTAGCATCTGTTGAAAAAGTATCCCCATGGTCCAAAAACACATTTTCGGAACCCATCTCGAGGTGCGTTTCTGCGACTGAGTTGCATTTGCTAGTTTGAGTACTCGCCTTTGGAAAGAATTTTTCCAGAGTGCTTAAACCTTGTTGGGCAGACTTACTCCGTAAAGTTCTAGTCGCCATTATGGAGTAGGTGGAAAGGGGCTGAAGGGCAGGAAACGTCAGAGGGGTGGCCCGGTCCGGTCTCAACCGGCCTCTAACGGCCTAAAACGGCCCGCTCTTTGCCCGGTCTTCGCCCGCTTCCTCGCCCGCGCGTGTCCCGCATGCGCGTTCGAGGCGGGGTTAAAATAGAGGAGGAGAGAAGGGGGCGGGAAGAGGAACCAGGTGCGCTCGATTGACGGCGCAAGCACTGCTGGACCTCGCAGTCCCGCTCCCTGTGCAGATGGCGTTGTAGTCGCTCCCCCAGCCGAGGTGACCGAGCCGAGATGCTCCCAGGTCCCTGGAAATGTCAGTCAAGAGGCTCCGCGGTAGTTATTGCCCCCAGGACGGCCAGAAACAAAATCCAATTTTTTCCACGCAGCACGAGCGGCACCCGCACCAGCGGGGGCCGCGAGGAGTTTTTTATCTTCCAGCAAAGGCCAGGGAGGTCGGAGGGAGAAGGGGGCGGGAAGAGGAACCAGGTGCGCGCGATTGACGGCGCAAGCACTGCTGGACCTCGCAGTCCCGCTCCCTGTGCAGATGGCGTTGTAGTCGCTCCCCCAGCCGAGGTGACCGAGCCGAGATGCTCCCAGGTCCCTGGAAATGTCAGTCAAGAGGCTCCGCGGTAGTCATTGCCCCCAGGACGGCCAGAAACAAAATCCAATTTTTTCCACGCAGCACGAGCGGATACAACTTCAGATGAGGGGAGGAGAGTGGGGAAGTGTGAGAAGCGCAAAGTGGTTGGCAAGCGCAACAGGTTTGGATTTGTTTGCTCATTTGAAGATGCGAATTATAAATATGGTTGTGAAGAAACAGACTGTGTGATGCTGTGGCGTGTAATAAGAGCATCCAGACTCATCCATAAGCCCAACTTTCTTCAAAATCTACATAAAGCGTCTATCCAGTGTAATTTGCGTACACAACCTCAACATCTTCTTCTGTGTTGATGATACACAGTTTATTTTCACCCAATCGAGCGGAATGCTCATGACACTAGGAACAAAGTCACCACCTGCATGACCCAAGTCGCCAACTGGATGAAGTGCAACTTCCTCAAGCTCAACACCGACAGAACAGAAATAGAGATTTTCCACACGGCCACTGCCTCTTGAAATTCCACCTGGTCGACAGTCAATCTCGGACCCACACTCATCCCAAGCACCCATTCCAGGAACCTCAAGATCATCATTGAAAACAAGCAGGACATGACTACTGAAGTCAACGCCAACACAGCAATATGCTTCCATGCCCTGAGAATGATCAGGAAAATCTTCAAATGGCTCCCAAACAACACCCGCAAGACATTCACAAATGACCTCATCACCAGCAAGTAGAACTACAGAAACACACTATACAGCCGATTCAGCAAGCAACTCATCGGAAGACTACAAACCATCCAGAATGCAATGGCCAGACTCACTCTCGACCTCCCATAGACAACACACATTATACCTCACCTCAGACAGCTCCACTGGCAACCATTACAAAAGAACGTTCACTTCAAACTTCTCACCCACACCTTCAAGGCACTGCACAAAATATGCCCTGCCTACCTGAAAAACACCTCTCCTTCCAACAAACCCTTCAGCCACCTCCGCTCGCCCAGACTGCTAAACGCACACACATCATGCAAACACAAAGAACGTTCCAGAGGTCAGTCCTTCTTCTAGATCACTTCTTAAATGTGGAACTATATGCAACTACATATTAGAGCCTCCAACTGTCTTCTTGAGCTCTGCAAGAAGTTGGAGACCTGACTCTCCAACTGACCAACCCCACCTAGGTGGAGCTAGACAATAACCTGGTCTGTACCAGAATACCTTCTTGAGTAACAGTGAGCTCAACAAATGCTCACAACATACCACAACATAACATAACATAACATGACTAACCCTGGGCGAAGAACTACGCTCCGTTCGCGGAGCTTGCGGAGTTTTGGCAACTCCGCGTTCTACGGAGAACGCGAAGCTGTCGATTACTCCGCAATCCGGTGCGTAGCGTAGTTCTCGCGCGCTGAATAACATTATCGCGTGCGCCGGGGTAAGTTCGCGCGATATTTGACGCGATCACGCACTTTGGCAGTGCGAACGAGAAGGTGAGTTCCCGAACATGTCTAACACACAGCTATCTCGAGCATGCAGGCAGCGCCCCGAACACGCGCACCGCGCTCCCGAAGACGAAAAACGGCGCGCGAACGGGTCTAGCAAGCTACTACGCATGTCCGCGGAGCTACGCGAAGGTCGCGGAGTGCAACTGCGTCTTCGCGTAGCTCCGCGGAGTGCGGCTCCGCGAACTACGCCCAGGGTTAAACATGACATGGCATGACATTACATAACATAATACAACACAACACAACAAACAACATAACATAACAGGTGTTATGGGGGTGATAGCGTGCTATTGCAGAGAGGGGATTAGCGGACTTTAATGAAAGTTGAGTGCTAGGTTGGTTGTATAGGGGTTTAGTTTAACAGATTTGTTCTTTTAGAAGAAGTATGTAGAATGTGGGCATATTGTGCTGAAAGTAGTGATGTTTTGCTATAAGCTAATATCAAAGTGATGTGTATGTGGCAGCATAACAATACTGCGGGGGGCACATGGCATTGTGATGCAGTCACATGGACAGGTAGTAAAGTGCAATATAGGAGTGTGAGAGTGCTGGGTGGTGCAGAAACTAATATGAATTGGAAGTGCTTTATTGCTGGTGGTAGTAAAATGTTGAAGTACAGTAGTGCAATGGTGTTGGTATGTTTATTCAGGGCCAGATTCACAAAGGTTCACTTACTCCTCACATAAACATATAGATATGTACTATTTCTTTATGTGCAGAGGTGTCCACCTCAAGTGCGGAGTTTCTACAGTCATAAAGTCACTATTAATTTGCTGTTTTGTGAATGTCTCAAAAAAGTAAGTTTACACAAACGCGTATGTTTACCTTTGTGTACCAGGCCCTCTGTGTTTTGGGGTGTCAGTGTAGTGCCAGAGGTGTTAGTATGATGCTATAGTGACTGGTGCTTTAAGGTGGAGAAATGTGCTGATGGATGGTTAAAATTGGGTGTCAAGCAGAGGTAGTCCACAAATGGAGTGATAGTTAACTGTCCAGTGACGTTCTGTTACAGTGCATGGCTGAATAGTGATAAAACAATGATGATGTTGGATTATTATGGCTGTAGTATGGGGTTACAGGGTGGTGCTATGTGTACTTTTGCAGTGCAGGATAGACAGTGTGTTCCTGATTGACAATCGCTTCTATGGGATTGTTGTGTGGTTCTAGGAGGTTGGGCCTAAGGTTCTATTGGTGATAGGGAAATGCTGGCCAGTGGTAGTATAGGAAGTAGTATGGTGCTTAGGTGGCCATAAAGTTTTGATGTGATAGTGTGATTATAGAGTTGGTGGTTGTGAGAAAGTGGATTATAAATTTTAATTGGTGGTATTCAACCACAAGTAGTAATGTCACTGTGTTGTTAGGGCCAGTAAAGGTTTCAATAGGAATAATGTAACCCCTTCCCTGCGGTGTGAATTTCGCTTCGGTGCGGGGATTTAATTAGGGGCGTAACCCCTTGTGTGCTCAGGACGGCCCCCGGCTGTCCTACGTCACACTGGGCATGTGCGCAGGACGGCCGGGGGCCGTCTGAAATCCGGCCACTAATTAATTCACTAGCGCAGGCACGGAATTCGTGCTGCGCTGGGGAATCGGTGGCGTTCGGATGACCTCTGGCCGTCCTGCGCACACACCCAGAATGACGTAGGCCAGCCGGGGACCGTCCTGAGCACACAAGTGGTTAAACCCGCGCTTAACCCCTAGTAGCTATGGCACAGACAGACAGGCTAAATTTAAGAATATGTATAAAGCATTTAGTAGAGCCAAAACATTTGAAAAGAAGGACACAAAACACAATAAAAGCCCCATTCCAATGTATACGAACAGAGAGTGTTTTAATGATTTCAAGATGTCATTAAAATGCCAAAAATCCAATAAGGGGAAATGGAGATATGACTTTTTAAAAGTTGTATGTAAATATAGCACCTCAAATCACAAATCGCCAACCGTGGGCAATTAGTCTCACTGGACTGGGACAAGGCTAGGGGTTAAGGGCGAGCACAATGGAGAGCGGTTTAGATACAGAGACCAGGTTCGTCCCAGTCTAAAGTTATACTTAAGGCCTGATTATGAGTACGGTGGTCCCATGACCACTGTACCTGCTGCAGGTCTGACTACTGCCTCCTCTGCAGTCCAACCACCAGATTAAGACCATGGTAGTCAGACCACCACAAGACCGCCACCACCGCCACGATCCTGGATCCCGCGGTGGTGTCGGTGGGCAAAGTGGTGGGGAATGGAGGTAGTGCTGATGCCGGAATCTCTAAGCTGATCACAACATGCATTTCCGCCGACATTTCATGGTGGGACTCTGTCATGAAAAGGTCAGCCGAAAGGCAGGGAACAGACCCCTTACAGGGCCCATGGGCATTTTGGCCGATTGGTCACTGTGGCTGTGGGCACATGTGTGTGCCCCCTTGTGCATGCACTGTGTGCTATGCATGACATGGTGCATGGCAACCGTGCGGTCATAACAGTTCAGGCTCTGCAGTGCAGCAGCATTGCCTTCCGGCTCTCTCTGTGAGCCAAAGCATACTGCCACCCCAAGACCCCCGCCAGCACACCACCAGCCCGCCGCTAGACTCCAAATGCAGTGGTCGAGATGACGCCACCTTGGTGGTGTTCCCTCGACCGCCAAAGCTGCGGCTTGGCGGTCCGACTGCCAAGATCATAAAAAGGCTCTTAGTCTCTGAAATTAAAGTCAAAAGTCTTCTCTTGGGCAAGGCAGAAGGCTGTGTCTGAATTGGGCTCCATGAGCCTGGATAGCAATTGGACAGAGACCCAGCGAAGTCGTTAACTTTGGCAGGAAGGCACTGAAAGGAAGAAATTTAAAATTTGCACCCAAAGAAGGTCCCTTGCCTTCTGAATAACTTTGGTGCCTTCACATGATGAAGATTTTAACTTCGGACTTAGTCACTGTTTGGGGAAACCGGATTATTCAAGCATGGCAAGGCTGCCTGCCAACTGTAGCATAAAAGGACTCCACAAGACCGGATACCTTCTCCGCAATGTCCTTCTGAAATGGATTTGCCACTGTGGAAAAGCCCAGAGTGAGAGTGGCCCGGCTCTTTGTCCCAGCGGCAACGCATCTTCGTCAGATTGACTGGCAGATTTGTCCCAGTCTTCTGTCATTACTCCAGATAAAAAGTATTGTACATTTTCAAAGTCCTAGTGTTGGACCTGCGATGGGCAAGCCCAGCACAAAGGGGGTAGCTTGGCTCAAGTGACAAGGCAAGTGAAGGCTGTAGTGTTAAGCCGGCTCTGACCCAATAATAACTCCCTGCACACCACACAAAAAGAAGGACACCACACCACTGTTATAGAAAAATACGTTTCGTTTATGTAAAAGTTCTCTGGGTTTGAAGGAAGTTCACTTAGGTAATCACATTCACATTTCTTACATGGGTTTGATTAGCTGTGTATTGGTTTCTCAGGAATAAATAGTTGGACTGTAATAAATAAATATACTGGATAAATATCAGGATTCAATACATTAGAATAAATATCAGCAATGACTGGAATAAATATCAGCAATGACTGGAATAAATATCAGCAATGACTGGAATAAATATCAGCAATGACTGGAATAAATATGACTTGACAGTTTCCTAGCAGGTTAGATACTGATTGTTTCACATAAATATCACAGGGTCATTCTGGTATCGCTGCCACCAATTAATCACTTTCAGGGTAAACACATTACGTTTGTCATTCAATGCGGAATGCGTGCTCTTACAGTTTTTGAAGTGTTCACGGGTTCGGGCTCTCTGGGCACAAGATACGCGCGATAATCCCTTAGTTGCACTCACAACTCATTGCGCGTATATCTGGAAGATAAAGGCATAAAATGACTACGGCAATTACACTCCGCGGTCAGCCGGTTCAATGCTACTGCTGCCGGAGGAGTCTGTGCGCTTCTGTCAGCGCAGGCGGGGTTTCCGAAGGCGGCTCCAGTTCACGAGTCTTGGGACCGTCGAACGGGCTGCCGGAGGGGCCAAAACACCTGCGCGCACAGTTCAAAATGAGACCGCATCACAGTTCCACAACAACGCGGCAACTTCAGGGGTAGAGACGGCCCACCTCACTTCGGCGGCGCCGGTAAGCGCTCCAGTCAGTATGGCACTTCTCCCAAGGGCGAAGGGGGGTTCCAGGGGCTCCGCGATCCTCCCTCCGAGCTCACTCACGGGGGGGTTCCCGCCCACACACCAGCTCCCAAGTCACTCGGGCAGGGCAGAGACAGTAATCTCGCCCCAATGAAGGCCAGCCTTTCCCCGCCCCAGCGCAGCACCTCACCTTCTATCCACAAACAGCGCGTCGACGGCGGTGGGTTCGGAGACGTCTGAACGCCCGCCAGGAGGCACTTAAGTTGAAGGTGGCACTTTAAGAGTTGCGGTTGCGATCTCACCACTGGGGGGGCGGGGAGGCTCTAACTATGGCCAAAGTCTCTGAGGGGCAATTGGGCACTCGCTGACCAGGCGCTGAAGGCTAGAGGACACTGCTCACGCTTCTGACTGGAACGCCAGTCAGGGTCCACGCCAGCAATCTCTGCTGCTCTTCTGCCTGAACTATCAGCTGCCTCAGGGGGTTAACAGGGCAGGTGTCAATCTGGGGTCAAGTCCTCTTCTTCTGGTGTTCTTTGATCATTCTTCTCCAACATGGCCGCCAGGGACTGGGCCTTTTATAGCCAGTGCCCTAGGATGCCAGCACGAGCCAGAAGGTTCTAGAACCTTCCCTGGCTATGTCAATGACATGGCCCTTTCAAGGTATCTTTTTGGTCATTAGGAGCCACCATACTGGGCTTCCTAAGGCAGCCATTTTGTGTACTTGTAACTCCTGAGGGGATTCCTGTCAGGTTTGCAGGTTACACAAAGTGCGCCAAAACCTTCAAAGGGTCAGAGGTCAGAGGGGCTCCAATGGGAGTCACTCTCATAGGGGACAATGGTGTCCACCATTTTAGGGTTGACAACCCCAGTTAGTTATGCCACCGGTTCCGTCAGGCGCCTTGTACATAGGTGCCAGGAACTTGGTGAGCAACTGGGCATCAAAGAGCATCTAGCCCCATGGGACAACACACAAAAAGGTCCTGGTAGACAAAGAAAAAGCGACAAATTTTAGGAGGCACGGGGGAACAAAATAAATCATAGTGTGAGGGGACTCTCAGAAGCAGACAGGTCTAACACCTAGTATTTGTGGTTAGACAGAAGGAGTGCACTATGACACCAGCCCAAGTTCAAGACCACTGGAAGAGGACTTGAGGGACAGGACTCACTCCACAGAAGCCTCCAGCAGGTCCAGGTCATGTCCAATTAAAACTGGTTGGCTGGGCTATTTCAGGAAAGTAAGCTTCCTGCAGCTATTGTGTCCCTGTAGCTTAACAGTAGGTCAGCCACTGACTGTTGGATTACACTTACTACGCCTGGGTAAAAATCGTACCAGGTCCAGCCCTTAGGGTTCTCCTCAGAGGTCACAAAGGCAGCTGCAGTCCTCCTTCTGTCTTCCATAGATCCAGGGGTGCAACATGTTTGCCTGGCACTAGCCTGAGGGTGGGGTTGACTCTTTGCCCCTCCCTAACCATAAGGGGAAAATGTTCTCCTACTCCTACCCACATTTGCAGCAGTCCCTGTGTGCTCTCCTGCAAAAAGCTGACACAGCCCCTCTCTATGTAAGTCGAACACAGCAGAACCAATCCTCATTTGTACAGAGTTCCTGTGCCAACCCTGGAGTTGTGGCCAGGGTAATTAGTTAACCCTCCCCTGTTGTTACTCAAAAGTGGTTTGGGGGCAGCTCCTCTCCCAATAGGATTGGTTCTTGGTTGGCATTTTAGACAAAGGGGAGAAAGGATCAGGTATGAGCTACATCTGCCAGCAACAGTGTAGTGTAGGCATACTTTGAAGATAGGCAAAGGGCTGAGCACAACCCCAAGACCATCCTGTCAGGGCAAAATGAACTGCTTTCGGCACCTAAGGCCTTTGTTACGGCTCTGGATGCCAATCCATGACTAATCAAAGAGCTATTCAACTCATGGGTGACAGGCAAATGGGCTTCTACAGGCGTTAAGCAGGCTGAATGTAACTTTTTTTAAGTACCTTTGGTCGAATATTTGTTACAAATCCATCTTTTCCAATTAACTGAACTTTTTATAAATGTTTTGAAAAGTCCAAGAATGAACTCTTTATCTGGTTCCAAGGTGGATATGACATTATTAACTTTAATAAAGTACCCTAATGCTTTCCTATGAAACAGCTTGCACTGGTAGAGTGGAAATGGCTTTCTGGGCATTGTCACTGTAGGGAATGTTTAACATTACATTTTTAAATGTCCTACTTTTAAATATCATGCTCCTTGCCTTATGTTATTTGAACAGATTCATTTTTAGTTTAAATGTGTACTAGTGGCAGGCCTGCAGTCAAATTTGACATTGTCCCTTTGGTGGTGGCACTATATGTGCCACAGTGCACCAGTGACATTTGACTTATAGGCCCTGGGTTCATTTTGTACCATATACTAAGGATTTATAGGTAAGGTAAAAATTCCAATTATGTATATGCCAATTAAACCAACAGTGGTGACCATACACATTGGGACATTTTTCTACAGTTTTGCATTGTTGTAACGTGTTAATTAGGTGGTGATAAGTGCAGGGGTGTACCTGGAAGCGTTCTGGGGTAGCAATATGGCAGTAGAACTAGTGGTGTGCTGTTGTGGATCAGGGACAATATTGATGATTCAACAAATTCTCAATAGTCAGGCCCCAATCTATAAATGGCAACTCATTTGGCAACTACCAAAAGTCAACGTTTTCACCCATTACAGCATATGTCCCTGGGTCATAATCAGGACTAAGGAATACAAGTTGTGGATCTTGTTGCCTCACTAGTTAGTGCCATATGTGAGTCCAAACATATCTCATCTGATTAGTACAATAGTTATAATAGTAGGCACAAATTGAGTTCTGTGTTCCAGAATATAATTCTAATTGGAACAATAGCTTGCAGAGTTCACCCAAATGGATTCCTGTGTCATATCCAATGGTGTGTTGGGGTGGGGTCGTGCAATGCTAAGCATAGAAGTGCAGCACTGTCTGTTGGCAAAGCACTACTAGACTGGGAGTGTTGTTTGTAGTATTAGAGTTGTATGGGCCTGCGTGGTGCGGTCCTGAGTTATAAGTGGGGTGGAATTGTTATGTTATGTTATGTTAATAGAAATTTCTTGAGCGCACTAACACCGATTGGTTTCTTGGCGCTGTCAAAGATAAAGAGTGTGACCAAGGTTACAAAGTGAACAAGATTTATTGGAGTGCTTGTTGGTAGAGCCAGGTCTTTAAAGCTTTCCTAAATGACAGGAGATCCGGACAAAGCCGGATCTCCCGAGGGAAGCCATTCCACAGCCGTGGGGCCAGTGTTCCGAATCAGCACCCACCAGCACGTTTGCGCTTAAAAGATGGTACCTGAAGGAGACCTTGATTGGCTGAGCGCAAGTTTTGACCGGGACGTGCTTTATGAAGAGTCTCTCAATGAATTTGGGGCTTTTGCAGTATAATGCTTTGAAAATCATGCAGCCAGCTTTGAAGGTGCAGCGCTGAGCCACAGGGAGCCAATGAAGTTTTTCCAGGAGTGGGGTGGCTGATTGCCATCTGGGCTGGTTTAAAATCAATCTGGCTGCATAGTTCTGCACCATCTGAAGACGTTTCAGAAGGTACTGAGGCAGGACCAGATAGATTGAGTTCGCGTAATCTAAGTGAGAGATCCCAGTGGCGATCACCACCTGCGTCAAGGCCTCCCGAGTGAAGAGGCGGTGAACCTTCCGAATTTTCCTGAGTTGAAAAAATCCCTTGGAGACCACCTGACCTACTTGTGCTTTAAGTGATAGGTCGCTGTTCACGGTGACTCCCAGTGTCTTTGCTGAAGAGGAAGACATCGGTGCTTGGCCCATTTCTGACGGCCAATTATGCGGGCCCCAATGTTTAACACTGTCTCCTGTGAGGACCAGCTCAGTTTTACCTGGGTTCAACTTCAAGTGATTTTGGTCCATCCAAGCTTGGATGAACCTCATAGTGGATTGGAAAGTGGATATGGAAGCTTCAGAGTTGTCAATAGTGAAGAGTAGTTGCAGGTCGTCCGCATAATTGAGCACTGTCACCTGTTTATCTCTAAGAGCCTGAATAAGAGGAAATATATAGAGATTAAACAGGTGGGGTGACAGGGAAGAACCCTGGGGAACACCGCACGTGATGGTCTGAGTGGTGCCCACCAGTTCGCCTGAGTACGGCCCTCAAGTAAGGACTTCAGCCAGCTGGCTGCTGTGCCCTGGATGCCGGCCTGAATGACACGGTCGATCAGGATGGTATGATCGACCATATCAAACGTGGCCGACAGATCCAGGAGCACTAGAGCCTGAGGGGGAACGTTTGTCTGCACAGTCACGGAGAGAGTCAAGTACCGAGACTACCACCGCCTCTGTCGAGTGGACGGGGCGGAATCCCGCCTGATGTGGATCAAGGCATTTAGATTCCTCCATAAAGTTGGACAAGCATTTGGTGACATGAGCCTCCAGTACCTTTGCTAAAAATGGAAGGAGGGAAATCGGCCGATAGTTTGCCTTGCATGTAGGATCCGCCCCAGGTTTTTTCAGGAGAGGTATAACCGTTGCTTCCTTAAATGCAAGGGGAACCAGACCGGAGGTCAGTGAATCGTTTAGAAGGGTACATGCCGGAGCCGGGATAACTGAGAGGCAGTCTTTTAAGATGTAAGGCGGGCATCTGTCCGATGGGGCGCCGGATTTCACTCTCACCAACAGCTCCTGGAATTGAACCGGGGTATTGAGGGGAAAGCTACTGAGTGTGCTAGTGTGATTAGTCCTGATAGAAACATCCGTGGTGGAGTTTGTGTTTTGTGGGATGGTAGCTTTAATGATTGCAATTTTCTCAATGAAGAAGACATTCAGAGAGTCACAGAGCGTCTGGGTCGGGGGTAATCTTGGGCGGGCATTGTCAAGATTCGTTAGCTCATTGAGAATGGAAAAGATGTCTTTTGATCTGTTCGTGGAGAAATAGGCGGCTTTGGTGACTAAAATAGTTTTCATGTATTCTTTCCTGGCCATAGTGTAACTGACTTTTAATTCTGGGGCGTAGCTGCGTCGCCAGTGGCGCTCAAGTTGGCGCAAGGCCAATTTCTTTGCTTTGAGGTCCGGTGAGAACCATTTTTTTGCGTCCGCACGTCGGGCCAGTTTGACCTTTTTGTATGGAGCGTGGATGTCACTAGCTGCTTGCAGCCAATCAGAGAGATTGGTTTCAGATATGTTAATATTGGGATGGTGGGGTGGAATGGACATAGCCAGTGTCTGTAAGAATTCTGGTCTGTCTAGAGAGGTCCATATAATGTGATGGTGTTGGTCAGTCATTGTGTGCTGCTTTAATGGCTGTTCAGTTCTGGGATCATGGTAGTGTTGTGGTGAGTGTGGCAATCCAGTGTTAGAAATGGTGAAGCAGTTCTATGGAGAGTGGTGAGGTACAGAGTGTGGCAGGGCAGCTTTTGTGAAGAGTAGATTGATTAACATGTGAATTACTTTGAAGTGTCAATTTTGTGGTTACCTCTGGTGCAATTATGATAATCTGGCATTGTTATATAACAAATAGGTTTCCTGGGTAGTAATATGTTGTTGAAGAAATATTCTGCTGGGAGAGGCAGAAATGTAATATCATGCAATCATACCCAAATGACAGAGGCATTTTTGCAGTGTGGTTGGGTTGTTGAGGTTGAAGTATTGTACTTGGAGGAAGTTAGTTCAATAATGAACTATTGATAGTCTGCATTGTACCTTGGTGATTATATAGGTTGATGGTGCAGTGGTGTGGAATATTATGGAATAGGTAGTGTTGGGAATGCCATTACGGGAAGGTTACTGCAATTCAGTGGGGGTATTAGTGCAATGAAATGGGTGATTGTTTATTACTGTGGGGGGTGGAGCATGAGTCTCCAATCTTTCTGCAGTTTAGGCAACTTATGTTCCATATATATCACCCTGTGCTATTAAATATTGTCAGGGTTGATATAGAGACCATGTCAGACAAGTTTACGTTAGTGCTCACCCTGTGCAAGAAGGGTTGAATTTGATGCTTCAGCAGTAATGTAAAAAATACTTTATCATTTGGAATCCTCAATATGAGTAACACAACAGTCATAGTTGCAATGCCCGTGGCAGCAGGGCAATGACATTAGTAATACATCTCTTCAATGTACCATGAATGTTTTAGATATCAGCTTTCAATATATTTTGCAAATTCAACCATTTTCCTCCAAATATCAGCTTATGAGTTCTGAAATATACACAGATTTTCAAATTGTGTAGAGATCTAACAAATTAACTATGCAAAAGCTTCTAATTTAATAGACTGGATGCACAGAGGAGAGTTACTTACTAGTACCTGGTGAGCTACAAGAGGCTCATGAGCTACTTGTTGGCAAAGCCTGTGGTAGAGCATTACTAAGTGGTGAATGTGTGGAGTTTGCCCTTGGTGGTAGTAGTGCTTGTCATGGTGGGGAGCATTAGTGTTGTACCGTGCGGAGGTAAAGTGTTGGCTTCTTTGTGGCAGTGTATTTTTTATGTAGTAGTGTTCTCATGAATACTGATACAATAGAACGGTTAGTAGTATTACAGCTGTGAAAGTGTATAGTATAGTTGTGAGAGGAGACAGAGATTCTGTGAGTTTAAAGCACACTAAAATGTGTTCATTGTGGATATGAGATGACACTGTGGTGATGGTAACATAATGGTAGGAGATGACCAGTGCGAAGGGTTTTAGTGCTGTGTCTGAGCATACTAGAGTAGTCAATTTGGGGAAATATTGCAATGGTGGTGTTGAGGTGGTAGTGTGATGTTTCAGATAGACTTAATAATTGTTTGGCAATGGACAATATTGGTTAGTGTACAAGTACATTCTGTACCATTATGGTTCTGTATGTATGTGCGGAAATGCTTTGTTGTTTGCTCAATTCTGATTGTGTCCTTTGTTGCTTATTGCTCAGTTGGGGGTGACTATTATGTTAAGAGGTCTTTTTGGCAAGTATGTGGTTTTTATACAAGATTATGGGTTCTTCTTGGATGGTTTATGTATAGATTGTTGAGAGGATATGAATGTGAAATCGATTATGCAAATGCTTAGCTAAGAATGTATCTTGGAGCATTGTTGAGCTCAGAATGCTGGTAAGGGTTGTGCCTAAAGTGCACTGCTGGTGTAGGGCAAAGCATGAACAAAACAAGTATTTAGTGTTGAGAAGGAACATGCTTATGCATTTCTATGGTTTGCTGCTGAGTTGTGTACATTATAATGTCTAATGTGTACTGTTGATCTAGGACAAGACATAACTTTATATGGATTTGTTGTGGAGATGATAAATGCGTAGTCAATAATATGGCTTGAAGCCAAGTTGTGAGTGGAAAACTACATGATGGTGAATTGCATATTGTAGGTGTAGGGCAATGTGTGAGTATAACTTAATATGGTTGTGCTCTTGATATGGCAATGATTGGCTTAACTGTATGCTGTAGTGTGTGTTTTTTGTGCCAGCGATTGAGTGTAATATTTATTGTTGGTATACAATAAACCATAAATATGGCTTTATATGGAAGTGCTATACATGATTATGAGCCATTCTGTGCACATGATGGCTTGTGCGGATGCCTGTGTACAGATTTACCTTGATTTGTGTCTATTGACTATTGTTGGTGAGAAATGAACATTTTGCTACTAAAATTTGGTTAATGTAAAGCTGTCAAGTGAAAATGAATGATTAAATGAAGCAGTGCAAGTTTGATAGTCATTAATACAAATATTCAGTTGCAGGGACGCCCTGCCATTTTTTAACTCACCGCTGCAATGTGCTGCTGCCCTACCTTGCCCTTACCGCAACTGTGTTTACAGCCACCACATCTCCTGAAACCTGTCACAGCGGACTGCGGACTGCTCCAGGAAACCACAACTCCCAGGGGGCATAGCTCTTGCGGCAGGTGCCGCGCTTCAACTTTGCGCCTCCCGCAGCACGCGTCGCCCTGCCTTTTTTTTAACTCACAGCTGCACCGTTCTGCTGCCCTGCCTTGCCCTTACCGTGACTGTATTTGTGGCCACCTCATCTCCTGAAACCTGCCACAGCGGACTGCGGACTGCGCCAGGAAACCACAACTCCCAGGGGGCAAAGCTCTCGCGGCAGGTGCCATGCTTCATCTCGCGCCAGCCGGCGCTTAAAACATCTTCAGGCCTCCCGCAGCGCGGGATGCATGTGGGCACACCCGGGTGAAGCCCGGGCCAGGGGCGGGCCTGTCCTTGCCCGTCATCGGCCGGAAGAGGCTGGGCAGGGCCACGGCTCTTGGCTCCTTGGTGATAAACATTAGTGTCCGAGACTGTGGTAATTCCATCTTAATTTATCCATTTTCCATGGTTGCTTTTAAGAACTTGTTGAGTTGGGGTTCTAATTTTATTACTAGAGACTCATTGTACATGATTCATTGCGTGATAAAGCTTGTTTTTTTATAACGGTGTAGGGGCTGTCTTGTGGATTACGATATGGGAAAAAGAAAATTGCATAGCTCAATCCCCAGCCAAAATCCAAGCAAGGCTATAGATTCTAGCACATCATTAATGAAATATCTGACAGGAGTGGTGGGTGCCTTGGAAAAACAAATTTCAATGTTGTGAAGGCTCTGAATGAAGAGTCATATAGCTCGACTGACAACAGCAGAGCCCAGTCTCCCACCATTAGATTGCTTGACGGGGTAAAAAAAAAACACATGTGGCAACTGTGGGTCATCAGAACGGTTGTGTTCATTCAAGGAGTGATGAGATTTCATTATTAGATCTTGATGTGGCGCCATTACCTCCACCTAAAAGAGTGTGTATCTCTAAGAAAATAGTGGCTTCATAATCTTATCAACGCAGATACAAGCGCCTCCCATTATTTCAAAAATTTTTAGAACATGAATCCAAGTCTAATCAGGGAAAGGATCCCAAAGCCACTATTAAAGTTAAAGAACGTGTTATCGCCCAAGGCTGTAAAGGCAAAGTGTGAACGTCTTCAGCGGGGGAAAGACGTGGCGTTTTATCTCATTTCAAAACACATCCTAGTTTAGGTACTCGCGTGTCCTATGATCACGTGTCTCCATTAAGCCACACTAGTTTGAATCTTCAACCTGCTGCGGTTCCTTATACCCTGGTCCTGGCGAATGTCCCTCCATCCTCCAAGGGAGATAAAGAAACTTGGGATACCCTGAGGAACAAATCTATACATTGTTTACGCGTTAAAACAGGATTGACTCAAGAGATGTTTGCTTCATTTAAAATGGTGAGACGTGTCCAGTGGGTGGCCCCCAGTAGAAAGACTTTTAAAGGGGTTCAAGTTGTTCTATCTCTAGGTTCCCCTGACTTAGTTCATGAAATACTAACTCGAACTGGTTCAAATAGTTTAATGGCAGAGGGTATCAATGTCTTACCCCTGGGGTATTTTTACTGGCCCAAAATGTTTGATAGAAATACTGCCTCATTTAGTAGTACTTAACCCAATAATAACTGGAGCTATAATCTAGAAGTGTCAAACAGGTATGGGCCCTTATACTCACTGGAAGAGGTGGATTGACTCTTGGACACAAACGCCTGCCAACACTTAGCACTTGGCCGGGCCCCTAAAGTTGTACAGAGGGCACGTCCTCTGATACCCTTGGTGGAATTACCTATAAACGAGTCTAAGGTCAAGTGCGGGGGAATTATAGCAGTTGACTTGCCCCCCCTCAATTCACAATCACTTAAATCAAAATGTTTCTATGGGTTCACAAATAATGGCAGAATCCTCCTTAGGAGGATTTCAGACAGCAGACTTGTATGCTCCCCTGGGTGGGGTGGCAACCAATGAAGCTGTGACGGTTGCAACTGTTGAACCTAGCTTGGTCTCTTTAATAGAGACAGAGAAGAGTCATAGACAGGGTGAGTGTCATCAGTCACTAAAACCTCAAGCTAACTCTGCCCAAGGGACTGTTAGAATAGCCTTTTGGAACATTTTTGGGCTCCAATCTAAGGTTATTAATCCAGTATGGACAGATTTAATAAAGAACTTTGATATTCTGTGCCTGCAGGAGAAGTGCTTTTTGAACGAATTACACATTTAAGACGTTCCATATACCTGCATTGCGGTCAGCACATTTCAAACATGCTGAGGCCCGTTTTCTACACTGTGTCCTCAATGAAGGATCATTCGATGCCCTCCTACACACACCCCTGTCCTGATGAAGACCCCAGTGTAAGGTGTCAATCAACCTACGTTATTTCTACGGGGTCGAAATGTCGACATTCCTTCTGCTTCTAACTAGCCCTTGCATCAACAAAGATTTTTACTGTGTTCCAACAATAGGGCATAGTGATGTACAAATGTATATATGAATTCATAGAGCTTTGGCTTGTAATTATTTGCCTGACTTTATTCGCGAAATGATTTATGATTTCACATTTTGTTCATGCTTTTCACATGACCACGATCCTCACTCCAAATGCACTTACCCTCCCCATTTTCTCTGTCCTGTTGGGCACCTTTTGTCTAAACTTTGATGATTGGTAATTCTCCCCAAAAAATGAAAAATGAGTTTGGTGTGGTAATGTGATTAAATGACATTCCCTTACTGGCATAACTGTTGCAGATTCAACTTTTCACTTATATGTCTCTAAAACATTTTTAAACCTTAGTTAGTCCTTAGTTACTGGGGCCACTTTATAGCGTACCAATTGTCACCCAGGTCCCAGTATCATTGGGTTTACCCTTTTTTATGTAAAACATGGAATTGTATAGCCTGCAGGTATAAACGTGAGGCATCACCATTAAATGATATATGAGAGCAAATTAACAGCCAGAATGTACTCCATCTGACTCTGATAATCTTGATGATGTATGTATGTATATTGTATTTCTGTATTTCTATAATGCAAACCTAGCCAAAAATCAGAACAGCACTGTACATGGTCAAAGACAAGAACTAAGGTCATGAATAAGAGGAGAGGAAGATGAGTTGTGGATGGGTAATGTGTGCTGTAGTGTACCTTATGGAGCTGAGTCTTCAATTCTTTCCTAAACTGAAGCAGCTTTACAGTGGTCATGATGATAATAGGATGTTGTTCCTGTCCTGAATGCATAAATTGAAAAGGTCTGCTGTATTTTTTACACTTCTTAGTCTGAAGCCTCATGTGTCCCGGCTATGGGTTTGCTGAGAACCACCACAGATTGTGAGCTTGTCCGCAAGATAAGCGGGTATGCTGGTCATTATAACTTTGTGAATGATGTCATGCTTCACCATTTGCACCCTATTCCCACCCTGGTAGGTCAGTGCCACCAGGGCTAACTCAACCTCCTCAAAGACTTTAACGTAAGGAGGGAGTTAGATAAAACCTACTGGACAGGGCGAGTTCCAGACTTGCTAAAAATACCTTGGGGTTCCGCAGTATTTCACCTTTATTGGTGACGTATGTCTAAAAACACTAACAAACGGGTATTACGAGGATAATGGCTCAGTTCTGTCTTCTATCTACCAACATGTTTCTGCCCATGGATAATAGCCTAACAGGTCTGTGGCATTCTTCTGGGCTTGAGGATCCCTTCACTATCTTCAGTGGCTCTAATAGTGACTTAATCAAATGCTGCTAAAAGATGTAAGCTACCTTTATTCCAGGTGAATCCTACCTGACACTGGATCTAGTTTAAACATGACTGGTATATCGTGCACATTTTATTTTCAAGGGCATAAGGGTTGCAGCTCTAATTCAGATGGCTGGCTAGGAAGGCACTTCGTATAATCAACGTCGGTCCTAATAGACTTTTCTTTCCTTCTGGCGCCTGCTACTTTCTGCTACTTTCATCAGTCAAATATGGTTTCGAACTAATTAATTTTACATGCATTTTTTTCTTACAAAATCCTTCTTTTTTCTTGACGTAAAAAAAACCTCTAAATTGTGGATAATTTTTGTAAGCAATTACTGTACACATTCAATAAATATTTCATGTGGTAAAGAATTGTACAATTTGGAACTTCTGTAGATCAAGCTGTAATACATGGCCGGCTTCGTATAAATGTGTATTCCACCACAATTTGATCTACAGGAAATGCAGTTGTTTCAGAGTTGTTTTCTGCCTTTCCACCTATCACACTCGATTCTTTGTTAACAAAAGGTAGCCTCTAATCTTAAAATGAGTCAGATTTGGTTATCCAACGTCCATTCTGTTGAAAACATGCAGGAGGGTCCCTTCGTCTTTGGCAATTCCACACCCATTATAAGATTAAGCAGTGTGATACAAAAACATCCCCCTAAATCTCAATGAACAGACAGAATTGTGAAAATTCCAGACAGCATTTTTTTCAAATTTCAAAGAGAAAAATGTCATTCGAACGTCAGGCATCCCGCAACTTTAACAATGACTTCTATTGCTGCCCATGTCAAATGATATTTTAAGGTACACAGATCTGTTATTACCAATGTTGTACATGCCTCCTTCGTTCTTCACTCATATATGTATAAATGAGCTCATGATGACATGCTTTCATTTCTTGCTTTTACGTTTGCTAGTTCCTGCCTGAACTGCAAAAGTTTCTCTGATTCGCTCGTGCCTGTTGCTACATAATGTAACTTTTTAATACTTAAGTAACAAAATCAGCTTTGTAATTTTTTGTGACAGTTTTTATTAAGTGTTCACTTAGATTTTTTACGAGGTAAGCGGGACTAAAGGGTCTCAGCCTTGTACAAAGGTGAACAAAACTATAAGAGAAATATGCTGCTAAAGTTGTTTTTTTATTTTGTTTTTTTATTGGGGTGCTATATGGAGAGAGATAGCGCTGAAAACACAATACAAGAGCATTTTGAAAGGTAGTAAGTATAGTTTGCAACTAGAAGTTCTTAACTCAACATATGTGCGTTGGTTGAACTTATAAGGAGAGAAACGATTGGATACAAACTCATTGAAAGCCCAGTAAAAAGGGGACAATTTACCTCTAGATTTGAAAGCCAGGCAAGCTTGAAGGTGCAATATATTTTAGCATCCGCGCTGTTTAACGTTTATCTTATATATTTTAATTTGATTTACGCATTCTTAAACAGCCGCGGACTGTGTATGTAAGAGCAGTGGGGCCAGATTGGGGGGTGAGGGGGGTATTCCAAAGACGACCACAAGTGAAAATCAAATAAGTAATTGTTGTTGTTGTCTGTCAATATCCCCCCCTCACCAAGCCACACCTCCCCACCGCTATTACCTGCATGGGCTACGGCTGTTTCTAAAGAGTAAGTTCCTTCCTAGGATATGCCTGCACTGTATAATAAAACAAGATAAAGTTTATTTACTTCATCATTACATAGAACAAGAAATAACAATTAAATTATTTTGTGCTAATATGGAGTCCTAATAATTGAACAGGGATCAGGAATATGGCAAAGAAATAAGAGTAGACAGAGAAGATATAGTTGAGATGGGATTTTCAATTGAAGCTATATTGATGACAATCGGAGAACAATCTTAGATCAGATGTTGTTTGAAGAGAAATGCTTTCAGTTGTTTCTGAAAGATTTGTCTCTGACCTGGCTAAAGATGGAGACTGCCTCATTTTAGAAAGTGGGCATTTCTCTGTGCTTATGACTCTTTGCGCTTTGCAGCCAGACTCCAGTCCACATCTGGACCTAGATGATAGCTACACTTAGTGCATACTTTCCAGACAACCATAACACACTGGAAGGGTTACATCTGCATTCATCAGCATACTGATGGTCTACCTGGGCTGGGAGAGAGAGAGGAGGTTCACACTTTACAATTGCATAGGCCGCGTCCTGTACTTACACCAAGAGCTCCTCACACAAAAGGCTGATTTACCCCCCCACTGATGTCTGGCACCAGGGCCGTGTTGAAAGGGATTGTTGCATACTTCTAAAAGTTCTGGTGAAGCCACCCCCTACACCAAAGACATTTGTGGAGTATAAATACAGGGTCGCTGTGCCCATGATTTTGAAGCACTATTAGACCTGGAACTGAAACTCTGCCAGCAGGACTGCTGCGCGGCCTAAAGGACTCGTCTGGACTGCTTTTATGCTTGCTTCCCGGCTACTTGCTAACTGCTGTGATGCCTAAAGGACTCAATTGGACTACTTTTCTGTTTGTTGCCCTTTGGCTGTCTAGAGGGAATACACAAAGCACAACTGTCACCCAACCCAGATAAAACAGAGACAGGCAGTAGACACCAAATAGCTAAAGCACGAAAATGCCAGCTTTCTAAAAGTGGCCTTATAATTGCAGTTCAAACTCTGACTTCACCATAAGTTGTGATTTTAAATTATCATTCCAGAGACACCAGACATGATGTCTTATCTCTTCCCAATTGGAAATGACACATATTATGTAAGAAGGTAATCACAATGTTATCCTATTAGAGAGATGAGCCTTGCGATAGTGAACAATTGCTTTGGAAGTTTTTCACTAAGAAAAGACATTTAAAACTTAAAAGTACAGATCCCGCCTCTTAAATACATTATAACATACCCTCTGGGTTATACAGTGTCTACCTTAGGGGTGACCTATATGTGAAAAAAAGGGAAGGCTTGGGCTTGACATAAGGGTTGTTTTGCCAGGTCGGCATGTCAGTGTAAACTACATAAACAGGCTCTGGAGTGGCAGACCTGAGACATTGTTAAAGGGCTACTTAAGTGGGTGGCACGAACAAAGCAGCAAACTCACTAGTAGGATTTAATTTACAGACCCTGGGTACAAGGGGTACCACTTTACTAGGGACTTATAGGTATATTTAATAAACTAATTAGGAGTACCAATACTACCATATTTAGAGGAAAGAGCACAAGTACTTTAGCACTGGTTAGCAGTGGTAAATTGCAAAGAGTCCTAAAGCCAGCAAAAACTAGCTCTGAAAAGTGCAGGATGTAGGAAAACATTGGGGGGAAGACAATTCTAAGGCTGTCAGGTCTTACAGTCTCCATTTATAGATTTACCAACTTTGGAATTAGAATGGAAGCTTAAGGTACATATGAAAGCATCTGTGTGGTGTTTGAAAAGGCGTCAACACACAGTACAAGTTTGGAGTGTTTTTTTAGATAAGAGTAGAACTAGAACAAATTGAACATGTAGCCTTCATTTTCCATGCACTTCTTAAGTTCATCAATGTTAGATTTAGGGGTCTCTTGTTGGCACAGGTAGGTACTTGTGACGAATAGGAACCCTTGCCTCTAGTCAGGATAAGGGGATTACACTCCTAAAATAACCCCTGCTCACCCCCTTGGTAGCTTGGCACGAGCAGACAGGCTTATCTCAGAGGCAGTGTGTAAAGCATTTGTGACCACATACAGTAACCCAGTGACAACACTACAGATGGACACCACACAAGGTTTATATCAAAAATAAGTATACTTTATATAGAGTTACCACAAGACCATAAACTACAAAAATACACAATACTGTTACTTTAAGATGGTAGATTTAGCTTAGTTTAGTTCAGTCTTAAAGATGCGACACGTTGCGTCAAAGTACCTTAGGTTGCGTTGCGCTTCCACGACAAGCAATGTCGCAGCGAGGGAAATGCAACAAAGTTTAGGCGCAAAGAAATAAAGACGTGAGGATCCTCCAGATGCGGCACGCTTCTCCGGGAATGCGAGCAGTTCTCGATTTGATGCAGCGGCGACACCCTTGTTCAGCGATGCGATGCCAGCAGCTCGGACGGCGGCACGCTTCTCGGGGATGCGAGACGCTTTTCTTCGATGCGGTGCAGTGCAACAGTTCCAGTGGCAACACCCTCCTTCGGAATTGCAAAGGCAGGAACAGCGACGGCGACACGCTCTAACCTCATTACGAGACTCTTCTCTCGATGCGATGCAATGCGACAGCTACAGCGCTGACACCCTCCTTCGGAGTTGCGACGGCAGCAGCAGCGACGGCGACATGCTTCCTCGTAGTTGCGATACGCTTCTCTCGATGAGGTGCAATGCGACAGTTCCAGCGGCGACACCCTCCTTCGGAGTTACAACGGCAGGTTCAGCGACGGCGACACGCTTCTTCTTCGATGAGACGCGCTTCCACCTCCTTGCGACACGCAGTCTCCCAGAAGGCCCAAAACAGCAGCATGCACTTCCAAAGAACTCTGGGGAGCTGGGGGGTGAAGTCTGTTTTCCCTGAGACTTCAGCAGGAGGCTAGCTCTTTTCCAAGCCGTTGGAGATCCTTCACAAGTTGAAAGCAAAATACACAAAGTTCCTTTTTCCTTCCTTAGGCAGTAAGGCAACCACTGCAAGCCAATCCTCCAAGCAGGACTTCAGCTTGGGAATAGTCGCTCCTCAGTTTCTTCAGGTTCCTCTCCTCAGTAAAGGTTTCTTTTTGTAGTCCAAAGTGATCTAATTTCATGGGATCAGGGTCCCATTATTTATACCCCAAAATCCTTTGTTTTGTGAGGGGAGAGGGGCCTTTGCCCAGTCCAAACCAGTTCTGAAGCACTCTGTATACCAGACTTCTCCTTTCCTTTCACAGTGCAGGGCAGAAACATCAAACGCCCCCACAGGAGGTGGAGCTAGCATTGTGGAAGGCAAGTACAGCCCTGGAGCACTTTGTTTACAGGACTCCTTCTCTTCTTTCAGTGTGCAGGGCAAAGACATCAGCCGCACCCCAGGAGGTGGAGCCAGCATTGATGAAGGCAGGCATAGCCCTGTTCAAGGTTCAGGTGAAACTCCTCCCTCAAATCTAGATGCAGATCTCTCTATTCACCACTGGGCTGACTCATCCTGTCTCTTGGAATCCCCCAGCCCTGTCACTCGCAAAACCAGACAAGGAATACACAACCTAGCAGAGGCAGGCTTGAAAGGTTAGACAAGCAAATACCTAGTCTCACAGAATGTTAAAACCAACTTCACTAAAAGATGTATTTTATCATTCTGAGTTCAGGCATACTAAACTCGAATTTCTACCATGTTCTCTAAGTCAGTTAGGATTATAACATGTAATAACTCTAACAGCCCATTCTGGCCTATGGAGAACAGGTAGCCTTGCAATAGCGAAAAACGAAAATGGCTGTAATTCACTAGTAGGACATGCCACACACATCAGGGCTTGTCCTACCTTATACTTACAATGCACCCTGCCCTTGGGCCTAACATAGGGGTGACTGATATGAAGAAAAGGGAAGGTTTAGGGACTTGTAAGTGGGTGAACTTGCCCAGTCAGCATGACAGTACCAGACTGCACGCAGTCTCTGCAATGGCAGACCTTAGACACATTTTACAAGGCTGCTTCTGTGGGTGCCACAACCAGTGCTTCAGGGCCACCAGCAGCATTTGGATTTACACACCATGGGCACACCCAGTGCACTATACTAGGGTTTGATGAGTAAACCAAATAGCCAAACAAGGAACCACCAATTAGTACATCAATTTCCAATGGGGAGCACTTGCACTTTGGCCCTGGATAGCAGTGGCACAGTGCCCAAAGCATCTAACACCAGCAAAAATACATGAGGCGACAGCAAAAATGGAAGGGAGACCCACGCCAATGGTGCCAGGTCTAAGAATCAAGAATGGTGTTGTGAGCCACTGATTCAGAGGAATAGAACACATCAAGGAGGGTGTGGCTACAATATGTCCCTTTGCCAGCAATATCGTCATCATTAATGCTTTATAGCACAGCAATGCTGAATCATAGCCTACAACTGGATTGATGAATATCAAATAGCTATATTGAAACAGTTACGTTGGAATGAAAGGACACTCTCAAAAAGATTGGGCAGCAACCTGCGAACTATTATTGCTCATTTGTTGTTGCGGTCCTCTTGGTCCTTATTTGCGATATTAGGAATGGTTTGGCATGCCCAGCTTAAAAAGAGTCAGGACATTTACTTTGAAAGGGATGAGTTTGAAATATTTCTCTAATAGGGGCCAATGTGATGGCTGCTAAAATTAGTGATAGAAGCCAGGGAAGGGGTGAGTGGTGTAGTGAGGAGGTAAAAGTAAATTTCATGATTTTTATGATGTCAGAATGAGAAAAGGAGATGAAGGCTTGTTAGTGAGTTGCTGATTTCCTCCTGAAATATGGAGGGAGCCGTCCAAAGTATCGAGTTAAAGTAATACACCATCCTATGAGAATATTCAGAAACTTTTCAAATTAATTAGAGGAAGAGTGAGGTACGTACTTGCCAACTCTAAAATAGCATGTAACTGGGCCTGGGAGGATCTCATGGAGTTTTACTTTGCAGAATCCCCCAGAGTTGCTGAAATACTCCACCTCATTACACAGAGTTCAACCCTTGGGATGAGTATTTCTATTTCTATTTAATCATTTTATAGAGCGTGACGGCTGCCCCAGCCAAGGGGCGTCCCGGCGCTAGCAACAAAACAGCAGCAATAATACAAACAACGGTCTCCACAGTGGGGAAAAGAAAAGTTTTAATAGCTTTTCTAAAATCAGTAAGGTTGTTAAGGCCACGAATATAGGGGGGCAAAGAATTCCAAAGAATTGCCACTCTATAACGGAAAGAACGACCTCCAGCTCGAGTTGCCCTAACTCGAGGAACCTGCAGCAGATGTTGGCCCATGAAGCGAAGCTGGCGGGGAGGAACATAGAAAGAAAGCAGATCTGTCAGTGCACTGGGGGATCCGAGCCTCAGGATTTTAAAAGCTATACAGAGGGCTTTAAACTCGATCCTTTGAGCCACAGGCAGCTAGTGGAGGCTGCAAATACTGCCAGACACTGAGCAGACTATACACAAGCCCAAAAGAGCTCTCACTGCGGCATTCTGAACCCTCTATAACCTTAGTACTACTGCCTTGTTTACCCCTAAGTACAGAGAGTTCACATAGACAAGCCTAGAAATGATTAGTGCTTGAATAATGAGCTGTCTGGTCGGTGCATCAAAGAACCCCAGAATGGGTCTCAGCCCACGAAGAAGACCGTGGGCTGACGTGCTCAACCACCACTTGGAACGGTGAACGGTTGCAATAGATTACAGCTACTTGCCCTGCCTAGCATGCAGTGCCTGCCAGAGTGCATCTCACAACTGACATCAAGCTCGGACGATGATGGCGCCATGGGGGGTGGGCATAGAGGCACAAGGAGGCTTGTGGTGCTCGTGCAGGCCCGCATTGCTATACCAACCTTGCAGAGTGGCCTTCTGCCGAGCTCCATCTCTAGCTCTGACTCAGCAGCATGACTCAAGCTAGACCAGGAGCTACTGGCTAAACTTTCTGAGCCTTTTTATACCGGCGCTAACAGCCAACCTGTCGTGGCCTCAGTACTCAGCACCAGGCATGTGCATCGATTGCATTTCATGGATAATCAGTGTTGTGCAGTAATTTGTTTCACAATGAACTAGAGGTATTTGGTGTCACCCTCACATCCATCAATTATTGTTGCAGAACACCAGCCTCCTCATTAATCCCCTTAATTCCTGAATCTTTATAGGCTCCTCTCCATGTATCCAAAGATTGCACCTTGCATCTCCAGCTCTGCAGCCTGCACACTTCATATATCACAAGCCCTGCACTGATCCCAAGCTCCCAAGCAGATTTTTAACATCCCTTCAGCTTACAAGTCTGGAAGAGCAAGCACCTCTACCTCACAGCAGAGCACACCAACCCTCAGAGAGAAGTAGTGCTGATGCATGTGACTCAGGACAGGCAAACCACAAGAGAAGTCAGGCACCTTCTTTGGACCTACATTACCCCGACTTTCTCTAGACATGTATAACTCTCCCACCTACCCCAAAGAATCAAATCACATTTTGCAAAGACACCAGACAAATGACCTTTCCAGATTAATATTACAAAAGGCAGGTCAATTCGTATGGGCATTATCAGATCAGCACAGCAAACAGAGCAGCAGCACAGTGCTGCATGGGTTCCTTATTTTCCCTTGGACCGGTGCAGGTGCTGCATTCTTGGACCTGGTTGGGGGTCAGGTCCCTATCTTCAGTACAAACAGCTTCTTCTATCCAAGGAGTGCTAGCAGGGGAGCGGGTTCATTCTGGTTTTTCCAGTCAGAGATCAGACCAGTGACACAGAAAGAGGCACAAGGAGTGGAAAATGCAAGCCAACCTCCAGCCAGAGAACCGCCGCCCACTGCACAAGCACATTCCTCCCAGCACGAGCCAACCAGTGGAACGCACCCTGCATCTTTTCCTGCTAAGGTAGCAAGCCAACCTCTAACTCAGTGGCATTGGCCCACCTCCTTGGGTAGCAGGCGCTTGGTTGGAATCAATCATGTTATGCGCATGATAGTGTGAGAAAGCGTGCCGGTAAACTCCTCTCTGCCACCGGGCGGCGGAGATTTTTATGCTGAACTGCGTGCATCAAGCGGAGTGCAGAGTGACGAAACTTCACCGGCAGAGTGAAGTTTACCGCCCACCCTCACACTTAACCATAATACTGTGGTCAAATTATAGTGACTTCAAAAATATCCAGAGATATAATATTGAGAAAAAGTATAGAATTGTTATTATTTGTGTCAATACTATTGATATTTAAAATATTGCTATTTAAGAAGTGGGGTATTTTTGTAGTTATTTTTTACTGTTCTAATTAGAATGTTTAGTAATATATTTTTTACATCAAATATTTTTTTTTATATGTGTTCTTTTGAATATGTTGTTGTTTTTAACATAATTTTCCCTGGACTGTGTGTTATTTTATGTTTAAGCTTTAATAATATGAATATATGATTATTATTTAAATGATGAAAATGTATTTATATGATGTAATTATTTTCTAAATATTTTTCATTTAACTACTCATACGCACAAACATAACCGATATATCATTATGTGTTACACTGTGCTTGCTTCACATGAACATATGCAATAAAGAGATTCTAATCTCATATTTGCTAAGCTAGATATGGAAAAAGAGTATTGGAGGTTTATTATGAAAGCAAAGGATCTCTCCTATCCAACTCCAAGCATCCATAGTTGTTCTAACGCTAAACCCTGAACAAAGGAGGTACAATGCCAGTAGTCACAAAGCTATCCCTACAATGGTGTATTCTCTGTCAATTGCAGAAAAGCAATCGGTAAATCAATGGGATCATCTTGCTGATTTGGAGAATCATACATGGGCACGTGTGGGTGCAATGGCACATATGTCTCTGATTTTTCATTGTCTTTAATCATATTGTTCAACTAGTCCTTTATTGTGGGTGCAGTGGCCTTACACCAGTGCATAACAAACCTGCATTTCCCTACCGTAATGCTAGCGCCATGAATCACCTGGTCCTGCAAGGGATTAGTTTCACATAGCCTAATATTGCCACTCACAGGTTTAGATCAATTCGACTACCAATTATTAACACTGGGCGAAGCACTAAGCTACGCTCGCACAGTTTGCGCTACTTCGCACTATGCGAATTGCACGTAGAACAGTGCAAACACGTGTACCGTAGCATCACTGTCATTTTTTGCTTGCCTGCAGACCTCAACATCAAGTTGGCGACCGCGAGCGAGCAAGACGGCATCCCAGAGAGACTTTTTCCTTTATCGCGATCAGCAACATCAAGTTGCCGATCGCGAGCGTGGAAAATAAACCTCCTGGCGAGAATCTCAACGCGAGGAGGTCAGGTTCCTCATTGCGAGTGGTCGTGTATGCTCGTGACCACTCGCGATGAGAAACTACATGTCCGCGTTGAGAAAGCTGCCGCTCAAGTAAAAATCTACTCGAGCGGCAGAAAAGGACAGCTCGCACTGAACAAGATGCCGTTTTCAATGATTGCACAGCGTGGGCGAGCATCCGGCACTGTGCAATCATCGCGAACAGCGTACTACGCAGTTCGTGTAGTGCTACACGTATCTTGCGTAGTGCGAAGTGCACTTCGCATAGCTAAGCGTAGCGCTACTACGCGAACTACGCCCAGGGTTACCAATTATGTTTGTCATAGTTTGCATTACCTCCCCACAGTAGTTTAAGTCCTGATGGCGGGACCAGGCCAGATGAAGAAACATTGGATGGAATGCCCCAAAACGTGGACAGCAAGGGAACTAGGATGGGTCGAATATGTGCTGTTTCTCAGGGATGAAGTCCGCTCTGTGCAGAAATTTAAAACGAAGGAGATTATGTTTATGGTTAATGGAGATTGGTTAGCTTGCATGCAGCATTATTTCCACTTTTCTATAGCCAATTCTAGGCCTGGGAAATTTCAATTACATTGTTCTAGTAATTGTGGGAATTTTGTATTGTGCTTCTTATGCAAAATTCCAGATATTATGCCATTACCTCACTCTGCATAATTTCGCACCATTCACTATAAAAAAGTACAGCGAAAGGCACCATTTGGGTTAAAGTATAATAGGGATTGCATGGAAACAACAGAACTTGTGTTGTTTGAGCTTCATTTGTTTAAATGTGTCCTTGCAGAAAAACTTGACGTGAGGACATATTTCATGCTAAAATGTATTGTGAAATTAAGGTTTTGCATGTCATGTAAATAAGCATAATTTGCAGTAATTTCATGTGATTATGTGAAAGGAAATTATGTAAATATAGCACACGCCTAATCAATTCCTCCCCAATCTTCTACTGTAAGGACTGACTGCTATGGGAGGAATTTGCCGGTTTAAGCGTGGAAGTTAGAGAATGCAGCCTAGACACCCACCAGATGGAGTATGTTTATCTGCTTGATAGAGTATGTGGCATATACTCTGATGGCTCTTCTGACAACCTGGGGCCCTTCTCTGGCATTGTTTGTCGTAACCGAAAATATATAAAAGCATTTACAGGGTATGGTAACATTTGTCCTTGAACAGTTCTAATGTGAGAAATGTCCCCTTATTATACAAATTGTAATGCTCAGGCAGCCCCAATTTGGATAGCGTTGGATAACTTGATCGTTTTTCGAAGTAGAAGTGGGTTTCAGATCAGAGGAATACTTGCATAATGCATACATATTGTAGGTTGCATTGTAGAGATAACATTTTCCATGCCCACCAGGTGGCCACCTCTCCCCTTGGTTTCAGCAGACCTCTTGGCAACAAGAATTCTAGGAGAACATCATCTGTCTTTCAGATATAAGATAAGAGGGACACCTGTCAGGATGGCATCAACATGGATCATTATGGCATTGCACTACTAGGCATTATTGCTTGAGATCTGGTACCTCAAGCCCTTCCTGACTCCCAGCATTACCTTGGTTGTCTGCATGCTCAGCCGACTAGTGTTGTTGATACAAGGTAGTAAGGAGCAACCCTGTATTTCTGGGGACTTAGTGAGGTAAATGCAAAAGAAACAACAGCTTCTTTGGATAAGCGTGTTCAATCCCAGATAAGCTAATCTTAGCCGATGATTTTTACTGAAGAATCAATAGTCCATTTGTATTGTAGCAATCTCCAGAACCATGTGTCTGCAACCCATCATTGACACAAGATGTCCCATCGCAATCCCCTTATCAACAGCATCCTCAATGACAACTCAGGACTCCACATCGCAGCCTCACAGCTCCTTGGAACTGCAGCTGAGCAAGCCCTCCTCGATGTGGAATCTCACAATGATCTACAAAACAGGATTTAAGGTACTTTGTTCAGCGGACATGTCTTGGTCCCTGTATCCAGCCCATGCTCCATTGCAGTCGGCCTGAATTTGTGACTTGTCCAGGTCTGGCACGACCAGATGACCATAGTTGGTACTTGGTGCTGGCATTATTTTTACTTAACACTTTGAAATTGTATATTACTGGTTCTAGTGATTGAATTTTCTTGTTTATATCTCTTATAATTTATTAAATGTTACTCTATTTTTCTAAATTGGAGTGGGATTTTTCTTATGTTTTATTTTTCCTCTATTACTGTTTGAATTACCGTATAAATAATTTACACTGCCTTTGTGTTAAGCCTGACTGATTTGTGCCATGCTACCAGAGGGTTAAACATAGGTTGATTTGAGTTTCGATCCTGACAGAGATTGTGGTTTCTGCTTGAGTAGGCATTCTACCCCCACTCAACCAGTAACCCCATTTCCTACAAATGCCACCTCTCCTCGTACCCCAGGAGGCAGAGTACTTACAAATGTGGTTGAATGACCTAAAGTGGCATGTACGTAAAATTGTGTCCAAGCATTCCACGGATAGTCTCAAAACATGAGCATGCTCACTAACTCAAATTGCCATATGGCCTTGGAAGGATAAGGTCATGACCATTCTAATCTTTTAGGGACTCATCAGCTTCCCAGATGCTGTTGAAGCTCAGATTAGCTTAAGGTTTTAAGGAGATAGATACACTTTTGCTAAATATAAATATGATTGCTTATCATATACATCTGTAGTGCGATTTGTACAAATTAAACCCTTTATGTGACACTTAATACTCTCATGAGATAAATATCGATGAGGGACCTTCCACTGCCCAGACATGAACACCCATCACCATCAAACCAAATGGCCCTACCCTGGCTACTTTCACCACTGTAATGCAACCTCTTTAATGGCAATGGCTATTATCGGTTATAGAGGTGTTTCTCAACCAAATACAGCATGAGAACATTCTTGCTATCATTGAGGAGGACACTAGGCATGATGTAGGTGGAATACCCATTCACCTGATCCGGCACTGAGAATGGTATTTTTCAATGATAATGTTCTTGAACACATAAAGTGGATGACAAACCTGGAAGCAGGCTAGCTATTTTGATGATCAGTTCAGAGAACACAACTAACTCCTTGCAAGTCTGTGCAGAGGAAAAACAGGAAGTACATTAAGGAAGGATGCAAGCCAAGAATAGCTTCACAGAGTGGAGTTCATCACTAGGGACCAACTCTATGTTGTGGCATCAACAGGCTGACAACATTCAATATCACAGCCAACCCCCGAATTGAGGAAGGCCATGCTATTTTTGACACGGCTTTCAAGACACTATCATCACTGTTAGAAAGGAGGAGATGCCCCGAGTTATCCCAAAATACCACCACCCCAATCAAGAAGGCAATTGAGACATAACTCCATCCAGCATTCGCCACACCACTAGCCAAGAAAAAACTGTTGGGTGCCAAGAGACAGGCGGCAGAGCAAAGGTTGTCGTAGGGTTGCGGGGAAGGTGAAGGTGAAGGAAAGTACAGCCAGGGAATAAGAACTGTTGGCCTATAGGTGTGGGTAGGACAGAGCTGCCTTGGCATGGGTGTGAAAGTGCACTTTGGAGACGGAGCGCATTTCAGAAATAATTTGCAATGGTCAATGCGCATCATGTACCATTACCACATTTTGCAGCATTTTCTTTATTTTATGTTGTGCCCCCTCATTAATGACCATTGGTCCATCACGACGTGCTGCAGTACAGTATAAAATGCTTCGAAGTATCACTATGTAACACACTTTATCTGGTTTGTTTCAGCGTTCCACTGAGTCCGTATAGACAGCGGAAATCAACCTATAACAATAAAAACATATCATATATTGTGTTCACATTCTGATGTGCAGCCTTTTATATGCATGTTTCATAGGTGTAGCAGGTTCTCTGACATGGGTCAAGAGCCATGGCATTACTGGTTATCCAGAAACACATTATTGTTTATCTAGAAACAAATGTAGGGAATACACAGATGGTTTAGTAAGCATTGCCACTAGCAATACGCATCTATATTTTCATACACCTTTTTTTATATAACTCATTTTATTGGATTTTCTGTATGAAACATACTTAAGGAACTAAACAGCCAAATGTTCCAAAAGTCCCTGTTTCTTCCTCCTCCCACCTGGTATCATATTTAAGAGTACACTCAGGAGGACAAATGCTACTAAGTCTTCTACTTTTGAGTATCTGTAATGCTTTTCCTTAGTAGATGGTCTTCTTACCAAAAAGATAGCAGATCTTCCTCGCACCCTTATGAAATCAACAATAATGACTTTTCTGAGAGGTTTTGCTGCATAACATTGACCATATTCAATTCTGGTGGGCTGTTCATACTGGCCTAATAGCCATGCCCTGAGTGTGTGATGTGTTTTCATGGTGAATCATGACTAGAACCCAGGAATTTTGCTCAGTATTGAGTAAACCAGAGATTAACATCACAAAACAATTGAATATCTGTGTTTTGCTGCATTTACCAGTTTCTTTACATCTATTCACTGGGAGGCAGTTTTATGTGCAAGCGATTCATGGGTTCAAGTACATTTACATTTAGAGAACCCTCTGTAGCAGGCATAGTCAGGTAAGCAGGCTAGGCCCTGACACGCTCGGTAAGGATGACAAATCCACACACTGAGTACACTTCAGTGTGAGGTCACAAGCAACCCCAGTCCCCTTTATTTATACCCTCGGGGTGAGCCCGGCCACAATGGGTATAGTGAATGCATTGAGGGCGGAGGGGGCCGTGTGGCTCTCTACATCCCTCCCATCCGTTGATCAAGAAAACAAAAAAGAGCAAACACACAATCATATTAACACATAAAGTCTCTCAAAATCTTAATGGATGCCAGATTTGGGTCCAGTTGGTATCTCTGGCTTCTTGACACTGCACCTGCCTCTTGTCCACATCATGGATCTTTACCTGAGGCACCACTGGCAGGCATCAATATGGACTCCTTGGACTGGTCAGTTGGGGTCCACCTTTCATTTGCCTCCCTTTCTGTCAGCTGGGGGAAAGCACACTTCCACCTTCAGCCATGTCTGGTGAGCATCCCTTTTCTTCCAAACTACTTTCCTCACCCCTCCAGGGACTAGCGGGGACAGTGTCTCACAGTATCTCCTTGAACCAGGAAACTTTCCTTATGACTGTCTGCCGGCTGTGCTTAGCCGTTATTATCGTTCCTTTGACCTGTACAACAGTCCACATATCTGTCTCATAGGGTGTCCCGAACTTGCACCCAGGGTGGCGATCTTTGAGATCAACTTGGGCTCTGACCTGCAGAGTTGGAGTCCTTGTGTGCTGATCTCTGCTAGCATTGTCATTGGTCGGTAATTCTTTGATGCTGGATCACTCTCCACGCATGAAAGTCCTGAAATTCTTGCACCTGGAAGGGAGGTCCATTGTCAGACTTCACCTCCTCTGGCAGACTAAGCAATGCAAATGTCTTCTCCAGCGCAGGCCAAACATGGACAAATGCACTGGAGGGTACCAACTCGACCATGGGGAACTTGGACAACGAAACCAAGACTACCAGTGTTGTATATGAATTTAGGACCCTAGTGTAATGTTCCCGATTCATGCCCATATATAGGTATAAATCACCCTATCCTCATATAGGCATAGAATTCATAACCATATTTAGACTTAGCCTCTACAATCCAAATACGGCATGGCTACTTCCACTAGTTCCGAAAATCCACAGCGATTTCTTGGAAAAAACCGCCTTGAGCAGTCAGGGACTT
Source organism: Lissotriton helveticus (assembly GCF_964261635.1). Classification (NCBI taxonomy): domain Eukaryota; kingdom Metazoa; phylum Chordata; class Amphibia; order Caudata; family Salamandridae; genus Lissotriton; species Lissotriton helveticus. The sequence goes on along the minus strand of NC_136060.1, from coordinate 83,688,346 downwards.
CCCCTTGCTTGAATAGTGATTTATCCAAGAACTCATGGAGTTTTCAAAGAACTGAGTCTTTGATGACGTTATAATGTCCAACCTTACATCAAACTAGGCACCTTCAAGGTATAAATATGCCCACACTTGCCCAGGCAAACACACGGTGGTTTGGAGCAGTTTGACTATCTACCTACACGACACAGTTCGCCAAAGCAAGTGCCAAAGGAAGCCGACCCTCCAGCAGATGCACTGAGAAAGACGCTGTCTTTTCTCTTGCCGAGAAATCCAGCTCCAGTGTTTCCAAGCTACTCTTGCGGGTTGTTTGGAAATCGAGTCCTGAGAGAGAGATACCAGACCTCCTTCATTCTCAAACCAAGGTACGGAGCTGATTAGACTCTTAGAGAATTCTTGGGTAGATTCTTGGCAAAGAATACTGAAACTAAGCTACACCTCACTTACTTCTTCCCTTGTACTAGACCTAGGTTAGGTACACCAGGGTAGGCGTATTTTAGAAGCACCAGTTGAGTACTTTTAGTCTTTATTTATTAAAATATGTTTTCTATGTATTTCATGGCTTAGAAACCATATCATGCTTTTACAGTATTATTTTATAATACTCTTCGTACTGTACGCATTGTACTTTGCAACCAATATTACGATTGTAGTAGTTCATTTCTCCTGCATGAGACAGAATACTGTTCAATAAATACTTTTTATTGAAAACGCCGTCTCTCTATTTCTCTGCACCTCTGGTGAAACGAAGCATGCACGATTGACTGAGTAAAATAACTATCTATTGTTTCCGCGACTCTAGAGATACATTTCTTATTCTTGGGAAACAAAGTTGTCATGTTTATGTGATTGTCAGAAACTAATCCCTTCTTGTTTATTCGAGAAAGTTTCTAGTGACCTCTGAGCTAGCTGGCACTCACAATTAAGTCTAGTATATTCCATAGAGACCTAGTCGACCTCAATCCTACGTCTAATCTATAGGATATATTATTCCAATGGGGAATATAGGAACTACACTACACCAGAGTGTCACGTCCATCAGGAAAGCTCCCAAAGTCAAGACTGACTTTTTCCCATGGAGTGAGGCAGGGCTCTGCCGTCAGCAAGGTGCAGGAGCGAGGTCTCTGCCTGTGATGGCCAAGGGGTGTCAATGCCTGAGTTCCTCATCCACTAGCTCATCCATGCCTGGAAACCAGATATTCGCTCTGAGCCTCACTTTGGTCTTTGCAAACCCTTTGGACCTTGATGGGCGAGGGTGACCATCTGACCATGGAGGACTTTGGGGATGACAATTCTTTTCCCTCACAGTATTAGGCTGGAGCCACTCATGCTTAGCTCGTGTCATACCTTCCAGAGCTAGTGATGCATGTTCTGTTCTTCTATCACCATTGACCTGGATCCGTCAAGTAACCAATAACATTGCCACCGAGCCAGGACCTCCTTTGCCTTCAGGAGGGTATTGTCCGCCTCTGTATCTTCATGTACATATTGTCGGGTGACTGCAACTAGCGAGGTCCTGGCTTCAATCATGGTCATGAAGCACTCTGTGGTTCTTCATCTAGGGCTTGCCCACTGGGGGTCCACTGCATGCGGTGGTGTGACTGGAAGTCAGTGGGATTATATGCACCGGGTCTATAGACCAGTTGGAAAGCATACGCTTGCAGCTCTATGGCCCACTTCTCTCTCGATGAGGGCAAGGCGGAATGACCCATTGAACAGTGGCAGGAGTGACTTGAGATCTGTCAGCTCTCTATACCAGTAGCCACACAGGTAGAGGCAGAAATGTTGACACACCCATCTGATATTGAGTGCCTTCCATTCTCTCTCGGGCTGAAGACGGTTGAAATGCCAGAAACCGGTCCTCGGAAGCTTGTTTCCGGTCCAGGGAAGACATGTCTTGGCAGTTCGGGCTGGACTGTTCCCATGAGGCACAGGGTCAGACTGATTTGCATATAGCCATGTCTGAACTGGGGTGGAGAGCTCATGCAAGCATGTGAGGATTATTATCTCATCCAGGGATATTCAAGGTTGGTGGAGTATGAGGCGTCAAAGTGCGACTGACTTGCACCCCTTGATGATTTGAACATGAATCTCTTTGCGTTGATCAATGGCCATGAACATGCATACAAGCTGCCATGATCTGGCATAGAACATGTTCACAGACTTTGAGTCTGCCTCCTTAGCTTATTGCAGTTTGAAACACTCGTTGTCTGGGTTCATCTGTAGGTCGAAATGCCTGCTGAGGGTGGCTATTGCCACATCATAGTAGTCATCCTCTCCTGTGTTCTTCAGAGTCTTAAAGAGTTCACAGAGTTCATCACCCCCAAAGTGCATCTGCATTGAGCGTTTCATGGCTCCATCGTCTTCTCTACAGCAGAAGTAGTGGTTTAGATGTCTGAGCCCCAGTCACCACAAAGGTGCAGCCTTTGCTGGATCAGCTAGCTGGTTAAAGAGGGGCAGAGGGGTGACAGAGGCATGTGTGTATGGCACGGGGGTACCTGAGTGGGTAGAGGCTGCCCCAATGGTGCGGCATCCAGGAGAGTTGATTCCTTTGGAAAATGAGTTAGTCGGGGTACAGATTATACTCATGTTGTGGCACCTTGATGATGGGGACACTCCACTGTAGTGATGTCTGAGCTCTGTGAGTACAATGGAACAGTGTCTTTACCAATATTTGCTCTTTCATGGATTTGGAAGTGTGTTCTGCTCTGCTGCTGTGAGACTGCCTTCACCACTCTGCCACAGTTCGGTAGTTCAACTCCTCCTCTGTTGGACAAAACAAACAGCCAGTGTGCGGGGATTCGAAATGGGGCAGCGCTCTGTGCGTGCAGCCAGGTTTTCACGTGACTGGCACCAGCACCAAAGCCCTCTCTCCAGGTACTTCCGAAATGGCAGAAATACGCTGGTCAACAGCAGGCAGGAGCGCAGGCAGACACCGGAACATGCCAACATAGCCAGGAATTCTGGCATGCTGCAGGCGGAGGTCATGCCACCAAAGCAGGGTATTAACTGTGCGGCCCACGAATGGAGCTGGCCGAAGCCGCAAGCAGGAACATGCCTTCCTAAACATCTGGTGCACCCACCGCCGAGTGCCAGTATGCGACAGGTGTAGGAGGTTGAAAGGAGCACAGCAACTGGTTGAGCACCTTGTCCTGAAGGAGCAGGTGGGTCCGTCGAAGCCGCAGAAATCAATAAATGTGGCAGCAGCGCGGGAGTGGTCTATGTAAAGATGCTCCAAAGTCGTAGTCAGGAGAATTACTTTATTCAAGCAAGTAATAAAAATACAGGTGAGTGCCGGGGAGCAGCTGCAATGAAAGACTGCTCAGTATAACTGACTCTCCACACACCAAAGATGCAAGAGAATACATTCTAACCTAGCGTCATACACATTCTACAGAGAATCCAAGCACGAGTCTTAAAGGCATATAATATAAAGCAACATAACATATCCCCCCTCCTTCCAACAAAGGAACAATGAGGAGAGAAGACAAGAGAAATTAAAACTGAAAGAAATAAGAAAAAGAAAAGAAATCAACAGAAACAAAATAAAACAAAAACAAATATAAAAGTTAATTTCGTAACATTCATTTCGTAACATAGTCCTTAAGCCAAGAAGGTAAAACACTTGTTCTTTTACCATGTCCACGCTCCACAACACTGGAACCGCCACCGTCACTGTTAAGGTCATTGTTAGCACTTGTACTAACAACCCCTCCTCCCCCTTCACAAAAAGACTGACCAACAGGAGGAGAGTCATCAACAACTCCATTGGTGTACCTTTCAACACCAGCCATTTGAGATTGTAAACAACTGTTATCAAAATGGCCCTCAATCCATTCATAATTATCCTGGTCACTTACAACTCCATCACTCACATTACCACACTGCTTAGGATTAATAGTGATGCTTTTCATGTTCAACACTCTTCCATCACTCAACCTCACCGCATTTCTCAAAACTTCAATTATTTGTTTTGGCGGTTCAAAAACACTTTCACCTTTAGGTACCTTAAAAGGTTTCCTGACACGCACCCAATCTCCCACTCCAATTTCCACATCCTTCGTGCCACAGTGACCATCATAAAACTCTTTAATTTTAGAATAGACCATATCCAGATCACTCTTGACCTTAGCTGGAGACCATTCTGTAACCTTCCCCTTAATCAACCAACCTGGGTTAACTTTGCTTCTCGGTAATCTGCCTCTCATCATAACAAACGGAGACAATCCTGTACTTGCCTGCGGTGTCGTTCTGTAAGACCACACCGCTTTCTGTACCTGAACCTTCCAATCCATTCTTTTTTTAATGGCTGCCTGAATAACACCTTTGATTACCCTATTGAACCTTTCAACTGTGCCATTTCCGCTTGGATTGTATAAGGCCGTAGTTTTATGCTTAACACCACACTTTTGAAAATAATTGCCTGCCATATGTGACAAAAACTGTACTCCATTATCTGTCAGGATACAAATGGGTAAACCTTCCATTATAAAAATGTTGTCTAAAAATTTCAGAACAGTATGTGTGTCCACCTTATCCACAAATCTCACAATAGGCCATTTTGAAAATAAATCTATAGCAACTAAACCAAATTCTTTCATCTCCCCAATTGGCCCAATAATATCCACAGCAATGGTATCCCATGGTAGATCTGGAATTAACCCCTCACTCATACATGATTTTAAGGTCCTGAGAGTTTTATCCGCAGAATTACACACTTCAAAGTTCCTGACAACCTTCTCAGTATACCTATCTATTCCTGGCCACCAAAACATGTTTTTCACAATCAATGTATTCCTCCCAATGCCAAAATGTCCCTCATGACATAGCTCTAAAATGTTCTTCCTTAAAGGAACAGGGGGAATACCTCTATCACCTCTGAAAAGTATGTTTTTCTCAAGAGACAACTCCATTCTAACCTCCCAAAAGGCTTTAAGACTGTCTTCAATAAAACACTTTTTTGGCCACCCTTTACAGATATAATCCCCAATTTTTTTAACATCTACATCCTTATCCTGTTCCTCCATCCATTCATGATTGCTAATAGCAGGTGTCCCTGAATCATGCACCAAAGCAACACTAAAACTACCCCACGGTCATCCTCGCACTCCTCGAGTGAAGCAGGCAATCTTGATAAACAGTCTGCAATGAGATTATCTCTACCTGGTAAATAAACCATTTTATAAATAAACTCTCTCATGCGCATGGATAACCTAGCCATTCTTGCCGAAGCCCCAGAAATGCCATCAGAAGACAAAACTTTAACTAATGGTCGATGATCTGTGCGAATAACCACTGGTTTGCCCCACACAAAAGCTCTAAAGTGTTCCAACCCCCATGCACACGCCAATGCCTCCCTTTCAATAATGGGGTATCTCACTTCTGCAGGGGAAAGTGCTCTTGAAGCAAATAAAATACTATTCTCCTTTCTTTTACCACCTTTTTGGGATAATACTGCCCCCAGGCCTTATCACTCGCATCTGTTGTTAATAAACACTGAACGTTCGGATCAAAACTTGCTAAAGCATTAACCACTTGGATGCTAAGGTGTTTTATGGCTTTGAATGTAATTTCCATTGAAGTCAATGGAAACTCCATGACGAGCTGGGCTCGTCATGAGCGTCGAAGGGGTTAACATTCTGTAAATCTTTTTTGATCTGTTCAAAATCATCCTGGCAACTTTTTGTCCACTCAAACTTCACGTTCTTCTTGAGTAGATTCAGAGTATTAAATACCAGAGATGCAAAATTGCTCACAAATTTCGCACAGTATTCAGCCATTCCAAGAAATGCCCTAACTTCTTCCTTTGTACTTGGCGCCCCAGAACTTACAATATTCTCAATCAATGCTGGTTTAGGTCTGATCCCTTCCTCACTAATGATGTGACCCAAATAAGATACACTCCTTTGACTAAATTTACACTTAGACAATTCCACCGTTAGTCCTGCTTTTTCTAACACCTTCAAAACTTGCCTTAACTTTGAATCATGTTCAGCCTGGTTCTTTGCAGCAACCAAAATGTCATCTTGGAAAAATGAAATCATATCCATATTTCCTAGTAATCTGTACATCAACCGCTGAAACACAGCCGCAGCTGATGCCAGCCCAAACGGCATCCTTTTAAACTGATAGCAACCGAAAGGCGTGACAAAAGCCGTGATACTCCTAGATTCTGGCTCTAATTCCACCTGGTGATAAGCGGCAGAGAGATCTATAGTCGAGAACCAAGTAGCACCCTTTAATGAAGACACAATTTCGTTGATCTTTGGTAACGGAAATTTCTCTATAATAATATTATTATTTAAATGGCGTAAGTCTATACATAGATGAATCTTGCCATTCGGTTTTCGTGCCACTACAATAGGACTAATCCATTCAGACGCCTCAACCTCTTATATGATCCCTTTAGCTAGTAGGCCTTGCAACTCCTTCTTTACCTCTTCTCTAATCAACATAGGGATAGGTCTCGCTTTGTGCACCTTAGGTTCAGCATTAGCTTTGAGTAATATTTTATGCTCAAAGCCTTTCAATCTTCCAAGCACTTCACCAAACACTCCTGGAAATTCTTTACACAATACGTCACTTAACTTACTCTCTTCATCCATTACCAAAACTTTTTCAACGCTGTTGTGGTCTAAAATTATGTTCAAATTTTTCTGATCAAACCACCCCAACACCGATGGTCCCACCTTCGACACATACAATTTACCTCTTGTGCTCCTTCCCTTGAATAAAAAGGTAAGCCACCTATAACCCAGCAATTCAATTCTATTGCCAGTATAACTAATAGGGCAAATATCTGATGCATTCAATTGATTTCCAATTTTCTCTACAAAGCTTTTCCGCCAAACCTCCTCATTGACGATTGTGTAAGGAGAACCTGAGTCTGCATACACTTCCACTACAACACCACCCAAAGAGATGTTACATAAGGGTTTGCCCTGTAGAGACTTTTCCGATATATTAATTACACAATTGCCTCTCACATTTTTAATACATTCAAACCTTTCTCCCTCCTGTTCCTCAATTTCCTCTTCCTCATCCCAAATACACTTGATGTTACCTTGTCTGCTTTTGAAAAAGGGGGGGTGGCGATGGACAGAGTTTCTGAATGATGCAGAATACTCTTACCAAGTCAAGAGATCATGGTTTTAATCCATCACCGTTTTTTAGCTCACTGCACCATCCCAGCTCAGAACCTGGCTATATGCAAATTAGTCTGTTCCTGTCCCAGTGCATGATGGGAACAGGGCAAACCAAACTACCAAGCCAATTCTTATACTGGGAAGGAAACAAGCTCCCGGGGACCGGTTTCTGGCATCACAGCCTTCTTCGGCCCGGTTTGCTTGAATCCTGATGGTGCAATGAGCAAGGGACTCACGTCTGAGTATACCCTCCCACACATAGTGTGGATAAAACCGATTTTGAAAAAGGGGGGTGGCGATGGACAGAGTTTCTGAATGATGCAGAATACTCTTACCAAGTCAAGAGATCATGGTTTTAATCCATCACCGTTTTTTAGCTCACTGCACCATCCCAGTTAAGAACCTGGCTATATGCAAATTAGTCTGTTCCTGTCCCAGTGCATGATGGGAACAGGGCAAACCAAACTACCAAGCCAATTCTTATACTGGGAAGGAAACAAGCTCCCGGGGACCGGTTTCTGGCATCACAGCCTTCTTCGGCCCGGTTTGCTTGAATCCTGATGGTGCAATGAGCAAGGGACTCACGTCTGAGTATACCCTCCCACACATAGTGTGGATAAAACCGATTTTGAAAAAGGGGGGTGGCGATGGACAGAGTTTCTGAATGATGCAGAATACTCTTACCAAGTCAAGAGATCATGGTTTTAATCCATCACCGTTTTTTAGCTCATTGCACCATCCCAGCTCAGAACCTGGCTATATGCAAATTAGTCTGTTCCTGTCCCAGTGCATGATGGGAACAGGGCAAACCAAACTACCAAGCCAATTCTTATACTGGGAAGGAAACAAGCTCCCGGGGACCGGTTTCTGGCATCACAGCCTTCTTCGGCCCGGTTTGCTTGAATCCTGATGGTGCAATGAGCAAGGGACTCACGTCTGAGTATACCCTCCCACACATAGTGTGGATAAAACCGATTTTGAAAAAGGGGGGTGGCGATGGACAGAGTTTCTGAATGATGCAGAATACTCTTACCAAGTCAAGAGATCATGGTTTTAATCCATCACCGTTTTTTAGCTCACTGCACCATCCCAGCTCAGAACCTGGCTATATGCAAATTAGTCTGTTCCTGTCCCAGTGCATGATGGGAACAGGGCAAACCAAACTACCAAGCCAATTCTTATACTGGGAAGGAAACAAGCTCCCGGGGACCGGTTTCTGGCATCACAGCCTTCTTCGGCCCGGTTTGCTTGAATCCTGATGGTGCAATGAGCAAGGGACTCACGTCTGAGTATACCCTCCCACACATAGTGTGGATAAAACCGATTTTGAAAAAGGGGGGTGGCGATGGACAGAGTTTCTGAATGATGCAGAATACTCTTACCAAGTCAAAAGATCATGGTTTTAATCCATCACCGTTTTTTAGCTCACTGCACCATCCCAGCTCAGAACCTGGCTATATGCAAATTAGTCTGTTCCTGTCCCAGTGCATGATGGGAACAGGGCAAACCAAACTACCAAGCCAATTCTTATACTGGGAAGGAAACAAGCTCCCGGGGACCGGTTTCTGGCATCACAGCCTTCTTCGGCCCGGTTTGCTTGAATCCTGATGGTGCAATGAGCAAGGGACTCACGTCTGAGTATACCCTCCCACACATAGTGTGGATAAAAACGATTTTGAAAAAGGGGGGTGGCGATGGACAGAGTTTCTGAATGATGCAGAATACTCTTACCAAGTCAAGAGATCATGGTTTTAATCCATCACCGTTTTTTAGCTCACTGCACCATCCCAGCTCAGAACCTGGCTATATGCAAATTAGTCTGTTCCTGTCCCAGTGCATGATGGGAACAGGGCAAACCAAACTACCAAGCCAATTCTTATACTGGGAAGGAAACAAGCTCCCGGGGACCGGTTTCTGGCATCACAGCCTTCTTCGGCCCGGTTTGCTTGAATCCTGATGGTGCAATGAGCAAGGGACTCACGTCTGAGTATACCCTCCCACACATAGTGTGGATAAAACCGATTTTGAAAAAGGGGGGTGGCGATGGACAGAGTTTCTGAATGATGCAGAATACTCTTACCAAGTCAAGAGATCATGGTTTTAATCCATCACCGTTTTTTAGCTCACTGCACCATCCCAGCTCAGAACCTGGCTATATGCAAATTAGTCTGTTCCTGTCCCAGTGCATGATGGGAACAGGGCAAACCAAACTACCAAGCCAATTCTTATACTGGGAAGGAAACAAGCTCCCGGGGACCGGTTTCTGGCATCACAGCCTTCTTCGGCCCGGTTTGCTTGAATCCTGATGGTGCAATGAGCAAGGGACTCACGTCTGAGTATACCCTCCCACACATAGCCAAGTTCTGAGCTGGGATGGTGCATTGAGCTAAAAAACGGTGATGGATTAAAACCATGATCTCTTGACTTGGTAAGAGTATTCTGCATCATTCAGAAACTCTGTCCATCACCACCCCCCTTTTCCAAAATTTGTTACTTTGTCTGCGACACAGTTTGTTAAAATGTCCCATAAGCCCACAGATCCCACATTTCTTTCTCAAAGCAGGACAATTCCTACTGAAAGTCAAATGTTCTTTACTGTCACAACGGTACCATCTTCTTTCTTCCCTTTTTGTCTCTTTATTTTGGTATCTAGTAGGCTGACTCGTCCATTTTCCTTGCCAATTTTGCTGATACCTGGTCTGCGATTGGCTTGGTGACTGCTGATACCTGGTCTGTGATTGGCTTGGTGGCTGAATTTTACAAATTGCCAATGAAGTTTTCTCGTGTTCTGTTTCTTTCACTACCGAGGAACATCTACCAGACATTTCTGCTTTTCTCATTATGGCCAATACATCATCTAATGGCGCATCGCCATTCACCCACAGACGATCTTGTAAAGTAGAATTATTGTTATGCATAACAAATTGATCTCGTATCAACTCGTCGTGCAAATCTCTAAAATTGCAGTCAATCGCTAATTTCTTCAAGTCATCAATCCATTCATCAACAGTTTAATGCTTGGCCTGTTTTCTTTGAAAGAATGTATGTCTAGTCACTCCAATACATACTTTCGGTGCAAAGTATCTGTCCATATCTTTAATACAATTTTCAAAAATATCCAAATTCGAATCCTCCATTTTGCTGATACGTGAATGAGTTTTTAATCCAATTGGCCCCAATGAATGTAATACAATCCTTTTCTTTTGTTCTGGTTTCATCTTCTTCCCTTCATCAATTGCTTCAATATAGTTATAAAGTATTCCTTCCATTCAATCCATTTAATACTCGGTTGGGTACCTGTAGCCCAAAGTGGCTCTGGAGCGCTTATAGTAAAATTTTGTGGCGCCATCTCACACTCCTTATTTTCACTAGTGTCTCCTCCTTCCATATAATTATACCCTTCCTTAATGAAATTACAGTACGTTCTTCAATTGACCTTTTATTTGTAAATTAAAGATACCCCCCAACAATCTCACCTGTATTTACTTAAGAGTGCTCCTTATTTCTTTAATCTCCATTAAATACATATATATTTAAAGTTAGCAAATCTTGAATCTATTCAACATTTTATTTCCATGTCCAAGAGACGCTTCCTCCTAACTCCGCGCTGCTCCGGTGAATTCCTTATACCAGAACCCAAAATGGTCGCTGCGTAAGGTCACGCTGCGTGACCTAGCGTAATTATCTCACCTCCACTGATCCTTTCCGGCGTTCTGAAAGGAACACTTCAGACGGCTCAACAAATCCCCTTGTGCACCGTCCGTGCCGAATCTCTACCGCTGCTCGAAAGATGCAGCCGACGGGAGACTCAACGGACACAGTGCCCACAATAAATCGAGGTCTCGCCGTGAGGTATGTTTAACACGAAGCTCCAAAAATTACACTGACCTTCTCAATGAGGTGCTGATGTTCCGATATACATATTCCTTTCATTTCACCATACAAAACGGTTATCCGAGCGTGATTCCATATCTTCATAAAAATCACTAAAAGGATAATAAACAATGTATGGGTCCAAATCCAACGTCGCCAATTGTAAAGGTGCTCCAAAGTCGTAGTCAGGAGAATTACTTTATTCAAGCAAGTAATAAAAATACAGGTGAGTGCCAGGGAGCAGCTGCAATGAAAGACTGCTCAGTATAACTGACTCTCCACACACCAAAGATGCAAGAGCCTACATTCTAACCTAGCGTCATACACATTCTACAGAGAATCCAAGCACGAGTCTTAAAGGCATATAATATGAAGCAATATAACAGTCTATGGAATAAGTACGACTGCAGGCTGATGCAAGGGGTCATTTAACCCTCGTTGTCAGTGTAGTGGATGTGACCCTGACGCACTCACTACGGATGACACATGCACACGCTGAGGACACTTCAATGTGAGGTCACAACCGACCCCAGACCCCTTTATTTATACCCTCGGACTAAGTCAAGCCATGACGTGTGTGGGCGGGCAGAGAGGTCGGGTAGCTCTCTACAACTTCTTTGCTACCAAATTTAGAATTTCCTGCAGTGGTTATATGAGAGCCTGAGAAACAAATGGTGTGTTCCTCTACTGCATTCAGCAGTGCAATAATGACCTGGGTCAGTGTATTTGAGAAGGTGGTCTGTGCTCAACCAGTTTCCATGGCCACTCTGCAGACATGTCTGGTACCTAAAATGCAGCACGGCAAGTAATTGACAACAGGAGCCTCCATCCAGGTACATAACCTCTGCCAGCACTAAAGAACCTCAGGGCATAAATGCATACGTATGAATTGGAAGAGGTAGGTTTGGTACTTTAACTAACTGCAGCGTAGCCATACAATGCAGCGCAGCAGCAACATTGGTTCTGCTACTTTGCGCAAGGGAGAAAACAGTGTAGCTCCATTTCTTCCAAGACATGTCACTGCTGCTGTCATTCTCTGCGCTTGCTCTCTAAATGGCTGCCTTGAGTGACACACAACACTGCAGAGGTGAGAGTGTGCTGTCTAGAACAGAAATTGTACTGGGATCATACTGTCCCTGTGTAAATGTCTATACCTTGAAAAAACATAGAAGAATCCCAGGCACTGGATGATGCCGGGCATTTTGCCACACAGGAAATGAGTGATTTTTATTTAATTTTCTAAATGAAAATATTTCTCTTTGTTAGCGCCTGCTTCAAGGAGCATTTTTGTTACAAAGCCCAGTCTGGATGTCCTAGTAGATCAGGCTTTGCGCCACATTCTATGGATGTTTGCCCAGTAACAACCCCTTGATGCAAAGAGATCTAAAGCAGGTCAAAGAAGTTGAGAACATTATTTGAGCTGGACTGTAACTACCCTTACAAAACTTTGCATGGCTTTGGACCTTCCCATAGTCTTAGTAAATCTAGGCCTATGTTAAAAACATTTGCTGTGTTACAATCTCATCTGGCATTTTTAAGTGGGAAAGACGTACCTCCTATTTCTGAATGACTGCGGCAGAGAGTCCATTTTGGTAAATGCAGTTAATGATTAAGAGAATTGTTTACATTGAGTTGGCACATTATGTTGTCGAATATGTTTGATTATTTGTGATCAATGGTTCTTTAATAGGAAGATAACTAGTATTATTTTTCTTTTTTAAAATATATTCCATTCAGCCTTACCTTCCTAAAGTTCTTCTCTAAAGTGCCGAAACACAAATGCTATGTAGCGTTAAAGATGCGAAACGAAATGCACATATCGCCTTGAATAAGAAACACCACTACAAATCATTTTTATGCTCATGCAAACTCAACTTCTATACAAATATATTTCTTATTTTCAAGGGAACTTCAAAAGCACTGTGCAGTTATTGCGCTCAAATATTGTCATCACTCACAAATCGGACTAAGTAGGAAAGACGAAATACAGAGGCTGCATTCAGTGGAAAAACACTGATTAATATGTTACCGTAGCAATCTTTTGGCAGATTAAAGTTGAACCTGTTTCTATTGGTTGGGGAATGCTGCAAAGCTCTGTAAGGAAAAGCATAATGAGCCTGTCTGTGTTTCACTGAAGAAAGCAATGTACTTTTGTTATACCAGTTTCATTAGGCAGGTGGCTAAATAAATCCATATCCAGATAAACCTGAAGCTCATTTATTGTAATTAAAAGATTCAGAATAGTTATATTAAATGCATTTTATTGAATGTCCTCCCATTTCCTTTTAAAAAGCACGAGAAAGGAAAACAAGTACAGCAATTAATAAAGAAAGTACATTTTCTGTCCACCCCACCTATCATCCCATCCTTCAGAATTCATTAATAAAATATTCCTCACTGGGCACTAGCATGGAAGAAATCTTCCATTTTACCCTTGTTAAAAAAAAACTCAGCTAAATCCCCAGAAAGTGAAGAATTAAAGGCTAGTTTCTAGATTCCCACTTCCAACAAAGATTCTTGAAAATAGTGTAAATCAAGATAATATGGCGCGTTTGGAATTAACCAATGCCCCTGATCCTTCACAACATGGTTTTAGACTTAATCATTGCTCAAAGTCAGCTATTATAGAGGTGCAGACATGATCAGGGCTTTTGTTGACAAAGGGAGGAAAGTGACCTTGATCTTATCAGCCACTTTTTATACAGTGGAGCACTCAGTCCTGCTCAGAAGACTTGAATATCTACGCATTAGGGTCAAGCACTTAAACTATTATGCTCCTTTCTACTTAATCGTGAACAAATGGTCACCCTAGGCAATTTCGCTTCAAATCTTTTTGTACTGTTGTGTGGGTCTCTCAGTGATCCTCTCTTAACCCCACTCTTTTTAACATTTATAATCCACCGCTTATTGAACTCATAAGATCCTTCGCCTTCTCAGTTTTCTCCTATGCAGATTACACCCAGATTGTAGTTGCTGTGGCTTCCAATCCTGAAACAGTAGCCAAACAATTAAATGTTTGTATGAAAAATATTGTTGAGTGGATGCAGAAGAATTGCTTTAAGATCAATTCTGAAAAATCGAAGGTGTTGCTTTTTTGCAACAACACCATGTTCTGGAATACATCATGGTGGCTGTTGGAAATGGCCCTTTTTGCAGGGTTATCCCCAAACATTTTGCTTCTTCCTCCCTTGTTTTTCCTGACCCGTGCTGATCCGTGCTAAAGTGCTTATGCTCCCTGTATAAATTGTTATTGTAATTGGTTACCCATGATTGGCATATTTCTATTACCAGGAAGTCCCTAGTAAAGTGCACTGAGTGTGCCAGGGCTGGAGATTCAAATGCTACTAGTGGGTCTGCAGCACTGATTGTGCCACCCACATGAGTAGCCCTAAGATGGTGTCTCAGGCCTGCCACCGCAGTGCCTGTGTGCAGTCTGTGAACTGCCATGCTGACCTGACCAGTGTCCACACTGGCCAGGCCTAACCCTTCCCTTTCTGTACACATTGGACCCCCCTATGGAAGGCCCAAGGTACCCACCTGGGCAGGGTGCAGTGTATGTGAAAGGTAGAGCATGTACTAGTGTGGGTAACATGCTCTGGTAGTGAATTATAGCCATTTTCATTTTTCACTATTGAAAGACTATCTTGCCCATAGGCAATAATGGTCGAATGCTGTGTATAATGTTTACCTGCATATCTTCCCATCGGAGCAAGATAGAAAGATGAAGTCTGGTATCCCTGAACTCAGAATTTAATAACACATCTTTTAGGAAGAATGGATTTTAAATCCTGTGTTTGAAAGCAGCACTTTTAGAAAGTGGCTGCTTTCTTGTCTGACCTCTCTGTGTGCCTTTGGCTGTTTGTGAATTGACTGCCTGGTTTGTGAGTGACAGGGCTGGGGGATTCCAGGAGACAGGATGAATACGCCCAGTGGTGAATAGAGAGATCTGCATCTAGATGGGAGGGAGGAGTTGCACCTAGGACTTGAATAGGGCTGTCCTTGCCCCCCACAGTGCTGGCTCCACCCCCTGTAGTTCATCTGATGTCTCTGCCGTGCACTGTGAAAGGAAAGAAGGAATCATGTCAACAAAGTGCTCCAAGGCGGTGCTTTCCCTCCACAATGCTGGCTCCACCTCCTGTGGGGCATCTGATGTTTCTGCGCTGCACTGTGAAAGGAAAGAAGGAGTCATGTAAACAGAGTGCTCCAGAACTGGTATGGACCGGGTTCAGAGCCCTCCTGCACAAAGGGAACAAAGACATTTTGGGGTATAAGTACAGGACCCCAGACCACTGAACTTTAGATCATCCTGGAATCAAGAAGGAACATCTGCCAAGGAGAAAGCTGGAAGACTGAAGAAGGAAGACTGTCCTGCTGTTGCTTTTCTGGACTGACCTGCTGTTGCTTTGCTGCCAAGGAGAGGGGAAGGACTTTTCTTTGTGCTGTGTCCCCTTGCTTGAAGGAATCTCCAAGGGCCTGAGTTGAGCTGGCCCCCTGTTAAGAAGTCCCAGGAACAAAAGGACTGCACCCCCAGCTACCCCTCTGAACTCTACTGAGAGAGTTCTGTCCTTCCTAGAGTGCTTGGGCCAGTTGTGGTGCCTCTGGAAGTTGTACCTGTGTTGGGAAGCTGGAAACCAAGATTTTAAAGACTTTCTGCAAGTTTTAAAACATCGCTCGCTTGCGGAGCGCATCACCGTCAGTGCGTGAAAATTCTCGCCGTCGCGAAGGCCAAGATTGTCGCATCCTTCACTTGCGGGACGCACGAGTCCGGTTCGGAAAGATTATCATTGCTGCGAGTATCGTCGCAGAGTCTGTCGTCACTGGGTGAGGTCGTCGCACTGCTTGCTTGCGGAACGCATCACGTCGCTGCGAGAGTCGTCGCAGAGCCATCGCATCGCGGGGCCGCTAGGGGAGAAGATCGACGCTGAGCTGCACATCGTCGCCGCACCGGAGATCATCGCCACCCCGAAGATCTTCACATCATACCTTTTGTGAGCCGCTACCACCAAAACCTGCGCACCGGAATCCACGCAAGGTATCGCATCCCTCCCCATACAGACTGGAGTCATAGCAACACGCCTGCTGCATCCAGCGGGGTTGTTGCATCGCCTCCCCGGGTCTCAGGAGTAACACATTGCTTGCTTTTCAACGCTGCAGCTTTTACTTGGAACTTTTGTCGCATCTAAAGGTACTGTGGGCTAAAACATGACGCAACTGTGGTGTATTGTAACGCAACCTTAAAAACTCATTTGAAACCATATTCTTGAACTGTGTACGTTGGATTTTTGTCGTTTTGGTCTTGTGTAGTTTAAATTAAAATACTTATATTTTTCTAAACTGTTGTGGAGTCAGTTTGTGGTGTTTTCACTATGTTACTGTGAGTGTTGGTACAAATACTTAGCACATTGCCTTTGATAAGCCTGACTGCGTGTGCCAAGCTACCAAGGGGGTGAGCAGGGGTTATCTAGAGAGTGTATCATTCTTACCCTGACTAGAAGCAAGGGTCCCTATTTGGACAGTGGTACATACCTCTGCCAACTAGAGAGCCCCAGTTGTAACAGTGGCCCTCCAATTTAGGCTCACTTCCTCTGCCAGTTCAAAAACCCAAGAACCTTGGGGTTATCCTTGATTCCACGCTGGTATTTGCTTATCACATCAATCAGGTCATATCATCTTGTTTCTTCATATTTCGTCTGGCCTTGCTAATCTCAAGGTTAGATTACTACAAATCTCCAAATGGCAGCGCTCAGCAGGGCCTCCTAAATAAACTACAAACCATCCAAAATGCTGTGACTCAAGTGCTGCTGAAACTTCCTAAATTCTGTCGTGTTCCATGGATCATCTCATACCTACACTAGTTTCTAATCAGCGAGATGGTCCAGTTTAAGGTCCTGTCCTGGGCCCATGAGGCCCTTCATAGAACCGGACCCTCACTCTTTCAGAGTATATTCAGGTAGCATGCTCTTTCCCAGAATATTCAATCCCCTAATGCCAATAGGATAGTTTTCCCCAAAATGAAAAAGGCTCACTGGGGAGTCAGATGTTTCTTCCACACCACATGTAAATGTTGGAACAGTGTGCAAGAAAATCTTAAGGTCTAGCCCAATCTTTTGATTTAATAGCTAGCAACTTGGCTTTTCCCTCAAGTAAATCCTGTATTGACCTTTTATTTGCTCTCAGGAAGTGGCTCTAGGCAATAGCGCCAAGACGCCAACTTGTTTAGTAGTTGTGTGTTGTAGAAAATATTTAAATAAATATATACATTCTGTGTGTAGTGAGATAACGCTTTATCATTACTAGGAATATCTGACATTTAAACGTTAATTTTAACTAGAATTGTTACCTGGCAGGTGAACCAATGAAAAATTAAAACCTTGACATCCTGGAAAAGATATTCAAACAGGCAAAAGGGTAAGGAGTCTGCCATAGCTTGTGACTGATGGTATGAAACACAGGTGCCAATCTCTGGGCCATCATACCTACCAGCCATGGATCCATACTTCTTACCTTGTGGGGTCCCACAGGGCTCCTCCCCATCGCCTACCCTATTTAATTTCTATGCTACACCTCTTGCCTCCCTGATAAAATCCTTTAGCTTGTCACTAGCGTAATACGCTGATGACACACAAATAATAGTCTCACTTGCAAAAAGTGAAAATTATTCTGGTAGCACTGTCAATAACTGCATGAGTGTCACCAGCAGATGGATGGATATCAATTGCTTGAAGCTTAACTCCACTAAAACAGAGGTCATTTTGTTTGGCAATGATCCGTCCATCTGGTCTTCAAACTGGTGGCCATCGGATCTGGGCACCTCACCAAAGCCAACTTCAAAAGTAAAGAGTTCAGGGATTCTGATGTAAAGGGAGCTAAAATATAAAGACCAAGTCAACAAGGTTGCTTCTTCTTATTTTTACATGCTTAGAATTATCAAACAAATTGAAATATTTCTCCCTGCAGATCTTCTGAAATCTTTGGTCATTACGTTAGTTTTGTCACAACTGGTTTACTTTAAAGGTCTTTATGTAGACCTTCCAAAAGGTCCTCTTAAGAAACTGCACAGCCTTCAAAATGCAGCTGTGCGTTTCCTTCAAAAAAATCCCAAAATCTCAATTAGCTAGATCAGCCATTAGACAACTGTATTGGCTCCTGGTTAGCCACCGTTTCACCTTTAAGGTACTCTGCCTAGCCTACAAGACAATTCACAGGAAAGCTTCAGCCTACTTTAAGAAAAACCTTGAGTGGTACATACCTGGTAGAACCCTTCATTCCAGTGCAGCTAGACTTATAAATATTGCTACTTTCAAACGTGCCACCTGGAAAGGAACAAGCTTCTTCAGAGCTATGGCTCTACAATGGAAACATTTGCCGCATGAATTGAAAACAGCTTCCTCCCTTCCTGTCTTTAGGAAAGAACTTAAAACCTGGCTTTTCAATCAGTGATCCTATAATTTCTCTACTTAGGACATTGCAGGCACTTCTCTGCTCCACATAGAGCCGAGATGCCTCCGGGCATTCATGCACTTTAAAAAGTTATATCATTCATTCATTCACCTGAGAAGCCTATTTCAAGATTCTATTCTTTTTGAATGACAGTTTATTGGTAGATAAACTGCATTTACTATATGATGTTGCTGAAATTTAAGTGGAGAATTGTAATGATATCTCTAGTCCCGAAGCCTTTACTAAAAAAGACGATCTTGTGCAGGGAAATGCACTGCTCTGATTGGCTGCCAACACTTCAACCAGGAAGTGAGCAGCTTCACTGAGTCCCACCCGAACAAAAAGTGAAAAAGCAAAAAGGGTGCAGGGTGTGAATACCCTGACCCCCACACCATGGTCTTCAGGGGCAAGGGGCAGGGCCTCCGACCAGCTCTCAGGAATTCTGCTGTGTAGGACTTACAGAACGTACCTTGGGGGGTTTTCTGGCCCCCAAGCAGTAGTGCATCAGAAGCTTTGTTTGCAAAGAAGTGGAGAAAGGGTGTGTGGCCTTCAATGACCTCCTGAGGCTTGCACTTTCTTAAAAATGAATTGAATCAAGCAAGAATAATTTAGCTCTAGCTTGCTAAAAGGAGAGAGTTTGCTATGGCTTGGCGGGAGCGGTGCTTCCACCAAGCCATAGCAAACTGCAATGTCCTTGGGGTGGGCACCCCTGGGCATTGCTGGAGCCGGCCCTAGGGGGTGGCAGTCTAGTTGTTAAGTAAGCCCCAGGGAGGTGGTGGTCCCTGGGGCTGGGGGGACTGGCCCCCTTCATAATTCTATTTGTGTCTGGGGATGGTATCTCTTTTTCCTTTAATAAACCCAAAACATTACATTTGAAGTGTCCTTAATTGCATTGACATCATGGCAGAAATAAGCGGTTTGGCTTATGATGATACTGTTTACCAGTCAATATTAGACAGCATGCCTAGCATGCTTGAAGCACTTCCTATTGCTACTACGGGCAATCAGGATGAGTGGGCAAAGGTTTTATCCTTGAAGAAGTCATACTCAAGCACTTTAGTACATGGTATATCAATGGCCGAATACCTGAGGGCTAGTTGTGCACCTCCCGGCCTGATTGTTGCCAATGCCCCACGTCTTTTCTTGCAGGGCAAATCATTTTTGAAAGACTGGTCCCTTATAGCTTGGCGGTGCACAAGGGATTGGTTAATCCTGATCATCAGCACCGCCAAGAGGATAGCTGACAATATACTAATTGAAATCCAAATCTTAGAAGCCTCAATTAAGACTACCATCACTGGACCTATTTTTAAAAAACAACAAGATGAGTCCAATAAGATCTCGAAAGAATTTAATGATTCGATCTTACAAGCCAAGTTAGACAAATTTAAGAAGCATTTGTCCAAGTTCAAGCATGAACGCATGTACCCCTACACCAGCGACACCTAAACTCCACCAGACTTTAGAGGTAATTTGAAACGCTATAGATCAAACTATTCGGGCTCCAGCTCTGATAGTAGTGACTCTGATAACACAGGTACACCATCCTTTCCAAGAAGGGGGAGAGGGCGATCAAACAGACCATTCTTTCACGGGAACTATCCGCAGGGTCAATTTCAACAATGGTGGCCTCCCGTACCATGGGGTTACCCACAACAACAACAAGCCTACCCACCACCACCAGGGCCGTTTCAAAATCCGGTTATGCCATACTTTTACATTCTTCCTAAAGTTCATAAGCCACAAAGGCCTCCTCCCGGAAGACCAATAATCTCAGGGATTGGTTCGGTCTTAGAACCGCTATCCACGTTCGTGGATTTCTTCCTAAGGCCGATTGTCCAAAAGATTCCTACATACCTTCAGGACACGAAGAATGTTTTGAGAGCTTTGCCAGAAATTGAATTTGACTCGGAAAGAGACCTTCTGGTCTCTTTCGACGTAGAGTCCCTATACACCTCCATCCCCAGGATGAGACTCTGGAAGTGGTTACCTCCATCCTGGAAGCAGGCACCTTGGATACAATAACACCGGTACCTTTTATCATGGCTTTGGCTAGATTAGCCATGAAAGAGAATTTCTTTCGCTATGAAGAGACGATCTACCTGCAAACATCTGGTACGAGTATGGGCAGCGTCTTTGCGCCCAGCTTGGCTTGTCTATACATTCACCTATTTGAACAGCAGCATATGCTCATGTCCACCAACCCATTCCACTCATCTATTCGATGGTGGAAACGATACATCGATGATGTATTAGTGGTGTGGAGAGGCAATAAGGACTCTATTGTAGCATTCCATAAGTGGCTCAACAGTAGGAATGAATATCTTAATTTCACAAAGAAAGATTGGCTTTTTGGATCTTTCTACATATGTCACACCTGAAGGCTTGCAGAGTGAACTTTACAGAAAACCAACGGCAAGGAATTCCCTACTGTTATATGAAAGCCATCATCCCAAAGCTCTTCTGGATAATCTGCCCTATGGGCAATTCCTTAGAATACGGAGGAACTACTCGAACAGGGGGGATTTCGAGATCCATGCCAAAAATTTAACCACACAACTTCTTGAGAGACATTACCCACGCTCGCTTGTCAAGCGCTCATGGAAACGGGCGAGCAATAGCAATCGAGAAGTACTTTTGGAACCCCCGATTTGCAAGGCTCCTTCAGAAAGATTAACGTTGGTGAGCACGTTCATCACCAGAAGCAACCAGATTCAAAAGATAGTTCGCCAACACTGGCGGATTCTGAATCACGGGAGCGACAAAATTGCTCAACCCTTATTTGTTTTAAAAAAAATCAAGCAGTATTCGGGATCTCTTAGTGCACACCCGCCCTAAAGATACACCCAGGAGGGCAGTGGGAACCCTATGGGATTTGCCACCCGTTACAGGGCATAACCCCTGTGGAACTTGCTCTGTCTGTCCCCAAACAAAACATTCCAATCAAATTGACATAGGTACAGATCCACCCTGGGTACAGACCCACTTCACGAATTGCAACAGCGAGAATCTTATTTATTTGCTGACATGTCCATGCTCAATTCGATATGTGGGTATGACTACGCGGAAAGTGAGAGTACGGAGGCTGGAACATAAGAGCTCGTTCCGCTGCAAAAAATCAATGACTATTCTGACCAAACACTATCTGGAAAAACAGCATAGAGAAGAAGACTTCCAATGGACAGTCTTAGAAAAACCTCTCATTTTGGAGAGAAACACGGAACTGGATGTGCCTAGGGTTCAATAATGGTTTATAATGTAGGCACCATTGTGACCAACTAAGCATATGTGGGTCGAAACAACACATAATGCCTAGCGGATTCTCCTTTTACCACATAGACATCAACACCTTAGCCGAAGGTGGGGGCCCCATGCACCCCTTCTATAATTATTATAATCCCCCGAGACCTGTCCCACCTGTGGGTTATTTAAAAGCAAGTGCAGGAGTCTGTGCTTGCTTTTTATTTTTTTTGCTGTGAATATCGCAATTTCGTGCCAATTTGTTTTTATAAAAAAAGCTTATATGCCACGCCAGGATGATGTCACTGACCATGTCATGAGTGATGTAATATGCGAGGTCTTAAGGGATGCATTGCAGGAGGATGAGTTATAGTTCACTCAGCTAAAAATAATTGCTGAATTTCACTGGTTTTCAATGAGTGAAATGTAATTCTACTGAGTGGCTGTACAGGTGTGTGAGTGGCTGTATGGGTGTATAAGTGGGTGCATGAGCAGCTGCATTGGTGAGTTAGTGGGTGTGTCTGTGGTTGCATGGGTGGGTGAGTGGGTGGGTGTATCAGTGACTTTATGGGTGAGTGAGTGGGTATCTAAATGTCAGTATGAGTGAGTGACCGGGTATGTCAGTAGCTGTATAGGTGAATTACTGGGTATGTCAGTTGCTATGTGGCTAAGTGTGTGGCTGTGTGAGTGGGTGTGTCGGTGAGTGACTGGTTGTATGATCAGGCTCTATGAGTGAGTGAGTGGTTGTGTGAGTGGCTCTTTGGATAAGTGAGTGGTTGTGTAAGTACTTGTATTGGCCTTTGAATGGGCATGTGAGTGGTTATGTGGGTATGTGAGTGGGCGTATGAGAGGTTTTATGGGGTTGTGTGCATGAGTGTGTGAGTGGTTCTGTGAATGATGTCCTCAGTGACGTCATCACTGATGACATTTGAGATGTCATCAGTGATGTCATCAGCAATATCACTGACCATACCATGAGTGATGTTATATGTGAGGTCATAAGCAGTGCTTTGCTGGGGTGTAAGTGACAGTAAGCTCAGGTAATTAAACCAGCCTGATTTCTGCTTGTTTCTGATCAATATTCTGCACCTTTTTGCTCTCTGCTGACCTTTATTTTGCCTCTTTCGGTTCATTTTCGACCTTTATTTTGCCTCTTTCTGCTTATTTATGATCTTTATTCTGTCTCTTTGAGCTCGTTTCGGACCTCTATTTTACCTCTTTCTGCTTGTTGCTGACTTTTATTCTGCCTCTTTCTGCTTGCTTCTCACCTTTATCTTGCTTCTCTCTGTTAATTTCTGACCTTTACTTTGCCTCTCTCTGCTAGTTGCTGACCTTCATTCTGCCTCTTGCTGCTTGCTACTGAGCTTTATTTTCCCTCTTTCTGCTCATTTCTGACCTTTATTTTGCCTCTTTCTGTTTATGTCTCACCTTTATTTTGCCTCTTTCTGTTAGTTTCTGACCTTTATTCTACCGCTTGCAGCGCGTTTCTGATCTCTATTTTGCCTCTTTCTGCTCATTTCAGACCTTTATTCTGCCTCTTTCTACTCGTTTCTCACCTTTATTCTGCCCCTTGCTGCTCATTTCTGATCCTTATTCTGCCTCTTTCTGCTCACTTCTGACCTTTATTCTGCCTCTTTCTACTCATTTCTCACCTTAATACTGCCTCTTGCTGCTATTTCTGACTATTTTCTTGCCTCTCTCTGCTCGTTGCTGACCTTCATTCTGCTTCTTGCTGCTCGTTTCTGAGAACTATTTTTCTTTCTTCTGCTATTTCTGACCTTTATTCTGCCTCTTGCAGCCTGTTTCTGACCTTTATTTTGCCTCTTCCTGCTTATTTTTTTACTTTATTCTGCCTCTTTCTACTCGTTTCTCATCTTTATACTGCCTCCTGCTGCTATTTCTAACCATTATTCTGCCATTTTCTTCTCATTTCTCACCTTTCTACTGCCTCTTGCTGCTCATTTCTGACAATATTCTGCCTCTTTCTTCTCATTGCTGACTTACATTCTGCCTCTTGCTGCTCCTTTCTGCGATCTATTTTCCCTTTTTCTGCTCATTTCTAACCTTTATTCTGCCTCTTGCAGCTTGTTTCTGACCTCTATTTTGCCTCTTTCTGCTCATTGCTGACCTTCATTCTGACTCTTTCTGCTTGTTTGTCACCTTTATCTTGCATCTCTCTGTTCATTTCTGACCTTTACTTGCCTCCTTCTGCTAATTTCTGACCTTTAGATTCTGTCTCTTTTTACTCATTTCTCAACTTTCTACTGCCTCTTGCTGTGCATTTTTTACCATTATTCTGCCTCTTTCTGCTCATTGCTAACCTTCCTTTTGCCTCTTGCTGCTCATACCTCAGCTCTATTTTCCTCTTTCTGCTAATTTCAGACCTTTATTTTGCCTCTTTCTGTTCATTTGTTACCTTTATTTTGCCTCTTCCGGGTCATTTCTGATCTTTCTTCTGCCTCTTTCTACTCATTTCTCACATTTATTCTGCCTCTTTCTGCTCATTGCTAACCTTCCTTTTGCCTCTTGCTGCTCATACCTCAGCACTATTTTCCTCTTTCTGCTATTTTCTGACCTTTATTTTGCCTCTTTCTGTTCATTTGTTACCTTTATTTCGCCTCTTCCTGCTCATTTCTGATCTTTCTTCTGCCTCTTTCTACTCATTTCTCACCTTTATTCTGCTTCTTGCTGCTCATTTCTGCCCCTTATTCTGCCTCTCTTCTCATATTGCTGCCCTTAATTCTGCCTCCTGCTACTCGTTTCGAAGCTCTATTTTCCCTCTTCTGCTCATTTCTCACCTTTATTTTGCCTGTTTCTGCTCCTTTCTACCCTTTATTCTGTGTCTTGCAGCTTGTTTTTGATCCTTATTCTGCCTATTTCTGCTTATTGCTGACCTTCATTCTGCCTCTTGCTGCTCATTTCTGAACTCATTTATCCCTCTTACTGCTCATTTTTTACCTTTATTTTGCTTCTGCTGTTAATTTATTACCTTTATTTTGCCTCTTTCTGTTAGTTTCTGACCTTTATTCTACCGCTTGCAGCGCGTTTCTGATCTCTATTTTGCCTCTTTCTGCTCATTTCAGACCTTTATTCTGCCTCTTTCTACTCGTTTCTCACCTTTATTCTGCCCCTTGCTGCTCATTTCTGATCCTTATTCTGCCTCTTTCTGCTCACTTCTGACCTTTATTCTGCCTCTTTCTACTCATTTCTCACCTTAATACTGCCTCTTGCTGCTATTTCTGACTATTTTCTTGCCTCTCTCTGCTCGTTGCTGACCTTCATTCTGCTTCTTGCTGCTCGTTTCTGAGAACTATTTTTCTTTCTTCTGCTATTTCTGACCTTTATTCTGCCTCTTGCAGCCTGTTTCTGACCTTTATTTTGCCTCTTCCTGCTTATTTTTTTACTTTATTCTGCCTCTTTCTACTCGTTTCTCATCTTTATACTGCCTCCTGCTGCTATTTCTAACCATTATTCTGCCATTTTCTTCTCATTTCTCACCTTTCTACTGCCTCTTGCTGCTCATTTCTGACAATATTCTGCCTCTTTCTTCTCATTGCTGACTTACATTCTGCCTCTTGCTGCTCCTTTCTGCGATCTATTTTCCCTTTTTCTGCTCATTTCTAACCTTTATTCTGCCTCTTGCAGCTTGTTTCTGACCTCTATTTTGCCTCTTTCTGCTCATTGCTGACCTTCATTCTGACTCTTTCTGCTTGTTTGTCACCTTTATCTTGCATCTCTCTGTTCATTTCTGACCTTTACTTGCCTCCTTCTGCTAATTTCTGACCTTTAGATTCTGTCTCTTTTTACTCATTTCTCAACTTTCTACTGCCTCTTGCTGTGCATTTTTTACCATTATTCTGCCTCTTTCTGCTCATTGCTAACCTTCCTTTTGCCTCTTGCTGCTCATACCTCAGCTCTATTTTCCTCTTTCTGCTAATTTCAGACCTTTATTTTGCCTCTTTCTGTTCATTTGTTACCTTTATTTTGCCTCTTCCGGGTCATTTCTGATCTTTCTTCTGCCTCTTTCTACTCATTTCTCACATTTATTCTGCCTCTTTCTGCTCATTGCTAACCTTCCTTTTGCCTCTTGCTGCTCATACCTCAGCACTATTTTCCTCTTTCTGCAATTTTCTGACCTTTATTTTGCCTCTTTCTGTTCATTTGTTACCTTTATTTCGCCTCTTCCTGCTCATTTCTGATCTTTCTTCTGCCTCTTTCTACTCATTTCTCACCTTTATTCTGCTTCTTGCTGCTCATTTCTGCCCCTTATTCTGCCTCTCTTCTCATATTGCTGCCCTTAATTCTGCCTCCTGCTACTCGTTTCGAAGCTCTATTTTCCCTCTTCTGCTCATTTCTCACCTTTATTTTGCCTGTTTCTGCTCCTTTCTACCCTTTATTCTGTGTCTTGCAGCTTGTTTTTGATCCTTATTCTGCCTATTTCTGCTTATTGCTGACCTTCATTCTGCCTCTTGCTGCTCATTTCTGAACTCATTTATCCCTCTTACTGCTCATTTTTTACCTTTATTTTGCTTCTGCTGTTAATTTATTACCTTTATTTTGCCTCTTTCTGCTAGTTTCTGACCTTTATTCTGCCTCCTGCAACTCATTTCTGACCCCTATTTTGCCTCTTTCTGCTAGTTGCTGACTTTTATTCTGCCCCTTTCTGCTTCTTTCTCACCTTTATCTTGCATCGCTCTGTTAATTTCTGACCAATACTTTACCTCTTTCTGCTAATTTCTGGCCTCTATTCTGTCTCTGTCTAATCGTTTCTCACCTTTATTCTGCCTCTTGCTGCTCATTTCTGACCCTTATTCTGCCTCTCTCTGCTTGTTGCTGACATTCATTCTGCCTCTAACTGCTTGCTTCTGATATCTATTTTCCCTTTTCTGCTCATTTCTGACCTTTATTTTGCCTCTTTCTGTTCATTTCTGACCTTTAGTTTGCCTGTTTATGCTCGTCTCTGACCTCTATTTTGCCTCTTTCTACTGGTTTCTCACCTTATTCTTGCATCTCACTGCTTGTTTTTCACCTTTATCTTGAATCATTCTGTTAATTTCTGACCTTTACTTTACCTCGTCTTGCTCATTTCTGACTTTTACTTTGCCTCTTTCTTCTCATTTCCGACCTTTATTCTGCTTCTTCTGTTAATTTCTGACCTTTATTTTGCCTCTTTCTGCTCATTGCCTCTATCTGCTTGTTGCTGGCCTTCATTCTGCCTCTTGCTCCTCGCTTTTGATCTCTATTTTTTCTCTTCTGCTTATTTCTGACCTTTATTTTGCCCCTTTCTGCTCATTTCTGACCTTTATTCTGCCTCTTGCAGCTTCTTTCTAACCTCTATTTTGCCTCTTTCAGCTCATTGCTGACCTTAATTCTGCCTCTTTCTGCTTGTTTCTCACCTTTATCTTGCCTATCTCTGCTCATTCTGACCTTTATTTTGCCTCTTTCTGCTCATTTCTGACCTTTATTCTGCCTCTTGCAGCTTGTTCCTTACCTCTATTTTGCCTCTTCCTGTTTGTTTCTCACCTTTATCTTGCCTCTCATTGCTCATTTCAGGACTTTGCTTTCCCTCTTTCAGAACTTTATTTTGCTTCTTTCAGCTTTCTTTTCCTGGTACATTGCCTTCTGTGGGAGCCGCATTGCGCTCACAGTGGGAGTTACATCTCACGGGTGGTCATCCCAGGACATAACAGGAGCCTGCCCTGGTGGATGGTGATCCCCAGTGGCATTATTGGCTTCAAGAGGGGGCCCCATGGTCTCCCTCCTTCTATTTGCACAGCCGACCCCAGAGAGGTGGTGATCCCTAGGGCTGAGAATGGCCCGGGCTGGGAGCCACGTCGACCCATCCTTCTTTAAATTAAAAGAAATCACAGGGGAGATGTTGGTCCTTGGGGCACGGTGGTCCGTGCAGCCTCTGCTCTATATTTAAATGAAAACCATGGATGTGTTAATCCCCAGGGCTCTGGGGATCTGCATGAGCCCCCCAAGCATTTTATTTTAAGCCCCAGGGAGGTGTCAGTCCCCAGGGCTCGGGGGTCAGTGAGGCTCGCCCAAGCATTTAATATGTAACCCCAGGAAGGTGGGGGTCCCAGGGGCTCAAAAGAGCTAAAGAGGGGGGTCCGGCCGGCACCATCTATAATTTTCTATAAAAGCCTTAGGGAGGTGGTGAACCTCAAGAATTAAAAGAGCCTCAGGACAGGGGCCATGTGCCCCCCTTCATTTTTAATTCTGCAGGCCCCCTAGACCTGGCTCACCCTGAAGCTAAAGAGTATAGCAGCACAGGAGTCTGCGATTCTTATATTTTCAGCCAGAGCTGTGGATCAAGCAAGACTCCTGTCTAAAAAAGAAAAATAATGATTTGTTTTTCATGCAACATTCCTATGGGACCCTCCCCAAGAGGCCTAGGGAGCAGGGTATTGCTAACCCAACCCCTTCTCTTTTTTAAACATTTTTGTGAGACTATGCTGAAGCTGGGTCCCAAGATGGCTGCCAACACTTCCTGGTTGAAGTGTTGGTAGCCAATCAGAGCCTTCGAACCTCAAGATATACATATTTGGATTTCCTTTATTATTTCCAAAACTAGCGAATGGATTTACACCAAATATCAACAAACACTGTTTCTGGACCAAGAGCTAGCTACTGGCCAAGTTTGGTGTGATTTCGTCCAACAGTTCTGGCTGTAGTTATGTCCCCTATGTAAATTAACATTGGAATATTATATTTTTGCCCCCGCTTGTCAGATCTCCCTGGAACTTGCCATGCAGAACCAGAATCGTCCGCTCAGTTTTTTTGGAGAAATTATGGGAAGATTCATCAAACGGCACCAAAGATTAACGCAAGTAAAAACACCTTTCCTATGGAAACATGGTCCTAACTATAACTACCTACTGGTAACTGGCACTAGGTAACATATGTTTGTGTCAATTTGTGTGTGGTCTATCCAACTCAGAGCCATGAAGACACAGTGAAAGTTGCCACACTGTATTTAGG
The DNA here is from genome assembly GCF_964261635.1 of Lissotriton helveticus. NCBI lineage: Eukaryota > Metazoa > Chordata > Amphibia > Caudata > Salamandridae > Lissotriton > Lissotriton helveticus. Next base: position 83,659,667 of record NC_136060.1, on the reverse strand, counting down.
GTGAGATAATGTCATAGGATTTTCCTGCGTGGGACAACCAGGAGAGGCATAGTGGTCTCGTGTCGGGTATCCAATAGCCACTATGCGCATTGGAGTAGTCAGTGTTTTTATTTTCAAGAATAAACACTGACTTTGGGAGTTCGTTCTTAAAAAGGAAAAAAGGAAGGTAAAAAGACTCATAAAACATAGCACGTTCTTGGCTACAGTGCCACTATAGTGGCAGCTCGACGGAAGGCAGAGAAATCTCCATCTGCTTGACTTGGATCTCTAAGCATGGCAGGAGATTCTCCATCAGTAAAGTGGGGGTGATGGACTCCACTAACCTGGTGCCTGGAGACTTCTATATTAACAGATCCGTACCTAGGTGTTACTTCTAGAGCTTTGTGTTTGCAAATGGTGCAATTAGATGTGCATCCATCAAGATCTCCAACAATTAAACTCAACATAACAACTATATAAGTGTTAATCTACTTTTATTATCAAAATATATTCCTGTGTTACTTCATAGGTGTGCTTTCATTCCTTGATTTGTGAGCAAAAATAGCAATACCTTATCATTGGAAATAGGTAAAATAGGAAAGGTGAATCATGGCTGAGAGAAAAAGATGGCATCAGTATTGCATGAATTTGTTCCACCCAAATATAAAACTGTTACACGGAATTTCATAGGCAAAAAAGAAGAGGCAGCTTAGCCATTAAAGTTAAAGAATCTCACCAAAGCTAAGGATATTTATTTACAAGGTTGTGGTACTCTCCTTGTTAGATTCAATCTTACTCCAACTTTTTCCTGTTACTTTCTCCTTCTCTATGGACACCACCTAGTAATGCAACATTCCCATACACATGGCTTGACACAATCTATAACCTTCTTTCAATATACTCAAACGTATGAATCCTTGGTAACCAAAAACATATGATTTGTCAAACCTTAGATGCCACACCCAAGAACTATTCTCATTGGCTTGGACTCACACAACCTACTAGATCTCATTCCCAACCCCACACACATCACTGGACACAAATCAGACGTCATTGTTGCCAATCATAACCTAGTCACACTCAGAAGGATTACTCCTATCACATGAACAGACCACTTCCTCGTGGCCTCCAACATAAGACACCAAATCTCAAACAGCTAAAACCATCCTACCCTCAACCACATTCCGTCCATCAAATGAGCTGAATTTGGAGGAACCAGAAAATCTGCCTACCTAAAACAAATATCTGGTTGCCAATAATTATTTACAAACACTCTGTGGGTGGATCTATATAACCTTTGATCTCTTAGTTCCTCTGAAGACATTTAACAATAACAAAAGAAGATAGCCCCTTGGATGAATGCAGAATTAAAAAAAATCAAAAAACAAAGTACTAAGCTTCAATGCAATTGGCTCAAAGCAAACAACCCTGAGGACAAGATATGACTGCATAGACACAACAGAATATACAAGTTAACAATCAAAAAAGTAAGAACACTATACTACTGAAACTGAATCCACAATGCAAAGTGGACGAAATGCTGCTGGTTCCACTTCAGGCCTTTTCTAATCAAGAGATATTACTGACACTCAATGCTCTTGCAAGTAAGTGCCGAGTTCATTTCCAAGCTGACAAAATAAAGGGCCCACTAACCTGCCTGAAATGTAGATATGAACCCAGCCCCTCACCTGATCATGCCCCTATTGCTGACTGCAAAACTGACTCTAAGCAGCTCCGTTGCGGCTTAGTCAGTGCCAGATCATTAGCCAAAAATGCGCTACACAAATATGATTCACTAGTAAATTTCAAAATAGACTGTCTCTTTATCACAGAAACCTGGCTAAAAGATTGTTCTAACCTTGTTGTTGTGTAAGCCCTCCCACCAGGATATACCATATCCAGACAAGATAGAATTGGGCAAAGGATGGGGGGGACTAGCAACAATATATAGGATCACACTGAAATGTTCCATATTTACTATCACAGAACTAAAAGAGGCAGAAAGCGTTGGTTTCTGTCTCCAACCAGATAGCTCAATGTCCTTCGCTGGGGCCTTGATCTACAGACCACCAGGGTCCAGACTCAAGTTTCTAGACACCCTGGGTGAACGCATAAGCTCCCTAGTGGTCAGATATTCCAACTTTACCATTTTGGAAGACTTTAACATAACCTTAGATTCAGCTGACACCCCTAGCATAAATAACTTTGTAGAAATTATAAATACCCTGGGACTGAAACTACAGATAGAGGGGCCCACACACTGTGCAGGACACACCCTGGATGGGCTATGTACCAGTTCCACCAGTCTTAGAGTAGACCCTCCGGTTACCATAACTTGGTCGGATCACAACTTCACAAGTTTATTCCTTTTGGGATTGGCTGCTTTACCACACAACCTGTGAAAAACCCCAAGCAATCTGACCTCACACTGAGACGAAAGTGGAATAAAATGCTAACGAATCCTAATCTGCAAGCTACGGCAGAATTAGGTCAATCAATCAATCAATCAACCAATCAATCATAACATTTGTAAAGCGCACTACTTACCCGCAAGCGTCTCAAGGCACTGGGGGTGGGGTGGGGGTGCAGCTACTGCTTCTGAAGGTCAGCAGGTCTTGGGTCTGCCCTAGGTGGGCGGGGAGGGTGTTCCAGGTCTTGGCGGCGAGGTGGGAGAAAGATCTGCTACCGGAAATTGTTCTTTGGATGTGGGGGACTGCGGCGAGGGCGAGGCTGGCAGAGCGGAGCTGGCGGGTGGGAGTGTAGAAGCTGAGTCATCTGTTGAGGTATGCTCATCCGGTATTGTGGAGTGCTTTGTGTGCGTGGGTGAGGAGCTTGAAGGTTATCCTCTTGTTGACGGGGAGCCAGTGCAGGTCTCTCAGGTGGGGTGGGGTATGATGTGGCTGCGGCGGGGAATGTCGATGATCAGACGTGCAGAGTGCAGAGGCGTTCTCGATGCGTTGCAGTAGTTTCAGGAGTTTGGCCGAGGTTCCTGCGTAGAGGGCGTTTCCGTAGTCCAACCTGCTGCTGACGAGGGCCTGGGTGACCGTTCTTCTTGTTTTGGTGGGGATACACTTGTAGATTTGTCCTTGATGTCGGTCCAGGACAGCAGGCGGTTGGTGCGGGAGGTGGTCGTGTGGGCGGAAGTCTTAGTGGTTGTCTTGGCAGTCGTGACGTTGAAGCTGTCGAGGATGTCAGTGATCTTGCAGTGGAAGAAGGTGGCCAGTGAGTCGCACAGGTCTTGTGAAGGTGGAATGCCGTGTTGGAGCTGGGGTTGGAGAGTTCCTTTACAATGTTCAAGAGCTCTTTGCTGTTGTGTGCGTTGTTGTCTAGGCGGTTTTTGAATGAGGTCCTTTTGGCGGATCTGATGAGGTGATGGTGTCTACGGGTGGCGTTCTTGTGGACTGCGTAGCTGTCCGTTGTTGGTTCATGGGCCAGTTCTTCTCCAGTTTTCGGCATGTTCGTTTGGAGGTCTTCGGTGAACCAGGTGGCTTTCCTTCTGGTGTGGCTGTTGGAAGGCTTCTTGAGCGGGGCAAGGGTGTTGGTGCAGTCGTTAATCCACTGTCTGAAGTTGCGGGCGGCGGTGTTGTGGTTGGTGGGATCGGCGAGTGGGCTCTGGGCGAGGGTGGTGGTAAGCTGGTCTTCAGTTATTTTGTTCTAGCATCGGCGAGGCATCTGTTGGGTGCGGTGGTGTATGGTGGGCTTCCTGAAGGTGAAGTGGATGATGTGATGGTCGGTCTAGATGAGTTCGGTGGTGTGGTTCAAGTAGATGTAGGAGCTTGCGGAGAAGATGGGGTCAAGCGTGTGGCCTGTGACGTGGATGGGTGTAGTCACGAGCTGTCTGAGTCCGAGGTTGGCGAGGTTGGCGATCAGGGTGGTGGAGTTGGTGTCGTTGTTCTCGAGGTGGAAGTTCATGTCCCCGAGGAGGATGTAGTCCGAGGAGGCGAGCGTGTGTGTGCTGATGAAGTCAGCGATGAAGTCGCTGAACTGTGGTCGGGGTCCTGGGGGTCTGTAGATGAGGGTTCCTCTGATGGTGGTGTTGGGGTCAGTGTGGATCTAAAAGTGTAGGTGTTCGGCAGTGCTGAGGGTGTTTACGGTGTTGGTTGAGACTCTGAGGGTGTTCTTGTGGACGATGGTGATTCCTCCTCCTACTCCATTGGTGCGATCCCTGCAGGGGATCTTGTAGCCTTCCGGGATGGCTATGGCAATGTCAGGTGCTGAGGCGGGGTTCAGCCAGGTCTCGATCAGGAAGGTGACGTCTGGGGAGGTTGAGTCAAGAAGGTCCCTGAGTTCAACAGCGTGTTTGCGGGTGGAGCGGGTGCTGAGGAGGATGCATCTGAGGTAGTTGGATTCTTTCCTGGGTGGAAGTTTGGTGGGGTGGATGCTGGTGAAGCTGCAGTTCCGGCAGGAGAAGCGTCCATAGGTGCGCTTCGGGGTGGCCCGGTAGCAGGTGTGTTCTCATCCAGAGTTGAGTGAGTGGAGGGTGTTGGCATCGTAGCGGAGTCGGGCGTCGTGGTGATCGCAGGGGCCAGGGGTTCTAGCGCTGCGCTGGGCCGGGTCCAGGCACGGAGTAGGTAAACCTACTCCAACAGGTGACCCCCTCGACAGATACCCACATTTTTAATATTTGGAGGTCCCACTAGCTAACAATTTGGTACCTCTCACCCCTCCTAGAAAAAGCACCCTCTAAAAAACCCTGCTCCCTGGTTCACCCCTCTGCTAAAAGAACTAAAAAGCCAATGCAAAAAATTGGAATGCACATGGAGGAACAATTACAAACTAGAAGAGCTTTTCCCCTTTAAAACATCTCTCAAACAATATCATTAGTAAATCAGAATAGAAAAGAAGACGCACTACTCCAATCTCATTAATAAGTCAGCGTCTAATCAGAAAACCATCTTCAAAATTGTCAAATCTTTCACTGATCCAAAAATGCTAGAACATGAAATTCCACCATCACAAGGTTAATGTGATCAGATTTCCGAATTCTTTTACATGTACATGTACATGTACATGTACATATCTCCTCGCCCATAGAAGCAGCTATCTTAGAAAACAGAGTAGACCTCAATTGCTTCAAGGAGATTACCCTTGAACAGTCCCAGCAAGCTATTCTCTCCTGTAAATCAGGTTTCCCTCCTGATCCTTGGCCCCCTAAATGCGCTAGTTGAAATCATATACCCTACCATCAACCAAATAATCAACTCCTCCTTCAAGCTAGCAATAGTTCCTGATAATTGGAAAATTGCTGCTGTTAAACCCCTTCAAAAAATGAAATTACCAGACCCGATCTCTCTCGCTGCTACCATGTCTGAGTAAAATAGCAGAGAATCTAGTCAACACGCAACTCAATGACTTTCTGCATGAAGCCAATATCCTACACACTAAGCAATCGGGTTTTAGGCCAGGTCACACAACAGAATCACCGCTGCTTCATACCAAGGAAACCTTAAAGTTTGCCCTAGATCAGGGAAGAGATGCAGTTCTAATTCTGTTGGACTTATCAGCCGCATTTGATACGGTCTCCCATGACATCTTGTGAGACAGGCAAGTGGATAGTGGCATAACTCACAAGGCCCTGGCTTGGCTAAGATATTTTCTGGAAAACAGGCGACAAATAGTAACTTTAGGCAGCTACAAATCAACAGAAAAAAAGTTGCCATCGGGAGTCCCACACGGCTCGGCCCTGAGTCCGACTCTTTTTAATCTTTACATGATACCGCTGCTTACCCTAATTGCTTCCCTTGATATCGGGTCTATCATGTACGCAGACGACACCCAGCTAATCCTCACCATTGACAAAAACTCCAAAGCAGCTGAAGAAAAATTCCAGAACTGTCTATCTGCAGTCATGGATTGAATGAAATCAAACCACCTCAAATGTAACAGCCAAAAAACGGAAATCATGCTGCTTGGTAAATCCAACCTTGTTATGCCCAAATTGGGGTGGCCGACAAACACGGCTCCACCTCCTAATAGAGTTGACACTGTGAGGAATTTAGGGATTGGATTCGGTTCTGCACTATCCTTCCACCAGCAAGCCCTCGCTGTGGCGGGCACGTGCTTTCACATGATAAAAACCCTCAAAAAACGTCATGATCTACTCCCTATGACTGACAGGAAAACACTTGCATTATCACTAATCCTCACACGTTTGGGTTACTGCAACAGCCTTTACGCAGGAGCAAAAAATACAGTTCTGTAAAGACTACAGACAGTCCAAAAAGCGGCAGCCCGGCTGGTATTAAATCTACCTAGGGGGTCCTCATCTGTAGCAGCACTTAGAACACTCCATTGTTTGCCAATACATAAAAGGATTCTCTTTAAAATCTTAGTAATTATCTTCAAGGCCATCAGGGCAACAGTACCCAACTACCTAAGGACCAAAATCAGACCTTATATCACTCAACGGCTCTTGCGGTCAGCTTCAAAAAACCTTCTAGCACCCCCCCCTTCAACCTGACATCCAGAGGGGGAAAGTCAATGGCAGTCCTAGGACCGATAGCCTGGAGTAGCTTGCCCACTCAGCTGAGATTGGCGCAGTCTGAACCTATATTCAAGAAGCTCCTAAAAACCTGGATTTTTGCTGCCCCAGATTACACAGTACTATCTCTCATCTGATCCCTCTAACCTTCTGTGCTCCCTAATCTTCTCACCTCAGACTTCCATGTTTCTGCCAGCGCCAAGATGCTCCTCAGAGTAAATGTTGTGCTTTATAGATGCTTTCATTCATTCAAAGTGTTGCATTAAAGAATTCTGGAAAATGCTCATCGAGTTCTATAAGCCAAAATGCACAGAACCTACCAGTCCCATTTCTCAAGATTTTTGTGAGAAACTGGCTAACCATTACACATCTAAAGCAAATATGTTGGATGCCTATTTGAACAACAAAATAACCAACAACCTCAACCTATGTCCGACAATACCTTTCAGGGAAATACACAGCAACTATGCTTCTTCAAAGAACTGTCACCAACTGAATTTTTGGATCTTGTCAAAGCAAGCAAGCCTGCAGTCTTTCCTTCTGACCCTTGTCCACATGAAATCTTCAAAAGTATCCTACTATCAACTTCAGTGACAACCCCAGTAAGAACACTTGCCAACAACACCTCAACAACAGGAGTTTTCCCAGAACCTTAAAAAGGAATACATATTTATTTACCCTTTTAAAAAAGCCTAACCTTGAAAATTAAGATTGCGACAGCTTCAGACCCATAACAAATGGTTCATTCCTGGGCAAACTTAAAGTAAGAGTAGCTTTCACCCAGACATCACAGTTCATTGAAGACAATTCCACACTTTCTGACTTCCATATTGGATTCTGTCCGAGAAGAGGAACTGAATTGGCCCTAATCTCTATCTGGAATGACCTTAAAAACACAGTGGACCAGAACAGATGCCCTTCTTCTTCTCATGGACCTTGCAGCAGCCTTTGACACAGTGGATTATTATGCCCTTATTCAAAGACTTAAGGAAGCCAGAATAGAGGGCACAGCTCTCATATGGATCACATCCTACCTCCACAAAGGAACAAATATCATACACCTACCCCATTCTCTTCTAAACCAAACAAGATTAAAGCAGGAGTCCCACAAGGCTTAATTATTTCACCCATGTTTTTCAACATCAACATGAAATCAATACCAGATCTGATCAATGGATTTAACATCACCTGTTATAACAATGCAGATGACATGCACCCAAAGGACATTAAAACATAAAAACTCTTAAATCGCCTGTGGGTCGTTGACCAATGGATTTCACCTCAAATAAAGGCCACCAAAACTGATATACTCACCTGTGACATCTGGAAAACCTACAACCCTCTCTGCACCTGGCCTGATGATGTAGGACTACCCCCAAAATAACTGAGTAGGTACAACTTTTAGAATTGCTAGGGACACCAAACTGCATATGAATCCTCAAGTGGATATGGTAGGCATAGCAAACGTTCTCACAATGAACACACTGTGACACATCTTCCAACATGAAGGATTCCCACACAAGGTCTTGTCCTATCAAACCTCGACTATGCTAATGGTCTGTATCATAGGTCAACTTTGTTAACTATGAGAGGACTATAAGGAATTTAGACTCCTCCTAAATGCGAAGTCACAAGCACACATCTGTAGGATGCTCCACTGGTTACTAGTTGCAACATAATCTTCCTTCAAGCTGCTTTTTATCACACACAATTCAATTCATGTCAAATGACCATTCTTTATCAGGAAGAAAAGCAACAAATATATCCCACAAATGAACTTATGCTTAAGGATGGATCCCCGCCTTTTAATTCCTACTTACAAAAAGAAAAAACATGAGTAGGACATCTTTCACTGTTCAAGCAGCCAAACTATGGAATTGCATACATTTAAACATAAGATCCGCAGACAGCCATCTGAACATTAGTCAAGAACTGGCTCTCCCCCACATGACAACTATACTCACAAATCAAGAATATGCCACAACTGTATTCTCAGACATGACAAACTATACTTCTCCCAGTATGGAAAGGAGCAGTCATTATGCAAGTACATGTAATTGTTCTTCGAACTGTGCCGCCTGATATAAGTAGATATATTTATTTAAGGGTAAAACTATTACACTACAAGATACATGTGTATAAATGATCATGTCAAAATTGCTGCTTCTGTGTACATATATGTGCATATGTAGAGTGCTATGCCTGCTATTAATAACTACAATAGGTGGCATGTGTTAATTTATGAATATATAAGCAAATTAACCATAAGAATTTACCACAAGAAGATAATTGTGGACATCAAATCATGTAAATATTGCGGTTTCAATGTGCACATAAGTAATTATATATGCATATAAAGGGGTTTAATCAAGAAAACATAACTTTACCAAGCATCATGTGTGTCTGGCACTGACTCGTTATTTGGACACAAGCATTGTTTGGGGGAATTGTACCTGCTAAATCGCGCTGCTTAGCGCCCAAACCCATCTCTGGCTGCTGGTCCCCCTCGCTGCCGCCTCAGGAACATCACGCGGCCGCCGAGCGGGGGGACTACAGCCCCCAGAAGCCTTTGCACATTGCCCCGCACAACTCCGCCCACTTCCGCGCCCGGAAGGCGCTCAAAACAATGGCGCTCCCTCGGTGGAGCGGGAACCTCTGGCACTGACTCGTTATTTGGACACAGGCACTGTTTGGGGGAAATGTACCTGCTAAATCGTGCTGCTTAGCGCCCAAAGCCATCTCTGGCTGCTGGTCCCCCCTGCTGCCGCCTCAGGAACATCACACGGCTGCCGAGTGGGGGGACTACAGCCCCCATAAGCCTTTGCACATTGCCCCGCCCAACTCCGCCCACTTCCGCGCCCGGAAGGCGCTCAAAACAATGGCGCTCCCTCGGTGGAGCGGGAACCTCTGGCACTGACTCGGTATTTGGACACAGGCACTGTTTGGGGGAATTGTACCTGCTAAATCGCGCTGCTTAGCGCCCAAACCCATCTCTGGCTGCTGGTCCCCCTCGTTGCCGCCTTAGGAACATCACGCGGCCGCCGAGAGGGGGGACTACAGCCCCCAGAAGCCTTTGCACATCGCCCCGCCCAACTCTGCCCACTTCCGCACCCGGAAGGCGCTCAAAACAACGGCGCTCCCTCGGTGGAGCGGGAACCTCTGGCACTGACTCGTTGTTTGGACACAGGCACTGTTTGGGGGAATTGTACCTGCTAAATCGCGCTGCTTAGCGCCCAAACCCATCTCTGGCTGCTGGTCCCCCCTGCTACCGCTTCAAGAACATCACGCGGCCGCCGAGCGGGGGGACTACAGCCCCCAGAAGCCTTTGCACATCGCCCGCCCAACTCCGCCCACTTCCGCGCCCGGAAGGCGCCCAAAACAACTGCGCTCCCTTGGTGGAGCGGGAACCTCTGGCACTGACTCGTTATTTGGACACAGGCACTGTTTGGGGGAATTGTACCTGCTAAATCGCGCTGCTTAGCGCCCAAACCCATCTCTGGCTGCTGGTCCCCCTCGCTGCCGCCTCAGGAACATCACGCGGCCGCCGAGCGGGGGGACTACAGCCCCCAGAAGCCTTTGCACATTGCCCCGCACAACTCCGCCCACTTCCGCGCCCGGAAGGCGCTCAAAACAATGGCGCTCCCTCGGTGGAGCGGGAACCTCTGGCACTGACTCGTTATTTGGACACAGGCACTGTTTGGGGGAAATGTACCTGCTAAATCGTGCTGCTTAGCGCCCAAAGCCATCTCTGGCTGCTGGTCCCCCCCGCTGCCGCCTCAGGAACATCACACGGCTGCCGAGTGGGGGGACTACAGCCCCCAGAAGCCTTTGCACATTGCCCCGCCCAACTCCGCCCACTTCCGCGCCCGGAAGGCGCTCAAAACAATGGCGCTCCCTCGGTGGAGCGGGAACCTCTGGCACTGACTCGGTATTTGGACACAGGCACTGTTTGGGGGAATTGTACCTGCTAAATCGCGCTGCTTAGCGCCCAAACCCATCTCTGGCTGCTGGTCCCCCCTGCTACCGCTTCAAGAACATCACGCGGCCGCCGAGCGGGGGGACTACAGCCCCCAGAAGCCTTTGCACATCGCCCGCCCAACTCCGCCCACTTCCGCACCCGGAAGGCGCCCAAAACAACTGCGCTCCCTTGGTGGAGCGGGAACCTCTGGCACTGACTCGTTATTTGGACACAGGCACTGTTTGGGGGAATCGTACCTGCTAAATCGCGCTGCTTAGCGCCCAAACCCATCTCTGGCTGCTGGTCCCCCCCGCTGCCGCCTCACGAACATCACGCGGCTGCCGAGCGGGGGGACAACAGCCCCCAGAAGCCTTTGCACATCGCCCCACCCAACTCCGCCCACTTCTGCACCCGGAAGGCGCTCAAAACAAAAGCCCTTCCTCCGCGTCGCTGGACGCGTGCAGGCAGTGCCGGGCTAAGTCTGTGGCCGTCCGGGGCTTGCCGAGGCTGGGCCACCTCCCTTGGCAAAATAATAGTTTATTGTTTCCCCAAAGATCTTGAACTGAAAGTAATCTTCACTCTGTATTTTGTGATTATAGTCGCCACTTGAAATATGGGTAAAAATACTCCTGTGCACACCTGCTCAAGCACTAGACAGAAAATAGCCACTACCACCCCACTCCCAAGCTTGACTGCGATAGATAGGATGTTACAGAAGACTATAGGGGTAGTCGTTACAGCTATCGAGAGTACTGATAGACGTCTTTCGCTTCCCCCAGGTATGTGTCTACCCTTACAACCTGTAAACACATCTATAACAGAGAGCAATCGTATCATTCGGCTACAACAAAATCTGCCCTTTGAACCTTCACCCCCGGTTAGTAGACTCTCACTAACACCTACTATGCAGCTCCCACATATAAGCGAGGAGCGCCCCCTCCTAATTAATGATTCAGCAGACTTGGAGGGGTCGGATGCCCCTTCTATTATCAACCCTGATCTAACAGGCAGGGCAAATACTGAGAGTCCCCCTTTAAGAACTAGAGGGCAAAAAGCTAAAAGTAAACAAACATAGCAGGAAAGAACAGCCCACAAATAAACACAGGGGGAAAGGTAAAGGTAGCAGTATACATTGGAAAACGGCACCTATTCCATCAGGACAAAAAGGGGATAAGTGCGACGGTCAGTTAACTACTGTTGAGATAGATCACAGCGAGGAGAGGTCTAAGGTTCTTCAGGAAACACTGCCCCCAAACCCCGTGGGTTTTCTGATTCATCTTGAGCAGCTGATGAAAACTTTAATTCTACCTCTACTGGAAAGAATAAAAGTTTTAACAGATAAAATAGGGAACTTGGAAAAGACGGCCTTAACTAATTTGGATCTACTGAAACATCTTGAGGTTAATGCCAAAACTGTGGATACACTTAGCCCTGGTCCAGTCTTAACTACAGTTAATAGTGCTTCAAAGTCATTCCATAAGCCAGCTATTTTACCGACGGAGGGCGATAATTGCCCTGGTCAGCGTGCTTTGCCTTTAGGGAATAGAGCACAGGCCCCTAAAAACACTGAAAGAAAGGTGGCTGAGAGGGAGATTGCAAAGGATATAGCAGGGGAGAGCGGACTAAGGATATCACTGACAGAGAACAAGGAAAGAATAGTAGTGTCACAGAGAAGGCTAGATACCCACGCATTGACTTGCCACCACAGTCTATGCCCTATACTGTGGTGTTGACGGGGGTGCCGGAATTGAAAAATGACAGGGGAATCTTACTTAGAACTCAAGAACAAGGTTGTTTTTTGGCTGAACACTAACAGACCCCTCCCGGGGTATGTACAAGCAGAAATCTTACATGTTCGCAGAGTGGGCTGGGTTGGACACAAACAAAAAGATCTTTCTGGGGACTGTATAATAGTCAATTTTAGAGACAGTCGTGCTGTAAGATACATCTGTGGGAGGAATAATTATAGAACGAATGGTGGGATCCAAAGTTTGGATTTGACTAATTTTTACCCGTCGATGTATTCTAACGTGACTACATCAAACTGATGGCAGCAAGGGGAGTAAAGGGACAGAAATGGGGCTAGTTTTAATATACCAACATCTAATCGTTACGACATATTGCCGGGATTGGAGGACATTGATTGGCTTGCCACAGACATTTCTCTTATTAACCCCATAATGTCTACGAGACCTTGTGGCCTCAGGACTGGTTATGATAACTGGGGTGTGAATGCGATCAAGGCAAAGGATGGGGTAGGCTCCGGGGATCTTATGAGAATTGAGCAGATGTTATTGAATGATAGCATCTTAGATGCAAACCCATCCTTAGGGGCTAATTTGTATCTTAAGTGTACCATGGGTACGCTGGATAGCCAAACGAACAAGGAAACATGGTCATTTGTGAGCTGGAACATCGCAGGCCTAAGGTCAAAATTAGAAAACGAAAATTGGGTAAACCTTGTGAATAATCATGATGTTGTTAGTCTCCAAGAAACCTGGACCACGACCCCTGATCATGTCAATGGTTTTAAAACGTATTTCTCCCCAGCCATCAGCTCTGCCCATGGTTGGGCTAAAGGGGGCTTATGTACCTATGTGTCCAATATGTTATTATGCACTAAAGCAGAAATTGTTTTCAACAATATTTATTATCATATTATCAGCATTGTTATTGACAATGTGTTTTCCTTGGTTTTGGCAAATTTTTATAATAAGGTCTGTGTTATATGGGCAGGAGACTTTAATTGTTCCTTATGTGTAAGAGGGGAGAGAGGAACATGTGGTGTCATGCTGGATAAAGATACCAGTCTTAGCCACTTTGAGCATACCAAGTGTGGAGACCATCTAAATGAAGTCATCTTGCATTCTGTCCATCACCTGTTGTTTTTGCCTTTGTCGCCCCGAGTGGGATGGGTATGCTAAGACGTGAGTCCCATGCTCTCTACACCACTGGAGTCAAGCTATCCAGGCTGATGACGGCAGATAGCCAGAAACCGTTCCTTGGATGCTTGATTCCGGTCCAGGAAAGACATGGCTTGGCAGTTCGGGCTGGCCTGTTCCCATGAGGCACAGGGTCAAGGCTGATTTGCCTATGGCCATGTCTGACCTGAGGTGGTGTGGAGTGCAAAAAAAGATGGATTTAGGCCCAGATCTCTGTATTGGGGTGAATGTATGACAATGTTCTGCATTCTGTCCATCACCTGTTGTTTTTGCCTTTGTCGCCCCGAGTGGGATGGGTATGCTCAGATGTGAGTCCCATGCTCTCCACACCACTGGAGTCAAGCTATCCAGGCTGATGACGTCTGATAGCCAGAGACCGGTCCTTGGATGCTTGATTCTGGTCCAGGAAAGACATGGCTTGGCAGTTCGGGCTGGACTGTTCCCATGAGTCATAGGATCAAGGCTGATTTGCATATGGCCATGTCTGACCTGGGGTGGTGTGGAGTGCAAAAAAACGATGGATTTAGGCCCAAATCTCTGTACTGGGGTGAATGTATGACAATGTTCTGCATTCTGTCCATCACCTGTTGTTTTTGCCTTTGTCGCCCCGAGTGGGATGGGTATGCTCAGACGTGAGTCCCATGCTCTCCACAACACTGGAGTCAAGCTATCCAGGCTGATGACGGCTGATAGCCAGAAACCGGTCCTTGGATGCTTGATTCCGGTCCAGGAAAGACATGGCTTGGCAGTTCGGGCTGGACTGTTCCCATGAGGCACAGGGTCAAGGCTGATTTGCATATGGCCATGTCTCACCTGGGGTGGTGTGGAGTGCAAAAAAACGATGGATTTAGGCCAGATCTCTGTACTGGGGTGAATGTATGACAATGTTCTGCATTCTGTCCATCACCTGTTGTTTTTGCCGTCATCTTCGGGTGTGGCATGGGTTTTGTGAATAGACTGGCCAGCCCTGAGATGCCTTTTTTTCCCACCTTTAGCGGTAGAGGGGCAAATTCAACAATCGATTACATAATCTTGACGGCCAGACATGGGGGTATCATTCAGGCATTTAACACCCTCGAAAATTCATTGAGTGACCACTTTCCCCTTAGTTGAGTTCTTCAAGGCAGACCTAGGGCACTACGTGGAAAGGATATGCCTTAATCACGAGTAGATTACATCTCTATGGCTAGGAAAAATGGTTACTCTTTAAAGTAGACAAAAATTATCCCGGAAGATTTTCTTCAAAAACTAATAAGGAGTACTGAGCCCCAGTTTTACGCCTGTACGGATGTGAATACTGAAGATACTGATATTATAAAAAACTTTTTATTAATTACATCACAAATTAAAAAGCTACTATGGGTTGAAACAAAAGGTGTTAAAAAAAGTCAAAAAGCTGGTTTGATACGGCCTGTGCCAAGGCCTATTCAACCCTTAAACATGCTTGAAATGCCCCAGTCAAAGATAGTATCCTAATTAAGGACTGTAGAAATGTCTATAAGCAGACCCTAAAAAAGAGAAAGGATATTTAAAAAAAAGAAGCATGGGATACCTTGTGCGAAGCATCATTAAGTAGAGATACTGCAGCTTTTTGGAAAGCTGTTAATGCTCCTCTTCTGAATTATAACGTTTCAGCTAGATTAGAAGTAGCCATAACTGAAAAAGAGTTAGTGAAGCACTTTTTCAGAATTAGACTCTGCTGAGACACCAGAGGAAGATCGCTTAATACAGGAAAACATAACTGGAGATTACTGCCATTTAAAAAATAACTTGGTACCTGATATCTCTGTAGCAGAGGTGAATGCTAGTATTAATGCAAGCCTGGGGGGCAAGGCACCTGGCTATAACAGGGTCCCGGTGGATTTATACAAAAATAATGTAGGTCTCTGGGCCCCAATCCTCACCCGACTTTTCAATGCCACGTTTCGAAATGGCCTTCTATCTTCCTGCTGTGAATCGGTGATAGTTCCCATATTTAAAAAGGGGGACAGAGCTAGTTGTCAATGCTATCGCCCAATATTGCTCCACCATTAAAGTTTTTGGGCGAGTAATTTTAAATAGGCTTCAAACGTGGGCTGACGCAAACACAATAATCAGCGATATACAATATGGTTTTAGGAAAGGGCTTAGTACAATCAACAAGTGCTTGAACTTGCATATTTTAATAGAAAAATATACAAAAGCCAAGGAGGGTCGAATGTTTTTAACTTTTATAGATTTAACCTCTGCATTCGACTGCGTTTCACACAGTAAACTTTGGCTGGTTATGGAAAAACTGGGGGGAGACACATCAATTATTAATTTCCTTCGGGAACTTTATTCAGGTGCATCCGCTAGAGTTAGA
The DNA here is from genome assembly GCF_964261635.1 of Lissotriton helveticus. Lineage (NCBI taxonomy): Eukaryota > Metazoa > Chordata > Amphibia > Caudata > Salamandridae > Lissotriton > Lissotriton helveticus. The sequence continues at coordinate 83,643,963 of NC_136060.1, read as the reverse complement.
CACGGAAAAAATGGTGAATGTACAGAATCCTTTGACATCGCTAGGGGAGTACGACAAGGCTGCGTCCTGGCTCCGTTTCTCTTTACACTCTATATTAATGATGTGGAGACTACATTACTGAGGGAGTGCAGGGATATGCCGATGGTGGGGGAAAGATCAGTCCCAGCATTGTTCTATGCCAAAGACGCAGTCTTGATGGCCAGAACTCCGCTGGCCATGCAAAGCTTAGTTATCTCCTTTGCAGATTTTATGATAGGCTTGGACCTAAGGATAAACTGCTCAAAGACCTTTGCCATGTCATGCGGTTTGGGTGCACATAAAAAGAGAAAGGTAGTTTTTATTGGTTCTTCCCCAGTTGATTTTACTCCAACTTTCTCTTACTTAGGAGTTTTGTTAGATCATACAGGTCTATGGAACACCACAATTAAGACTCCGCTAGAGTGCAGCAGAGAGCAGCACGTGGGACGCCAGAACGCCAGATCACCATTATTCCACGGCGGAGCACAGCAAATGAGCTGAGCTGAGTTAGCTGAGCCAAGACGAGCAAATCCTATCAACTCCACTACTCTACCATGCGCGGCTGATCCGCCTCCCCTGACTCCCCACGGCCACGCCACGCCAGACAGAGCACGCCAGACAGAGCACGCCAGACAGAGCTTCAGACAAGGCACCCAGCACTCGTCCCGCAGCACCCGGTACTGGGTACTGGGGTGAGAGGGGAGTCCCAGGAGAGATGCGGTGTTGCGGTAAAACGGCAAACAACCACGGGGGATTAACGTAGCCCCCCCGCGGCTCTCCACGGAATCTGTTTCTGGCCCAGCCGCGGCCGTGGGAGGCGCCCATGTGCAGGAAGTACCTGGGGTAAAGGGGGCGATGCCACACCGCTGCCAACCTTGAGGGGGCACGCCGGTCGACAGGTGAGAAGTTGAATTGGCCCCTGTCCCTGTTAAGCGTCCGGCGGTGCGCTGGGCTGAGGCTGGTACCGTATCAAATGTTTACAGTCGCTCAGCGCCTAGGGGTGTGATGCCTCAGGGGGTGCAGCTTACGGACTGACTGACCGCTGGTCGCCTGATCATTGACCACTGGCTGCTGCTGATCCGCCGCCCGCTGCTGAGGCAGCTCATAGGACCTCAGCCGGTTTGCTCCCTTGCGCCGCTCAGAGACTCAGAGACGACGGTGCCCTTGGGGAGGTGCTATACGACTGAGTGCACAGAGGGGCTGAGCGGTGGCGACCATTAATGAGTGAGCTGGCATCTATAGAGTTAGAAGGAAGAGCGATAACTGGCAACTTTCATCTGCGCAGCGAGCCGGAACTCAGTCAGACTGTTCTTGGGCTGTCGCTGTCTTCGCAGTTCCTTCCCATCACTTTTGGGCTTTCATCACTCTTGAGAGGAGACAAGGGGTGTGTAAGTCCCACCCCCGTCAAGCCCGCAAATAATACCTTGTCGGCCCGCCATGGAGACCTCTAAGCAACTTAGAAAACTACCACGGAGAAAGGGCACTACTCTCCGTTCCGCCTCCCCCGGGGGGGTTCAACAGGAGTCGTCGCCACCGCAAGATAAAATGTCACACTCTGGTGGCCTACCATCGCAATCTCGGATTAAGCGACTTTTTGGGTAAAACTGTTTTCCAAAATGGTTCTCCCTCTTTCCAAGCAATACAGCACGACGCGGATTCAAATGCTGATACTCAGATTGACAACCACTGCTCTTCCAGCCTTACCTATATCAAAAGTCCAACCCCGGAGAACCCCCCTCTACCCACGCCCAAATCCTCTGCTTCACATGAGACCCACCAGCTGCATACGCTTTCCCAGGAAGACGTCATCACGACCAAGGACAGCTTTTTTGTCTCACTAAGTGCCTCCTCCATAGCCCCGGGAAATCTACCCTCACCAGTCTTCGGCTCTGATTCCTTAAACATCACTGCACTAAACATCGCGACTAAGCTCCAAGTCCAAGCTCAAGTCCACGGCAGCGTCTTGTCCATATCGTCAGAATACTCTGACAACTGCAACGCGGCTGATTCAACACCGAAGCCCCCACCACAACACAGCCTAAGCTTATGTCCAGGGGCACCCCCAATCAGCCATAACGACCTCTCATCTCTGAACAAGAACCCAAACTATGAAGGCCCTTTGCTACCCAGCAAATTATCCAACCGATTCTTGGCTTCCTTAGAAACTCGAATCAAAGAATCACTCGCTCACTCTCTGGGCTTCGGCCCGCATTCAAATTCTTTTAGAACTCTACTAGAGGATCAGGAATCACCCGTGTTTGCCTCTTTGGACCGCACAAACTCTATCTCGGTCTCATTGGCATCTCTTCATGCAAAGCAAGATGCAATCGCTAAAGCCACGCTATGGCAGTCGCAGAAAATGAAACTGCAGATCGATCTAATGCAAACTTTGGCTTTAGCGCTGTCGGACTTGGGTTCCAGGACAAGCTCACTTGAAGGCTTGGTGGGGCCAACGGGCAACTCGACCTCCTGCTCTTGCTCTCCAATAATTAATAAACTCTCGTCTCTCCCCGAAATCTTGGGCGCAATCATGAAGAGCGTGAAGTGTCACAGTAATGGATATGGGTCACCTAAGTCCACGCAAGAGTCTCAAATTCCATTCACCTTTGAAGAGCCTTTATGCCCTGCCACACCAGCCGATCCACCATCAGGGAGAAAAAATACTCCCCCTTTTGTAGACCCAGCTATTAAAAGTTTGGCCAGTTTGTTACCGGCAACCAGCACGTTATAGTGGGCTCGGAACTCACAGATACTAGCAGTCTAACATCAACGCAGCTAGCAACTACGCAATCGGACTGCGCTGACACTGCCCATACTGATTCAACCCACAGTTCTTCTAATCTTCCAACGAAACCTTCACTGTCAAGGAGGGAGAGAAAGAAACTTAAAAAACAATCTAAAAAACAACGCTGAGCGAAAAGGAGAGCGGGGCTCGAAGGGTTAGCGGCACCCAGCACGCTAGCTACTAAATCAAGGGGCCTCTCTTACTTCCCCATCTTCAACCTGCCCTCAAAATCCAAAACGAAAACCACCGAGACAAGCATGACCCCTGCGGGTTCAAAGGATACCAGTGATCAGCCCGGGCTATTAACACAGGGAGCACTTGCGGCCACAAGAGCTTTATCGAATTATATTCCACAATGACAGCGAATGGATTATCGTTAAATAAAACCACAGGAACAACTATTCATGACCAAAGCCTTGGCAGTAAGAACAACACTGTACAGTTCGTATCAGCAATGCCAGAAGCGCGGAATAGTCCACTCAAATGCAAGGGAATGGCAAAAATGTTGAACACGAACCTTCAAAATGCGATAGAGGGTAAAGCGATAGGTCGTTGTGCGTGCCATCTACCAGAGGATTCCACTAAAGTCGGTGGGGATTCCTCCATGCATATGCAGAGGAATTTTTTGTCCCAACTGACACAAGTCCCCGGAACGATAACCCAACCAGGGGGGAACAATTACCCACCTGAAGCTCGCCCCCAACATCTGAAGGTGCCAGATCTTTTAACTGAAATAGCTAGGAGTCAGAATCACCAACGCCCGGAAAATGGAGCAGAACTCGTCTAATTTCCTCACTATGACCATAAGGGCCCATATTATATTCTTAACAGAAATAACCTTATCTGTCTACTCAACTGTGTTCCAGCGCTGTCCGGGGTCTCTTCCTCAGACCTTACATTGGTCAAGTTCTCCTCAATACCAGGGAAAGGGGGTTCAGAGGTCCACCTTTACAACGTGGTCCCAGGAATCCATCAGGAATGCAATTTTCAGGGAAGCTAGTCTATTTGAAAACTGGGGTATCGAAATGTGTGTTCCTACTCAACAAAAATATCCCCATGTTCTTCTCCCGCAGGCCCCAGTAAAGCAGCCTATTAGCGTACTAAAGGGGTCCCGGGGTGCAGCCCATGCCTGGCTTCCAAAAGCGTAGAAAGTGGACAATCTCATAAACATTGCATGCCATAATAATCAACGCCTGGTAAGTTGCAAACTCATCCACCCTGTCTCCCACTCTAACGACAGCCATCATGGGCATCCTGTCCCAGAGCCTCCAACCATCTCTGCCCAGCAGCGTCATTCCTAACAACGAAGCCAACCGGTTTGACTCTAAACTAACAATCACGTCCTGGAATGCGGCCGGGCTAAAGTCAACTTTTGCCTCAAAATCAGCCGTGGAATTTCTGAACAAAAGCGATATCATTTGTTTCCAGGAGACCTGGTCTTTACCCCCATCACCTCTGCTCGGCTATTACGAACTTTTTCAATCAGCCGCCCAGCCCAACTCACACGGAAGACCTTCTGGGGGCCTCTCTATTTTTATCAAGCACAGGTGTAATATAACGGTCACACCTATTCTTCGGAATATGACGAAAGGGCAGACTGTACTTATTACCGGCCTCTCATCCTCAGGCAGGGCCTTTTCCATGCTCCTAATTAACTGTTACCATAATACAACGAAAACCACAAAATCAATTGTAACAGATTTACTGATAAAACACCTGGAAGATCTTTTACTGGAATTTGCGTCCGCGGGGGACCTGTTATTACGGGACTTCAACATCAAAGACCTTGCTACCAACGCCCTTTCAGCAATTAAAACCAAAGAGCAAGAAGCGATGACCACCTTTCTAACAATTCACAACCTCCGCTCTGCTCAGCAAATTACCCTGGAACAGCATCCGAGTGCTAATTTTTTGACAACGTTTAGGAATATTTCGACTATTGATTACATCTTTCTATCACCGCTTCTGGGAAATAAACTGGTTAGGATGGAAATTTCTTACCGCTCGGAGAGCGACCACAAACCCCTAATGGTAACAATGCACTTGCAAATGCCAGTCGCCGTCGAAATAACAGAAGTGGGGTACTCAACGCAGGTCAAACTCCACACCTTGGCTAGAAGAATCATATGGGACTCATCGGGCTCTGACAAGGTGGAAACTTGGCTTTAGGGCGAAACTCCTAAATTCAGGAACAATGCTCCCACAGATTTACATCACTGGTGAGACAACGCCATCGTCAAATTGCAAGATCTCTTAGCGGGCCCTGTGTCTCATCATAGATTACCCGGGCCACGCCCTAAGCAAACCTATGATCCAGTTCTTGCCTCCCAAAGAAAGACCCTTAGGAGGGCTGTGCGCCGGCACAAATTGATCGGAACTGTACACACTGCCAATAATGTGGCCTCACTGCGAAAGACCTTTAAGAAACTTTTGTGGGAGAACAAGAGACTAAAAGAACAGAATGAGTGGCTACAAATATTCGCTTTGCTAAAGGGCAACAATCAGTCCCAGTTTTGGAGTCACATGAACAAGCTCCGTTCCACGAACAGGATGAGAGGGAACGCGGTTTGTGAAGAAGATTGGGCCCTGCACGTGACCCAACTATATCGTAGTGACGCCCCGGACCCCGTGGTGATTGAATTAAGAGACCGTGCTGACTCCACCCAAATAGAAATTCATGAGCTGACCACTGTAGCCGAGGTCTCCAGGTATCTGCGAGTCATGAAGAACGACGGTGCCCCAGGGCCCAACGGCCTTCCTGCCGGGGTATTCGAATGTGCCCTGGAAGAGTGGGCGGAACTTTTGACTCCCCTATATAACAACGTGTTTAAGACATGTCAGCTACCGGACTCATGGTTAGGCTCGATTCTGTGCCCCATATTTAAGAAAGGAGACTCCACGCTACCAGTTAATTATCGACTCATTGCCCTACTAGATCTCGAGGCAAAGGCATATGCCCGGTATCTTCTAAGGTCGCTTGCAAAATGGGTTGCAGAAAATAACATCATACCCTACTACCAAACAGGGTTTCGGGCATCGGCCTCCACAATAGACAACATTACAACTCTAGCCATTCTGAGTCAACAAGCAGCACAAAAAAAACATCTCCCACTTTACTGCTGCTTTATAGACTACAGTGCGGCCTTCGATAAAGTGTCTCGTAACATCTTATGGAGGAAGCTGAATAAGTGGGGGATTCCGCAGAGCGTTCTAGGAGCACTAATTTCCCTGCATAAGAACACGTGGGTGCGAATTAAAACCGGCCCAAAGATAGTCTCTTCAAAAATCGCCACTGAAGACGGGCTAAAGCAAGGCTGCGTCCTTGCCCCTCTCTTGTTCAATCTTTACACAGCTGACCTTGGAACATTCCTGGAGAATAGTAATCTTCTTCCGCCACAACTGGGCCCCGCAAAAAGGACTCTGCACATATTACAATACGCTGATGACATTGTAATAATGGACCAAACAAAATCGGGTCTCCAAAGAGCCTTAAGTATGCTCCATACATACAATACTGTCAACGCCCTTAAAATCAACCAGGAAAAGACCAAGGTACTGATATTTGGCCGATGCAAGAATAAGAAATGTCTAAAGTGGAACATTGGGCCTGACAGGATTAATACAACTTCAAAATATAATCACCTGGGAGTCTGGTTCAACGAGACGTCTAGACCAGTAGCTCATCTAGCCGCCCTGAAAAAGAGAGCAGGAGCAATCACATACTCCCTGACCCGACTGAACCTGTCCTTGGGCAGCCCCTCCGCAGAATCCATTCTGAAGGTGACCAAAGCTACTTTACTTCCTGCCTTAACCTACGGGCATCAGGCCTTCCCCGGCGCATGCTCTGTTAGTCTTGACCTTGCTCAAATTTCTACCTTTAAAAAAATCTTCCATCTCCCAAGTTTCATCCAGCGGGCAAGATACCTTTGAAGCTGGGCCTACAAAGATAATCAATCTATTGTGAGGCAGACACCCTGAAGTATTTTATAAGGACATTAAAAGCTGGAGACAATACCTTAAACTCCCAGCTAAAAGAAACTCTTTCTTGTACTGGTAACCCTTGGAACATTCAGATTGTAAAGGCCATAACAGTGCTAGAGATTGACAACTTATCTCTTCTTTCAGACACCATTCCATACTCAGTCTGGAAAAAAACATATCAATAAGCAGGTCAAACTAATCTCCCATCGTATGGACCTTAAGGCTGTAAAAACATCTACCATTTTGCTCCCCTTGAACTCCTCGTATCTTCCCAGGAAACCGCAATCTTATCTCCAGGAAAATTGAAATGCAGTGGCACGGAAGAACATAATGTTTATGCGACTTCTAGGCCTGCGTTCGACTGCCTTTAACAGATGGGCTCCAACAAGTGAGGGGGGGCGCCTGCAGATTGTGTAATTAGCACTCCGAATCATGGCTGCATCTTCTGTGCTGCTGCCCCGCCTTGGCAGCCCCTAGAAGGTCTCTTTTAAAACGTTTGTATGTAAAATGGGGCATTAGGACATGCTGGGAGGCCTCGGCCCTGTGTTTTACGTCCACAGACACTCAACTACTTGCAAGGTCTGGAAAATTTGTGAGACTTTTGGACAATCTTTTTTTACCTTCCTTGGTTCCTGTGTTCCCACCACCTCCCCCTCAAAAACTCATTACAGACTTTTTTTGTCCCCCGGTCTAGTATCCTCTGTTTTAATCTATTTTTTATTTTGGGCTTGGTACAGTAATATGTTTATCTTGGCAACTAAAATACTGTTTCCTTTATAAGTGTAATGGTCATTAAGCCTGGAGAGTTGTTTTTCCGCTCTGTCTTTTTAATACGATAAATGTGATAATGTTGATTTTCGTAGCAATGGTTTTAAGTAGCTGTGCTAAAGTAATAAAAAACTTCAAACATCAAACTTCAAGACTAGAAAGTTATTGTACTGCAAATCAATAATGGCCTTAAAAAACTCTAGTAAAAAAATCGTCAGGAAGCCTATTGGGGAGATGTTAATAGTGTATAAAGCTACTTGCGTAGCAATCGCGACATATGGCGCAGGCTTGTGGGGGCATGCAATTGTAAAATCATTACAGGTGGTGGAAAACCTTTTCATGAAATACCTTCTAGCCGTTCCAAAAAGTGTCTCCAGATATGTTTGCCATGCAGAACTTGGGGAACCATATCTGGAAGATATTATAAAGACAGCCCCGGTACTGCTATGGCACAGAATCTGGACGACTGATAAATGTGGGTTAAACCGTTCCATTATGAATAATGTGGTTGGGCTAGAAAAGAGCGGTAAAATTGGATGGCTGTGCTACGTGAAGAAGTTCTTCATGAATTTGGGTCTGGCAAATTATTATAATGAACCATCCTTCCTGTGCAACATTTCCAGGAAAGTTTTGAAAGAAAAGTGTATGACCTACCTGCATGAGTGCAGAACCACCACAGAAATGATGAAAATAACGGTGGCTACCAACGAGCAAATTGTGATTTCCAGAAAAATGCAGCCATATGTTAAATTACAAATGAGTGACTACAAGAGGTTTTTATTAACTTGTTTTAGATTTAATTTGTTGTTTAGGTCACTTAGTTTCCCCGCTAGGAATGACTGGTCGAAAATTTTGATTAAGTGTCCTTGTGACGATTTGTCAGAACAATCAGATATATATATTTTTTTCTTCTGTAAATCTTACACAATTCCTAGACGAAGGTGGGTTGTTCCTCTATTGAAGACCATGGGAATAAATCGCTGTCACCCTGCCTTTTTAGCTGTACAGAAACTCGACAATATTTTAACTATCGTATTAATTTCTCTGTTTTTAAAAAATGTTTTTAAATCACGGAAATCGATTGTATCCTGAATTATGACGAACTGACTTTGGTGCACCGGATGAATTTGTTATGTTTATTAACTGTGATTTTATCTGAACTTTTATGGTTGTTGTGTTTTAATAACGGAATAAATAAAGAATTGAATTGAATTGAATTGTGTGTTTTTGTGTGTGTGTAAGTCTGTGTGTGTGTTTATATAGTTTATTTACATTTTGCTATAAAAAAAACCCTTCTGTGGTCCCCCTCTCTCCTCCCTCGGTCTTGTCCCAAACCATTCTGACTACTATGAACCCCAAACATCCTTCTCAATCTTCCTCCCTCCTTTTTAGGTATTCGACCGAACTAACAAGCACACATGACCACTACTTGCAAAAACGTGTTATTTACCCTTTTCAACTCCTTTCCTAACATGCTATACCTACTCCAAACTCTGTTAAATACTCATAGAATGAAGAGCAGAAACCCAACAGAACTATTGCACAACAAAATCAAAAAAACATTCTACTAACTACTAATCTTGGGTACCGGAGTAGCATGCTACTCGCCAAAAAGCACTTCAATGCTTCGTTAGGGATTATAAGTGCTATATAAAATAAATTTCCAATGTATGATATAAATCTAAACCATCCTCATCCCATACAAATCTATTACACAAACCCAGCAGCCCCTTGGTATAGGCTCTGGGCTACAGCCAAGCCCTACAGCGGCCCCTGTACCATCCAAATTTGCTACACATAGCCTAGGGCTGAAAGCTCTGAGACCAGCGCAAAGTGAATGATTAAGCCACTATCACTGATCCCACACGTTCCAGCTGCACACAGTCTTTACTGAAGTACAGCAGGATTCTTGGTGCAGGGCTGTATTCCACCAAACCAGTTTTGCATAGTAAAACTACACGTGTATGTAGTTTGTGAAATCTGAACAGTGAACTCTGAATACACAAATGGTATTTGTTAGAAATGTTTGCAAATAGTCAAAGCCACTGGCAATCTCTCTGGGTAGCATTCCATACAATCTTTTTTTGCCCACACTGCCACTCTAGACCGAGAACTGCTTCATGCAAATCTGTATTGATGGTGTTCCTCATAAGAACAGTCCATCTGGAAGTGCCAGTCAAGGTCACCTATGCAGTCTTGTCCGCCTTTAGCCACTTGTGCGACAACATACAAAAGGTGATAGGAAGAATGCTTCCAAACCACAGACCATTACTTTGGGATAAATTCCAACTCACTGTTTTCACTCACTGTGCCAATCTAGAGACCAGTTTTATGTAGATCAGTGCTGACCCTGCTCCTCATGGAAAGAGTACATCTCTCTTTTTTTTAAAATAATTTTTATTAAGTATTTTCCAGTTAAACAAACCACCCCCGCTCACCACCGCCCACCCTTCTCAGACAGTACATACAAGTTATAAGAAAACGACAAAACATACAAATTAAAAAATTTAAAAAAACAATATTTTCACATTGCGCCAGGAATCTTGACAAAACCATTTCAGGTACTTTTCAGGTACATCCAGAAAGAACATACATAACATAGATTATCTTCATTCATTTACTCCTAAAATAATTTCATAATAGTGTGGACTGTAACTAGTTCAGAACCGTAGGGAAATCTAGCCAGTTCCGTTATGTTCCCGCATCCACTTGCCTTGTGGATCCCATATTTTCAAGCCCATTTTACGTTTTGCACGTCCTTTCCTTCTATATATGGCTGTTTCTAGACTACATATCGCCAGAAATCTGGCGTGCCATTGTTGAAATCCTGGTGAGAAAGAGTACATCTCAAACTACTAAGCAAGACCCCCCCTTTTGTTGGATTTTGATCACTCTGCAGAGTCATCCCAAGAATGTTTCCTTTTTTCCCTCCTGATTTGCTGAATTCGTATTTGTGCGCCTTAGTACTGTGTCTAATTTAACACTGCTAACCAGTGCTAAAATGGCTGTGCTCACTCCCTAAAACATGGTAACATTGGCTTACAGCTGAGTGGAATATTTAATTACATATAAGTTCCTAGTAAAGTGGTACACCATATATCGAGGGCCAGTAAATTAAATGCTACTGGTGGGCTTGCAGCACTTATTGTTCCACCCAATGAAGTAGCCTTTTAAGCATTTGACACCTGCCATTGCAGCCTGTGTGCAGTTTTAAGCTGTCAATACGACTTGGCAAACTAAACCTTTTTCCAAGCCTAAAAACTGCCTTCATAATTTAAGTAAGGTCCTCCTTATAGTAAGCCCTAAACAGCCCACAGGGTAGTAAGTAAGTTAGTAAGTGAGAAAAGATACAACAAGGTTACCTGAGAAGTGGCATTGGTGCTGGGTTGGACCCGGCCTGTTGACTCTCTAAGTCTTGGACAGTGCCCCTATCACACTAAGTACCAAGAACTCCTGCACATTCATGCTTTGAAGAAAAACATTACCAGGCTAATCTTATCTACTTTTTACTGTGCCATAAAACGTTGTTGCTGCACTGCAATCTTTAACCTGCACTCAATCGTCTCCATCACTTTGCTGTTCAGACTGACCAGGGAGGTTATTCTACTTTCTGAACTGCTGCTAAATCTCCACTCAAAAAAAGGGAAAACATTAAGAATCTGGACTGTGGGCCACCAAGGCTGAGGGACTTGATCTCTTTGCAATTTTTACTGTGCTCTTAATCGTGGCTACTAGCCTTTTAAATTGAATTTTTATTGTTTTACAAGAGATAGTTGTTTTTGTAAAGGTTTGAACTAATCATACAATAAAATATAACTTACTTACTTACACAGGGTAGTGTTGCATTATATTTAAAAAGTGGGAAGTGTACTTTTAAGTTTTATATGCCCTGGTAGTGAAAAACTCACAAATTCATTTTACACTACTGTGAGGCCTACCTCTCCCCCAGGATAACACTGGGTTACCTTATCACATGTAATGAGTGATAACTTTTGTTTGGGAGCAGGTAGAAATATCATCTTTGGTGTCAAGGAATTATAATGTAAACCCCTCTTTAATGTTGAATCTTAAGTCACTAAAAAATGAAAATGCTACTTTTAGAAAGTTGCCTCTTTATTGTCCTTACAATTTGTTGCCTGTGGTCTGCATCTGGGTCACAGGGCTAGGTGCAGTTGGCTCTCTATATTTCTCCCGGACAGCCACACAATAGAGGGACTGGGTTTTGGCAGGATGCACCAGTTGGGCAAGATAAGGGGAGCCCAAAGACACTGCCTCAGCTCACACACAAAGAACTTCATGCTAGCTTTTCGTGACATCCTGGGACTAGGACAGGGAAAGGACATTCCAGATAATTCTTAGGGGGAAACTCTAGTACTGTTTTTACAATTCAAAGCTGGCACCATGTATAAAATGAATACCCTCAGACCATCTTTTCAGTTCACATGTGGACCTGTGGAAGTACCCTGCTTCCTGTGGCCTGCTGTGTACCTCTGAGGACTGCCCTGCTGTCCTTAGAGAACTGCCCTGCTGCCTGAAGCTTTTCTTGTGCATTCAGAGGACTTCCATGCTGCTTGAGACCTGCTTTTCCGCTTGATACCAGGACCACCAGAACGACTCCAAGGGCTAGTTCGCAGGTCTCCTGATCACAGCCTCAGGGGCAGAACATGCTCCAACCACCTTGAATCTGCATCTATACCCAGCCTGAGTAAGTCTTGACCATCCCAATGATCCCCCTTCAGTCCTGGATCTTTGGGAGTGAAGCTGAAGGTGCACAAATAGGCCAAACTAAAAATGTGGGACTTGGAAATGTTTCTGCCACAAAATGCCCTGAGAACTGTCAAAAGACTAGGACCTCCCTGCTTGCCGATCCATCTAAGGAGGATCATTGGTCGGCTTGACTTTCTGGTAGTTCCTGCCACATTCTTCTCCGCAGCAGCAAATCCTGTTCAGCAGCTCTTCTTCAGAAGTGTATGTAGTCACATGAGTCCTCCCAAAAAGAGATCAATTCCAAATGTAGAAATCTTCATAGCAAATTTGTCCAGTGGATCTCTAATGAAAACACCACCTCATGGGATATCACCGGCTGCCTTGCCCCACTGAACTCTACCTTTATAGACATTTTTTCCAAACATTTCTTCTGAGTTCAAAGGTAAGCGGTGACAGGGCCCAGTCCACTTTGTTATCCTGAACAGCGCTCCTTCATGGTCTGCCATAAATTTCTACTTTGCTCCGGTCTCTTGTGATTAGATATTAGTGTTTGGCACTTTGATCTTTTAGCCGCCTGATTTTAATAAAAGCCTTAAAAAATGATAACTTCAGTTGTATGTAAATGTATTGTATTGCGACTTATATAGCGCACGTATCACCCGAAGGTATCAAGGCGCTTGCTTAGGGAACCCGTCCTGGTATTCCCCTGTGAGATACCCCAGCAGGGTATCCACAAGGTGAAAGCCAGGCATCCCGCCACGAGGGGCTGTAGTGGAGATTAAGCAAGCTATTGCCCAGAGTCGCAGAGTGTGACCCCGTGAGTCGAGTAGGCACCGGAGCGAGAATTGTCGAGTCCGTGGAATTTTGAGCCCGAGACCCGCCGAGGTGGGGAATCGAACCCTGGTCCACGGCCGATCTCAGCTTCCGGGTCTGCCGCCTCTAACCACTGAGCCACGCTTCTCCACTCCAAAGTTCTACTGATTGGATTTTTGTCAGCTTCTAAATTAGTGCTGGATCTTTCTTGTGTTGTGTTCTCACTTTATTACTGTTTAAGTACTGCATAAATACTTTACACATTGCCTGTAAATTACGCCTGACTGCTTTTGTCCCAAGATACCAAAAGAATGAGCTCAGGATAATTTAGTGACTTTTTGTGGTACACCTTGACGACGATTGTGGCTGTTGCTCGAGTAGAGTTTAATCCTCCTCAACCAACAAACCAATTTCTCACCCACGCCTTTACCTAGGAAGGAACAAATGTCATTCCATACTGGTTTCAACCTAGTGGAGCTTTGTCAGTGGGTTATAGCTCGGATCCTGTGGCACAGAGAGCAAGGGCCCCATGTATGAGCCAACCCTTGAACAGTTAGGGTGCTACATCGAACACAAAAAATGTGTGTTTTCTCTAAAGCCTAATTTGGATTTTGGATGTTCTTGTCTGCGAGGGAATGGCTGGCAAAAAAATTATGTACTGGATTGTGGCCCAGTCTACCTACCAGAGGCGGAAAATCATTCAAGCAATCCACCCTTCACTTTTTGTGTTTATATCAGTGGGCACCTTAAATGTGACGGGTAGCCCAGATGATTTGTGCCATGCTCACTTTGCCAAATGAGTCAAGCTGTACATAATTTATGAAGTTCAAGTAAGCTAAAACTGTTTTGGGGTTACTTTTGTTCCCATTCATAGGAGATCCAGCTTAGCAGTTAGAACTGAACTGTTCCTGTTTGAACAAGACCAAGGCTGATTTACATATGCTGCTTTCTTTCTCAAGTCTAATGGTGGGCAAAATATCAGTCGACTGAACTGCAGTCCAGAATACTTTTCAGAAGCTGAGATTAATTCAAGCAATTCACCAATCATTTTTTTGTGCACCTTGGTGTGACACAATGAGTGCAAAGGATACGCTGAGATGTGGGCCTTTGGGTAGCAACCCATCCTGTTCTGGCTCTGCAGCAAATGTTTTCAGTGGCAGCCAATCAGGTTTCTCAGTTTTATGAATCATCTGTGGTTCCACATTGAACCAGCGGAAAAATTGTTACAGCCTTCATTTTTATATTTTTCATTGACAGGTTTGGCAAATCTCGCATAACGGTCCAACCATCAAGATGTCTGTATATTTTTTATGACTCATAATTGTTTTGCCTCGGACAGGTGCTTGGAGGATTTGCATGTTTCTCACTAGCCTGTGTAATGCAGCCGGGTGAGGACGATGCAAAGTGCGCATGCCGGTTTGGTGGGGTCTTGGGCTGGTCTAACCGTCATGCACACTTTAGAGTGTGCTTTACACACCTCCCCCACACCCTGCACTAGCCAGCCTGAACTACCTGCCTGCTCCGCACCCGATCAGGTAGGAACACTAAAATTACAATAACGTTAGTTATGGTTGTTTTAGCTTTCCTTTTTACAGAGGAGCCGCTCCCTCCGATTTCAGAATATAGGTCCAGTAGTTTATGCTCTAGTAGTGACTGCTTTTCTCTACAGAAACAGAACAGAGTGTTCAACAGTTTCGAAAGTCTTCCTACAATTGTTGTCACCGTTGACTGATCTCAAAGAAACCTCCAAGCTCAACTCAATTAGGCTGAAGGAAAGTTTCCAATAGTTCCGCCAGGGGCAGTTCCTCCTTTAGGGCGGAGGAACATCGCCCCACTGCTTTCTCACAGTGCGAGAAGCAGAAACATAAAATGGTATTTTAAATACCATTTTATGCTTCTTGCTTCTCACACTGTGGAAAGCAAAAGGTTAGGCCTGGTTGGGGGGAGGGCGGGCGGGTGACCGGGTCGGGGAGAAGTGGATTGCCGAATACTATAGGGCCTGACTGTTTGGTTAGCCCTCTGGGGCTGACCAAACCAGTCATGCGAACTCTGGATTTTCTCTATGTAGGAAGTGATGTAGCAGGGATTTGCAAAAAGGAACCTGCTCAAATTGACACCCCATAATACTTACTAACAGTAAGTAGTAATAGAAACTAATGTGCACCTTACACACAAACACGAGGGAAATAGCTTTGCGCATGAATGCACTAATGTAAAATAATACATGAAAGAACTAAAAAACGTATTTATACGTATGCTTTGAAAGAAACGAGAAATAATGCATGACTAGGCCGCATGTGCATTTCATAGTTGGCATGTTGCATCTTGCTTTGAAATAATAAATAATGCCGCAGTTGCTTAAAGCATAGCTAGGTAACCCCAATGCGGATTAGTGCAAAGGTGGGTGGTAAAGAGTGAAAAGTGCATTATCATATAATTAATGAATGTTCATATTTCATTTGCTATAGTGAGCTGGATCAAAAGCCATTTTCCTTAACTTGGCCGAATAGGGGAGGGGTGAACAAAGGAGTGAAAGGATCTGTTAAAGGCAAGACAAAACCGCTGAGCACGGCAGAATAGACATAGGGGTTGGAGGCCAATGTGATGATTGTCTGCTAAGTGATGTGCCCAACCGTGGGACCAGAGACTCCATCCGAGGACGATGCTGAAATGTATTAATTAAAATGTTTAAACGTATCTTGTGTAAACATCGTGAGAACGAGTCAAGAACCAAGCTATGGTAAAGGATGTAGAACAATAAAGGGCCAGATGTAGGTAGCTAAATACCGGTCGGTAACGGCCAAAAATCGGTGAATTTCCCGTTACCGACCGGTATTTAACCCCTCCCAATGTAGGAGGCTGTAAATAAGGATTCGGTAATTTACCAATTCCTTATTTTAAGGAATCAGTAAAATACTGATTCTTTATTTTAAGGAATTGGTAAATTACCGAATCCTTAAAACCTATGTAGGTAGCACTTAAGTGTGTGCATTTTTGCTTTAAGGATGTGTTATTTACCACCAACTAAAAGTTAGTGGTTAATACCCAATACCTTTAAAAAAGCAATTATTTGCTTTTTTCAAAGTCCCTTTTGTGGCAGACATACATACCCTTAGGGCATGTATGTGCGCCACATGTGCACACATGCACGATTCAGGGGTGCAACAGGGTGTCAATGTGACACCCTGCAACCCTTGAATATGCTCCAGCTCGACTCTGTAATAGTGAATGGCTTCCCATTCATTCCTATGGGCCTCCAGGCCCATAGGAATGAATATGAAGGTATTCCTAATTACCGAATCGGTATTACCAATTCGGTAATAAGGAATATTACAGAATTGGTCAATTTTACAGATTTTTTACCTACATCATATTTACCGATTCCTAAATACCGAATCGGTAAAATTTGGTATTTAAGATTCTGTAAATTGAGATTGCCTACATCGGGCCCTAAATGACTGAATTCTAAGTGAAGTCACCGTGGTGTGACAGAGCCACCTCCTAAACTCACCAATCATCCGTTGAGTTTCGTAAAATATTTCAATTAAGGGACAGACATGTAGGTTTTAGGGTATAACTGGGGTGCCTTTAGGGGTGTGGTTTAAACTTGCAGGGAGAAAGAGAAGACGGGTGAATGCGTCGCTGTTCGTAGGTTTGCATAGAGGTCTAGCTGTTCCTGTCCCTGTCCTGCTCCGGGGTTCTGATATCTTTGTTCTCTGATTCTATTTCAGGGAACCCCCACCATCACCTAGGCTAAGGGGGTCTTTTTCCACAGACCGTTAGGTTTGTCTCATCTGACTCATTCCTGCAAAAATTATTTGCAAATGTATTTAGTCTCTGAAACTTTTCTCTCTTCACCTATTTACTCCGTCATAGGTATATTGATACGTATTATTTTAGATGAATCTTTTGTCTCCTCATCTATCCCCTCTGTTAGGTGTATTTTGTTTCACTTTTAATTTTTCTGAAATTTGTGTCTCTTAATCTATACACTCTTTCATGCACAAATGTCATTGCTTGTATGATGAGTTTGTATTCATTTGAAGTTGCTGATGTTTTCTCTCCCTTTGTGAATTTCATTGTTTGCATTTTGTGACCGTATGCAAATGAACATTAACCTTTAATTTTGAGATAAAACTTTATTAACTTTACTGAGAGTCTGTGATTTTCTAGCTAACTGAATAGTTAGTTAGACAGTATTATTATTACCATCAACTATTCAACTAATTGGTTCATCGACCAAGTGGAAGAAGAGTTGATGTATAAATTAGATACGAATTTTATGATGTCACTCATGGATTATAGAAAGAAAAGTATTGAACGTATATAAATTGACCCCAGCGCATCAGGGATTTGGGTAAATGTGTATGGGTCATTGTGACGTGATAATATTGAGTATTGATCCCTGATCAGGTATTAGACTTGCGCTGGATCAGCTGCATGCTGCCTACATAGAGAAAATGGCCTCCCCATAGGCGCCCGGCTCGGCGCCGTCCTCACTAAGCACAACACTGCCATTGCAGTATTGTGATTGGCTTAGGGGAGGGAAGGGCGGCTGCCTTCTTTCTGTTCCTGCTGGAAGCAAGAGAGCAGGAAAGCAGCAGGAAAATGTGGGAACTGGCCAGGAGCGGAGGCGGCACGGGACCCGGTAAGGTACGTTTTTATGTGTAATGCCGCCCGCAAACAACAGCGCGACCACCACCACCCGCCCCTCCACCCGCGATTCATTACAGTGGCGACAGAGTTTCACATAGTTTATTTACAAAGTGCTAAATCCATTAAGGCATCACAAAAGCCATTCCTTTGTGGAGTGCAATATAACTAAAACTATAATCATGTTTCCTGACACTGTAATACATGAAAGCGCACTTCTGTGTGCGCAAATGTAGTGCTCGAACATACAGACCAAGGAAATTGTGCACATACAAAAAACAAACATATACTTCTATTCCACCATCTTCTCTGCCTATAAAAATTGTTTGATTAACTTCCTAATGTGCGAATGAGATGGATTAGGGCATGCTCCAGGTACTCCTTATCCAATATATGCTGTAATAGGTTTACAATATACATTTTAATCTCTTTACGCTGTTAATAGCTTTTTTAAACTGTAGGTGATCGATCATTCTTGTGTAATGTAAAGTTGTCATTATGAAAATGACTTCAAGTGATAAACATTAGCAAAGAAACAAACAATGAACAGAGGTGAATTAAATTAGTATTTTGTAAAAGTGCATTAAGCTTGTTTGTAAAAAAAAATACTTCTCCACAGTCATCCTGGATTTTCTTTTGATTCATTGCAGTGGTCCCCGGGAA
This sequence comes from Lissotriton helveticus, assembly GCF_964261635.1. Lineage (NCBI taxonomy): Eukaryota > Metazoa > Chordata > Amphibia > Caudata > Salamandridae > Lissotriton > Lissotriton helveticus. Next base: position 83,625,575 of record NC_136060.1, on the reverse strand, counting down.
TGCAAGCAGCTCACAATGATCAAGTTCGTCCAACAATAAAGAGGACACTCTGGGAATCAAATGTAGGACGTCATTGGCTGAGCAACACTGCCACTGTAAATGGCGCATCAGTAAATCAGCCTGTGTTCCTTTGCCAACTGCTAAAGCTCTTTTGAAATGTTTTAATCACCAAAGATTACTATTCTACTCATAAGAAGATTATACGATTTATTTTCATTGCTCTCTCAAAAGCAAGTCGACAGTAATTCTCCAAACGACACCGTTTTTATTCCACGACAATTGACACTGCAAGCGAGCAATACAGATTATGACGCATAACATAGATTTCTTTATTTGAGTGCTTGTGTGTGCTCTGATTGGACATCAGAAACTTGGAGGGTCCAGTGAAGATAATGCGATAGCATAGGGCCCATTACACCTGACTGATGTAGGCCTTCAGATGCAACTTATCATTAGTTAGTCTTTAAGGTTGTCGTTGTTTAATATCGAATAATTCTGCGACCAATGGTTAGAAAGTTCCAACAGCCCTTCATCTTTGGGCTGTACTGGTTATTAAAGGCTCAAGCCTATAACTCGGGAAGAGAGCATTAAACAACCAATATAGAGTTTGCAGGTGTGCTATAATGCCATACTTGGAGGATTATATTAGTTTAATTAGTGGAACATGATATTTCCTATATTGCAGATTTCTTTCATGCTTTCATAAAGGTATCATATGTGTGTTATTATTCGATCTGACACCCTTGGGTGGTTCTCCCCCAAACATTTTTCCTTTAACCCTCCTGTTTGCTGAATTTGTTTTTGTCAGCTTTAGGACACTGTGCTATTTACCACTGCTAACCAGTGCTAAAGTGTTTATGCTCTCTCCCGAAAATATTGTAAAATTGTCTTACTTAATTGGCAATTTAGTTTACATGTAAGTCACTTGTAAATGTTACTCAATGGAAACAGGGACTGTACATTAAATACTACTAGTGGGCCTGAAGCACGCATTGTGCCACCCACCAAAGTAGCAAATTAAAACATGTCTCAGGCCTGTCACTGCAACCTGTAGTGCAGTTTAAACTGCCACATCCGCCTGGCAAAGTAAAAAAAATTGCTAGAACCAAACCCTTCTTTTGTTTTCTTATAAGTCACCCCTAAGGTGACCCTAAAACCTCCAGGAAGGGTACATGGTATTTAAAAAGAAAGCACATCTGTTAAAGTTTTACATGTCCTGGCAGGAAGAAACTCCCAAAGTTGGTTTTCTTTTTTTTTTTTTTCTTTTTTTTTTTTTTTTTATTGGAACACGACAAGAAAGAACAAAAAAAAACCTTAGACATACAAAATACACAAGATAACCGTTACGTAATTCATAATTCAAAACAATTTTCCAGCCTTGGCGGAATGGAACATACAAGCACACCTACTCAAATACAACTAACAGTTAAGAAGAGGGTGTAGCACAAAATAGGAGATATACATAACTGTAGCCGCTTCATTATTCATACTTAAGTCTCATAAAAATCGGAAAAAGCCCCCCAAATTTTCAATCCTAATCTTTTTTTCCTTCTTGATTCAGATAACGAGAAAAGACTCCACTCTAGCTTATACAGTTTGTATAATCGAGCTTGCCATTGTTGAAATAATGGAGGTTTTTCTTGAAGCCATTCTGCCGCAATACATAATCTAGCGACTGTCATTATAACAAAAATAAACTGTCGACAACCTGTGATTTCCTTATTTTGACCATCCTCCGGAGTCTTTCCTAACATCATCATTGAAGGAGTAATTTTTAAATTAACCTTTAAGATAATAAATACAAACTTTTCAATATCTTGAATGAATTTCCGTAATATGGGGCAAGAAAAAAAAATATGTATACAGTCGGCATTATCCATTTTACAACGAAAACATTTGCCATCATGGCCTCTTCCCCACTTTAACATTCGAACCGGTGTATAATATAAATCAAAAAGGCTTTTGAAAAATTGCGCTTTCAAGTTAGCGGACATCAGTAAATCTTTAGACATCAAAATCAGATTTCCCACTTCAATATCATTATCTCCCAATAGTTCCCTCCATTTTCCTTGTACAAAGTTGGTTTTCACTGTGGTAAGGGCAACCTCGCTCATAGACTAACACTGCGTTGCATTATTACATTTAATAAGTGTTAACCTTTTTTTTTAGAGGGGTGGAGCTTGCCTGGCTCTAAGATGCCTGCAAGAAGAGCTCCATAAGCCTGTCATTAAATCCTACACGATCCTGCTTCCATTTACTTAGAGTACCCTCAAAACCCACTCAAAGGTGCTCTAGAGTATGGTCAGAGGAGTTGCGGCCAGTCAGTTGAAAAAATTGGAGACACAGTGAGCTGGGAGGAGGGCTCTACGCAAGATCTTGGGTGCAGCCTATGTTCCAGGAGCACAGGGGCAGTTTGCACCATTCCCCGCTGTGAGGTGTAAGAGTGCCACTGGAGGAGTCGGAGCTGGGACTCCAAGTTCCCCCGGGGTCGGAAGCTGCCGTTTTGCTGAGGACCCTAAGCGGGGAGCTGCTAATGCCTGCTCCTGCGGTGCCCGTCGCATACATACCAGATAGCTTGGGGCTGGGAGGCAATACCGTGCTGGCAGTGAACGCCAGTAGACTTTCGAACAGACTGCGATGGAGGAAATAAGGTAGGAGACGGACACCTGGGGCTGCTGGGCCCGTCGCGCTCCTGCTCATCCAAGCTGTGCTGATATTTGCACTGCCCTGAGTAAACACGGAGCAGGGGGGATGCTGGAGGCCCAAGCAGGGCCTAGTTTAATGTCCAAGCTGCACTACATGCTCACAGCAGTGCTCCAGCTTGAGAACACGCTTACTACACTCAGAGGGGGGCAGGAACACTGTCATTCAGATTTATCACTAACATTCAATCTGCAGTCGGCATGATATTTTTGTGATGCTTAAAGGAGACGAAGGCAACCGCAGCAGAAAGGACTTACCATACAGAAGGCTCTAAAGCAAGTGTTCTCTGCCGCAATCCTATCCTCATCTGTTGAAATTAAGGCGACGCCGTGAGCCCCCAAGTAAGGTGCATTGATATTGCAGAGCTGAAGAGCAGAGTATGGTGAGAACCCGCGACAGATAAGGCTGCTGACCATATATTCACCCAGTCTGAGTCTCTTCTGTTAAGAGGGGTGACAAGGCCCACCGGCAGATAGTGTTGTATCAAACCTCCATGAACTGAGCATTACGGTGTGGTGTCCACTCATTCGAGACAACACAACTCGCCAATGTAAGTTGAGTGGGCCTCCAGTGTGCAGCTTGGCTACTGCGATCAGGGTAGTGGACTATTGCGAATCCCTTGAGCTCCACAACTGGGCCCATACCACAGAGATCTGTGAGTTATATTTACTTGTTGACTATTAAGTGCAACTGGTTTTACCTGGTACTCCTATTAATTGATTTGGAGATTCCAGTGAAACTTGTTCTCCTTACCACCATTAGATCGATTGAGTTAATACATACCAGGTATCCTGAAGAAGGCAAAATGTAGTGGAAGGGATCCCCGAGATCTCCCACTTCCGTGGAGGAGGAGGATCCAGACTTGGGCATGGCAAGGCCTAAGAATATTGAGAGTCTTAATGTCAAGGTAATTTGCTCCTGTAATATAATAAAATATTTGTCTCATTGGATCCGTTAAGGGACTTGCATCAGCCTGCCAAAGTCATGGATCCCCTGAGGCTCTACACGTATCAAAGTGACAAGCTGATACGCTCCTGGGAAGAGGGTAGTGCTGTGCACACTTCCCTTCTTTTTTGACTGCATGATGAGATGCTGATGACTTAGGGAATTTCAGTTGGGTTGGAGATGAGGCTTGGGAAGGCACAACGGACATGATCCGTCACATAGCATGGGAAGCATACTATACTTTTAATCTATGAGTACAGCTGGGCTACAGACAAGGTTCAATGCCGACAACATCCGCCCTCATGTGTTACCCTCAGTGTGCTTACAAAGATGTTTAGTTTACCACTTTAGGTGTGGGATTTATTTAATGGGAGGGGGGTGGGTCAACTATCAACTATGCCATGTTGCGGGGTTTATGGAAGAACATTTTTCAATCAAATTAGATGAGCATGTGATACAAAGTTTTGTCTGGCAACGCATTATTCACAGTGGTGCAGAATGCAAAGACTGCAGATAAAATGGTTTCAACAGAGGCCGAACGGAACATACATAATAGAGTAAGATTCCTGACTTGTTACGTACATGGCCTAAATAATTAAAGAAAAGAACGCAAAGTTGTTGCATACTTAAAAATACATCACAGTGCTGTAGCACTGATATAAGCGTCACATTTGACCCCTAATAGTAGTATGCTTACATAAAGACGATTGCAGGGCCATCTCTGTGCTGCTGAGTTTAATTTCACATGCCCGAGGTGTCTACACCTGGGTTAACTTGAAGTCAGACATTACACTTCAGGAAGTCGAAATATATCCAAATGGCAGGTTTGTTATCACTAGATGTCACATTGAAAGGCTAAATATGAAGCTACTTAATATATATGGTCCCAACCATGATAACCCACAGTTTTACCATTCACTTGGCTTCCACCTGCTCCAAGACACTGATCTTCCACAAATTTGGGGAGGTTACTTCAATTGCATTTTGGACCCCGTCTGTGATTGCTCCACCTCTGCGGGAGGGATAGCAGACATTACGGACCAATAGGTTTGCTAGATGTCTGGACACAGCGTTACCCCGGCACCTCAAGATTCACTTGCTACTCTTTTGCTCACAATATATAGATACTAGAATACATTTCTGGATAATATCTAGGAGGCTGCTCACCCAGGTCATCATCTGTGAACTGCTCCCACAAACGTATTCAGACCATTCCCCGGTTTTGCTAGAGATCGAACTATCTATTAAGAAATTTGCACCATTTATTTGGAGGTTCCCAACATACTCCCTAATGGAGCCTGTCTTTAAGGCTGATATGGCTTCATCCACAGAAGGGTTCTTTAAAGATAAAATACGCTCAGTAACTAATTTCTCCACTTTCTGGGTCACGTTTAGGGTGTTCATCAGAGGTAAGACATTCTTGAAACACGCAGTAGTAATCTGCTCCTTAGGAGATAGATTATTGAGACTAGAAAGAGAGATAGCTCAATTGGAGTGAGTCCATCAACGATTAGGCAACACAAAACTCCTTAAAGATATGAGAAAAGCACTTGAAGAATATCATGGCACAGCAGACAGTGAGGGTCAACACTTCAGCAAATATGCTACAGCTCAGTTCTATGGCAAGGGAGAGCGCCCTGGTGCCTCTCTGGCAGCGTTACAGCATCCCCAAAGAGAGACAGGTACGATTGTTGAAATACAGGATGAAGATGGTAGCCCGTTGCATGAGGTGAGCCTAATTGCAGATAGATTTAGTAGATAATACACTGAGCTATATAGTTCACGGATATCACCAGCTGACAAAGCAATAAAAGAGTATTTATATAAAATGTCATGGCTCACCAATACGTACAGGGAACACAATATGGCTCCTCTTGATCATTGAGAAATTTGGGCTGCACTCAAGGCAATGCGAGTTGAGGGTGCTCCTGGTTTAGAAGGCCTCAAAGTGGCCTTTTATAAATCCTTCCAGGAAAACCTGGCTCGGCAGTTCGACCTGGACTGTTCCCATGAGGAACAGGTTCAAGACTGTTTTGCATATGACAGGGTTTGAACTGGGGTGGCGTAGTGAGCTAAAGAATGATGATGGATTCAACTCAGATATGTGACTGGGGTGAGTGTCTGAAACGTTTGAGTGCTATGCACATCATCTCCTTGTGTTTGCTTTGTTCATCCTAAGTTGGCAGGGTATGACCAGACGTGGGTCTCTTGCTCACTCTGCCACTGGATTCAAACTAGCCTGGCTGATGAGGGGTGTTACCCCCAAACCGGTCCCAGGATGCTTGTTTACGGTCCAGGGAAGGCCTGGTTTGGCAGTGCGGCTGGATTGTTCCATTTAGGAACAGGGTCAAGACTGATTTGCATATAGCTGGGTCTGAACTGGGGTGCCGAAGTGAGCTAAAGAATGATGGTGGATTCAACCCAGATCTGTCACTGGGGGTGAGTGTCTGAAAAGTTTCAGCACTCCATCCATCATGTCCTTGGGTTTGCTTTGTTTGTCTTAAGTTGGCAGGGTATGCCCAGACATGGATCCCGTGTTCTCCATGCCACTGGAGTTAAGGTAAACTGGCTGATGAGGGGTGATGTCCTGAAACCGGTCCCTGGATGCTTGTTTCCGGTCCAGGGAGGACCGGGCCTGGCAGATCGGGCTGAACTTTTCCCATGGGGAACAGGGTCAAGACTAATTTGCATATAGAAGGGTATAAACTGGAATGGGATGGGGAGCAAAAAATGATGGATTTAGGCCCAGATCTCTGTACTGGGGTGAGTGTTAGACATTGATCAGCAGTCTGTCCATCAATTGTTCGTTTTACTTTTGCAAAGTTGGCATTTTTGTGTCCGAATCCTGGTGCTAATTCACAAAATCCTTTGCATCTTTCTTGCACCACACATCGCGGTGCAAGAAAAATGCAGTCAAAAAATGAGTTTAATCAAGACATGCATGGCCACTTTGCATGGCTTGTTAGCTTAAAAAATCATGAGTAATGCAATGCAATGCAAATAACTGCATTGCATTACTTTGCACCAGGGAGACATCTCCATGGGTGTTTCCATGCAACATCCATGGATTTTGACACATTCCCAGATTTACTAGAAAGTGGTAGACCTAGGAATGCTGTAAAAATCTAATCCTCCCCAGGTGAGGTGTAAAGAGGAGTATATTTTTGTATTCTCGTTTTTTCCTCTTTTTATGTGTGCTGCTTTGTGGAGCACACATAGACAGAGGGAACTGCCCCAAAGCATGTTCTTGTGCAGGAGGGTGCTCCTTTTTACACAAAAACAATCCATCCATACACCATAGTTCAAGGGTGCCTGTGTTGGTGCTAGGTAGCCAAAAGGGTGCCAGCACAGGAGAAAAGGCAGGAATGTGCCATATTTACCTAAATCTGGAGCATTACTGCCCTTTCCCTGTCACGCAGTGCAGTAAGGTGACTTACTGTGCTGCACTGCACTGTGTTACAAAAAGGGGTGGTGATGGACGGAGCATCTGAATCAATCAAACACTCACACCCAGTCAAAAGATCTGGGTTTAATCCATCACCGTTCTTTAGCCCACTCTGCCACCCCAGTTCAGACATGGCTATATGCAAATCAGTCTGACCCTGTGCCTCATGGGAACAGTCCAGCCCGAACTGCCAAGCCATGTCTTCCCTGGACCGGAAACAAGCTTCCGAGGACCGGTTTCTGGCATTCCATCCGTCTTCAGCCCGGCTTGCTTGAATCCAGTGGCAAAGTGAGCAAGGGACTCACGTCTGAGCATACCCTGCCACACTTATGGCGGCCAAAAGCGGTACAAAAGGGGGTGGTGATGGACGGAGCATCTGAATCAATCAAACACTCACACCCAGTCAAAAGATCTGGGTTTAATCCATCACCGTTCTTTAGCCCACTCTGACACCCCAGTTCAGACATGGCTTAAAGCAAATCGATCTGACCCTGTGCCTCGTGGGAACAGTCCAGCCCGAACTGCCAAGCCATGTCTTCCCTGGACCGGAAACAAGCTTCCGAGGACCGGTTTCTGGCATTCCATCCGTCTTCAGCCCGGCTTGCTTGAATCCAGTGGCAAAGTGAGCAAGGGACTCACGTCGGAGCATACCCTGCCACACTTATGGCGGCCAAAAGCGGTACAAAAGGGGGTGGTGATGGACGGAGCATCTGAATCAATCAAACACTCACACCCAGTCAAAAGATCTGGGTTTAATCCATCACCGTTCTTTAGCCCACTCTGCCACCCCAGTTCAGACATGGCTATATGCAAATCAGTCTGACCCTGTGCCTCATGGGAACAGTCCAGCCTGAACTGCCAAGCCATGTCTTCCCTGGACCGGAAACAAGCTTCCGAGGACCGGTTTCTGGCATTCCATCCGTCTTCAGCCCGGCTTGCTTGAATCCAGTGGCAAAGTGAGCAAGGGACTCACATCTGAGCATACCCTGCCACACTTATGGCGGCCAAAAGCGGTACAAAAGGGGGTGGTGATGGACGGGGCATCTGAATCAATCAAACACTCACACCCAGTCAAAAGATCTGGGTTTAATCCATCACCGTTCTTTAGCCCACTCTGCCACCCCAGTTCAGACATGGCTATATGCAAATCGGTCTGACCCTGTGGCTCATGGGAACAGTCCAGCCCGAACTGCCAAGCCATGTCTTCCCTGGACCGGAAACAAGCTTCCGAGGACCGGTTTCTGGCATTCCATCCGTCTTCAGCCCGGCTTCCTTGAATCCAGTGGCAAAGTGAGCAAGGGACTCACGTCTGAGCATACCCTGCCACACTTATGGCGGCCAAAAGCGGTACAAAAGGGGGTGGTGATGAACGGAGCATCTGAATCAATCAAACACTCACACCCAGTCAAAAGATCTGGGTTTAATCCATCACCGTTCTTTAGCCCACTCTGCCATCCCAGTTCAGACATGGCTATATGCAAAACAGTCTGACCCTGTGCCTCATGGGAACAGTCCAGCCCAAACTGCCAAGCCATGTCATCCTTGGACCGGAAACAAGCTTCCGAGAATTGATTTGCTCAAATGCTCCGTCCATCATCCCCTTTTGTATCGCTTTGTTCGCCCTAAGGGTGGCAGGGTATGCTCAGACGTAAGTCCCTTGCTCACTTGACCACTGGATTCAAGATAGCCTGGCTGATGAGGATTATGAATCCGAAACCGGTCCCAGGATGCTCGTTTCCGGTCCATGGAAGACATGGCTTGGCAGTTCGGGCTGGACTGTTCCCTTGAGCCACAGGGTCAGACTGATTTGCATATAGCCATGTCTGAAATGGGGTGGCTGAGTGTGCTAAAGAATGGTGATGGATTAAACCCAGATCAGTTGACTGGGGGTGAGTGTTTGATTTGCTCAAACGCTCCGTCCATCATCCCCTTTTGTATCGCTTTGTTCACCCTAAGTGTGGCAGGGTATGCTCAGACGTGAGTCCCTTGCTCACTTGGCCACTGGATTCAAGATAGCCTAGCTGATGAGGATTATGAATCCGAAACCGGTCCCAGGATGCTTGTTTCCAGTCCATGGAAGACATGGCCTGGCAGTTCGGGCTGGACTGTTCCCATGAGGCACAGGGTCAGACTGATTTGCATATAGCCATATCTGAAATGGGGTGGCTGAGTGGGCTAAAGAATGGTGATGGATTAAACCCAAATCAGTTGACTGGGGGTGAGTGTTTGATTTGCTCAAACGCTCCGTCCATCATCCCCTTTTGTATCGCTTTGTTCGCCCTAAGTGTGGCAGGGTATGCTCAGACGTGAGTCCCTTGCTCACTTGACCACTGGATTCAAGATAGCCTGGCTGATGAGGATGAAGAATCCGAAACTGGTCCCAGGATGCTTGTTTCCGGTCCATGGAAGACATGGCTTGGCAGTTCGGGCAGGACTGTTCCCATGAGGCACAGTGTCAGACTGATTTGCATATAGCCATGTCTGAAATGGGGTGGCTGAGTGGGCTAAAGAATGTTGATGGATTAAACCCAGATCAGTTGACTGGGGGTGAGTGTTTGATTTGCTCAAACGCTCTGTCCATCATCCCCTTTTGTATCGCTTTGTTTGCCCTAAGTGTGGCAGGGTATGCTCAGACGTGAGTCCCTTGCTCACTTGGCCACTGGATTCAAGATAGCCTGGCTGATGAGGATTATGAATCCGAAACCGGTCCCAGGATGCTTGTTTCCGGTCCATGGAAGACATGGCTTGGCAGTTCGGGCTGGACTGTTCCCATGAGGCATAGGGTCAGACTGATTTGCATATAGCCATGTCTGAAATGGGGTGGCTGAGTGGGCTAAAGAATGGTGATGGATTAAACCCAGATCAGTTGACTGAGGGTGAGTGTTTGATTTGCTCAAACGCTCCGTCCATCATCCCCTTTTGTATCGCTTTGTTCGCCCTAAGTGTGGCAGGGTATGCTCAGACGTGAGTCCCTTGCTCACTTGGCCGCTGGATTCAAGATAGCCTGGCTGATGAGGATTATGAATCCGAAACCGGTCCCAGGATGCTTGTTTCCAGTCCATGGAAGACATGGGTTGGCAGTTCGGGCTGGACTGTTCCCATGAGGCACAGGATCAGACTGATTTGCATATAGCCATGTCTGAAATGGGGTGGCTGAGTGGGATAAAGAATGGTGATGGATTAAACCCAGATCAGTTGACTGGGGGTGAGTGTTTGATTTGCTCAAACGCTCCGTCCATCATCCCCTTTTGTATCGCACTGCACTGTGTGACATAGCAATAAATATGGCCCCAGTGTGCCTTTCTGCCAGTAGCGAGGGCCACACGTCTCGCTGTTGTGAGTTATAGATTGCTAACAGTGAGACAAAGGAATCCTAGATGTGGACAGGATGGGCCATATTGTCTGGATGGCTGGGGAGGGGCTGTACCCAACACCACCTGCACTTGAAAAGGCTTTACCTCAAATATGCACAAAGGAACCTGACATCAGGCCTGCCCTGGCTATTGTCACCCTGGATATTTATTAAACAAGCTCATGAAGATGGAAGAGAAGACAAATGGTGCAGCCCCCACCCACAGACTGACTTTGGGGATAAACAGTAGCAGGTTCAGACCCCAAAACAGAACACTCCTGGTTTTGTGGAAGATTCAGAAGAAGGACTGCCTTGCTTGCCGAGGGACTGTCCTGCTGCTTGAAGGACTGTGTGCTGCCTGAAGACAGAAGATTGGTTCTGCTTACCTTGATTCCAGACAAAGCAGAGAGACTCCAAAGGTCAGATGGCTTGAGTTACACGGACATACCAAGCTTCCAGAGGTCTCTCTGTTACTGCCCAGCTATCCATCTGCACCCAGGCCTGCCTGGAGCTGTCTGGATCTGCATGAGCCATGCTACTGGTCTATGCTGGAGTGGGGTATGATCCCCAAGAGCTGCCCCTCAAGTCCTGGACTCTTAGGTGGCATTAACGGGAGCTCCTCCTCTTGTGAAAGAAAAGGGTGAAGACCAGATGTACGACCCTCCCATTTTGAGAGCCGCAAATTGCGTTGTTTTGACTCACAAAATGGAATGTACAACAGTGTCCCAGACACTGTTTCGATATCCGATGGGGTCCCAAACGACCTGCCTCATTAATATTCATGAGGCACGTGGCAATTTGAGACCCCATTGGCAATGGCCAGCATTCACAGGGATGGTGGCCCTGCTGGAGTCAGTAGACCACCATGTCTTTGACTGCTTTTTAATAAACCTGTTTTTTTTTTTAAATGCATCCCATTTTCCTTAAAGGAAAACAGGATGCATTTAAAAAAGAAAAATTAAATGTTTCTGTTTTATTTTTTAAGAGTAGGCAGTTGTCCGTGGGGCCACTGCCTGGTCTTAAAAAATATTTCTGCTGCCAGGTCCCAAAGGGGAAGGGGGACACCCTCCCGTTTGCGAGTGGCTTACCACCTTTTTGAAGTAGGTGGTACACTCCAAATGTTTTGCAACTGCAATTGCGGTTGCAAAACAATCGTACATAGAAGTGCGACTTGCTATTGAATGGATCACTTTGCTACGCCCTTCCCAATATTGAGTCGCAAACCCTATTATGCGAGTTGGTAATAGGTTAATGACTCGCAAAATAGGGTTTGTATAGTGCACAGACCGATTTCCCGTTTGCCACCTCAAAAAACGGTTGTACATCTGGCCCTAAATCCTGAAGGGTGAACTCTTGATGACTGTGAATTACCCCATTCACGGCAAGACCCTGGTGCCCGTGACAACAGTCAATGCCAAGTTCCATTGAGACCTGCTCTTTGAGTCAACAGAAACTGACCATTAAAACCGACAAAGCAAGTCTCCAATGATGATCTGCTCTTGGTGTCAACATCGACCGCTGAAGACTTCAGAAATGTGAGCTCCAGTGATGACATGCACTCCACTCCAACAGAAACGGCCCACAATGACTGTCAAAGTGAAGCTCTAGCTATGACCGAATCTTCTCTCTGCAACAAAGACCATCTGCAACAAAGACCATCTGCGACACTCAACCTGCTCTTTACCCTCCAAATTGACTTGTTGCTCCTGCAAAGGAGAACCCCCACCTGTGGCTCCATCTATGCACACTTGAGAAGGTAATTTTTCAGCAGGACTAACCTTGTCCCTGTGTCCAACCCGTGCTCCATCAAGGTTGGCCTGAACTTGTGACTTTCTCCTGGTCTAGCGTGCCCAAAGAACAATATGTAGTACGTTCTGCTTCTTTTGTACTATTTTCACTACAAACTATAGAATTCATTACCTCCGGTTCTACTGATTAGATATGTGTTATTCTGGTGTCATTTTATTTATAAAAAAATCTCAATTATTCTAAATTGTTTTGGGATTTTCCCTTCATTGTGTTTTCACTTTATTGCTGTCTGTGTGCTGCATAAATACTTCATACATTGCATGAGACATGTCAGCCTTAGGGTGGCCTTATCTTTGATTTTTTGCTTTACTCCTCCACTTTTTCTGACCTCGTTTTTGCTGGCATTAGGACTCAGAGCACTATACCACTGCTAACCAGTGCTAAAGTGCATGTGTTCTCTCCTCTAACTATGATAATATGGCTCAGACCCATTTGTAATATTTAATTTACGTATTAGACCCTAGTGAAGTGCTCCACAAGTGTATAGGGCCTGTCAATTAAATGCTACTAGTGGGCTTGCAGCACTGGTTTTGCCGACCACCTAATTAACCGTTTAAATATGGTTCAGGCCTGCCATTGCAGAGCCTGTGTGTAGTTTTAAACTACCATTTCTACCTTGGAAAATAAACATTTGCCAGGCCAAAACCTTCAGTTGTAATACATATGTCACCCCTAGGGCAAGCACTGGATGGTTTCACATTCCCTGGTAGTGAAAACTCTTAATTTCATTTTCACTACAGCAAGGCCTAAATCTTCAGTGGGATAACATTGGGATTAACTTATAGCATTCTAAAGCTATAGTTCCCAAATGGGAAGATAACTGGTTCAAGTTTGGTGTCTCTGAAACATTAATTTAAAATCCTAGCTAATGGTGAAGTTCGATTTTAATAGTACATTTTGAAAAGGCCACCTTTAGAAAGAACATTTTCTTATCATAGCCATTTGGCCCCTGCTGCCTTTCTGGTCACCTGGCTGGTCAATTGGCAGTTGGGATTTGTGTATTCCTCCTAGACAGCTACATGCAATGTGAGCTTAGGAGTGCCTCAATGGGCGGGGTGGGAAGGAGTAGCTGTGCACACCCTCACTTCCGCCTAAATAGGCTGTGTTTTGCACCACACAAAGGGCTGCATACTCCCTGTAGTTACCCTGGAGCCAAGGCTGGGGAGGCTGAACATATGTCCACTTCAAAAGCATGTCTTTGAAGTTTCCACCACTTCAGAGGTACTACTGGGTATAAATACTGGTCTTCGGACACCACCACTTCAGTACACTTCTGGACCTGTGGATACTCTGCTAGAAAGAAAGACTTCTGTTCTGCTGAAGGGCTGCCACTCTGCTGGACTGCACTCTGCTGCACTCTTGCTTTGCTTTGCTGTTCTGATCTTCTGCCTGCGGCCCTCTTTCCTGGGTGAGAAGGACTGGATATGCATTTCTTGAATCCAGAACCCAGAGTGACTGCAAGGACTAGTTGGCTGGCCTCCTGATCTGAAGCCTCAGGGACATAGCTGGCTTCAATCCCATGCATCTGGACACTGCTATCTGTGAGTCCACCCTGCCAAGTGGTGCCACCCCAGTCCTGGAGTGCTTGCCAGTGGAACTGGCCCATCTTCTCTGCTGAGCAACGCACTCCCTGGCAGAACTGATGCATTGTCACTGCTGTGTGGATTGGACCCATTGCAAAAGACTCGCATTGCTGCCGCCACCAGCATCTCTGGCCCAATGCATCGCCTTTGGAACCACCACTGCACAATGCTTTCCCCAGCTCAGGCCCTCACATTTCTCATCAACTGCAGCCTTAACAACAAAACCCTGCATCACAGCTTTACCACTCATCAGAATTGGTGCATTGCTTCAGCTGCACACTGCATCCCTGACATTGGACTTTGCATCACAAGCCCCGGTGACAGGATCCTCGGCATTGGCGCAACAGGACTTCACACTTCAGCCTCACCACATCTCAGAACTGACGCATAGTCACGGCTCCACTACACATCTTTAACTTGGATCCACACAATGCTCTGCAACTAGAATTTAGGGTAATCAGTTCAGCAGGCCTAAATGTGTCCCTGTAGCTGGCCCAAGCTCCATTGTGGTTGGCCTGAACATTTGACTTTGTCCTAGTCTGGTGCTACCACATATCCCCAATAGTGCTTGGTGCTTTTTGGCACTTTTTCCAATATAAACTATTGTTTTGGGCGTGTTATATTTATTAAACTGAGGTCTATTTTTCTAATCTTATGTGGGATCCTTTTTGTGTGGTGTGTTTGCTGTTTTACTGTTTGAAGGGTTGCACACATATTTTACACATTGCCTCTAAATGAAGCCTAACTGCTCTGTGCTAAGCTACCACAGAGTAAGCACATGTTATTTTAGGGTTTGCCTGCCACATACCCTGACTAGGACTTTGGTTGCTGCTTGTCCAGGGCTCATAACCCAGTCAAGCAGTAACCCAATTTCTAACACATTGTCTCATATTTAAACCTGACTACTTTGTGCCAAGGTACCAGAGGGTTAAGCACAGTTTAATTCAGTAACTTCTGTGGTTCATCCTAACAAGTATTGTGGGGCTTCCCTCCCTCTCAACAAATAACCACATTTCTCACAGTTACCAAATAGAAAGAGAAACACGTTATACAATTTGTGGAACTAGTTCAAAAGGATACATGAGACCTGCTGGTTTCTCAGAGCTGTATTTCAAAATTCTGATGCCACTACATTATATTAAGCATCATACCATATGATTCAAACTGATATATTAAATTAATCCTTCAATTCCTCCTGGAGAGAAATGTCTTTCTCAAAGCTAAAAGAACTGATAGTGTCTTTTTTATTAGGCTATTAAATACTAAACCTAAGGAGAAACATTACAGGGTGTATTTTAGGTCGAGGAGGCATTACATCTTGTAGCAAAACACACCAGGAGCATTTTCCCCTGGCCTTTTTCCAATAGGAAGAGAGTGAACTAAGACTCTTGAGCTCAGCATGCAGTATGGATTCTTTCAATGTGCTGCCCAGCTGGCACCTGTTTCTCTGCGGTCACTCATCAGGGACATTCACATGCAATCTGAAATTCTGGGGGCTGGAAGAATGCAGAGGAAAGAAGGATGTCTGGCAAACAGATAGTTCTTACTTCACCAGCTATTTCTCAGAAACCCCATTCTCCTGGAAAAGTGGGCCTCACTAGCCTTTAAACTATGCCTATCAAAGATAGTTGCCTCACCAGTATCTGCTCCATGAATTTCTCAATCCAAGATAGTGTTAACCATTTTTGTGATCTATTTTCAGCTTAGATCATATACAAGGAAGCTTTTGCCAGAGGAGGATGTGCTGAAATGCATTTATTCCTTACTTTTTCATCATATTCATCACACAATCGGATACTCTTCTGCCCCCAAATGTTTGCTCTCTTTTCCTACAACAGTATGTCTTGGGATTCTTGGTTTTGGAAGACTTTATGCTGAGCTCTTAATCAACCCTTATTCATGGTGGCTTTGGTGTATTGATTTTCAATCTCTACATCAACTATTAACTAAAATCAAGAATTCCCAATAGAGCCAAGAGGTTTTGTTCTGCCCTTTTTAGGCTTGTTCCTCCTAACTGAGACCTTCTTAAGGAGACTATTGACAGCTTACAAATTTATAGTAAGCGCAGGGTGGCACTATGGACACTGGTAAGAGGCGCCAGTCTTTGAGTAATTGAGAGGAAAACTAGAAAGCCCTTTATTGTGGCTAGTTTTTGACAGTAAATACCTAAGATTACCTCACTGATGGTGTGGAAAAATGCATCAACCCAAAAGAGTGTTGTATCCAGGATGTTACTTGGGATGTAATAAAAAGGATCTGTTTGGACAAAAGTCCTTTGCAAGTTTTGGAAAAGTGGAAAATCTGTTCAGCTCTGTTCTGTTTGTGTGTTTTTGTGGTCTGTTTCTCATCCCTGGAATACCAACAAACTATCTGTCCATTGTTGCTGCTCCACATTTATAGTATGCTCTTTGTCAGCCGAGCTAGGCATCCAAAGTGAATCCTTACAACCTAAGACATATGTGTTTACTGTCCATCATCTTAATCAATGACGTGGCAGGCAGTGAAATTTCAAATAAGGAGGCATGTTTTTTCCCTGTTAAAGGTCCATCCAGGGCCCCATAACAGGGATCTTCACATGTGAAGGATATCTGTGTGAGTGCAGTGTGTGTCCATAGTAACTAAGTACATGTAATGCCTCCATACAGGCTATCCTTTGTCTGAGGAGGACTTGAAAACCTAGACATTTCCATGCTCAGGTCAACAATCTTGCCAAAATCCTCCTTTTAATAGGTCTACAGTGAAATTCCAGCATTGGCGATCTACTGTTTGAGACTAATCCATATTGAACCTAACCAGTTCTACTGGCTTGGTCTTGGACTCCCTGCTACAAAAGAGTATGAATGGAAGAGAAAAAACATACATTTCTTCCTGAGAGGGACAGTAACTTGAATTTTTAAAAGGAAGCACTTTGGTTGATCAAGGCTTACCTCCAAACTGTATAAAATACATGCTGCTTTCAGCCAGTAAATTGTACATCAGCTAAACATTGAAGAAATGATTCACATTAATATTTGACAAATGCATTGTAAGCATTTGAACCTTTGCCAAACATGTTAGGCTGAGGACTAGCCTGGATTCTTCATGGATAGCAGCCGGTTGCACTACGGCAACCCATTCTACGCAGGAATTACCTCGCACCTCCTGAAGATATTACAGACAATACTTTATTCAGTGGTAAGGTCTTCCTTTGACCTCCCCAAGCAGGCCCACATCACCCCCTCCTTACTGTCTCCCCATTCAGAAGAGATGACACTTTAAGATGCTTGTCCACACCTACAGAGCCTTGCAAGCTAAGGAACAGCATACATTTAACCACCGCCTGAACCTCCACGAACTAGCCAGAAACCTGTACTCTGCCTCCCTTTCTCTTGCTCAAACCCCTTCCATCCGTCCGAGCAACTAGCAGAGGATGCTGCTTCTCCTACCTTGCAGTCAAGTCCTGAAACGACCTATCCCTTCACTTTCAGAATTAATTTTCTGTTGTGGAAGTCAGGAAATAAATAAATACCTCACTGTTCAACTGCACCCACCAATGCAGCAGGACCCCCAGTTCCTACATACCCCCATAGGTGATTAGCTGCACTTTATAAATCCAGTTGCTTGATTGATTGAATGATAAATTGATTGGATTTCTAAAAACTCATATGGGTGTAGCCTGTGGGAAATGAGTGACTGGTTGCACTGCAAGGAGAGGAGTTGTCCCTTATCATCATATGAGCTACACACAGACCGACTGGATGAAATATTGGGATGGATTGATAATTCACAAATAAGAAAAGGAGCTAGCTATGCGATACAGATGGCACAGTTGACTTAGAAGACAGATAAAGACAAACATTACTGGCTACAGTTCGGTATGCGAAGCAGACAAGATGTTTTCCATTATCAGCATCACAGAGCTGGGATGCCCATAGAGTTTGTGTCATTCCAACGCACCCAATATTGTTGAGGTGCTTGAATTTGCCATTACAAGTCTAGGACGCAGAGAGAACTGGAAGCTCTGGATCTTTGCATTCTAATACGGATTTCATACCAAACACACTCTACGTAGGAATGACTGCTCGCCTTCTGAAGAAACTCCAGACAACACCAAACTCAGCGACAACACACAAACTGCCCTCATCGCCGCCACCGACCACATCAGGGCTCTGCTGGACAGTGGCAAAATCGTGGCCCTCATCATCCTGGGCCTCTTGACCGCCTTTGACACCGTCTGACACCACACCCTTGGCATACGCCTCTACAATGTAGGGAACCGCAACAAAGCCCTGGACTGGATCACCTCCTTCCTCACCGACAGAACCCAGAGGTCTGCCTCCCTCCACTCCGATCCGAAGCCACCAAGATCCCCTGCGGCGTACTCCAAGGATCATCGGCCCGACCCTCTTCAATGTCTACATGACACCGCTCGCCAACATCTTCCGATCGCACGAACTCAACCTAGTCTTATACGCCGACAATACCCAGCCTATCCTCTTCCTCACCAAAGAGCCCGCCACCGCCAAAACCAGTTTCCATGAAGGGATGAAGGCCATCGCCTGAGACTGAACTCAGACAAGACAGAGGTCCTCATCCTTGTCTCCATCCCCTCTGCCCGAGACGACTCCTGGTGGCCGGCCTCGCTGGAACTGCGCTGACACCCACCGACCACGCACGCAACCTGGGTTTACTCCTGGACTCCTCTCTATCAAAGACCCAACAAGTCAACGCTGTCCCTTCCTCCTGCTTTAACACCCTCCGCATGCTTTGCGAGATCTACAGATGAATCCCCACTGGAACACAATGAAGGACCAGCATACATCAATAAATGCCTGACACTCCACCAACCGACCAGACACCTTCGATCAGCTTCCCTCTCCCTCGCAAACACCCCATGGATCGGTCAAGCCTACAGTGGAGGACGCTCCTTCTCGAACATAGCAGAAAAGGCTTGGAACAACTTCCCTCGGCACCTCTAGACAGCACCTTCGCTCCAACATTTAAGAAGAGAACTAAAGACCTGGATATTTGAATGATCAAAGCTCCACGCAGCAGCTAACAGCTCCAGTGCATCGAGACCCTCACGGGTGATTTGCCACGCTATATAAATGATTGGTTTAATTGATTGATTATCCCATGTCTCCTGAACATAGAGTCATGCAGTTGCTGCAGTATACGTGCCACAGCAGGAAGTTTGTATATTGTATGGAAAAAAATCTTCTTTCTCTCACATGGCAGTGATTACTGCATGCAGTAACCTACTTTAAGAATTACTATAACACTATTAATTTCAGTAATGAAACACTGTACCCCCGAACTAACAATGCCTGGTGCCTGAAACAGCCATAACTAACCAAAAAGAGTCCACCCATATTTTAAATACCTGTCCTACCAATGGTCTTACGAATCATTTTACCGAAAATGATAAGTTTCCTTACAATAACCCTCACCCACCAAGATGCCCCATGATGGCAAGCTTCATCATGAGGTTCTCCCCGTCCGCTGCAGGACGGGGCATACAACAACCGAATTAAAAAGTACCTGGCTATGTGGAACCTAAGTTTTATTAAATCCTGTGGCTGGTATTGTTAAAAAGGGGGAGAGCAGAGAAACACACTATGATGGGCGTCTGTTCCTGGTCTACATGTTTGAAGACTGCCTGTGTTCCTAGTGCTGGTTCACGTATGTGTGTCGGCAAGGAGAACATTTTTTTTAATTTAGTGTGTGAAAAGAACTCTTTATTTATATCAAAAAAGCAGAAAGACGATGAACTTGTTGTCTTCTAATGTAGGGTTGATTACTGATCCCTGCCTGATATAGTGGTGGACCGGGCAGGTGGTGCCCTCTTCTTCACCAAAATAGCAGAAGTTATTTTCACACACTAAATTAAAATAAATGTGCTCCTTGCTGACACACAGACATGAACCAGCACTAGGAACACAAGCAGTCTTTTTCAATAAAGAAAATAAATCATTTATTTTTCGACAATTTTTCCTTTTCCAACAATGCCCCAATTCTCGGAACACTCACACAAGACAATGGAGCTCTGTTCTGGCTAGTATGCGTGAACCGGTGTAGGGAGTAAGAGGAGAAAACAGGATGTGGTCCCACCAACTGGCGGCCAGTTGGGGTAGGGTAGCGGTCTATTGATCGCCACCACGAGGACGCAAGCACAAGACCGCCTGACCTTTATCAGGACGGTTCCGCTCATTCATTTGTCTGCAGAGCAACGGTCAGGCAGACTATGCAGTGCAAGGGTACAGCTTTGAGAACATAAGTATGGCACAGCCGGCCCCCCTTTGACAACGAGCATTTTCCATTAAGATTGCAATGCATGTTTCTCGAATATTTTGAAAGATTTTTCTTCTAGTGTGTTACTACAAGCGCCCCTTCCCTCCCGTGCAGTGCTCATGGGGCCTTAATTATTCAAAAATAATGTATGTTGAACTGATACTTAACACATTTCATGCAACGATTTCACCATATATTTAAAATGTTTATTTTCTCGCTGTCAGCCAGACATTAAACCCACCAATTCATAAACAATGGAGCAGCTACTATAGGCTCCCACTCAGCATTTACAAAACTACTGCATAGAGTGTGTGATTCATGTTACTTGTTTTTCATTGTCTTGTTTGTTTTTCAAAGGGCAGCATGATACAGCTATTATTAGTCAAAAAGATTAGTCGTGCACAGGAAAATATATCACTTTTTCCAGAAGTTGGTGATGTGTTTTACATAAGATGCATTAACATGTTAACAATGTGATGATGTCCCATATTTCCAGATCTTTTTCAAAGAATATACCAATTGGGTATTGTATTTGCATTAAAATAATTTTTTCATCATTTATATACTTTTTCTTCACCTTAATAATAATTAAGAAGACCAACAGGGTATTTTTTTAGGAGTGGAACAAGGGATCATTTACTCTGGTCCTGATGAAAAACCTTAGGGGATAGGCTTAAAACGTGGACCAGGAGACAGGCACCCATTATAGTGTATTTCTTCGCTCTCCCATTTTTTAACAATACCAGCTGCAGAATTTGAAAAAACTTAGGGCCTTATTTATGAAGGCCTTGCGCCGCCGGTGCGTCACTTTTAACATGGGAAAAAGTGACGCATCGGTGGGGCAAGGCCTTCATAAATGAGGCCCTTAGGTTCTACATAGCCAGGTATTTTTATCTCACTTGTTTCCCTCCCACACTTGTATCACCTTCACCTAATAGACGACACCATACAAAGTGCTCCCACGTCTCCGTCGGTTGTAGCACGCCCTGTCCCGCAGCAGGGCGGGCAGAACCCCATGATGAAGCATGCCACTAAGGGACATTTTGGTGGGTGAGGGTTTTTTTGAGGAAACTCATTGTTTTCCTTAAACGATTACTAAGACCATTGATAGGACTGTTATTTTTAAAAAACGGGTGGACTCTTTTTGGTTATCTACAACCTGACCTCTTTCTCCCCCCCTATGAAACAGTCACTCCTAGATGCCGCCTGGTATTCGTATTGCACCCACTTCCATCCTGTCAGCGTTTGTTTCTCAGCTTTCCTCCTCCATCTGAAAGTCACACTAAAACACACCCGGCCTTGAAGGTCAGACATCTCAGGCTCCTTGCCATTGAGTGCATCGACATCACGAAGGCCCCACAGAGGGCGATCAGTGAAGTCTGCAGTTCCATAATTCAAGTACTTGACTTACACCAAGGACCTTGACCGTCGTTTGTCGTCCATTCCCTATTACCAGCTACCACTGGCTTGTACGTGCACTTACATATGTTTGCATGTTTTCTTTCCTACTTTAAGTTAATGGGACATTTATAAGGTTGAGTTGCTGTAGTAATACTTTATGTGTGCTGACCAATTACGTTTGGTTGAAAGGAAACAGTCAAATGTTCTTGTGGAGCAACCATTGCCAGGGTCACATTTTCCAAGCCTCGGTTGGGGGCACGTTTACTCACTTCACCATATACTTTCGGGATTGATTCTGCACAGAACTGATCACTTAGAGGTACGTGCCAGTTCTATCCTTCACTCTAGACACCGCTTGCAGATGCCACATTCCGGTAAGAACATTGGCTACGTGCTCATCTTTGGGACCGCAAAAAAAAGTAGAAATAATGCATGATTCACAAACGGTTCAAACAGTCTGTTAGAGAGATCAAAGTGCGTCCACTTAGTGAGGCAAAAATTACAGCATCTTATTTAAGCCCAGGTAGTGCTTAGCAGATGACTTGCACCAAACCTGCCTGCCAGCATTTGAAATGGAGAACATTACAACCTGATGAGGTCACTCTGAATACAGGGGGCTGGCTACTCTTTCAAGTTTTGCAGAGACAGCTGAGTTTCTTGCATAGACTCAGAAATGTGGAGTACACAATGTGAAGAGACCAATTGCACGGTGGTCTCAGAAACAACGCTCTGTTTGTCCTCTTTCTTCAGAAGAAGCACTTGAACTGGTAATTTTGACACCTGTGAAGCTTTCGAGATTAGAAGGATTGACGTGAGATTTTGCATTTGACCGTCGGGCAGCTTACAACAGACTATCCCTAATAATACAGCAAACACAATAGTAGCCTGAGGCAACTTAAACTAGTGAGCCCACTTTCCACACTTCATTCATTGGTATATGTGAAACCGGCACTTCTTTGTTTGTAGCTATGTGGAAGTGTTTCCTACAACAACAATTTGAAAAAAAAGAACATTTTTATATGTATTATTATACAAACTGGGGTTACAAGGCCCTGCGCCACTGGAGTGTCACTTTCTTTGGCGTTTCAATGGCGCACAAAGTTGAGCCATATTTGCAAGGCCACACAAACCCACCCTGTCATGCTTTTCATGGCCTTGTAAATATGGCCCCCTGTCATGCATTACACTGCATGAAAGGGGCGTTCCATCAGTATTGCTGTGGGCGCTCCCACGCAACACCCACTGATTCTGACTCCTTCCCAGATTTAAAATGTTTTGTAAACTTGGGAGTGCGTCAGATTCGAACACCTCCCCAGGGGATGCGTTAAAGTGGCGCAACAAGGAGAAATACCTTTATTCTTTCTCGTATTTGCTCTTTATATGTGTAAAATGCCATCATTGATTGTTTTTGTGCCGGAAGGTGACCCTACCTGCACAAAAACAATCATCCCTGCAATGCAGGCACCCTTGCACCATGGTGTAAGGGTGCCTGCATTGGGGCTAATAAGCTAATTGTGTGCCAGTGCAGAGAAAAGCATAGGGATGATGCGTCATATTGCTGTAATACAACACATCCCTGCACTTTCCTAATGATGCAGCTCGAAGCAGCAAGATGGCTTGCAGCGCCACCCTGTGTTATTTTCTAATAAATATGCTCCTCTGTTCAGAACATCCATCTAGGTTACATTAACTTAGAAAAGGCAAAACTGACTATGAAATTCAAGTAAATGGAAAGAATTAAGCCCAGATGTACTAATGACATGCACTGTCTTTTGCGTGATGCAGGTCTTTGCAGGGTAAGGCAAATCCTTAACAGGGATTTGCTAAGCCACGCAAAGGTCCTTTGCGTGATTTAGTGAATACAAAGTAACTCAAGGCAGCGCATAGCGCTGCTTTGCATTACTTTGTGCCAGGGAGGCATCCCATGAGTTGAGCATGGGTGTTCCCATGAATCCGCTCTTGGATTTTGATACTGTCCTATATTTACTAAAGTCAGTAAACCTGGGATTGCACCACAGTGCTTGGCATTCCAGTCTCAGGAGGAGAAACGTTCCTCATCCCACATAGAACAAGGAAAATGCCTTTAAGGATTATGTTTGTGCAGAAGGTACTGCTTCCTGCACAAAAACAGTCCTACTTGTAACACAGACACCATTACAGAAAGGTGCCAGGTTGCCTGCATTGTCGCTAGGCAGCCTCAAGTGCACCCGCGCAAGGACGAAGCAGAAATGCATTATATTTTCATATATATGGCACATTTCTGCTCACTCCACTTCACACAATGCAGAGCAGAAACTTTGCTTGCTGCCCTGCAGTGCGTAAAATGTTAGTTAAAATGCCCCCTAGTTTCTATGGCTGAGATATTCAGTTAAGTGATGTTTGCTAAGGCCATTAAACACATCAATGCCCTCAATGGTAACCTCTCCTTGGCAGACTCAGTGAAATCTCTAGGGATCACCCTAGACCCAAAACCTGACATGAAGAAACACATCTTAAGATCTGCTAAAAGTGCCTTTCTCAACCTAAAATTATTATACAAAATAAAACCCTTCCTCCCACCCAAGGACCTTCAACAAGCTACTCAAGCATTAGTCCTCTCCAGAATAGACTACGGGATCACGACCTTGACAGGGACAGCAAAAACCCACCTGGCCCCTTTGAAGACTGCACTCAACGCAGCAGCAAGAATGGTCTCCGGAATTAAGAAATTTGAGCACATCTCTCCAGCCCTCAGAGAACTCGGATGGCTCCCAGTGGAGTTACGAGCCAGTTTTAGAACAGCCTGCGTCGCGCACAAAGCCCTGCATACAAGCAAACCAGAATACCTGGCCGCCAAACTCAATAGGGCAGGCCAGTCCAGAAACCTTAAGAACTCCAGCTATCTACTGCTCATCCAACCTAAAACCCGCAAGCACAGAACCACAGCCAAATCTTTTGCTGGTAACGTACCTAAAATATGGAACTCCATTCCTCCCCACATTAGAACAATCCCCTCATTTTCAAAATTCAAGAGTCTACTCAAAGACCTCTTCCTAGACCGCACTCGAGGGAACTGACAGACCCTGGACTGCCCCCAATTGTCACTCCAGCTTTACTAAAATTTCGAGTCTGACAACACAGTCGCAGCTCAAGATATCCTCTGGGTACAAACATTTTGATGGCCGATTTTGTATGGTTGAATATCAGTCCCTAACCTCGGAAGCAGTTAAAGAACCCCTTCTATGTTTGATTTTTTTTTTTTTGATTCCCGATCCGGTTTGGCTGAAGATCAGATCCTACCCCCGGCGTGTATACCCCACTGTTAGAACTGGCTATTTCTGGTAGGCTAAGACTGACGCCAAAGCCAGGCAGAAACCACCATTCTAGTCAGGGCGAGGGAGTCACACGCCAAGATAACCCCTGCTCACCCCCTTGGTAGCTTGGCACGAGCAGTGAGGCTAAACTCGGAGGCAATGTGTAAAGCATTTGCGCCAGCACACAACAGCAACAACATCCTAGGCACATCACAAAAGGAACTCCACACAAGGTTATATGAAAATAACTTTTGTATTGTCAAAACATATCAGATAGAATCACACATATACATTGTGCCAACTGGCACGGGCAATATTCACATGGGATTATTTACACAGGACAGGGCCACATGGACCACTGTCCTAATCAACACCTTTAGAAATAGTACTTTGTAGATCATAGAAAATAAGATATAAAACAAAATAACAGTTGTGAATCACATCCAGTAACTACTGGGAACAGGTAAGTACCACCTACGCAACCCTAACCACCTTAGGAGAATGTCACGCAGGGGACCAGGACCTCACTAGGACCACCTGTACTAAAAAGAACAACCACCTAAGTATCACACAGCATTTAGGGGTATAGAAAAGAACACATTACCCATGATGCATAAATATACATTCAGAGGAGTAGTAAAGGGAAACACATGATGCATAAACCTACACATTCAGCGGTGTTAATAACAAAGCACATGATGCAATAAAAATACATTCAGAGGTACCAGAACAATACAATAGCGCAAAAATCACATGATGTCTAAAAACATTCAGAGGTGCAGGAAGAACACATGATGCAAGAAAACACATTCAGAGGTGCAATAACCATACAGTTGCGCAAAACCCTACATAAGCCACCACCTGTGGCAGTCCCTAGGCCAACTGGCCTTGTTGGGGCTAGGACGCCCTGTGTCTCAATGTCAGGGGCCTAAACGGTGCAGGTGCCCACTACTTGCTGGGCACCTGTGAAATCCCAAGACCTAAACGGTGCAGCTGCCCACTAATTGCTGGGCAGCTGGGAATCATCAGCAAAACTGTGGCAGGGTCCTCACTGACCCTTTGGCGCAAACTGCGCCCACTGCTGGAGCCACACAGGCTCTGGAAACACTCTACACGCGTTGGAGCCACACAGGCTCTGGCATAACACTTGTGTCCCTCAAGAGCCTCACAGACTCTTAAAAACAATTATGGCCCATGGAGCCCTCAGGCTCTGCAAACCATGGCCCCTCGAGCCTCGCTGGGCTCGTAAATACCACTGCCCTCAAGAGCCTCACTGGGCTCTGAATAACAATGGGGGCCCTGAGCCTCTCATGGCTCTACACACGTTGGAGCGACCCACTGCCAACCGGGGCCGCCCTTGAAGCCATCGTGGCTTCACACTGACAAGGAGCGCGAGCTCGTGCTAATGGGGGGCGGCGGACACTGACAATGTGTCCCGGCGTCCCTCCCTTTCTCCGGCCCCACTCACCGGTCGGTCAGACGATCAGCGGCTCTCCTCACTCGGGGCTCTCCCTCTATTCGGGGAGCCTCGCGCCGGACTCCTCTCTTTTGCCGGGGCTCCCTCCGCACACGGGAGCCCCAGCATCAGGCCACGCTTCCTCCTCTCCTTCCGGGGCTCCCTGCTCCTCACGGGAGCCCCGTCAGCACCATCAGCCTTCTTCCTTCGTGCCGCCTCCAATCGTTGCCCAGCTCCGCAGGCGAGCCCCCAGGGACACCGGGACTGCAGCCAGTCACAGCGCGGATTTCCCGATGACGCGACGGCCCGGGAACCATTCCCAGCGCGGCCTTGCTGAGGAGGCTCGACACTTCCGGCCAATCAGGGCCCCGCTCCTTCGGTTTCTTCTCTCCGGGGCCATTACACACAGCTCGGGCCGCGGCGGTGAACAAAGGGGCATAACGAGGGGTGGGCACCCTCGGTCACAAAAATAAACGTATAAACGGGGTGAGCACCCGTTAAGCACTTAAATAAATGGGGTGGCACCCATCAAATAAACATATAACAATATCGGGCATAAAGCAGGGTGGCACCTGCAAAACCTCACGCAAAATGCGTGATAGCGACACGCTCGCTACGGATCCAAAATAAAGCGCTCTCAAGCGCTAGGAGACAAAATAAAGTGCTTCCCTCGCGCTGGGGGCACTGGTAGCACCCACAGGCCCCTAGAAATGACCCCCATAGCAAGACGGGTCCACAGAAGTTCTTCAGGGGATGCAGCAAGTCCTGGAGGGGATAGGAAGAAGGTCCTAAGGATCCCAAGGGGCAAAGCAAAGTCCCCCCATCAGCCCAGCCATAGCAGAGGGGTCCCCCAGAAGTCCTCCAGGCATCCAGGAAAGTCCATCAGGAGTCCAGGGCCTGGGCAGGGCTCAGGGATTCCCCTGAGCCCAAGCAGCAGCACGCCCCTGGCAGATTCAAGTTAGAAACAAGAACATTTTGGAAGGGGACACAGCCCCTTCTTATACACAGAAAAGTCTTTGAAGTCTTTGTGCAGGCAGTGTGAGAACCAGCTAGAACTGGTTATAGGGAAGTCCTGTCAGTATCAGGGACAGAGGTGACAGTCGCCCAGCGGGGAGGTGGAGCCAGCATTGTGGCAGGCAGGCACAGCCTCATTCACACTCAGGTGCTATCTCCACCCACTTCCTTGGCAGCAGATGCTGCCTTTCATCCACGGGCTGACTCAGACAACCTCCTAGGGCTCTGCAGCCCCTGTCACCCTCAAACCAGACAGTCAATCCACAAGCAGGCCCAGGCACTCTGGACCAGGCTCACCAGCCAATCACACGCCAGGCACAAATTGCACAAATATACCAACTTCTCAAAGTGGCACTTCTAGACTAGACACAACCATGCCGCATACACCATTATGCAGCATTCAATCTCACGCGTTCGCACATATCAAACTCGACCCTGCACTCCCCACACATCAGGAACTACCATGGGCATACATATTCCCCATTCATTCCTATGGGAGGGCAGGTCACTCACCATACATACACAGAGAGCACACGCACTTTACACTGTACCACAGTGAAAAAGTGCGCAGAGGCCTAAAATCACCAACACCAGGTTCCAGAAACAGGCTAGGAAAAAGCAAAAAGTCTCGGGGTGAACCTGCCAAAAGGGCCAGGTCCAACACAACCCCCTTCCAGCCAAAACGCAGGGTAGACCAATCACTCCACTGATGGGCTTCCTTGCTTTGGGCGACAAAACACGGACACGGGCCCGCAAGGCAGGGACACCTTCCAGTTTTTCGCCACTCTGAACCTACATGGTTTCCTCCAAACAAGAACTCTCTGACCCAACTAGGATACCCCACTGGTACACACTAGTCATCCCAGCCAGGACCAGGCCCTAGGCCATCCATATATCACAGGTCCTGTCCAAACCACAGAGTGGGGGGCAGTAACCCCTGGCACACAATAGCCATTCTCCACTCTCTCTCTCAGGGTAGCTACAACTACCACTGATCCAACAACCTAGGGTCCACACCCCCAGGCTGACCAGAGGTCACGGGCAAGAATGCCCCACCCTACCTCTACTTCTGGGTTTCCGCACCCTCACAGGGAAGCACCCACCAGAACACAATTCTCCTACCAGATCAGGACCTCACTCCGTCACTGGTCTACCACCTGGAAACTATTTCACTCCTGAGGTACAAAGCACACAGCACAGTTCCTCTTCAAGCAGGTGGGGGGGACACAGCACACAGCAAAGCCCCCTTTCCTCTACCTTAGTGGAAACAACAAACTGCAGGTGGGCCCCAGAACACACAGCAAGGGCAGCCCCCTCAATCTCTTCAGCTGATCTACTTTGGCAGAGATTCCTCTTGACCGGGAAGCTTCCTAATCTCCCAACCTAGGATCTAAACCCTCAGGTTGCACCGGGGTCAGAACTACACAGTCCCTCTGCACCCCCTTTCAGAGTTCTGCACCCTCCACTTAGGAGCGGTACCCTTCAACACCAGGACCGCCGGAGTTCTGGTTACAGACACTCCCCGTCCTCTAGACACAGGAAGATCCTCCTCAAATGACCTGTAAGTACAGCCTAGGCCCCTGACCTGGCGCTCCCGGGGGAACCCTCCAGGCCCAGAGACAGGGTTTCGGGCCAACGTGGGACACACCGTCCCACACTCACTCCGCCTCCACTGAGACAGGGCGTGAGCCCCTACACCCCTACCATCCTAATGGGACCTAGCTGGGCTGCACATGAACCTCTTCACCTACACAGGATCATCAGATACACAAGCCACTACTTTTAGAATCACTCCCTAATGCCTCTGCAAGACATCTAGCACACCGCCAGACATCCACCTTCTTGTCCAGTGCCTCTGCAGGACCTCCTGCACACCACCAGAGGTACACCTCACATGCAAGCTCCTTAAAAAAAACTCACACCAACTTCTCCAGTTCAAGACACCACTCATCCACACACTCCCCCTCCAGACTGGTGAGACAGTTCCTCACTGCCCTTGACTCTCAACCTGTACCCCTCTTACTGAGCACCAGGCACCATACTCTGGGAACTGGGAATGGGACTTCACGCACTGGACACATTTAAGCTGCCACCACTGGATCCTACCATACTGGGGAATCCAGACACACACACTACACTCAGGGGATAACCACCCTCCCAAGCAAGCCATTTCTCCTCCACACTCCCTCTCTTCCATCTACCCACACAGGAACAGGAACAGGGATTGGACACTGGACCCAGCAAGGAATTCCTAATCTATGGGAACCTCCCCCTCTACTGGCGTCCCGCCCTGTCATTTTCTCTCATCTGCCACTAAACATAAAGCGCAGGAACACCATCTGAAAATGACACTCTTGAGGAAAAACAAAATCAAAAACAATAATCCCAAACATGTGACTATCTGAAAAATGCAGAGTTTTGTAATGTAGCCAGCTGTCGCTGTGGCACTGCGCAAACACAAGTCAAAATCCGCACCGCTGACCAACAATGTTAGAACTGGCTATTTCTGGTAGGCTAAGGCTGACGCCAAAGCCAGGCAGAAACCACCATTCTAGTCATGGCGAGGGAGTCACACGCCAAGATAACCCCTGCTCACCCCCTTGGTAGCTTGGCACAAGTAGTGAGGCTAAACTCGGAGGCAATGTGTAAAGCATTTGCGCCAGCACACAACTGCAACAACATCCTAGGCACATCACAAAAGGAACTCCACACAAGGTTATAAGAAAATAACTTTTGTATTGTCAAAACATATCAGGTAGAATCACACATATACATTGTGCCAACTGGCACGTGCAATATTCACATGGGATTATTTACACAGGACAGGGCCACATGGACCACTGTCCTAATCAACACCTTTAGAAATAGTACTTTGTAGATCATAGAAAATAAGATATAAAACAAAATAACTGTTATGAATCACATCCAGTAACTACTGGGAACAGGTAAGTACCACCTACGCAACCCTAACCACCTTAGGAGAATGTCACGCAGGGGACCAGGACCTCACTAGGACCACCTGTACTAAAAAGAACAACCACCTAAGTATCGCACAGCATTTAGGGGTATAGAAAAGAACACATTACCCATGATGCATAAATATACATTCAGAGGAGTAGTAAAGGGAAACACATGATGCATAAACCTACACATTCAGCGGTGTTAAGAACAAAGCACATGATGCAATAAAAATACATTCAGAGGTACCAGAACAATACAATAGCGCAAAAATCACATGATGTCTAAAAACATTCAGAGGTGCAGGAATAACACATGATGCAAGAAAGCACATTCAGAGGTGCAATAACCATACAGTTGCGCAAAACCCTACATAAGCCACCACCTGTGGCAGTCCCTAGGCCAACTGGCCTTGTTGGGGCTAGGACGCCCTGTGTCTCAATGTCAGGGGCCTAAACGGTGCAGGTGCCCACTACTTGCTGGGCACCTGTGAAATCCCAAGACCTAAACGGTGCAGCTGCCCACTAATTGCTGGGCAGCTGGGAATCATCAGCAAAGCTGTGGCAGGGTCCTCACTGACCCTTTGGCGCAAACTGCGCCCACTGCTGGAGCCACACAGGCTCTGGAAACACTCTACACGCGTTGGAGCCACACAGGCTCTGGCATAACACTTGTGTCCCTCAAGAGCCTCACAGACTCTTAAAAACAATTATGGCCCATGGAGCTCTCAGGCTCTGCAAACCATGGCCAATCGAGCGTCGCTGGGCTCGTAAATACCACTGCCCTCAAGAGCCTCACTGGGCTCTAAATAACGATGGGGGCCCTGAGCCTCTCATGGCTCTACACACGTTGGAGCGACCCACTGCCAACCGGGGCCGCCCTTGAAGCCCTCGTGGCTTCACACTGACACGGAGCGCGAGCTCGCGCAACTGGGGGGGGCGGACACCGACAATGTGTCCCGGCGCCCCTCCCTTTCTCCGGCCCCACTCACCGGTCGGTCAGACGATCGGCGGCTCTCCTCACTCGGGGCTCTCCCTCCTCTCTCTCGCCGGGGCTCCCTCTACACACAGGAGCCCCAGCATCAGGCCACGCTTCCTCCTCTCCTCCCGGGGCTCCCTCCTCCTCATGGGAGCCCCGTCAGCACCATCAGCCTTCTTCCTTCGTGCCGCCTCCAATCGTTGCCCAGCTCCGCAGGCGAGCCCCCAGGGACACCGGGACTACAGCCACTCACAGCGCAGCTTTCCCGATGACAAGACGGCCCGAGAACCAATCCCAGCGCGGCGTTGCTGAGGGGGCTCGACGCTTCCGGCCAATCAGGGCCCCGCTCCTTTGGTTTCTTCTCTCCGCGGCCATTACACACAGCTCGGGCCGCGGCGGTGAACAAAGGGGCATACCGAGGGGTGGGCACCCTCGGTCACAAAAATAAACATAGAAACGGGGTGAGCACCCGTTAGGCACTTAAATAAATGGGGTGGCACCCATCAAATAAACATATAACAATATCGGGCATAAAGCAGGGTGGCAAAATGCGTGATAGCAACATGCTCGCTACGGGTCCAAAATAAAGCGCTCTCAAGCGCTAGGAGACAAAATAAAGCGCTTCCCTCATGCTGGGGGCACTGGTAGCACCCACAGGCCCCTAGAAATGACCCCAATAGCAAGAAGGGTCCACAGACGTTCTTCAGGGGATGCAGCAAGTCCTGGAGGGGATAGGAAGAAGGTCCTAAGGATCCCAAGGGGCAAAGCAAAGTCCCCCCATCAGCCCAGGCAAGGCAGAGGGGTCCCCCAGAAGTCCTCCAGGCATCCAGGAAAGTCCATCAGGAGTCCAGGGGCTGGGCAGAGCCCAAGCAGCAGCACGCCCCTGGCAGATTCAAGTTAGAAACAAGAACATTTTGGAAGGGGACACAGCCCCTTCTTATACACAGAAAAGTCTTTGAAGTCTTTGTGCAGGCAGTGTGAGAACCAGCTAGAACTGGTTATAAGGAAGTCCTGTCAGTATCAGGGACAAAGGTGACAGTCGCCCAGCGGGGAGGTGGAGCCAGAATTGTGGCAGGAAGGCACAGCCTCATTCACACTCAGGCGCTATCTCCACCCACTTCCTTGGCAGCAGATGCTGCCTTTCATCCACGGGCTGACTCAGACAACCTCCTAGGGCTCTGCAGCCCCTGTCACCCTCAAACCAGACAGTCAATCCACAAGCAGGCCCAGGCACTCTGGGCCAGGCTCACCAGCCAATCACACGCCAGGCACAAATTGCACAAATATACCAACTTCTCAAAGTGGCACTTCTAGACTAGACACAACCATGCTGCATACACCATTACGCAGCATTCAATCTCACGAGTTCGCACATATCAAACTCGACCCTGCACTCCCCACACATCAGGAACTACCATGGGCATACATATTCCCCATTCATTCCTATGGGAGAGCAGGTCACTCACCATACATACACAGAGAGCACACGCACTTTAAACTGTACCACAGTGAAAAAGTGCGCAGAGGCCTAAAATCACCAACACCAGGTTCCAGAAACAGGCTAGGAAAAAGTAAAAAGTTTGGGGTGAACCTGCCAAAAGAGCCAGGTCCAACACCCACTCTCCAGGATCTCATGTCTGTTCACTACTGTATATGATGTATATGTTGTGAAGCGCGCTGATACCCTTTTGTCTAGCTAGCGCTATACAAAACTACTAAATAATAAAATGATAATTCCATTATGTAGGCAGGAAATAAAGTGCATTAGTATTACAAACCTGATCTAATGTTAATTGATTACACACTAGGAGCCAAATTTACCAGCAACTCACTCAGTGCAGCAGCTGCAAATGCTGTGCTGTGCTGCATGAGAAGGAGAGAGCAGGAGAGTGCCATATTTACAGAAGTATGCACTTTCCTCCCCTTTCTCTAGTGTTGGCGCTGAAATCAGCTGCTGTACAAAGCTGTCTTTAATAATGAGATGCCTTTGCCACATATCCTTTACCACACTGTGTCTTTACCATGCAATGCCTTCACCACACCTGCCTTTACCAATAGTATGCATTTATCACATATGCCTGTACATTGAAAGATAGGTATATTTAAGGTGAGTGTGTTTAAATATATATGGGCGATAAGAGTGTGTTTATGGCTTAAGGGTGGGTAAGGATATTGGGTGGTAAGGGTGCTTTTTAGGGTTTAGGGTGGTTAGGGGCAATGGGTGTTGGTTTTCTGAATCCGAGCAAAATTGGACAGCTTTTATTTATGGGGAGAGAGTTCCATCGTTTTATAGTGCCCAGGACAATACTTCTTCCTTCCCAACAAGCTTTTTTGAATTTTGGTGTTAGAAGGAGCTCACTCTGTGTTGAGCGTAGGTGTCTAGGTGGATGGTAGCAGGGCAAATGTTGTTTCAAGAATGCTGGTCCATTTACGTGTACAGCTTTGTATGCTAGGCATGGGGATTTGAAGTCTATACTTTTCTTCATAGGAAGCCAGTGAAGGTTTTTTTGCAGCAAGAAACAAAAGAAGTCCAAAAAAAAGGATCAGAGGAGCAGAAAGAGGCAAGATGGGTTCAGAAAGAGGCAATTGGGGTGCAGAAAGAAGCACAAGTGGTGCAGGAAGAAGCAAGAGAGATGCAGAAAGAAGCAA
Source organism: Lissotriton helveticus (assembly GCF_964261635.1). NCBI lineage: Eukaryota > Metazoa > Chordata > Amphibia > Caudata > Salamandridae > Lissotriton > Lissotriton helveticus. The sequence continues at coordinate 83,591,719 of NC_136060.1, read as the reverse complement.
GAGTATTGCAGAAAGAAGCAACAGAGGTGCAGAAAGAGGCAAGAGGGGTGCTAAAAGAAGGAAGAGGAGTGCAGAAAGATGCATGAGGGGTTCAGAAAGAAGCATGAGATGTGCTGCAAGAAACCAAAGAAGTGCAGAAAGGAGGAACAGAGGTGCAGAAAGAGGCAGCAGGGGTAAAGAAAGAGAGAAGAGGGGTGCAGAAAGAAGCACAAGTGATGCAGAAAGTAGCAAGAGAGATGCAGAAAGAAGCAAGAGTAGTGCAGAAATACGCAACAGTGGTACAGAAAGAGGAAACAGAGGTGGAGAAAGAGGCACGAGGGGTGCAAAAAGAAGCAAGAGATGTGCAGAAAGAGGGAAGAAGGGTACAGAAAGAAGGACCAGGAGTTCAGAAAGAGGCAAGTGAAGTGCAGGAAGAACCAAGGGAAATGCATAAAGAAGCAACAGACATGCAGAAAAGGGGAAGTGGGGTGGTGAAAGAGGCAAGAGAGATACAGAATGAAACAAGAGAGATACAGAAAGAAACCAAAGAAGTGCAGAAAGAAGGAACAGAGGTGAAGAAAGAGGCAAGAGCTGTGCAGAAAGAGGGAAGGGAGGTGTGAAAGAGGCATGAGGAGTGCAGAAAGAAGCAAGAGACATGCAGAATGAAGGAACAGAGTTGCAGAAAGAAGGAACAGAGGTGCATAAAGATGCAACAGGTGTGAAGAAAGAGAGACGAGGGGTGCAGAAAGAAGCACAAGTGGTTTAAAAAGAAGCAAGAGATATGCAGAAAGAAGCAAGAGTAATGCAGAAAGAAGCAACAGATGTGCAGAAAGAGGCAAGGGGATTCAAAAAGAGGGATGAGGGGTGCAGAAAGAAGCACAAGGGATGCAGAAAGAAGCCAATGATGTGCAAACAAACAAAAGAAAGGCAGAAAAAAGGAACAGAGATACACAAACATGCAAAAGAGGTGCAGAAAGAGGGAAGAAGGGTGCAGCAAGAAGGAACAGGGGAGCTGAAAGAAGCAAGAGATGTGCAGTAAGAAACAAAAGAAGGTACAGAGGTGCAGAAAGAGGCAAGAGGTTCAGAAAGTGGATATGATTTGCAGAAAGAGGCAAGAAAGAGGCAAGAGAAATGCAGAAAAAGAAAGGTGCAGAAAGAAGCAACAGAAATGCAGAAAGAGGCAAGAGAGGTGCAGAATGAAGCAAGAGTGGCTTGCATACCATTAGTACCAATTTAACACGCACAGTTAGCAATAAGTAACAGGTAACCATTCTAGGTTTGCAAAGGACCTTCCACCACGCTGTAACATGTGTCACTGCATTTTTGGTAACGTTTGAGCCGTTTGAGCTGGAAACAAGGCTGTTTTGTTCAAATCTCTAGATTAGGCAGCTGATCATGGATTATGTGACTAATGCGGAACATGTATTTTTGTGCGAAAGTCGGTGCAGCCAGACAGTTGGATAATTCCAGTCACCCTGCTCATACCTCTGACTAGGTTCAGAAGTGCTCCTTAGTGATTCCTTCTTTTTTTGTCTTATTGAGTTCATAATGTTGCTTCTTTTGAAATGAGGACGACTATACATGAGGTTACCACTCCACAACACAGACTACCATACCATATAACTACTCTCACTTAACACATAATCCCACTCTACATAATTCCTATACACTAAGGGGCTCATTATGTGGCGGGTGGACATCAGTCTGCCCGCCACCATAATGGTGATGGGAGTGACCGCCAGATGTGTGGCGGTCCCACCTGCCCAATTACAATTCGCCCGCCATACTGGCGGGCGCATCCTGCCCTTTTACCATTGTGGACGGTGCTGCTGGCTGCAGCACTGTCCGTAATAGTAAAAGTGCATGCCTGGCATTTCCCTGCACCACGTGGCAGGCACAATGCGGTGACTGCCAGTTGGTGCAGGGAACTGCACTGGGGTTCCATGGGTAACCCCCCAAGTGCACTTGCCCACCCCTCAGGGGGGCTGCATCAGGCCCCCGTAACCAATCCCTGCCAGTCTTTCTATAGCGGCAACACCACCATGGAAAGGCCAGTTACCGCACCCATCCTAATATGGATGGCGGTGCCTGGTAGGCACCTCCAGCATATTAGTGGCCATAACGATTGCCGACCTGCAGAAAAGCGGCGGACGGGGTTTCCATCCACCGCGGTACCTCCGCCATGATAATATGACAGGGGGTAATTCAAGTTGGGATGGTGGGCGGATCACCACCACCGGCCCGGCAGTGGCGATCTGCCCGCCATTATAATCACCCCTCTATACCACATACTTTCTATCCACATAATTTCACTGCACAACATACCACATAATTCCAGTACACACAAAGTACATCCACTCCTCTCCAAAAAACATTAGTAAAAAGCTTTTAAATTTACAATGCCAATAGCTCTAACTCTTGCAAATGGGAGATTCATTCCATTACAAATGCTTCTTTAACTGGTAGTCAAGTTTTCAGAGTGGTGGAGAAAGGAGGCTGGGCCTTCAACCAGGGCTCAGGAATTTAGCTGTATAGGACTTACAGGAGGTACCAGGAGGGCTTTCTTGGCCTCCACGTCCCACAGGAGTAAAGTGGACTTCATCCCACAACCACTACTGTGCCAGCAGGTGTGTATGTAGAGAGGTGGAGCAAGGGGGGGAAGTCCCCGAAGAACTGTTAGCAATCCCACTGTGTCGGACTTAGTGGAGGTAACAGGAGGGGTAGTTGGCCCCCAACGACAACCTTGGGGGACAACTACCCCTCCTGTTTCCTCCAGTAAGTCCCATACAGCAGCACTGCTAAGTTCTCATAGCAGGCCACACCCCCTTTCCACACCACTCAGCAAACGCGCATCCTGGCAAGCTCTTGCATGGGGATTAAAGTCCACTTTGCTGCTGGAGGTCCTTAGGGGCCCACTAGCCTACCTGACACCTCTAGTATGCCCCAGATATTGACATTGCTGATAGGTGAACACAGGCCATGTCCCCTTTGACCACTGCTCTGCAAACACACTACCAGGCACGCTCTTTGTTTGGGGATGAAGTCCCCTTGCCTCCTTATGGTCCCTGGGGACCAACTAGCCCACCAGGTACCTCCAGTAAGCCCCACACAGCTGGATTGCTGGGAATGGTCCAAGGCCATGCCCCCTTTTTACACCACTCTGCAAATGCGCCTCTTGGTGCACTGCTGCTCAGGTTATGAAGTCTACATGTGTCCTGAGGTCCTCAGGACAGAAGAGGACCTCATTACCCCACCAGCAATGCACCAAGAGGCACGTTTGCAGAGTGGTGTAAAAAGGGGAGAGGACTCAGACCACCTCTCAGCAATCCCACTGTGTGGGGCTTACTGGAGGTACCTGGTGGACTAGTTGGCCCCTAAGGACTCCAAGGAATGAAGGGGACTTAATACCCCAAGTCAAAACATGCCAGGAGTCCCGTTTGAAGACTAGAGCAGGTCGGGGGACGGGGCCTCCAGCAATATGCCGGCGTCTATTTGTTTTTTTTGTTTTTAGAAGGGGGGTTGTGTGGCCCCAATCTCTAAATATTTTTAGGACCCTGGGGACCTCAACCCCCAGGGTCTGGCCAGGCTTATCTTTTTTTTGGAGGGGGGCCCTCCTCCTGAGGCCTTTATCGGCCCAGGGACCCCTTTTCCCGGGGCATTGCCTCCTTTCTCAATAAAATAATTAAATATTCAGGTGGAGGGTGCATGGCCCCCCTTCCCTAGGCCACTTCTGGCCCTGGGACCCCATCCCCCTGGGGCCTGGCCAGCCTTTACTTTAAAAAACTAAATTGGAAGGGATGGCCATGTGCCCCTCTTCCTGAGGCCAATTATGTCCCCGGGGACCCCATCTCCCAGGGCCTGGCCAGCCTTGGGTTTTTTTTGGAGGGGGGTGGGCCAAAGTGGCCCCCCTCCCGGGCCACTTCTGGCCCCAGGGACCCCATCCCCGGGGCCAGCCCTCATGTTGGGGACTGCGGTGTGAGCCCCAATGCCCCTGTGGCTCCTGCCAGCTTCCCGCCTCCTGCAGGAGCCAACATTGCTTTTGGGCAAGGGGAGCTGCTAACATACAGCTCCCCTTGCTCAAAAGCAATTCTGCTTTTCTTCGTTGAAGAGAGAGCAGGTTTTCGTCTCATTGCTCGGACCACAGTACCCATAATACACCATAACACCTTACCTAGTCCATCATGGATTCTTGCCACACTTGTTCTTTACTAACAATTCAAGGTGCCTTAATTAATTTTCAGACCATCTTCGCATCATAATTGCCTTAAAAGAAACCAATTTGATGTAGGGCAAAACACTAATGTAATCTGTAAAATCGTGAAGACACCATCTTTGCCATTTCACACCTTTAAATCTCAGAAAGATTTTAATTTCCTCCAAGCAAACCCCTGCGCAGTATTTTTCTTTTACAGCTCCCGGCACATACAGAGGTCAGTTCCCTCATAAAACCTGGCTGATAGAAAGTGTTTTCCAGAGTCAATATGCCTTGGGCAGGCCCCGTCCTACTAAGTGAAAATGAATGAAAATATGATGAAGAGTTACATGTAGTTTAGTTTATCTTCAGTTTTTACGATTGTGGATTTAAAAGTAGAAGAACTGGCCCGATTACATGAGATATATTACCTACTGGCGGTCGCCAGTAGGTATATATAGTTAGGATTTTTTCTCTATGGGATTTTGGAAAATTCTATGTCTAATAACTTTGGCGTTTGTGGACGGAATTGGCTGAAATTTTCAGGAAAATTGAACATTTTGTTTCTGAGCAGCCACTGAAAATTTGGGGGGGTTTGTCAAGGGGGGGCTGAGAAAAAAGGGGGGTCCCAAACCGTGTTTTTCCCATGTTAATTTCCATAGGGCGGTTGGCCTCACTTTTAGCCTGAACGGCTGAATGGATTTGCACGAAACTTGGCAAAATTGTAGGGACTGTTAGCCCGATGTGCCTTTGCTAGGTCTCAAGATATGTGCTCCAGTGGATTTTGAGAAATTAACGTTCAAAAAAAGATATATATCTGTAGGCGCGCTCCGGGCAGCGCCCCGGTTCGCGTACCTGGCGCGTAACGGAACTTCGCGAAGCGAAGCTGATTGGCTCTCCGGTGTCTGTCAACATTCTAAACAGTCCGGAGCGGCCGCCATCGATCCTACCGAGAGACAAGATGTGGTGAAAAACGAAGGGGAGAATGAAGGAAAGGGGGCAAGGTAGACCCCTCCTGACCCCCTAGGATTGATGAGGGGGATATTAAAGTGCCCCGCGGGGGAAAAAATAAAAAAATAAAAATTTTCGCAGTAGAGGCGCGTCCCGGTACGCGAACCGGGCAGCTCACCGGGCAGCTAACCGGGCAGCTAACCGGCAGCGTAGCTGTCAACATTGTAAACAGTCCGGAGCGGCCGCCATCTTGTTTCTCGGTAGGTTCGAGAGACAAGATGTGGTGAAAAACGAAGGGGGAAATGAAGGAAAGGGGGCAAGGTAAACCCCTCCTGACCCCCTAGGATTGATGAGGGGGATATTAAAGTCCCCCGCGGGGCAAAAAAAAAAAAAATTGCGATTTTTCGCGGTAGAGGCGCTTCCCGGTACGCGTACCGGGCAGCTAACCGGCAGCGTAACGGGAGTCCGCCATCTTGTGTTTTTGGAGCGTCCGGTTCGCGTACCGGGTAGCGTCCCGGTAAGCGTAACAAGAGAAACAGTAAAAAAAAAATAATGGAATAGATTATCAAGAAAACTTTGAAAAATTGTAGGGACTGTTTGTTTGATGTGCCGTTGCAAGGCCTCAAGATATGTGCACGTGTGGATTTTGGCTAATTAAGGTTAAAAAAGATATATATATCTGTAAGCGTGCTCCGGCGCGCTTACGTTACGGGTTTTGTTTGCGCTGCAGAGCCGATACGTCACGGTTATGCGACGTGTCATGAGGCGTCTCACGTGGCTACGTGATACGTCACGTAATAAAGAATATATTTTACAGATATAGATATTAGCTTTTAAAAAACCAATGAAATTCACTGAAAAAACCATAGGTTATAGACCATATATAGTTAGGAATTAGCATTTACAAAACCTTGAAAATTCACTGAAAAAACCATAGGTTATAGACCATATATAGTTAGGAATTAGCATTTAAAAAACCTTTTGTTACTCACACAAAACCATTGAAATTCCATATATAGTTAGTTAGTTGCACTAACTATATATCGCGCACCCGCAATCCACTGCTGATCATGTCACATATTACATCATTCATGACATGGTCAGTGACATCACTGATGACATCACTGATGACATCTCAAATGACATCACTGATGACATCACTGATGACATCTCATTTGACATCAATGACCACATTACTGATGATATCATTCATGTGACAATACAATGCATCTCCTCACATTTTAATATAACCTCTGTTACACCCAGTGTTAAATACAGAGTATAATTTTTGAAACCATTGACACACCAATACTAGTTACTACATACGCACTCACTGATTCCTACGTCTACACACACATTCACTCATTCACCCATACAATCATTCATACATACCATCACTCATCTTTACAACACTATCATATGCACTCATACACCTATACAGACACTCACACTCTGCCACTCATCCATGGAGTTACTCACACACCTAGTCAGTCCTGTAAAGAATCAATCACACTTCCATTTTCTTGTCTATACAGTTAAACATAGAGCACCTTACATTTTCAAACATATACTAACACATACTTACTCTCTTATACAATCATTGATACAAGTACACATTGATCTGCACAGAGTCACACACCTCCCAGTCAGCCACACAAACACTCAGTCTCCCATACAAATACTTGGACAATCAATCAATAACCCATATAGTTAATCATATAGCTACTGATCAACACATGCAGCAGTTTACAGAACAACAGACATAATGATGCACAAATTAAGACAGTTTAGTCACTAACCCATGCACTCAGTGAGATACATTTAATCACTCACTCATACATTCAGTCATGCACCTACTAAATCCTTCGTCCAGACACGTATACTTCCACTGTCATTTGAGATGTCATCAGTGATGTCATCAGTGATGTCACTGACCATGTCATGAATGATGTAATATGTGACATGATCAGCAGTGGATTGCGGGTGCGCGATATATACTTAGTGCAACTAACTAACTATATATGGAATTTCAATGGTTTTGTGTGAGTAAAAAAAGGTTTTTTAAATGCTAATTCCTAACTATATATGGTCTATAACCTATGGTTTTTTCAGTGAATATATATATATATATATATATATTGTTGTGAACAAGGCGGTGGTTCCGCCAAAACGCGTAAGCCATCATCGTTGGGTGAATAAAAATTCCCCTTTGAAGAATACCACGGAGTCAGCGCCTTTTTTGTATTTTTGGAACGAAGGTTTGGATGACATATATATAAATATATATATATATATATATATATATATATATATATATATATATATATATATATATATATATATTGTAGTAGTCCTCCAAACATCCAGTGAATCACGATAGAGAAATAGTGGACCCAAAAAGTTCTTTGTGCCAGAAATATTTATTTTAAGACACCCTGCATCGCTGCCATGACGCGTTTCAGTCCCACCTGGACCTTGATCACATGACAGATGTACAGATAGGGTTTTGTCACAATTATGACCATCGGTTTGTAACGTGTGATACTTAATGATAAGTCGGGACTCCAATCTTCTTAGCTCCTGTAATCTGTTGCCCCCTCTCTCCCTAACTGGGACATGGTCGAGGACACAATAGGAGATAAGGCAGTTGTTACTTTTATGGTGGCTGGCAAAGTGTCTCGCCACAGGATACTGTTTGTCTGACGGTTAATGGAGTGCCAGTAAAAATTGGCCAAGGTCAGCCACGGTTGAGGCCATCGCAACTAGGAATGTGTTATATTTAAGACACTTGGAGGGGCGAGGCTTATAATTTCGGGTAATGTTATACCGCAGCACGCTTGCACAGGATGCTCGACACTGCCATTCACAACATAGGTATTACCCTTAAATGTGTTGCAGCAATAACATGAATGTAATGTTTCTGCATTGTTATAATTTATTTTACGCATGTTGCTTCTATTTTATTATGTATACTTTCATGCCCAGTAGGTTCCAACACTTTGACTGTAAAACAGCCACGAGTCTGTCTTCTTGCTCCAAAGATGTATTAACAGTGGGAGTCTGTTGTTCATGTTCACTAAGGGGGAGAGTCACATGTTTTGTATATATAACTTTATTGAATCTCATACTCGCACTCGTAAGAAAGGAGACTTGATCTCTGAAACGTGTCGAGTTTGCTGCTGAAATAATAGCACGCTAAACCAAAGGATTGTGGCCTGGACTTCGTTTTCTTTGCATGCTGGTAAAAACGAAAATTGTTGGATATATATATATATATACATATGTATATTACCTACTGGCGGTCGCCAGTAGGTATATATAGTTAGGATTTTTTCTCTATGGGTTTTTTGAAAATTCTATGTCTAATAACTTTGGCGTTTGTGGACGAAATTGGCTGAAATTTTCAGGAAAATGGCACATTTTGTTTCTGAGCAGCCCTTAAAAATTTGGGGGGGGTTCGTCAAGGGGGGGCCGAGAAAAAAGGGGGGTCCCAAAACGTGTTTTTAACATTGAGTTTTCCATAGGGCGGTTGGCCTCACTTTTAGCCCGAACGGCTGAATGGATTTGCACGAAACTTGGCAAAATTGTAGGGACTGGTAGCCCGATGTGCCTTTTGTAGGTCTCAATATATGTGCTCCAGTGGATTTTGAGAAATTAACGTTTAAAAAAAGATATATATCTGTAACAGCGGACCTGGCAGCGTCCCAGGACGCGTACTTTACGCGCAACGGAGCTTTGTGAAGCGAAGCTGATTGGTTCTCCGGCGTCTGTCAACATTCCAAACAGTCCGTAGCGGCCGCCATCTTGTCTCTCGGTAGGATCGAGAGACAAGAGGAGGCCAAAGCGAAGGGGCAAATGACCATAAGGGGGCATAGTACATTGTCACTCACCCCCTAGGTTTGATGTGGAGGTTTTAAAAGGGCCCCGCGGGGCAAAAAAAAATAAAAATAATAATAATCGAACAGCTGAATGGATTTGCACGAAACTTGGCAAAATTGTAGGGACTGGTAGCCCGATGTGCCTTTGCTAGATCTCAATATATGTGCTCCAGTGGATTTTGAGAAATTAACGTTCAAAAAAAGATATATATCTGTAACAGCGCACCGCTTCGCGTACTTTTCGCGTTACGGAGCTTTGCGAGGCGAAGCTGATTGGCTCTCCGGTGTCTGTAAACATTCCAAACAGTCCGTAGCGGCCGCCATCTTGTCTCTCGGTAGGATCGAACAGCTGAATGGATTTGCACGAAACTTGGCAAAATTGTAGGGACTGGTAGCCCGATGTGCCTTTGCTAGGTCTCAATATATGTGCTTCAGTGCATTTTGAGAAATTAACGTTCAGAAACAAGATATATATCTGTAACAGCGCTCCGCTTCGCGGAGATAAAATTATATGTGTATTACCTAGCTGTTGCTAACACCAGTTAGCGACGGCTAGTAGAATATAGCGACCATCTTGGGCCCCACTTTGCATGTGAGTGATATTTATCACTAATGACATGCAAAGTGGGCATGCCAAGATGTTAGCGACTGGAAACAGTCGCTAACATCGCTATCTCCTATTATCAACTTTTGGAAATATTCGAGATAAGCGCGAATATCTCCAAAAGCTACCACCTGCCCTGAGCAGTTCTTAGCCATGTTATCCAATGGGAGGTGGATAACATGGCTAAGAGCATTAGCTCGGTAATGCATGAATATCGCTGAGTTTTCAGCGATATTAATGCATTGCGGTCGTTTTTTATCGTATTTCCGATAAACCTTGATAATAGCAAGGTTTATCTGCGATAATTTCTGACGGTAAAAAAATCGTTGCTAAGCATCGTTAGGGATAAATATCGCTTAACTTTGGTAATATGCCCCAACGTCTGTTAACGTTCGATTCGAAGGAAATCAGGAAGTGTTGAAAAACATTGTCTGCGCCATCTTGTCTTTTTTCAAATGCCACACTTTTGTCGTGCACGGTAGCCATTTTAGATGCCTTGACCAGACCCACTCTGTGCACGCTGTCGATCCTTAGCATGGCTCCCCACCCTCGCAAGCATCTCCCCCAGGCAGTGGTCACCCCCGCTCTCTGTCTTATGCATGGGTAATAAACCTCCCCCCATCTGCGCTGCTCTTCCCTGAGAATCACACCCTGTGCCCGCCCGACACCTCCCTTTCGCCCTATTCACTACCGCACCCTCTGACACTCCTTTTCCTCTGTGTCCGATTGTCCAGGCTGGTCCTAGGGTATCAGCTAGCCCTGCAGATGTAGTTTATGGCCACAGCTGTAAAGAATCACCCCTCTTCAAAGGAGTTATAGTAGATCAAGGCCCACACTCGATGAGATCCGTCACAGCAGAAGCGTTGCTATTATCTGAAAACCATCCTGTATTGTGATTGGGGACGGGACCGAGCCTGAAGCGGAAGATTCCAGGGATGACTCTTTGTACATCAAAGTTTTTACAATTATGTGTCACATTAAAAATATATAGCACTCCGACAAAGTAGTAAGATTATAAAACTTTAATAATTTATAAATATATACAAGAAAACAAAAATAGTAATAACATATAAACATTTTTAGGGAAAAACAACGAAGTAGCGGTCGGCTGTGCGAACAGTCCCAACGCAGCACAACGTCCAGATTTCCGGCGTGGGGCGTCGCGGGGGGTGGGTCATCAGTAGCAAACTGTTGTGCGAATAGTTCCAAGGCAGCAGAACGCGCTGAAATCTAGATGACACTAAAGTGATGTCTAGTAAGTTGCCACCCAGCAAATAACGGCATGGGGCGTCGCGGGGGTGGGTCATCAGTAGCAAACTGTTGCGCGAATAGTTCCAAGGCAGCAGAACGATGGCACCAAGGTGATGTCCAGTAAGTTGCCGCACTGGTTTTGGTATCCTACAATGCTGCTCCGAATAACGGCGCGGGGCGCCCCGGGGGAGGCGGTGAACGGGCCTCTCCAGGTGGAGTGTCATCTGTTGTAGTGGGGCGCCCCTTTACCGTTTCAGTTGCCATTCCGTCCGTTTTTGGTCCACTGTGTCAAAAGCCGCAATTCAGCTGAGTTGCGCCCACTCTTGCGGTGCAGCGATAGGCGGCTGTCACAGGACTCTCAAAATGGCGGCAGGCTGTTTCCTTTTTGGGCCTGGTCCACTGAAATGGCCCTGGGACACCTTGGAAATCGGACGCTTGTCTGCTAGGTCTTGGACCCCATTCTCGAAAGCGTCCCCTCCGCCTTGAGAATTCATCAAAAGTTTTGGGGGCTCCGACTCCTGCAGGCTTCTGGTGGGGAGCGGCTGCCATGATTGCTCGCGGAATGACCACGACTGAGCTACGAGATGGTGGTGCTCTCATGCTGACGCCAGCTTCAGTCTGAAACATCCAGAAACAAGGTGGGGCTTTCATCGTTTGGGAAAAAAACAAAAGTTTTCATCCAATGAAAAGTGTTGTTTTTAGGTCACATGATCAAGCCTTCCATCATTAGGAAACCAAATATAAAATGAACCAATGAAAAGTTTTATAAACAAGTCACATGACCTGTTATGCGGCATAGGGTGTAAAATGCGGAGAAAATACGTTGGCACGTGAGGCGGCGTCAGTAGCGGACCGATGTGCGAATAGGCCGAAGGCAACACAACGCGCCAAGATCCGGATGGCACCGAGGTGGTGTCCAGCAAGTTGCAGCACTGGTGTGGCCATCCTACAATGCTGAAAGTCGGCGTGGGGCGCCCCGTTGGCACGTGAGGCGGCGTCAGTAGCGGACCGATGTGCGAATAGGCCGAAGGCAACACAACGCGCCAAGATCCGGATGGCACCGAGGTGGTGTCCAGCAAGTTGCAGCACTGGTGTGGCCATCCTACAATGCTGAAAGTCGGCGTGGGGCGCCCCGTTGGCACGTGAGGCGGCGTCAGTAGCGGACCGATGTGCGAATAGGCCGAAGGCAACACAATGCGCCAAGATCCGGATGGCACCGAGGTGGTGTCCAGCAAGTTGCAGCACTGGTGTGGCCATCCTACAATGCTGAAAGTCGGCGTGGGGCGCCCCGTTGGCCTGTGAGTTTGCGTCAGTAGCGGACCGATGTGCGAATAGGCCGAAGGCAGCACAACGCGCCAAGATCCGGATGGCACCGAGGTGGTGTCTAGTAAGTTGCCGCACTGGTGTGGCCATCCAACAATGCTGAAAGTCGGCGTGGGGCGCCCCGTTGGCCTGTGAGTTTGCGTCAGTAGCGGACCGATGTGCGAATAGGCCGAAGGCAGCACAACGCGCCAAGATCCGGATGGCACCGAGGTGGTGTCTAGTAAGTTGCCGCACTGGTGTGGCCATCCAACAATGCTGAAAGTCGGCGTGAGGCGCCCCGTTGGCCTGTGAGTTTGCGTCAGTAGCGGACCGATGTGCGAATAGGCCGAAGGCAGCACAACGCGCCAAGATCCGGATGGCACCGAGGTGGTGTCTAGTAAGTTGCCGCACTGGTGTGGCCATCCTACAATGCTGAAAGTCGGCGTGGGGCGCCCCGTTGGACTGTGAGATGGTGTCAGTAGCGGATCGATGTGTGAATGGGGCCGAAGGCAGTGCAACAATATTTTCGGAATAGAAGACACCACTAGGCGCTGAGATTCCAAGATCCGGATGGCACCGAGGTGGTGTGTAGCAAATTGCCGCACTGGTGTGGCCATCCTACAATGCTGAAAGTCGGCGTGGGGCGCCCCGTTGGCCTGTGAGTTTGCGTCAGTAGCGGACCGATGTGCGAATAGGCCGAAGGCAGCACAACGCGCCAAGATCCGGATGGCACCGAGGTGGTGTCTAGTAAGTTGTCGCACTTCTGTGGCCATCCTACAATGTTGAAAGTCGGCGTGGGGCGCCCCGTTGGCCTGTGAGATGGCGTCAGTAGCGGACCGATGTGCGAATGGGGCCAAAGGCAGCGCAACAATATTTTCTGATTTGAAGACACCACAAGGCGCTGAGATGCCAAGATCCGGATGGCACCGAGGTGGTGTCTAGCAAGTTGTGGCACTGGTGTGGCCATCGTACAATGGTAAAAGTCGGCGTGGGGCGCCCTGTTGGCCTGTGAGATGGTGTCAGTAGCGGACTGATGTGTGAATGGGGCCAAAGGCAGCGCAACAATATTTTCTACAATATTTTCGGAGTAGAAGACACCACAAGGCGCTGAGATGCCAAGATCCGGATGGCACCGAGGTGATGTCTAAGTTGCGGACCGATGTGCGAATGGGGCCAAAGGTAGCGTAACAAGATTTTCTGTATGGAAGATACCACTAGGCGTTGAGATGCCAAGATTCGGATGGCACCGAGGTGATGTCTAGCAAGTTGTGCCACTGGTGTGGCCATCGTACAATGGTAAAAGTCGGCGTGGGGCGCCCTATTGGCCTGTGAGATGGTGTCAGTAGCGGACTGATGTGCGAATGGGGCCAAAGGCAGCGCAACAATGTTTTCTGACTGACACCACAAGGCGCTGAGATGCCAAGATCCGGATGGCACCGAGGTGATGTCTAAGTTGCGGACTGATGTGCGAATGGGGCCAAAGGCAGCGTAACAATATTTTCTGTATGGAAGATACCACTAGGCGTTGAGATGCCAAGATTCGGATGGCACCGAGGTGATGTCTAGCAAGTTGGTGTGGTCATCCTACAATGCTGAAACTCGGCGTGGGTCACCCCATTAGCCTGTGAGATGGCGTCAGTAGCGGACCGATGTGCGAATAGGCCGAAGGCAGCACAACGCGCCAAGATCCGGATGTCACCGTGGTGGTTTCATAGTTGAGAGGCTCTTCATCTGCAGTGGGGCGCCGAGATCCGGATGGCACCGAGGTGATGTCTAGCAAGTTGCTGTACTGGTGTGGTCATCCTACAATGCTGAAATGTAGTGGGGCGCCCATTTACCGTTTCAGTTGCCATTCAGCTGAGTTTCGGCTGCTCTTGATGCTACAGCGACAGGCGGCTGCAAGAGGACTCTCAAAATGGCGGCCTGTTCTTTGGATTTGGGCCTGGTCCACTAAAATGGCCCTGGGACACCTTAGAACTTGGACGCTCGATTTTTTTTTCCTTTCCTGTACATGCAAAAAAAGGTAAATGCCCGGTACGTTACACGCTTCATCTGCCACGATGAACTCTCCAGAGGAACCGAAAAAAATATAGTTGTGGTAACTATACCATGCATCGTCATATGGAGAGGTGGCACCAATTAATTATAGTGCTGCATAAAAGAGAGATTTGGAGGAGAACCCCTGACCTGCTAGTACATTCATCAAAGAAGTGGCACTGAGAGCTTCAGAGGCAAGGGAAACGGTCCCAAATATTTAGAAGAACTTTGGAAAGATTAAAATGACATGTTTAGATTGTGGTAAATTAATTTCATGTGGACAGATGAGTGTTACTCTAATAAATACAGCATATGAACATCATCATAGTCGATGGTTGGTAGAGACATTTTGACTATATCCTGGACCTGCCCGTCCTCGCCCAAAATGGCGCCGGAATAAATGGGACTCGTAACTCCTTGTTGTGTACTGGTTGCAGAACCTTGAAATCACGAGATACGTATGCAGTTTTGAAGCACATGGCGGGGACGAGAATTGATTGAATATTTCGACATCCCTATTGATATTAAGTTCTGATGTGTTATTGATTACTGTACTGTTGAAAGTTCGAATTAACGTCACCCATGGTACTTGCCCGCAAATGTATATCTAGATAATTTTATTGTAACTGGCCCTGTCGTATTTTAATTATAAAATGTACGTCCACCGATTCCGTAACTGTTAGACACCTTAGTTCTTGCAACCTAATGGCCCGCCCGTTACGTTCCTCTACAGTGTAAATGTCTATTCATCATATACGATTACAGTTTGCTCCGTGGCAGGCCCACGTGGTTATAGGCTCGTATTTGTATAATGAAATTTTCACAATAAAGGTTTTTAAAAGAAAACATGGTAGTAGTATATACATTGGTAAAGTTTTTAATAATAGTCACTGTTTTAGAATCATTAAAAGGCAAGTGAAATAAAGCAGACCAATTACATGAAGGGTAAAAGGTATAATACGAAGGAACGCAGTAAAGATAAATGGTCAAGGGCTATTGTGTTTTCTATTCCTGCAACATAAAGTGATCGATAAGAATCTCATATTCAGGCGTATCGGCGACTAAGACAGCAGGTCGACCCTCTTTTGCTCAACGGCTCCGTCATGGGACGAAGAAACGCTCTTTTTCTCGAAAAAAGAATATATTTTACTTGCAGGACAGTTGTAAAATTTCCGGGAAAGTACATTAGCCTGGAACATTATAACATATATTTAAGAAAAAATAATGTTCGGAAGTAATTAAAAGCGTAATTTTTAGGTGATATGACCAAGGCTTTCATCATTAGAATAAGAAAAGTAAAATGAACCAATGAAAAGTTTTATTAACAAGTCACATGACTTGTTATGCTTACGTTACGCGCTGCGCGCCCCGGATGACTTCCGGATGCGCTAACGCGGCGCGTCATATGACGCATTACGCGACAACGCAGGTCCAGAATATAGTCAAAATGTCTCCACCAACCAGCGGTCGAAACACAACCCCTTTCAGCAGGCTAAATAGTTCTGTTAAATGACAACAGAAGGGACAGGCAACAAGAACCATCAGTCAAAGAGGGGAGGGCTAGTTCTTCTCTACCGGGTTACATTGGGGCGCTACCGGAACTGATCGAATTGGTAGTCTACAGTGTTTCTGGATGTTTCAGACTGAAGCTGGGGTTAGCATGAGAGCAGCACCATTTCGTAGCTCCGTCGTGGCCATTCCGCAACCAATCATGGCAGCCGCTCTTTATCGTTATTTTGGGCGGGGTGGGTGGCGGAGCCGAGCTGTTTTGCAGCCATCATTGTGTGGAGTTCAGTTCATCTCACTAGTTTTGTATTTGTCATGAGGGGTTGTTCCTAATGTTTCTATTTTAGCGAGGTCAAAAAGAGATCCCATTAGTGGCCTACTGATTTTGCTCGATTCCTTTTCTTTTTTTTTTACACGATTTTTCGTTATCTGCAAAGACTAAACAGAGTATTGCGACTCTGTGTTTGTTTGTAAATAGAGAATGAACCAAAGAGAACTAATTCTAAAATAGTAAATACTTGGATAACAATCAATCAAATGGAGAGAGAAGCAGGCACGACGGATTACAACGGGGGCAAAGGCCTGCGTTAACTACCTTTCACTATCTGCAAAGAGAGAGTACTCCTAATAGAAATGAGGGGGGGGGGCACCATTCAAAGCAGATCAGTGTGCATAAACACGAAAATGTTTTCACTTACCACGTACTTGACATTCGACAGCTTATGATATTTGCTATTAAAAAACCATTGAAATTCACTGAAAAAACCATAGGTTATAGACCATATATAGTTAGGAATTAGCATTTACAAAACCTTGAAAATTCACTGAAAAAACCATAGGTTATAGACCATATATAGTTAGGAATTAGCATTTAAAAAACCTTATTTTACTCACACAAAACCATTGAAATTCCATATATAGTTAGTTGCACTAACTATATATAGCGCACCCGCAATCCACTGCTGATCATGTCACATATTACATCATTCATGACATGGTCAGTGACATCACTGATGACATCACTGATGACATCTCAAATGACATCACTGATGAGATCACTGATGACATCTCATTTGACATCATTCTTGTGCTAATACGATAAACCTTTTCAGACTCTAATATAACCTTAGATACACTCAGTGTATACAGACACTCACACACTGCCACTCATCCATGGAGTTACTCATACACCCAGTCAGTCATGCAAAGAAACAATCTCACCTCCATTTCTTCAACTATACAGTTAAACACACCTTACTTATTGAAACATATACTAACACATATTTACTCTCTTATACAATCCCTGATACAAGTTCACAATGATCGATACAACCACTCACTCATTCAGTGGCTCTCATGCACAGTTATTTATATATGCCAACTCTCACATGTACTGTGTTTAACATATGTACTTACTATGACATGTAGCATTGAGATATCCATTCACTCATCAATACACTCATGCACACAGTCAACTGCCCATGTAGCTGTTTCCACATGCAGTCTTGAACTCATACACCTAGTGAATAAACTGCTCACACATCTATGCATAGAGTCACACACCTTCCAGCCACCCCCACACAAACTCAATCTGCCATAGAAATACTTGGGCAACCAATTAATAACACATATAGCCTCTCGTATAGCTAATGATCAACACATGCAGCAGTTTACAGAACAACAGACATAATGATGCACAAATTAAGACAGTTTAGTCACTAACCCATGCACTCAGTGAGACACATTTAATCACTCACTCATACATTCAGTCATGCACCTACTAAATCCTTCGTCCAGACACTTATACATCTACTCATTCTTCAATATGTAAAACATATTTAAACTTCACAGAAACACACAGTCACTGGATGACGTCATCAGTGATCTCATCAGTGATGTCATTTGAGATGTCATCAGTGATGTCATCAGTGATGTCACTGACCATGTCATGAATGATGTAATATGTGACATGATCAGCAGTGGATTGTGGGTGCGCGATATATAGTTAGTGCAACTAACTATATATGGAATTTCAATGGTTTTGTGTGAGTAAAATAAGGTTTTTTAAATGCTAATTCCTAACTATATATGGTCTATAACCTATGGTTTTTTCAGTGAATTTTCAAGGTTTTGTAAATGCTAATTCCTAACTATATATGGTCTATAACCTATGGTTTTTTCAGTGAATATATATATATATATACTCATATATTCACTCATACAAAAACAGAGAAATTCAGCAGTTATAGTTAGCTGAGCTTACTATAATTTGAGACCCCTCATTGCACTGTTTATGCCCTCACATATTACATCAGTCATTACATGGTCAGTGACATCACTGATGACATCTCAAATGACATCACTGACGATATCATCCACAGAATCTCTGACAGTGCCACTCGCACCCTCATGTAACCTTTCAAACACACACTGCAGTTTCCACACTACCATTCTCGAAACCATTGACACACCCATACTAGAACTTACATACCCACTCACTAATTCATAGGTCTACACACACATCCACTCAGTCACCTATACAGCCACATGTACACCTATTGTCAATCAGACAGCCATTTACTCACCTATAAAGTTATACACATATCCACTCACGTCTCACCCATACTGACCCTCACACAAGCACTCACTAACCCATACTGCTACTATCACAATCCCTCACTCACACATAGTCACTGATTTACTCCAACACTCACCTCTACTACCTTTCACATATCCACGCATTCACCCATATAACACTGACACATCCATTCACTCACCAAAACAGCCATAGACACATTCAGTCATTAATAAATCCCTTCTTGTATACTCACTAACTCATACATCCACTGACTCACTCACTCAATGATTCATACAGGCAGTCACACACCCTCTCAACCACACACACAGACACTCATACACCCATAGACTACCGATCAATCACCCATACACCCACACGTGTACCCATTCACCAACCCATACAGCCACTTCAACACCAACTGACAGACTGATACAGACATTCACACAACCTAGTCAGTGGCCCATACATTTACTGAGACACTTAATCACTCACTTATATCGGGGCATATTATCAAGGAACAGAGTTAAAATTATCGCCGCTTTAGTGACAGGAAACTGCTGCTAAAATGGTGATAATGGGCTTGATAATATGCCGTAGAGAATTTCAATAGAAGCCCATGTTAACACCAGAACATGGGCTTCTATTGGAATTCTCAAGGGCATATTCTCAAAGCCCATTATCGCCGCATAGCCGCAGTTTTCTGCCGCTAAAGAAGCGATAATTTCAACGCAGTTCCTTGATAATATGCCCCATAGTCAGTCACGCACCTACTGAATCATAGGTACAGGCACTCATGCACCCACTGATTCATCAATACATCTTGGTATATGTTTTGTAACACTCATGAACATTTTAAAAACACTTACAGTCACTGGATGGTGTCATCAGTGATGTCTACAGTGATGTAATTTGAGATGTCATCACTGATGTCACTGACCATGTCATGAGTGAGGTTATAAGCAGTACATTGCAGGGGCACAAGTGATAGTTAGCTTAGCTAACTGTAACTGCTGAATTTCTATGGTTTCGGAAGAGTGAAATAACCTAACTAAAACGTCTCTGTAACTTTTGTTTTTTTCAGTGAATATTTCATGTTTTTTTACTCCTAATTCCTAACTATAACAGCCCTGTAACCTTTGGTTTGTTCAGTGAATTTCTAATGTTTTTAAAATGCTAATTCCTAACTATAACTTACTTGTAGCCTTTGGTTTTTTTCAGTTAATTTCCATGTTTTTTTAAGTAGTAATGGTCTTTACAGAATGGTGAAGAAAGGGGCAGGGCCTCTGACCAGCTCTCAAAAATCCCTCCTGAGTAGGACTTATGGAAAGTACCAGAAGGTCATCTTGGTCCCCAAGGTCCTTAAGCATCCAGGACAACTTTATTCCCCAACCAATAGTGTGCCACGAGATGTGTTTGCAGAGTGGTGCAGAAAGGGGGTGTAGCCTCTGAAGATCTCTTAGCAAACTAACTGTGTGGAACTTGCTGGAGGTAACAAGAGGGATACTTGGCCCCCAAATACCCACAATAGTCAAGGGGACTTCATCCCCTAACTAGTACTATGCCAGGCGGTGTGTTTGGAGAGTGATGAGAAAAGACGTCCTTGATGATTGCACAGGTAGTGCATGTATGATTCTATGAGTGGCATTGCCAAAGACGGACTGCGAATACCGGGTGTTTTTAACAAAGTGTAAAACACATATATAGACATACTTTCCATAAGGTTTCAGTGTATCTATTTAAGAAGATACTATCTTAACTTTCCCCTTTGTGTTCATGTGTCGAAATAACTAAATCAAAAGCATTTTCCTTCTTCACAGAGACACCGGAGGTCGCAATGACATCTGTATCATGAATACAAATTACAAAGTAAAAAACAGATATATAGATATATTTTACACAAAGTTTGAGTCTAGCTGTTTAGTAACATTTTGGTTTAACTTTATTATAACAACAAATTTATAAAAAAAAGAACAGTTTAAGAAAATAACTTGTGGCAACCTGCTGAGGGCAAAAGGAAACTGTAACTCTGTGGAAACCTATCAACTAGAGAGCATTGTCATAGTTTAACGCTTCAAAAAAAGGGGATACCCCAATTGGGTGCTCAAGAAGGCCAGAGTAAGAGCAGATGGGGTCGAGAGATCCCAGACCATCTCTGACGAACATACCATGTCGACCATCAGTGACGATGACACTAGGATGAACATGTCATACAGCTCTGACTCCAGGGACATCAATCACATTTTGTCCAAAAATTGGGACATTCTCAAAACCGACAACATCATTGGTGGCACCATTCCAGACAGACCCAGCATAACATACAGGAGAGGTAGGAATGTCAGGAGTACGCAGCGATATTACCATCTATCCCAAAAAACATGAACATGGCCTCAGGAGTTTCTTTCCCTGCGGCCATTGTAAGGCATGTAGGAACAGCAAGTTTCGAAATCAGGTCAACTACAATGGTGGCAAGTAAGAAATATCACAATTCCGCAAGTGTAGCTCTACGTTTGTCGTATATGCCACTGAACGCTCTTGCAAACTCTGGTATATTGGCAGCACTACACTTATGGTGAGAAAACGCATTCTAGAGCACAGCAGGGGCATTACTAACAACGATCCTAAATACCCTGTAGCACGCCATTTCTAAGACAAACACTTTTCCAATTTATCAGGTATGGGTTTCTTCATTCTTGAACAAATTGACAGAAATCCTAGGGGTGGCAACAGGGTTCTTGCACTTAGACAGAGAGAGTCTAAATATATTATAGACTTCCAAACTAAGATCCCTGGGGGGTTGAACCAAGACAATGAGCTTGCAATACACCTCAAGGAGGAATAGTTGCCCTTTGCACATTTTCAACTCATGTTCTTGTCTTCCTCCTGTCTTTTGCCTTTCCTTGCATCCCCCTTGCTTTTCCATTTGCTTTTCCATGGTTTCTGAAGTGTCATTTTCAACGGATGATGTCATTGTTACTTGTTGTGGAATGCCAGGGGGAGAGGTTCTACATTTCTTATTGTTCTGTCACTCTTCCATCTTGGTATGCATTAGAAACACAGATAATTTTCAGGAATGTGGTTAATTGTAACTACAGTTTTTAGAGTTGTGCACTTTATTGGATCGATTGATTCATGTTTTTTCTGGTATTTTGCTTTTCTTGCAGGAGCAAAGGAAGGGGCCCACTCACCGGCATTCACCTTCACGGGCTGCCGACCTTTTTCCCCACGAGTATACCGTCACGCAATTTTAAGCTGGTATACCTGTATGTGTGGTGTGGAGCATGCTTAGACAAGGCTCTGTCTCAGCAATTTACCATCTGAAGTACCTTCACTGATGTGGACATCAGTTTGCAGCTGGTTCCATGGCACTTGCCAAGAAATTCCTGAGGGTGGGTTGGGACTTGCAATATCACATGTTGACAGTTTGTGCACAGGCACTTGCCCAATGTAGTCTCACCATGACCGAGTTGCCCCCTGCGATCATTGCACCAGGAGTATCCCTCCGCTGCCATGCACTTGGGTGCTTTTATTTTACTGGGGCCAATCATACATTTATTGACGTGCTCGGTCGACACTTGTAGTTTATCCCTCTTTTCACTGGTCATTTGTGGATATGTGCACTAGCACATAGTCATGCTGGGGTTAGTTCTCATCCATCGTTTTGCACCTTATTCAGTGTCCATGATCGCAGCGTAGTCTTCCTGATCCCCTTTTTGTATAGTGTTTATGACAGCTCGGTTAGCGCCAAGCAACTTGCGCGTGAACGTGTGCTGTACAAATTTTGGTTAAGATAAGGTAAGATAAGCATGTCAGTGTACACTTTGGCACTTGCCACTTATTTTGTACCTTCCTATCACCTATGTAAGATGGAATGTGCGTACTTGGTATAGAAAGCCATCCACCTTTTACTGTGGGCTTGTTGAAACACAATTGCATCGGCATGTCTTTGTCCATGATCCAGGACATTGATAAAGCACCAACAATGTTGAACTTTGTTTTCAGCTCCTCTGTAGAGCATGCATACAAATGTGCACACTTGAGCCAAACATCACCAGTGCGCTACATTCATATCATTTGGTACTTAACATGCATTTGTGTATTTGCAATACATATGTTTTCAATTGTTATGCATTATGCTTGGAGTGGCAGCGCTATATCAGCAGCATGTTCATATGTAACCACTCCAATATGTCTGCCAAAACCAACACACTGGTCCTTCATTGTTTTCCGCCATTACTACCAGGCTAAATCAGTCAAATTAGTCACCTTTTCTGTGTTGCACGTTTCACGTGATCAAGATTTCTGGGGAAATCTAAGCACATTGTGAAATTAATCACTGCTGTGAAACTATATTAGTGCAGAGTTTTCATTCCTGAGAGCGCGCGGACCTGTTGCGGCGTCAAATTGATTGAATTGCTGGTGTACTCCGCCGGCGTGTGCACCACTCTCCTTGGGTCCGCGCAAGTCCGGAAGAAGCCGTTCATGTTGATATATATATATAAATGTATATATATACCAATAACATAAAATCCATTAAAAAAAATTCTATTATAAATTAAAATATTAAACTATTTAAAAATCTTTAAACTTAAATTTACCACTCCAGTCAGTGCAACAGTAAGGAGTGCAACAGTAGGGAAAGTGTTGGATAGCGGAGGGGTAACACTATTCCGACTCCAGGCAGTGCAACATTAGGGAAAGTGTTGGACTGTGTAGGGGTACAAATTACTACTCCCACTCCAATGAGTGTAACAGTAGGGAAAGTATTGGATTGCGTAGGGGTAAAATTTACTATTTCCACTCCAATGAGTGTAACATTAGGGAAAGTGTTGGATAGCAGAGGGGTAAAAATTACTATTCCCACTCCAATGAGTGCAACATTAGGGAAAGTGTTGGATAGCGGAGGGGTAAAACTTGCTATTACCAGTCCAGTGAGTGCAACAGTAGGCAAAGTGTTGGATAGTGGCAAGATACATTTTACTATTCCCACTCCAATCAGTGCAACAGTAGGGAAAATGTTGGATTGCAAAGGGGTAGCAATTAATATTCTCATTTCAGTCAGTTCAAAAGTAAAAACAAACAAAATATTAACAACAAAAATATTTTTAAAACAAAATAAATAAAAACATATAGAAATATATTAAAAATGAAAATACAAATATATTTAATATTACATTTTTTTTAAAACATATTATAATGTTCAGTGCATATGACAAATACCTACAAATAATATATTAAATAAAATACAAAATATTTTTGAACAAATTAATATATTTAATTAGAAATTATGCATAATCAAAAACATTAATTATGACATAAATTTACTTTTTTATTTTCTACCCTATAACACCACACAATTCACAGACCACATTTACATTTCATAAAAAAGTGTATTTACATATTTAACATAATTAATTACCAATTAAAGAAATATTATTAATTAATAAACAAATTAAAACTCATAGAAATGAATAAACTTACCACACGTTACCTCTATAATCCCCACAAGCCACTGGAAAAATGAAACTATAACAAAATAATTACACAATTAAAACTTATTTTCAATTAAAAAACTAATAGTATATAAAAACGAATTATAAAGTAACCCGACAATACCCCCTTAAAATTAATTATACAATTTCCATCATTAACTTTCAATTAATTAATTTAAATTAACAACTAATTACTAATTAATCAAACATAAATTACTTCCCACCCTTTACCCCTATAAACCTCAGAACGCACAACTAAAGAAATGTACACAATTACCATAATTAATTATAAATTCATTAATCATTGATTAATAATCAATTCATAATTAATTACAAATCAATTATTTCCACCAACTAACACTATAAAATCTAAATTAAATAAATACAAAATAATCATTCATTTATTATAATTAAATTACTTCCCATCATATTTCCCTATAAACCCACAACCGGTACAGAACTAAAAAACACAAAATGTAATTAAAATAAAATTAATAACTACTAAAAATGTAACACAAATATTAAAAAACATAAACAATATTTATACCAAAAAATACATTACATACATTTGAAATATAAACTAAAATACATAACACTAAATCAAAAATCCATATTTTAAACAACTATATTTTTGCAAACAATATTATTGTCTTCTTTAATTTCAAAAACTATATTTTTACCTTAAATTTGATATTCTTGACCACGATATACTTGCTGTCGATATTTCTAAATCACGATATTTCCAACTCGATATTCTTGTAAACTGACATAACCAACTCGATATTCTGTATTAACACCCATTCAATGGCCACCAACAAATCCAAACTTTGGGGCACTTTAGGATTGCGGTTAATCCGCATCCTCCGAGCCAGCGGAAGCCACCGCCGGCTCGGAGGATGTGGATTAACCGCTGCGGACTGAAAAAAGACCCCCGACAGATTAGGATGGCTGGGGGATATTTTTTGCGTCCGCCGCTTTTCCGCCGCGGTCGCCTTCCGTCCACAGCGGAAAAGCACTAACATGGCTGGCGTGTCTATCAGACACCGCCAGCCATATTAGGATGTCAGCGGTGCTATGCCTTTACACGGCGGCATTTCCGCCGTGCAAAGGCATACAGACTTTTCTTTGGGGGCCCGTAGCGGGCCCCCAGGGGTGAAGGGGGGTGGGGGGTGCACATGGGGGGTACCTATGGTACCCCCCTGCCTTTGCATGCACAAAGCGGCAGGCACCACGCGGTGCCTGCAGCTTCGTGCACGCAAAGGAAAACATGGATTTTTAACATTGCGGCATGTGCTGCTTCAAGCAGCACCCGCCACAATGTTAAAAATACAGGATGTGACCGCCAGGGTGGCGGTCACATCCTAATTAGCACGGAGGGACCGCCGCTGCCCCTGCGGATGGTCCCTCCTCCTCTGGGGTGGCGGACGGACGAAGGTCCGTTCGCCATCCTAATGAGCCCCATAGTATGTAAAAAAATCCATTCTGCACATTGCACCACACATATTACTATATTCATACTTCTTTCAAAGCATGTTTAAACTCGTACTTTTGTACTAAGTTTCTTTAAAAACCATCTTCCGGACCTATTTTCCATTTTCTGGGTTATTTGGGGTGTCGGGATGATTGTGCCTTTTCCAAAAAGTCTACGAACACATATATCCACATATATTACAGTATTTTACACATTAGGGATTTTTATTCCTGTACACTTCAAACACATGTTTTTCTAGTGCATTTCTAGAACAACCAATTCATAATCTATTTTCCATTTTTACGGTGAGGTTGGAGACCGGGATGATGTTGGTAATCTCGATCCCCCAGGACATGTCATGAAAGCGGAAAGCAAAAGGAGGAATTCAATAGCCACCACCACATACAAAAAATATAACTATATAATTAATTCTAACCATCACAGCTGATAACTCACTAAATAAATAACTCTCTAAAAACACTTATCAGAATCTCAATATAATACAATTTGTCTTAATGATTCACAGATATATATTTTTTATATTTCCACCAATCTTCGCAATGATGTTGGTAATTGCGATGTTCCTGCAATGACACATGGTGGGTTGCGCTGGCGGTTGCATCGTCATCGCGAATATTGCATGTGATTAAACAAATCAATTTTGGACACATAACTTGTGTCACTAACACCCCCATTTCTTAACCACGGGGTCAGAGTATCTTCACCTTGTCCCCTTATGTTCCCTTTCACACAAATTCTCAGCCCCTGTAACAGTTCTGTTCAGGTTGCAGCCAGCCAACCAGAGGATTCCGTTTGGCATGTGCAACCACGATTACTCCCTGAACCACGGTGAAATATCCACGGCCAGAGATATCACTATAATTTTAAACTTACATTTCTCAACAACTGCCGTATGGATTTACACCATATAAGCAAAAGGCACTTCCTTAAATCGACATCTACCTCTCTGCCAAATTTGGTGTACGCCTGTTCAGTGGTTGGGCTGTAGGTGTGGCTAAAGGTCCTATAGGAAATAACATTACAAACGCAACCTTATTTTGCGCCCCAAATTCTCCGTTCCCACTTCACAGATCACCCCCAAAGTTTCCATAACAATAGTACTCACTGTGACACTTTTTGGGAAACAGATTGGTCAAACAACGCCAAAGTTAATGCCAACTCAAAAAAAAAAATTCCTATGGAAACATAGAGATCTATTAAGATGGCGGTCGGAAAAGCACACCGACTGACATGGTAGCGGAAATCAACCGTCCGCCGGTACCGCAGCAAAACCGGCAGTCCGATTAGGATCAACCGCCAAAAAATCCCAACCGTGGTGGAACAACGCCACGAAAAACCACCGGGAGTGGGCAGAGCTGGTAAAAATCCATCCGCGGCAGTCAGATTCGCGGTGGAAACACACTAAACCGCTGCCAGGCCACCGGAGTGACCACACAGAAAATTAGGATTCCCCCGATGTGACAGTGGTACGTTCCGCTGATTCCGACCACTGCAATCGCAAACAATGATGAATGGGAAAGCCGGCAGAAGGGCTGTTGCATACCCACCGCCATGGACGCTCCACTACAAATATGGGGGCCGAGAAAAAAACACACCTCAAGGCCACCAAGTGCACACATTAAACTAGCTCTACCCCCAAAACCACCTAACACACCCCAATGACACACCCTCATGGCAACTTCAAAAATACAAATCCCAGGACAACCCACACATCTCACCTGACAGCAATACCCCATTTTGACACCCACATAGCTGAGTATAAAACCAGCCCCTTCCCTGAACAGAATCCTTTGCACTACTCCAGCCCTGAAGGAACCAAACCCTGCAGCACATTGGATAGGCAAAACACCACATATCTCACCAGCACCACAACACACACACACACACCACCCCCACCACCCTCACAACTGCACCTCAAAACATTTGCACATCACACACTTTGTAATGAACTATTGAATCTTTTGAAAATAAAATTGCGACTAAGTAGCAATACCCTTTCATGAATTCACTTTCTTGATATGGATGAGGAGTTGCTTTTATAAGTAAAAGTTATCAGCACTGGCATTTTTCTTTGTTATTTAATCACACACCATGGCACAAAAGAAAATGTCCAAATTCACAGAGAGTGAGTTGTCAGTCATAGTAGATAAGATAATCAGAGTAGAACCACAATTTGTTTGGTCACCTGGTCCAACCGACACCATTAGCCACAAGAGCACAAATGTGGGAAAGGATAGTCGACAAGGTCAATGCAGTAGGTACCACCCCAAGCTCCAAGCTGGAAATCATGAAGCGGTGGTATGACCTGAAGAGGGTGATGAAACAGAAGAAGAATTAGAACCATCAGCTGGCTCAAATGACTGGTGGTGGCCCTCACATTCCACCAAAAACATTCACTGCATGGGAGGAGAAGGTGCCTGCCATACTGCATCCAGAGAGTCTCACAGGAATAGCTGGGGGAGTGCAGGGTGGTAAGGACAAACAAATTTATACCATTACATTGCTATGTACTGTCTTGCACAACCACAAAGCTACACCTCCTAGGCCCAAGTCTATTCATATGCACCACAATACACAACACAGGTCTCACGGATGTAACATCCACTCCATCTAAATCACCCCAAAGGTAGCCTTCAAGATTCCCAGGGTTGCATGTGTACAGGCAGCCAGCACTACAGGTCCCACCAGGCGCCCTGTCCCACCCCTGAGCAAGATGGAGCTCGCACCCCGACCCAGAAGCTTGTGGCAACTGTTGGATTACAACAAACAAAATTACAGGTAGGTAGCCATTTCCAGGGAGGGCAGTTTGGGGGTGTGAGTCCTGTCCCACAACTCCCACAAGGCCCCCTGTCCCACCCCTGAACAGGATGGAGCACAACCACCCAGCCAGAAGCATGTGTCAGCCATTGCATTGTTCACATTCACCTAACAGGTGGTAGCCATCTTCCCAGGGAGGGCTGCTGGTAGGTGGGAGGCCTGCCCTACAACTCCCACCAGCCCCCCTGTCCCACCCATGAGCAGGATGGAGCACCCCCCCACCCAGAAGCATGTGGCAGCCATTGGATCACAACAAACAAACGTACAGGTAGGTAGCCATCTTCCCAGGGAGGGCAGTTTGGGGGTGTGTGTCCTGCCCCGCAACTCCCACCAGCCCCTCTGTCCCACCTTTGAGCAGGATGGAGCACTCAAACACACCCAGAAACATGTGGCAGCCGTTGCATTGTTCACATTCACCTAACAGGTAGGTAGCCATCTTCCCAGGGAGGGCTGTTTGGGGGTGTGAGGCCTGCCCCACACCTCCCACCATGCCCCCGTATTCCATAGCTCAGCAATATGGAGCATTCCTACCCACCCAGAAGCATGTGTCAGCCCTTGCATTGTTCACTTTCACCTGACAGGTAGGTAGCCATCTTCCCAGGGAGGGCTGCTGGTGACTGGGAGGCCTGCACCACACTCCCACCAGGCCCCCTGTCCCACCCATGAGCAGGATGGAGCACTCAAACACACCCGGTAGCATGTGGCAGCCATTTTTATTGTTCACATTCACCTAACAGGTAGGTAGCCATCTTCCCAGGGAGGGCTGTTTGGGGGTGGAAGGCCTGCACTACGACTCCCAACAGGCACCCCTGTGCCACACTTGAGCAGGATGGAGAACTTAAACACACCCAGAGAGATGTGTTAGAAAGTGCACACCAATGTGACAACAGAAAAGGTAAGTAGACAGTGCATGCACCCCAACATTCCTCTAAAAAAGCATGGAGCCATATGACAACATCAGCGTATGTAACTGTCACAGAAACAAAAGCGTGACTCACCAAATCCCATGTTGGAGAAAATCAGGGAACAAACATGCACAGTACTGAATGCTATCTGTAAGTTCCGTGGGAGATGAGCTTGAAGGACCATATGAAAACAAAGCAAGCATGGTCTGTAGAACAAATATATCAAAGCACAGGACATGGCAAAGGTATGCATGGGATGACAATGGCTAGAACATGCGCAGATGTAATGCCTGCCAAGCAGAGTAATCAGCAAAGATGTTTCACATCAAGTTGTAGTGCCGCTAGTTGTCAGATGACAACATGTCCTCGTAATCACAAAATCTGCATGTGGGGCATGGTATCCATTGACATGTCACACCATGTAAAAATAATGTCTGTACCTCCACATCATGTCATGAAGCACTTTACTGTGCAGACATACAATGTGAGAACTAGTAAACTGTTTGTTGCATAACCTGTAAATAAGATACATTGAACACTAAGCTTGAGGGTTGCACGTCAATGACCATTTCTCCTCTGTCCCGCAGGTGACCAAGAACTGACTGAAGAGGATGACAACACCAACCTGCAGAGCCAGTGTCCACCCCCGGAACATGGACTTTCTGATGATGACTCCCTAGATTTTGAGGATTCGGAGCTTGAAGCCGGCCCATCTGGCATGCCAGGGCGCAACAGGTCCCAGGACCCCACTTCCCCTCTATCACCACCTCAGCAAAAACAACAATGCTGACCCCTGCTTTAATAAGCGGTACGGCCACCACCGCCAATGCTGCCTGCAACACTTTCCCTGCCCCAGAGGTTGACCACCCCACCCCACCAACTGAGGAGGGCAGGGAGAGTAGACGGGTGCGTACAGTGGTGAGGCAACAGGTCCGTGCTACTGGATGCATCCAGTAGCAGGGGGATCTTCTTGCGCAAGGCCAGGTTGCGGCGCATGCAGCTTGCAACTACAATCTGACATACCTTTTTGGGCGAGTACATCAGTGCACCTCCGGTCTTGTCTAGGCAGCAAAATCGTGACTTCAGGAGACCAAAACTACGCTCCACCATGTGACGTGTCCTCCCATGGGCATCATTGTAGAGAACATCACTTGGGGTCCTGGGATTCCTCAGTGGGCTCAGCCATCAAGGACGGTTGGGATATGCAGAGTCACCTAGGTGTGAGTTACCCAGACCAACATTGTAATATAACTGTGGGAGAGGACAGCATGTCACAAACACAGCATGAACTTGACTCTGCGTACTCACTCACAACCCATGCACGCTCCAGAAGCAGATTAGCGATCAGCTGTGGCACAATGCTGTTACGCATGATGTACGAGTCATGAGCGAGCCAGAAAATGTGGCACAGACGTGGACAGGACATCACATAACACCATGCTGAACATAGGTTGCGACATCCCACCCGCGCTGGATACCATGTACTGGAATGATCCGGTAGCAAA
This sequence comes from Lissotriton helveticus, assembly GCF_964261635.1. NCBI lineage: Eukaryota > Metazoa > Chordata > Amphibia > Caudata > Salamandridae > Lissotriton > Lissotriton helveticus. The sequence goes on along the minus strand of NC_136060.1, from coordinate 83,561,233 downwards.
CAAATGCAGGACCGCCATCACCTTAGACGTTGGAGTGAAAGCAGTCGGATATGTTCTGCGAGGCCGCAGGTGGGGCTCCAACAGAGCACATACGTCTTGTAGGGTGGGTCAATCCAGACGAAATTTCCGTATGCCCTCCTAATCCTCCATGTCTGCCAGCACTGTGAATGGACGATGCACATCTGGTCGCCTCCTAGATGCAAGAAAGGGGACACATGCCAATGCAATCCACCATGAGATGTGTCCAACATCTTAAGTTTTGACTGACACAACGCCAACAATGACTGTCCTCACAGTTCAGCTTACAGCCCAACTTAGATGTAGGGACACCTACAGCTGCACTAGTCGTCCACTTGTCCACTTTTCACACAGAGAGAATGTCCAAAACAATATCTGACTATGTGAATGCCCAAAGGGATCTGGCCACATCTTGCATGAGCAGCCCTGAGAGTAGTTCATACGGCATATGTGTGAAACGGCAACACTACTGTCTGTTACTTAGCTGCTGTTCCTGCCACACCTTCTTGTGTAAGGCGAACAGGGCACACATCAACAACACAATGATCACAGTCTGTGCGTAAGCAACAAGTATCTGCATGAGCCAAGCAAAGTAGACAGTGACATATGCACAATGTGTAGTAAGACATTCATCACTGTGAGTTGCTCTGCCCTGTCACACACTGACATGTGTACCCAGTGGAGAGACCATCACAACACTGCTCTGTGTACATGCCTAGCAATATCACAAGTGACATGTGAGGGAGTTCATGCCAATGTTTACAATCATATACACAAACATGGCATTTGTAGTCAGCAGTGGGGTAAATGTTACATTGGGATTGTGTGCACAATCTTGTGCCATTAATCATGTGGCCACTGTGCACTGTTGAGAACTGGCCATTGTGTCCATAGGTTCTGTCAAAGTGCTAAGCCACTCAAATCACTGTGACTGGCTCCAATGTATAGCAGCCATATCGTGGTAGCGACTGCCTGGCCCCAGAGGTGTGTCACTGCCAATACCACAGTCACACTCGCGATAGTGATAGATATATACTTCTGGTCAAATGGTGGTTGGCATGCTCCACCACCCAAATCACTGTTACTGGCTACAATGTATAGCAGCCATATCGCGGTAGCGACCGCTTGGCCCCAGCGGTGTGTCACTGCCATTGCCAAAGCCAGACTCTCGGTAGTCATAGATATATACTTATGGTCAAATGGCGGTTGGCATGCTCCGCCACCCAAATCATGGTCACTGGCTACAATGTATAGCAGCCATATCACGGTAGCGACCGCTTGGCCCCTGCGGTGTGTCACCGCCAATGCCCAAGTCCTTACAGCCAATGGGAACCGCAATCGCGATAGCCTAATGCAATTTTCAAGATCGCAGTAGGCGGGCTCTGCCACAGCGGGGCCAGTCATTGGATGCAATTGAAAGATGCACGATTGCGGTAGCAACCGCCTGGCCCCTGCGGTGTGTCACCGCCAATGCCCAAGCTCTTACAGCCAATGGGAACCGCAATCGCGGTAGTATAATGCAATTTTGAAATTAGCAGTAGGCGTACTCCGCCACCGGAAGACCAATTGCAGCAGCTTAGAACCACTGAAACTACCCCAGGGGGCTATATATGTGTGGGAGAGAGCCTCACATTTACACTGCTTCCAGACACTGCTGCCTGACACTCTTCACCACCAACTGCTGCTGCTCCTGTCTCCTGGACCCAGACACTACTGCCTGACACTCCCCACCACCAACTGCTGCTGCTCCTGTCTCCTGGACACAGACACTGCTGCCTGACACTCCTCACCACCAACTGCTGCTGCTCCTGTCTCCAGACACTACTGCCTGACACCCCTGACCACCAACTGATGCTGCTCCTGTCTCCAGACACTGCTGCCTGACACCCCTCACCACTAACTGCTGCTGCTACTGTCTCCAGACACTGCTGCCTGACACCCCTCACCACCATCTGTTACTGCTCCTGTCTCCTGGACCCAGTGCTGCTGAGGACTGAGAAGATCAGGGCCTGTCCCTACACCACCGAGGAGCAGGAGATCCTATTTTACACGTTTCACTGGCTTCACATCAGAATAGGAAGGACATACATTGTTTTTTCAGCCATACAGTGAAACGGCAGGTTGGTTAAGCAGGAGTCAGGACAGAAATGTCCTGTGTGAATGGATGGGTGGGTCCATGATGTTCTTCACAGGCTCATCTGTGACATTATCAAGGGTTAACGTCCAGAAGGTACTGATGGAAGTGTGTCTGACTCAAAATTGCCACCATGAATAGGTCAGCACTATGCACAGGACTTAAATGCCAGCCGGTGACACTCTTGGTGGTATTTCACCTATGACCCAGCAGATTCCAGCACTTTTGTGCAGAGCCCCTTCCATTATCATCAGCATGTGTACTGACTTGCATGCGTAGGCACTGTTTGCCCTCTCATACTGTCCCTGCATATGACATTTCTAGTGCCCCACATTGGACCTCAGTGGGAGCCCACCTGGCCTGCACAGTCACTAACCAATCTGACAAGGACACATCACTGAATGTACAGAGTGAAACATATGGGTTGTCTGCTATACTATCCATCAAAGATCTATCTCATCACTGTAGATTGCACACAACAGACCTTGTGAGAAGGGTGTGAGATTGTAAGATCATGTCCCTAAATGTGACCTCTATGACACAGTGAGCCATTCACAGGGCAAGGACATTGACGGGTGCGCAGTGTTGGACACAGTGAGTCTGTCCCAAAATATATTTGAAAATGTAACATATGTCTTGCTCACCCACAAACTGGATAGCAGATGTGGACCCCCTACACATAGCTTTCTGTGCTGGCATCCTGCATGTGTATGAGATTGGCAGGTACTGTGTCCACCCTCATACCTGCAATGCATTTTTGTATGTGTCACCCATGCTTATGTACTATGCAAGATGCTGTATTGTTTCTGCTAGACATATCTGTGAAGTAGTGCTGAGTTAGTATCATGCTCCTGTACTGAGAGGTAGTGGTACATAACCATGTGTCACTGATTTTCCCCCTCTTGTCTCTCAACCCTGCAGCTCAAAGTCCACCAGCGTAAGGCCATGTGGAGGGCCATTGCACGCAAGGTGCGGGCTCTGGGTGTCTCCAACCGACGGCCCACACACTGTCACAAGAGGTGGGATAACATCTGCCGGCTGAGCAAAAACGTGGCAGAGATGACGCTGGGGCTGCTCCCTTGGACTTGAAGGTTGGAGCATGAAACCACTAATGGCTCACATCTTAGCTGTGACACAGCCTGAGCTGGATGCACGTTTGAAGAAGCATCAGCAGCCAGCTGGGGGGGGAGTATTCTGGGACAGGTGGCTTCAGTTGTGAGTGACTGCATGTGTTCCAAGCCTGGGCCACTGCTGAGCTCTGTTATGTTGCTAGTGTGATTCAATGGCTTGACAGTGGCCTATGTATTGGGTGCAGCTGTCATGCATTTTTCCTACCTGTTCTTTCTCATGTCATTGAAGTTATGGCCCTTGACATTGCATTCTGAGTTGTGGCCTTCTGGCATTGTTTGCATTGGTGAAGTCAGGGACATCCCATGGAAGGGAACGGCAGTGTGACTTATCTGAGTGTGCTTACATCAATGTGTGCAGTGCCTGACCTCAGAATTGCAAGGACTACACATCTGACAACAGTGTGCAACTGTAGTTGTGCCCCAAAGTACAACATGGTGGATGACATAAGCTCATGGTAATTGTGGACTGATATTTTGTAGTCTGTATCTGTGTTGCCCCCTTCTGCTGCCTCCAGATGTGACTGTGGCAAAATGTTGGGAGGTACATATTTCCCCCCCTCAGGGACCTAGGTATGCTCAGAGGGATCTGTATGTCTGGTTAAATGGAGCCACGGGCAAGCTATTTGGCTTTGTGGTCATCGCATGGCTCACTTATGCCAAGTTTGCATGATAACACGCACAATTCAAGTTTGGAATTGAGGTGGCACAATGTTACTGCACAGGGTGGTGTGCCAAATGGGGATATCATCATCTTGTTTGGTGCTATGCTTGCATATGATGTTTGTGTTAATGCCACTGAACTGACCCTATGTCTCTGTCTCTTGCAGCATCTACCGTGGGCACCGGAAGGACAGGGAGCCGGACACCAGTGGTGAGGCATCAAGCATGACTGCTACACACGAACACACTGCCACTGATGTGACCAGCGACTCGGAGGAGGACAGGAATCTGCTTGAAGAATCACAGCCAGAGACACCAACCTCAACATCATCTGATGCCAGCGGTGACACCTCTATGTTGGCAGTCACACACAGGAAGTGGGAACTCTGCCTCCTCTTCCACCACACAGCATCCAGTGCCCACCCTCGCAGCTACTTTCACTAGTGTTGCACGTGGTCGCATCAGTAGGAAGGGAAGAGTGTCCTTCACCCCAGGGACCCCTGCGCTGCCCCTGTCTCCCTGCTGCCATTAGTGTTGAGGCTGTGGACCTTGAGCACCAGCTGTATGTGGGTCAGACAACTCTCCTCAATGCCTTCCTAGACAATGACAAAAAGTTGGCACAGGTAGTTGTCTTCATTGAGGGCATTCATTCAGACGTGGGTGGGCTACACCGGATTGTCCAGTCTTTGTCCTCCACAGTGATGGCAGCCATTCAGCTGTCACAGGCTCAGAGTCTAGCTCCAGTCCCTTTGGCCACACCCCTGCTAGTGCCTATATCTGACGAGAGTTAGCACACACCACAGACATCAGGCTCAAGATACAGCCCACGCAGCACACAACAGCAGCAGCCCAAGCGGGCCAGAGCGCAGATACCATCCCCCAAAATATCCAAGGCCACTCCATATCAATCAATCAATCAATCATAGCATTTGTATAGCGCGCTACTCACCCGGGTGGTCTCGAGGCGCTTGGGGGAGGGGGTCCGCTACTGCTCGAACAGCCAGGTCTTGAGTTGTTTCCTGAAGGCGAGATGGTCCTGGGTCAGTCGAAGGTGGATGGGGAGGGAGTTCCATGTCTTGGCTGCCAAGTAAGAGAAGGATCTGCCTCCGGCGGTGGCTCTTCGGATGCATGGTACGGCGGCGAGGGCGAGGCTAGTGGATCGTAGCTGGCGGGTGGGCGTGTAGAAGGTCAGTCGGTCGTTGAGGTACTTGGGGCCCAGGTCGTGGAGAGACTTGTGTGCGTGGGTGAGGAGCCTGAACGTGATCCTCTTGTTGACGGGGAGCCAGTGCAGGTCCCTCAGGTGGCCGGAGATGTGGCTGCGCCGGGGGATGTCCAGGATGAGTCGGGCGGAGGCGTTCTGGATGCGTTGGAGTCTCCTCTGTAGCTTGGCTGTGGTTCCGGCGTAGAGGGCGTTTCCGTAGTCCAATCGGCTGGTGACGAGTGCCTGGGTGACCGTCTTCCTGGTTTCGGTCGGGATCCATCGGAAGATCTTGCGGAGCATGCGTAGGGTGTTGAAGCACGATGAGGAGACGGCGTTGACTTGTCTGGTCATCGAGAGGGAGGAGTCCAGGATGAAGCCCAGGTTGCGTGCATGGTCTGTCGGCTTGGGAGCGGTGCCCAGGGTGGGAGGTCACCAGGAGTCGTGCCAGGCAGAGGGCGATGGTCCCAGGATGAGGACTTCCATCTTGTCTGAGTTCAGTTTGAGGCGGCTGTTCTTCATTCACTCGGCGACGTCTTTCATCCCGTCGTCTAGGCTGGTTCTGGCGGTGTCGGGGTCCCTGGTGAGGGAGAGGATCAGCTGGGTGTCGTCGGCGTAGGAGATGATGTTGAGGTTATGTTGGCGTGCGATGGCTGCAAGAGGTCTCATGTACACATTGAAGAGGGTGGGGCTGAGCGACGATCCTTGTGGTAAGCCGCAGATGACTTCGGTGGCCTCGGAGCGAAACGGGGGAAGGCGAACTCTCTGTGTTCTTCCGGCGAGGAACGAGATGATCCATTCCTGTGCCTTCTCTTGGATGCCGATGTTGCTGAGGCGTTGGACTAGGGTGCGGTGGCAGACAGTGTCGAACGCTGCGGAGAGGTCCAGGAGGATGAGGGCCGCAGTTTCTCCATTGTCGAGCAGGGCTCGGATGTCGTCGGTGGCTGCGATCAGGGCGGTTTCGGTGCTGTGATTGGCTCTGAACCCGGACTGCGAGAGGTCGAGGGATTCATTTGTCTCGAGGAAGGCGGCCAGCTGTCTGTTGACGATTTTCTCGATGACTTTCGCAGGAAAAGGGAGGAGCGAGATGGGGCGGAAGTTCTTGAGGACGGTGGGGTCCGCTGTTGGTTTCTTCAGTAGGGCGTTGAGCTCGGCATGTTTCCAGCTCTCCGGGAAGGTGGCGGTGTTGAAAGAGGTGTTGATGATGTTCCGTAGTTGGGGTGCGATGGTGGAGTCGGCCTTGTTGAAGATGTGGTGGGGGCAGGGGTCGGTCGAAGATCCGGAGTGGATGGTGTTCATTGTGCGGGCTGTGTCTTCGGTGGTCACCGTGGTCCATGTGCGGAGGGTGGCGGTGGGGGGCGTTGGTTCGGCGGTTGGGTGCGTGGATGGTGCGCCGAAGCTGTTGTGGATGTCGGCGATCTTGCGGTGGAAGAATGAGGCGAGAGAGTCGCAGAGATCTTGTGATGGAGTGATGTCGTTGTTGCCGGTGCTGGGGTTGGAGAACTCCTTGACGATGTTGAAGAGTTCCTTGCTGTCGTGGGCGTTGTTGTCCAGTCGTTCCTTCAGTGATTTCTTCTTGGTGGTGCGGATAAGCTGTTGGTGCTTGCGGGTGGCATGTTTGAGGGCGGTCATGTTGTCTGTGGTCTGGTCGCGGAGCCAGGCTTTCTCGAGGGTGCGGCAGGTCTTCTTGGAGATCTTGAGTTCGTCGGTGAACCAGGAGGCCTTCTTGCTTCTGGGTCTGCTGGGAGGGTTCTTCAGTGGTGCGAGGTCGTCGGCGCAGGTGGTCAGCCACTGCGTGAAGTTGCGGGCTGCTTTGTTGGGGTCCATTGGGCTGGCGGGTGGGTTCTGGCTGAGGGAGGTGGTGAGCTGGTCGGCGGTGATCTTGCTCCAGCTCCTGTGAGGAACCTGTTGCGGGTGGTGGTGGGTCGTGGTTCTTCTGAAGTTGAAGTGGACGCAGCTGTGGTCAGTCCAGTGGAGTCCGGTGGAGTGGCTGAAGGAGATGTGCTTGCTGGACGAGAAGACGGGATCAAGCGTGTGGCCGGCGTAGTGGGTGGGGGTGTTGACCAGTTGCTTCAGTCCGAGGTTGGCGAGGTTGTCCAGCAGGGTGGCGGTGTTGCGGTCCTTGTTGTTCTCCAGGTGGAAGTTGAGGTCCCCTAGGAGGATGTAGTCCGTGGATCGGAGGGCTTGCGGGCTGATGAAGTCCATGATGTCTTCGCTGAATTGTGTGCGTGGCCCCGGGGGTCTGTAGACGAGGGTGCCTCTGAGGGTCGTCTTAGGGTCGGTGTGTATCTGGAAGTGGAGGTGTTCCGCGGTGGCGAAGGTGTCTTTGGAGTCGGTGGTGATGCGGATGGTGTTCTTGTGGACGATGGCAATGCCTCCTCCGGTCTGGTTGACGCGGTCCCTCCTGATGATCTTGTACCCGTCCGGGATGGCGATGGCGATGTCGGGGGCGGAGGAGATGTTCATCCAGGTTTCCGTGAGGAAGGCGACGTCTGGCGACGTAGTGTCGAGCAGGTTCCAGAGTTCCACGGCGTGTCTGTGGACGGAGCGGGTGTTGAGCAAGATGCACTTGAGGTGGTTGCTGCTGGTGTTTGGCTTGGCAGGTGCGGTGCAGGTTCGGAGGCAGGTGAACTTGCAGGATTGGCAGGTGAAGGGTCCGTGGAAGCGTTTCGGGGTGGCCCGGCAGCAGGCGGGGTTCCGGCCAGTATTGAGTGCATTGAGGGCTGCGGCATCGTAGGTCAGGCGGGTCGTCTTGAATCGGCGGGGGCCAGGGGTCCTGGCGCTGGGCGCGGTCCAGGCGCTGACGGGCGCTGACGGGCTTGCCTTCGGCGCACAATCGGCTCACCCGCTGCGCATCAACGCTGCGCGTTCGAGGGAACGACATAAGAAGGAGCCGGGAGGGAGGAGCAGCTGGGTGGCGGGAGCGGGGCGGCGAATGGGCAGGAGGGGGGCGGGGCCACAGGGAGGCAGCGGCGGGAAAGGAGGGCAGAGGGCGGCTCAGCGGTGGCTGGGTCGCCCTGTGGGACAAACGCAAGAGGAAATAACGAGTAAAAATAAAAACTAAGGCAGCAGAAATGAAGGCAGCAGAGGGCACTAAGGGCACCAGATGGCAGATGTAAAAGAGAAGAAGGAGGCAAAACGCAAAGAGAAAAATGAGTAAAAATAAAACTAAGGCAGCAAAGAACGAAGGCAGCAGAGGGCACCAAGGGCACCAGAGGGCTGATGGAGGCAGTAGCAGGGGTGGTTGGGGGCGACCTCGCCTGGTTACAGGCTCAGCGGTCGCAAAGGCATAAGCCCTTTAGCTGACACTCTTGGGCATAAAGCCAAGAAGCAGGCCTCAGGCTCACATGCCTCAGAGGCATCCCCAGCCAAGAACTCTCCTGTCTCAAAAGCATCTCGCAAAGAAAAGAAAACAGTTGTCGAGCCTGCTGAGAAGCTGATGCCTGCTAAGAGTCCACATGAAAAGAGATCCAAGGTAGAATCACCCACAACCTCAACTCCCATCCACACCTCTATGAAGTAGGGTAAGGAGGGCACTGTAGGGGGTACAACTGGTAAACAGGGGATGAAGGGGCAAAGGCAAGGCAAGGCCAAGCGTACCGCTGGATCCAGCATGTCCTCAGAGGCAGGGCCACCGGCTTCACCTGATGCAGCTTTGGTGGAGAGTGTGCCTGTTGTGGCCACCCCACCTCCCACTCCTACCAAGACAGAGAAATAATTTTGTCTCGCCAAGAAGTGGAAATGCACCCCTCCACATTCTCCCACCCACACCGTATCTCTTTGCAGCATGTCTCCGCCTCCACGTGCCAACACACCACCCAGACCAAGCAGCCCTTCAGCTCCCAAAGCCACTGATACCTCTACCTCAGCTGGTCCTCTTTCTCCCAGGTCCAGTCCTCGAACTGGCCCTGACACTCAGCCACCTCCCAGTCATACTGCGAGCCAAGTCTGTGCCAAAGTCCCCCTCACACACCTGTGTCTTCCACAGCGGTGCCTGGACTGCCCATTGTTATCCCCCTAACTGTATTGCTGACCATGGCAGTGTGCAGTTTCACCCATTCCCTGTGCATCCTCTCATTCATACATATACCTACTTGGAACTGTGGACTGGCCACTGGCATTGCTGTTCCTTACTGTGTTTGCTCATTCCCTTTGCAGGATCTCATGTACCTACTCTGTACTTTGCTCTGGCCACTGGCCTTGCTGTTCAATTCTGTTGTTGCCCATTCCCTGTTCAGCCTCTCATGCACACATGTGCCTACTTGGAATTGTGGACTGGCCACTGGCCTTGCTGTTCCTTACTGTGTTTGCCCATTCCCTGGGCAAGATCTCATGTACCTACTGTGCACTTTCGACTGGCCACTGGCCTTGATGTTCATTCCTGTGTTTGCCCCTTCCCTGTGCAGGATCTCATGTACCTACTCTGCACTTTGTACTGGCCACTGGCCTTGCTGTTCATTCCTGTGTTTGCCCATTCCCTGTGCAGGATCTCATGTGCCTCCTCTGAACTTTGAACTGGCCACTGGCCTTGCTGTTCAATTCTGTGTTTGCCCATTCCCTGTGTAGCCTCTCATGCACACATGTGCCTACTTGGAACTGTGGACTGGCCACTGGCCTTGCTGTTCCTTACTGTGTTTGCCCATTTCCTGTGCAGGATCTCATGTACCTACTCTGCACTTTGAAATGCCACTGGCCATGCTGTTGATTATTGTGTTTGCCCATTCCCTGTGCAGGATCTCATGTACCTACTCTGCACTTTGGACAGGCCACTGGCTTTGCTGTTCTTTACTGTGTTTGCCCATTCCCTGTGCAGGATCTCATGTACCTACTGTGCACTTTAGACAGCCTACTGGCCTTGCTGTTCATTCCTGTGTCTGCCCATTCCCTGTGCAGCCTCTCATGCATACATATGCCTACTTGGAACTGTGGACTTGCCACTGGCCTTGCTGTTCCTTACTGTGTTTGCCCATTCCCCGTGCAGGATCCCATGCACACATATGCCTACATTTAATTTTGTACTGGCCAATGGTCTTGCTCTTGTCTAATTTGGATGTCTATCAGTGTAATCTGTGAATAAAGACTGTTACTCCACTTGTCTGCTTTGTCAGTGTTCTTGATAAATAAAGGGTTTTATGTGTGGATATGGTTTAATGTGACCAATGCCTGTATGCCACTTTAATATTGCCACTTTTCAGGGTTTTGCAGAGGAGACAGGCACTTCAGTTCTTCTTGACTCTGAGGCTTGGGGTGCAATGATGGTTGTGATGAACTACTGTTATAATGAATCTATGGTGATGTTAGCTAAATTGTACACATGTGAAGTTTGGATGCACTGCCGGCACAGGGTGGGATTCTATCCACAGGATTGCAGGCAGGCTTGCCAGGGTCCATCATGTATGTGTGATCTTTCTTGATGTGTGAACAGCAGTGTTGGTGTATGCTCATCTTGTGATGGTCAGTCATCCTAGTCTCATTGGTACATTTCAAAGTGTACACTTGGGTGGTCATGAAGTGTGCAGTGTGAAGGGGGTGACTTTGTCAGTAGTGTTGATGTGTGTGTGCCCCTGCGATGGTAACTGCACACATGTGTCAACCTGGATTTGAGTGCTGTTGGTCGTATGTGTTAGCCCTGTGCATGTGATTGTGTGCACATGTGGGAGTTGTAGGTTGTGCACTGTGCAGTGTGTTGGTGTGTCCTTGCACTTCTGGTTAACACCTACACCTGTTGATCAGCCAAGTGTGTTGATACTGTTTGTGTTCACTGTGCAGGCATGCTCAGCCACACTGACATTGTTGGTATTTTTTCTCATGCATTTCTGTCACTTGAGAAATTGTTTGATGCATTGTGGCATGTGGGATGTTGAGTTGTACTATCCCCTATCTGTGCTTATGTTAACTACCCATTGTGATGGTGTGTTTTGATTTAGATTCTGTATGCATTTCCAGATTCATGCCCTTTTATAGGTACAATTCACATTGCCCATATATAGGCATAGAAATCCAGTCCTAATTTAGGCATAGTTCATGCTACCCAAATACAGCCATGGTTACTTACATCCGTTCATTTACGGCACAACGAATTCTTGGAAAACTAGACTCCTAAGCCGTTGGGACTTTCCCCTTGCTTGGATATTGATTTCTCCAAGAACTCCTTTGTTATTTATGAACATCTATTCCTTAGGGGTTCATTCATGACGTTCATATGCCTGACTTTTACGTCAGTCCTGGCATTCCTAAACACATTGAAGGTATAAATATACCTTCCCTTGCTATGGCAAGGCACAAGGCTGGACTGGCCATAGCGGGCACTGGGCAATCCCCAGGCGGGCCGCACTGGTGGGGGCCGGTTTTGGGCCCCTGGGGGCCGTTTTTGTTACAGGGCTGTTTTTGCAGCATTGCAGCAAAATGGGCCATGTGACAAAATCGTCGAAAAAACAGCCCCGGCAAAGAGCTCGGCGGCACCTCCAAACCTCCCCTTAGTGGGGAGGGGGGCCAGCCGAGCACTTTGCCAGGGCCGGTTGTGGGTCCCAGTACGGCCCTGGCAAGGCACGGTCCGGTTCGACTACCTATTTGCACGCGGCTCGCAACAGCAAGTCCCGAAGGAAGTCTTCTCCCCAACTGACGCAGTGACCAGACGCGGTCATCCTCCTCGCCGAGAATCCAGCTCCAGTGTTTCTGACTCCCTTTGCGGGGTGTTAGAGAATCGGGTCCTGGGAGAGAGATACCAACCTCTCTCATTCTAAAGTATGGAGCTGATTGGAACCTAGAGAAACTTTTGGCAACTCTTGGCATAACTAAACCAGACTAAGAAAGCACCTACTTCTTCCCTCGTACAAGACTTAGGTTAGGTACTCTGGAGTAGGATTAATATTTATTTATGTATTTTAACCAATATATGTCATAGCTACACGACATGCTATTACAGTGTTATTTTATCTTACTGCTAACGCTGTACGTATTATACTTCGCATTCTGTCTTATGATTGTAGCAGTTCATATCTCATGCATGAGAAAGAAGACTGTTTAATAAACCCTTTTTATTGAAACACCCATCTCTCTTTCTCTGTGCAACTCTGTAGAAAGGAAGCATGCACGATTGACTGAGTGAAATAGGTGTCTATTGTTTCCACGACTCTGAAGATATTGTTCCGACTATAAGGGAAACAAAGTTGTCATGTTTATGCAATGTTGTCAGAGACTAATCCCTTCTCGATCATTCAAGAAAGTTTCTAGTGACCTCTGAGTTAGCTGGCACACACAAGTAATTAAGCTTAATGTACTCGATCGAGACATACTGTCCTCAGTCCTATGTCAAATCAATAGTGTATATTATTACAATGCGCAGAGCCTATTAGGGATATAGGGACTACACTACATGGTGCTCAACGGTTTGGTAAGGCACTAATTTAATGCTAGATACTGAAGTAACTCAGTCGTGCTTTTCTCAGCTACCCCTACTCATAATACTCCAATAGACGTCTGGAGTGGGTAGGGATAATATCCGCCATAGCTGAGTAGGGCGAAAATCCTATGTATTAGCTTTTTGGTTTGTTCAACGTTGAAGGATACTGAGTTCCAAAATATTGTGCACCTTATCTTTGTTCCCTTGAATCTTGATCTGCAAACTTTCATTAAACAATGGCTGACGACGCCAATAACACCGAAACCGATGGAGCTGCGACTGACCAAGCCGAAGTAGCTTTAAACTTTACAGGTTTTAATGAAACCAATGTGAATGCTATAATCATTCCTTCTAATTTAAGGAGAGCTATCACTCTAAAACGTATTAAACATGGCCTAACACCAAGAGGTGGTAGAGCAGTTTTTATGATAGAGGCACATGAATATCACCAGACAGAGGTATTTTATTCATGGGTAGTATTCCCAGAATCAAATCCAGTTACTAAAATGTTTCACTTCTACAAAGAAGATGATCCACCAGAGGAATATATTCCTTTCGAGGATATTGAAATTCCACTCACATACCAGGAGCATGAGCTCTGGTTTAAAGGCGCCCTAAAACATTTAAATCATATTACCAGGCTCGGTCCACTAGGTAGACCAGGAGCAACATGGCTGATTTTAGCCGGCTATACACCAGACCCTGACATTAAAGCAATGTCGGACGATAAATTACTTAGTAATATACAAAGATTAGTAGAATTATACAGTTAAACCACAACTGTCAGAAATTCCTGAAAAGGTCTTTACTAAAAGCACTCCTACCTCTTCTAAAAAGAAGTGGGAGAATAGCAAACAAACTTCTAAAGAGAAGCTTTCTCAATCCCGAGGTAGGTCTCCTCAAAAGGAGCCCTCTGAAAGGAGGTATAACCCAAGGAATAGGGATAATTTGAGAAAACCTGACAGCTATCAAGATACTGATACACGTTCCTCTTGTACCTTTCAGATATCGTCACATACATACAAAACAAGAGGACGGTCAGATCAAAAAGAAGAACTTGTGAAGTCCAAAGACGATCAACACGTTCAGAAAAGCAAACAAAACCTCAATTCACCAAGAAGAAGGTAGCAGTTCTAAAAATCAGACATGCCGAGGATCTTGAGGACACACCTCAGGAACGGAGAATGGGCTCAGACAATGTTGGACACCACAGCAGAAGTAACAATAGCACGCCAGACCCTGAAGGGACACTAGTGACAGTGGACTTGAATGAGGACATTCAAGCTGAAACTGCAGACACCAGGGTTAGCTCTCCACATAGGTTACATGAAATAACACTCTGGATGGAGAGACATACCAAGAAAAGTGAAAGCACTCTTTTGGGAGCGACTTTCAAAGGGTTATAATATACTTATAGCAGAACGGGACTGGCAACCAGAATCTGTCAGGGAGTGCCCACATGGCGAAGACATCATTATGCCAGCCTTCTCTAACCATGTTCCAGTACATTTAAAATTTACTCATGCCGGGAAATGGGCAGTTGCCCAAACCCCAGCATTATTCAAAAATCATGTAGGATGGGATGAGGATACACCTCACCATAATATCCAGTTAAAAAATCAACCAACTGCACAAAGCCAGTATCCAGTTAGGCAAGAAGCTAAAAAACAGGTTAGGGAGATCTTAGATCAACTTGAATATCAAGGGGGGATTGAAACTTGCACCTCATCAATGAACAATCATTTGTTTCCTGTTTCCAAACCAGACAGTACATATCGTCTAGTTTTGGATTACAGACACCTAAACTCATGTTATAAAACATTTGCAGTGCAAAATGCACACAGTACAGCATTAATGAATAACATTGTGCGTAAAAAATATAAAACCACATTAGATATTTCAAATGGCTTCTTTTGTCAAAATATTGCACCTGAAAGTAAGTATTTGACCGCTTTCTCAATAATGGGGACACAGCTTCAATTCTATAGTCTCCCTCAAGGATTCAAGAATAGTCCTGGGTTATTCTCAACAAGAGTAACAGAGTTACTACAAACTTATGATGACGAGACATTGTCATATGTCGATGATATCTATCTGATAGACGATTACCTGGATAGGCACTTGAACAGGGTAAACACCATTATACTAGGCTTCGCCTCTGAAGGGTATAAATTCAATTTAAAAAAATCAAGAATTGCCCATCTCAACGTCCTTTTTCAAGGCTGTGAACTTTCAAGTGAAGGCAAAAGCCTGGCAGCCAAATTGTTAGAGAAGTGTGCACTGCTTCAACCTCCAAAAACGCTGAAAAACTTACAGTCGATTCTAGGTTTCCTGAATTTTGGAAGAACTTACATTCTAAACTACGCAGAAAGGGTTAAACCTCTCTACGAATTAATCAAACCTGATTTTAAAACAGTACTTTGGACACAAAAACACACAGAGATTTTGTGTTCACTCCAAACAGACACGTTAGCAATGAAACATTTACAAATACGCTTAAACATACGCAACTGATCTGAATCATTCCGGGTCAATGCGGATTCACCTACTTAACTTTTAAAGAAGGTGAAAAAATACCAATTGCATATAAATCACATTTGTATACACAAGCAGGAATGAAATTCACTTCTACAGAAAAAATTCTGACAGCAGTTCAAACCACTATAGCAAATGAAAGAGCCCTAACACAGGGGAAACACATTATGGTCGTAACTCCTGTACCTACCTTAGAGGCAGTGACAAAAGCAAGCATTCCGAATGCTAAAGCTTTACATCCGAGATGGATACAATGGGTTAATTCTCTTGCTGCAACTGATGTTGAAAACATTTTTGATCCTTATTTAAAAACACAAGCATTCCTGCAATACGAACAAGAATGTCCTCTGCCTACTGAAATTCTGACACTAGAAGAATATGAATGTATAATTTATACTGACAGATCTGCACAACCCGCTACGAAGGGTAAACAAGCTTATAGTGCAGCATGCACGCTCGTTAAAGGTTGTATGCGCGAGGGCAAATTCAGACCTATGGTCACAAAAATGCAATCTCTAGGAGATTGTACAGCTCAGCGAGCTGAACTACAAGCATTCATAATGGCACTTGAAAATATGGATCGCGAATTCCCCACCTTTATAGTGTGGGATTCTTTTTATTGTGTTCAATCTTACAATGAATATTTACAGAATTTGATTCAAAATGATTTCAAAAATCAAAAAGGTGGCACAATCAAGCATAAAACGCTTTAGGAACAAGTAGTTCAGTTGCGAAACGGACTACAAAACACTCATGTGATACACACGCTGAGTCATCAACGTGATGACGTTCCCGTTGAAGGGAATTCATTGGCTGATGAAGCCGCAAAATGGGCTGTGCAAACGGCTTCCGTAGCTGCAATCACTGGTTCACAAACGAAAACAGACAGTGAAATAATGCTGGCTGTCAATGCGACATGCAAAGGCAGTGGTGCAGCGTTACCTAAAGGGTTTCCACTCAAATATTCATATATAACTGATACGAACAATGTTGCGTTTGCTCAAATCCCTGGAGTGGGAGATAGGGTAATTCCAAACATGGAACATAGATTAGGACTAATCCTAGCAGCACATGAAGGGCTCGCCTCTGCTCATGCAGGTGTTTCCGCCACAGTATCATTATTAAAACAACAATACTGGTGGCCCAGCATGAGGAAACAGACCTGAAACTACATCTTGAACTGTGAAATATGCCAAAAGATGAAAGTCTCTACTGTGAAACGTCCTGCGCAGACGCAACTGTTAATTTCAGATACAACATTGGCTTGTGTTTACCTGGACCACTGTGGTCCCTTACAAAGGGATGGTAACTATAAATATATCATGGTCGCAGTGGATTCGTGTTCAAGGTTCCTTTGGATTTGGCCTCAGCGATTGGCTGACGCTCGAACTGTTATAAAAGATTTGCGAGTCTTTATCGGCACATACGCAATTGGAACACTACATTCTGACCAGGGTCCTGCATTTAGCTCTCGCGCTTACAAAAAAGACATGGCCAGTTTTGGCGTTGCATTGCGGTACTCTAGTCCATTCCATCCTGAGGGAAATTCAGTTGTGGAGAGAAAAAACCGGGACATAAAGCAATCTATAACAGCTGGGGTATTAGGTTCGGGTAACGGGTGGGTTACACATCTAATAAGTGCTGTCCAACGAAATCTTAACAACTTGCCAAGAAGTTCTCTAGGGGGTAGCACTCCATATGAGGTCCTATTTGGGATATGAATGGTGGTACCAGACCTTGATTGTCACACATCAGTGGTGGAAATTAAGAAATTTGATATCAAAGATCATTTGGCTGTTTTACAGGACTTAAATGAACTAAGAATGAAACAAAGCAACGTGTTCCTGAAGCCAACTACCACTGGGGAAAAAACACCCATCCCAGCAAGACCAGTCTGGATCCCAAAGCTTGGTGATATAGTCAGAAAAAAAAGATTGCGGACAAGAAGAAATTTGGGCCTTCTTACAGGCAACCAGTATCTGTCCTAGCAATCCAAGGAACAAGAACAGTGATACTGCCGCCCCTTGCTGGAAAAAAGGAGAACAGGTTTGTGTGCATCAACCTGATCAAACCACACTATGTGGCTGATACTAAGCAGTAGGCCAAGTGGACTCCGACAATGTAGCAGACGTACTCTACTAGCTACAATCCAAGAGGTTCCAACTGAGAGACTCATCACCTTTGAATTCTCTACAGTGAGAAAAGAAGGACTATGCAATAAACCCATGGAACTCGTTCCTCTTGAGACACAAATAACAGTTAGTACTGATACACCTGTCTACAACGAAGCAACAAGTGATCAAGTGGTTCCAGCGATTTCAACTAATACTGATGCAATTCCAACAAGTGACAGAACTACCTCTGGCTATTTCATTAACTTTGATAAGTTTTCTGAGGATCCCAGTGAACCTGAAACGACGCCAGCACAAAGAACTTTCAAAGAACAAGCAACATACTATTTTCATCACCTGAAAAAAACCGTATCTGGTTTCACCATGGATTGAACTATGGATTGTTTTGGGAATATTCTTCTTTCTACTTTGGTTAGCTCTGGTAGTAACTCTGGGTATGCTGATAAATGGAAGATATATTCAAATGGACAAAGCAAGTCAGAAAGTCAACTTACTTCTCCAGCCACACAAATCATCCTATCCCGTCGTGCCTGCCAACCTTGTTAGCTGATGGTTTTTCCCTGGGAAAGAATGCGGAGGAGAGCTATACTACTCTCAGTCAGAAAATTTCCAAATCACTGGACGAACTGATTCCCCTGCGGAAAATTAGAGACAGGGCCAGACCGTCTATGCCCTGGTTTACTAAAGAACTTTCTCAGCTGAAACTCCAGTGTAAACGCGCGGAGCGTGCCTGGCGGAAACAGTATCTGGAGTCTGATAAGGTTCTTTATAAGCAGGCACTATCGGCCTATAAAATCCAGATTAAATGTGCTAAAGCCACTTTTCTGGAGGAAACTCTACTGACAGCGGCAAATAGATCTAAGGCCCTGTTCAAGATTGTTAGGGACCTATCTCGTCCCGCTTGTGCCTCGAAGGATATACCTGCCTCCCAACTGCTTTGTGATTCTTTGGCAAAAGCCTTTGAGGACAATATCTCCCTGATTCTGAGCAATTTAGGACCTCCAGCCTTGGTGACACCTCATGCCACGTCCAACTTGGCAGGAGGAGTCACCCCTGAGATCCTGATGGACTTGGATGCTAGGAAGGCTCGGCTGAACTGTTTCCCCCTCCCTACTTTTGAGGAGTTTTGCACTATGGTGAGCGGGATTTCGTCGGGTTCTCCCCTTGACCCGTTGCCATGCAAATACTGGAAACTGTTTCAAGAAGAGCTCTTCCCCCCTCTTTATGCCATCTGCTGTCAGTCCTTCAGTATGGCTCAAGTCCCGGATTATTGGAAGTTGGCCGTGGTATCGCCACTTCTGAAAAAGGACACACTGGACCCGACTTGCTCAGCAAATTATAGGCCTATTTCATTGTTTCCTCTGCCAATCAAGATCTTGGAAAAACTGGCGACAAAACATCTGTCCAGCTTCTTGGAGATTAACATCTGCTTGGACGAGTCCCAGTTTGGGTTTAGACCAGCCCACGGCACTGAGTCTGCATTGGTGACCGCTCTTTATGACCTTCGTTCGCGTGTCGACCTTGGTCGAGCAGCCTTCCTTGTGCTGCTCGACATGTCGGCCGCGTTCGATATGGTCAACCATGCCATTCTGATCAGGAGACTAGAGGAGATCAGGTTATCTGGCCTGGCCCTTGCCTGGTTGGTCTCTTACCTTGGCAACAGACACCAGGTGGTAGCCTTGCCGCCTTACCGATCGGACATCAGGCGGGTGGGGCAGGGTGTACCGCAAGGGTCGGCCATTAGCCCTATTCTATTCAACCTATATCTCCGTACCCTGGTCAGTTTAATTAAGGCCTTTGGCATTGCGGTCATCAACTATGCGGATGATACGCAACTTATCTTCTCATTTGAGGGTAAGGATGGCGTTTCTCAGGAGACCTACCATCGCTGCATGTCAGCTACTGCAGAATGGCTGAGCCTGAACTCACTGCAATTTAATAGCTCAAAGACGGAGGTCTTGTACTGCTCCGCGGATCGTATTCTGCGTCCCCTGCCACCGGAATTTTGGCTTTCTTCCTTCCAGGGCACCGGGGCAGCAGCAGTTTCCACCCGCAATTTGGGGGTGCTGTTTGAATCTAACTTACAACTTGACGCGTTCGTCAACAAAACCGTGGCAACGTGCATGCTGCTGCTCCGAACTTTGAGGAGGATTTTATCCTTTCTCCCGGCCCACGCCCGCCCAGAGGTAGTGCGTAGTATCATTCTAAGCAGGCTTAATTACTGTACGCGCTACTTCTGGGCGCGCCTGCTGCCTTAGTGGGTAAACTGCAGCGAGTGCAGAACATGGCCCTCTCCAGACGACGTCTTGACTCTTCCTCTTTGGCACTCATGGACCTCCATTGGCTGCCTATTTCCCGGCGCATTGATTTTAAAGCACTGTGTCTTGTCTTCAGGGCCCTTCATGGCCAGGGATCTTCCTCCTTGCAGAGGATGTTCTCCTGGTATGTCCCCACTAGATCTCTTCGCTCCTCCTCCGCATGCCTGGTGGTAATTCCTAAAATCCTCAGGATGCGGATGGGCGGGTGCTCCTTTAGGTTCTCTGCAGCCAAGTTATGGAATGCTTTACCTTTGCCCTTGAGAAGTAAAGATGACCTTTCCTCTTTCAAAAAAGGTTTGAAAACATACCTTTTTCCCAGGTTGGTGTAAAGTTATAAGGCAGCATAAAGTTACGTATGGCTGACCAAGTCAAGTGCCAGGATACCCTATGGGTGACAGTTTTAGCGCTATATAAATATGCCATACAATACAATACAAAGAGACTTGTCATCAGTGAACATCACAGCCGTTCCTATACCGGATAGTATAGTTTGGGACATAACTGAATATGAAAGTTATGGCTCATCGGAGCTGTTGAAGATTCTACACCAATTCAAGATTTCAGTAAGTGGCTTTATTACTTCTAGTACCTTTTCTGATGATTGGGACTTCGAGACTGTTAATAATATGATGCCTGATCTAGAAATGTCCGCAGCATTCACAAACCATGAATATTTAGAAGGTTCATCAGACTATGAGCAAATGTATTGTTATAACGATTATGGTCATCATTTCTTGCACAAATCTGCAATACTTAGAAATGTATATATGTATAACCAATGGGAATATTGTCCTACACCTCCAAAGGGTAGCTCAAAAACTTTTGCAATGCAATTTCCATACTTTTCAGGGTTCAATTTATCAAATGCTGAATCTTTTTATTTTAGGAATGTGAACAAAACAGGAATAAAAAATATGTTGAGTATTATAAAATAGATTTATTCTGCAGCCTTTATTGCCCAACTGTCTAGACAAGGGTTCGACTTTTGGAAAGACACATTTGACAAAAAATCAGTCTGGGGTTCTAAAGATTGGCAAGTGCAGGGGATACAAGCTTTGTTTAGAGCCTGTATAATCCCTGAGCAAATTATGTTTTTGAATGACACTGGCCAACAAACATCTTGACTTGGGTTAGCCAAGATTAAAGACTTGAACACACCAACCATACCAATACCTGCGAGTAATAGCACTACACGGGGGGAGGTCGAGGTACATAATATTTTGCATCACAACAGATCCAATTCCGAATGAAAAAAATGGTTCCTCTGGCCCCTAGACACAAATAACTGTCAAGATCGATTCCTGAACAAAACTCAAGGTTTCAAAGTCAATAGGCCAGACTCAAGATATGTTCAAAGACAGCATCCTGGGGTAATAACAACATACAGTGTAGGGAAGCTATGCTTTGATCGGCTAAAGACACCTGCACGTGAGGTTGTAAAAAAACACTTATCTTTACTTAAAGATGGCGCAGACCTTAGGGAATTCTTGCTAGGACCAAGAAAACCGCGTCAAAAATGTTTCATATATATGCTGCATATAACAAAGTATGGAAGATTACCCAAGCAGAGACTGCAGAACGAATACGAGAAATTGATTGTATTAATTTAGAGAAATCTCTCTCTGTAGTTGACAATGGGTTAACAACTCTATCGTCCAGGATATATTCATTGGACAGCATTGTATCTTCTGTCATAGACATCATGGAACAAGACTTGATCATGCTGCAACATGGTTAGTCTCAGTTACGTTCTATTATGCTATTAGGCTGAACGCTACAAAACATGTGTGCAGGCTATGTGCCTAGGCGTTTAATCAACACTACGTCACTGTTTTCAGAATTCAATCTCACTGATTAACAGATCAAACTGGCACAAAGAGGAGCAGACTACACGGTGCTGAGCATTGAAAAACTGGAAAGATTACCATTCACAGTAGCCGAGAAACCAGCTACTGAATGGATAATACATGGTAAAAATCACTCTGCCTGTTACAATTTTCAATTTTCAGTATTGGCTAAAACACATATCAGCAGGCAAAAATGAAAAGTTGGGTAAAGAATACGTCAAGACTTCCTGGAATTTACCATAAACACACAGATGTTAGAGTGGGGGGGGGCGTGAAGTGTTTCTTAGCGGTTCAAACTGTGAAAATGTACTAAGCGGTTCTCTTCATTGCCATGGTATTAATATACACGGGGCCTGCGATGGTTCCTCCAACAACTTATCCTGTCACCTGCAAGGTTCACCAGCTGCAGTGATTGATCCAATTTTTTGACAACTTTCAAATGGAAGTTACCCCATGTTGAACGATCACAGCTGCTGTGGCAAGTTGCCAGGTATTCCATATCTAGTCATTGTGTCATCCAGGGTCACTTGCTGTATGCAAGTATTGTTTCGGCAGCACAACATAGACAGGGAGTCGCCTCTATGGCCTTCACTGAACATCTCTTCTATATGAATTGATACTCTAAGCAGAATGAAAGCCATTCTTTTGCAAAAAACGGTGCCACTTACCTTGGCCAAAGAAACCTATGATCTACAAATTGTGAGGACTTCTGCCGAGATACATGCCTTTTTGAATACAAACTGCCCTATACATTTCTCAGAAATTTTGGAACGTATCTTAAACATGTCTGATACGAGCGGTATTGTACAAGAACGTATGTTCAGGACTGTTAGCTCCTTTTCAATCAGTCCTCAGAATATTCCCCAACTTCGTGCACTTTTTGGTGGACTGACACTACTTTTGGACTCATTGCAGGGATACTATTTTTGCTCCTACTGCTATGATATGGCAAGCCAAATCACCAACACCACTCCATGCACCATAGAGAGAGCTCTATTGGAGATGAAGTGTTGTGAGCGCATCGTTCAAATTCAAGGCTTACTTCTTCTACGAAAATTAAATACCACATGGTTTCTGTCATTCAGACCAATCTGGCAAAATTGCATCTTACCTGTTCTATGCTGCTTGCTATGCGGAGAAGAATGTGTGCTAGACATCTGTCTAACACTCCCATCAGCCATGCCTATGGATATCGATACTCTGCTTGAACCGATAACAGCCCATGCTCTGTGTTGTCCCAAGCGGCTACTAATTTTGATGACGGCATTCATTGAGATCTCACAGACGCACATTGCTACTGCTGAGGTATGAGAGGAAACAACAGGCACACAGGTAACATCCGATACGAACATTGCTGATGCAACCAATGCTGAAGGAGATGCTTCTCATCTATGTGCGGTTAATCTTCTAAACGAGGTAATCCAACTTTTGCCTACAATGAGAGATGATATTTTGTCTACAGACATAGATTTGATGTTTTCTCCCAGCCCTAACACTGACTTTTGATTTTGGCACACAGT
This sequence comes from Lissotriton helveticus, assembly GCF_964261635.1. Lineage (NCBI taxonomy): Eukaryota > Metazoa > Chordata > Amphibia > Caudata > Salamandridae > Lissotriton > Lissotriton helveticus. The sequence goes on along the minus strand of NC_136060.1, from coordinate 83,538,339 downwards.
GGTCTGAGAGACTTTGAATTTGACCTTCATTTTTTGAAAACAAAGAACTTTTTCCTATCATTAATTTTTTTCCAAATTTGTATTTTTCATTTTTTCACACAAGTAATCTGCTTATAGTAGAACAATTCATAGAGAACAAGAATTCCTTGAATACTTCCAGAGACAACTGAATGATTATGTAAAGTGAAATGAATTTGTTTCGGCCTCTTTTTTTCTGTATTTAAAAAGGCATTTCATAAATGTATATATATATATATATATATATATATATATATATATATATATTGCTTTAATATGTAAAGCACCATTAAATTTTATGCATCGCAACAGCCAATGCATTTTCTACAAATGTTTTAGATATGTATAACACGTTAAGAATTTGGTAACGTTGTACATAGGAAAGTGGAGTGGGTGTTGTGTTTTGATTTAGGTTCCGTATGCATTTCCCGATTCATGCCCTTATATAGGTACAATTCACATTGCCCTTATATAGGCATAGAAATCCAGTCCTTATTTAGGCATAGTCCATGCCAACCAAATACAGGCATGGCTACTTACATACGTTCATCTACGTCACAACGAATTCTTGGAAAACCAGACTCTTAAGCCCTTGGGACTTTCCCCTTGCTTGGATATTGATTTCTCCAAGAACTCATTTATTATGCATGAACATCTATTCCTTAGGGGTTCATTCATGACGTTCATATGCCCAACTTTTACGTCAATACTGGCATTCCTGAACACCTTCAAGGTATAAATATACATTCACTTGCTAAGGCAAGGCACAGTGCGGTTCGACTACCTACCTGCATGCGGCTCTCCACAGCAAGTCCCGAAGGAAGTCATCTCCCCAACTACGCACTGACCAGACACTGTCATCCTCCTCGCCGAGAATCCAGCTCCAGTGTTTCTGACTCCCCTTGCGGGGTGTTAGAGAATCAAGTCCTGGGGAAGAGATACCAACCTCTCTCATTCTAAGGTATGGAGCTGATTAGAACCTAGAGAAACTTTTGGCAACTCTTGGCATAACTAAACCAGACTAAGACTTCTTCCCTCATACTAGACTTAGGATAGGTACACTGGGGTAGGATTATTTAGAAGCACCAGATGAGTATTTTAGCATGTGTTATTTATGTATGTATTTTAACAAATATATGTCATAGCTACACGACATGCTATTACAGTATTATTTTATCTTACTGCTAACGCTGTATGTATTATACTTCGCATTTTGTCTTACGATTGTAGCAGTTCATATCTCTTGCATGAGAAAGAAGACTGTTCAATAAACCCTTTTTATTGAAATGCCCGTCTCTCTATTTCTGTGCAACACTGTAGAAATGAAGCATGCACAACTGACTGAGTGAAATAGTTATCTATTGTTTCCACGACTCAGAAGATATTGTTCCGACTCTAAGGGAAACAAAGTTGTCATGTTTATACGGCTGTCAGAGACTAATCCCTTCTTGTTCATTCGAGAGAGTTTCTAGTGACCTCTGAGTTAGCTGGCACACACAAGTAATTAAGTTTAATGTACTCGATAGAGACATACTGAACTCAGTCCTATGTCACATCTATAGTGTATATTATTCCAATGTGCAGAGCCTATTAGGGATATAAGAACTACACTACAGTGAGTGGACACTCCATCTATTTGTGTATGGTGCATTGCTGCCATGTCGACTACTGACATACACACCACTTCACTCTCATGTTAGCTATCCCCTCGGGTTGCTAGTGTGTGTCCCTCCCCACCACTTCATTTGTTATACTGTGCTTTGTGGTGCTGATTTGTGCACAGGACCAATGTGCCACTCAGGACAGTTTTCTAATTGGTTATGAGCGATTTTCTTGTACTGGTTTGCAGTCATTGTTGATCATGTGCATTGCAACTGTTTGTGCTGCACAGTGCTCTGGTCATGTTTTCGCACCTTGGTGTACCAGACTTGTGCATCTGTGGGTGATGGGTACGCTGTATGTGTGTTTGCTGTGGGACTGCTGCCCTTCCTGAGTGTGATGTTGTCTGTGTGCTGTGGTGTTTTGTGTTGTGGGGGTTCATGTTGTGGCACTCAGATATGTGTGCTACTGGTTTGGTTTGTGTGCACACACTGCTTGTTGTGCATGCAGTGCTGTGAGTGTATGTTGCCGTGTTATTGCCTGGTGTGCATCCCCTGATGTACAGCTGTGTTTCAAATGTGAAGGATTGGCATGTGCATCTGTTGTGTGTTTGCTGTGGATGTATGCAGTGTTTGGCCTGTGTTGTCTCTTTCAGCTGACAGATGCTCTGTGTGTGATGTTCTATTTAGAAGTCATTGTGTGTTGTTTGTGCATTTTTAAACATTCAGATGTGTATTGCTAGTTTAGTGTGCAATACGTGTGTGTCTGTCACATGCACTTATGAGTATTCTTGTTCCTGAGCTTGTTTTAAGTGCACCTTGGTGGTTGCTCCTCTTATATTTAACCTGTCACTTGTCGGGATTGTGCATGTGCATGCATGTGGTACACTATTACACCATTTTGACTTGATTTGTGGTGTGGTATGTCTGTCTGTGTATTCACAGGACATTATTTTCACCATTCTGTGTGTTTGACACTAGTGTTGAGTGGTGCATGGGTTAGGTGGGTGGAGGAGGGGTTTGTGTGAAGGGTACAACTTGTGTTGACAGTCATGGAGTGTGTCAATAGGCCCTGTGTGTTGTGCTGATGACATACACATGTCAACTAAGTAGAAACAGATGTGTGGCTGATCAATGTTTGACTTCAGACACTTCCTATCATCCCGGTGCCTATGCATGGCCTACCTTGCTGTCTCCATGAGTTGTTGCACAGAGGTCACTGTGGTTTAATTTCACTCACTGTGCCAGCCATGTGTTATTTGTTGGCCTAAGGTTGTTGGGATATGTTCCCTCTCTTGCATGTGATGTACAAATGTGTTGTGACTGGCTCCTTGTCTACCCATCACTGTCCACCTCACTTTTGGCTATCACATTTGTTGTTCTCCATTGCTGCTGGCATCTGCTATGTGTTTGTGGCTGTGAATCAGTGTGGGGTGTGTCTGGGTGACTTGACAGGCAGTGTGTACAGTTGGGTGATTGTTCATATTCAGTATGAGTGTTCATTTTTTGATTGGACTCAGTTTGCTTGACATTAGTGGAGTGTGGGTGTGGGGAGGAGGGTTGCCCTGGCTCTGAGCTTCTGTGTTCTGTGTTCCTCTTCAGCCCCACGTGCTGACACTGGCTCCCTGGTTGTTTGGTGTGTGTGGTGTAGGGTCTGGGTTCACCTGGCTGGTTAGTTGTGCAGGGGGGAGCACAGAAGGGGCACACAGCATGTATCCTAATGGGTGTGGGGGGCCTAATGTGTGAAGGGTGTGGTTGTGGTCCTGTGAGTCTTCCCGCATCTTCACCGCTGCGGTGACGAGACAGGGAGATTGCTGTGATTTCACAGTTAACAGGTGACCTGGATGCATAGGGGTGAAGTAGTGCCAGGTAGGACGTGTGTGGGTACACTTGTGGATGTGTTCCGGTCCCCACAAGAGTGTCTGGTGTGGACAGGAACCGTATATCAGGCCAGGAGTTGTATGTTGTGGTTGTGTGCGGAATTGTATCATTGCGTACCTGCAGCATTGTCCACGACGGTGCATAATTTGCTGGTAGTGTATCAGGTACAGCACCAGGAAGATGTGTGGAGCTGGATCCATTGCAGTCGGGAACGGGTGGTGGGGACCAGGAGTCTGGTTTCGCACTCCGCTGTCATGCTTCAGCCGTCTCTGGTTGGGTGGTTTCTCCGCTGTGGCGTGACTGGCTGTTTGGGGCATCCTGATTTGTACGGCGGTCGGCACATCATTCCGCAAGTTGGTGGGTCTCTATTGGCTCCCACCGCCACAGTGGCAGGCGCATTTTCATGGCGGTTCACGTCGCACGGTGGCGGACGGGAAATGGGCTATGTTCGCCAATTGTAATTTGGCGGGCGTGAGGACCGTTGCTGGGGTGTGGAAAATGGCATTTTCCACCAGCACCGCGGAAGTGCCTCCTTCTGCCATCCTAATGAGCCCCTAAGTCCTAAGTTTAACTACCTGTTATATATATACATATATAAGTGTAGAGAGATTCGACTGGTCTGGCAAAAAGTCACAAGCCACTCCGGTCTTAAAGTGCAAAGGTATTTTTTAATCAGCAGAGAAACAAGATATGTTTCGACTACACACTGGATCTTGGCCACATGACCATCATTTTTAGTGGATACATTTTAAAGCAATAGAACACCACACGGGACGCGACAGTAAAAGACATAAAGAAAAGAGTTGAGAAGATTAAAACAATGCTTAATTACGTTTCACAAATATTGTCATTCTGTTGTAATTCCTCACAGAATTAATTTGAGAAACATTAAACCAACTTACCATGATTTGCGTGTGGACTATGGCAAAGTGAACCAGCTGTAAATTAAGTCGTTTTTGTATGCTACAATCCTGTTGATGATTCAATAGGATTGCACCGTAAGTAATGATCAAGTTTAGAGCATAATCATTCATCTGAGCATACATTTCCATGATTACCAAATAACAAGAAAAAAGGGGGTTGGCATATTTCCAGTTCATTTGGGTTATATATAAAAATATATATATATTCACAAAAAAAGAATAGGTTAATGTAATGTTATAGCTGGGTGAACATATCAGTGACAACATTAAAGTTTGGAACTAAAAAAAAACGAAATTCACCTGTTATAGTTAGCAGAGCTACCTATAAATTGCACTTCCACCATGCACTGCTTATGACCCCATATAATAAATAAAGCACTGATTTTCTTTTTTCATCCCAGGGGTCCCTTTGAGTCCCCTCCATTAGGCCTAGGGGGGCAGGGTATCCCTACACCGCCCCTTATACAATTTCTTTTATTACTTCAGGACAGTGGACTAAGCCGCTGAGTCCTGTAACGGCTGCCAGCAACACTTTTCTCATGTTGCTGGCAGCCAATGAGAGCACTCACTGCGAGCGAGTGTTGCCCAAGGGAAAAGAAGATTCCTGGGCCAATCAGAATGCACTATTTTTAAACTGGTGTTCTGTATATTTTTGTGAAGAATTTGATTTATTAAGGCAATCAATCCATGAATCAATCAATTTTTTATATTTCACAATTCAAACTCATATTGCTAGGGTCAATCCTATTTATCAGCTCATAATGATAACAGGATATCATTTTTATATTCATGGTGACACATAAGGTATGCATTTGCAAATTATCCATAATATTCCATGTGTAACTCCCCTCATATTAATATCTGGGGAGCACTCCACTTTTTATTGAACCTATCCCCCGAAAAAAGACCAGTGAATGAGTCAAACACCTGATTATCGTATTTCAATTAGTTGCACTCTCTATCAAAGAAAGTTTTTGATGCTTCAACAGAAAGTGTAAATCCATAGAATGGTTCTAAGCTTGTTGTACTCCTAATCCCAAAGTGCAAATTGTTTTCATTAGCAGGGGCTCACAATTTAATCATACTCAGATAGATAAATAGACATGAGGTTCTATATGGGGAAAATATCTAGAACATTTCATTATAAACTAACCTAAAGTGCATCATATTAAAGTGCAAGAGTTCAATGACAAAGTGTCATTGTAAACATCAGGATTCAAGCAAGCCGGGCCGACGACGCCTGAAATGGCAGAAACCGGTCCCCGGAAGCTTGTTTCCTTCCCAGTATAAGAATTGGCTTGGTAGTTTGGTTTGCCCTGTTCCCATCATGCACTGGGACAGGAACAGACTAATTTGCATATAGCCAAGTTCTGAGCTGGGATGGTGCAGTGAGCTAAAAAACGGTGATGGATCAAGCCCTGATCTTTGGACTGGGTAAGAGTGGTCTGCTTAATTCAGGCACTCTGTTCATCACCACCCCCTTTTCTGAATCATTTTGTCCACCATAAGCGTGGAAGGGTATACTCAGATGTGAGTCCCTTGCTCATTGCACCATCAGGATTCAAGCAAGCCGGGCCGACGATGCCTGAAATGGCAGAAACCGGTCCCCGGAAGCTTGTTTCCTTCCCAGTATAAGAATGGGCTTGGTAGTTTGGTTTGCCCTGTTCCCATCATGCACTGGGACAGGAACAGACTAATTTGCATATAGCCAAGTTCTGAGCTGGGATGGTGCAGTGAGCTAAAAAACGGTGATGGATCAAGCCCTGATCTTTGGACTGGGTAAGAGTGGTCTGCTTAATTCAGGCACTCTGTTCATCACCACCCCCTTTTCTGAATCATTTTGTCCACCATAAGCGTGGAAGGGTATACTCAGATGTGAGTCCCTTGCTCATTGCACCATCAGGATTCAAGCAAGCCGGGCCGACGATGCCTGAAATGGCAGAAACCGGTCCCCGGAAGCTTGTTTCCTTCCCAGTATAAGAATTGGCTTGGTAGTTTGGTTTGCCCTGTTCCCATCATGCACTGGGACAGGAACAGACTAATTTGCATATAGCCAAGTTCTGAGCTGGGATGGTGCAGTGAGCTAAAAAACGGTGATGGATCAAGCCCTGATCTTTGGACTGGGTAAGAGTGGTCTGCTTAATTCAGGCACTCTGTTCATCACCACCCCCTTTTCTGAATCATTTTGTCCACCATAAGCGAGGAAGGGTATACTCAGATGTGAGTCCCTGCTCATTGCACCATCAGGATTCAAGCAAGCCGGGCCGACGACGCCTGAAATGGCAGAAACCGGTCCCCGGAAGCTTGTTTCCTTCCCAGTATAAGAATTGGCTTGGTAGTTTGGTTTGCCCTGTTCCCATAATGCACTGGGACAGGAACAGACTAATTTGCATATAGCCAAGTTCTGAGCTGGGATGGTGCAGTGAGCTAAAAAACGGTGATGGATCAAGCCCTGATCTTTGGACTGGGTAAGAGTGGTCTGCTTAATTCAGGCACTCTGTTCATCACCACCCCCTTTTCTGAATCATTGTAAACATCAAAGCATAAACAGTACTAATGCTCCACACTTAAATCCATATCCTGCAGATGTACATGATGATCTGCATCAGTATTGTGTCCCTATGTTATTTCAGTCCCCAATGTAAGGATACGTTTGGCCTCTTGTTTTCTTAGTTCTCTTTATCTGTCACCTTCCCTGGGATGAGCCTTTATGTTTTTTATGCCACAAAACGTCAGTCCTACTAGTGAAACCTGATGGTGTTCCATAAAGTGACTGGCCATCAGATAACTCTTATTACCATTTCTAATTTCTTTGATAGGTTGTAAAATTCTTACTTTTAGTTTCTTAATTCTGTTCCCCACATATGATGTACTACAATCGCATTCCAAAACATATATCACAAACTATGTGTTGCAAGTTATTGTGTTATATGTAGTGATTGTTCGTCTTTCAAAGTCTTCCTATTAGGGCCATGGAAGCTCTGTGTTAAAATCTCACCTAAATATGTAGGGCCTTATTTATGAAGGTCTTGCGTCGCCGGTGCGTCACTTTTTCCCATTTTAAAAGTGGCGCACCGGCGGCGCAAGGCCTTCATAAATAAGGCCCGTAGTTTATTGATATGTAATTCTTGGATGTGGGCAAACGATACTCTTTAGATGCTGATCATGGTCAGAAATATGCCATTTCTTTTTCAAGATCTTATTGATGTCAGGTTGGGCTTGATTGTACTCCAAGAATAGTCTCCTTTTTGGCAGGTGTGATTTAATTCATACCTGTATAACACGAGTTCCCTTTTCTTCTTCTGAGCTCTTTCTAATGCATTATTAAGTGCAAGTTGGAGTTAGCCCCGGTGGGTGAATCTTGTTATCATTTCTGCTGCTTCCAATTCAAAATCATCTTCTGTTGAGCATATCCTTTATGCTTCCAATATCTAGCAAGACGGGATGCTCTACCTTATTGTGTTTGGATGTCCACTATCGGCATGCAATATAGAAATTGCAGGTGTTGCATTTCTGTGGATAGTTGTTTTCAAGCTATTATTGTTGACGTTTAGCTCGATATACAAAAGTTCACTGTGTTTCTTCATTTATGCCTTAGTGAACTGAATAATCTAGTTGTTCCAATTCAATTTCAAAATAAATTCTTCCAATTTTGATTCCTCATCATCCCCTAGGATAAAGACCATCAATAAATCAGGTCCAAAGTACGACATTCATTATAAGGATTCATTTTCGGCTGACCGGCAACATCCTTCTCCCACCAGCCCATGAGTTAATTTGCATAGGTGGGGCGAAGGAAATCCCCTTAGCTGTTTCTTGCTGCTGTAAATATATCTCAATATCAAATAGCAAGACATTATGGGTGAGAGAGTATTGCAACATCTCCAATATCATGTGAGTGTGCTCAAGGAATTTGATCAGTCTATCTTTCAAAAAGTACCACAAGCAGCCATCCTCATGATGTATTGATTTGTATAATGATACAACATCCAGTGTTACCATAATGTAACTTATTTTCTATGGTATACCATCGATTCTTTCTGAGGAAGTCAGTGGAATTGTTCTAATGTAAGGGCAAACACATGACATATGGTTAAAGAAACAAATCCAGAAATCTCAAATTATTGTCTGAAAGGGATCCTATGGAATGAACTATTTGCCTCCCAGGCGGTGTCTGAGCATTTTTGTGAATTTTCAATTGATCATTCAGTCAGGATTTATAAAGCACTGCAAATAACCTGATAGGGCATCCAGGTGCTAGCTGATCCCAGATGGCTCATTCGAAAAGCAAGGTCTTGAGGGTCCTTCAGAATTTGTAAAGTGAGGTAATGGTCCAGGTGTGCATGAGGAGGCCATTCCAGGTCTTTGCCATGATGTAGGAGAAAGGGCATCCAGCACTTCTGCTTTAGTGGATGTGGGCAGTGGGGGCCAGTGATAGGGAGTTGGAGCATAGTCTTCTCAATGGTTGGTGGAAGTTCAGTTGGTGGTTGATGTAGGAGAGTTGTTGGTTGTGTAGAGCCTTGTATGCTTGGGTGAGCATTTTGAATTGGCATCTATTCTATACGGGGAGCCAGTGGAGTTGCCTGAGATAGGGTGTGATATGTGTTTGTCGAGTGAGGTCGAGGGTGAGTCTGGCTGTGATATTCTGAATGGTTTGGAGTCTCTGATGCAGGCATTCAGGGATTCCGACGTTTTAAAGCATTGCCGTAATCGACTGGTGATGAGGTCCTGTGTCACGGTGTGTTTCATGTGCAGCAGAAGCCACTTGAAGATCTTCCGTAGCCTGCATACAGTGAGGAAGCAGGCACAGAAGATGGTGTTGATCGTGTTGAGCTTGTTATCAATAATGATTCCGAAGTTTCTGGTGTGGTCTGCGGAAAAGGGTGTGGGTCCTAGGTCTGAGGGACACTAGAAATGGTCCCCGGTGTTGCTGTTATAGAAGATCAGTAATTCCTTCTTGTTTGTGTTTAGCTTCAGGTAGTTGTTCTTCATGCAGTCAGTGACATCCAAGATGCGTCTATGGAATTTGGTCCTGCTGGTGGTGGGGTCATCAGTGAGGGAGAGGATGAGGTGGGTGTTGTCTGCACAGGATATTATGTTAAGGCCATGGGGTCTGACAATGTTGGCCAGTGGGGTCATGTATACATTGTATACATTGAAGAGAGTAGGACTGAGGAATGAGTACTGAGGGATGCCACAGACGATGTACTTGGGTTTGGAGGGGAAGGGTGGGAGGCAGACCCTCTGAGTTCTTCTGGAGAGGAAGGAGGTGATCCATCTGAGTGCTTACTCTTGGAGGCCAATGTGGTGGATGCGATCAGGGCAGTTTCGGTGCTGTGATTGCTGCAGACGCAGGATTGAGACGAGTTGAGTCGCTGGTTCTTCTCTAGGTGTGCCGTGAGTTGCCTGGTGATAGTCTTTTCCAGTACCTTGGCAGGGAATGGGAGCAAGGAGATTGGCCTGTAGTTCTTGAGCTTACTGGGATTGGCAGAGAGAATTTTGAGTAGTGGTCTAACTTTGGCAGGTTTCCAGGTGCTGGGAAAAGTTGAGGTGGTTGTTTAGGTGTTGAGCAAGGTGGCAAGTTCCTGGCCAATTCTTTGGCTTCCGTGGTTGAAGATGAGATGTCGGCATGGGTCTGTGGAAGCTCCTGAGTGGATGATTTTCATGATGGAGGTGATATCCATGGTTGAGGGCTAGTTCAACGTGGTCAGTATGTGGTTTGTGTCAGGTGGTCAGTATGTGGTTTGTGTCAGTCAATGAAGTCTTTGGTGTGGGTTGGGGTTCAAAGTTTCCGTATATGGTTGCAATCTTGTCATGGATAAGTTGTTGAGGTTTACACACAGCTCCTGTAAGGGTGTGATGTTGTTTTTGCAGGCGGCCCAATTGGAGAACTCCTTAACAATTTTATAAAGTTCCTTGCTGTTGTTGGTACTGGATTCAATGCATGTGTGCATGCATTTTTGGGAGAAAGCAGATGGTGGCCATTTTTGCATGGGAGATGCAGATATGAGGATATCCTTCCAATTTCAGAACATCCCTAGTTAACCATTTATCCAACAACATGTGCTATTCATTCTCCATTTGCTTCACAGAGTTTTCGGTCAAATGTCAGTAATATGTGGTATCACTGAGTTCTTGGTGTGCTTCAACCAGGTACCTTGTTTTATCCATTAGGATGATGTTGCCACTGGTACAGTTTGATGATTAGAGAATCATTAGTTTTTACGGCATTGATGTCACTCCAATACTTAGATGTTTATTTCCCCCTATTCATCCATTTATTTTTCCTCATTAAGTCATTTTTATCCGCCACCACTACCTCATGAAAGAGGTCCAATTTGCTTTCTCCCTGCATTTGTAGACAGTATTTGCTCTTCGGTTTGTATCCACTGTATATTGTAATATTTGTGTTGAACCTCATCTTTCTCAGGGTTTGAATCTGTGATTCGCCTTCTTCTCGTATTCACTATACCTCCTCAACCAAAACATTAATCTCCAGTATTTTGGAATATCTCCAATTATAAAAGCTGATGTCTCATCCACATTCTTTTGTTTTTCAAATCCCCTTCTTGGTTTCATCTCAAAATGTTTGTGCAATTATATTTTTGGGGTGAATTTATATATTTTAATTCTCACATTCACAAAGTTGTGGATAGAGAGGGGGTGACATTTCAATCTAAAGTTTCATTTCCTCTCATGATTTGAAGTTTACTTCATTGATGAGATGTTAATTACCACAGGTCTTTCCTATATGTCAATCGCAACTGTGGTTGTTATCTTCTGATTTTTCCCATCCCTCTTTCTTTTCTTTTTTTCTCCTCCTTATTCTGCAGTGTCTCTGTGACAGTTTAATTGTTCGTACCCTTCCACTTTGGTGTGTTGTCAGGCGTAAGAGGCACAGTTTCTTGAAAACATCCACCATTTCAGAAGGTCCTTCTCCAGCCCTAGATCCTGCTTCTGAATTCTTTTTCGTTTCACTTTCCATTGTTACAGTTGCATTTTGTACTTTCTTATTCATCCTCTCAAATATCTTTGCAAAAGTATAAATCCTCCCATATTGGTAATCCAACCTGTCCCCAGTGAACTTTCTGGATTTCCTCTCCATTATTTCCTCATCATTCTTTTGAAATGCCTTTTCCATTTTTCTTTAGCTTTGTCCTTATCATTGTTCTTTAAAATTCCTTCAGCTAGTTTTCTATTTCCACAGTTTGTGCTTCTATTTTGCATTTGGCATATTTTATAAGTGTGCTCCTCAACTTCATTGAACAAGACTCTGTGTTGTAACCTCAGTTCTTAATCAAATCTTTATCAATGTCTTCATATGTGGATGATAGCATGATACGTAGACCCCTTGGAATTCTGGCACACTCTATATACTTTGAGAGTGATGTAATTCTCACCACTGCTTTGAATCCGCTCCCCTTGCTTTTTCCAATTCCCTTATTATTTGAGTGAATATCATTTTAGTTTGCCCACAATCATCACTCTCAGTAGTAGAACCCACCTTGTCACATAATGTACGTTCATCATCCTATTTCCACCTATTCTGCCTATTCTCAGTACTCACCATGTGTGGAATGATATTAAATAGCAGATTAATGCTTGCTTTCCAGGTGTTGATTTCCATTGCTTATTTATTCCAATTTTCTCTCATAAGTAAGCCACTCATGAATGTCAAGTCTTTTTCAATTAGTTTTAAACCTTGAGTTATTTGTTATGAAAAGTGTTCCCAAATAGCATACCTTCATTATTCAATTACATTCAATCAAATGTAGCACGAAATCAGAATTTTCATCTCCAAATTCTACGCTTTTTAAATGTATCTATAATTTCTGTGATACTTGAGATGCTGACATTCCACATGCCAATCCATAAGTTCAGTGGGCCTGCCGGGTGGCACTACCCATGCTCCCTCTGGTGTTCCAAGAAGCGGCTCCCCAACCTACCAATTAGATCATCACTGACCTTACTAAAGTAGGCTTTGCTTCCATCGTGAGAGTGGGAAGGTTTTTTTAAGTTTAAGGGTGGGTAGGATTATAGGAATGTAAAGGTGTTTTTTTATATATAGGAAGGAAGAAACGTAGCACTGGCATTTGAATGACATGTTTTGGTAATTTGTTTCCTGATTTGCCCACTTGTGCGAGACGCAAATGATTGTGTATTGACCTTACACGCGGAAGGACATTAATGCCTGACTTCACTGCCACAAATTCATTTCACTTTACTGATTTTCTGTGCTTTAATTAATTTATCAATGCTTGTAAAGTCATGACTGCCATTTCTGTAATTATCTGTGATGTACTTTCATTTTACGTGCAAATCAGCCATGAGTCTGTCTTCCAGCTCCTGTGTAATGTTTCAGCGGGAGTCTTTTGTTTATTTCTATCAGATGTATGAGTCACATGCTTTGTATATATAACCTTATGAAACCTTACACTCGTACTCGTGACAAAGGAGACTAGATCTCCGAAACGTGTCGAGTTGTGCTGCTATATTAAATGCACGCTTTAACCAAGGATTGTGGCCTGGATTTCGTTTCTTTCATACTCACTACAAAACGCATTACAGAATCCCCGTTCTGCAAAGTTTGGCCTGAGGTTTTACTGGTTCCTGCTCTCGTAGCCTTTCCATATTCCAAGGTATTGGATTCACTTCAGGCCCGCCTCACGTTTCCAGCTAAGCAAGGGCGGCGACTGTGCGGTCGTGACTTCACGACGAGTTGGAATACATGGCTATTCCTATCTCCTGCCCAGCGGATGCAAAAAATTGGAGGCTAGAACGTAAAGGGGACCAAAGGAGGCGCTGGCGACTGCATTACAACCTGGACTCATTACATCTGGCCACATCGCGTATTGCCCTGCACTCTGCAAGCCACTTTGGGACTAAACATCAGAGACCTCCCGCTGTACACTTACCCGGTGTATTGGATTCTGGGACTTGCTGTTCCCAAGAGCGGCAAGTAGTGGCACGAACACAAGATCAGGGAGGGAGCAGGTTCCCACCAATGGGAAAGAGGCAGGACATTTGAAAACGCGAGTGGGGGAGTATCCGGGACACAGAGGCATCCGAGGAAGGCCGGGAGGCCGAAATGCATCATGCCGGTCCAAGTCGAATAAAGCGTTTCCGTCTAGTTCCCCTGTGTGGCTTCTGCTTCTTTTCAAAAGGGAGGAGTTTGTTGGTGATAATTTTGTGCGTCAGCCAGAGACGCATTACAGAAGCCCCGTTCTGCAAAGTTTGGCCTGAGGTTTTACTGGTTCCTGCTCTCGTAGCCTTTCCATATTCCAAGGTATTGGATTCACTTCAGGCCCGCCTCACGTTTCCAGCTAAGCAAGGGCGGCTGCTGTGCGGTCGTGACTTCACGACGAGTTGGAATACATGGCTATTCCTATCTCCTGCCTAGCGGATGCGAAAAAATTGGAGGCTAGAACGTAAAGGGGACCAAAGGAGGCGCTGGCGACTGCATTACAACCTGGACTCATTACATCTGGCCACATCGCGTATTGCCCTGCACTCTGCAAGCCACTTTGGGACTAAACATCAGAGACCTCCCGCTGCACACTTACCCGGTGTAATGGATTCTGGGACTTGCTGTTCCCAAGAGCGGCAAGTAGTGGCACGAACACAAGATCGGGGAGGGAGCAGATTCCCACCAATGGGAAAGAGGCAGGACATTTCAAAACGCGAGTGGGGGAGTATCCGGGACACAGAGGCATCCAAGGAAGGCCGGGAGGCCGAAATGCATCATGCCTGTCCAAGTCGAATAAAGCGTTTCCTTCTAGTTCCGCTGTGTGGCTTCTGCTTCTTTTCAAAAGGGAGGAGTTTGTTGGTGATATTTTTGTGCGTCAGCCAGAGACGCATTACAGAAGCCCCGTTCTGCAAAGTTTGGCCTGAGGTTTTACTGGTTCCTGCTCTCGTAGCCTTTCCATATTCCAAGGTATTGGATTCACTTCAGGCCCGCCTCACGTTTCCAGCTAAGCAAGGGCCGCTGCTGTGCGGTCGTGACTTCACGACGAGTTGGAATACATGGCTATTCCTATCTCCTGCCCAGCAGATGCGAAAAAATTGGAGGCTAGAACGTAAAGGGGACCAAAGGAGGCGTTGGCGACTGCATTACAACCTGGACTCATTACATCTGGCCACATTGCGTATTGCCCTGCACTCTGCAAGCCACTTTGGGACTAAACATCAGAGACCTCCCGCTGCACACTTACCGGGTGTAATGGATTCTGGGACTTGCTGTTCCCAAGAGCGGCAAGTAGTGGCACGAACACAAGATCGGGGAGGGAGCAGATTCCCACCAATGGGAAAGAGGCAGGACATTTGAAAACGCGAGTAGGGGAGTATCCGGGACACAGAGGCATCCGAGGAAGGCCTGGAGGCCAAAATGCATCATGCCTGTCCAAGTCGAATAAAGCGTTTCCTTCTAGTTCCCCTGTGTGGCTTCTGCTTCTTTTCAAAAGGGAGGAGTTTGTTGGTGATATTTTTGTGCGTCAGCCAGAGACGCATTACAGAAGCCCCATTCTGCAAAGTTTGGCCTGAGGTTTTACTGGTACCTGCTCTCGTAGCCTTTCCATATTCCAAGGTATTGGATTCACTTCAGGCCCGCCTCACGTTTCCAGCTAAGCAAGGGCGGCTGCTGTGCGGTCGTGACTTCACGACGAGTTGGAATACATGGCTATTCCTATCTCCTGCCCAGCGGATGCAAAAAAATTGGAGGTTAGAACATAAAGGGAACCAAAGGAGGCGCTGGCGACTGCATTACAACCTGGACTTATTACATCTGGCCGCATCGCGTATTGCCCTGCACTCTGCAAGCCACTTTGGGACTAAACATCAGAGACCTCCCGCTTCACACTTACCCGGTGTAATGGATTCTGGGACTTGCTGTTCCCAAGAGCGGCAAGTAGTGGCACGAACACAAGATCGGGGAGGGAGCAGATTCCCACCAATGGGAAAGAGGCAGGACATTTGAAAACGCGAGTGGGGGAGTATCCGGGACACAGAGGCATCCGAGGAAGGCCGGGAGGCCGAAATGCATCATGCCTGTCCAAGTCGAATAAAGCGTTTCCTTCAAGTTCCCCTGTGTGGATTCTGCTTCTTTTCAAAAGGGAGGAGTTTGTTGGTGATATATATATATATATATACAAAGGCGTGATGCCGAAACGCGTCCTGTTATAGTTTTCTGTAAATAAATACAGTCTTGCCAAATACGAGTTGTGGAGTGCCGTCAATTCTTTTGCTGTCGTGGAAGAATTTGGAGCGTTGATATATATATATATATATATATTACCTACTGGCGGTCGCCAGTAGGTATATATAGTTAGGATTTTTTCTCTATGGGATTTTTGAAAATTCTATGTCTAATAACTTTGGCGTTTGTGGACGGAATTGGCTGAAATTTTCAGGAAAATGGCACATTTTGTTTCTGAGCAGCCCCTAAAAATTTTGGGGGGGTTCGTCAAGGGGGGGCCGAGAAAAAAGGGGGGTCCCAAAACGCGTTTTTCCCATGTTAATTTCCATAGGGCGGTTGGCCTCACTTTTAGCCCGAACGGCTGAATGGATTTGCACGAAACTTGGCAAAATTGTAGGGACTGGTAGCCCGATGTGCCTTTTGTAGGTCTCAATATATGTGCTCCAGTGGATTTTGAGAAATTAACGTTTAAAAAAAGATATATATCTGTAACAGCGGACCGGTTAGCGCTCTGGTTCGCGGACTTTTCGCGCAACGGAGCTTTGTGAAGCGAAGCTGATTGGTTCTCCGGCGTCTGTCAACATTCCAAACAGTCCGTAGCGGCCGCCATCTTGTCTCTCGGTAGGATCGAGAGACAAGAGGAGGCGAAAGCGAAGGGGCAAATGACCATAAGGGGGAATAGTAGATCCTCGCTGACCCCCTAGGTTTGATGTGGAGGTTTTAAAAGGGCCCCGCGGGGCAAAAAAAAATAATAATAATAATAATCGAACGGCTGAATGGATTTGCACGAAACTTGGTAAAATATTAGGGACTGGTAGCCCGATGTGCCTTTGCTAGGTCTCAATATATGTGCTCCAGTGGATTTTGAGAAATTAACGTTCAAAAAAAGATATATATCTGTAACAGCGCTCCGCTTCGCGTACTTTTCGCGTTACGGAGCTTTGCGAAGCTGATTGGTTCTCCGGCGTCTGTCAACATTCCAAACAGTCCGTAGCGGCCGCCATCTTGTCTCTCGGTAGGATTGAGAGACAAGAGGAGGCCAAAGTGAAGGGGGAAATGACCATAAGGGGGCATAGTAGATCCTTCCTGACCTCTTAGGTTTGATGTACCATTTTGCCAAGTTTGGTGTAATTCCGTTCAGCCATTCAGGCTGTAGACGTATGTAAATGTCCTATGGAAAATTGCATGGGGAAAACACATTTGAAAGTGTTGAAATTTAGAACCAATTAAAATGTTACTTTGGTTTTGTATTTGTGTGTGATGAAAGTTAATTGGTTATGTATATATGTCAAATGAGAGGAAACCACAGCCATTTTGCGATACTACTGTCTGAGGTACATTTGTGAGGAATTTTTGGTGGTGAATTTCTGGTGTTTGATTTACACAGTACTAACACTTCTGCTACTTTTAAAAAGGTGAGTTGTTAATTTGTAAGGGGAACTATGTTGTACACTTGAAGATAATTTGAAAAATGTTTTCTGTTATTTATTTGCAGTCCTTCTGTTATACTAAATACTTGATGAAGTTAGTTTTATATTATGTATTACTAAAAACGATAAATGAAAGTGATTATTTTTTTCTGCAATTTACAGCAAGCAATTTCAAAATAAAATGGCTCACAATGAAGAGACCGTGGCAATTTCTTTTGAATTGTCCACTACATTGATTGAAATTGAGAGCACCAATAATGAAATATTGTCACAAGGAGGACATGACTTGTATGATTCCATTAGATTGATTGAAATGGACAGCACCAAGAATGAAATATTGTCACAAGGAGATGACTTGAATGATTCCACTACATTGATTGAAATTGAGAGCACCAATAATGAAATATTGTCACAAGGAGGAGATGGCTTGTATGATTCCATTAGATTGATTGAAATGGACAGCACCAATAATGAAATATTGTCACAAGGAGGAGATGACTTGAATGATTCCACTACATTGATTGAAATTGAGAGCACCAATAATGAAATATTGTCACGAGGAGATGACTTGAATGATTCCACTACATTGATTGAAATGGACAGCACCAATAATGAAATATTGTCAGAAGGAGGAGATGACTTGAATGATTTTTTTGATCAATCTCTTGATGGCGAATTTATCGAGTGTTTGGAGACCATAGAGTTACAAGAATCATCATTGCAGACTTTTAATGAGGAGATTCCAGATGAGATGATTGAAGAGGAAATTACTGATGAGGACATGTTACTAGTTGTTTCAAATTTAGAAAATTCTGAAGAATAAATTTATATTTAGAAATCAAAAATTGTTTGAGACATTATTTATTTTTATTTTTAATTTATGAGGTTGTAGCGAAGTGATTGTAGTATAAAATGAGACTTATAGTATAGAGTGCAACATTTTTATGTTACATGGTAAGTTTACTCATATTTACTTCCCTTCTGCCACTATATTATCTCCAATGTGTATTTGACATGTCTTCTTCATCTCCGGCCTCCTTTCTCTCACTGTGTGTCTCCGATGCATCTTATCGCTGGTATTTTGTGTAATTACAGAAGAGAGTAAAATAAAATAGTTCGGAACGTGAAAAGGGGGCAAAGTAGAGTACTCCTCACCCCCTAGGCCTTTTTAGGCGGTCCCAAAAGGATCAGTTTCTGCTTTCCTGAGAGATTATGGTATGAGTTCCATATACCACAATAACTTGCATTACAACATGCAAGATATCTATCTCCTATTACCAACTTTTGGAGATATTCGCGCTAAGCGCGAATATCTCCAAAAAGTAACACCTGCCCTGAGCAGTTCTTAGCCATGTTATCCAATGGGAGGTGGATAACATGGCTAAGAGTATTAGCTCGGTAATGCATGAATATCGCTGAGTTTTTAGCGATATTCATGCATTGCGGCCGTTTATTATCGCATTTGCGATAAACCTTGATAATAGTAAGGTTTATCTTCGATAATTTCTGACGATGCTTAGTGGTAAAAAATTGGTTGGTAAGCATCGTTAGCGATAAATATCGCTTAACTTTGGTAATATGCCCCAACGTCTGTTAACGTTCGATTCGAAGGAAATGAGGAAGTGTTGAAAAACATTGTCTGCGCCATCTTGCCTTTTTTGAAATGCCACACTTTTGTCGTGCACGGCAGCCATTTTAGATGTCTTGACCAGACCCACTCTCTGCACGCTGTCGATTCGTAGCATGGCTCCTCACCCTCGCAAGCATCTTCCCCAGGCACTGGTCACCCCCGCTCTCTGTCTTATGCATGGGCAATAAACCTCCCCCCATCTGCGCTGCTCTTCCCTGAGAATCACACTGTGCCCGCCCGACACCTCCCTTTCGCCCTATTCACTACCGCACCCTGTGACACTCCTCTTCCTCTGTGTCCGATTGTCCAGGCTATCAGCTAGCCCTGCAGATGTAGTTTATGGCCCCAGCTGTAAAGAATCACCCCTCTTCAAAGGAGTTATAGTAGATCAAGGCCCACACCCGATGAGATCCGTCACACCACACGTGTTCCTACTATCTGAAAACTATCCTGTATTGTGATTGGGGAGGGGACCGAGCCTGAAGCGGAAGATTCCAGGAATGACTCTTTGTACATCAAAGTTTTTACAATTATGTGTCACATAAAAAATATATAGCACTCCAACAAAGTAGTAGGAATATAAAACTTTAATAACATATAAATATATACAACAAAACAAAAACAGTAATAGATTTATTGAAATTGACAGCACCAATAATGAAATATTCTTGTCAGTAGCGGTCTGTTGTGCGAATAGTTCCAAGGCAGCAGAACGCGCTGAAATCTGGATGTCACGAAGGTGATGTCTAGCAAGTTGCCGCCCAGCAAATAACGGCGTGGGGCGCCGCGGGGGTGAGTGAGTCCAGTAGGCACCACAGCTATTCTTACCGGCATTGCAGAATTACTGCTGGGGACAATGCCTGT
This sequence comes from Lissotriton helveticus, assembly GCF_964261635.1. Lineage (NCBI taxonomy): Eukaryota > Metazoa > Chordata > Amphibia > Caudata > Salamandridae > Lissotriton > Lissotriton helveticus. The sequence goes on along the minus strand of NC_136060.1, from coordinate 83,518,804 downwards.
GCTGGAGCAGGGTCACAGCAGAAACAAAAAGGATTCTGTTGAAGATGTTGTTGGTTTTCAATTTGAAAACAGTTCTGGTGTCAACTGCTATGCTAATGTAGTGGTTAATGTTTTGTTTTCTCTAGAAAATGTAAAAGAGGGGGAGGCAGTCCAAAGTTCCGTTAAAAGGGCAAAGGAAAGGATCGGTGGTTTGAACTATCAGTCAAAAAGGGGAGGGGGTGCAACAATTTTTCCTACCGGGTCACACTGTGCTTTCACCGGAAGTGAGGTCTGCAGGATTCTAGTAATTCAAAGTGAGGCTGGCGCCGACGTCCCGCGGATACAGTTTCGTCACTCCACGGGTGATCATGGCAGTCATTCCCCATCGGGGGTCGGAGACTCCCGCGGCTCCTCTAGAATCTTCAAGGTCGTGGAGGACTACGGTGGTGGAGTCAACCAGTGACCGGGCCATTTCTTTATGCTGGGCCCGCTCTTGCCAGGTCGACCGCCATTTTGAGAGTTCGGTAGCTACTGGCGATCGCGGGGTCAAATGAGCGGACGGGCTCCACCCTGCCGGGCGAGACGTTGCAGCATGGCCACAGTGGAAGAACTCTTTTCCGGGCGCCTGGACCGCTGAGGGTGCAGCTGGGAAGCCTCCACTGGGGAGGCGGGAGAGGCCTGTTCGCACCGTCTCTCCCTCCCAGTGCACCCCACGGCGTCTCGCTTGAGATTTGTTATGGCCGGACCAGGCGATGAGGACGAGGGGGGGGGGTCGGAGGCATGTGCAAGACATCCCCCCCCAGGGTTGTTGCAGCAATTATACAAGAAAGAAGAAGTGTCCCGTCCGTCTTCGGGCCGGGCTTCCGGTAGATGTCGGCCGGACGCCCCTGGCTCTGGCCCCATGAACGGGTTTCTTGGTTTATCGGCTGCAGCCGGATTCCGTCGGTCTCGGCCCCCCGACCGTTGGTGGCCGGACCGGAAGAGCATGTGGCGGGACTACCTGCAACTCTCAAGGGCCACCGCGGCCGGACTGGGAGAGAGAGGGGAGGGTCGAGGAGACATTCCCCCCCCCTGCAACTGTTCAGCGTTGTAAAGGCAATTCCCTGGCCGGGTCCCGTTGGTCTCGGCCTCTCCTCCGGCTACACCCTACGTTAGGATCTCCGAGGCGTGGCAGCAGGACCTGCCTTATATGGGCTGCTCCCGGCTGGGCGTAGCCGGAACCCTGCCCCACCTTGGAAGTTTCCAGAGTGGGGGCGGATGTTCTACTGACTTGCATTTTCCCTAGTCTATCGATTTTTTTGGCGTGGCAGGCGGTGGGACAGCGAGGGGTGATTTGGTTTCTCTTACTGTTTTTCTGGTCTCTCACCACTGGCATATTTTAACGTTTTCTTGTTTCTAGGACATTAATAGGTTTTATCATTACGTTATGTTATCGTTTCTTTGTTCGTTGTTTAATAAAAGTTCATGTTCATCAGTGGCCTACTGATTTTCGTTTTCCTATTCTTTTCTTTCCAGGTTGTTTCATGCTAAAGTTTCTGTTAACAGGATACAGTGATCACTTCGTTATTATTGCATATGTCCTTTTCACTAGGGGTGCTCTCTGGTCGGGCCAGATGACGTATGTCTAGTAAATGGTCCGGGTGAAACAGGTGCATCAATCAGTGGGGAGTAGATAGGCATGACAGATTACAACGGGGGAGAAAGGTCCGCATTACGTACCCTTTCACTACTTGCAAAGATTTTCCTACGTTTATTTGCAAACAGGGAATACCTCCAAAAAGAACTAATTCCCAAACAGTCAATGTTCGGACAATCAATCAATCAATGAGGAATGAAATAGGTACGACGTGTTAAAGGCTTGCGTTACCTACCCTTCACTATCTGCAAAGGGAGAGAGAATATTCCTATTCTTCCTCGTTTGCAGGTAGAGAAGATCCTTAAGAGAATTAACATCGAACAATTCAATGCTCGATTGAAACAATCAACAAGGGGTACTGTGAACACAAATGAACGCCGCTTATGTACATACGCATTGCTATTTTCAACAGGTTGTTCCTAATGTTTCTATTTTAGCGAGGTCAAAAAGAGATCCCATTAGTGGCCTACTGATTTTGCTCGATTCCTTTTGTTTTTTTACACGATTTTTCGCTATCTGCAAAGACTAAACAGAGTATTGCGACTCTGTGCTTGTTTGTAAATAGAGAATGAACCAAAGAGAACAATCAATCAAATGGAGAGAGAAGCAGGCACGACGGATTACAAAGGGGGCAAAGGGCTGCGTTAACTACCCTTCACTATCTGCAAAGAGAGAGTACTCCTAATAGAAATGAGGGGTGGGGGGCAGCATTCAAAGCAGATCAGTGTGCATAAACACGAAAATGTTTTTACTTACCACGTACTTGACATTCGACAGCTTATGATATTTGCTATTAAAAAACCATTGAAATTCACTGAAAAAACCATAGGTTATAGACCATATATAGTTAGGAATTAGCATTTACAAAACCTTGAAAATTCACTGAAAAAACCATAGGTTATAGACCATATATAGTTAGGAATTAGCATTTAAAAAACCTTATTTTACTCACACAAAACCATTGAAATTCCATATATAGTTAGTTGCACTAACTATATATGGCGCACCCGCAATCCACTGCTGATCATGTCACATATTACATCATTCATGACATGGTCAGTGACATCACTGATGACATCACTGATGACATCTCAAATGACATCACTGATGACATCTCATTTGACATCATTCTTGTGCTAATACGATAAACCTCTTCAGACTCTAATATAACCTTAGATACACTCAGTGTATACAGACACTCACACACTGCCACTCATCCATGGAGTTACTCACACACCCAGTCAGTCATGCAAAGAAACAATCTCACCTCCATTTCTTCAACTATACAGTTAAACACACCTTACTTATTGAAACATATACTAACACATATTTACTCTCTTATACAATCCCTGATACAAGTTCACAATGATCGATACAACCACACTCATTCAGTGGCTCTCATGCACAGTTATTTATATATGCCAACTCTCACATGTACTGTGTTTTACATATGTACTTACTATGACATGTAGCATTGAGATATCCATTCACTCATCAATACACTCATGCACACAGTCAACTGCCCATGTAGCTGTTTCCACATGCACTCTTGAACTCATACACCTAGTGAATAAACTGCTCACACATCTATGCATAGAGTCTCACACCTTCCAGCCACCCCCACACAAACTCAATCTCCCATAGAAATACTTGGGCAACCAATTAATAACACATATAGCCTCTCGTATAGCTAATGATCAACACATGCAGCAGTTTACAGAACAACAGACATAATGATGCACAAATTAAGACAGTTTAGTCACTAACCCATGCATTCAGTGAGACACATTTAATCACTCACTCATACAGTCAGTCATGCACCTACTAAATCCTTCATCCAGACACTTATACATCCACTCAAGACATATTTTAACTTTACAGAAAAATACAGTCACTGGATGTTGTCATCAGTGATGTCATTTGAGATGTCATCAGTGATGTCATCAGTGATGTCACTGACCATGTCATGAATGATGTAATATGTGACATGATCAGCAGTGGATTGCGGGTGCGCCATATATAGTTAGTGCAACTAACTATATATGGAATTTCAATGGTTTTGTGTGAGTAAAATAAGGTTTTTTAAATGCTAATTCCTAACTATATATGGTCTATAACCTATGGTTTTTTCAGTGAATTTTCAAGGTTTTGTAAATGCTAATTCCTAACTATATATGGTCTATAACCTATGGTTTTTTCAGTGAATATATATATATATATATATATATCAACGCTCCAAATTCTTCCACGACAGCAAAAGAATTGACGGCACTCCACAACTCGTATTGTATTGCTTTGACAAATATATATATATATATATATATATATATATATATATATATATATATATATATATATATATATATATATATATATTCACTGAAAAAACCATAGGTTATAGACCATATATAGTTAGGAATTAGCATTTACAAAACCTTGAAAATTCACTGAAAAAACCATAGGTTATAGACCATATATAGTTAGGAATTAGCATTTAAAAAACCTTATTTTACTCACACAAAACCATTGAAATTCCATATATAGTTAGTTGTACTAACTATATATCGCGCACCCGCAATCCACTGCTGATGATGTCACATATTACATCATTCATGACATGGTCAGTGACATCACTGATGACATCACTGATGACATCTCAAATGACATCACTGATGACATCACTGATGACAACATCCAGTGACTGTATGTTTCTGTAAAGTTAAAATATGTCTTACATATTGAAGAATGAGTGGATGTATAAATGTCTGGATGAAGGATTTAGTAGGTGCATGACTGACTGTATCAGTGAGTGGTTAAATGTGTCTCACTGAGTGCATGGGTTAGTGACTAAACTGTCTCAATTTGTGCATCATTATGTCTGTTGTTCTATAAACTGCTGCATGTGTTGATCATTAGCTATATGATTAACTATATGGGTTATTGATTGGTTGGCCAAGTATTTGTATGGGAGACTGAGAGTGTGTATGGGTGGCTGGGAGGTGTATGACTCTGTGCATAGATGTATGAGCAGTTGATTCACTAGATGTATGGGTTCAAAAGTGCATGTGGAAACAGCTGTATGGGCGGTTGACTGTGTGCATGAGTGTATTGCTGAGTGAATGGATATCTCAGTGCTACATGTAAAAGTAAGTACATATGTAAAACACAGTACATGTGAGAGTTGACATATATAAATAACTGTGCATAAGAGCCAGTGAATGTGTGAGTGGCTGTATGGATCATTGTGAACTTGTATCAGGGATTGTATAAGAGAGTAAATATGTGTTAGTATATGTTTGAATAAGTAAGGTGTGTATAACTGTATAGTTGAGAAAATGGATGTGTGATTGATTCTTTGCATGACTGACTAGGTGTGTGTGTAACTCTATGGATGAGTGACAGTCTGTGAGTGTCTGTTTACACTTACTGTATCTAAGGTTATATTAGAGTCTGAAGAGCTTCATCGTATTATCACATGAATGATGTCATCAGTGATGTCATCAGTAATGTCAAATGAGATGTCATCAGTGATGTCATCAGTGATGTCATTTGAGATGTCATCAGTGATGTCATCAGTGATGTCATTTGAGATGTCATCAGTGATGTCATCAGTGATGTCACTGACCATGTCATGAATGATGTAATATGTGACATCATCAGCAGTGGATTGCGGGTGCGCGATATATAGTTAGTACAACTAACTATATATGGAATTTCAATGGTTTTGTGTGAGTAAAATAAGGTTTTTTAAATGCTAATTCCTAACTATATATGGTCTATAACCTATGGTTTTTTCAGTGAATTTTCAAGGTTTTGTAAATGCTAATTCCTAACTATATATGGTCTATAACCTATGGTTTTTTCAGTGAATTTCATTGGTTTTTTAAAAGCTAATATCTACAGCTGTAAAATGTATTCTTCTTTAAATCCAAAAATATATTTTATATGTTTATTAATACATTTTTTTAAATATTTTTTTTGTTTCGCTCCCGGTCCGCTAACCGGGAAGCTTCCCGTTAGCTCAATTCGATTCCGCGATCCGGTCCGCGAACCGGTAACAAATCAACATAGTGACGGTATCGCGTTGCCGCGTAATGCGTCTTATGACGTACTGCGTTAGCGCACCCGGAAGTGCCCCGGGGCGCGGACCGAGGCGCGAAACGCAACTCCCCGGAAGCGATCCGCGGCGCGAAAGCGCGACGTATCGCGTTGCCGCGAAATGCGTCTTGTGACGTATCGCGTTAGCGCACCCGGAAGTGTCCCGGGGCGCGGACAGAGGCGCGAAGCGCAGCGAACCGGAAGCTAACCGGGGAGCGTTCCGCAGCGCGTAACATGAGCGTGAGAGGTCATGTGACTTGTTAATAAAACTTTTCATTGGTTCATTTCACTTTTAGTTTCATAATTATGGAAGGCTAGGTCATGTGACCTAAAAATAACACTTTTCATTGGTTAAGAAGTATTGTTTTTTCCAAATGATGAAAACCACTCCTTCTTTCCTCACTCTGACTTTCATTATTGTGAGAGGAAGACCTATTTTGCTTCTTGGAAGACCTATTTTGATTGTATGAAAATGGCTTCACTGATTGCTTCAGCTGGTGCACCCCCACCACCACCTCCACCTCCTCATGGGAAGAGAGGACCACCTCCCCAGGTGGTTACCAACACTGAGGAGGAAGATGAAGAGATGGATGAGGAGGGAGAACAACCACAATTCCTGGAAGAGTTGCCCCGGGTTTCAAGAAAGAAACCCAGTTTCATCTGGCAGTTTTTTTCCATCCCTCGTGGCCAAAAAAAGGTCAATGCCAGGTACGCAACATGCCTCATATGCAAGGAACAATTGTCCAGAGGGACGGACAAAAAATACAGCTACGGTAATCATACCATGCATAGGCACATGATGAGGAAACATCCCCTAAATTACAGCCGGGCGGAATTAAGGGATATGATGGACAATCCTCGACCAACTCCTGTGGCGAGACCAACAACATCGGTTTCTTTATCACCAGAGGAGGCACGGGAAACTGTGCCAAATATCCAACCTAATTTTGGGAACATGATACACTTATGTATGCGCTGTCGTGCATTATTAGCTTGTGGCAACATGAGCATCAATGCACTGAACCTGGCGTATGAACACCATGATTGCCCTAACCGCCCCCAGTAATTTTTTTTTGCTCCTGTTGAGCCCTTTTCAACGCCTGTTTTTTGTTGTTTCCCCCCCCCAAAAAAACCAAAAAAAATATAAAATCGTTCAAAAAATACAAAAAAAACAAAAAATGTTCAAAAAATACAAAAAAAATATAAAACAACAAAAATATTAAAAAAAACGTTCTTTTCAGAACTACCTTCCCTTTCCAAAAAAATTGCTACAATGTTTAGCACTCTGGCAAGCTCTCTTTCTTTTGGTTCGCTCCCGGGTTAGCTTCCCGGTACGCGGACCGGGAGCTAACCAAAAAAAAATTTTTTTTTTAAAAAAAAGTGTAAGTATAAGGAAAGTAAACAGAGAGTGATGTTTCAAGAAAGACAGCTATAGGGAGTAAAGAAGAGATACTGTTTAATAGATCTATTTACCAAAGAACAGACAGAAGAGGGTATAATTGTGAAAAACAAAATAGATAACGAAGTGAAAGAAAAACAAGCATTGGCATAGCCAATAGGTATCGACTTTGGGACCTTCTAAGTATTTAGTTATGCAGCATAATATCCTTGGTGCAGCAACATCAACTGTTGCATGGCTAAACACGTATAAGGTCCCAAAGGCGAGACCTATTGTCTATGCCAATGCTTGTTTCTTAAGTAGAATTGCAATACGTCTGGCTCTTCCATGTGAAAAGATCTTATCTTGTGCTCTAAAGATTGCTAAAGTCTCGACAGAGAACAGGCTAGATTGTAAGTAGGGTAAATTGCGCTTGGTGATCTGTTTGAGGGAGCGTCTGCTTTGCCTGGTGTCTTTGGAGAGCAATTTTGATTGTTATACTGGACAATATAGCCCTAATGTAAATAACATAGGGGCATATTATCAACATAGGCAATAAAAGTTTTGCAGCTTTTATCGGCAGAAATGTGTCGCTAAAGCTGCTTTTGCGGCAGAAAACTGCCGCTAAAGCCGCTTTTGCACCAGTTTTCTGCCAATAAAAAGAGCAATAATTTTATTGGCTGCATTCATAATATGCCCCTTAGTGTGCTTCAACTACACAGAGAAAGCATTATGAACAAATAGTGATACAGTGATCAGTCAAAGACACTAAGAGTAATAGAGACGGAGTGAGTGAACAAGAGTGAGGAACTATGAGAAGAGAGGGACTGAGAAAAAGAGTGGAAGGAGTTGAGTAAGTAGGTAATAGAGAAAGGAATGAGGGAAGTAGCAAAGGCAGGAAACTGAGGATTAAAGAAATGAAGCAGTGGAACTAATAGTAGTTCAATTTGATAGAAATGTAACGAAAAGAGTACAAAATACTTACCTTATAATTGTCGTTAAATTCCTCATTTTTTATTTTTATACTTTCAATCTGTGAAAGAGAGAACAAACATTTGAAAAATATAAAAACATGTATTAAAAAATTACAAAAGACAAGGGCAAAGATTGAAGGACAAACAGTTTTTCAATAACTTTGACACTTACAGAAGCTACACAGTCCTAAAGATATACATTTTAAACTAACAGTATCTTGATGCAGATGAAGTGAGGCCTATCTTAAAACATGGTGCATCTTTTGCATTGCTGTTGTCTCAGAAAAGTGTCGCAAGACACTAAAATTTAAAATAATTGCTTCAGGATGCCAATAAGATGTCTACTATCCAGAGTTTTGTTTCAGGTGAGGCCTACTCAGGGTTGCAGATGAAATTTCGAGTTGTTGAAGAGAATAGAGGACATAATACATGTGAAGGTCTACCAATGAAGTGAGTCATGTCCACTGCAATCTTCAACAAAGTCCAAACCTCCTATGTTTCCCTGGACAGACCTAAACTTGATCTGCACAATGTGATTCGTAATGATAGGAAACACAGGTGATGTAATTGAAATACATGCAATTTATTTTGCTCATTTCACAATCACATCACTTGTGTTTCCTTTGCTTAGGTATCTCATTGTGCAGATGTAGTCTAGCATATGAAAGAATACGCAGAAGTGCAGCACTGCATGCAACAACTTTGACACTTACAGAAGCCTCACCTTCTCCATGCCTCCTACACAGTTCTACATATACATCATAAATGCAAACAGTACAGAATTAATTATACATGTTAAATGGTTTATTTTTGCTGTTCTCAGAATGTATCAAAATTCACTAAAAACAGTGACTTGAAGGTATTCATCATGTAACAGCGGGGAAAAAAAAACACAATCAAAATGATTGTGTTTAAAAAACCCATACAACATCAGAAATCAAAAATCAGAACTCCTTAAAGTTAACTTACTTTCCATGACGTCCAAGGATGTCCTATGAATAGCTTACACTCTTTTGTGCTGTTATTACTTTCAGCCCGCCACTTTCTGAAAGAAAATCTCCATCGTTTTTAAAAACATGTTACATACAATAAATGACTTCTTGCTCTCTACCACAAGATTCCACAAGGCCAAATCTTGTCAGAGCCATGTATAACTCTTGGATTTCTTGTTAGCCAATCCCATCATTTGGCATTTCCGCAACTTTCAGAATTAAAATGTTGAAGATCATTTTCACAATCCTGGAATTGTAATATCTTCCCCTTCTTGCTCAGTCATGTTCTACATTTCCTATGACACTGATACTGCTTAATATGAAGCAGACTTACACTACCTCTATGACTACAACAATTATTTAATTCTCTACATCACTTTTAATCACAAAGCAATGTAAAACAGTAGACAGCATTGCAGACTTACATTCCCTCTACTCCATGTTTTGATTGGCTGCTTCAATTAGCTTATAAAAAGAAACAGTTTTTCTGAACTCATTCAAAGTGCACATATATCTCCATGATGTCCAGTCCTATGATTAGAAGTTATGTCTCTGAACTACACTTATCCTCAAGGCCAAATTGTGTAGGAGCCATTAGAACTTCTTGAAATTCCACAGAGCACATCCCGAGATTATTTCCCTAAAATTTTGGTTTTAAAAACACCAGGTAAGAGTTTTTAAGGTCATACGGCAATTTTTTTTTGAAAATTAAAACAGAATCATTGCAGAATGACCAGCCATTTCTAGACTTTAAATAAGCTGTGTAATGTCCTGATGATATTGAAGGGCCGTCATGATATATAATTGCTGTAGTTACAAAAGTCCTTCCTGATATTGACAACTGCGAAGCTACAAAATTTTTTATTAAAGTTGTCAATTTTGTTCCATCAGGCCTACATCGTTGGAACATTAAAATGACATACTGGCCATATGTTCGTATAAATAATGTGGACATCATTTCAGATTTACATTGGCTACACTCCATGTTGTGATTAGCAGCTTTTACTAGCTTATTAAAGGAGACTGATTTACTGTCTGGCAAAGTTAAATATATAAATCTTTCTGAGTCTACACTAGTAGTACTTGATATCATACAGTTCTCGCAGTCATGCTGCCATTGATAAGAAAGCCCAAACAGCTGATCTACATCTACACCTTCAGCATGTAATACATCAAGCATATACATTAAAAACTCCTGACAATCTTGCTGAATATTTTGAGAGAATTGTGTTTGGCCTGAACATCTGTCTAACAGATTTCGAATTTCAGACACACTTTCTATGTTTCTTCTATCAGTGGTACATTTCTCTAACACAGAATTTAACAAACCGCAAAATCTTTGATCAGAATTGACCACAATCTCTTCTTTTACATTTTTTAGAGAAAACAAAACATTCATTACTACATTAGCATAGCAGTTGACACCAGAACTGTTTTCAAACTGAAAACCAACAACATCTTCAACAGAATCCTTTTTGTTTCTGCTTGTAATTTTAGGTTCATTCACTTTTTGTCTTTTTGCTATAACCTCCCCAGTATTGTTCTCATTTCTTCGTTTCCGGCCTACCAGACGTTTCTCAAACAAAGGAAACTGAGGCAAATGTGGCGCATACTCTCTTCTTAACCTATTGTATTCCTTAACACAATCTAGATCTGCACAAATGTTTGTGACATCACACTCAATCAAGTACAATCCCGATAAAGTTCTAACTCGTGACAATGCCACATATGCTATACCCTCCTTGAACACAGAACTGCCAATATTCACCAATGCACTGTCTACACTTAAACCTTGCGATTTATGGATTGTCACCGCATATGCCAAGCAAACAGGAAACTGCTTACGGCGAACATATAAGTCTTTTACAAGCAAAAATCTAGCAGAACAATGAGCAATTAGCTGTACTTCCTCAATGCCATCAAATTAAATTTTTAAAAATTCAATTCCATCTCTATTTCTGTATTTCACAAAATCAACAACATAACCCATTGATCCATTTACCAGACCTCTTTCAACATGTAAATTCCTTCTTAAAATTATACGGCAGTTCAAGCACACATTCAGAGTCTTTTCAAAACCTGCAGTTTTAGATATACTCTTCTCTAATGAATCCAATTTTGTTTTCAGATTCTCAGACAAAATAATTGTTGATCCCATATGCTCTACTCTATCAATAGCTTCCAGTTTCACAATCTCTTGCTTTTCTAAATGCAACATTTTGTTGTTAAATTTGGCACATTCTGCAAGAGTTGGCATCAAACATTTCCAGATTTCTTCTCAGTAATTTTCTGAAAAATATTCTCAGGCACAACATCTTGTTCTGGATATAAATTTGACAGTATTCGTGCATGTAAAGCTTCTTTCCCATGCTCGGTCGCTTTTCCAATTCTAACATCTTGTAGAATAGTCTTGTAAACTTCATCCTTCGCCTGACGCATATTTTCATGCAGTTCAGCATAATTGAAGTTTAACCATATATTGACGTTGCCAATGCTGCCTAGGCACTTCCTGGTATCTTCATGCGTGAGCATTTTGAACACAGGTTGCCCTTTCACTGGTGTCAGCTGCAAAAGATCTCCGAAAACAATGATGTGTTTGCCACCAAATAACACATCATACTCTGTTTTGAGAACTTCTTGCATCCTCAAATGCACAAAGGCAAGCATGACATTGGAAACCATGCTTACTTCGTCAATGATAAGAAGTTTCATTTTCCTCAAGATTCTTGAAACTTCAAAACAAGCATCTCCAGATAGCTTATGATATTCTAATTTGTTGTCATGCTCCACTGGCAGCATCAGTAAACGATGTAAAGTAATCCCTTTAATATTATGTGCTGCCAGTCCAGTTGGAGCAGTGACAACACAAGACAGCGATGACTCTGTCCTTTCCTGCAAATAGCATGAAATTGCTTTAATGAGGAAACTTTTTCCAGTTCCCGCTTCTCCACTCACGTACAGTCGGACAGGCTTCAACGACGTACATGAGCACTCTTTCTTATCATGACTTAATCCATGATCAATTTGCATGGTAACTTCGTCATATATTTTCCTCTGCTCAACGTTGAGTTGCCTTTCCAACTCTTCTAAGTTAACCGCATCCTCTTGAGCATGTGCCATGGCTCTTTCCACTTCATTCATAGCAGTGGCAGCTTCATTTTCGATAACAGGTCCTCCTAGTGGATCCTGACTCAATGAAGCAGAACTCTGACTGTCCTGAGAACTGTCTCTGGCAACCTCGGCTGCAATCGTTGCTTCCTGCTCAATTTCCGCATTCAACATTTCTACATATTTGGGAAAAGCAGGACATTCTATGGTCTCCTTGGCGACATTGAAAGAGTCTTCGTAACAGAGAAAATCTCCAAGCAGTTCCTCTTCTGCACGCCAAGGCTTGAAAAGTTGCAAAAGTGCTAAATAGAAAAACTCCTTTTTTTCAGGAGATTCGCCACTCAATTTTCGATGGTTTACCAAGTGGCATTTTCTTTGCTTGACCAGACATCCCTCACTTCCTATTACAGCATACACTCCTTTCTCAGTATCTTCTTTGATGTTCCTCTTGAATATGTAATTTTGCAGAACCTCATACAGACAAACATTCTCGAGGTGACTGCTTCGATTTGGATAATATGTATCCAACATGTTTGTCTTCAAAATGTCGGTACTGTTTGGCTCCTTTTCCGCCAAATACTCAATTTCCCGCACAGGTTTGAGAACTCGATTACGCGTTGCAGCAAGACCAAGACTCGCCCAAACGATACTCCTGGACTTGGCATAGAGACTTGCTGAAGACAACCGGTCAGAACATTCGTACGCTCCGATTTCTCGATGCGACAACATCTTCAGACTGAAACTGTACAACTTCTTGCTGAGGCTCTTTTCATGGGAAATGTCCTCCCACATATCCTTCAATTCTGTCTTCTCTTTTTTGGTGATGTAAGACGTCACATACCGCGCCACAGCCATACAGTTATCAGCCACAAACTGTATATCCATGTTAGCATTCCACATGGACAAAATCACCGGGTTGTAGTCGTTGATGTACTTGGACTCTTCGTTCCTCTTCAAATTGTAAGTGTTTTTAGGTGATTTCTTCATGACATTGTGTCGCAACGAAGACATCAAACTGTTTACTCTTCCTTTAGAAATCACCGGTCGTGGAAAGCCGAAACGACATTTAGGGGTCGATTAGGATCGCGGACGGACTTGAGTCCGTCCGCGACCCCTGAGGAGGAGGGAACGTCCGCATGGGCTGCGGCGTTCCCTCCGATCAAATTAGGATGTGACCGCCAGTGTGGCGGTCACATCCTCCATCTCTAACATTGCGGCGGGTGCAGCTTCAAGCTGCATCCGCCGCAATGTAAAAAATCCATGCACAGCATTTGCGTGCACAAAGCGGCAGGCACCGCGCGGTGCCTGCTGCATTGTGCACGCAAATGCAGGGGGGTACCATAGGTACCCCCCATGTGCACCCCCCACCCCACCTTCACCCAGGGGGCCCGCAACGGGCCCCCGAAGTGAAGGTCCGTATGCTTTTCCACGGCGGTAAAGTCGCCGCGGAAAAGCATATATTTTCAGACATCCTAATATGCCTGGCGGTGTCTGACACCGCCAGACATGTTAGTGCTTTTCCGCCGCGGTCGCCTTCCGACCGCGGCGGAAAAGCGGCGGACAGATTATCAGACCCACCAGCCATCCTAATTTGGCGGTGGGTCTTTGGAGTCTCCGCCGCGGTTTTTCCGCATCCTCCAGGCCGGCGGACACTTCCGCCGGCCCGGAGGATGCGGAAAAACCGCCATCCTAATCGACCCCAAAGTGTAGAACTTGTCTTTGTTTCGGAATTTACGACGGCAGTACTTTCCACATCGATGGCTTTGGAAACGCAGAACTTTTTCTCTTAGGCTTTTCTTCTCCTTTGCGTTTGGAACAGCACACGTAGAATACTGTTGGATGAAACTCATCACTGAGTCTTCTGGATCCGTTCCAAATTTAGGTGCATCCTTGATCCACAGCAACATATGTATATGAGGAGCACCTCTTGCTTGGTACTCCTTTCTCCAGAAGAAATCCAACACCTCTCCAAGAGGTGGATTCTTCTTATTCATGATGAAAGACATCATAGCTTCAAATCTATGATTGAAGTACCTACATACATTGACTGGATCCAAAGAGCACAGTTCTCCGGGTGTCTTGAATTCGATGTTATCTACGTTAGCATTTGCCTCTCGTAGAAATTCAAGTAAGTCTTCCCAGCCATACTCGGCACAGCTCAGAGTGAGGAACCATGTGGGAGTACCTAAGTTCCTCAGCATACATTTTAAATCACCATGACGACGGTACCAGTACTCATTAGTACCACGCTGACACGCCATGAGATTAATCAGGTGAGAATCCAAAATACTATCTTGGACATTGACTTTATCCATAAAGTCACTTGCCGAGATGTTTTGCATGTGTATACCACTTTTCAAGATGTGGTTCACTGCATATGACAGTCCAGACAGATCGCTTTCAAACAGGAGATGAAACAAATAAGGAATGCATTGTCGAAACCTAGCATCTCCTGCATACAATCGCAAAGTCCGGTATTCAGAAGCAGGAATTTGATGAGGTCGCTCATCATATCTTCCTCCCTGACCTGTTGGAAAAAGCTGTGGGAAACACCGAGCTTCCAAACTTTCCTCCCAAACACTAATGGGACTCCCTTTGGCTTGTTTCATTTGAAACAACTCAATAGCATTCCCCATGACTTCCTTGGAATGCAAAGGATGAACACTATAATGTTCATATATTTCTTCACTAGTAGAGGGTTCTACTTTCTCAATTTGACCAGCACACAAATCGCTATCCTCTTCCTCACTTACTTCCTCTTCTGCAACATATACATTCTTATAGTATTTATTATTTTTTTTCAAATACAATGTTGCCTTTTTAACTTTCCTAACATCTACTAAATCTTGCCATATTTTCTTATTCTTTGTCGGAACCCCATTAACTAAGATAACCAGAGGTTCCTCTTCCACTTTTTCTACTCCAATTGTGTTAATGTTTTTCTTGAAATCTAGAGGCAAATAAACAACTCTTCCCTTTAATCCTCTCTGTAAATCTGATGGAGGCAATTTCCCTGTCTTTGGCTCCATTCTTACAATAGCCTGAAAGGGATGGATACTTTGAATCAAAATAGATTCATAAGTATTTAAGTCCTTCAATTCAGAAGGAATCTCAACCAATTCCAGATTATTATGAACTGCTCTAGCAGGCATCTGGTTTTGTTTTAATTTGTTACAACAATAAGTACACACACGTTGATCCAATCCCAAATCAAAACAATTTTCTACCATCAAGTATGTTGCAAAATCCTTCCATTCACTATTATTTTCCCTTTCACTTTTTGCATATAAATCCACTAACTTAGTCTGATTCTTATAATAAGTGCGTCGACAACACACACAAGTGAAATTAGGCCTCTCACTTGATTTCACCTCAAACGTCGCAATTTCCCTCTGGAAATTATCTGTACTGGAAACCTGTACACTATCTTCCACATGACCCTCTACTTCTTGCTCAATTTCAACATTCTCCTCTTTACTTCCAAAGTAACAAAACTCAATTTCTTCACACATATTCTTCACATCTATTTCAGAACCATGCAAAAGAGCAGCGCATAATTGTTTCAGCATAATTGCTGGACTCTTAGCATAATACAACATTCTAACTAATTTCCTCACTTTGTTATGATGCACTGCTAGCATCCTGAAATGATGAAAAACACTCTGGCATACTCTCCTGGAAAGACAAGCCAGTGAATGACCATGCAAACCTGTCACTTCTCTTACTCTGCAAGGATCTAATTCTTGCAACAACATCATTTTCTGCTTCAAACTTTTTTTGTTAAATGACCGTACAAAATCACAAAGCAAATTGATGGAATCCTGTCGCACACTGCAAATACTACTACACTTCCAGGTGTACACAGGACCCTTAGCACGTCTTCCTAAAACCTCATTACCTAACACCTCTTCTGCCTCTGTTGTCACAAGTTTTTCTTTTTCAACTGGACAACCATCTTTCACTTCATAAGCACGACCACTGGTGTCAACTGCATGCACCAAATCATTATCCTGGAAATAACTCTCCTCATTAAAAAATGCCTCACAGCTTGAACTATGCATCCATTCTCCAGAAAAAACTTCACAAAAATTACTACGATTAACTATTCTCTTCCATCTACTATTTCTTTTGAAATCAAAAATTGCCTTGTTTAGCTTCCTAATTCTATTGATTATCAAAATAAATAACTTACGTTTAATTTCAAATGCCTGATCAATAACTTTCTCAACTTTTTTTTTTCTCTTATAAAAAACTAGTTTCTGTTGACCTTTCTTAATATTTTTTAACAAATTGCCAATTATCCTGTTGCGGGACATTCGTTTACGAATCTCCCTAAACTGTTGTTTCCTTCTACTATCATGCACAGATTTATCTCTTGCTCTAGCAGTAACATTTTTCATTGTCCTTTTCTTTCCATTTGATTTCCTTCTCGTGTTATGGACTGAAACATTTTCTGTAGTAATATTTTTTTTATTACAAATATTTCTTATGAAATATTTAGAGCTCTTACCCGGTGCTTTCTTCGTGGCTTGAGAAATCTTTTTGTTAGAGGACTGCTGGGTTTTTGTTTTCACCTGCTGTCTTTGACGTTTTGCAGCCTTTATCTGTCTTTGTATTGTAGGCATGGTTAAATCTTGAAATGATCTGCAGTTGAATCTGAGGAAAAATATAATAAAAAATGTTAATAAACATTATTACCAAACAGTAAATCAGTAACAGTGATCAAAAACTTAACACACTACTTGACATTTTAATTTGAAGATTTTTTAGTCATTGGCAATCTTACAATACAAAAATACCAGAAAAGAAATGACATTTATATTTATGTTACCTATGCTATTTTATATGTGAATCTGATCTAATTTTATGAACATATTTTAATATTTTATTGAAGACACTACACATAACCTGTTTTTGAAGGTGTCTTTATTTTTAAATTAAACGGTTTACCTTTTTACTTTTTATTAATTATAAAATTTAAAAATAAATGTTTATATTTCCAAAGGCTCAAGCAGGTCAGCTTCCCATCCTATATCATATAGTTCGGACAAATCTGCATCCTCATCACGCTCTTCTTCATCCTCAGGATTTAAATCATCCAAAGGATCAACATCCACTGATGTTTCAATTACAAGTTCAATGATGAGGTCAAAATCAACTGATTGCAGATTGTCGCTCATGTTGAGGTTGTCTTTATCTTTAAAGAAAGATAACAACAATGAGATGTTGCAGAGTAAGAGACAAATCTCAGAGATTATAATAGTAAAATTGTTTAACAAGATTAACATTTAGCAGCTATTATTTAGCCATGTCCAGCAATGCTGAGCAGGTGAAGCCTATGTCTAATTATTCACTGAACAGGACTCATCTCTTCTTAACCTTGGATAAGCCTCACCGACTCTGTGTCCCCTGCACATACTTAAATGTAAAGGGGCAGATTTATATTAAATGGCACATCCCCAGGCATGCACCAGTTAACGTGCACCACTGCTCTGCCACCCATGGTGTGCCGCATTTACAATCAGATAGGAGAAAGCTGCGTCAAAACCCTGCGCCTGCTTGAAGCTGGCATAGGTCTTGACGCAGCATTGTGGAGATGCGGCACCCCTGAGCCTTGCTGGAGCTGCATCGCACTTGCAATACAACTCCAGCAATGCGCCACCTTTACGGCACATATGCGTCACGCATCTGTGCCATTTTTGCCCCATGCTGCGCCGCATTGTAAATGCAGCACACCATGGGTGGCGGAACAGCGGCGCAGGATGACTGTCACATCCCTGGTGATGCGCCAGTCATCATAAATGTATCCCTAAGCTTCTTATCTTGTTAGAGATGAACTGCCATATGTATCATCAAAATATTTTACATTTCCTAAATAGCGAATTTTAAGGAATAAATAGCGATTCTTTACCATTCCTAATTTGCGATGAGCAAATTGCTAATTGCAAGTTACCCATTCATTTCCATGGGCTAGGAGGCTCATAGGAATGAAGGTTTAATTTGCGATTACCAATTTGCTCATCACAAATTAGGAATTTTTCCAAGGGTGCAGGGGTGTCTCAAGAACACCCTGCTGCACCCCTGAAAAAGAAATTTGGGGGCATATGGCACACATACATGCCCTAAGGGCATGTGTTGGCGTCATATGGCACCTTTTGTTTTTTTGAAAAAAAGCTTTTTGAAAAGAATTCACAAATTACCACCAATTTACCACAATAGTTTCCAAATCCTTAATGTCATTTTTTACATAGTTTTTGTTTGATACATTGCATTCACGTAGTCACAAAATTTGCAAATCCTTCAGTGCAATTGCAAAATAAGGAATAGCAAATTTTGCTACTCCTTATTTTGCATCAAACTTGTTTGATACATACCATTTGTCTAATTAACATTCACAAAGGCCGAAATTCGTAGAATTTTGATCTTTGCAAATGCTAATTACCTTCATACATATGGCCCCAAGTGAGGCCTGTCTTGCGGCATGGTGCATCTTTTGCATCACTGCTGCTTGGGTTTTATGTGGTACGTTTTTTTTACACCATGACATATCTGCCTAAATGCATCAATTTGTAATGTTGTCGCCTCATAGCAAATCTTTTGCACCACCGCTGCATCATAAAAGTGACGCACAGTGGCACAAAAGAGGCATACACCTATCATAAATCTGTCCCTACCATTTTAAATGATTAATCCAGGATGACAATAAAGTGTGTCCTATCCAGAGGTTTGTTTAAGGTGAGGCCTACTCAGGATTGCAGATTAAAGTTACGCTTGATGAAGAATACAGAGGAGATAATACATGTAAAGGCCTACCAATGAAGTAAGTAATGTGCACTTTATTGCGCTAGTCATCATAAATGTATCCCTAAGCTTCTTATCTTGTTACAGATGAACCACCATATGTACCATCAAACTATTTTGCATTTCCTAAATACCAAATTTTAAGGAATAAATAGCAATTCTTTACTATTCCTAATTTGCAATGAGCAAATTGCTAATTGCAAATTAACCATTCATTTCCATGGGCTAGGAGGCTCATAGGAATGAAGGTTGCAATTTGTGATTAGCAATTAGCTCATCACAAAATAGGATTTTTTTCAAGCGTGCAGGGGTATCTCAAGAACACCCTGCTGCACCCCTGAAAAAGAAATTTGGGGGCATATGGCGCACATAAATTTTAACAACATTCCTTTACCTCAACAACGATTTTCAAATCATAACTTCAAAACACTACACATGGGAAAATTACTTAAATTGTCCTTAAGACACATAAAAGCGTTTTTTGATTGGCTTTCCTGCATGGTAGGGTCACTTTTAACATGGCTATGTAACACAAACATTCAAAATCTAAATTTTCCATGCACATGTGGGAGCATATTTACAAGCAATTTGCGCCACAGAGAAAGGTCTTACACTAAAATGAGAAAAATAACATCAGGGACAGTCAATTGCCTTATAAAGAAGCATACACCATTATGTCCTTGTCATGATTTTAAAAACAATTCCTTTTCCCCAAAAACGATTTTCAAATCATAATTTCTAAACACTGCACATGGGAAAATGACTTAAAATGTCATTAAAACACATGAAAGCGTTTTTTGATTGCCTTTCGAGCATGGTTGGGTCACTTTTAACATGGCTATGTAACACAAACATTCAAAATCAAAATTTTCCATGCACACGTGGAAGCATATTTACAAGCAATTTGCGCCACAGAGAAAGGTCTTACACTAAAATGAGAAAAATAACATCAGGGACAGTCAATTGCCTTATAAAGAAGCATACACCATTATGTCCTTGTCATGATTTTAAAAACAATTCCTTTTCCCCAAAAACGATTTTCAAATCATAATTTCTAAAAACTGCACATGGGAAAATGACTTAAAATGTCCTTAAGACACATAAATGCGTTTTTTGATTGGCTTCCCTGCATGGTAGGGTCACTTTTAACATGGCTATGTAACACAAACATTCAAACTCTAAATTTTCCATGCACATGTGGGAGCATATTTACAAGCAATTTGCGCCACAGAGAAAGGTCTTACACTAAAATGAGAAAAATAACATCAGGGACAGTCAATAGCCTTATAAAGAAGTATACACCATTATCTCCTTGTCATGATTTTAAAAACAATTCCTTTTCCCCAAAAACGATTTTCAAATCATAATTTCTAAACACTGCACATGGGAAAATGACTTAAAATGTCAATAAAACACATGAAAGCATTTTTTGATTGCCTTTCCAGCATGGTTGGGTCACTTTTAACATGGCTATGTAACACAAACATTCAAAATCAAAATTTTCCATACACATGTGAGAGCATATTTACAAGCAATTTGCGCCACATAAATCATAATTTTCTCCTTAAAGCACACTATTCTCTATCTAAAGTAAAGAAATATTTTCTCACCTTAGCAAATACTTTGAGTTTGAAAACAGTCTCAGAAACACACCAATTTGTCTGCAGCAGAGCAAAAGGTATGCACTCCAGAGTCTGCAGCTATGAAAAGCACAGAAATGCTGTAATTCTTCACACATATCTCTCATGTCACCCAATCAAAAGTCTTCCCTCACTTTTTTCAAATGAAAACCCATCCCCCCTCTGCCCTTTCTGCTTTATCTGCATGGCAACCACCTCCTGGAAGAACTCTGTTGTTTGCAAGTTCACACAACAATGTTGCAATTGAACTCTGAACTCTCAGTGCACCTGCATATCCAGTGCATTCTTTCATTTAATGATTTTTTATTGACCACTCAAAATACATCTTTCAAAGAACACATCCGTGCACCCTAACTTTTTGTTTTCAGCAATCAAAATCCACCAATCACTGTTACTGCTTCATGAACACAGAAACTCCACAGTTTTTTTCATTTCAAACTCTCATTTTTTCAACTGCCATTTCATTGCCACACTTCATCTGACTGCAGGAGAACCTTCTCTCACCATGTTTTCTGTCTGGATTGTTGGTCATAGTTATATTCACTGGGCTCAAAGGTACGTTGAAAGCAGGAATTTACCTAACCTCAATTTACAAGATGTGGAAATTAAGTGGTTTGGCCACAGAGGATTAAAATGTCACCAATTGATACCATTGGTGAAAACCTTTATGCATTTGCCCAAACCTGACCTGTTAATTGTGCACTGTGGAGGTAATGACTTGGGCACTTTGACTGGTGTAGGTCTGGAAATGCTTTTAAAGGACACCTTTGAGCAATTAATGGCACTTTTTCCTCAGACTGCCTTGGTATATTCAAATATATGCCAAAGACAGAAATGGAGGTGGTCAAACCAATTTTGTCCACAAATTGAGAAGTCGAGGAAGCATGTAAACAAATCTGTTTCAGCTTACATGAGAGACCATGGAATGGGCTCCCTGTACAACAATAACTTGCGTTACTACATGCAAGATATCTACAGAGGAGATGGAGTTCACTTCTCAGATGAGGGCAACAGAGTTTTCACTCTGAATTTAAGAATGTGCATTGGTACCTACTTATAAGTACCTAAATGTACCATAAACCCAAAAGCTCTTCTCAGAGCTACCCTACATCTGATCACTCACAATTATTATTTAACTCTAACATTTTTCACTAATTTTCAACAAAATACCCTACCGGGGCCGCTACCCGGTACGCGAACCGGGAGCTAACCTCGCGAAATTTTTTTTTAAAATGTTTTTTTTTTCGCACATATAAGCCTCCTCAGCCACCCTCAGAAAACCTAGGGGGTCAAGATAACTCTACCGTGCCCCCTTCTACCCATTCTGAACATTATTTGCCCTCCATCTTGTATCTTAATTCGACCGAAACACAAAATGGTGGACTCCCGGAACGCTTAAGGTCCGCGAACCGGGGCGCTCAACGGTTCGCGTACCGGGTCGCTCCCTGGGAAGCGCACCATCAAAAAAGGTGGGAAAGTAGTTCACACAAAAGCCACTTGAGACAATTTCACCAAATATAGATTAGCTCATACTACATACCAATCCCTACCATTTTCACAAATTTGATTGGAATTCCATTTAGCCATTTAGCCTGTAGACCTCTCTAAATACCGTGAGGTAAATTACTTCACAAAACACATCTGAAGTGTTGGAATTGACAACCAATTAAAATGTTACTTTCATTTTCTACTTTTTTTACCTGACATTTGATTGGTTATGTACCCGAATATATATAAAGGAAGAGAAGGAAACACAGCCATTTTGACTACTACTTCCTGGTGTACATTTCAATAGGATTTTCATTAATAACTTCAACTTCTTTTTAAAGGTAAGTTGTTATTTTTAAAACTGAAGTATATTGTGCACTTTAAGTTAATATGGCAAACTTTTTCTGTTAGTTATATACTATCCCTCTGTA
Organism: Lissotriton helveticus; assembly: GCF_964261635.1. Taxonomy (NCBI): domain Eukaryota; kingdom Metazoa; phylum Chordata; class Amphibia; order Caudata; family Salamandridae; genus Lissotriton; species Lissotriton helveticus. The sequence continues at coordinate 83,496,279 of NC_136060.1, read as the reverse complement.
GTACTTATAAATTTAGATACAATTTTTTATATTCCTACTTCCACTCTGATACTATACACTGCCCAAAGATAAATTCACTGTTAAAAACTGCCTATCTAAAATTAATCCCAACAGTGCCCTACCTCTACTAATATATATTTTTTTTATGCAAATTTCAGGGAAAATGGAAAGCGAACAAAAAATGTCATTTGAAATTGTCCTTCCAGAGTCCAACACAGAAATCATTGATCCAAATGAGATTGAATTTATGGATGAAACTTGGGACCAAGAACTACTGCAATGTGTACAAGCAGTAGATAACCTCCTTGCAAATGAGGACATTTTACAACCTCAGAGACTACAATGTATATTCCATGATAATTATGAAATTTCTGACAATGAAATGTTAGAAAGTTTAATAAATTATGAAACACAATAAAAAATGCTTAAAAAATAAAAAAAAATAAAAAATAATCAACAAAACCAACAATCAATTAACATACAGCATTTGAAAAGTCTATCATTCATTTTTCATTGCAGTACGCTGCCCAGAACGCTTCCCGGTTCGCGGACCGGGCGCTACCCACGCAAAAAAACAAAAAAATTTTTTTTTTTTTTTTGCCCCGCGGGGCCCTTTTAAAGCCTCCACATTAAACCTAAGGGGTCAGGGAGGATCTACTATGCCCCCTTATGGTTATTTCCACCTTTGTTTTGGCCTCCTTTTGTCTCTCAATCCTACCGAGAGACAAGATGGCGGCCGCTCCGGACTGTTTGGAATGTTTACAGACGCCGGATAACCAATCAGCTTCGCTACGCGAAGTTCCGGTACGCTTAAGGTCCGCGGACCGGAGCGCTGCCTGGAGCGCGCTTACAGATATATATCTTTTTTTAAACGTTAATTTCTCAAAATCCACTGGAGCACATATATTGAGACCTACAAAAGGCACATCGGGCTACCAGTCTCTACAATTTTGCCAAGTTTCGTGCAAATCCATTCAGCCGTTCGGGCTAAAAGTGCGACAGACCGCCCTATGGAAAACTCAATGTTAAAAACACGTTTTGGGACCCCCCTTTTTTCTCGGCCCCCCCTTGACGAACCCCCCCCAAATTTCCAGGGGCTGCTCAGAAACAAAATGTTCCATTTTCCAGAAAATTTCAGCCAATTCCGTCCACAAACGCCAAAGTTATTAGACATAGAATTTTCAAAAATCCCATAGGGAAAAAATCCTAACTATATATACCTACTGGCGACCGCCAGTAGGTAATATATATATATATATATATATATATATATATATATATATATATATATATATATATATATATATATTTGTCAAAGCAATACAATAGAGTGCTGCATAAATGATAACTTATAAAGATTTTGTCCATTTCTATCTTGGCATGGATTACAATATATTAATCCTAAGCTTAAAATCTTTGATAGAAAAGCAGGCATTTGAGCGTCTCTGGTGTTGTAGAGTGTGCTATACAGGAACTGCTCTCCACCTAAAATGTAGGACTACCCAGAGATCTCGGTTTCTTTTTGCCATAATGTAAGTGCCAATCTATGCTAAAGGGGTATTGTTTTGACTTATACTGGGTGTTCCCTTGTGTCTGGACAACGCTAAACCTCTCTGAAGAGCTATAATGATACTCAAAACATATGTCAGTTGTTGCTTTAATTAATTCCATAACTTGAATAGTATTTTACCAATCCAAAGCTGTAATACTGTGTCTGGGGTGGTAAAAGGCTTTTGTCATTTTACAGCTTGTCGTGGATGGCACTGTGCTAGTCCAATGCTTAAAGGTATGCTATAGAAATGAGAAAAGACATTATCCCATGTGTTGAGGGTACTCTATACAGGAGCTACTTTCCACCTAAACTTGGAAACTACCCAGAGTTCTCTGCTTCTTTTTGTAATAAATATATATACGCACACATATATATATATATATTCACTTAAAAAGCAAAGGTTACAGGGATGTTATAGTTAGAAAAGAGAACTTGAAAAATCGTGAAAATTCACTTAAAAAAACAAAGGTTACAGGGACGTCATAGTTAGGAAATAGAATTTAAAGAACCTTAGAAATTCACAGAGAAAACAAAGGTTACAGGGATGTTATAGTTAGGAAATAGAATTTAGAAAGCCTTAGAAATTCACTGAAAAACTAAAGGTTATAGGGACGTTATAGTTAGGCTCAGATTTCACCCATACAAAACCATAGAAATTCAGCAGTTATAGTTACCTCTGCTTACTATAATTTACACCCCCGCAATGCTTATGACCCTACATATTACAAAACTCATGGCATGGTCAGTGGCATCACTGATGACAACACTGATGACATCTCAAATGGCATCACTGTTTTCATCATCCTGTGAGAGTAAGATTTCTGTAAATATTTTTGAGACTTAAAGATGTATACTAAGCTACACAATAAGGTAAATTAGTCCTCTTTATGTACCAGTAATTAGTCAAACTATTTCAAACATATCTCATCCGAGTGGCTGTGTGACTGTCTGTATCAGTGTGAGTGGATGTCTGAGTGTTTGATTGGGTGAGTGAGTGGGTTTGTGAGTGGCTGTTTGGATATGTTAGTGGGTATGCAGGTAGCTGCATGGGTGAGCGAGTAGCTGTGTGAGTGACGGTATTGGAGAGTGAGTAGGTGTATGAGCAGCTGTATGGGTGAGTTAGAGGCTATGTGAGTGGTTGCATAGGTGTGTGAGTGGCTGTATTAGAGAGTGAATGTCTATGTTATTGGCTGTAAGGGAGGGTGAGTGGGTATATGAGTGGCTTTATGAATGTGTGAATGGATATGTAAGTGTTTTTTGGGTGTATGAGTGGCTGTATGGGTAAGTGATTGACTTTCAGTGACTGTATGGGTAAGTGATATGGTTTGTGAGTAGCTCCATTGGTCAGTGTGTGGCTGTTTGAGTTTCTGCATGGGTGATTGAGTAAGTGTGGGAGTAGCTGTAAAGGTATATGGGTATGTAATTGTCTATATGACTGACTATGCGATTGGCTGTATTGCTAAGTGAGTGGGTGCATGAGTGGTTGTATGGGTGAGTTAGTAGATGTGTGGGTGGCTGTATGAGTGAGTGGATGTATGAATGGCTTTATGGATGAGTGACTGTGTGAGTACTGGTATGGGTTTGTGAATGGGTATATGAGGGGTTGTGTGGTAGTAGGAGTGGGTGTAGGAGAGTTTTATGAGGGTGCAAGTGGGTATCTGATGGTTCTGTGGATGATGTCATCAGAGATGTGATTTGAGATGTCATCAGTGATGTCATCAGTGATGTCGCTGACCATGTCATGAGTGATGTAATATGTGCAGTCATAAGCAATGCATTGTGGGTGCATACGTTATAGTCAGCCCATGTAACTATACGTGCTACATTTCTATTGTTTTGTCTGAGTGAAATCTCAGCCTAACTATAACATCCCCGTAATCTTAGGTCTTTTTCAGTGAACTTCTAAGGTTTTTTAAATTTTATTTCCTAACTATAATGTCCCTGGAACCTTTGTATTTTTCTGTGAATTTCTAAGACTCTTTAAATTTTATTTCCTAAGTATAACATCCCTGTAACCTTTATTTTTTAAGTGAATGTCTAAGGTTTTAACATTTTATTTCCTAGCAGTAACCTGCAACCTTTCAGAGTGAGTGTGTGAGTGAGGGCATGAGTGTCTCAGTAAGTGTCTGAGTGAGTGCATGAGTGTCTCAATTTATTTGAGTGGGTGTGTGAGTGTCTGGGAGTGGTTGCATAAGTGTCTCATTCAGTATGTTAGTAGGTGAATGAGTATGTGAGGGGGTCTGTGAGTGGGTACAAGAGAGTCTGACTGGGTACATGAGTTTCTGAGTGAGTGTCTAAATGGGTCTGTGAGTGGGTATGAGCGTGTCTAAGTTGGTTTGCAAGTGCCTACATTGCTGTGTATCCGTCTGTGAGTGAGGACATGAGTGGGTCTTTAAGTGGGTGCCTGAGTTTCGGAGAGAGGTCTTGAGAGTGTTTGAGTTGCTTTGTAAGTGGGTGCATGAGTGCCTGAGTAGGTTCTGCTCATTCTCTGCTTGCTTTCTGCCTTTTTCTGCTCCTTTCCGACCTTTATTTGGCCTCTTCAAACTCATTGCTGACCTTTATCTTGCCACTTTCTGCTGGTTTATAGCCTTTTTTTGCCTCTTCTGCTAATTTCTGACCTATATTTTGCTTTTTTTGCTCACTGCTGACCTTTATTTGGTCTCTTTCTCCTCATTTCTGACCTTTATTTTGCCGCTTTCTGCTAATTTCTGAGGTCAATTATGCCTATTACGGCTCATTTCTGATTTCTATTTTGTCTCATCTGCTCGTTTCTTATCTGTTTTGCTTCTTTCTGCTAATTTCTAACTTTTATCTTGCATCTTCCTGCTATTTGCTCATCTTTATTTTGTCTCTTTCTCCTCATTTATGACTTTATTTTGCCTAGTTTTGCTCGTTGTTGACCTCTACTTTGCCTATTTCTGCTTGTTTCTGACCTCAATTTTTCTTCTTTCAGCTCGTTTCCGATCTCTATTTAGCCACATTCTGCTTATTTCTGATCTCTGTTTTGCCTCTTTCAGTTGTTTGTTGGCCTTTTGTCTCTTTCTGCATGTTGCTAACCACTATTTAGCTTCTTTCAGCTCATTTCTGGTCTCTATTTTGTCTCTTTCTGCTCATTGCTGGCCTTTATTTTGCCTCTTTCTGTTCATTTCAAATCTCTATTATATGTCTTTCTTCTCATTTCTGCCATTTATTATGCCTCTTTCTGCTAGATTCTGACCTTTATTTTGCCTTTTTCTGTTCATTGCTGACCTTTATTCTCCCATCTTGCTGCTCATTGCTGACCTTTATCTTCATTTTTCTGCTCGTTCCTGATCGTTCTGCCTCCTTCTGATTGTTTCTGACCTTTATATTGCCTCTTTCTGTTCGTTGCTGTACTTTATTTTGCCTCTTTCTGTTCCTTGCTGACCTTTATTCTGCTTCTTGCTGCTTGTTTCTGACCTCCATTTGACCTCTTTCTGCTCATTGCTGACCTATATTGTGCCACTTTCCACTTGTTTCCAACCTTTATCTTGCCTCTTTCTGCTTGTTGCTGACCTTTATTCTGCCTCATGCTGCTTGTTTCTGACCTCTATTTTGCCTATTTCTGCTCATTGCATACCTTTATTTTGCCTCTTTCTGCGAGTCTCTGTTCTTCATTCTGCCTCTTGCTGCTTGTTTCTGACCTCTATTTTGCCTCTTTCTGCTTGTTGCTGACCTTTATTTTGCCTCTTTCTGCTCATTTATCACCTTAATTCTGCCTCTTTCTGCTCGTTCCTCACCTTTATCTTGCCTCTTTCTGCTTATTGCTGACCTTAATTATGTCTCTTTCTGCTCATTTCTGACCTTTATTTTACCGCTTTCTGCTTGTTTCTGACCTTTATTTTCCTTCTTTCTCCTCTCCCCCTGGGACACCCCGGGGGAGCCTTAAGGCTCCCACAGTCCCAGATGGCTCGCAACTCTCATGGGAGCCGGCATTGCTCCCACAGCTGCTTGCAAGAGAATTATTTGTATCTGTTTCCCTGCACGCATATTTGTGTGCAGAGAAACAGATGGAAACTCTGCTTCCTGCAAGTTGAAGCTGGTTGACAGCTCCGGCTTGCAGAAAGGACGGCTATGTTTGCTTTTTCTTGGTAGAAGTTGTCAGCATCCACCAAGCAAAAGCAAACAGCTACTTCCCGAGGGTGGGCACTTGGTAGCAGGAGATGGCCCTGGGGAGTGGCAGTCCTCAGGGTCATAAATGGCTCCAGGAGGGGGGGGCGTGCACCCCCCTCCATTGTAAACCTTTGGCCCGGGAAGGTGGTGCTCCCTGGTGACAGGGGTCTGCGATGGACACCCTGCATTGATTTATTTCAGCCCTGGAGAGGCGGCAGCTCCCAGGGCTGTGGGGGGCCTTGAGGCCCCGCTGTGAAATTAAATGAATTGCTCTGGGTGGTGTCTGGGCCCCAGGGATGCTGGGGGCCATGAGGGCCCCCCGCATTCATTGTATATATTCTGCCCCTGGAAGGTGGTGGTCCCCAGGGCCACATTGATATTTTTAAGTGCCCCATGGGGGTGGCACTGCCTGGGGCTTCAGGAGGGCCACGGAGGGCCCCCACCTCATTTGCCCCAAGGAGGTGGCAGTCAGCAGATTGCAGGCTTTAACTACATGCTAACTACCTGCTGGGGACCACCAATACGTAATGTATAGTAGTAGTAGTTAGTTATAGTTAGGACCTAGTTTACAAAGGATATTTTTTTTTGACTTGCCTATATGTTTGGCACCATTTGATGAATCCTTGTGTACCTTGGAACACGATGGCTGACAGGTAAGGAGTTCCGGCCGGGAGCTCCCGGGATTGGGATTGCCTTTTGGCATTAATCCTGGAATTTAGCCTTCCACTGAACCATCTCCTCCCCAGTGATTTGAAAGCCTCAATTTGGTGATCCCCCTGGGCTTTTCCAAAGTGTTCGTTCAAAGAGAGGAAGCCGCTCACACCAACATGAATAAACCACCACCAGCAGATTCTTTGGGTAGTGGCTGAAGTCCATGGTTGAGCTGCTGATTACAGCTGAAAGGAGACAGTTTCGGGATCAACCTTTGGCCGTTGATCCATGACTATCACCTACCTCCGGACACTGCCATTGTTGCTCTGCATCATGCTGTCATCTACTTCTCTTTGGCAATTGTGGATGGTTTTTTTTGGGCTGCCTTCGAGGCGGCGGCCCAGGGCGCTTTCCATGGCAACACTGCTTCTACAAGAATCACCCATTGCACCTTGTCTCATCCATTTGAATTTGGGCTTAAGCATCCTGGTCTATTCCCAGGGAAGGACTGCTGCGATTTCCATCTTGCTCCCCCACCACTTCTCAGCTGCGTCCCCTGGGTGGAATTGGTGGGTGTGATTAGGCCATTTTCCCCATCGGCTGGCCTTCTCGGTGATCTGCTAGTCTCGGCTCGGGGATTGAATGCCGTCCCACTGTGCTTTGGTGCCGTAACCTCCATCACATCTGTGGTTTTTACACTGGACTTAATTAAGGACTACCTCTGTTACCGGCTCGGTCAGTTGGACTGGCCCCAGATGCCTCCTCTAGTTGGTGCTGATCTGCGGAATTTGAAATTAATTTAAACTAACAATCATTTCTGCCCTATTCCCTTCTCCCCTAATCTAATGTTACTTTTTACAATGTTTACACCTTGCTCCGCCGCATTTTGGATGTTTTTTTGTTCAATGCAATTTGCATCTACAAATATATAACCTGTGTAATTTCTTCTGTAAAGTGCTCTCATACCTCCGGGTCTAGCCAGCTCTATGTAAAACTTAAAAAAAAAAAAAGTGAAATGTCCCCCCAAAAAGGGTGACGATCATTCTAGTGCAGATATAGTTTTAGGATGATCCGTCAAGTGGGGGTTAAGAAAAAGGGGGTTTATAAAAGTGCAATTTTTGTTATTTGGTGTAAATTCATTCAGTAGTTTTGGAGGTATTAAATGAAAACCACATTTTTATATGTAGGGACGCAAAACCTCTGGGATTCCAACAGTCACTGTGCTGATATCTAATTGGCTGCCAACACTTCAACCAGGAAGTGTTGGCAGCTACCTTTGGACTCGGCCTCAGCCAAGTCCCAACAGAAATTATAAAAAAATAAAAGGGGGCAGGGTAGGAATACCTTGACCCCCCCCCCCCCAGCTCTGGTGATGGAATGCCCCAGTGGGCCCGCCAGGGCCAAAAAGTGTTATTTTTTAATTTGTTCTGCAAAATCGCAATGGATTTGTGAATCTGCAGGAATAATTTAAAAAAAGCAAGTGCTGTCTTTTGCGCTTGATTACTGTATAGCCCCAGGTAGGGCCAGGTCCCAAGGGCATTGAAAAGATAAAGAGGAGGGCCCATGCGACCCTCTCCTGTGACTCTGTTTAGCCCTGGGGACCATCACCGCCATGGACTTTATGTAAAAATGGAGGGGGCCATGTGGAGGCCCTCATTGTCCGATTGAGCTTCAGAGACCACCACCTCCCCAGGTATTTATTATTTAAATGGAGATGGACCGCATGGACCCCTCTCCTGGGGCTGTGTGGACCACTACCTTCCTGGAGCTAAAATTAGATTTTTAAAGGAGGACTACCTGGCCCCCATGGGCCCCGATGGCCACCTTTTCGGGACCGGCCCATGCCAATTAAAGGAGTGGGGCCACGTGATCCCCCTCCTGGAGCCAATAATGGTCCTGGGGTCCATCACCACCCAGGGCCGGCTCCTGCTATCTTCTGAGGTCACCACCCTTGGGAGAGAGCTGTTTGCTTTTGCTTGGTGGGAGAAGCAAGAGCAAACATAAGTCCAATAAAAGCAAGTAGGAGCTTTCAAACTGCTCCCATTTGCTGGAAGCGGAGTTCTCATGTGTGTCCCTGCCCGCTATCATGTGGGCAGGGAAACAGATGACAGAATTGTTCCCATGTGCAGGGAGATGGATATTTTGCAGCTCCCTGCATGCAGGAACAATGTAGGCTTCAGTGAAATTCTAAGGTTTTCTTTATTCTTTTTCCTCACTGTAATGTCCCCGTAACCTTTGGTTTTTTCAGTGAATTTCTATGGTTTTAGTAATGTTATTTCCTAACTATAACGTCCCTGTAAGCTGTTGTTTTTAAGTGAATTTCAAAGGATTTTACATTTTATGTCCTAACTGTATCTTGTAATCTTTGAGAGTGAGTGTGTGAGTGTCCGTATGGGTCATGAGAGGGTGTATGAGTGGCTGTGTGGGTCTGTGAGTGTGTGTGTGAGTGGCAGTATAGGTCAGTGAGAGGGTGTGTGAGTGGCTGTATGGTTCTGGTAGCTGCTGTATGAGTGGCTACATGGGTCTGTGAGTGGGTGAGTGAGTGGTTGTGTGGGTGTGTGAGCCACTTTATTGGTAGGTGAGTGAGTTTGTAAGTGGCTGTGTGGGTCTGTGAGTAAATGTGAAAGTGGTACAATAGGTGTTTAAGTGGCTGTCTGAGTATCTGCATGAGTAGCTATGTGAGTTATTGGGCCAGAAGGGAACCTCACCAGTCCCTTTACGCATCAAGAGTACACAGCTTTACACAAAATGTGCACCCAACTGGAGTACCTTCTATTGGTTAATTGTAAGTGCTACCTCATTGGCTAAATGTCAAGTGCATACTCTACAGTACAGCTGCATAATGGTCCAGGAGGAAATGTCTGCAGAAATGTGAATTTCAAGTGCACACAAGCACAGACGTATACAAATACATGCCTGTCTGTTCACACACAAAACACATGCACACACAACAATGTCCACACCTCAAAACACACTCATGCACAGACATGCCCAAATAGGTGTGTGCATGCGCACACACTGGCACATACATGCACACACATTCACAAGAACAGACACCCATAAACACATGCATACCTGTGCCCAGAGAAGCACACAGAAACATGCACAAACTCATGCCTGTGAACACATACACACACTAGTAATCAACGATGGGAGCACACTGCTAGCCTCTCCGCCGGATCGCCCCTTTGCATTCTGGTATATGCAGTGCGTATAACTTGAAAAGTTAGAAAAAAGTTTGTGAGTGTTTCACCCAAGTTGGTGCAAGCAAGTGCTTGATATTTTCAGTATCTCTAGACACGAGACATGGCTCGTGTTTCGGGAAAGTATACCTCATCAGTAGAGAAAAGTTCTGGGGTGGCTGAGAAGGCCGCCAAACAACCGTCACATGCTTCGTTGCCCTCTCAGGCGCGCAGGTGCATCTCCAAAAGCTCGTCAGCTTGGGGGCTCACGGGAGCCCTTTTAACAGGAATCAACGATGGGAGCACACTGCTAGCCTCTCCACCGGATCGCCCCTCTGCATTCTGGTATATGCAGTGTGTATAACTTGAAAAGTTAGAAAAAAGTTTGTGAGTGTTTCACCCAAGTTGGTGCAAGCAAGTGCTTGATATTTCCAGTATCTCTAGACACGAGACATGGCTCGTGTTTCGGGAAAGTATCCCTCATCAGTAGAGAAAAGTTCTGGGGTGGCTGAGAAGGCCGCCAAACAACCGTCACAGGCTTCGTTGCCTCTCAGGCGCGCAGGTGCATCTCCAAAAGCTCGTCAGCTTGGGGGCTCACGGGAGCCCTTTTACCAGGAATCAACAATGGGAGCACACTGCTAGCCTCTCCGCTGGATCGCCCCTCTGCATTCTGATATATGCAGTGCGTATAACTTGAAAAGTTAGAAAAAAGTTTGTGAGTGTTTCACCCAAGTTGGTGCAAGCAAGTGCTTGATATTTCCAGTATCTCTAGACACGAGACATGGCTCGTGTTTCGGGATAGTATCCCTCATCAGTAGAGTAAAGTTCTGGGGTGGCTGAGAAGGCCGCCAAACAACCGTCACAGGCTTCATTACGTCTCAGGCGCGCAGGTGCATCTCCAAAAGCTCGTCAGCTTGGGGGCTCATGGGAGCCCTTTTAACAGGAATCTACGATTGGCGGCCTTCTCAATCACCCCAGAGCTTTTCTCTACTGATGAGGGATACTATCCCGAAACACGAGCCATGTCTCGTGTCTAGAGATACTGGAAATGTTAAGTACTTGCTTACACCAACTTTGCTGAAACATTCACAAACTTTTTTCAAAATTCTTCAAGTTATACGCACTGCATATACCAGAATGCAGAGGGGCGATCTGGAGGAGAGGCTAGCAGTGTGCTCCCATCGTGGTTTTCATACACACACTAGTAATCTTACTGTGACCAGAGGTTGCCATATGGCTATCATGAACATCATTCCCGGATGCAAACTCTTCCCAGAGAGAATGTGTTTTTAACATTGAAAGTGGTACCATCAAACAGTTGAGCGTTACACAGAGCATGAGTCAGAGGACCATCTTGGTGTGCAAACTCCCTCAAGACACGTACTATGCAGAATTCAATAAGAATATATTTCCATTCTATGTCTAAATGAGAATAAGTCGACAAGGTACATAAACTACTATTAAGGTTAAATGCGCACAAAACACATATAGGTCCTGTACCCCCTCTAGCAGGCCCATACACAGGTTTGTCAGTATTATTTCTGCCAGTGGGCAGCTTACCAAGCCCACTATCACATTGCTAAACTGATCAAAGTCTTTTAAATTGGTATTGCTCTATAATCCACTCCTCCATTCTTCTATTGGCCCTTAACTCTATAATTTCTGACACCTGTGTTCGCATTGCCTCTCGAGAACAACCATATCTAAGAAACAACCAGCAGAAACAGACACCTAATTTTAAGATATGGTGCTCACCACAAAGTGTTTACACAACGAAACAAATGCATCCAATTGAAACTTTCAGATTACTCTGTTTACTATAGAACCCTCCACAATTACTACACCCTTTGTATGAAGAATTGACCAAGTGTCTGGCATATCAAAATGAATCAATCTCCAAATTCAAATGTTCCGCCTACCTCTGCCTCCCTTTCTCACCTGAACAGAATCATCTCTCAAAAACAGAATATTCTTTTTCGCAATAATGGAAAACTGAAACTGTACTGGGGTGAATGTAAGACATTGTTCCGCATTCTGTCCATCAATTGTCGTTTTTGCAATTGTTACCCCGGGTGGGACGGGTCTGCCCAGGCATGGGTCCCATGCTCTCCATGCCAGGGGAGTCAAGCTATCCTGGCTGATGAGGGGTGAAACTCTGAAACCGGTCCTGGGATGCTTGTTTCCAGTCTAGGGAGGACCTGGCCTGGCAGTTTGGGCTGGGCTGTTCCCATTGGGCACAGAGTCAAGACTGATTGGCATATGGCTGTGTTCAAACTGGAATGGCATGGTGAGCAAAATGATGGATTTAGGCCTAGATCTCTGTACTGAGGTGAATATATGACATTGTTCTGCAATCTGTCCATCAATTGTTGTTTTTACATTTAGAAAGTAGCCATTTTCTTATCAAACCTTTCTGTGTGCCTCTGCTGGTTTGTGTATTTATTACTGTCTGGTTTTGGAGTGACAGGGGCTGGGGATGTGCATAGCCACCAGGGCGGGTGAGGTGTTTCCTCCCTTTCCTGGGTGACTCAGAGCTGAGCTGAATATACCTTGGCTGCATTTAGAGTGGTGGGAGTGTTTTCACGTACACGTACGAGGAGTTTCACGTACACCTGAATAGGCGGTGTCTCCTCTGTACAATGCTATCCCCATCTCCAATAGTGATGCTGTACTAGAGAGGACAGAACTGGTTTGGACTGGTCTCACAGACCCTTACCACAAAGGAAACAAAGACAAAATGGGATATAAGTAGTGGACCTTAAACCCCAGAGAATTAGATCACTTCTGGACTCAAGAGGAGCCTTTTGCCAAGGAAAAGAGCTGTAGAGCTGTAAGAGGAGTACTGCCCTGTTGCTTTGCTGGGTTGGACTGAAGTTGCTGCTTCTGCCATGGAATAGGACAAAGACTGGAACTTTGCTGTGAACCAGCTTGAAGAAGAATCTCCAAAGGTGTGTGTGTGCTGGCCTCCTGTTCTGAAGTCTCAAGGACACAAAGACGTCACCACCAGCTCCTCTGAACTCCACTTCTGGGAGTTCTGAGCTGCCAAAAGGTGCTTATTCCAGTTTGGGGCCTCTGGAGGTTGTTCCTGCTGTGGGGTGCTGGCAGAAACCTAAAGAAAGCAATACAAATTACAACTACACCATCAGTGATGCTGCCAGTGATTCCGTGGCCTACACCGAGGCCAGGAGCACTGCTTGCGAAGTGCACAATGCACATCCCCGCCTGCACTACTGCTCTGACGCCCTTTGACGCCTGCTGATGCCTGGAGTTATTGACCTTCCTGACGGCAGCGCTTGCACCGACGGTGTCAAAGCCAACACCTGCATCCCGTTATTGCCTAGCCGATAACAGACTAGGGTCATTTCAGAAACTCTTCGACTTGGCACTGCACCACCGGAACTGACACCTCACCGTGGACGCCACCGTCTTCCCCTGTCTGGACTTGACCTCCTCGCCGACACAATGCCTTGCCTTCCCCATGGCAACCAAGGAACCGTCCTTGACCTTTGCACCAATGCCTCACCTCCATGACGCCGTGCGTCATCCATAGACATTGCTTTCCAAGGTACTGTTGTTTGGGGATCCATGTGCCTCCTTGCCCAATGTCACGCACCTTGTGGTCGGGGCTGTATTTTGGATTTATGCCCTCACATCGTGATAGCCCCAGGTGTAGCTACTCGTTTCTACAATTGCTAGTTCTGCAAGTAACTATTTTCAAGTGCAATTTTGATATATATGTTGGATTGTTGTCGTTTTGCTTTCTAATCTGTGGTGGTGTCCATTTGTGGTGCTTCCACTGCATTACTGTGTGTTTGTGAGTACAAATACTTTCCACATTGCCTTTGGAATAAGTCTGTCTGCTCATGCCAAGCTACCATTTGGGTGACATGGGGTTCTCTAAACTGTGAATCCCCCTTACTCTGACTACAATCAAGAGTCCCTACTTGGACTAGGACTTAGAGTCCCTACCTCTGCCAACTAGAGACCCACGCTTCTAACAATTCCCATTTATGGTTTCACAGTTCTCTAGTTCTTTATCCCAAGAATTCACATATCGACTCCCAAGCCTCTAGCCCCAACTGCTGCAAAACCTCACTCATAGGAATAATACATTTACCCTCATCCTGGTTATACCATTTCTGTGCAACCTATGCTGCTATATTATTGAGCAAAACCTTTGCGTGTAAAACCCTCCTTTGAACCAAAAGTGCTTCAAATGACGAGTGAGATAGGAAATGGAGTTCATTGTTATCTCTCAGCACAGTTAATTGGCTGTCCATAGCATCAATGTTGAGATCTTTAAAGCGGAATTTCAACTAACTCAAGGCACCTACAACCATGAGAGCTGTCATTGTAGATCTAGATTAGTTTATGGACTCAAACAGCTCCAATTCCAATCAGAGTCACTCCTTTGATCTACCCAATATCCTTTCCTGTGAAATCCCAAACTTTAGGTAACACAGTGTCTCTCAATTCTAGGAGTAAATTATCACTGGTTAATAAGGGAAATAACCCTTCAATTTCAGTCTTTGGATTTGCCCTTTTGAATCCAATATCTTAATCATTGGTATGAAACTCTATTTCTTTCGGAGTGCAATAGATAGAACAATTCAATTTGCTTAACAGGTCTTGACCCAAGAGATTTACGGGACTAGAATCAAATATCACACATTTGTGCAAATCCTCAAAAGATCCAATTTGTACCTTAACAGGTTCAGTTACTGGGGTTGATATTATTCTGTTAGAAACTCCTACAACTTAGATTCTTTCTCATAAGAGGGGTAGGTTGGGTACTTCCACTGTTCTCACAGTGGAACGGATCGCACAAGTGTCGACAAGAAACTAAATAGGTGTTCTATTCACCTTGCCATCCACATAAGGACCGCTCTGGTCTACCTCTAAGGATGCGACAAGCATGCATTTCTCCTCCCTCTTGGGCACCGTCATTGGGATAAGTCAGAATCACTGTCATCACTCTGTATCAGGTATTGTTATGTTACCTTTGGATTGTTGTCAATTTGGTAATTTGTATAGAACCCCATGCTCACATTATATTTCTGCACTTGACCATTCATATGGGGCATAAGAGCTTGTGGTATGGTCAAATTTAAATTGTTCTCCCTTTGAGTCTGCTGATTCAGCATCACCTCACCTGCTCGGTCCTGCATAGTTTTATCCTGCATTACCTGCCCATTCTTATGATTCAATGGATTAAATCTACACTCGCGCTTCCAATGCCCAAACTTGCTGCAGATGTGACATAGTTAATCTTTTTCAACATTTCTATTGAAACCCCTCATCCTATGCCTTGAGTTCCAACACTTTCTTGCTGACCTCCTGAGACTCCTCGCATGACCATTCCCCTGTACTATTACAGAACAATTGGTACCAACTCCCACATAACCTTTATTTGCTGCCTTCATCTGAGCCAACATCAATTTTTCCTTCAGCCTCTTATGTTTGGAATCCACTTTATCTCCGCAATATTTTGCGTACCGAAGAATCTCCTCTTTGGGCTTGCTTTGCTAACAAATTAAATGAGGTTGCATCATTGCACTTATTTCACGTCATACTCTATACACAAATCGATATACAAAAATGGCACAGATCTCTCCCTGACATGCTTTCCATAACACTATACTGTTTAAATGCCTGGAGAAGCCTCTCATAATATGCATGCACTAACTCCTTCAATTCTTGTATCTTCCTGTCAATCTTTACCCAATTAGTTTCCTTTGTAGAAAAGTTTCCCTTTAAATAAGTAATTACCTGATTGTATTTTTTCATTACTCTAAGGGATCGTGCACCAGTTTCCAAATCTCTTGCAGGTTCTGTTTCTGGTAAAAAATACACAAAGGGGTGCTATCGGTCTATAATGGCTAGAAAGTGTCTTGTTTTCTATTGGATGAGTGTATGTATGGACTATAAGTGTGGAAAAGGAGGAATAACAAGAAATAAGAAAAGAAAAGAAAACCCATCAGCCCACCCATTGGCGGAACATCATCATCTGGGATTTTAGAATACAAACTGGTATCCACTAGGTAGCTCACCGTGGGAGAGTGTGAGGAAACTCTAGTATTGGATCCACCAGTGATGGAAAGCCAGACAGCAGTGTATCATGAGCTGTGGGAGATGAAAAAGTTGCAGTGCTCAAAGAAAATGTGTGCTAATTAGAAAGTAGTGATTTAAAATTGACTAGCATGGTGCCTAATGACTGATTTTATTTTGGCGGTCACCATGTTGACAAGGTTAAAAGCAGAGTGTGGCCAGATGAAACCAAATATTACCATCCATAGATGAGTTAGTTGGTCGATATGTTTCAGCCTAAAAAGGCTTTCTTCAGGACCTACTGTAACACTACTGCAACTGTGAAGAATAATAAAGTACAAAGTGCAATGTACATACCATGCAAAAGCAATAAACCTACCATACGTGTGTATACTTTGTGGTAGGAAATGAGGTCATGGTGTGTAAAAGATAAATCCTCGACTCAGTAGGGGTTTGAGGTACAGACGGACAGAGGTACCTGAGCGAGCGCCAGGCGAGGTGAGGCCACCCCGAAGCAAATTTTGGGAGCGGATTTATCTTTTACACACCATGACCTCATTTCCTACCACAAAGTATACATATGTATGGTAGGTTTATTGCTTTTGCATGGTATGTACATTGCACTTTGTACTTTATTATTCTTCACAGTTGCAGTAGTGTTACAATAGGTCCTGAAGAAAACCTTTTTAGGCTGAAATATGTCGACCAACTAACTCATCTATGGATGGTAATATTTGGTTTCATCCATCCACACTCTGCTTTTAACCTTGTCAACATGGTGACCGCCAGAATAAAATCAGTCATTAGGCACCATGCTAGTCAATTTTAAATCACTACTTTCTATTTAGCACACATTTTCTTTGAGCACTGCAACTTTTTCATCTCCCACAGCTCATGATACACTGCTGTCTGGCTTTCCATCACTGGTGGATCCAATACTAGAGTTTCCTCACACTCTCCCACGGGGAGCTACCTAGTGGATACCAGTTTGTATTCTAAAATCCCAGATGATGATGTTCCGCCAATGGGTGGGCTGATGGGTTTTCTTTTCTTTTCTTATTTCTTGTTATTCCTCCTTTTCCACACTTATAGTCCATACATACACTCATCCAATAGAAAACAAGACACTTTCTAGCCATTATAGACCGATAGCACCCCTTTGTGTATTTTTTACTAGTTAGATTAGGGGTAGGGTGCATATAGGTCTTTAATCTCTTTTTCCCCTCAGACCCTCTATTCACTGTTGTTTTTTAGGTTCTGTTTCTGGCCAATCCACTGCAATATTACATTCAGTCCATTAATCACTTGGGACCACAATGCCAAAGTGTCTAAACGCTTCAACAACACCTTTGAAACCTTAACAAATCTCTCAACCTGTCTATACCATTCAACTGCTTTTTCTCTTAACTTTTGGAAATAATATGTAAAGGACAATATGTCTGGTCAAGTGAACCTATCCTCCACCTGGCACTTCCCTCATTGGAAATATGTTTGTTTCTGAATTTTTGATTTCCCCTTCGAACATTGGATACATTGGCAAAGTTGCCTTTTTTGTTTCCTTCTTTTTAGCGCATCTGCCTTCCCATCCTTCTAACTCACCCCATTTCCTAAGTGTCGACAATAACTCCTTAATGTGTAATCGTTTTCCTGATAGGTTTAGAAATCATGTCTTCCAGTTCCACCTGAAGCTTAGCTACATTGAGCGAATTCTCACCTAAATACCTCACCCCTGGAGTTCCTTGTTCTTTTTCACCCTTTTCAAAAGTACAAGCTGCGATATCCTTAATCTAATCATCGAGCTCTTGTGGGGTGGGCCCTACTGTCTGATTTGAAACAGCCTCATGTGATATTCCACTGACTTCCTAAATCTTTGTTGTGACACAAATTTCAGGACCTCGAATTCCCATTTGACAAATGTCTTTCCCGCCCTAGTCCGTGATCTTCTATTAGGAGTTTCTGTAATCCCATCTCCAGTATTAAATCACAAAATTGGTGTCACTTGATTAAGCAACACAGTAGTTCTAATTGTCCCTGCACTGACTCCAGATTCATTCCCTTGTTGATAGGTATCTACATTCAGAAATGTCAAACAGATATTTATTTGATCTCTACTCAATTCCTGTGAAACACTATTTATTCCCCTAATCCAGTGGGAACAGTTAGTGCATGTATTTTCTGGCCTCCCACGCCTGACTGATACAACAGAACCACAGGTCCTATGCTAACTGGAACTGAAGGAGCATCTGGAGCATTCAGTATTTTGAAGTTATTTAACCCTACTCCTCTAGCTGTCTGCTCTTCAGTTAGGAAAGGATTTACAGAATTTTAACTATTTGGTAATGCAGATGTATCTGGTTGAATTCCCACAAATGGATTTGACCCTGTCCGTGACTGTTCTTCATTATATGGTGGAGGGTGGTTCATCAATACTTCACTCAGAAACTCTTCATCAATCTCATCAACACTCTCATCAGTTAACGTGAGAGCTTAAGGGCTTTCTAGGTGTTTCTCCTTCTCTTTGCATTTATCTCTCTCTTCCTTTTCTGCAACTTATACAGGATACATTTGTGCTCCCTCTGCAAAGTCCCTTCTCCATATTCTCTGTTGAGAGTCCCACTTAGCCTCTACATACTTATTTAAAGTATTCTTATGTCTGCCCTGATATTTCTCCTTTTCATTCTGATGGGCCACATGTTCCCATTCTTCAAGAGCTTCAAATTGCATTGGTTTTGGTGGTGGCTTAAAATCATTCATTTGTCACCTTAAATTTTCAAGAATTCATGTGTTAAAGGTATCATATTAAGCGAAAGCTAAAGGTCAGTCTTTCTCAGCATATTTCATCCAATTTTGCAACCAAGTACATACATGATATCCTTTCTCTAAAGACATGTACAAAGCAGGCATGCCTTCAGGTGCTAGTGGTACTTCTTCTCTAGTAGGTACAAACACATCTCCATGTATCAGTGCTTTTAGGGGCAGATGTATCAAAGTTTTTTTTGTCACAAATGCTGCGATTTGCAAAATAGCAGCGTTTGCGACCAAAAAACCGGAAAATGCGATGTATCATTGAAATCGCATCACAAACTTAAGGAATCACAGATTTTGCGATTCCTTAATTTTGCGTCAGCATTTAAGGAATCGCAAATTGCGATTCCTTAAATGCTATGTATGAAGCATTCATGTTTTGCGAATTTACACTAAGAAATCGCAAATTACCACCAACTTGTAGTTGGTGGTAATTTGTGATTTCTTTTACAAATGCACTTTTTGGCATTTGTAAAGGTGCCATGTGGCGCTCATACATGTATGTGCGCCATATGCGCACACATGTAAATTTCAGGGGTTCAGGAGGGTGTCCTTAAGACACCCTTGCACCCTTGAAATTATTCTCAATTTGCGATTAGCAAATTGCAAATCGCAAATTGAGGATAACTTCACATTCATTCCTATGGGCCAGGAGGAAATGAATGGGAAATTATTTCTTATTTGCGAATTCACAATTTGCTATTTTTTGCTATTATTTGTGATTTTGTAGATACATACCATTTTTCAATTCTCAAATAGCGATTCTCAAAAAATCGCTATTTGAGAATCGCAAATTGGTATTTTGATACATCTACCCATTAATCTCTTTCAAATTTTCATTATTCCGAACAAAATATTTTATTGTCCTTTACAATTATTTCCCTCATTTGTTACTGAAGAAATACACTTCGTTTATATTGCTCTAGCTCCAAATCACTGCACGGTTCTTTCTGACACCCACAACCAATCCCAGTGCGGCTCTACACCAACAGTCCTATCACAGTGCGACAAACTATGGAGTCAAAACTGCTCCTTTTTCAATTCCGATCTTAAACAACCCACTAAACACAACTAAATTCTTATCTGCTCTACTAAAAGAAATTATCAATCTCCATACAACCAGAATTTGTTCATCCAAACCTAAGCAAAATCTTGACCAGCGTGACGTGACCTGAAAAATCCTGACGATTAATCACCATGCCCTTGAGAAATATTCCAACAATTTTTAATCTTCACCATCACAAATTTCCCTTCTCTGGTGCTATTGCCGATGACATCCCTTGCACAGCACCTTCAAAACAGCAGACAAACTTACTCAGTGTATTCCACACTGAATCCACCCTTAGGTGTATATCCCAGGATCTACAACAACTCCAACAACTCTATTCTACATTAAACACTAAAACATTTCTCTATCAATTCTCCTTAGTAACACATTTAAGAAACAATATTTCACAACCCTATTGATACTCATGCCACTTGTCTCATCATCTCGTCGTCTTTAGAACTGGCATTCAGTCAAAGGATCACTGAACTTGGGGTTTGGGCAAATCTGTAGTGACCTCATTACACATCCCCCTTATATCCCAATTTTGTCAGACAGTAAACCACCCGACATAATACCAGAAAAACTGTTGTTGCGTTAACGTTTTGGGCCTCATAAATTATATTATTTAATTTCCTCCGAGGGATCTTGTTCTGTGCTGAAGGGACCGGAATATTTAGGAGATGAGCGATTATCATTTGAAGACCTGGAATAGATAAGCGCTAACATTCAATAATAGCAGCAATCTCTCATGTAAAACCCATTCTTAATTAGTTGATCATCAATTCAAGTTTGATTTTAGCCACAACCAAATAAATGTAGCAGAATATTTTATCATAATATATTTTTAACTATCAAAGTATACTGCCTTAATTTCAACTTAGATCAGGTTTATAAGCATTTGCAAATTCTGCGAGATTTAGAATTGAGTGAGCTATCTTCCTCAGCTGAGGGATATTTTATTGACTCCAGAATAAGGAATTAGAGGGAAATAAATTGAATCTCATACCAACCCTTCTAGGAAAGTTCAGCAAATATCAAATGACCACTTCCAGTTCATAGACAGAATTGTCTTCCTCTGTCAGCATCGTGGCATCAATGCCACAGCTGCTCTGTTATGAACCCTTTCAGCTGAAAGTTTCCACCATGATAGCATACCAGCAAGCAGTAAACACAGTATTGCATCACAGTTCTCGTTGTTGTTACGGTGAGTCCCAATTGTCAGTCTCTGTACTGGAATATGGGTAAAGGGGTGACACCTCTTACTTAAAAATATAGGCAATTATTCTCCATTGATTCAAGTTTTATACCGCTTAACATCACCAAATTTTTTGGACCACTCTGTCTTATTGGTTGCTCTCGATAGGATAAGATGATGTAGTAAGTAAAAAGTATACAAATTCAGAAGAATTAAGTAATCCATTACTCGCAATTTCTTTAGTACCACTGTAGTTTTGTCATATGATTGTTTGTTGCATTTAAAAAGTAAGCAAGTTCATGCTCTCATCTCTTGTCAGCCCATTCTCAAGCATTGCTCTAGGAAGTAACACTTTTATTGCAAGTAAGCTACAAATGAGAAAGAAGTCGATTGAGTGTTGAAACACAATTCGAAACTTCACAAAAATTTCCCATAGGCTTCAGACTATTCCATTCATAAGTTCATACATTGGAAGCTTCACAAAAAAGTTCCCATAGGCTTCAGTCTATTCAGTTCATAAGTTCATACTGGGAAAGGAAGCAGAGTTTCGGGTCTTCAAGAAACAAAGATCATGCACAATGAATTTTTGCTAAATTATGAATCTCACATTACATGGAACAGTGCATTAATTCTTCAGTTAAGCATACTAAAATCCTTTAATTAGAATTGTAATTAATCATTTAAGTATTGGGTACTCATAAAATGCTAATACTTACCATCATTTAACGTCTAATTTTGTAAGTCTCTTTTTCACGATATATGTTACTACATCATACAGGATTTAAAAGCCCACCTGAAATAAACTTTCACGAAGTACAAATCATAACCTCTTGGAACACCTAGTTCTCTTGTCAATGTCAGTGCTCACTTTACACATTCTAGTGTTCTTCCCTGTTTTCCTAAAACATAAAGCAGCTTTAGTCTTCTATAGAAATGTTCTGTGTTATCATTTAATTACCACGTTCATTCTATGCATAAGGACACATGTCACTAAAATGTCAACTTTTACATCACCTTATTGTCTGTTAGGTGTTATAAGAAATTGACTTCTAACATTCTGCATTCTTTTTCAATGCAGTATCGAAATCAGAACTTCACTTGTGTGTTTCTCGAAACATGGAAACCTAATACATACTTTGCCATTATCATGTAAAATAGTGTCACAAACCAGTTCTATGCACAATTGTCGTAATAATAACATCTCTGCTCCATCACTGTGCACACCATTGTCTCGAGCTCAATAGGATGGTAGCAACTCGTACTCTCAAGCGCTCCCAGCTATCCCTTAGCACCTGTGATACTCATTCTATGTTCAGCAGTCGGGCTGATCTCTGGAGCCACAAAGTATGACAACACAGAACCTAAATAAAAATGCCTTAACAATAAAATTAATTTTAGAGTGCATCACTTAGCAATACCTGCAACACTTTGGAGCTTCTTTAAAATTTCACATGGCATTGAGAACTTGAGAAACATTGCTAAAATAAGCTTTGAATAACCAAAATATTCAGATTTAGCAAGTTTCCAAACAATCCTTCTCTGACGTAGCCCCTTCCATCTGGAACTCACTGCTAGTTGATCTTAAATGTGCTAAAGCCCTCCTGCAATATGGCAAAGGTCTAGGGGCCAGATGTACGAAGGTATTTAGAAGTTGCAAAGCCTGTGATTCCCTAAATCATAGGATTTGTGATTAATGGATTGTACAAATGCATTAAACCCATTTTGAGATTCAGTAAAATGTTACCTAATTGCTAAATGGGTTTTGGAAATCATGAGGAGTCGCTATCTGGAAGGGGTTTATCGAGGGCTTCCCTTCCAAACAGTGATTCTTTATGGTATGCATTGATGTTATGCAACTGAATTCAAATTGCAAAAACAGTAATACTCTACCACCGCCGTCAGTGGTAAGCCATTTTCAAACACAAGGGGGTCGTTAAAGTACCCTTTCCCTTTTGTGAATGTTGAGTAAAGCATTTTGTAAGAGTAGGCACTGGTCGTGAGAACCACTGCTGCCTCTCAAAAAATTAAACTTACCCTTTTAATTTAATTAAATCCCATCTTGTTTTCCTTTTAAGAAAACAGGTAGCATTTAAAAACATAAAGATTGCTTTATTTAATAACAATTACAGACATGGGTGTCTGCTGGCCTCAGCAGGCCACCACCCCTTTGATGGCTGTCATTTTTAATGGGTTGCAAATTGCAACCTTCCTCATTAACATTCATGAGGTAAGCTGATATGCGACCCACTAGGGTTCATTATTTAAAACAAAAAGTATCATGCATTAAGAATGATAATTACCAAATAAAATTTATATAAAATAGTTATTTGGAAATCGCTATTTTATATGTTCGTACATTTTGCCTAAAAGTGCTCCAGTTCAAAATCAATGCACACTAGTCTCTATGGGGCATATTACCAAGCAATAGCGATAATTATCGCTATTGCTTGATTAGAGACAAAGGGGCATATTATCAAGGGGCTTTATCTCCGCTTTTTTGGCTTTAAAAGCCAAGAAAGCGGAGATAAAATTATCTCCCTATTACCAAGCTGTCGCTAACACCAGTTAGCGACAGCTAATAGGAGATAGTGACCATCTTGGGCCCCGCTTTGCATGTCAGTGATATTTATCACTAATGACATGCAAAGTGGGCGTGCCAAGATGTTAGCGACTGAAAACAGTCGCTAACATCGCTATCTCCTATTACCAACTTTTGGAGATATTCGCGCTAAGCGCGAATATCTCCAAAAGCTAACACTTGCCCAGGAGCAGTTCTTAGCCATGTTATCCAATGGGAGGTGGATAACATGGCTAAGAGCATTTGCTCGATAATTCATGAATATCGCTGACTTTTCAGCGATATTCATGCATTGCGGCCGTTTTTTATCGCATTTGCGATAAACCTTGCCTAAAAGTGCTCCAGTTCAAAATCAATGCACACTAGTCTCTATGGGGCATATTACCAAGCAATAGCGATAATTATCGCTATTGCTTGGTTAGAGACAAAGGGGCATATTATCAAGGGGCTTTATCTCCGCTTTTTTGGCTTTAAAAGCCAAGAAAGCGGAGATAAAATTATCTCCCTATTACCAAGCTGTCGCTAACACCAGTTAGCGACAGCTAATAGGAGATAGTGACCATCTTGGGCCCCGCTTTGCATGTCAGTGATATTTATCACTAATGACATGCAAAGTGGGCGTGCCAAGATGTTAGCGACTGAAAACAGTCGCTAACATCGCTATCTCCTATTACCAACTTTTGGAGATATTCGCGCTAAGCGCGAATATCTCCAAAAGCTAACACTTGCCCAGGAGCAGTTCTTAGCCATGTTATCCAATGGGAGGTGGATAACATGGCTAAGAGCATTTGCTCGATAATTCATGAATATCGCTGACTTTTCAGCGATATTCATGCATTGCGGCCGTTTTTTATCGCATTTGCGATAAACCTTGCTAATAGCAAGGCTTATCTGCGATAAAAATCGCCGATTTGCGGCGATAAGTTTTGTCTCTAAATAAGTTAGAGACAAAAATTATCTCTATTGGTTGGTAATATGCCCCAAAATTTTACCGCTGAGCTGTGGCGATTTTTACCGCAGATAAACCTTGGTATTACCAAGGTTTATCGCAAATGCGATAAAAAACGGCCGCAATTCATGAATATCGCTGAAAAGTCAGCGATATTCATGCATTACTGAGCTAATGCTCTTAGCCATGTTATCCACCTCCCATTGGATAACATGGCTAAGAACTGCTCAGGGCAGGTGTTAGCTTTTGGAGATATTCGCGCTTAGCGCGAATATCTCCAAAAGTTGGTAATAGGAGATAGCGATGTTAGCGACTTTTTCCAGTCGCTAACATCTTGGCACGCCCACTTTGCATGTCATTAGTGATAAATATCACTGACATGCAAAGTGGGGCCCAAGATGGTCGCTATCTCCTACTAGCTGTCGCTAACTGGTGTTAGCGACAGCTAGGTAATAGGGAGATAATTTTATCTCTGCTTTCTTGGCTTTTAAAGCAAAAAGCGCAGATAAACCCCCCTTGATAATATGCCCCTATATCCCTGTTAAGTTTCTATTCCTTGTTTACCTCTTACCGTCTTCTCCCCTACTCCACAGTGAGCCTGTTCCCTCTCTAGCCTCTAGCAAAATGTTTCTCGTGGTCCCCTGTTTGTCAAATTGCTTGACCCTTGTACCATCTCCCATCACTCTTTTCATGAACCCTCTAATTGTTCCATCTTCCTCTTGCTCAAACCATATATTTTTGCATTTTATTCTTGTGTTCCTCCAAGCCTGCTTTTATTATGGTAATCTCTGAATTCTATCTCTCGATATTTTAGGCAGAGGCTATTGTTGAATTACCAATATTGCTATATGATACTTACTTACAATGATTACATGATGGTTTCTCTGTAAGGGGTTCCATGTACCCTTATGTTCTTCTGAGGTACCGAATACTGACACCCAGGTGGTTGAGTTGTGCTTTATCTTAATGTGAAACACTAAATTAAAAGTTATTTTACATGAACATCATGAAGAGTTGCATATGAAATTGGGCCTTAGCATGCATGCCCACGGAAATAGAAATGACTGGAGAGATTTGTGTCAGCACACTCAGCCAACTTTGCAGTGCCATGTACTGATTGAGCATTAATGTAGTACCCATTATGGAACACACATTTGCATCAATGAGCTGGGCAAAAAGTAAGTTTGGTTAAATGCTGGGAGGAGGGTTCAGTCCCATGTTACTGTGAAAATAGCTTGATCATAGAGAATAGCATTCGAGAATGGAGCACCTCGAAATTGAAAAAATAATAATATTCTATGTTCCACTGTATGCCTGAAATTAGTTGAGTTGTCCAGGATTTCTAATTCACTTAATGTTCAGGAACATGCACATGGACTTGTGCGTGTTTCACTCCCTCTGGTTTGACATGGTTACTGTCTACATATCCTTGGTATACTTTATTTGGTTACTATATTGTAAGACTTAAGCATTGAGCATAAGTGAGGCAGAGACGTGTAAGGTAATAGTGGTCCTGAACCCATCATTATTAGTCAGTGGATCATTGAAGTTAACTGTGCTTGTTATGTAACCTGTAACTATGCTCATGTATGTGTAATGGTGTTGGGCTTCTTGGGCCCAACATGATACTCCTGGTTGTGAATTTTGCGTTACGGTACCTGAAACCTGAAATTCCAGTCTGTGTTTTCGCCTCTGCGTGCAGGCAGTAGCGGCAGTAGCGGCTGTAGAGGCTGGCGGCAGGTGTGGACACTCTCTTGATCCCCGGTCCCTGGTCTCTGCTTGGGGCTGGCAGCTGGATCTTAGATTTGCCCTGCGCTCGCCACCTGAGGTCAGACTGAGGACGCCGAGGGCGACGACGAGGGAGGTTTGCTGTCTCAGCCCGGCCCGCAGCTTGCACTTGTACTCCCGTACCCACGCCTACCTGTGAGCATCGTTCTGCACCCAGTTCGCTTCAGACCGGACTCCGGCCCTCATTAGCGGTTGGCGGGGGGTCGTGAGCTGAGGCACGATGTGCGGCCACACAGTGCGGTGGTAGCGACGGACAGCGGCCCTCGACTCCCATGGCCCCCCTGTGGCCCATTCAGAGAGGAAAAATGAGAGAGGAAAAACAATATGAACTTGTGAACTTGACAAATTTTTACCAGGCATCATTTTATGAAGGGTCAAGTTAAACTAGTGGGCAGACAACTGCTGGCTAAAAGAGTCACCCATTGATGCATAGATGGGTTTTAGATTCCAGTCTGTGCTTTCGCCTTGGCGTGCAGTAGGGTCGTGGGCTGAGGCATGGTCGCAGTGTGTGGTCACACAGTGCGGTGGTAGCGGTGGGCAGCAGCCCTCGACTCCCGTGGTCCCCTGTAGCCGATTGAGAGACTGGTGCGTTAGTTCAGCATTGAAGCAGCGTTTATGCTGAGGGTAGCACGGAGAGCTGCGCTCCGTGTCTTGTGTTGCCCCGGATCATCGGAGCGACCCCCTTGGTCCCCGCCCCCGCCTTTCCCGCGACCGTGGACACCAGGCGGCAGGCAGCAGGGGCAGGTGGATGCACGCCAACCTCACCAACCCCCGCTTAAAGGCACCCGCTCTTGAGGCATAAAGGCAGCAGAAAACATTGAACACTACCGGTTTTGAGCTGCCTCGAGAGTGAAATGGCCGAAGGGAGGTGAAGCCAGAAGCTACATCCTAGGTGAGAACGAGTGCGAGTGAGGAGGTGGGAGACACGCTGATCCGCGCTCCCTGCTCCATCTGCACTCCATCGTTTTCAGTGACTTCCCTGTTCCCAGTTCCATTGCATTGCTAACCGGCCCGTAAGCCCCGTAAAAACTCCAGTTTTCTTTAAGGGAGCTTTCCGTGGCCCTCGTAGTATATGAGCCTACAGCTAGGGCGAGGAGAGAAAGTGTGAGAGCCAGGAGAGCTAGGAGTTTGGGTAGGAGACATTGAGGCATTGAGGCACTGAGAGGTACTGAGACTCTGTGGACCTGTGCCTCTCGGGCAGCATGTCCTAGAACTTTCCAGCTCCTCCTATTACTTACCAGTGAAAGCACCGGGCGCAGCTAGTGACTGCAGGTGCAGTTGTGGACGCTGTGGGGGTGTATCTCTCCGTCTTCACAGAGTATGTAAGCTAGTGGAGAAAGAGAAAGTAGGAGCAGTGGTAGTCACTGAGGAGCAGAGAACTGTTATCCATCGCATTCCCTGCAAAGTGGGATCACAATAGACTAAAATAGAGTATTTGGTAACACTAGTCAGGTGCTTGCGCTCAAAAGCAAAGACAAACTAGCAAAAGTGCCTTAAACAACTATAGAGGGTATGAGGTCATGAAAAATTCGGCAGGCACCTATGCGCAAAAGCAGGGGGAAGGTGCTTACAAAAGACCCAACCCGGATTGCAAACAAAAAAAAATAAAAGAGGAGCCTATACTACAAAAAAAGAAATTGGTTCCGCTTTTAACTCCTCAACCATTTAAGTTTGGGGGAAGAACCAGAAGCAGAAAATCCATGTCCTAAAAAATCCAATGGCTGCTATTTACGCGCCCACTGAGAAGACATCTGGCTTACAAAGCCCAATAAAATCAATAAACCTGATAACTCAAAAAAAAACAGGAGAAACTAGCCGTTTGCACCTGGAACTACAAACAAACCAACAAGAACAACAAAATACCACTAGAAGCGAGCAGGAAAAAAGTGCAGGAGCAGTTGCTCAAGAAAAAAATTAAATCAAAAAATGGCTGATGAAAACAACAGCGCAGGTTCACCAATCATTGATTACGCAAGGAAAAAGGGAGGAGGACGAAAATGGAGAAAGTGAAAAAAGGCAAAGGAAAAGGAAATTTAGGCCAAACGGAAAACCAAGACAAAGTACAAAAATTAGAGTGGTCAAGATCCTTTTCAATTTTCGAGGAAAAATAACTTATCGAAGCTCCAGAATGTAATACACAATCGGAAGAGGTCCATCAGGCAAATAGGGAAATGAACACGATAGAACCCAACTAATATCAAAAAAGGAAAACGGAGGAGGAAGGGGGGGTAGCTTCAACACCCATTAAAATCCCATTTAACATGGACCAATAAGAGGAACAAAAAAACGAGAACATCAGTTGACCCCAAGAAAGAGAAAAAATACAGTCGCCAATTACGATCTCATCAGTCAGCAGAATTGACTCAATATCAGGGATTTTGACACAACCCAATAATAATAAAAGAAATACTTGGAGTGAATGAATCATTGCTAAAGTCTCTGCAGCAAGCAATTGAAGTTTTAAACTTTCAATCAGATAAATTAGAGGTTCAAGTAGATCTTATGAACCTAATTGCAGTGCATATAGCAGGAATAAACACAAAATTGGACATAATCGCAGAACAAATCACAAAAGGTAACAATAATGCTGCACAAACTAAATACAAATCGTCGGATCAAAGTTGCGGATGTGGACAAATAATAGATAAATTAGAGTCCCTTCCTAAAATATTGACTGAAATTTTACGTGTTGCACAATACTCGCGAAAGCCAGGAGAAAAATCATTAATAGAGCATAATGGGGAAAAAATAAGAACTGGAGGACAAGGAAAGATGAGGCCTGTCCCTCCGCATGAAAATAGTATAAAACTGATGGAAGTAAAGAAAACAAATGAAGAAAGTAAGGGTCAAAGCGGAAATAAATCAACAGATACACAAAGTTCATTTTTCAACCCAACAAAAAGACAACGTAAGAGAGCGAGGAAAGCAAGGAACAACGCCAGCAAAAATGCTATTAAGGAAAGAAGTCAAACCTATGCAATATTCACTCAAAAGTCAAGTAAAATAAACATTGACTGAGATGAAAAATCCACAAAGGTAGCGCAACACAGTCCAGGAATAAAAACACCAGATATCACAGTCCTAGTACTTTGATGCAAAGTAAACACAAGGCACTAGTAATGGTACAAAGGAAAACATTTACCGATTCGAATGTGGGAGGAAAGAAAAAATATATATAACACAAAGGTAACAGAGGAGGCGGAGGACAAAAGTTTGGAATATAAATTAGCAACAAATAACTGGGAAGAAGAAATGTATCGGGTGGAATCAGATGACTTTCCACACACAGAAATAAAAAACATGGAGCAAGTGAACAGAAGTACAGAGAAACTCGATGCTGAGATGGTAGATCGGGCAAATAGAGTATTTTTTACATTTGATCAAACAGAATTGCAAAAAGTATTAGTATTAAAATACTAAAATCACCCTGAGCAAAGAAGGAAGGATATGCGAGCTACCGATTGAAAAAGAAATTACAACGGAAAATTCTTGGCTTAAAACAAGCCTTAAAACATCAAAGACAGAGCAAGAAAAAATCAACAGGGTGGATTTAGGACCAAAAATACCCACACAAGAAATGGCCAAGGTAGAGATGGAAAGCCATCAATCAAATAACTTGCAAGCATTTAGCAGGGAAGTGCAGGAATTGTACCCAGGCCGAAAACAGCAAAGTGACCTAGTAGAGCATGCCCATAAATTGATTTTTATGCCAGAATATTAATCTAAAGGCAGATAGGACACGTTAAACAGGGGAAACATAAAGAGACTGTTTAAGGAAATTCCAAAATTAGAGAAAATACAACAGCAGACCTCTTGGCAGTTGAATTCATGCAAGTGGATAATGGGACAAAACCAGAAGCAACTTGTACAACATGGGCGTCAAAAGAAATATTAGAGTTGATATATTCTGCAATGATGGTCTTTGAAACATGGGGTATATCACTAACATATCCAAAGCGCATAAAATATCCATATCCGATATTAAAAGAGGAGGAAAATCAGGCATCTAAAGCAAATCATACAGCAACAATTTCTGTGCCGCAGGGGGCAAGGTGTACGAACCCAATATTTCTAGCAAACCAGGATACATATTTAAACAGCCCAAGATTCTGGAACTGAAGAACAGCGAGACTGGTCCTGGGTCCCACACATCCTGAACCAACATCCACCCTGATGAAAATAAAAAGGAGAGAAGGGAGCAGTATGGAGCAAATCATCTAACCGCACAAAAAAGGAGCAATAATAAGAATTTGCTCCTGGAATACCCATGGGTTTAGGGAAATGGAACATGATCAAGAAACTATTGCCTTTTTGGGAAATTTCGCAATAATCCTATTGCAAGAAACTTGGAATTTAACACCAAGGCATATATCAGGATATGAAGAATACCATGTAATGGCAGAAAAAGTTTCAAACTACTGACATCCTAGGGGGGGCTATCAATGTACTTAACAGTAAAATATAACTGGAAAGTAGAGGAACTGGATTCCGGTGAAAACTGGATACAAGTTTTTAAACTGGAATGTAAGCGACCCATTCACACAGTTTTGTGGAAATTACTGATTTTAAATATTTACATCCACCCGCAAAAGACAAAGAATATGGGAAGATTGGTAAACTTGACAAATTTAATAAAAACCCTACAAGTAATATATCAAAAATATGGTATGATAATCTCAGGCGATTTCAATTGCAATTTAACAGGGGTTCATTTAAATAAGAAAGGATATGAAAGCGGGCCTGAATTAACTAGATGGAAGCAAGACTTGGAATTCCTGGGCTTGGCCATTTTGAACGGGAACACAAAGGGAGACCAACCAGCGGGAGTCACCTATCTAAGTGGCAAGAAACAATCCACTATAGATTATACTATCATTAGTAAGGACCTATTGAATTTAGTGGAGTCTTTTTCCATAAAAATTCGGCCGGAGAGTGATCATTTTCCCGAAGAAATAGTATTTCATGTGAGTTTGATGCAGAAAAAAAGCACAGCATCCTTAGCTGTACTGTTTGAAGTGCATAATCAAAGTAGACTTAACTGGAGAGGAAAAATACGGAAGAAATAATGAACGCAGTGAAACAATACATGGGGAACAATGAGGCACTAGGCGCTCATTTATTACAGGACTGGGAGCAACTGAGCATGTTTTTGTTAGACAAATTTTTAGCAGGCTCCGCAGGAAAAGCCTTGTACGGATCTAGAAATGAACCATGGGTCAACACAAAGCTGAGAGATCAGAAGAAAAAAATTGCATAGGAAGCAAGAGTAATGGCCTCAGCGGCCAGATCTGGAAAAGACACAGATTACAGCAAGATCACAAAAATGAGAAAGGCATACAAGGAAACAGAGGCAAAAGGGGTACACACCGAAAACCTCAGGGAGAAATCACTGTGGGCTAGTAAACTACCAAACAGCAGTGAATTTTGGGGACTAATAAATAAACTAACAAAAGGATCAGAAACCCTTCAGAATACTGGATTAAGTGAGCCAGAGTATATCCAACATATAGATAACTTTTTTATCACCATCTACAAGTTTTTTGTTGTCGTAAAAGGTATTAGTTCTTGTGGTACAGATTGCCCTTTTTCCAAAATAGGTCTACCTATTGAGGTTGATTTCTGATTCAAATCCTCTGATTCGTCTGGGCATTGGACTATCCATCTGTGAGTACTTGTTTGTATAACAACATACAAACAAGTACTCACAGATGGGTAGTCCGATGCCCAGACGAATCAGAGGAATTGAATCAGAAATCAACCTCAATAGGTAGACCTATTTTGGAAAAAGGGCAATCTGCAACACAAGAACTAATACGTTTTACGACAACAAAAAACTTGTAGATGGTGATAAAAAAGTTAAAGTCCGCTGGCGCAGCAGGGCCAATTGGCCTTCCAAATGCCCTTTTTAAGCAAGATCTGGAATTTTGGGCTAATTACCTTGCTCCTCTTTTTAACCAGATACATTCAGAGAATAAGTTACCAGCTACCTGGAGAGAAAGTTTACTTCATCCAATTTATAAAAATGGCAGCCGAATGGAACCTGGGAATTACAGGCTCATTGCCTCAATCGATGTAGAGGCAAAACTATTTGCACCTTGTATTTTACAACACTTACAGGAGTGGACGGAGGAAAAAAGAATAATCCAAAAATTTCAAACAGGTTTTAGGTAGGGCATGGGCACAATTACAAATCTGGCAACATTGGCGATTTTAATTGAAAAAGCTACAAGCAAACAAACAGGCCTACTAGCTTGTTACATCGATTTGAAATCTGCTTTTGATAGAGTACCGTGAGACCGACTTTGGCTGAAATTGAAAGAGTGGGGTTTACCGCAGGAATTGATAAACACAATAATAGCTCTATACGGCAAAACATGGGCCAGGGTGAAGCTAGGAGACGGCAGCAGAATATCATCAAAGATAAAAATATCTAATGGTTTAAAACAAGGC
This sequence comes from Lissotriton helveticus, assembly GCF_964261635.1. NCBI lineage: Eukaryota > Metazoa > Chordata > Amphibia > Caudata > Salamandridae > Lissotriton > Lissotriton helveticus. The sequence continues at coordinate 83,463,902 of NC_136060.1, read as the reverse complement.
TGCGTCCTCTTATCATGTCTATTCAATCTATACTTAGCAGACTTAAATAATTATCTGCTAAAGACAAATGGCCATCCGCCCAAACTGGCAAATGAGCCAATTCAGTTCCTGCAGTATGCGGATGACATCATGGTTGTGAGCCAAACCCCAATAGGGCTGCAAAGAGTTATAAATAAACTGACTGATTACTTGGACATTTTAAGCTTGGAAATAAACATGACATAAACCAAGGTGGTGTGACTAGCAGGCCCCAGAGCCGGAAAATATAAATGGTATGTAAAGGGAACGCAAATCGAGTAAATCAGTTCATATAAATATTTAGGCATCAAATTGGGCCGAAGAATGGATTCATAGAGCAAAAAATGGATATAAAAGCAAAAGCCCAATCATTAATCTTTGCCTATAAACAGCTCTACAAGAAACTGCAATGCCCCTCACATGGTCATCCCGTGAAAATAATGGCAACTCAATTGCTTCCAACTCTGTCTTACGGCCTGGAAATTTAGCACGGTCAAGAAATTGCCATTTTAAATAAACTGCAGACAAGAGCATATAAAACAGTTTTTAATCTCCCAAAAGGAGCATCCCCAGCACAGATATGCCTGGAATTTGGCCTTCAGAACCAGGAATACCAAAGAAAGGCATCATTTGTAAAATTGTGCTGGAAATTTAGACCATCAGAACCTCGATCGCTGAACAATTTATGTTGGACCGAAATACAATCTCAATTCGATAAAAAAAAACAATTTCATGGGGCGATTTCCTGCGAACTGCCCTTGCTGTATTAGATATGGACGAAACATGGAACCGAAAGCAGGATAGAACAACATTTAATAAAGTGTGTAACACCACTGCCAAGAAACTGTCGTTTTTGGAAGACAAAAGCAGACTGACCAAATGACGCCACGCATGGGCGGTAATAAACTCATATACTACACTAAAACCGCAACCCTACTTAGTGGCGCATTTTCGGCTATCTTTAAAAAAGAGGTTCACGGAATACAGATTGGGCGAATATAATACGAAGGATTTGGTCCCTACCAGGAAAAGGAAACAACAAGCTGAAAATTGCCGGCTGTGTGGATATTATAAAGAATCAGTATGTCATTTGATGTGCGTTTGTGACTCTTTAAAAGTAGAACGAAGGAAGCAACTAATGGCACCTTTTGAGGATTTACAAATTCGTACCTGCAGGCAGGCGGTAATAAGCTGGTTGGGAGGCTCTTCCAATATCTTAATTTAACGTGGAGTAAAATTCATGACCCTCTTATTGAAAGCCGATAATGAATAAATGCAAGGGGGGGACCTATTTGGGGATTGTTTTTGAATTGGTAATATTTAAGAGTTTTACTGAAAATATGATGTTTTTAAATTGCATTTGTTATAAATTTTATTCTATGCTTTATGGTTGTGAAAAAACAAATAAAGTTGCCTTTTGACTGACTGACTGACTGATACTCCTGCAAGCTTAGGGTACAAAGGTAACATATGCTTTTGAGTAATTTACACTTTTGAGTAAGATTGACTTGCACCCACTTTTAAAGCCTATTAATTTTACCCAAGATAGACTTGCATTATTGCATTTAAAGTTTTTAAATACTTTTATGTTATCTTTCTGGAGTCTAAAAGCAACTTGTGTTGATGCTGATCTTAGTGCTCTGTTTAACATTTTGTTTGTCTTTTATGATTTTATACTTAAAATCGAATAACAAATATTGATGATAATGATGATGATGAGTAAGGTTGGCTATTTACAGAACCCAAGTGTAAATTTATTCCAAAAGTGTAACTTAAATGTCTCCATCAAATTGAAGGGTCTTGGAGCCATTCACAAACTGCAGGAGCTTTTCACAAAGGTAACTTACATTTTTGAGTGATTTACACATGTAATTTACTCTTATTCTTTTAAATACCTTTACACTCGAATTTTGTGAATAGACAACAGTAGTAAAATTACTCACACGTATAAGAGTAAATTACATGTGTAAATTACTCAAAAGTGCAAGTAACATTTGAGAATAGACCCTGCAGGTTGTGAATAGCCTGAAGCATATTGAATGCTTCCAGGGTGTTCTTCATCCTGTGTGCATCCAATGTCTAAATGCTTTATATCTATGTGCAGACCACATTGCTGTGTTTTGTAGTGTGCCAAAAGTTGCGATCTTCAACCAAGTTAGTCGATCATACAATGGAATTCCAATTGACATATAATTGCACGAAAACCTGCTTATTAAGGGTAGTTTCAAATGTAGAACTTTAACCATTATTGTGTGGATATCATGAAATATGTGCTGTCGTATTTGATCAATGAATAGCAATTGTCAAGTAAATGTGTTGATAAGAAATAAGCCTTGGCATAGGAACATGGCATCTACCTATTGTATTGGGTTCTGACTAGGATATAACGTCTAATGATTGGAGTAAAATGTGATTGCGTAAAGACTCTGAATTTGGAATGGGAGACATAGGAGTATGAGATGTTTTGAGTAAATTACCCACAATCCCCCACTCTGTAGTGTTGCATTGCATAGAAAATATGTTTGAATATACTTTTAGAACCATACGCCTTCGACTTCTTGACTATCCTTTTCACGTCTCCTTTTTTCTCAACAAAAAATGTTTAAGCCACTTTTCAATGGGATTTATTTTGAAGACCGCGCACACTGTTTATCTCGATATTTCTATAAATATACTCTACCTCTAAATGTTCTCCTTCGGCCCTTAAGGTCACATACTGCATATAGTACGATTTTAGCTAATGTGAACTGGCGGCTTCTCTAAGAAAGAACTCGAAAGGTTCCACTGAAAGAGAAATCCCCACTAAAGTCAGCTCCCAGAAGCCCTCTGAAGGAAAGACTCTCTTTGTGTTGCAGTATACGTTTTGTTCTGAGCACCTGAACAGTGAACAAAGTGCCACTTATCAGTAGGACAAAAGATTCCTTCATCGGCCAAATGCTGGGAAAGATGACAGCTGCAAAATCAGAGCCTGTAAAGAGAAGTACATTGCTTGGGACCTAACAGGAAATAATCTATTCATGTAGACTGTAATGCCTAAGCCTATTCAATTGAACTGAAGTAAGATTACCCTCCTCTAAAACCCGTCCATGTTTAATGGTAACCTTAGATGGTTTAACTTGTGAGAAGTCTGGCTTGGAAAGTGTAGAAAACAAGCGTTCCATATGAACGTATACCAAGAACTGCGGCTCGCGGAAGGGAAACGAATGAGGAATTCACTTTTCTGTCGTCTTTACTTAAACCTAAATTCATGATGCGTTTGTGTTAATATCACATCACTGCTCATCTGGGCAAATATTTATTGATACCCCACAGATATTTCTTGAGAAGCAAGGACAAGGTAAGAGGGTTTCCTTATAAGCGCTTAGAGACCCCTGGGTTATAATGCGCTATATAAATCAAATAAATAAATAAATAAATAAATTTGGGTCATTCAACAAAAAGAAGCAATATCTTATTGTAAACCTGTCCTAAATGTTCCCTGAAGCATCATACGATGTCAGAAGACACATTAAACAAAACATAAGATATCTGTAATGATTAGGCCAATTGGGTGCACAACACAATCACCTGCAGGTGAGAATACACTGCTCCCCAGTTCATTTATTGTGTTCAGCAGGTAACATATTTGAGAAATGTTTTGTTGAATGAAACCTGAGCTTCTCCTATGATGTGTACCTCTACATCACAGCGCACCAATTACCATATGCATTATCGTTATTTAGATGTGGTCGGATTTTGGTAGCAGGTGCAAAACAACGAGGTCTTGTGTAGACATTATCTCTGGGTTCTACAACCTTTTCTGTACTCAGAGCAACTTATGTTCAATGAAATGCATTGAGAGCTACTAATAATATTAGTAGTGTATAATCTTAATTTTGTTATATGTATATTAATTCAGCAATGCAAAAGCTTTCTAATTTAATAAGCTAAGCTGCACACAGGTGAGCTACTCAGAGGTAAATGAGAACTACGGTATCTCACGATCTAATGGTTGGAGAACCATTATCTGAATCAATAAAAGGATAGGGGTGCATTTAGAGGACCGCATTACAGAAGTATCCGCCAATCAGATGCCCTACATTACTTTATCATGATTCTGCACCTCATTCAGAGTTAATGGAACTGCTTTGTTTCCACGGCGTGGTGCAGCTGTCTGTGCATTAGACCTTCGTCATTATGCGATCACCATCAGAGGACCACCATCGCCCTAGTGTCAGAAGCCCCGTCATATGTAGAACAGGGCTTCCAACATACTCTTTTTCACTGCCAAAATCTCACAAGTAACAATGACCCTTATTTTGATGTTGGGATGACCGCCACTGACAGGCCATTGATTGTGGTCCGCCCAACATCCAGGGCATCAGTCCGACTGTCTGATTACAATGCCAACAGTTGGAGCGATGCTGTCGAGGGGAGCAAGACTACCACCTCTGACAGGCTCAAGGAACCCATCTGGTGCAGCAGTCAGACTCCTATCCCAACCATGAGGTTGGTGCCTGCGCAGGCACCTCCCTAGGGATTGGGATGTCCCTTTCTGACTGCCTTTTCATGGCGCTCGCACCACCATGGAAAGGCAGCTGGGAAGGGACATTGGGGACCCCAAGCAGGGTTCCCGCCCCCGTGGGCAACTGCTAAGTGGCCAGAGGGGCATTGTTCACCATAATCAACAGTAATCATATTATGCTCCGGCAAGGCTGAAGGAGTGGGAACTAACTTATGAACAGGATAAGCTTCATCCAGGAAAAACAGTATCCCAAGAATTATTAAAAATATAATGATGAATATCACAATAACCACTATTTTTCCTTTTCGGGGCAGAGCACGCCATGGTGAATCTGGCTCTGGTCTACGGGGAGCTGCAAAAGGTTGCTCCTCCTCTGGAATAGGACGGCCAAAGGGATACATATCACCTAGCTAAGAGTCCAAAACTAGACTAAAACAATACTAAAAATGTCCCAGACACTCAAAAACCGGCCAGAGGGGTTCTTCATTCTCAAAAGGGATCTTCTCCCTGTGTCCGTTAAAGCCTCACAGGCAGGCTTTTGTTGTCCAATCCCTAATCCCTCGACGGAGTCGCACAACTGCAGCAACTCAGAAGCACCGAACCTGGACCCAGACGCAATCCTAATGTTCCATTCAACAATGTCTCGAAGATGCACCAGGGCTCTTACCAGCAGTCCATCCCTATCACTATACTATCCGCCTCAGCATTGTCCACGCCTATTCCCTACCTCAGCCCTTCTTCCAGTGCTCAGTTTTTTCTTCTCACTTTTCTGGGCCGCAGATTATAACGAGTGCTCCCTCGCACTTCAGGATCTGTAAACAGAATGGGGAGATCAATAGCAGGGGATGTAGCCTCCGGTGTTTGCTCACTGTGATCAGGAGAGGCCTCACCACTTGTACTCAGAGCTGGCCTCCCTTCACTCTCATTTGGCTCGTCACCCTTCAGTGAAGCATCCGAGAAGGGAACGTAACGAGGAACTGTTTCGGTGTCGTGGTCAGCAACACCGCCTCTCACCCATTCGTCATAAGGCAGTGGAAGAGGAACTCTCTTAACATGTGAGGCATGGGTCCATGCCTTCCGGCCTTCAACTCGACGTGCGGTGCGTGTTGTTAGGAGCACTTGTCTTGGCTCCGACCACCTGGGCTCCAAGCAGGACTTCCGTTGGTACTTTTTGATCACCACCCAGTCTCCGGGTTTGATGCTGTGTCCGGGCCCCTCCGGCAGCGGCTTCAGGGTGTCTGCTACCTGCTGATGAATAGAACGGAGACCTTTAGTCAAAGCATACAGGTAATCTATCAACAAAGGATATTCAATTTCTGAGAAACATTTAGGTCTAGGGACACCCCACACATTGGCGGGCCTGCCGAATATAACCTCGTGGGGGAAACACCTGTCTTTGAGTTAACTGTCACTCTAGTGGAAAGCAAAGCAAGAGGAAGTGCGTCTGGCCAGCGTAGCCCTGTACTCTCCTGTATCTTGGCCATCTTGAGTTTCAAGGTGCTGTTGAATCTTTCAACCAAACCCGCAGCCTGGGGATGTTGGACTGCGTGGAATTTTTGAGAGATTTGCAATCTTTTACAGATCTGCTTCATCAGTTCAGCATTAAAAGATGTGCCATTGTCACTCCAGATCACCCGAGGCAAGCCGTACCTCGAAAAATACTCTTTAATCAGCATCTTACTGTCGAGATGGCTGTACAATCTTTAGTTGGTAAAGCCTCCACCCATCTACTAAATGAGCATACCACCACCAGGACATACTTGAGGTTATTGACCCTCTCCATCTCAATATAGTCCATCTGTATCACTTCAAAAGGGTGAGATGGAGAGGCAAAATGTCCAACTGGGACAGGTGTTCCCTTGCCAGGATTATGTCTTATACAAACCATGCATTGCTGCACTAAGGGGCCGATTAGGATGGCGGTTTTTCCGCATCCTCCGGGCCGGCGGAAGTGTCCGCCGGCCTGGAGGATGCGGAAAAACCGCGGCGGAGACTCCAAAGACCCACCGCCAAATTAGGATAGCTGGTGGGTCTGGAATTCCGTCCGCCGCTTTTCCGCCGCGGTCGGCTTCCGACCGCGGCGGAAAAGCTATAACATGGCAGGCGGTGTCTATGAGACATCGTCCGCCATATTATGATGTTGGTGTAAATATGCTTTTCCACGGCGGCTTTTCCGCCATGGAAAAGCATACGGACATTCACTTTGGGGGCCCGTTGCGGGCCCCCTGGGTGAAAGGGGGGTGGGGGGTGCACATGGGGGGTACCTATGGTACCCCCCTGCATTTGCGTACACAAAGCAGCAGGCACCGTGCGGTGCCTGCCGCTTTGTGCATGTAAATGCAACACATGCATTTTTAACATTGCGGCGGGTGCAGCTTGAAGCTGCACCCGCCGCAATGTTAAAAATAGAGGATGTGACCGCCACCCTGGCGGTCACATCCTAATTGCCATGGAGGGACCGCCGCTGCCCATGCGGACGGTCCCTCCTACTCAGGGGTGGCGGACGGACGCAAGTCCGTCCGCCATCCTAATCGGCCCCTTAATGTGTTCCCCCTTTGGAAATGTTCTTATTGCTTCCCACTGGATCTAACAATTTACATATTCCCCTCGCACTAATATGTGCTGGCCCGTGCGCCATTGTCACCACTGGGAGGACATATGCATCTGGGAGTAGCCATCGTCTTTTGTCTGACACATCCATCCAACATTCATCCGGGTCCAACCTCCCCCTACCATCCTTCCATGCCCTCAACTCGTCGTCAGTTGCTTTTTCCTGTATGTTCCGCACACTCTGTACAGTGTTCGCGAACATATTAACGTCCGGTACCCACCTAGCTGGTCCTGCCACAAACATTCGTGGGAGTTTTGTCCTAGCCGTTTCTTTAGCTGTTTGGTCTGCAAATGCATTTCCCTGTCCTACGTCATCTACCACCGCTTTGTGTGTACTACACTTGATCACAGCCAGTCGTTTAGGAAGTGTCAAAGCTGTCAATAGTCGTAATATCAATGGGCCATTCTGAATCTTCTGTCCGTGTGATGTCAAAAATCCATGTTCTGCCCACAGTCGCCCATAGCTATGGGCCACGCCAAAGGCGTATTGGCTGTCAGTGTAAATATTCATATCCAATTCTTCACTCAATTCACACGCTCGCATCAATGCTATTATTTCTGCAGCTTGGGCTGAGTTGTACGGGACCCTAGAAGTCTCCACCACTGTTTTCAATGTTGTGACTGCGTATGCTGCAGTTGAGGTACCATCTGCAAGTTTAAAACAGGAACCATCAACATACAGCTCCCCGTCGGGATCATCAAGGGGGGTGTCCGTCAAGTCTATCCTTCCCTTTGTCTCCTCCTCTGTCCGAAACAAACAATCGTGTACCTCATCGTCCTTTTCATCTGAAGGGATAGGTATCAATGTGGCCGGGTTCAGCGTAGCACATCGTTTAATCGTCACATGGGGTGCAAATAACGTCATCTCATAACCAGTATGACGAGCACTAGTTTAATGCTGCGTCTGTGTTCTGTTCAATAAAATATCCACAGCATGCGGTACCATTACTGTGAGAGCTGACCCCAGGACGAGCCCTGCCGATTGTCTAATTGAAACTGCAGCAGCCGCTGTAGCCCTCAGACAACTCGGCAATGCTCTCGCCACATTGTCAAGCATTGCAGAAAAGTAAGCACACGGTCTCTGTTTCCCGCCAAAACATTGAGTTAGGACAGACAAAGCGCAACCTTCCGCCTCGTGTACGTAAAGCACAAAAGGCTTCTGGTAGTCAGGTGTTCCCAAAACAGGTGCAGAACATAAAGCAGTTTTTAGTGACTCAAACGCTTCTTGACATGCTGGAGTCCAGGGTAGGGGTTCGCGCACCTCTTTAGTAATCAGATACAAAAGGGGTTTTGTTAGTAAGGCGTAATTAGGTATCCACTGGCGACAATACGAAGTTATGCCCAGAAACGCGCACACCTCTCGCTGCGTGTTAGGTACAGCCATGTTAGTTATCGCCTTGATGCGTTCCGGTGTCAGCCTCCTCCCCTCTTTCGATAGGAGATGACCTAAGTAGGTAACCTCCTGTCGACAGTATTGAAATTTAGGAAGTGACACCTTGTGTCCTTTGTAAGCCAAATGGTGTAACAATTTAACAGTTGATTCACGACACCCTTCCTCGGTGTCCGATGCAATGAGAAGATCATCTACGTATTGCAATAAAAGATTACCTTCTGGAAGTTTCAAATCCTCCAGTTGTGCTTTCAAAGCCTGACTATAAATGCTGGGACTTTCCGTATAACCTTGGGGAATTCTACAAAATCTAAAACTTCGGCCAGCCAATGAGAATCCAAATAGGTAACGGCTATCCGGGTGCACAGGGATACTAAAGAATGCATTCTTCAAGTCCAGAACAGAGAAATATTTGGCAGAGGGAGGAATCATTGTCAAGATCGTGGTAATATCAGAGACCACTGGATACTGGGGCTCAACCACCTTGTTAATGTGGCGTAAATCAATCACAAAGCGATAGACATCAGGTGTACCATCACTGGCATCTGCGGAGGGCCTTTTAAGTATCGGGAGAATAGGACTATTACAACTGTTAGAGTCCGTCTCCTCCACTACCCCTGACCGAATCAAATCCTGTATTATTTGCAACAAAGCCTTCTCTCCATCCCTGGATATCTTATACTGAGGTATCCGAGGCAGTCGGGCTCCCACCTTAACTTTAATGGACACAGGGGCAATATCCATTTTTCCCACATCGGTATCACTGCTAGCCCACAGACTCTCGGGAATCCCCTCAAACTCAGCCGGGAGGGGCTCATCTTTTGAAAAACACTGCTGCGCATGCGCAACGGAAGGACCCAACGTGAGGTACACACCATCTGGAGAACAGTAAATGGTAGCATTCAATCTTTTCAGTAAATCCAAACCCAGCAAGTTCTCGCCACACTGTGACGTTAGAAGGAAAGGGGAATCAACAGAGAAAGGGCCAACCGTAAGAGCAAGAGGTTTAGAAATTGGGCTAATCACCGGAGTACCTGAGAACCCTACGGAGATATTATTCTTGCCAGACAGGGACCTGAGAACGGGCCACCGAACTTTTCGTAGCACCCGTATCTACTAAAAATTTCTGGGGGGACCCTAACAAGTCTGCAGTCACATAGGGTCCTCTTTGATCAATATCCACAGAAACCGGTCCCATGCACTGTCCTACGCTGTCCTAGTTATAAGAGAATCCAGTCAGGTCATCCATAGTATAGGCATCGTTGTAGTACTGTCTATCTCTGCCACTGCCGCCCTCTGTTTGAAAATGCTGTCGATCTCTGTCCCCATCAAAACAATTCCCCCCCCCCGATCGCCTGCCTCCTTCAGACTGTCTGTCATCCCTGCGAAATTCACCCGACCACGTCCACTGCCTTGGCCGGCAGTAGACTGAAGTTCCGGACAATCTCTCCACCAGTGCCCCTCCTTTTTGCAGTTAGCACATTGATTTTGCCCCAGACGCTCTCTTTTCTCTCCCCTTCCATAACCACCTAATCCTCGACCAGCTACCATGGGGGGGGCTCCACGTCCCCGACCCTTCCCCACTTGCTGCAGTAACACTCTTGTCTTCAAATCCTTCGCCTTCTTTTCTTGTCTGTCTTTATTCTCATTCTCCCTATGTTCATAATACTGAGCCATACTCAGAATACCAGAAGGGGTGGATGTCGTCCACGTACTCTCCGACGCCTGCAATCGACCTGATATTTCCGGTACCAAATTTGTTACGAATCTATTAACGAAAAGGCGCAGGCCGCCATCTTGGGAAATATCTTGACCACTGAAATCCATGAAAGTCTCCTCAAAACGAGTGAAAAAATCTGAAACCGCCGCATCCTTTTTCTGTCTGCATGCAGTCAACTTATCCCAATCTACTTTCTTAGGAGGAATAAGGGAGTGCATATATTTTATTATGCGTCCCGGTAACGCTAGAATCTCAGCCTTCGGCTTCTCCCCTGGCTTTCGCTCCTTGTCCCAATCCTTAGGTTCCTCCCAGGTGCCACCCAGCTCTTCTACATGATCCGTACCCTTTACCTGTCTCCACACATCCACCGGAACCAACAGTCCAAAAAACAACTCTATGTCTGCTAATGTCATGACCGTCGAGGACGCTGCTTCTGTCAGCTCTTTAAAATAGGCAGTCGGATTCTTTCTCGAGTCGGGCAACTGGGCCTTCAGCGCTAATACCTCGCTCCTTTTCCAAGGCGTATACACCCATTGTTCTTGGAAATGAGCATCGACACGAACTCGAGTGACATTATTAGTGAGCGGGTCTACCACCTCGGGTATTTCAGGGTGAAAAATAGGGTGTACCTCCCGCATCGGATGTACCCCAGGAAAACAAAGCTCTCCCGCCGACGGCAACTCATTTCTATACTCCAACAAGGACCTCAAACTGCGTAACACATCCTTCATACCAGTATTAGCTCTGTAGGCATTATTCTTAATGTCATGAAGAATCGCTGGTGCTTCTCCACCATATCCCTGTTCCCACAACGCTATCAATGTCGTTGACATATGCCATAAAGCATGCTGTTGCATCAGTGGTACGTAATCTTTCATTGTGGACCAAATATCTTCAATTGAATAAATATTATTTCTAGCCCACTGGCAAGCCTGATTAGCCACCACCGTTTTCTCATCCAGCCCGATAGTAGAACGCGTGAGCAACTTCCGCACCTGAGTAAGCAGCCCACTTCCCGCACCCCGAGCCGGGGTCACCAACCCACCTTGAGGGGTAGCGCTAGCAGAAACAGTAGGAAGCGCGGGGGGGGCACCGAGGGGGTAGGTGAGCTCGCCGCCAAGAGGGAGACCAAGGGCGCCGTCAATGAAGAAGTGACAGAAGACAAAGCTTGTTCAACATCACTCAACAATTTTGGAGCGGAAACGGAGGAGGTGGTGGGGGCGCCAGATAAAGGAGAAGTACCTGCCTGCGGAACCGAAACCACTGCCGAAGAGGCAGAACCCGTCAACACAGGGTACAAGGGTTGCGGGGCATATGGGGGAGGGGGGCGAGCGTTCAAAATGTCCTCCATCTCATCTTGTTCTACCTCTCTAACCACATAGCTTTTGCTATACTGCAACCTGAAAAGCCTGTCTGCGCGCTCAATCCGCTGCTCATTCTCTCTCTTAGTATGCTCTCTCGCCTTCTGCGCCATTGTCTGTGCCGCTCTCTTCTGAGCTACCTTCTCCTCCCTCAACTGTGGCTTCTTTACTTCCTTCTGCCACATCCTTAGAGAATCTAACATACTCTGGCGACTGCGCCTAGCAAACAATCGGTCTTGTAAATAATCTAATTTTGCCACATCAAAAGAACCGGTCAAAGGCCACTGCAAATCCACATTTCCTTTCGTATATCTGTGCCACAAAGTGTTAAACAAAATCGGAGACAGCCCATGTGTGACGTACATCTCGAAATTAGGGGAGCCCTCCACCGGGGCAGGTTGGCTCTCAGCCAGTCTAGTGTCCGAGGAGCCACAGCAGCACCCAAGGCACCGCAGTTTACTAAAACACGGCATCGCCACTCACTCAATCTCACACCAACACAAAACTTTCACTTTCCCGGGTCACACAATCACAACAGGAAATTCACACCCACACGCAGTTGCACTTCCTATTACGCCAACACAATCTCTTCCAAACACGTGTTATCAAAAATGGGACGAGGCCCGTTGACCAAGTCCTGGGGAACCTGGACCCTACCGCTGACCAAACAGTATACACACTGTTCCGAAATTGAGGAACACATCCGCCTCCCGGGCGGCACTACAGATCGCTGCGCACTACACCACGTGAGAACCAGGACCCGCACCCGGCGAACCACACACCCTAGGGGTTTGGGTAGGTCCCAAAATTCATCCGCAGCGAGCCACGCCTCGACAGCAGTACCATCCGGTCGGATGACAAACAGACGTCCACCCAATCTCCACTAAGTCTGTCAGGGCGCAACTCGCACCCTGAGTTCCCCGAGCACACTAGCCCCAGGAGCACACCGGCTCCTCCAATCACCAGAGATGCACCGGTCTCAGAGACACACCGGTCTCATGGAGCATCCCCGCTCCCTCAATCAACAGTCGGACCACTCACCTCCTATGGGCAGTACCGACTTCTACCGTTCTCCACCACCGGCTGCCAGGACCAACACGGTCAGCTCCAAAGTTCCGCCTTCCGGACTCCGGCGCAGGATCATGAACCGAGACCTCTCCCGATCAGCAGGGCGGGGCAGCGCTGCGAGAACCAAGCTCGGCATCAAAGTGGGCACCCAGACCCACCGTGCCGACCAAAGGGTCCCCGGTCTTCTGCTACCTACTTACGGGTGAGAAAGATCCTTATCGCGGAGTCCCTGTTCGGTCGCCATCTGATAAGCGTGGCTCAAATCCACCCGAGTGACTTACCGCACTCACCTATAGTTACCCAATAATAAGTCAGCCGGACGCTACTAATTTTCAAAAGCGCTTGTACCTGGAGGCGCTTGCTCTCGGGACACCGCCACTGCCACTGCCACTGCCAGCTGAAACTCACCGCACCCGCTCCGCGGGTGCCGCTTCGTCGTCCAAGTGAGGGGCTGAACCTTGGACGCTGTAATCGGCTTGGGGCAGAACTTGGGCTGGGCGTGAGGCTTCAGCGGGGCTGTGAGCGTTTGCAGGGACTCCATTGCCCAGGAGTCCCTGCGTGACCGTGGGAGACCTTCCGGTCCGCTCTCCCTGTTGGCCCGCCCACCGCCCACAGGAGGGTTCTTAAACCCCTGTACCTTCTTTCTCCCTGGGACGCTACTAATTTTCAAAAGCGCTTGTACCTGGAGGCGCTTGCTCTCGGGACACCGCCACTGCCACTGCCAGCTGAAACTCGCCGAACCCACTCCGCGGGTGCCGCTTCGTCGTCCAAGTGAGGGGCTGAACCTTGGACGCTGTAATCGGCTTGGGGCAGAACTTGGGCTGGGCGTGAGGCTTCAGCGGGGCTGCGAGTGTTTGCAGGGACTCCATTGCCCAGGAGTCCCTGCGTGACCGTGGGAGACCTTCCGGTCCGCTCTCCCTGTTGGCCCGCCCACCGCCCACAGGAGGGTTCTTAAACCCCTGTACCTTCTTTCTCCCTGGGACGCTACTAATTTTCAAAAGCGCTTGTACCTGGAGGCGCTTGCTCTCGGGACACCGCCACTGCCACTGCCAGCTGAAACTCGCCGAACCCACTCCGCGGGTGCCGCTTCGTCGTCCAAGTGAGGGGCTGAACCTTGGACGCTGTAATCGGCTTGGGGCAGAACTTGGGCTGGGCGTGAGGCTTCAGCGGGGCTGCGAGTGTTTGCAGGGACTCCATTGCCCAGGAGTCCCTGCGTGACCGTGGGAGACCTTCCGGTCCGCTCTCCCTGTTGGCCCGCCCACCGCCCACAGGAGGGTTCTTAAACCCCTGTACCTTCTTTCTCCCTGGGACGCTACTAATTTTCAAAAGCGCTTGTACCTGGAGGCGCTTGCTCTCGGGACACCGCCACTGCCACTGCCACTGCCAGCTGAAACTCGCCGCACCCGCTCTGCGGGTGCCGCTTCGTCGTCCAAGTGAGGGGCTGAACCTTGGATGCTGTAATCGGCTTGGGGCAGAACTTGGGCTGGGCGTGAGGCTTCAGCGGGGCTGCGAGCGTTTGCAGGGACTCCATTGCCCAGGAGTCCCTGCGTGACCGTGGGAGACCTTCCGGTCCGCTCTCCCTGTTGGCCCGCCCACCGCCCTCTACGTCCACTACATCTAGGATCAATACTCCCGCAGCGCGGGACGCAGCTCGGGGCGAAGACCGGGCTAAGAGCGGGCCGTTTAAGGCCGTTCGAGGCCGATTGGGGCCGGGCTGGGCCACCCCTCTAATCTCTAGCTCACAAACCAACCACAGAAACCCCTCCATTGTTACAGGTATGTCTCCTAGAGGTTCCAGGAGTAAGACTGCGGCAAAAAAAGGGCAACTAACTGGCCCTCTAGACAGTTTTCTTATAAAAGAAAACTCTTTTATAGATCAGAGCATTAGCCTTATTGAACGAAGGGTATCCCAAGATCTTCTGGAAGCTAGAAGATCCTCAATGGGTCATCTGGCAACAGCTAGAACGCCGATTCCTCAAAAGGATCAAAGACTGAGTGAGGGTGGGAACAATAAAAGGCAGAGTCTTCCAAACACAGTGGACTTATCGGTCTCGAAACTGTCACAACTTTCAGAATCACAACTAACATCTGACTGTGACCTGGAAAAAACTCCAGACCTAGTTCCACACCCCACCCCTGAGGAGGTAAGACAGGCAAGAGGGAGGAGAGAGGGAGCTATAAGGAAAAGAAATCATCTAGCAATAAGTAAAGAACTAATGACTCAACCCACCCCAGTCACAACAGAAGAAATAGGGAACACCCTTAGCTCCCCTTCATCGGAAAATCCGAACAGGCATACTGCGATGATACATCACGTACATGAGGCCTCACTTCTCACAAGCCTAGTGTTAACATCAGAGGATTCCCTAATAAAGGAACCCGAACATAGTTATAACACTGACTTATTAATTAAATTCAGAGACCTCTTACAGAAAACCCTTGCACCGATTCAAGTCACTTTGACAAAATTAGAAAAAGCTGTAGCTGAACTCACAGCCCTGGTAAAAATAAAGCATATCCCTAACCATATTCAAGAGCAATCCAAAGTACAGAAGCCCGGGGTGGCTAAGTCGTCAAACCCAATCCCCGTGCCTCAAGCTAAACGCTCGACCCCTGTCCCCACAATAGTACTGAAACCCACAACCATGATAGCGTCTAACAAAAAAGCAGATGAGATTTTGCCCGCAAATATCCTATCAGGAAAAAATAGCACTCCTTGTAACACCGCCACCACAGATATGAAAAATAAACAAACCCAACCTAGACAACCCCAAACTTATCGAGAGAGGGATAGACAACAACAGGGCGATACACGACCAGTAACTCTTCCACCAGAAGCGAGTCCATTTGTTGTTATTATGACCGGTGTCCCAGAACTGACGGACCAAAAATTTGAACCAAACTGGTCCTTAGAAAACAAGATACAGCATTGGCTTACTATAAATCGCCCACCACCTGCCTATTGCTCCACCAGAATTTTAATGGTTAGAAGAGCCCCCTGGGTTGGCCAGGGTAAAAAAACAATACAGGGCGACTGCATTCTAATTACTTTTGAGGACCCTAGAATAGTGGAATATATCTGTTCAGAGGAGGATTTAAACCTAAATGGGGGGATAGGCATAAAGCGCCTCTCTTTCTTTTACCCACCTAGATTTCCGAACGGTCCCTCACAAAATGATGGACCCTGGTATACAGTGGGTCCTCGTTATCGAGGAAGGGAAAGGGAAGAGTGGAGAGGGCAAGAGCAGTGGAGAAATTACAGGGAACCACCACGTTGGGAGGGTTGGAACGGAATACCACTAACAAATAGGTATAGTGGCCTGGAATGCGTGGACTGACCATCACAGCTAGATGAGCAGGCCCACAAACCCCCAGACCATCCCCCAACCCTAGATAAACCTCCAATTTTTGATGATTCCGTTACTCTTGGCAACACAAAAATCGAAAATACCCCCGATAATGATCCTCCATCTTTGTCCCTCATCCCCTGGAACATCGCAGGGTTGCGACCAAAGGTTGAGGATGGGAGTATCATGCATCCTGTGGACAGACATCATATAGTCTGCTTACAGGAGACATGGTCGCCAATAGAACTCCACCTGATGGGTTACAAGACGTACTTCTCTCCAGCAGTTGTGGGACATAAGGGTAGGCCAAAGGGAGGACTAATCATTTATATAGCTAATACCATCAAAAATATAAAAATAAACATTATTGAACTGGAACATAATTTCCAGATCATTTGTCTTTCCCTACCCAAAAATGAGTCTGTTGTCCTAGTCAACTTTTACAATAACCTCGAGGAATCACAGCTCCAGAAAGTGTTGGCACACTTGCATGAGAAATTAACCACCCTAAGGCAGAAACAAGGAGCAAAGGGCTTAGTATCTATAATATGGGCAGGGGATTTCAACCTGCATTACTATACTCAGCCAGAGCAAAAATGTGCAGGAATGATGACAGAAGAAGGTAACCCCATTACTCACTTTTTTCACAATAATATTGGTGGAATAATGAACGACATTCTATCAGAACTGGAGCTACAAGTAGTAAATACTCCAGATCATAGAACTAATTCTTTAGAACCAACATATGTAGGAAGGGGATTTAGCACTACAGTCGACTATATTTTAATATCGGCTAGCTTACAAACTAGAGTCAACCAGTTTGAAGTTTTACCTAACACCTTGAGTGATCATTCCATTCTTAAATTGGAAATGCTCCTAAACTATCAACAATCCCTACCTGTGACATTAGCTAGTGCACTGACCCAGGATAATATAAATCTGGGCCAAATAAACGGGTACACAATAAAATGGGGAAAAATAAGTCCGGGGGAACTTACTAAAGATCTGATGAAACTGGTTTATCCCCAAATCAAGAAGTGCCTAGATATACAGACAGAAGACGAGGAACTTCTTAGTAATTTTGCCCAAATCATGGAAGAAACCAAAACTCTACTCACAGTAAAACATAAACTAGGCCCTCGACAAATGAAAGGATGGTTTAACCACGAATGCACCCAGGCTCACTCAAACCTCAAAATAGCACTAAATAAAGATGAAAGGGACCCCCACGTCATATCCACACTAAGAAAGGAATACTTTGCCATTAGGAAAAAGAGAAAGGCGGAGCTAAAGCAAGCTTTGTGGGACGAGCTCCACTCTAGTGCCCAGGAAAAAAATAGCCAGGCATTTTGGAGAGTAGTAAGAGCCCCATTTCTAGCCGATGATAAAATCCCAAAAATTGAAGTTGCTATAGACGAGATAGAATGGGTGTCACACTTTACAACATTTTTCCAAAAACAACTAACAGAACAAGAACAAGAAAAAGAAGAAGGAAACTTAGTAGTTCCATCCTACCCTTTCCAAATAGACTTTGAACTTTCTGAGGTCATTTTGGCCCTGAAATTAAGCAAAAACGGAAAAGCCCCAGGACCAGACGGAGTCCCGGTTGACTTTTTTAAATATAACATAGATCTCTGGGCCCCTATCATCACCAGGGTATGCACGGCTGCGGCAAAGAAAGGAATTCTGGAGTCTTGGACAAGGTCCGTGATGGTACCGATCTTCAAGAAGGGCAATCGACAGGACCCCACCTGCTACCGCCCAATATCTTTATTGGACTCATTGGGAAAGATAGCAGGTAGGGTGATCCTGGAGCGACTCCAAAAATGGGTGGAGCAGAGAGGTATCCTGTCTGAGTTACAATTCGGTTTCCGGGAGGGGTTCGGCACTCTGGAACAAGCCCTAAACCTTTTAATCATCATTGGAAAATATATACACGCAAAGAAGGACAAACTATATATGATCTACGTGGACTTGTCTTCCGCATTTGACTGCGTCTCTCATACCAAATTGTGGTCCCTTTTGTCACAAATGGGAGTTGACTTACCACTCTTAAATTTTTTGAGAGAGATGTACTCCAAACCCTCTGCCAGAGTCCGCTACGGCACAAATGGAGAGCTGTCAGCGCCCCTTAGAGTGGAGCGTGGAGTCAGACAAGGATGTGTCCTGGCCCCCTTCCTCTTCTCTCTCTATACTAACAACTTGGAGATTGAGCTTCTGAGGGGTGCCCAGGACCTCCCACAGGCAAAAAAACGCCCGATTCCCGCTCTACTCTATGCGGACGACGCCGTCTTGCTGGCGCGGACCCCCCGCGAACTTCAGAGGATACTCAACAGATATTCTCATTTCATAGGTACCCTAGACCTTCATATAAATGTGAAAAAAACTTTTGTGATAACGGCAGGGACCGGGAGAAAACACCCTAAAGATTTAATTCTTAAAAATCAAAAAATAGAGTTTGCTACTGAATATTGCTACTTAGGTATCACAATAGATAACAAATTGTCCTGGAAAATGGCAGTGGAAGCAAGGAAACATTGTTTTAAAAGAGCGATAGCGGCATTGGTATCTTTCTCGCAAAAACTGGGAAAACGACCACCTCTGGAATTACTAGCCATTTACAGAGCTAAGTGCCAATCAACAGCACTATATGGAGCTAGCGTATGGGGCCATATGGATGTCTCTTCCCTGCAAATTGCAGAAAATAACTTTCTGAGGTTCCTCTTAACGGCCCCAAAACGATCCTCTACGTATGCATGCCATGTTGAACTAGGCGTCCCGTACATTGAGGACTTGGCAAGAATACAACCGCTACTCCTATGGCGCCGTATTTGGACCTCAGAAAAAAACGCCCTTACCAAGACAATAGTGGCAGATGCTATGACACTAGACCATGCTCTAAAAATAAAATGGCTAGCTTACATTAGGAACTTTTTTATTGACCTTGGAGTCGAAAAATACTATTCTATTCCGGAAAAAATCAGTGAACTCACAAAAAAACAACTACAAACACTAGCCCTGGGACATTTGCAAAATCTGAGACTGCAAATCGAAGTAGGCAAACCGTCTGTCCAACATGCTGTCATGGTCCAATCTACTTTTACTATCCAGCCTTATTTAAATCTTGAAATCAGTGCTTCTGATCGTTTTCTTTTGGTAAGATTTAGACTAAACCTTTTTCATAGGCTAGTGGCATTCCCAGTACCAAATGCATGGGATACGAGTTTACCCCTGTGTCCCTGCGATGAGAAGTCATTTCAAACCACTTTACATACAGTTTTGTTTTGTAAATTTTATCACGAACATCGTAAACTTTGGTTATTGACCCTGTTGAAATCATGGGGATTCAGGCAGTGTCGCCCTGCTATGTTAAGCTTACAGCTTTTGGATACTGAAATTACCTGTTACCATGTTCTTAATTTTTTTAAATGCATATATAGACATAGAAAAAATCTGTAAAATAAGTCTTCTTAACTTAGAGTATTTGTAAATAGTCCTCTGAAAACTTAGCAATGTCTATGAAATCATTCTGCATTTTTAAACTCATGTTTAAAAAAAATTTTTATGATTTACTTACTATGTATTAATACTGCTTTTATGGATTTCTAACATTGAAAGTCCGAATAAAGAATTTATAATAATATAATAAAGTCAGCCGGACAGTGGAGAAGAATGAACAAGGTAATTTTATTAGGCCACAAACTCCCATATGAGTGGGCCCCGTCCGACCTCATCCCTAAGAATGCTCCGAGAGGACTGACCCATCCCAACACAGCAATACATTATAACAGGATACAGTAGAGTAAAACACGCCCAGTCTGGAAAAATACTGGACCCCTAGAAGAGCGAACAATAGCCTCACACAAGAGGCATCTGCACCTGCGATGGTAACATTTCTTATCTCGACCCAAGGCCGCGGAGCCAGGCCTCAGCGTCTCCAGCATATGAGAACACCACTGATAATGAATTTGTTATAGTTTCGATCACAGTTAGCTGAGAAAGGAAAACTACTGCGTTAGCATTTCTTTTCTCTATTCCTACGGGAGGGGGGAGTGAATGTGACTCGCACGCAAAGGGAAACACTCCAAAATGGTGGCACACAAGCTAAGCTAAGAGAACATGATAATGTAACACGCATAGATGAATTTTAGATGAAGAATATGAACGTAAATGCATAAATGAATATACCATTGATTAGACACATCCTGCTAACTCATAAACGAAAATGCAAATGTAAATGTAAATGTAAATGGGCGGGGCATCGGGAAATGAAACCTATGAACACTGTAAAATATACAGGGTGAGACCGCCAGGGTGGCGGTCGCATACTAATAGGCATGGCAGTACCACAGCACCTCTGGCTGTCGGTCCCGTTTACTGTTGCGGTGGCGGGTGCACAACATACTGGGGCCAAAATTTGTCAACACTGCCACATGTTGCCGCTGTGTTTCTGGTTATAACAGCACAACCACCACCGCTGTTTATCAATTCAATATATGTTGGAAAAAATTACTAACACATGCAGTTCAACTCATTGTTGAAGCTTTGGGGGCTGGACTACATTAAATTTCAAGCTTGTAGGTGTGTGATGGTTAGTATTGTGTTGGTACTGTCATTGGCAGTGCTGATAGGGGTGATGCGGGGTTCAAGCTGCAGTCGCATCTTGATGAGGGCCCTGGCACGTATTCATTTACAAACTAAGCACTGGCAAGAAATTATGCGATTACCTGTTGGTTCAAGTGAAGAGGCATATTGACACAGTGCTTGAAAATTATATTGTACATTTTCTCTTTAATGCTGTAACTTGCTTAAAAACTTGAAGCGAAATTAATGAAAAGGAAAATCACTACATGCCGGTTGAGAGTTGTGGTGACCGGTAGGCCTTCAGTCCTGTACTGTACTGCAGTGCTGAGTAGATTTAGAGGATCATTGCACTCAACAAGCATTGACACAGGCCTTGATTGGATGACCACAAATCTGCAGGTGTAATAGAGGTTTCTCTGACATGGAATATCATTAGCAAATTAGTGCTATAAAGGAGGCCAGCTCTCATGCCGACATGCAAAGAAAGTTGAAAGGGCATAAGTTACTTCCTGAAAATGCCTAAACTCGGGGAAATGAAGGTGATAGGAAATGTTTAGGGGCAGGGGCTATGAGCTAACTGATTTGAGCAAACCAAAAATTAGAAGACACAAACTGATGCTGGGGGTAGACAATCATCATTGTCACTCTTAGGATATGAAAAAGGTTGCTTCAGTTATTCATTAAATCTCTACTTATCCAGGTAACTCAGTCCAGTTCATCAATTCTCTACATGATTACATGGCTGATTATTTGGACTGCATCAATGCAGTCATTTGGCTGCATTGATAAATGATTTAATTTATTGACTAAAGATAAGGGCATTTCGTACTTTTATGCAAAGTGTGGTTGCTAAAACTCAAAAGATTCAGTTTACCTACCATTTGGTGAAGGGGAGACAGACATTTTAGTTATCAATGATCAGGTCTTCATTGAAGACCATTTTGCACTATATTGAATTGTGTTGTATTTCATATGGTATTTCTAGTCAAATGAAAGTAGAGCACTGTACAAGGCCAAAGACAAGCATAAAGTCTACAAGTGATGGGAGAGGTAGATGGGTTGCGGATGGTCAATGCATTGTGATGTAGTAGTCTTTAAAGAGGTAAGCCTTCAACTCTTCTCTAATTTCGAATAGTGTTGGGGCAGTCCTGCTGGCTACAGGGATAATGTTCCTGATCCTGATGCACAGATGTAAAAGGCCTAATTTTTTTGTTTTTACACGTCCTAGTGTCAGTGCTTCATCCATCATTTCCTTCTGTTTGGTGTATATATAATTACATATATATATAACTACTCGACGAATACGCGTGGCACAGAGGCATACACACTTGTCTTCTGCATTGTCCAATCAACACACCCTTCATATGACTCACCAACTTACAGCATTTTCTGATTGACGTCCACACTGAGCATTTACGCATCTAGACCTGTTTACTCAACAGGCTGGTCACAAGCCCTGAAGAGTCGATGTGTACCACAAACACACGACGAAACACGTGTCGGCTGATTGTGGCTGATTGTGGACCGATTAAAAACAAGCTACCTTGAAACACACACTCAAGATTCTGCATCTGTCCGTTTATTATACTGTTGTTGGGCTTTGAATTTTACTGCTTAGAGTTGGCAAACTCTATGTTTTTGTGTGCGAGAGCATTGCTGTATCCCTTCCAAGCTCATGACGAGCTGAGCTCGTCATGAGTTGCGCCGCTCGCATGGTCATGACGAGCTCAGCTCGTCATGTAACACGTTTTTTTTAAAACGCCGCACAGCGCGAAAAAAGCCGCCGCACGCGTGCGGTTAAAGAGATAAGAGGTACATAATTATTCGACTCTAAGGAGGTGAGCACATATATATATACATACAGTAACAGTAGCATATGGTAAATATCAAAATATAGCTTGGTCTCAATGTGTACCGCCAGTCCTGATTCATATCGTAGAGCATTTATCTCCATTGACGCCGGTACCTTTCCCTTCTAATTACATAGATGTTCA
Organism: Lissotriton helveticus; assembly: GCF_964261635.1. Taxonomy (NCBI): domain Eukaryota; kingdom Metazoa; phylum Chordata; class Amphibia; order Caudata; family Salamandridae; genus Lissotriton; species Lissotriton helveticus. Next base: position 83,441,306 of record NC_136060.1, on the reverse strand, counting down.
GTATTGGAACATCAATATTTCAGTTTTAGTAATGAGTTGTCTTACCTATGTAAGGAACTTACTCATCAGGAGGATCTTCGCTTCCCTCTTAAATGTAGCTGTGTTTCAAATTTTCCTAATGTTTGGAGGGAGTGAGTTCCAGATTTTGGGGGCTGCTCCTGAGAACGCTCTGTCATAAGTTTTCTTCTTCCTGAAAATGGGTGGTCTCAACAACAGCTCCTTGGCACTTCTAGCTGGTCTGCTTCCTCCTGATAATTACATTTTCTCGGCGAGGTATCTTGGTGTATTGTAGTGGAGTGCTTTGTGGGTGATACAAGCTATTTTTAGCAGAATTCTGGCTTCATAGGGTAGCCAATTTAATGCTTTCAGGTGAGGAGAGATACGGTCGAATTTTCTAGATCCGGTGATGAGTCTTGCCGCTGCATTGAGGCATGCTTTTAATAGTGCTGTGGAGATTTTTGGTAGACCGGCTAAGGTAGTACATACATATTCAATACTCGAGATAACTAAGGATTGGACTGCCAGTTTGAGATCCGCCTTTGAGATGAATGGTTTCACTTTTCTTATGTAGTTCAAATGAAAGCGGGCACTTTTGCCATTGATTTAATGTGGGCTTTCATGTCTAGATTCTCATCTAATGTAATTCCTAGTGATTTCGTTGAGTTAATTAGGGTAGGGGTGCATTTTAGTACTGTCACCAGCTTGGTCCATTCCTTCACTTCTGTATGGTTCTTTGGTGGCGAAATTAGTAGGAATTTTGTTTTGTGTGCATTTAGCTTCAGATGATTGGTCGTTAGCCATTGCAGTGTCATTTTTAATGCCTCATTCATTAGCTTGATGTCTTCCAGAGACGCGATCTTGATATATATTTGCGTATCATCTGCGTACATGTGATAGGATATCTTTGAGTTTCGAAGAATTTCTGTAAGAGGTTCGACATACAAGTTGAACAGAGATGGAGATAGATAATGTAGATCCTTGGGGGACTCCAATTGAGTTAGGACAAGATGGTGAAAGTGATTGGTTGACCAGGAATCTTTGTGTTCTGTTCTGCAGGAAAGATTCAAACCAATTCAGTACATTTCCAGACATTCCCATCCTGTCCTAGAGCCTGGTGAGTAATGCTTCGTGATTTACTGTGCCAAATGCAGAAGACAGGTCCAGGAGGATCAGTAGGCATGTTCGATTTTGGTCTAGGGCCTGTAGTGCGTCATCGACAATATGAAGGATCGCTGTTTCCGTGCTATGTCCTGTTCTGAATCCTGATTGGTAGTCGTCTAGGAGGGAGAAGTTGGTGATGTGCCGGCTCAGTTGATCTTGCACGCACTTCTCGATTAGTTTGGCAAGTAATGGAATATTGGTCACTGGGCGAAAAATATTAGGATCCGCCGGGTCCGCTGTAGGTTTTTTGATGATGGGGACGACTTGACCTGTTTTAGGCAATCTGGGAGGATCCCTTGGGATAACAAGGCATTTATTATTTTGGTCCAAATTGGAATCATAATATGGCTGATTTCTTTTAGGCATTTTGACGGGAGTGGGTCGTTGTAGTGGTTGTTAGGTTTGATATCGGAGAGTGTTTTGGTGATGGTATTTTGGTCGTATAATTTGAAGGTATCCCAATGTGCCTTGTTTTTTGTACTATTATCGGCCATTTTCGATCGAGTGTCCATCGTTGATGGTGGTTGGTTGGGGAGGTTGTCAGCTGCGCTTTTGAGTTCTCTTTCAAGTGAAAAATGTCGCAAATTCTTCACCGCTTATTTGCGTTTTCGTAGTCTCTTGGGTAGATTTGGCTAGCTTATTGGATTGTTGCTTTAAGATTTCAAATAGTTTCCGTGGTCTGTTTTTGGTGTTATCCAAATCTGATCTTATAAATTCTTTTTTGGAGTTGAGGATCTTTTTGTTGTATTCGTTTCTGATTTTTCGGAGGGCTTTGAGTTTAGGGGATGATCGGTGTTGCCTCCATTTTCTTTCAGCCATTCTCAGTTTTCGCCTGTCTTCATTCAGTGTCCCATTAAACCATGGATTTTTTATCTTCTCTGTGACTCTTTTCAGTTTTAGTGGCATGGTGGTGTTGACAATATTCGCTACTGATGTAGTGTAGTGATATGTTAGATCATTCACATTCTGAAGGTTATTAGGTGGATTTAGATCCCTTTCACAGCTTTCTATTAATAGATCAATATTTGACTCTTTTGTATCTCGAGTCCATCTTTTAAGTTTGATGGGTTGCGTGGTCTTGATCTTTTTCACTGTGGGAATCATGAAAGTTATGACATAGTGATCTGACCAGTCCCACGGCGCTATTGAGAGGATTGAAGTATCTTTGTTTCTTGATATTATCCAGTCTAACGTAGCTCCTTTCGAGTGTGTAGGTTGAGTGCATGCTTGGGTGAGGTTTAGCTCCGTTAGGAAGTCTTTGAGAGCGTTGACCTTGCAGTCGTCCCAGTGTAAATTAAAATCACCTAGGAATATGTTATTGGCGTCGGTGTTAGAATTGGCTGTTATGATCTCCATTAACTGATCTATGAACGTGGCGTTATCTCCTGGTGGGTGGTAGAGCGCATGTAGGTTGCACCTTTGATTGTCTGCTGATCTTATATTGAGACCTAGATATTCACAGGATTCTGGTGGGTCGGATTGTATTTGGTTGACCTCTATATCCGATCGGTGAATGCAGGCTATGCCACCTCCTGCCTTTTTTAGTCTATCTAGTCTCACAATGTTGTACTGAGGGGGTACTAAGAGATCCATGATTGGAGACGAGGACTCTGACAGCCACGTTTCTGTAAGGATTGTCAAGTCAATTTCCTTGCTGAAAATGAGGGCCACTATGTTTGATACAAGTTTTGTTGCAGACCGACAATTGAGTAGAAGGCATATCAGAGGTTTCCCTGAGCTACTTAGGTTCGGATTTTGCGATTCTGTTAATAGCTGGACATGTTGTAGATTGTTAAGGTTGGGTTTTCTTTCATTCTGTCTGGATGTTCTATTAGGGTCGATCGGTACTGTTTTAATTTCCTCCCCTCTAGTGCGGTCTGATGTCTCATATGTTCGGAGTAAGGGAAGGGTTTCTTCTTCCGACAAGTAATCACTAGTCCTATCTGGTCGGTTGTGCCTACTTGCTAATGGCATGGCCGTCTCATTGCTCTTTCTTTGTGACAATGGCATGGCTGTCTCATTGCTCTTTCTTTGAGATGAGTGTACTAGATCTTGGATATGTACGACTTTGGAATGAGTGCTTACCGTCATTTCAAGTAGCTTTTCCATCACTTGTAGAGTGCTTAGTGTGTCTTGTGCCATGTTGCCAATTAGTGTCTGAAGCTCTTTGATATCTCTCTGATTTTGGAGTGACCTCTTAGGTATGATTACTCTCTCTTTTCGGGATATGCGCTTTGCTTTTCTGTGTTTTTGATCTGTTCTTTTTGCCGGGATCCCTTTCTTTTTGTCATCCGTTCGGTTGTCTGTTCCATTTCTATTTTCGATGTGGGATGTGATATCTATGTTTTGTGATATTAGGAATACGCTTGGGGGTATGGTTCTAGATGTCACTTGTGTTGTACTAGAGTCGGGTAAGGAATGGTTGATATCTTCTAACTTATTTATTTCCAGGTTATCATTGAGCAACCTACTCGAATGAGAAGTCTGAGATGTGTGAGATGTCCCTTCATTGGGGAGCGGCGTCGATTCTTCCCTTTGGAACAGCTCCTGGTCGTGGCTTGCATGTCGTGTAGACATCTCTGTTCTTTCCTGTGTCCTCCTCAGATATTGTCATTCCTTATGCAATTTTGTCCCCTAATTGTGTAGATTGATCCTGAGGGTCTCCAGTTATTGTGGCATCTCTGGTGGTAGTATTGTTGGTGTCTGGAGTGTCTTCTTGTGGGGTCTGGTGTAGTTGACATCTTGATTTCTCTACTGAATCTTTTAAGGTCGAGAACACGTTGTCGAATTTATCTAATTCGCTGTTGGCTGCTTGTATAAGCACTATTCCGTTTTTATATATGGTTATGCATAGGTTCGCTCTACATCTTGGTGACGGTGTGATCTTAAGTTTTGAGCCATGTGGGATATTGTTTATAGTTTTTGTGATGAGCATTCTTGTAATGGCATTGCACCATTTAGCCGTTTTTCTTGTGAAGAATATCAAGTCATTTACTATAATGCCTTTATCTATGCTAAAGTAGGGGTCAGAGATCAGCGTGTCCGGGTTTTTCCTCATGATGTTGTATTTTTGGATAAATTGGTTGGATATTTTATGGCATGAGCATTCATGCCTACTGGCTCTAAGAAGCTTTCGTCCATGTTTGTTCCTCGTTGATACCTTGTGGTGTCTCTTCTCTACTTGACTGCTAAAAAACATAGGTTTTACAGATGGTAAAGTTAGGAATTAGCATTTAAAAAACGTTTGAAATTCACTAAAAAAACATAGGTTTCAGGGACGTTATAGTTAGTTGAACATTTGACTCATATAAAACCATAGAAATTCGCCTGTTATAGATAGTTGAGCTAACTATAACTTGTGCGCCCGCATTGCACTGCTGATGATGTCACATATTACATCACTCATGACATGGTCAGTGACATCACTGATGACATCACTGATGACATCTCAAATGACATCACTGATGACATCATCGAGTGAATGTGTGTTTCTGTAATGTTTAAATACTTTTCATATATATCTATGCCAAGGTGTGTTGAAAAATGAGTGGATTTACAATTGCCTGAAGGAATTATTTAGTAGGTGCATGACTGACTGTATAAGTGAGTGATTGAAAGTGTCTTACTGAATGCATGGGTTAGTGACTAAACTGTGTGAAAGTCTGTATTAGTCTCTCCATTGGTGTGCAAGCAACTCCATGGGCTGCTGAATAGCTACATGAGTGTCTATACAGATTATTGATTTGTTGTCTGAGTATCTGTATGGGTCCCTGAGTGTCTGTGTGGGTGGGTGGGTGTTGAGTCTGTGCATAGATGTCTGACTGGGTGATTCAGTGGTTGTATGGATTAAAAAGTAAATCTGGGAAGGGCAGTATGGGTGAGTTAGTATGTCTATGGGTATGTTGGTGAGTGAATAAATGTCTCAGTGGTATATCTGTGACTAACTACGTATGTTTTAAGCCACTATATGTGAGTGTTGGAGTATATAAATGATTATTCGTGAGACTAGGTTATTTGAAGAGTGGGTGTATAAATAAGTGTCTGCTTCTATCAGTGAATGTATAAGACAGTAAATATTTGTTAGTATCTGTATAAATAAGTGATGTGATATGTCTATAAATGACGGAGTTGGTGTGTATAACTGTATACATGATTAAATGGGTATATGATTGATTCTTTGCATTACTGGCTAGGTGTGTGAATAACTCTATGGATGACTGCCAGAGTGTAACTGCATGTATAGATGTATGAGTGCATATTATAGTCCTGTATTGATGAGTAACTACATGTATAAGTGACTGGATGTGTGTATAGACCTAGGAAATAGTGAGTGCTATGTGGTATACGGCATTCTTCTGTGTATGGTTTCAAAAATAGTAGTCAGCATTTTAGAATGGGTGTATCAAAGTTTATATTAGAGCATCAGTATGTGCATCAGATTGTCACGTGGATGATGTCATCAGTGATGCCATTTAAAATGTCATCAGTGATGTCATCAGTGATGTCACTGACAATATCATCAGTGTTGTAATATGTGACATCATCAGCAGTGCATTGCGGGCGTGCGATTTATAGTTAGCTCAACTAACTATAACAGGCGAATTTCTCTGGTTTTATGTGAGTCAAATGTTCAACTAACTATAAAGTCCCTGAAAACCTATGTTTTTGTTTGTGAATTTCAAAGGTTTTTTAAAGGCTAATTCCTAACTAAAACGTCTGTAAAACCTATGTTTTTTTCAGTGAACTTCAAAGATTTTTTAAATATCAATTTCATATTTCAATGTTTCTAAAACCTATATTTTTTCAAACATTTTTCAAAATATTTTGGAAGTCTATTTTTCTTCTTTTTTTACTTTAAAAATTATGTAATGTTTAATATCTTCCCAAAAAAATGTTGTTTTTTTTTTTTAGGGGGGGAGGAAACAGCACTCCCATACCGGTAGCATACTGAGCTCCATCACCACACAAATCCTATCCGCCATATTGCTAAACTCGTAAATGATGCGCATTTCGTATCCAACGACTTTGTGGCACCGCATCCCATGTAATATCATATGGGTGGGGTTGCGTCCACTGCGCTTTGCGTATGCGACGAGTACACGCTGCCAGGCCATGTGTTACGTCACAGACGTATAGTATCACGCCGGCTACGCCATTCCCTTTCTTTTTGTCTCAAAAGTATATCTAAATAACTTTAAACAGTATATGAGAGCAAGCGATAATCTAAAAATATTTTAAACATTTATATATTTCTAACTGTAATACACATATATTATGATAAATATATTTTGTCAAAATCGTGTCGGGTGTGGCCTCCTTGCGCGCTCAGTGTGCAATTGCCATGTGACCTTAAAAAAAAGCATTTGATCGGTTCATAACATTTCCCATTGTAACAGTTAGACGACCCCACCCATTTTAATCATTCTCTCTACAGCGTTTGATGAGAGACACCTATTCTGCCTAGAAAGCTTTTTTGAAAAGTGTTTTCCTGTATACACATATCTACACACAACATGCAACGATTATCTTGATCAATATTCGTGCTCTGTACATTAGCCTTCCACGTGTGATTGCCATGCATCTCAAACGTTCCATCAAAAAACAAATATGTGTTACACGATGCCCCTGGTGTGTGTGTGTGTGCACATTATTGTTCTGCCTTTCAGCCTGGGTATTGGTGCACATCCTAGATCACATGTAACAAACAGTAAACAGTAATGTATAGATTTGTATTGCTGTACGCTCTGTTGTCAGGCTTTACCAGTATAGTAGTGTGTCATATGTGAGACTCTTAAATTCACGTTTGGCATACATTGCTTGACTGTAATGAGCGTTATCACTGTGTATGACGTAGCCTCACTGCTGATCCTCCCTCCATCCGAGCACATTCACATGTGTACACTTCGCGATAGCAACACTTTTAATATTACCGCACACCATTGACATGCGTGCCTGCGCATATCCACAACCTTGACAACGACATGTAATGTTCACCATTCAATCTTTTCAAACACCAGTTCATTAACGATAGTTTCCACCCTCCTGACACATGCTACACTAATCTAAATTGCACACTTTGTGAGGTCAAAACTACAAATGAAACACACATAAGTACACATCCTGGCCAGACAGGAACTGAACAACGTCCAGGTCCCCAGAATAATTATTCACACCACTAGGCTGGCCTGGCGTACACAAGCCCAGCCTACTTTCTGTATGTATAAATAGGATAACCACGACGTCACACATCCCTCTTCTTCCACTGTACCTCAAGTGATATGCCGCATCCACAGCGCATATCACAATGCAGAATAAAAAAAAGAAATGGATCCATGAGGTGTACAGCCTCCTGGCAATCAACACAGACTCTAAATTGTGAGCTCTACTGCCCGTTGTCTACGAAAGGGATCCATGAGGTGTATACTCTCCTGCAATCAACACTCCATCTGAATTGTGAGCACTGCTGCCCGTAGTGTTTGCTCACACAACAATGACAGCAGGTAAGCAGAGCGGCCTGGGTGCACAGGGCCTCCAATTGAGCGCGGTGCGAAGGGAGGGGTGGGCTGCTTCAGTCTGGCTGCGCAGGTGCGAACAAACGAGATTGCTGGGCGTAATGAGGCGATCTCTGACCTCATTCAGTCGCATCTCTATCTCATTTTAAAGACCTGCTGGACTGAACTGTAGGCCTGAGCCTATGGGTAGCGCTGTCCTACAGACACATGTTGAGCGCGATGCTACGGGAGGGGTGGGGTGCATCACCCTGAGTGCGCACGTGCAAAAAAGCGATGTTACAGTGCATAATGATGTGATCTCTGACCTCATACAGTCACATCGGTCTCATTTTAAGGACCTGCTAGACTGTACTGTAGGCCTGAGCCAGCGGGCAGCGCTGACCTACAGACACATGGCGTTGCCTTTTAGGACACTGTATTGTGCTCCCTACTAAGTGTACATGAACACAGGTTCCCGCCACTGCATTACACGCACACATTATGCTTCTAGCATGCGCTCTGTTCCTTTGTATGTGAACGTTGGTATAACATATTATTATTTAACCTTGTGTATTCTCATGCACTCCAACTCCTCTTCGAACCACGATTACCACTAACAGTTGGTAGATCTTACTTCAAAAACGAAGGATGCACCCAACTCCTATTTTCTATCAACCTTCATTTACCTCCAGGCGCTTCCACCATTAAAATATTTCTCCCTTTTCAGACGTTCCATTGATTGCCTCAAGAAAGGCGGAGCAGGAGCTAACCCCGCAATGATGTCCTAGGCATTCTGACACCTTCCATTGTGGTATCAACACACCGTCCCCGACGGGAGTCCTGGTCTACTGTACAAATATACCCCGGACTAAGAGCTTGCACCTACACAACGTGGGACACACCAGTGGTGGCAGTGAAGTCTTGGTGTGCAAGAACTACGATTGAGCACAGTACGGGGGAAGTGGGTGGGGTGCAACACCCTGGGTGCACAGGTACATGCAAGCGATTTTCCCATAGCTAATAATGTAGGACTATATTATCAAAGAACAGCGATAACATTATCACCACTTTAGCGGCAGTAAACCCCTTATTGCTGCTTTAGCAGCAGTTTACTGCCGCTAAAGCAGCGATAATGTTATCACAGTTCCGTTCCTTGATAACATGGCCCATAATCTCTGGCTTCATGTGTTTCATTTTAAGGACTCCTCAACCACACTCTTTCTCGCGGACTCCAGCGTCCTAGACAAACGGGTGACGGGAGGGTAAACACTAAGGGCTGGGTGCAGTAGACGATGCTCTGTCGCCTCCTCCCTCTCTTCTTTTGACTCTCCCACCCCTTCTCCCTTGCACCCACTCCTCCTCCCTTCCATTCTCACTATGGTCCTTTCATTTGGACTACGTTTTTTTTCCTCTTCCACATAGCACACATACTTTTGTTTAATTTTTGTCTTGCAGGTTTCCTATGCTGCTTCCACTGGGGTCCAACCCACATTTTTTTTATTTTACTGTTTCTTCTATTAAAGTTACGCTTCTATTTATTTGTGTTTTAATAAAGGTTACTTTTTTTCCAAATAAATAACTCAGTGTAATGGTCTTCTTTTTCTGACAACACTTGTCTATTATTTATTGTGAAAATCATCTGTTTATAAGAGATTTTAAGGACAAACGTATTTAATATTAGAGTTCACCTACCAAACATAATCTAACTGACTATTAGACAAATGAAGCCTGGGTAATTGTACAACTGCAAGAGTTCTATGAGTGTATTACTTTATAACACCCTAAGTACTGCCCGTGTGATTACCGAACAAATAAGGCACTGCCTAGGACCACCGAGGCTTCAGGGACTGCCGAGGCCCACCCTGCATATTTAAATAAATCCCCGGAGTGTGGTGATCCCCGGACTTCAGTTGACCTTGAACCCCCCGAACAATTAGTAAACAATACCCGGGAAGGTGGCACTACCCGAGACTGCAAAATATCTCTGTGCCCTTTCGCACCTAATTTACATGTGACATTAGGACCCCCAGTCCTACAGAGACCGCACAATATAATATTTGGATTGGCCACGGAACATTGTAGTGTATTTTCCTCCTCTCGCTTCAAGTAGTCGAACAAGTATTTGCTATCACAGGGTGGAAGCCATGCACCCACCTCACATAGCAAACACAAATGTCCCACGAATGCACACACTGGGACATTGTATGAGCTGCGCCTGAGAGGTCATCCTCCCTAGGACCATGATGTATTTGTTAGTATAAACTATTTATTAATTACTACTTACGCACGTGTAGGACTGCAACCAGAATGTAGTGAAGAAGCAGAGGAAGCTCAAAATCTAAAAATATAAATCCTACCAGAAGTCGGATGACATAGTTCAATGAGCCGACGACCCTGGCATGAGTAGAAACAGATACATGAAGAAAAGAGGTCTTCAGCACAACGCAAGCAATTTTGAAACATTAGTGAGTGATGCCTTCTTTTTACCTCTTCCCGCTCGTCGCCAAATTTATGTAGTGAAGAGGCAGACAGCAGTTGATCCAATAAGTAAATTTATTACCTGAAACAACCACCAACAGGAGCAGACAGCAAAGCAACCGTCTAATCCAGCACCGTGTACAAACTGCAGAAGGTTCCCCTAATGACAGCCCTACATTCTAACATTACATACTTAGATCCTTGTAGAATTACATACTAACATTCTACTATGACTTACATTGGAATACTACACAGAGCACATGACGTTACAGCATTTAGCTCAAGGTCTCATCCAGGAGGCTTGAGACCGGTAGGGCTAAGTATTTCACTTCCCACTCCCTATATTGTATAAACGAAAACTAACACTTCTTCCACAGGTACGCTACAGCACCCAGAGCACATCACTTTACAGCAATGAGCCCACAATTTAGGCTCACGGTTTAATTCCCGCGCCTTCACACCAGTAGGGGTGAGTAGTTTGCTTCCCACTACCCATATATTATAAACGCATAGTAACACTACTTACACACTTATAATACAGCGGCTAGTATCCTACAGTGCCCAGAGCCCATCACTTTACAGCAATCCACTCGGTTTCATCCCCAAGTCTTCACACCGGTAGGCGTAACTACTTCGCTTCCCGCTTCCGGTATACTATCAACACACAGTAGCAGTGAGTAGTTCGCTTCCCACTCCGTGGGTGGTATAAACGCCTACTAACACTACTTGCACACATATGCTACAAACACCAGACCACATTACTTTACAGCAATGACCTCATGGTTTAGACTCTCGGTTTCATACCCGAGTGTAGCACCATATCATGTCAGCATCATGCCACTCTGAGCAATACTGCACTTTCAGACCGGTAACAGTGATAACTACCTACTGGCAACCGCCAGTAGGTAATAAAGAACAATTTACAATAGTTCCTTGATTCTTTTAGCTTTCAAACTTCTCTCTATTACTGGCTTTCTACTTTTCCATATAAACAGTTTTTTTAATATTCAAGTACACATCGAAGTCAGAAATGCAACGTATTCTATCAACACACTTTCTAGAACATTCTACAACACATAGAGGTTAAAAGTTCATCAATTATTTTAAACCTAACAAATTTTTTTGCAACATTTTCTCGAACATTTAAATCCATGTGCAGGTTAAAAGTTCACAATTGTTTTAAGTTCTAACAGTGCCTTCCAAATACAAATAGCAGGTGTGGTTGAGTTAAGCAAATTTTATCCTTTAATATGTAACCAATCACAAAGATACTTTCCACAAAACGAATGTGCACCCTATTTTTAAAAAACAATGCTTTTCATCTCCCAATCCGGTACCGTTTTGTATGCCATCTTTAAACATATCTCTTATTCTACGAAGGAACTGCATGAGCTACAGACATCTTTGCATACCTTCCAGCCATACCTTCAAAATGCTAGTGTGCATAATAGGAAATAGCTATGTTTTCTGGTGCAAGAGGTAGACAGAACAGAGACATATTGACTTAGACCTAGGTTTACAAAATGTGGACATTAAATGGTTTGGACAGAGAGGATTGAAGTGGCACCAATTGTTTGACTTTAGTTAAAACCTGTTTGCATCTCCAACACCCTGACCTCAAGATTGTGCACTGTGATGGAAACGACCTAGGGACATTGACTTGGGTAGGTTTGGAAATGCTTATGAAGGCCACCTTTGGACAATTGTTGTTACTTTTGCCTCAAACTGTCTTTGTATATTCCAATATATGCCAAAGACAGAAGTGGAAATAGTCGAAACAATTTTGTCCTCAGATTGAAAAATCTCAGAAAAGAGTCAACAAAGCTGTATCTGCATACCTCAGAGATCACAAAATGGGCTCCATCAACAACAACATATGTTTTGATATGGCGGATGTTAGAACTGGGGGTCTCTAGTTGGCAGAGGTAGGTACCACTGTCCAAATAGGGACCCTTGCTTCTAGTCAGGGTAAGGAGGAAACATTCTTTAGATAACCTCTGCTCACCCCCTTGGTAGCTTGGCACAAGCAGTCAGGCTTATCGAAAAGCAATGTGTAAAGTATTTGTACCAACACTCACAGTAACACAGTGAAAACACCACAAACTGACTCCACAACAGTTTAGAAAAATAAAGGTATCTAATCTAAACTACACAAGACCAAAATGACAAAAATCCAACATACACAGTTCAAGAATATGGTTTCAAAAGAGTTCTTAAGGTTGCGATAAAATAATCCACAGATGCGTGAAAAGTTCACAGTTGCGTCACGTTTAGCCAACAGTACCTTTAGTTGCGACAAAGTTCCAAAAGCAGAAGCTGGTGCGGTGGAAAACAAGCGATGCGTTGCTCCCAAGACCCTGGGGAGGCGTTTGCGACAACCCCGCTGCAGCAGCGGGCGTGTTGCGACGAATCCGATCTGTATGGGGAGGAAGGCCACTTGAATGGATTCCGGTGCATAGGTTCCATAGGAAGTTTGTTCTCGCAAAGGCACGATGCGATGATCTCGTAGGGGCTGCGACGATCTCTGGGGCGACGATGCGCGATCCAGCAGCGATCCTCTCTCTTGCAGCACCCCGATGCGATGGTTCTGCGACGATGCTCGCAGCGACGTGATGCGGTCCGCAAGCCGGTGGTGCGGCGATCTCCCTCAGTGATGACAGGCTCTGCGACGAAGCTCGCAGCGTTGGTGATCTTCCCGCAATCATAGGATGCGTAGTCTTAGGCAGCAGCAACAGGCGCTGCGATGATGCCGACCTCCGTAGCGGCGGGAATTTCCTCGCATTGTCAGGGATGCGCTCCGCAGCGGGCGATGTGATAACTTTTCAGTTGCAAAAGTCTCTCAATCTTAGTTTCCAGATTTCCAGCAGAGGTACAACTTCCAGAGGCACCACAACTGGCCCAAGCACTCTAGGAAGGACAGAACTCTCTCAGCAGAGTTCAGGGAAGCTGGGGGTGAAGTCCTTTTGTTCCTGAGACTTCAAAAACAGGGAGCCAGCTCTTCTCAGGCCCTTGGAGATTCCTTCAAGACAGGGGACACAGCACAACAGCAAAGTCCTTCCCCTCTCCTTGGCAGCAAAAAAACAGCAGGTCAGTCTAGCAGAGCAACAGCAGGACAGTCTTCCTTCTTCAGATTCAGCTTTCTCCTTGGCAGAGGTTCCTTCTTGATTCCAGGATAATCTAATTTTCTGTTGTCAGGGGTCCTGTACTTATACCCCTAAAAGTCTTTGTTCCCTTTGTGCAGGAGGGCTCAGAGCCCGGTCTGAACCAGTTCTGGGTGTTCCTTGAGCACTTTGTTTTCCTGGCTTCTCATTTCCTTTCAGAGTGAGGAGCAGGGTCGTCAGCCGCCCAGCAGGAGGTGGAGCCAGAATTGTGGAAGGCAGGTACAGCCCTATTCGGGCCCAGGTGCTATCTCCTCCCACCACTCAAGTTGCAAATGCAGTCATTCAACCTAGGGCTGACTCAGCCAGCCTCCTGGGGAATCCCCGGCCCCTGTCACTCTCAAAGCAGACCGTCAATCTACAAACAGGCCAAGGCACACAGAAAGGTCAGACAAGAGAACAGCAACTTTCTAAAAGTGCTATTCTCAAACACAAGAGTTAAAAACCACCTTTCCTAAAAGATGTGTTATTAAATTCTGAGTTCAGGGATACGAGACTTTTATATCCTATCTTGCTCCTATGGAAAGATATGCTGGTAGCCACTGTAGCCAGCATCCCCCATGATAGCCTATGGAGCAAGATAGCCTTGCAGCAGTGAAAAACGAAAATGGCTGTAATCCATTACCAGATCATGTCACCTGCACAAGTACATGCTCTACCTTTCACATACACTGCACCTTGCCCAAGGGGGTACCTTGGGCCTTCCATAGGGGTGACCAATGTGCAACAGAAAGGGATGGGTTAGGCCTGGTCAGTGGGGACACTGAGTAGGAGGACATGGCAGTTCACAGACTGCACACAGGCACTGCGGTGGTAGGCCTGAGACACCATTTTAGGACTACTCATGTGGGTGGCACAATCAGTGCTGCAGGCCCACTTGTAGCATTTTTCATCAGCAGCCCTGGCACACCCAGTGCACTTTACTGGGAACTTCATGGTGATACAAATATGCCAATCATGTATATCCAATCATAATAACAATTTACACAGGGAGCACTTACACTCTGACACTGATCAGCAATGGCAGAGTGTCCCAAGCATCTAAACCAGCAAAAACAAAATCCAGCACAGCATCAAAAATACAAGAGGTAGAGGCAAAAAGATAGGGGGAAACCACGCCAAGGATGCCAGGTCTAACAGCGGATATATACAGAAGTGATGGAGTACACTTCACAGATCAGGGGAACCAAGTTTTCCTGAATAACCTGAAGCTCTGCATCCGCACTTATATGTAGCTCCAACTAATGAGCACAAGGGCTCTTTTTAGAGCAACCCTATAACTTACAACTTAGGCCTGCTATTTTAGGGCCAGATAACGGCAACTCCCGGGCACTCGCCAAAATGATTCTCCACACAGCTGTGGTGCAGCGGCCAGACCATCTTACTTTTCAGCACAGAGCTCTCGCTTTGATACCCAGCTCTACTCACCCATAGGGGCGAGTAGTTTGCGCGTTACAAATACTATATTGATTTACCTTCGCACTCCCTACACAACACCACCTAAGTACCACACACAAGCTACAATGTTCGAAACAAAAGTTAATTCAAGTAGCTATACCTACATGCTGACACTACTTTCACAGATGTGGCACAGCGGCCAGAGCACATGACTTCACAGCATATGACACACAGTTTGTGCTCACGCTTTAAACCCCGACTCCGGCATCAGCTCAGCTTAGCACCATGAGACTCAAGACAATACCTCACATATATTCCATACCCCAGGACTTTCACACAAGTAGGGGTCAGTAGTTCGTCCTACTAGTTATAAACACATGCTGACACTACTTCCACAACTTTAGTGCAGCGGCCACCGCACATGACTTCACAGCATAAGACACACAATTTAGGCTCACGCTTTAATCCCCGAGTCCCGCACCAACTCACCTTTTCCGCATCAGACTCTACGCAATGCCTCCCTTAATTTCCGTAGTCCACCACTTACACACCAGTAGGGGTGAATACTTTGCTTCGCATCCCCTGTATAGCACACCCTAAACACCCCACAGAGGTTACAGCGGTCCTGCCCTCCTATTTCCCACTTCCCCCCGCCTTTTTTCCCCTTACTCGCTTCAACGGAATCACAAAATGGCGGCCATCACTTCCTAGTTGCAACCGCTCGCACCGCTCGCAGCGAATCAGCAGCAAGCTCGTACTCGTAACACCTCAGCCAATCAGATGGCAGAATTCCCAAATATCGATATTTGTAATTTTCGATATTTCTCAAAAACTACTGAACAAATTTACACCAAATAAACAGAAGCGTGCTTTCTAGACCAAGACCCTTCTCCCTGCCAAATTTGGGGTAAATCCGTTTGACCTGTAGCCTTGCCTAAAGTTTCCTATGGAAATTAACATGGAGAAAACAAGTTTTGGGACCCCCTTTTTCTCTGCCCCCCCTAACGAATGACCCCCAAACTTTTAACATAGGAGCTGATATCAACAAAGAATTTGTTTTGACAATTTCGCGAAGATTTGTCAATCGGCGCCAAAGTTACTGGGAATAGAATGTTGCCATTTTCCTATGGTAACTAGGTCCTAATTTTAACTACCTACTGGTGACCGTCAGTAGGTAATACAAATATATAGTCCACTCCCGCTCACATAAGAATGGGTCTGACACTATCTATCTATCTATCTATCTATCTATCTATCTATCTATCTATCTATCTATCTATCTATCTATCTATCTATCTATCTATCTATCTATCTATCTATCTATCTATCTATCTATCTATCTATCTATCTATCTATCTATCTATCTATCTATCTATCTATCTATCTATCTATCTATTTATCTATCTGTCTATCTATCTACCTATCTATCTATCTATCTATCTATCTATCTATCTATCTATCTATCTATCTATCTATCTATATATTCTATATATATACATATATAATACACATAAAACACACACACACATATATATATATATATATATATATATATATATATATATATATATATATATATATATATATATTACCTACTGGCGGTCGCCAGTAGGTATATATAGTTAGGATTTTTTCTCTATGGGATTTTTGAAAATTCTATGTCTAATAACTTTGGTGTTTGTGGACGGAATTGGCTGAAATTTTCAGGAAAATGGAACATTTCGTTTCTGAGCAGCCCCTGAAAATTTGGGGGGGGTTCGTCAAGGGGGGGCCGAGAAAAAAGATGTTAATTTCCATAGGGCGGTTGGCCTCACTTTTAGCCCGAACGGCTGAATGGATTTGCACGAAACTTGGCAAAATTGTAGGGACTGGTAGCCCGATGTGCCTTTGCTAGGTCTCAATATATGTGCTCCAGTGGATTTTGAGAAATTAACGTTCAAAAAAATATATATATCTGTAAGCGCGCTCCGGGCAGCGCCCCGGTTCGCGTACCTGACGCGTAACGGAACTTCGCGAAGCGAAGCTGATTGGCTCTCCGGTGTCTGTCAACATTCTAAACAGTCCGGAGCGGCCGCCATCTTGTCTCTCAGTAGGATCGAGAGACAAGAGGAGGCCAAAACAAAGGGGGAAATTACCATAAGGGGGCATAGTAGATCCTTCCTGACCCCCTAGGTTTGACGTGGAGGCTTTAAAAGGGCCCCGCGGGGCAAAAGAAATAAATATTTTTTTTGTTTTTTTTGCATGGGTAGCGCCCGGTACGCGCACCGGGAAGCGGTCCGGGGAGCGTACTATAAGGAAAAAAGAATGATAGACTATGATATTTTGAAATAGTGTATGTTTATTGATTCTTCTTTTTGTTTTGTTTTTTTGTTTTTTTTGTTATTTAAGTAGCAGTATTTATGATTATTAAATATAAATTTATTTTTGGAATTGTGCACAGTATACTATAAGTCTGACTTTACATTATAATCAATTTGGTACTAGTTTATGAATTACATATAAAAATGATTAAAGACTCAAACAATTTTTTAATATTAAATATAATTTTATTTTTCTGATTCTTTTTCAAAATTGAATAGAACGTCTAACATTTGACTGTCCGATATGTCCTCTTGTTGAGTGAACATAACTTCCCACATTTGACCGTCATCATAATGAAGTAAATGATCCACAGATTCTACACATTGTAGAAGTTCATGGTCTGGTGATTCATCCATGAATTCCAAGTCAATGGGTTCAATTATTTCCTCATTGTTCATGTCTAGGACAATTTCAAAGGAAACGTTCTGTTCTCCTTGCATTTTTGTGCTGAAATTTGAATAAAAAATAAATATATCAGTAGAGATAGGGCACTGTTGGGTTTAAGTTCAGACAGGTACTTTTGAGGCATGAAGTAGTACTATTAAAAAGTGCCTGTGAGAAAGCCTATGTAAATTCATAATAATACCACAGAAACCTAAATCAATCCATAATTATAATAAACAAGCCTTTCTCAATGTCTAACTCTTACAGAGGGATAGTATATAACTATCTGAAAATGTTTTCAAATTTATAAAATAATATCTTACCTTTTAAAAACAAGTTTTGTAGTGTAGTTCCTATTATCCCAATAGGCTCTGCGCATTGGAATAATACCTTCAATAGTATAGACCTAGGACAGAGGTTAACTAGGTCTTTTACTGACGATATTAGACTTAAAGTTTTTGGTTTTGCCAGCTAGCTCAGAGTTCACTAGAAACTTTCTCGAATAGGCAAGGAGGAGTTTAACCTCCCTGGATAGACAAGAAGGGATTTAGTTTCTGACAACCATAGAACATGACAACTTTGCTCTCCCCTAATCAAGAGTGTATCTCTAGAGTCGTGTGAAAACAAAAGACAACTTATTTTACTCAGTCAGTTCAGTGCATTCTTAGTTTCACCAGATTGTAGAGAAAAGGAAGAGACGGGCGTGTTCAATAAAAGATGTTATTTATTGATCAGTCTCTTTTCTCGTACAAGAGAAATGAATCAATATTATTGCGATACTTATGGTTAAGTAAAGTGCATACAATAAAAGCAGGAGTATAAAATAATACTGCAGAAGCATTGATATGGTTTCTAAGCCATATGATATTTAAAACTGATAAAATAGATACATACATTTATACATTTGACTAATCGTACTCAACTGGTGCTTCTAACCACGCCTACCCCAGTGTACCTGACCTAAGCCTAATACGTGGGCGGGAGTAGATAAGTAGCAGTTTAAGTTAAGTTTGTTTTGCCAAGTGACTGACTCAAGAATTCTCTGCAAGGGGTTATTCAGTTCTGTACCTGAGATCTAGAATGGTTGAGGGCTGGTATCTCTCGTCTCTGGTCTTGATATTCCAGCTGCCTGCGAGGGCTGCTTGGAAGCGCCGGAGCTGGATTTCTCGGCAGGAGAAAAGCAGCGTCTCGTTCTCAGCGCGTCAGGAAGGCGCGGGCAGCGCCAGCGGGGTCCGCTCTGTGCTGGTCTCTTCGGCAAGTCTCGCTGCTCCGATCTCGTCACCACCGCGTGTGTTTGCTTAAGGCAATGTCGGTAATATTTATACCTGTAAGGTGCCGAGATTGACGTAAGGATGGACATAGATACGTCAATAAGGATGTCATACGGACTGGGTGTTAGCATATTCTTTACTGAAGTTCTCGGTGAAATCAAAACAATGGCCGCAGGGATTTTCCCAGGTTGTCATAGGTTTGATTTGTTTTGAGAACTCCGTATGCCTTATCAGGGGCTGGAGGAATAGTGCTTGCCTAATTAGATGGCAAGCGTTATGACCTAATCAGATAACGCGTTCCTGTGCCGTGGTGTGGCTTAATCAGATAACGGTTTTTGCACCGTGGGATGGCTGCTAGTTAATTATTAACCAGAACAGGGTCAGGAATAGGGGGATCGATACAGAACCTATAGGAATACATCACACCCACTCCACGCAGACTATGTCCATATTTACAAATCTAGGCATAGTAAATATACTAGTAGAGCACGTGTATACCGTACCACCCCAAAATACATCCATATGCATTTTGAAACCATGAAATATACGAAAATATATATATATGCATTATATGCACTCAAGCAGTATAACAATGCTAAATAAATTACGCATATTCATACATCATTATTAATAAAATATGAAAAGTACACATGAATTGGCTCTTAAGACAGAAGAAAAAAATGCGAGACCATTTCATCACAAAATAAAATATATATGAACATGCCAGAGGGCAGCTAATGTCTCTAAAGTTCCTAAAATAGAATTTTAGTTCTCTAAGAATAGTTTCTACTTTAAGCAGAAGATAAGTGTCCCGAAAAATTGCAACATATTTTGGGGCCGCTGAAAAAATTATGTTCCGCTGTCCGTAAACTGGTGAAAAATTGTTCACAATACTTTATTATCAAAGTTGAAGGCCAAATTCAGGGTGTTGGGAACGCCGTGTGCTAGCTTGCTCAAAAGCCATTATTTCTGCTCTGGTGAGAACATCATATCATTCAGACTCTCGAAAAAGCTGTCAACAGCTTCCTGTGAAAGTTCCATTAACTCGGAAAAAGATGTTACCATGCATTCATGAGCATGATTGCCTTCATTGATGTTTCGATCAGCATAGCTGACAGAAGGTCGTACCTGATTGATGCTGCTTTCATCTTGAACCTCACTTCCCCTCAATCGTAGTGGTGAAGTTTCCGCGAATGCCGTCATCAGGATTGGTAGCCGCTGGGGACAGCACAATGCATGAGCCGTGACCGGACCCAACAAAGTTTCTGCATCCATTGGCGCATCCGATTGTAGCGTCAGACAGGTGTCCAACACGCATTCTTCTCCGCATAGCAAGCGCCTTAATACAGGTAAAACACAGCTTTGCCACATTGGTCTAAATGAAAGAAACCAAGTCATGTTCAGGTCTCTAAGCCGGGACAGTCCAAGGATTTTAGATATCTGGTCCCGGTATCCAATGGCTAGGATTGTTTCTTCCCTTGTCGCAGGTGTTTTGTCTGTGACACGTTTGCCATAGCGAAATAACAGGATCAAAAATAGGATTCCTGCCACTAGTCCCAAAAGGAGCGGAAGTCCACCAAAGATGGAATGGACAAAGTCCGGAAAAATACCCAGAATGGTTTTAAATGGTGTTAAAGCCCCCGAAAACACTGTCTTAAATACATTTGAGACTCCACTGGTATCAGAAATATTTAAGATTTCGTTCAGGATTTCTGCGAAAGGTATGGGGGAATTAGTTGATAACAATGAATGAATCTCTGCCGTTGTCCTTGCAACTTGGAGATCATACGTTTCTTTTGATGACGTGAGCCTGGTCGGCCTCTGAGGGAGCACTGGTTTCATTCTGCTTAAAGTATCAACTCGAATGGAAGCAATTTTCAAATTCGGCCATAACCTTGCCTCCCTGTCTGGCATTGCGCTGGGGAACAATACTCGTTCACAGCACATGACCTTCGCCGTCGTAGTTATGAGATAAGGTATTCCGGGCACCAAGCTACAACATCTGCGGTCCACAATTATAATGTAACTCCCGTTCCATAGTCTCCTAAAGAATGGTTCTATTTGTGTCGCAGGTGTGCCTAGCTGGTGACATGAAAGGTTATTTGAGGACCCTTCACAGGCTCCGTGTAAACTAATACCATTACACAGAAGTGTACCGCTTAGTGACATCGCACAATTATTGCCACTAAGAAACACTTTCCGGCCTTTATTACTGACATAAGCATGTGAATAGGGCAAGTTCCATGTTGACTTAATGTACCCTTTACCCAATTTTTCGTACATGCCAGCCTGTATATATTTTTGGCAGTATTGAAACCTGAAAGTAGATATTGGAATATTAATTATTCCATGTTTTATCCATTCACTGACAGGTCGTTCTGACATTGTCAATGGTAATCTCTCGAGTTTCTCAATGCTCAGGATTGTATAATCAGCACCCTTCTGTGCCATACTGATTTGTTTATCAGTAAGGTTAAAGATATTGAATAGTGACGTTGTGTTGATTAAACGCCAAGGCACATAGCCTGAACGCAGATTTTGTAACGTCCAGCCAAGTTGTACAATAGAACGCAATTGGGACTGACCGTGTTGTAACAACAGTAAGTCTTGCGATATTATGTCGATTGCTGAAGACACAATGCTGTCCAAAGAGTATATTCTGGAGGACAGAGTCATTAACCCATTGTCCACTACAGAAAGTGATTTTTCCAAATTAATACGGTCAATTTCCCGTATTCTCTCTGACGTTTCAATTTGAGTTATTTTCCAGGCTTCGTTATAAGCTGCATATACAGAGGCTGCTATGAAGCGTTTTTGACGCTGTTTGCGCGGTCCCATAATGAAATCACGCAAGTCAGCACCATCAGTAAGTAAAGTCAGGTGTTGCTTAATTTCTGCCAGTGTGGATGTTTGTAGCCATTGAAGGCAGAGCTTGCCCACACTGTACGTGGTAATTATCCCTGGGTGTTGTCTTTGGGAATATCTTTGGTCTGGCCTTGTCAATTTGAACCCCTGCATTTTGTTCAGGAATCTGTCTTGACAGTTATTAGTATCTGTGGGCCAGATCAACCACTGTTTCCAATCAGGATGTGTTCTGTTTTGGCTTAATATATGGTTTACGTCTATCTCCTCATCTAAAGATATATTACCGTTCATTGATGGTTTAGGAATAGACGGTTTGTTTAAGTCTTTGATTTTGGCTAGGCCAAGACAGGTAGTTTGTTGAACAGTGTCATTCAAAAATATAATTTGTTCTGGGATCATGCAGGCTCTAAACAATGATTCTATACCTTGTACTTGCCATTCCTTTGTACCCCAAACACTTTTTACTTCAACATTTTTGTCCCAGTATTCAAAACCAAATGTACTCATTTGCTCAAAAAATGAGTCTGAATATATCAATTTAGTGTTTGTAAGCATGGTCTTTGTACCTGTCTTATTTGATAATTTGAAATAAAATGTTTCTGCATTACTTGTGTTGAACCCTGAAAAATATGAATATTTGTCATAAAAAGTTCTTGAGCTACCTTTTGGAGGGGTTGCACAGTGTTCCCATTGATTATAATTTAAAACATTTCTAGGTTGTGCAGATTTATGCAGATAATGATTACTATAGTGATTATAGCAGAACATTTTATCATAATTAGACGAACCCTGCAAATAATCATGTTTTGTAAATTTAGCAGACATCACTAGGTCAGACATCATATTATTAATGCTTTCAACGTCCCAATCATCAGCAACTGAGCTTGGTTTTACAAAGTCACTCAATGAGATCTTGATTTGATGTGGATACTTCAGGATTTCAACCGGACCATAGATTTCATAATCAGTATTGTCCCATGCTACCCCACCGGGTATAGGATTGGCTGTGAAGTTGACTGAAGAAAGTTCTCTTTTCTCGACGTGTGAAGACGTGTGTGGTTTAGGACCAAGTTGATTTTCTGGCTTGCTGTGTCCATTTTAGCATATTTTCCCTCAATGAAGTGTCCCAAACATAGTACCATGATGAGCCAAAGTATGAGGATAAGTGCACCTAAGGCCACCCAGAATTCAATCCATGGAGAAATCAGATAGGTTTCTTTCAGATGTTGAAAAAGTTCCTTAGCTTTGTCTTTAAAGGTTTTTGTTGATGTTTGTTCCTTTGATTCACTCAGGTTTTCAGATGAATCATTGAAGTTGATGAAGTAACCGGATGCCGTTCTGTCTATTGTTCCTATTGTTTCAGGATTGCTGTTTGCTTTATTATTGTGTTTTGTTGCAGCAGATTAGTCATTTGTTACTTCATTGTAGATTGGTGTGTCTCTGCTAAATGTTTTTATTTGGGTTTTTAGAGGTTTAAGTTCCATAGCATTGTTGCATAGTCCTTGTTGTTGTTCTGTTGGCATTTCAAATGTGAGTAGCCTCTTAGATTGAACCTCTGTGTTTGTAGCAAACCTTGGTGTTCTACTACTTATCGGGAGTCCACTTGGCCTACTGTTCGTTATCGGCCACATGATTGTGGTTTTATCAGGTCGATTGATACAACTCTGTTCTCCTTTTTACCAGCAAGGGGCGGTAGTACTACTGATCTTGTCCCGTTGATAGACAAGACAGGAACTGCTTTTCTGTAAGAAGGCCCAAATTCCTTCTTTACCGCGATCTTTTCTCTGACTAGATCCCCGACTTTTGGAATCCAGACAGTTCTTGCTGGGACAGGTGGTTTTTCTTCAGTGGTCGTTGGCTGTTGTTTCAACTTTATGTTGCTCAGGTCTTTCCTTGTTTCGTTTAAGTCCTGTAAAATAGCCAAACGATCTTTGATATCAAAGCTTTTTTCTTTAACCACTGAAGTCTGACTGTCAAGATCTAAGACCATCATTCTAGTTCCAAACAATAATTCGTACGGACTGAATCCCCTCAGAGAATTTCTTGGCAGGTTATTTAGACTACGTTGGACACTTATTAGATGTTTGACCCACCCAGCTCCCGAACCTAATACCTTTGCTGTTATAGATTGCTTTATGCCTTTGGTTTTTTCTTTACACCATCCCGTTCCCTCAGGTAGGAAGTGAGAAGAGTCCCGCTATGCTATGCTCATTTGGCCATGTTTTTCATACGCTTTAGGGCAAGAAGAAAAAACATTCAGCCAAACGTAGCATGCTTCTAGCGTATATGCCATTATAGACTCGCAAATCTTGTTATAACAGTCCAGACGTCAGCCGAGTGCTGGGGTCTACATCACAAGTGGAAACTAGTCTTTATATGTTAATTGGACGCATTAATTTTTATTGTTGATCAATTCTGTAGTGAAACGCCATGCTAATATACCGTTTCTCTCGCCACTGCGATCTCTATTGCAGTCTGGGCAGTTCTTTACAAAGATGTGATGATGCAGGCTCATACCTGGCCACCAGTACACTGATTGTAATTCTTCCAGGGAATCTTTTAGTTTGAGGTGTCTGAGACCTTCACCCATATGTGCGTCTGATATTAACAAACCTCTCCTGTCCATGTTTGGAATCACTCTGTCCCCCACTCCAGGGATTCGAGCAAAAGGAACGGAGTTTGCATCGATTATGTATGTATAATTGAGTGGATAGTTGATCGGTAGTGCTGAGCAGTCGCCTTTTGATGACGTTTTCACCGCCAGCACTGTTTCACCATCAATGCATTTTACTGCACGCTTTTTCTTGACTACGGAAGCCGATTCAGTTGCTGCCGTTGTGGCTTTCTCAGCCAATGAATTCCCTGCAACGTGAACGCCATCACGTTGATGACTCAGTGTATGTATCACGTGAGTCTTTGGTAGTTCTTTTTGCAAATGAACTACTTGTTCCCAAAGCACTTTTTGCTTTATTGTTGCACCTGTGTCATCTTTGTAACCGTTTTGAATCCATTTCTGTAAATCGTTATTGTATGATTTGACGCAGTAATACGAATCGCACACAATAAGTGTCGGGAATTCGCGATCGGCATTATCTAGCGCCATTTTTAACGCTATTATTTCAGTTTGTTGTTCTGAATTATTTTCTACTGAGTGTGTTTTTGTAAGTAGAGGTCTTAATTTACCTCCGCGCCACACTTCTTTTACAATTTCGCATGTGGCCTTGTAAGCCAGCTCTCCCCAAACTGAGGGTTGAGCTTGCCCGTCTGTATGTATTACACAGGCGTACTGTCGTACAGGCAGAATGTCAATTGGCAGAGGGTATGTCATTTCATATTCTAGATATTTTAATTCCTTTAATTCCTGATCAAAGTAGTATTTTACTTTGTCCGTTGTAATTGAATTCACCCATTGTATCCATTCTGGATTCAACGCTGTTGTTGGTAAATTACATGGGGTTGTTAATGCCTCAAAGGCTGACTCCGCTGTTCTGACTGTGATACGTCTACCGTCAGCGTTGTCTTTTTCTCTTGCTATAGCCGTTTGAACTGCATGAACAATGTTGTCTTTAATACTGAACTTCTTTTCAGCTTCTGTGTACAAGTGTGATTTGTCTGCAATTGGTACCTTTTCTCCCTCCTTAGAGGACAGGTATGTGGATCCGCATCTTCCTGGGATGACTCGAATCACAAGATTGCGTGTGTTGTCACGTGTTTCTAATTTTGTTTTAATTAACATGTCTGTTTGTAAAGATCTCAAAATTTCTGTGTGTTTTTGAGTCCAATTGATTCTTTTAAAATCTGGTTTTATTAGATCATAAAGGGGTTTGATCCTTTCTGCGTAATTTGCAATGTATGTTCTTCCGAAATTTAGGAAGCCTAGAATTGATTGTAAGTTTTTTAGTGTTCTAGGAGCTTGGAGTACAGCACATTTCTCTAGGAAATTGTCAGCCAGGCTTTTGCCTTCACTTGATAATTCATATCCTAAAAACAGGACTGTTAGATGGGCAATTCTTGATTTTTTAAAGTTGAATTTGTAACCCTCTGCTGCAAACCCAAGTATTATGGTGTTCACTCTCTTCAAGTGAGTATCCAAGTCATCATCTGTTAGGTAAATGTCGTCGACATATGATAATGCCTCGTCATCGTATGTTTGTAGTAATTCTGTTACTCTCGTTGAGAATAATCCTGGGCTATTCTTGTGCCCCTGGGGTAAACGGCAGAAACTTTTTTGCAAGCCATTTACCGAGAACGCAGTCAAATATCTGCTCTCTGGTGCTATGTTTTGACAAAAGAATCCATTAGAGATGTCTAATGTTGTTTTGTATTTTTTGCGCACTATGTTATTCATTAGTGCAGCACTATGCGAGTTTTGTACTGCAAATGTTTTGCAACATGAGTTAAGGTGTCTGTAATCAAAAACTAGACGATATGAGTTGTCTGGTTTGGAGACAGGAAACACAGGATTGTTCATTTGTGAGGTGCAAGTTTCAATCACCCCCTGGTATTCAAGTTGATCTAGGATCTCTTTTACCTGTTTTTTAGCTTCTTGCTTAATTGGGTACTGCCTCTGTGCAGTAGGTTGTGATTTTAACTGGATTTTGTGGGGAGGAGAGTCCTCATCCCATCCTACATGATTTTTATATAAAGCAGGAGCTTGAGCTACTGCCCACTTTCTAGCAAGTGTATATTTTTTATGAATTGGAATATGATTTGAGAAGGCAGGCATAATTATTTCTTGAGCTCACCTTAGCCGCATATAGGTCGAACACCACCTTACAAGTCGGCTATAAGTGGTTCTTTTACTCAATGTAAACCTAATATGACTCTTCCTTGTACGTCTTGTCTTTGTCCTATGTGTTCTGTGTAGAAAAGCTTGAGGGAATCCCCCTCTAACAGCTACAGCGCCTTAGCGTGCGCGACACATAGAGAAAATAACAACACTCACTTAATATAGTTTATTATTATTTGCACTTTTCACCCCTTTTTGGTCCTGAGGAAAGCCAGCTTACAACAAAGGCACTGGCAGAAACATGTAGACCACACTGGACGCTGGAGGTCATTGTAACTCTCCCTTAAAACGTCCTATTGCCTTTTTAACCTGCTAACAGAGGCCCAGTTCATTAAATATTGCTAATACCCTCGGGTGCTGGGACCTCCTGGATAGCATTTTAATTTCTCACCTTCACACCCCTTCACTGCACACTCAGCAACATACCAGCTCCGCAGTCACCTGGCGTTGAAGCACACCCGGGGCACATTCGGTGCCACTGTGGTGGGCCCGATGATGAAGCATGCCACCGACTAGGTCGGTGGGTGAGGGCTTTCAAAGGAAAACAGTGTTTTTCCCACATATTGTCACTGCTGACGTACCAGAGTCTCCCTAATATTTCCCTTAAACTAGCTAGCCTTTATTGATTTATATATATAAACTGGGGATACAGGCTAGCTTATCTAGTCCTCTCTCTCTTGTTGATCTGTATACTACTGAGCAGCGCGCAGCTGTGAGAGCTTCCTTCCCTTCAATATGGCCGAAAATATGGGCCTTACTTACACTGCTGAGGATATCAGCGAAATTCTAGCTGACCCCTCACTCCTGGCAGACTTCAACATCCCGGCCACCGTAGCACAAACAACGGACTGGGATTCACTTACGGAGAAAAAGAGGAACAGGATCCGGACTGTTCTGCATGGGGTCATCCTGGCACAATACTTACGCACCAATACAGCTCCTACCGGCCTTCTAGTCACCAATGCCCCCAGGATCTTCCTGGATGACGCAGCATTTCGTAAAGACTGGGCCCAGATCGCCTGGCACTGCACAAGGGACTGGCTAGTCTTAATCATCAAAACTGCCAAACGTCTATCAGATGCCATCATGATAGAAATCCAAGCAACAGAGTCCCATTTCAAAACCACCATAACGGGCTTTAAGAAAAAACTCGAGGACCAAAACCGCGAAATAGCGGAATACAAAGACTACCTAACCCAGACCAAAATTAAGAAATTCGAGAAAGACCTGAAGAGATTCAGCTATTCTAAAACTTACCCGTACTCGGAGGACGACTACACCCCCCCCAAAAAAACTTTTGACAATTCAGACAACAGCTCTGTCTCAAGCACCTCTAGCAACTCTAGCACAGGATCCAACACATCAAGAGGAAGAGGAAGACGGGGACAACACTGGCAACAACCCTGGCAAGGCCCCCAAAACCAAAATTACGGGCCACCACCGCCCCTCCTAGGCCACTTCCCACCTCCTTACTTTGGATACCCTCACATGTATCCCCAAGGCAACATGCCGTTCTTCCAAGGGAACCAAAACCCCCGGTATCCTTTTTTATCCCAGGGCAGAAGAGGCCGGGGCAAGAGACGGAACACGGGGCATGCCCAATGGACCCCAGAGGAAGAACCTGTGAGCGCCAACACAAGAAACAAAACCAGGGAACAACCGGGAACCAGCAAGTAGCACCGCAACACCCACTAGTGTTCAACTTATCTGATACCCAGTTAACAACAGAAGAAATGGAAGTACTCAACAAAGGCCTTTCATTTGTCCCCACTCCCAGGCTAGACATGTTCAAATTACACGTCGAGCTTGCCGAATTTTTCCGGAAACTTAAACTTAAAGCTTTCTTTGAGAAAAAGGACAACATCATGTCGGAGACAACCAGCACGCCAAACGAGACAGGCTTGAGAATGAAGTCCACCTTCACCCCCCCACCGGGTAGCATCCCGGTCGAAATCCTGACGTTCGAACAGGCAGTCTACACCGATATACAAAACCTACAACAAAAGGACACCTTTAACAACCTGTCCAGCAAAGATAGAAGTACCATCCAACGCCTACAAAATGATCCCACACTGGTAATCAAACCTGCTGATAAAGGGGGAGGAATAGTCTTGATGAACAAGACTGACTACGACCTCGAATGTAAGAGGCTCCTCAGTGACACAAGAAACTACAAACGCCTCACCAGAGACCCGACTGCACAACTTCAAGTCACCATCAACCAACTGGTCACCAACGCAAAAGACAACGAACACATCTCTAAACAAGAGGCGGACTACCTTTGTCCCAAAGAAATAAAGACCCCTTACTTCTACACGGTCCCCAAGATACATAAAGGTATCTCTCCACCACCCGGGAGACCCATCGTATCAGGGATCAAGTCACTCCTAGAGCCCCTATCACGGTTCTGTGATTTTTTCCTAAACCCACTCGTCCAAAAGACCCCCTCTTACATTAAAGACACCAAACACCTCCTTAGTGTGATTCAAGATATTGACTTTGACCCCACCACAGAACTCATGGCAGGACTAGACATAGAAAGCCTATATACTAGCCTACCACAGGACGCTACACTCCAAGTGTTACATGATGTCCTAATGACAAGCCCCTGGGAGTACAACACCCCCCGTAGCTTCATCTTAGACTGCGCGGCTCTGGCTCTCAAAGAGAACTATTTTGAATATGAAGGCACGCACTACTTACAGACGAATGGAACGTCCATGGGCAGTGTTTTTGCCCCTAGTGTGGCAGGATTGTACGTGGCCCACTTTGAAGACACCCACGTACTACAACCCACTAACCCTTTCTCTGCCAACATACGTATGTGGCGTCGGTATATCGACGATATACTCTTAATATGGAAAGGAGACCAAGAATCACTGAACAGCTTCATACTCTGGGTCAACCAACTGGACCCCTACTTACGCTTCACATGCACCAGCAGTACCACTGAACTACCCTTCCTGGACCTGAACATCAAACCAGACAATGGGAAGCTTACCACCACCACCTACTACAAACCCACAGCAAGGAACTCACTGCTTAGGTTTGACAGTTTTCACCCTCGACACCTGAGGGAAAACTTGCCCTACGGGCAGTTTTTACGTATCAGGCGCAATTGCAGTAACATCCAGGACTATAAACAACAGTCCAATGACCTAGTTCACAAACTGAGGGACCGTGGCTACCCCACCAGGATAATAAACCAAACCCGCAAAAGAGCAAGGAATCAAAATCGAGAAGCCCTCCTGGAAAACTACGACAAACCTGAGGAAGAACCAGTCCTCACCTGTGTAACAACGTACAACACAGCATCGAACCAAGTTTCCAACATTATACAACGGCACTGGAAAATTATCAACTCTGGCACAAGACAATGGGAAAAACCACGCATTGCCTACAAAAGATCTACCAACCTAAGAGACCAGCTAGTCAACACCAGGCCACGCACGACCAATCAGAACAGAGACAACACAATTGTTAACGCATGGGGCCTGCCCAAGATCATCGGACACCAACCCTGTAACAACTGCAGCGTATGCCACCTTACATCTCCGTCCAAAACCCTCAATCTGGAACCAGGCAAAACCTGGATGCAACGAAATTTCACTAACTGCAACTCTACCAACCTGGTTTACCTGATAACATGCAGATGCGGCCTGAGATACATTGGCATGACCACTCGCAAGGTACGCACAAGAATGACCGAACACAGGAGTACAATAAGATGTGGGAAAAATATCAGTAAACTTACAGATCACTTCCTGACCCACAACCACACACCAAATGATTTCTCCTGGACTGTCATTGAGAAATTTGACAATGCCAAAGATGAAAGATTCCTTCTACAAAAAGAGCAGCGCTGGATTTACCGCCTGGCCACACACATCCATGGCCTGAACGATGCCATTCCATGGAATAGCCTAACAGTATAACCATATCATGCCCACCTATACAACTTGGGCTGTGAGCCAGTAATAACCTCCACGGTCCTACTCAGTAGCACCTAGCACTTCATGTGAGACACTTGTGCCCCTGTCCCCCTGCATGAGCGTCCTCCCTGACCCCTTCTCTCCAGCTAGTGATCCCCCCTCTCTACTTAGTATTTCCTAAGCCTGATGGGCATTACCCATTCTCAACATAGTGGCCCAATACTTCGTTTATAATGACTCTCTGGGTAGCACATAGTCAGCGCTACACACACCTGTTAACTCACAGGTTATTCTCTTTGCCCAGCGCTTGTGTTTCTTTACATGTGCCAGAGCTTAATACTTTGTCTATTATAACGCTTGGGCTAGCGCACATCCAGCGCTACGCACACCTGTTCTCACACAGGCTGCTCATACAGCCCAGCGCTCACCCGGCGATGCTCCGCGCATGCGCATCAGAGCCCCGTTCCTTGCGCATGCGCATTGACGCGCCCTGCCTTCCGCGCATGCGCGAGTCCACGCGCTGCTCCCCTGCACATGTGCAGTTGGTTGCAGCATGATAGGGCGTTTTACGCGCATACCGCCTTCTCTTTCTACTCTAACCAGGTGAAATAGATTACGATCAGAGCATAAAAAGACAAACATTGCGGCCCAGTCACTGCATTTCGGGCGCCGCGGATGGATGAATAGGTCCTAGGAGGAACCAGACCGAACTACTCGTGAGTAACCCTCTAAATCCTGCAAATGGGGTAAGAACTTTCTCTCCCTACAGGTTAGATAGCCTTGTATGTCTCATTTTTATCCCTACAGGGTCTCTTTCTCTGCCAGGCGACCCATGAGGCTTTTTACATTGAAATAACAGAGTGAGGACTTAGTACTATTACTTCCCTGTACCTCACCTTGTGATTTCGTTTTTAGCCCACCACCCCTCACTAACGGTCGAATATACCCTCACAAGCTCTATGGAGTCCCCAATGAGCTCACCTTAGCCGCATATAGGTCGAACACCACCTTACAAGTCGGCTATAAGTGGTTCTTTTACTCAATGTAAACCTAATATGACTCTTCCTTGTACGTCTTGTCTTTGTCCTATGTGTTCTGTGTAGAAAAGCTTGAGGGAATCCCCCTCTAACAGCTACAGCGCCTTAGCGTGCGCGACACATAGAGAAAATAACAACACTCACTTAATATAGTTTATTATTATTTGCACTTTTCACCCCTTTTTGGTCCTGAGGAAAGCCAGCTTACAACAAAGGCACTGGCAGAAACATGTAGACCACACTGGACGCTGGAGGTCATTGTAACTCTCCCTTAAAACGTCCTATTGCCTTTTTAACCTGCTAACAGAGGCCCAGTTCATTAAATATTGCTAATACCCTCGGGTGCTGGGACCTCCTGGATAGCATTTTAATTTCTCACCTTCACACCCCTTCACTGCACACTCAGCAACATACCAGCTCCGCAGTCACCTGGCGTTGAAGCACACCCGGGGCACATTCGGTGCCACTGTGGTGGGCCCGATGATGAAGCATGCCACCGACTAGGTCGGTGGGTGAGGGCTTTCAAAGGAAAACAGTGTTTTTCCCACATATTGTCACTGCTGACGTACCAGAGTCTCCCTAATATTTCCCTTAAACTAGCTAGCCTTTATTGATTTATATAATTATTTCTTCGCCATGAGGGCACTCCCTGACAAATTCTGGAGGCCAGTCTCGTTCAGCTAGAAGGATGTCATAGCCCTTGGACAGATTATCCCAAAATAGTCCCCTTATTTTTCTAGTCTTATCCCCCTCTATACGCAATGTAATTTCATATATTTTATGAGGTTTGCTAACTCTGGTATCTGCAGTTTCCACCTGAATGTATTCATTCGTGTCCACTGTCTCCAGATGATTCATAAGGACTTTGCGAGCTATGCTCACTTCTGCTGCGCTGTCTAGCATTGTCTGAGCCCATTCTCCGTTTTTCAGCTGTGTTCTCAGTATTCTCTGCATCTTTGATTACTTTAATACTGGCTACCTTCTTTTTTGGAAATTGTAACTTTTTATTTGGATGAGCAGGTTCCTTGTCTTTGGACTTGACGTGCTCTTCCCTGTGTTCTGATCGTCCTCTTCTTTCCGATTTCTGCGAGGAAGTCTGAAAAGATTGAGAGGGACGTGTATCATTATCTTGATATCTATCAGGTTTCTTTATATTATCCCTATTTCTAAGGTTGTATTTTTTCCCAGAGGGCTCACTTTGGGGAGACCTGCGTCCTTGGTTCGGAGATCTTTGTCTCCGCCGAGGAGACCTTCCTCTGGACTGGAATCTTTTTTCTTTAGGATTGGATTGTTTGTTTCCATCCCAGCTCTTTTTTTGAGTGTTTAAATTATTTTTAATAAATACCTTTTCAGGACTTTCAATCAGTTGAGGTTTTACCGGTATTCCACCCAGACTATCTCTTCCTAGTTCTTCGTAGGATTTCTCTATGATTCTGGCAATTTCAGTTGGTTGGTCTGCTATATCTGTCTCTTTTAACCTTTTGCGGATCGCCACGTTTGCTGCTTCTCCCTTTATGTTGGCTAATAATATAGCCGAGACCTGCTTGAAGTCTTTCAGTAATTTCATACCAAGAGTTAAGGCGGGTTCTGGACCATATTCATCTTGAATTTGTTTTAGCACATCTGGTATTACTGACATGGATGGTACACCATGTGTTTTTGTGTATATGGAAGCAAAGACTGTACCCCAAGTGTCACAGTCTTCCACGTGTGGTGCGATTCCCATTGGAAGACAGATAGTCAGAATCCTGTGTTTTTCTACCGGGGTGGTGTCTGGAAACACCGCCTCTATTTGAGTGATTTTTTGTGCTAGCCAGAAAGGTATTTGCTCCCGTTTTGCGGGTACTTTACCCAGACAGGACTGTATGTTCTGTGGTGTAATTTTATTTGTGTTACCCTGATGAGGGTTCAGCTGTGGAATTTTAATTGCTGGTTGGACTTTTGAAGTCCGCATTACATATTTGACTAATTGTCTATGTATTTTGATTAGTTGTTTTAGCTGTATTAAAAGCTCTGCTGCAGGCATTTCTTCAATGTCTGGATGTGGTGTATATCCGGCTAGGACCGGCCACGTTGCTCCTGGTCTACCTAGTGGACCGAGCCTGGTGATGTGATTATTATGTTTTAGGGCGCCATGAAACAAGAGCAGGTGCTCTTGGAATTTGAGTGGTATTTCCACCTCCTCGAAAGGAGTGTAGATATCCGGTGGTTCCTCTATTTTATAATAGTGGAACTCTTTTGTTACAGCGTTTGCTGCTGGAAAGTTTATCCATGAATAGAATACCTCTGTCTGCCGATATTCGTGTGCCTCAATTACGAATATGACTGTGCCACCTCTTGGTGTCAGTCCATTTTCTATAAGTTTTAAGGTTATAGATTTCCTTATGTTGACCGGGATGAGTATTGCATTTGGGTCATTTTCCAGCAGAGTATTGTCTGCTACTAGGAGTTCAGCTGCTATTATAGCTGTCTCCCTTTCTTCATCACTGTCTATCATTTTACCTACAGGAAGGTTATTCTGTTTGTTTGCAGATCAGGTTTCTATGGAAACAAAGATTAGATGCACAATATTTTGGAACAGTGTATCCTTCAACGTTGACTAAACCAAGAACCATACATAGGAGTCTCCTCCTGCGAGGTTTGGCGGATATGACCTTTCACCCACTCCAGACGTCTTTGGAGTATTATGGGAAAAAAGGGGTCTGTGTGAAAAAGCACGACTGAGTTACTCTAATGTCTTGCGTTAGTTTTATCGCCTATCCAAACGTTTGGGGGCCATGTAGTGTAGTTCCTATTATCCCAATAGGCTCTGCGCATTGGAATAATACCTTCAATAGTATAGACCTAGGACAGAGGTTAACTAGGTCTTTTACTGACGATATTAGACTTAAAGTTTTTGGTTTTGCCAGCTAGCTCAGAGTTCACTAGAAACTTTCTCGAATAGGCAAGGAGGAGTTTAACCTCCCTGGATAGACAAGAAGGGATTTAGTTTCTGACAACCATAGAACATGACAATTTTGCTCTCCCCTAATCAAGAGTGTATCTCTAGAGTCGTGTGAAAACAAAAGACGACTTATTTTACTCAGTCAGTACGTGCATTCTTAGTCTCACCAGATTGTAGAGAAAAGGAAGAGACGGGCGTGTTCAATAAAAGATGTTATTTATTGATCAGTCTCTTTTCTCGTACAAGAGAAATGAATCGATATTATTGCGATACTTATGGTTAAGTAAAGTGCATACAATAAAAGCAGGAGTATAAAATAATACTGCAGAAGCATTGATATGGTTTCTAAGCCATATGATATTTAAAACTGATAAAATAGATACATACATATATACATTTGACTAATCGTACTCAACTGGTGCTTCTAACCACGCCTACCCCAGTGTACCTGACCTAAGCCTAATACGTGGGCGGGAGTAGATAAGTAGCAGTTTAAGTTAAGTTTGTTTTGCCAAGTGACTGACTCAAGAATTCTCTGCAAGGGGTTATTCAGTTCTGTACCTGAGATCTAGAATGGTTGAGGGCTGGTATCTCTCGTCTCTGGTCTTGATATTCCAGCTGCCTGCGAGGGCTGCTTGGAAGCGCCGGAGCTGGATTTCTCGGCAGGAGAAAAGCAGCGTCTCGTTCTCAGCGCGTCAGGAAGGCGGGGCAGCGTCAGCGGGGTCCGCTCTGTGCTGGCCTCTTCGGCAAGTCTCGCTGCTCCGATCTCGTCACCACCGCGTGTGTTTGCTTAAGGCAATGTCGGTATTATTTATACCTGTAAGGTGCCGAGATTGACGTAAGGATGGACATAGATACGTCAATAAGGATGTCATACGGACTGGTCGTTAGCACATTCTTTACTGAAGTTCTCGGTGAAATCAAAACAATGGCCGCAGGGATTTTCCCAGGTTGTCATAGGTTTGATTTGTTTTGAGAACTCCGTATGCCTTATCAGGGGCTGGAGGAATAGTGCTTGCCTAATTAGATGGCAAGCGTTATGACCTAATCAGATAACGCGTTCCTGTGCCGTGGTGTGGCTTAATCAGATAACGGTTTTTGCACCGTGGGATGGCTGCTAGTTAATTATTAACCAGAACAGGGTCAGGAATAGGGGGATCGATACAGAACCTATAGTAATACATCACAGTTTAAGTTGTGAGTGAAAATGATCTTGCAATGTAGTTCAGGAAGTAGTAGTCAAAATGGCTGTGTTTCTCTCTCTTTTTTTATATATATTCAGGTACATAACCAATCAAATGTCAGGTAAAAAAAATAGAAAATGAAAGTAACATTTTAATTGGTTGTCAATTCCAACACTTCAGATGTGTTTTGTGAAGTAATTTACCTCAGGGTATTTAGAGAGGTCTACAGGCTAAATGGCTAAATGGAATTCCAACCAAATGTGTGAAAATGGTAGGGATTGGTATGTAGTATGAGCTAATCTATATTTGGTGAAAGTGTCTCCAGGGTTTCTTCTGTAAATTACTTTCCCACCTTTTTTAATGGAGCGCTTCCCGGTGAGCGCCCCGGTACGCGAACCGGCAGCGTTACGGGAGTCCACCATTTTGTGTTTCGGTCGAATTAAGATACAAGATGGAGGGCAAATAATGTTCAGAATGGGTAGAAGGGGGCACGGTAGACGTATTTTGACCCCCTAGGTTTTCTGAGGGTGGCTGAGGAGGCCCATATGTGTGAAAAAAATCATTTTTTAAAACAAAATTCGCGCGGTTAGCTTCCGGTTCGCGTACCGGGTAGCGCTCCGGGGAGCGTACTTTGTTAAAAATTAGTGAAAAAAGTTAGAGTAAAATAATAATTGTGAGTGATCAGATGTAGGGTAGCTCTGAGAAGAGCTTTTGGGTTTATGGTACATTTAGGTACTTATAAGTAGGTACCAATGCACATTTTTAAATTCAGATTGAAAATTCTGTTCCCTTCATCTGAGAAGTGAACTCCATCTCCTCTGTAGATATCTTGCATGTAGTAACGTAAGTTATTGTTGTAGATGGAGCCCATTCCATGGTCTCTCATGTAAGCTGAAACAGATTTGTTTACATGCTTCCTCGATTTCTCAATTTGTGGACAAAATTGGTTCGACCACCTCCATTTCTGTCTTTGGCATATATTTGAATATACCAAGGCAGTTTGAGGAAAAAGTGCCATCAATTGCTCAAAGGTGTCCTTTAAAAGCATTTCCAGACCTACCCCAGTCAAAGTGCCCAAGTCATTTCCTCCACAGTGCACAATTAACAGGTCAGGTTTAGGCAAATGCATAAAGGTTTTCACCAATGGTATCAATTGGTGACATTTTAATCCTCTGTGGCCAAACCACTTAATTTCCACATCTTGTAAATTGAGGTTAGGTACATTTCTGTTATCAGCATACCTCTGAGCCCAGTAGATGTAACTATGTCCAACAATCCAGACAGAAAACATGGTGAGAGGAGGTTCTGCTGCAGTCAGATGAAGTGTGGCAATGAAATGGGAGTTGAAAAAATAAGAGTTTAAAATGAAAAAAAACTGTGGAGTGTCTGTGTTAATGAAGCAGTAGCAGTGATTGGTGGATTTTGATTGCTGAAAACAGAAAGTTAGGGTGCATGGATGAGTTCTTTGAAAGATGTAATTTGAATGGTCAAAAAAAAATCATTTTATGAAAGATTGCACTGGATATGCAGGTGTACTGAGAGTTCAGAGTTCAATTGAAACATTGTTGTGTGAACTTGCAAACATAAGAGGTCTTTCAGGAGGTGGTTGCTAT
Organism: Lissotriton helveticus; assembly: GCF_964261635.1. Classification (NCBI taxonomy): domain Eukaryota; kingdom Metazoa; phylum Chordata; class Amphibia; order Caudata; family Salamandridae; genus Lissotriton; species Lissotriton helveticus. Next base: position 83,404,240 of record NC_136060.1, on the reverse strand, counting down.
GCAAAAAAGGCAGAAAGGGTAGAGGGGGAAGGGTGTTGATTTGAAAAAAGTGAGGGAAGAGTTTTGATTGGGTGACATGAGAGATATGTGTGATGAATTACAGCTTTTCTGTGCTTTTTATAGCTGCAGACTCTGGAGTGCATACCTTTTGCTCTGCTAAAGACAATTTGGTGTGTTTCTGAGACTGTTTTGAAACTCATAAAGTATTTGCTAAGGTGAGAAAAGATTCATTTAATTTAGATAGAGAATAGTATGGTTTAGGGAGAACATTATGAAGAAAGTTGTGTATTTAAAATTTTGATTTGTGTCAAGTGTTTTACAAATAGATTTTGTTTCTTTGTGTTACATAGCCATGTTAAAAGTGACGCTAAAATAGTGCAAGGGTCTTACAAAAATGCTTTCATGTGTCTTAGGGTATTTTAACTCATTTCCTCATGAATGTAGGTATATAATTGATCTAGATGTTGTGTTTAAAAACGATTTAAGAAAACAATTAGGTTTCTGGATATGTACTGCTAGAGATTCATAGGTTGCTTGGGGCATATTTATAAGGCCTTTGAGTCTCTCTGATGTTATTTTTCACATTTTAATTTAAGACCTTTCTCTGTGGTGCAAGGTCCTTGTAAATATGCCCCCATCTGTGCTTGGCAAATTTTGATTTTAATTCTTTGACTAACATAGCCATGTTAAAAGTGACCCAAAAATGTTGCAAGTGCCTTAAAAAACGCTTTCATGTGTCTTAGGCCATTTTAAGTCATTTCCCCTTGAATGTAGGTATATAATTGATTTAGATGATGTGTTTAAAAACGATTTATGAAAACAATTAGGTTTCTTGATATGTACTGCTAGAGCTTCATAGGTTGCTTGGGGCATATTTATAAGGCCTTTGTGTCTCTCTGATGTTATTTTTCCCATTTTAATTTAAGACCTTTCCCTGTGGTGCAAGGTCCTTGTAAATACGCCCCCATCTGTGCTTGGCAAATTTAGATCTTGATTATTTGACTTACATAGCCATGTTAAAAGTGATCTAAAAATGGAGCAAGGGCTTAAAAAAAACGCTTTCATGTGTCTTAGGGCATTTTAAGTCACTTCCCGATGAATGTAGGTATATACTTGATTTAGATGATGTGTTTAGAAGCGATTTTTGAAATCAATTAGGTTTCTTGATATGTAATGCTGGAGCTTCATAGGTTGCTTGGGGCATATTTATAAGGCCTTTGTGTCTCTCTGATGTTATTTTTCCCATTTTAATTTAAGACCTTTCCCTGTGGTGCAAGGTCCTTGTAAATACGCCCCCATCTGTGTTTGGCAAATTTAGATCTTGATTATTTGACTTACATAGCCATGTTAAAAGTGATCTAAAAATGGAGCAAGGGCTTAAAAAAACGCTTTCATGTGGCTTAGGGCATTTTAAGTCACTTCCCGATGAATGTAGGTATATAATTGATTTAGATGATGTGTTTAAAAACGATTTTTGAAATCAATTAGGTTTCTTGATATGTAATGCTAGAGCTTCATAGGTTGCTTGGGGCATATTTATAAGGCCTTTGAGTCTCTCTGATGTTATTTTTCCCATTTTAATTTAAGACCTTTCCCTGTGGTGCAAGGTCCTTGTAAATACGCCCCCATGTGTGCTTGGCAAATTTAGATTTTGATTATTTGACTTACATAGCCATGTTCCATACAGTTCTCACCTTCTGCGTAGTCTTTGATATGCTAGTCTCCATCTGCACTATGAGATACCTAAGCAAAGGAAACACAGGTGATGTGATTGTGAAATGAGGAAAAGAAACTCCACATTTTTCAATTACATCACCTGTGTTTTCTAAGTTTACGAATGACATTGTGCAGATGAGGTTTAGGTCTGTCCACGGACACAGAAGAGGTCTGGCCTTTGTTCAAGAGTGAAGTGGACATGACTTACTTCATTGGTAGGCTTTCACATGTATTATCTCCTCTGTACTCTTCAACAAGCGTAAATTTCATCTGCAACCCTGTGTAGGCCTCACCTTAAACAAACCTCTGGATAGGCCACACCTTATCGTCATCCTGAATCAATCATTTAAAATGTTAGGGACAGATTTATGATAGGTGTATGACTCTTTTGCGTCACTGTGCGTCACTTTTGTGACGCAGCGGCGGTGCAAAAGATATGCTATGTGGCGACATATTTACAACTTGATGCATCTAGGCAGATGTGTCATGCTGTAAAGTCCCATGCCACATGAAACCGATGCAGCAGTGATGCAAAAGATGCACCATGTTGCAAGACAGGCCTCATTTCATCTACAACAAGATAAGAAGCTGAATTTTCTGTAAATGTCAAAATTGTTGTATACACTGCTCAACTTATGTGTACTCTTTGATATGCTAGAGTCCATCTGCACTAGGAGATACCTAAGCAAAGGAAACACAGGTGATGTGATTGTGAAATGAGGAAAAGAAACTCCACATTTTTCAATTACATCACCTGTGTTTCCTAAGTTTACGAATAACATTGTGCAGATGAGGTTTAGGCCTGTCCACGGACACAGAAGAGGTCTGGCCTTTGTTCAAGAGTGAAGTGGACATGACTTACTTCCTTGGTAGGCCTTCACATGTATTATCTCCTCTGTACTCTTCAACAAGCGTAAATTTCATCTGCAACCCTGAGTAGGCCTCACCTTAAACAAACCTCTGGATAGGCCACACCTTATCGTCATCCTGAATCAATCATTTAAAATGTTAGGGACAGATTTATGATAAGTGTATGCCTCTTTTGCGTCACTGTGCATCACTTTTGTGACGCAGCGGCGGTGCAAAAGATTTGCTATGTGGCGACATATTTACAACTTGATGCATCTAGGCAGATGTGTCATGCTGTAAAGTCCCGTGCCACATGAAACCGATGCAGCAGTGATGCAAAACATGCACCATGTTGCAAGACAGGCCTCATTTCATCTCCAACAAGATAAGAAGCTGAATCTTCTGTAAATGTCAAAATTGTTGTATACACTGCTCAACTTCTGTGTACTCTTTGATATGCTAGAGTCCATCTGCACTGTGAGATACCTAAGCAAAGAAAACATAGGTGATGTGATTGTGAAATGAGGAAAAGAAACTCCAAATTTTTCAATTACATCACCTGTGTTTCCTAAGTTTACGAATGATATTGTGCAGATGAGGTTTAGGTCTGTCCACGGACACAGAAGAGGTCTGGCCTTTGTTCAAGAGTGAAGTGGACATGACTTACTTCATTGGTAGGCTTTCACATGTATCATCTCCTCTGTACTCTTCAACAAGCGTAAATTTCATCTGCAACCCTGAGTAGGCCTCACCTTAAACAAACCTCTGGATAGGCCACACCTTATCGTCATCCTGAATCAATCATTTAAAATGTTAGGGACAGATTTATGATAGGTGTATGCCTCTTTTGCGTCACTGTGCGTCACTTTTGTGACGCAGCGGCGGTGCAAAAGATTTGCTATGTGGCGACATATTTACAACTTGATGCATCTAGGCAGATGTGTCATGCTGTAAAGTCCCGTGCCACATGAAACCGATGCAGCAGTGATGCAAAAGATGCACCATGTTGCAAGACAGGCCTCATTTCATCTCCAACAAGATAAGAAGCTGAATCTTCTGTAAATGTCAAAATTGTTGTATACACTGCTCAACTTATGTGTACTCTTTGATATGCTAGAGTCCATCTGCACTATGAGATACCTAAGCAAAGGAAACACAGGTGATGTGATTGTGAAATGAGGAAAAGAAACTCCACATTTTTCAATTACATCACCTGTGTTTCCTAAGTTTACGAATGACATTGTGCAGATGAGGTTTAGGTCTGTCCACGGACACAGAAAAGGTCTGGCCTTTGTTCAAGAGTGAAGTGGATATGACTTACTTCATTGGTAGGCCTTCACATGTATTATCTCCTCTGTACTCTTCAACAAGCGTAAATTTCATCTGCAACCCTGAGTAGGCCTCACCTCAAACAAACCTCTGGATAGGCCACACTTTATCGTCATCTTGAATCAATCATTTAAAATGTTAGGGACAGATTTATGATAGGTGTATGTCTCTTTTGCGTCACTCTGCGTCACTTTTGTGACGCAGCGGCGGTGCAAAAGATTTGCTATGTGGCGACATATTTACAACTTGATGCATCTAGGCAGATGTGTCATGCTGTAAAGTCCTGTGCCACATGAAACCTGCGTCTGTTTTCATATAGGTGTTTTGTTGCAAGGTATGCATTAATTTGCATGAAAGCCCTGTAAAACTAACACAGTGAAATTTAGAAGATTTCACTGAGTCAGCTTTATAGCATTGCTGAATCAAATCCTTACGCCTGTTTGAAACAGGCATAAGAAGTGATGCACCATGCAATGTGAGGCTTCCTCCTGTGCATTGCAGTAGACATGTCGCGCTTATGACGTGATTCCTGCAATGTGCTGCTTTTGCGGCACAGATGCGTGACGCATCTGTGCTGTTTTTGCTCAATGGTGCTCCACATTGTAAATGCGGCACACTATGGGTGGCAGAGCAGCGGTGCACATTAACTGGTGCATCCGTGGGGATGCGCCAGTTAACATAAATCTGCCCCTTTACATTTAAGTATGAGCAGGGGACACAGAGTCGGTGAGGGTTATCCAAGGTTAAGAAGAGATGAGTCCTGTTCACTGACAACTTGGACATAGGCCTCACCTCCTCAGCATCACTGGACATGGCTAAATAATAGCTGCAAAATGTTACTCTTGTTAAACAATTTTACTATTATAGTCTCTGAGATTTGTCTCTTACTCTGCAACATCTCATTGTTGTTCTCTTTCTTTAAAGATAACGACAACATCAAGCATGAGTGATAATGATCAATCTGTTGATCTCGACATTATCATTGAAATTGTGATTGAAACATCAGTGGAAGTAGATCCCTTGGATGATTTAAATCCTGAGGATGATGAAGAACATGATGAGGATGCCGATTTGTCAGAATTGTATGACATAGGGTGGGAAGCTGACCTGCTTGAGCCTATGGAACTATAAACATTTATTTTTAAAATTTACAATAAATGAAAAGTAAAAATGTAAACCGTTTCATTTAAAATTAAACACACCTTCAAAAACAGGTTATGTGTAGTGTCTTCAATAAAATATTAAAACATGCTCATAAAATTAGATCAGATTCACATATAAAACAGCACAGGTAAAATGTAGAAGCATTCCATTTCTTTTCTGCTATTTGTGTATTCTAAATTTGCCAAAGCACTAAAAAATATTCTATGTAAAAAAGTAGTGTGTTAAGTTTTTGATGACTGTTATTGATTTACTGTTTGGTAATAGTGGTTAATAAAAATTTTTATTATATTTTACCACAGATTCAACTGCACATCATTTCAAATTTTGAGAATGCCGTCTAAGGATAGAATCAGAAAGGCTACAAAACGTCAAAGACAGCAGGTTCATCAATTAATGCAGCAGTCCTCTACAATAAAAAATCGTCAAGTCACCAAGAAAGCACCGGGTAAGACCACGAAATCATTCATAAGAAACATTTGTAAAAAAAAAAGTAGTACTACAGAAAATGTTTTAGTCCAGAAAAAGAGAAGCAATTTAAACGGAAAGGAAAGGCCAATCAAAAATGTTACTGCTAGAGCAAGAAATAACTCTGTGCATGACAGTAGAAGGAAACAACAGTTTAGGGACATTCGTAAACGAATGTTCCGCAACAGGATAATTGGCAATTTGTTAAAAAAATATTAAGAAAGGTCAACAGAAAGTGGTTTTTTTATCAGAGAAAAAAAAAAGTTGAGAAAGTTATTGATCAGGCATTTGAAATTAAACGAAAGTTATTTATTTTGATAATCAATAGAATTAGGAAGCTAAACAAGGCAATTTATGATTTCAAAAGAAATAGTAGATGGAAGAGAATAGTTGATCGTAGTAATTTTTGTGAAGTTTTTCCGGAGAATGGATGCATAGTTCAAGTTGTGAGGCATTTTTTAATGAGGAGAGTTATTTCCAGGATAATGATTTGGTGCATGCAGTTGACACCAATGGTCGAGCTTATGAGGTGAAAGATGGTTGTCCAGTTGAAAAAGAAAAACTTGTGACAACAGAGACAGAAGAGGTGTTAGGTAATGAGGTTTTAGGAAGACGTCCTAAGGGTCCTGTGTACACCTGGAAGTGTAGTAGTATTTGCAGTGTACGACAGGATTCCATCAATTTGCTTTGTGATTTTGTACGGACATTTAATAAGAAAAGTTTGAAGCAGAAAATGATGTTGTTGCAAGAATTATATCCTTGCAGAGTGAGAGAAGTGACAGGTTTGCATGGTCATTCACTGGCTTGTCTTTCCAGGAGAGTATGCCAGAGTGTTTTTCATCATTTCAGGATGCTAGCAGTGCATCATAATAAAGTGAGGAAATTAGTTAGAATGTTGTATTATGCTAAGAGTCCAGCAATTATGCTTAAACAATTATGCGCTGCTCTTTTGCATGGTTCTGAAATAGATGTGAAAAATATTTGTGAAGAAATTGAGTTTTGTTACTTTGGAAGTAAAGAGGAGAATGTTAAAATTGACCCAGAAGAAGAGGGTAATGTGGAAGATAGTGTACAGGTTTCCAGTACAGATAATTTTCAGAAGGAAATTGCCACGTTTCAGGTGAAATCAAGTGAGAGGCCTAATTTCACTTGTGTGTGTTGTCGACGCACTTATTATAAGAATCAGACTAAGTTAGAGGATTTATATGCAAAAAGTGAAAGGGAAAATAATAGTGAATGGAAGGATTTCGCAACATACTTGATGGTAGAAAATTGTTTTGATTTGGGATCGGATCAACGTGTGTGTACTTATTGTTGTAACAAATTAAATCAAAACCAGATGCCTGCTAGAGCGGTTCATAATAATCTGGAATTGGTTGAGATTCCTTCTGAATTGAAGGATTTAAATACTTATGAATCTATTTTGATTCAAAGTATCCATCCCTTTCAGGCTATTGTAAGAATGGAGCCAAAGACAGGGAAATTGCCTCCATCAGATTTACAGAGAGGGTTAAAGGGAAGAGTTGTTTATTTGCCTCTAGATTTGAAGAAAAACATTAACACAATTGGAGTAGAAAAAGTGGAAGAGGAACCTCTGGTTATTTTAGTTAATGGGGTTCCGACAAAGAATAAGAAAATATGGCAAGATTTAGTGGATGTTAGGAAAGTCAAAAAGGCAACATTGTATTTGAAAAAAAATAATAAGTACTATAAGAATGTATATGTTGCAGAAGAGGAAGTAAGTGAGGAAGAGGATAGCGATTTGTGTGCTGGTCAAATTGAGAAAGTAGAACCCTCTAAAAGAAGAAATATATGAACATTATAGTGTTCATCCTTTGAATTCCAAGGAAGTCATGGGGAATGCTATTGAGTTGTTTCAAATGAAACAAGCCAAAGGGAGTCCCATTAGTGTTTGGGAGGAAAGTTTGGAAGCTCGGTGTTTCCCACAGCTATTTCCAACAGGTCAAGGAGGAAGATATGATGAGCGACCTCATCAAATTCCTGCTTCTGAATACCGGACTTTACGATTGTATGCAGAAGATGCTAGGTTTCGACAATGCATTCCCTATTTGTTTCATCTACTGTTTGAAAGCGATCTATCTGGACTGTCATATGCAGTGAACCACATCTTGAAACGTGGTATACAGATGCAAAACATCTCGTCAAGTGACTTTATGGATAAAGTCAATGTCCAAGACAGTATTCTGGATTGTCACCTGATTAATCTCATGGCGTGTCAGCGTGGTACTAATGAGTACTGGTACCGTCGTCATGGTGATTTAAAATGTATGCTGAGGAACTTAGGAACTCCCACATGGTTCCTCACTCTGAGCTGTGCCGAGTATGGCTGGGAAGACTTACTTGAATTTCTACGAGAGGCAAATGGAAACATTGAAAATATCGAATTCAAGACACCCGGAGAACTGTGCTCTTTGGATCCAGTGAATGTATGCAGGTACTTCAATCATAGATTTGAAGCTATGATGTCTTTCATCATGAACAAGAGAAATCCACCTCTTGGAGAGGTGTTGGATTTCTTCTGGAGAAAGGAGTACCAAGCAAGAGGTGCTCCTCATATACATATGCTGCTGTGGATCAAGGATGCACCTAAATTTGGAACGGATCCAGAAGACTTAGTGATGAGTTTCATAGAACAGTATTCTACATGTGCTGTTCCAAATGCAAAGGAGGACAAAAGCCTAAGAGAACAAGTTCTACGCTTCCAAAGCCATCGTTGCGGAAAGTACTGTCGTCGTAAATTCAAAAACAAGGACAAGTTCTACACCAAATGTCGTTTCGCCTTTCCACGACCGGTGATTTCTAAAGGAAGAGTGAACAGTTTGATGTCTTTGCTGCGACATAATGTGATGAAGAAATCACCTACAAACACATACAATTTGAAAAGGAACGAAGAGTCCAAGTACATCAACGACTACAACCCAGTGATTTTGTCCATGTGGAATGCTAACATGGATATACAGTTTGTGGCTGATAACTGTATGGCTGTGGCTCGGCATGTGACATCTTACATCACCAAAAAAAAAAGACAGAATTGAAGGATATGTGGGAGGACATTTCCCATGAAAACAGCCTCAGTAAGAAGTTGTACAGTTTCAGTCTGAAGATGTTGTCGCATCGAGAAATCGGAGCTTACGAATGTTCTGACCGGTTGTCTTCAGCAAGTCTCTATGCCAAATCTAGGAGTATCGTTTGGGCGAGTCTTGGTCTTGCTGCAACGCGTAATCGAGTTCTGAAACCTGTGCGGGAAATTGAGTATTTGGCGGAAAAGGAGCCAAACAGTACCGATATTTTGAAGACCAACATGTTGGATACATATTATCCAAATCGAAGCAGTCACCTCGAGAATGTTTGTCTGTATGAGGTTCTACAAAATTACATATTCAAGAGGAACATCAAAGAAGATATTGATAAAGGAGTGTACGCTGTAATGGGAAGTGAGGGATGTCTGGTCAAGCAAAGAAAATGCCACTTGGTAAACCATCGAAAATTGAGTGGCGAATCTCCTGAAAAAAAGGAGTTTTTTTATTTAGCACTTTTGCAACTTTTCAAGCCTTGGCGTGCAGAAGAGGAACTGCTTGGAGATTTCCTCTGTTTCGAAGACTGTTTCACTGCCGCCAAGGAGACCATAGAATGCGGAAATCGAGCAGGAAGCAACGATTGCAGCCGAGATTGCCAGAGACAGTTCTCAGGACAGTCAGAGTTCTGTTTCCTTGAGTCAGGATCCACTAGGAGGACCTGTTATCGAAAATGAAGCTGCCACTGCCATGAATGAAGTGGAAAGAGCCATGGCACATGCTCAGGAGGATGTGGTTAACTTAGAAGACTTGGAAAGACAACTCAACGTTGAGCAGAGGAAAATATATGACGAAGTTACCAAGCAAATTGATCATGGATTAAGTCATGAGAAGAAAGAGTGCTCATGTACGTCGTTGAAGCCTGTCCGACTGTACGTGAGTGGAGAAGCGGGAACTGGAAAAAGTTTCCTCATTAAAGCAATTTCATGTTATTTGCAGAAAAGGACTGAGTCATCGCTGTCATGTGTTGTCACCGCTCCAACTGGACTGGCAGCACATAACATTAATGGTATTACTTTGCATCGTCTACTGATGCTGCCAGTGGAGCATGATAACAAATTACAATACCACAAGTTATCTGGAGATGCTTGTTGTGAAGTTTCAAGAGTCTTGAGGAAAATGAAACTTCTTATCATTGACGAAGTAAGCATGGTTTCTAATGTGATGCTTGCCTTTGTGCATTTGAGAATGCAAGAAGTTCTTAAAACAGAGTATGATGTGTTATTTGGTGGCAAACCCATCATTGTTTTCGGAGATCTTCTGCAGCTGACACCAGTGAAAGGACAACCTGTGTTCAAAATGCTCATGCATGAAGATACCAGGAAGTGCCTAGGGAGCATTGGCAACGTCAATATATGGTTAAACTTCAATTATGCTGAACTGCATGAAAATATGCGTCAGGCAAAGGATGACGATTACAAGAATATTCTACAAGATGTTAGAATTGGAAAAGAGACCGAGCATGGGAAAGAAGCTTTACATGCACGATTACTGTCAAATTTATATCCAGAACAAGACGTTGTGCCTGAGAATATTTTTCAGAAAATTACTGAGAAGAAATCTGGAATATGTTTGATGCCAACTCTTGCAGAATGTGCCATCTTCAACAACAAAATGTTGCATTTAGAAAACCAAGAGATTGTGAAACTGGAAGCTATTGACAGAGTAGAGCATATGGGATCAACAATTATGTTGTCTGAGAATTTGAAAACAAAATTGGATTCATTAGAGAAGACTATATCTAAAACTGCAGGTTTTGAAAAGACTCTGAATGTGTGCTTAAACTGCCGTATAATTTTAAGAAGGAATTTACATGTTGAAAGAGGTCTGGTAAATGGATCAATGGGTAATGTTGTTGATTTTGTGAAATACAGAAATAGAGATGGAATTGAATTTTTAAAAATTAAATTTGATGGCATTGAGGAAGTACAGCTAATTGGTCATTGTTCTGCTAGATTTTTGCTTGTAAAAGACTTATATGTTCGCCGTAAGCAGTTTCCTGTTTGCTTGGCATATGCGGTGACAATCCATAAATCGCAAGGTTTAAGTGTAGACAGTGCATTGGTGAATATTGGCAGTTCTGTGTTCAAGGAGGGTATGGCATATGTGGCATTGTCACGAGTTAGAACTTTATCGGGATTGTACTTGATTGAGTGTGATGTCACAAACATTTGTGCGGATCTAGATTGTGTTAAGGAATACAATAGGTTAAGAAGAGAGTATGCGCCACATTTGCTTCAATATCCTTTGTTTGAGAAACGTGTGGTAGGCCGGAAACGAAGAAATGTGACCAATAGTAGGGAGGTTGTAGCAAAAAGACGAAAAGTCGATGAACCTGAAATTATAAGCAGAAAGAAAAAGGATTCTGTTGAAGATGTTGTTGGTTTTCAATTTGAAAACAGTTCTGGTGTCAACTGCTATGCTAATGTAGTGGTTAATGTTTTGTTTTCTCTAGAAAATGTAAAAGAAGAGATTGTGGTCAATTCTGATCAAAGATTTTGCAGTTTGTTAAATTCTGTGTTAGAGAAATGTAGCACTGATAGAACAAAAATAGAAAGTGTGTCTGAAGTTCGAAATCTGTTAGACAGATGTTCAGGTCTAACACAATTCTCTCAAAATATTCAGCAAGATTGTCAGGAGTTTTTAATGTATATGCTTGATGTATTGCATGCTGAAGGTGTAGATGTAGATCACCTGTTTGGGCTTTCTTATCAATGGCAGCATGACTGCGAGAACTGTAGGGTATCAAGTACTACTAGTGTAGACTCAGAAAGATTTATATATTTAACTTTGCCAGACAGTAAATCAGTGTCCTTTAATAAGCTAGTAAAAGCAGCTGATCACAACATGGAGTGTAGCCAATGTAAGTCTGAAATGTTGTCAACATTATTTATACGAACATATGGCCAGTATGTCATTTTAATGTTCCAATGATGTAGGCCTGATGGAACAAAATTGACAACTTTAATTAAAAATTTTGTGGCTTCACAGTTGTCAATATCAGGAAGGACTTTTGTAACTGCAGCAATTATATATCATGACGGTCCTTCAATAACATCAGGACATTACACAGCTTATTTAAAGTCTAGAAATGGCTGCTCATTCTGCAATGACTCTGTTTTAACTTTAAAAAAAAAATTGCCTTTTGACCTTAAAAATTCTTACCTGGTGTTTTTAAAACCAAAATTTTAGGGAAGGAATCTCAGGATTTGCTCTGAGGAATTTCAAGAGGTTCTAATGGCTCCTACACGATTTGGCCTTGAGGATAAGTGTAGTACAGAGTCAAAAGTTATTTTTGAGTTTTAAATAGTTCCTGGAAAAAAAGAAGATTTTCTTACAGAAAGTGGTGGGCAGAGATTAGTTGAAGGACAACAGAGTATTTCCCAAAGCAAACGGTGTTCTTACCATAACACTTGACGTCATGGAAAAATAACTGCACTTTGTATGATTTCAGAAAAACTGTTTCTTTTTATAAGCTAATTCAAGCAGCCAATCAAAACATGGAGTAGAGGGAATGTAGGTCTGCAATGCTGTCTAGATTATTGGTCCAAACTTTTGATTATAATGTCATTTTGAAAATCCAACTATATAAACCTGATGAAAGTAAGTCTTCAACTTTAATTACAAATGTTGTGGCTACACAGTCGTTGATTTTAGGAAGAACATTTGTAACTGCAGCTATTATATGGCATGATGGTCATTTGACAGATCCGCTTATTACACAGCTTATTGAAAATGTAAAAAAATTTGCTGTTTCGGAAATTATTCCCATTTGACTACGATACAATGTTGCCTTTTTATTTAAAAATATTCTTACTTTCTGTTTTCAGAAAAGAGAATTTAGGGTAGGTAACTGGCGTATAATGATTCTAGGGGTTGATATAATTTTATCTACTGTTTTATATTGCTTTGTGATTAAAAGTGATGTAGAGAATTAAATAATTGTAGTACTCATAGAGGTAGTGTAAGTCTGCTTCATAGTAAGCAGTATCAGTGTCATAGGAAATGTAGAACATGAGTGAGCAAGAAGGGTAAGATATTACTAGTCCAGGATTGTGAAAGTGATCTTGAACGTTTTCTTTCTGAAAGTTGCGGAAATACAAAATGACGGGATTTGCTTAGAAGAATTCCAAGAGTTATAAATGGCTCTTACACGATTTGGCCTTGTGGAAACGTGCGGTAGAGAGCGAGAAGTCATTTATTGTATGTAACATATTTTTCAAAACGATGGAGCTTTTCTTTCAGAAAGTGGCGGGCTGAAAATAATAGCAGCACAACAGAGTGTAAGCTGTTCATAGGATATCCTTCGACGTCATGGAAAGTAAGTTACTTTTCAGGAGTTCTGATTTCTGTTTGGTTATGTTATATGGGTTATTTAAACACAATCATTTTGATTGTGTTTTTTTTTCCCCGCTGTTATATGATGAATACCTTCAAGTCACTATTTTTAGTGAAATTTGATAAATTCTGAGAACAGCAAAAATAAACCATTTAACATGTATAATTAATTCTGTACTTTTTGTATTTATGATATACATTTAGAACTGTGTAGTAGGCATTGAAAAGCTGAGGCTTCTATAAGTGTCAAAGTTGTTGCATACAGTGCTCACATTCTACGTAGTCTTTCATATGATAGACTACATCTAAACAATGAGATACCTAAGCAAAGGAAACACAGGTGATATGACTGTGGAATGAGCAAAAAAAATTGCACGTTTTTCAATTAAATTACCTGTGTTTCTTAACATTACACATCACATTGTGTAGATGAGGTTTAGGCCTGTTCCAGGAGACAGAGGAGGTCTCACATTTGTTCAAGAGTGCAGTGGACATGACTCACTCCGTTGGTAGGCCTGCACATGTATTATCTTTTCTATACTCTTCAAAAAGCCTAAATTTCATCTGCAACCCTGAGTAGGACTTACCTGAAACAAGTCTCTGGATAGGCCACACCTTATCAGCATCTAGAAACAATCATTTAAAATGTTAAGTGCAGATTTATGATGGCTATACGCCTCTTTTGCGTTGCTGTTCCGTCACTTTTGTGACGCAGCAGCAGTGTAAAAGATGCACCATGTTGCAAGATAGGCCTCAGTTCATCTCCAGCAAGATACCGTCAGTTTAAAATGTATATAATTAGGACTGTGTAGGGGGCATGCAGAAGCTGAGGCTTCAGTAAGTGTCAAAGTTGTTGCATGCAGTGCTGCACTTCTGGGTACTCTTTCATATGCTGGACTACATCTGCACAATGAGATACCTAAGCAAAGGAAACACAATTGATGTGATTGTGAAATGAGCAAAAGAAATTGCACGTTTTTCAATTACATCACCTGTGTTTCCTAACATTACACATCACATTGTGCAAATCAAGTTTAGGCCTGTCCAAGGAAACAGAGGAGGTCTGGCCTTTGTTCAAGAGTGAAGTGGACATGACTCACTTCATTGGTAGACATGGATATGTATTATCTCCTCTGTACTCTTCAACAAGCGTAAATTTCATCTGCAACCCTGAGTAGGCCTCACCTCAAACAAACCTCTGGATAGGACACACCTTATTGGCATCCTGAAACAATCATTTAAAATGTTAGGGACAGTTTTATGATGGCTGTGCACCTCTTTTGCGCTGCCGTTGCATCACTTTTGTGAGACAGCAGCAGTGCAAAAGATGCACCATGTTGCAAGATAGGCCTCACTTCATCTGCATCAAGATACTGTTAGTTTAAAATGTATATTTTTAGGACTGTGTAGGGGCATGGAGAAGCAGAGGCTTCTGTAAGTGTCAAAGTTGTTGAAAAACTGTTTGTCCTTCAATCTTTTCCCTTGTCTTTTCTAATTTTTAAATACATGTTTTAATATTTTTCAAATGTTTGTTCTCTCTTTCACAGATTGAAAGTATAAAAATAACAAGTGACTAAGTTAACGACAATTATAAGGTAAATGTTTTGTACTCTTTTCGTTACATTTCTATCACATTTAACTTCTATTAGTTTCACTACTTCATTTCTTTAACCCTCACTTTCCTGCCTTTGCTACTTTCCTCATTCCTTTCTCTATTACTTACTTACTCTACTCCTTCCACTATTTTTGTCAGTCCCTCTCTTCTCATAGTTCCTCACTCCTGTTCACTCACTCCGTCTCTATTACTCTCACTGTCTCTGACTGATCACTCTTTCACTACTTGTTCATTATGCTTTCTCTCTGTTGTTCAAGCACACTAAGGGGCATATTATCAACACAGGCAATAAAATTATCGCTGCTTTTATCAGCAGAAAACTGCCGCAAAAGTAGCTTTAGCGGCAGTTTTCTTCCGCAAAAGCGGCTTTAGCACCAGTTTTCTGCCGATAAAAGCAGTCATTATCGGCAGAAAACTGCTGCAAAAGCGTCTTTAGCGTCAGATTTCTGACGATAAAAGCAGCAAAACTTTTATCGCCTATGTTGATAATATGCCCCTATGTTATTTACATTTCTTTGCTGTTTCAATCATTCCTTTTCTGTTACTTCTTCTTCTCTGCATTGTGTTTTTTCTCTCTGTTATTCCAATGTTTTAATCTTAATTTAATCATTCAGTCACATTCTCTACTCTCCTTTTTTTTCTTTCACTTCCTTATCTATTTTGTTTTTCTCAATTATACCCTCTTCCATCTTTTCTTCGGTAAATAGATCTATTAAACAGTATCTTTGGTTTAGTCCCTATAGCTGTCTTTCTTTTAACATTACTCTCTGTTTCCTTCCCTTATACTTACTCTTCTTTTTTTTTTTTTTTTTATTTTGGTTCGCTCCCGGTTCGCGTACCGGCGAGCGAACCGGGAAGCGAACCAAAAGAAATAGAGGTTGGCAGAGTGCTAAATATTCTACCAATTTTTTTATAAAGGGGAGGTAGTTCTGATAAGAACTTTTTTTTTAATTGTTTTTGTTGTTTTATATTTTTTTAATTATTTTTCTGAACATTTTTTTACTTTTTTCGTATTTTTTGAACAGTTTTATATTTTTTGGGGGTTTTTTTTGGGTGGGGGAAACGAAAACGATTCATTATAAAGGGCTCAACAGGAGCAACAAAAAAAAAGAATTTATTTTCTGGGGCGTTTCGGACAATCATGATTGTCGATAGCTCTGTTGATCAGAGTGATGCTACTTTCTCTGTAGCAAATGAATTGGTTACAACGCACACACACTTGTTTCACTTCCCCGAACCTCATTTGTATATTTGGGACCATCTCCCTCGCCTCTGGTCCCATCACTTCCTGTACAACTGATCTTCTGGCCATAGAAAGGGGATTATCTTGCTGGTCACGTAACTGCGCAGCACTGTAGTTGATAGGGTGCCACCTCTGCATATGGCGATGCATTGTATAATTCCCGTAACTATATTTTTTATCTGTCCCTCTGGACAGACGTTCTTTACATATAAGGCAAGTTACGTACCGGGCATTGACTTTTTTTTGGCCCTGGGGAAATTTAAAAAATTGCCAAATATAATTTTCTTTGACATGAGACCTCCTGGGCACCTCACGCAAAAACTGCCTCTCTTCCTGCTCTTCCTCTTCTTCCTCTTCTTCCTCCTCTTGCTGAATGATAACTTCAGCAGGTGGTCCTCTCTTCCTTGGAGGTGGTGGAGGTGGTGGGGAAGCACCAGCTGAAGCTACTAATGAAGCCATTGCTCAGTGATCACAAAAGGTCTTCCTCTCACAAAGATGAAAGTCAGAGTGAGGAAAGAAGGAGGGGTTTTCATCATTTGGGAAAAACAATAGTTCTAAACCAATGAAAAGTGTTACTTTTAGGTCACATGACCTAGTCTTACATCATTATGAAACTAAAAGTGAAATGAACCAATGAAAAGTGTTATTAACAAGTCACATGACCTGTTGTGTTTACGTTACGCGCTTTGGGCCGCGTCCCGGATCGCTTCCGGGAAGCGGCGCTTCGCGCCTCGTTCGCGTACCGGTTCACTTCCGGGTACGCTAACGCGGCGCGTCATATGACGTTTCACGCGACAACGCGATACGTCACGCTGACGCGACGCGTCACGATGTTGTTTTCTAACGCGGCAGTTGCGCAAACGGAACGTTTACCGGTTCGCGGACCGGGTCGCGGCACCATTTTGAGCTAACGGGAAGCGACCCGGTTCGCGGACCGGAAGCGAAACAAAAAAAAATAATTAAAAAAATACATAACATTTTTTATTAATAAACATATAAAATATATTTTTGGATTTAAAGAAGAATACATTTTAAAGCTTTTAATATTTGCTATTAAAAAACCATTGAAATTCACAGAAAAAACCATAGGTTTTAGACCATATATAGTTAGGAATTAGCATTTACAAAACCTTGAAAATTCACTGAAAAAACCATAGGTTATAGACCATATATAGTTAGGAATTAGCATTTAAGAAACCTTTTTTTTACTCACACAAAACCATTGAAATTCCATATATAGTTAGTTGTACTAACTATATATCGCGCACCCGCAATCCACTGCTGATCATGTCACATATTACATCATGCATGACATGGTCAGTGACATCACTGATGACATCACTGATGACATCTCAAATGACATCACTGATGACATCACTGATGACATCTCAAATGACATCACTGATGACATCACTGATGACAACATCCAGTGACTGTATGTTTCTGTAAAGTTAAAATATGTCTTACATATTGAAGAATGAGTGGATGTATAAGTGTCTGGATGAAGGATTTAGTAGGTGCATGACTGACTGTATGAGTGAGTGATTAAATGTGTCTCACTGAGTGCATGGGTTAGTGACTAAACTGTCTTAATTTGTGCATCATTATGTCTGTTGTTCTGTAAACTGCTGCATGTGTTGATCAGTAGCTATATGAGTAACTATATGGGTTATTGATTGGTTGCCCAAGTATTTGTATGGGAGACTGAGTGTGTGTGTGGGTGGCTGGGAGGTGTATGACTCTGTGCATAGATGTGTGAGCAGTTGATTCACTAGATGTATGGGTTCAAAAGTGCATGTGGAAACAGCTGTATGGGCGGTTGACTGTGTGCATAAGTGTATTGGTGAGTGAATGGATATCTCAGTGCTACATGTCAAAGTAATTACATATGTAAAACACAGTACATGTGAGAGTTGACATATATAAATAACTATGCATAAGAGCCAGTGAATGTGTGAGTGGCTGTATGGATCATTGTGAACTTGTATCAGGGATTGTATAAGAGAGTAAATATGTGTTAGTATATGTTTGAATAAGTAAGGTGTGTATAACTGTATAGTTGAGGAAATGGAGGTGTGATTGATTCTTTACATGACTGACTAGGCGTGTGAGTAACTCCATGGATGAGTGACATTCTGTGAGTGTCTGTTTACACTGAGTGTATCTAAGTTTTTATTAGAGTCTGAAGAGATTCATCGTATTATCATATGAATATTGTCATCAGTGATGTCTTTTGAGATGTGATCAGTGATGTCATCAGTGATGTCATCAGTGATGTCATTGGTGATGTCATTTGAGATGTCGTCAATGATGTCATCAGTGATGTCATCAGTGATATCATCAATTATGTAATTTGAGATGTCATCAGTGATGTCATCAGTGATGTCATTTGAGATGTCATCAGTGATGTCATCAGTGATGTCATTTGAGATGTCATCAGTGATGTCATTTGAGATGTCATCAGTGATGTCATCAGTGATGTCACTGACCATGTCATGAAAGATGTAATATGTGACATGATCAGCAGTGGATTGCGGGTGCGCGATATATAGTTAGTACAACTAACTATATATGGAATTTCAATGGTTTTGTGTGAGTAAAAAAAGGTTTCTTAAATGCTAATTCCTAACTATATATGGTCTATAACCTATGGTTTTTTAAGTGAATTTTCAAGGTTTTGTAAATGCTAATTCCTAACTATATATGGTCTATAACCTATGGTTTTTTCTGTGAATATATATATATATATATATACATATATATATATATATATATATATATATAATGCCTAGGGACCGAGGCCGACTGTTATAAGGGGGTTTGGGGGAGTACTTAACCAAAGGAAAATTTTGAAAAAAAAAGTGGGCAAATGCAAAAAGGTTAATAAGGCAATTGTAAAAGTATGGTTATGACTTCAATAACCCCTTTACAGCTGGACAAATTCACCTGCTGTGCTGGGGGGCGGGGGGCGCGCACATCGCCCTGGTGCTCATGACTAGCTCAGCTCGTCATGAGACACGGTGGTCGTGAGCTCGTCATGACCACACCCGTTTCTTTAGAACGCTCGCACAGCAGGGCAATTTGCCCACCATGCGAGCGTTCTAACGGTCATAATGAGCTCAGCTCATCATGAGCACACGAGCACCATGGCTCAAGACGAGCTGAGCTCGTCATGAGACTCGAAGGTGTTAAAGAGATTTTATATGATAATGCGTAGGTCGCTACTTATTCAGTATAACCACAGTGCACCGCCCTGGTTATTGGCAGAACCTCTTGCGCTGCCATGCTCCACACATCTAAGACATAAAGCTCGGCAAATCAAATACAGTAAATGTGATCTTCATGTGATGCAGCGAGGCTGGGCATTCAGTACACAGTGTAAGAAGCTTTTTTTCATGAGTGCACTTAAAAGTACTAATGTGCTTCTGCCATTCCTTATAACACTCATCAAGTGGCAATGTAGAGGCCGATGCCAGAAAATGCCCAGGGGCCAAACAAATAAGAAAGAAGAGTGACAGGAATGAAAGTAACGGGGACGCGCACATCGTGAGTCACTACACAGAAACCCAGAGATGGGATTGGAAGGGGAAGATAGCAGATGTGGATTGAACAGCCGCTTACACATATTTGCAAATGCTGTGAATGTGCTGCCTCCTTGTCTGCCACCCCTACAACATGGCACACACCTACTGGTACCGAACTCCGAACACAAAAAAGAATAATGACGCTCACACACACACATGCAAGCAAACATACATGTCAATGAAGCATATTAACCATGTGCTTACCACGGATGACCCCAATCTACCAACCACCAGAATCTGGTCTAATATGCAATCCCGAAGACCAGTGCATGAAGGTAGCAGAACTCCAACCATTTTTTTTTTTAAACGGTTTTTATTACAGAGTCATATTCATCGTACATTCAGTTTCACGGGATCGTTTCTATACAGATTCCCCCATCCCTCGTTTCCGCACCTGGTTAGTATACACAGCCATTCAGCCCACATCCCGAAGGCCGGGCGGCATCATTTGTAGTCTCGGTGCGTGCTATAATGTCCATTATGCATCGTCCTTGTATGGGGCAATCTGCCGTCTGCTTTTGGGTTTAATCTCCCTTACCCCCTCCTCCACTAGGCTACATGTCTCTACCTCCCTCAAGTCTGTACCCCTGAACTTATACTCCCCCTCCCCCCTCCCCCGCTCAGTGTCCCCGCCTACGCCTAGCTCTAAGTGGTATGAACCTGTGGTAATGGACAGAAGCATTTTGGTATTTACTGTATGTGTATGTCTGGCAAGGGTGCCGGTACCGCGGCAGTCCCAGTAGGGTCAACAAGGCCCTCTTGGTCCGATTCCTCTTCCTCCTCCACTGTACTATCTCACAGCGCCTGCACCATCACTTCCCATGCCATCGCTGCCTCCTGGGCTCGCTCATCCGATCCACGACGGGCCAGCTGGTACCTGATAGTGCTCTCAGCCGCTGCCCATTTTAGGAATTCATTTAGCCATCTCCGGTGTGTCGGCCCCGTTTTCGACCCTTGGTCAACTCCCTTTTCGCTAATATTAGACCCATGTCAATGAATTTGCTCGACATTTTATTTTTGGGCGTATGCGGGAACCAATGTAGTATGCTGACAGCCCCATCGTACTGCAGGTCCCTGTCCGTCACCTCATTCAACGTGGTGCCAATGTCCCTCCAATAATCCTGTAGGTGAGGGCAATCCCTTAGCATATGTATCAAATCCGCTCCTATTTTATTACATCTGGGGCAGGCCGCGTCCTCCGTTCCGAAGTATTGTGCGATCTTGCCTGGGGTGAGGTAGGCCCTATGGATAATATACAGGTGTATAAGCTGGAAGCGCGCATTTCTAGTGCTCTTTCTGGCCCTCCGTACTAGTTGGGACCACGCTGTGTCCGGGATTTCCATCTGCAAGTCTGCTTCCCATTTGGTCTTTAACGCCGCAAGCGGCTGCAGGGACTCACGTATCATTCTCGAATAGAGACACGTTACTGCTTTGAAGGTGCCCGCTGCCATCATTGTGTACTGACACGCTAGTGTCGTCGGTCGTTCGACCAAGCCTTCCCCCCAGTGTGCTTGAACTGCCCTCACCACTGCTGCATGTATTAAGTAATCTCCTCTCGGAAGGTCATAGCGCTCTTGCAGTGTTTGGTACGGGGCCATCACGCCATCATCATAGAGATCCCCCACCATCTGCAAGCCCGCCTCCTCCCACAGTTGGAGCCTCGACCAGTCACCTCCGTGTGGGAGCGCCGTCACCGTGCCGAGTGGTATTTCGGGTGCATATGGGTGCTTGATTCCCGCGCGTTTCTGCGAGCGGTTCCAACATAATCGGAACGTCCGTTCCTCTTGGGATAGATCGCCGAGCACCAGTTTTTGCTGCAGGGCGATATAAGACAGCACGTGGCGGGGGGTGCCGTCGTCCCTTTCCCGATCCGGGCCGCGAAAAGCTCTCGCAGCTTCTTGTGTAAACATTTGCAGTTGGGCAGCCAAGTAGTAAAGTTCGAGATCTGGGACCGCCAGGCCTCTGTCGTCTTTGGGGCGGATCAACGTTGCTAACGCAATTCTGCGTCTGCCCTTGCCCCATAAGAATGATATAATCGCCGATCTCAACTGTTGGAAAACCGCTCCAGGCACCCAAATGGGGAGAGTCCTGAAGTAGTACAGCAAGCGCGGCAAGGCAATCATTTTTAAAAGAGCCACCCGACCGGCCACCGATAGAGGTAGGGTGGTCCAAAAGGACATGCTGGACCGCAGAGTCCGGACACAGCGGCCCACATTGCCTTCCAGCAGGTTCGCCGGTTCGTGGTATATATGTACACCTAGGTAGGTCAGGCATTCAGGTTCCCATCGAAGCAGTGGGTGGGCCGGGGGTTGGTCCTCCCCCCGCCAAAGGGGGAAGAGGCAGGTTTTTGCCCAATTCACCTTCAGGCCCGACAGGGCGCCAAAGCGCGTCAGCAGTCTTTCTACGCCCTCCACGGCCCTGCGGCATCCTCCAAATAAAGGAGGATGTCGTCCGCGTACAGTGAAATAAAGTGTTGTGCCCCTCTGAACTCCAACCCTTGATAATAGGTTCCCCGACTGGCCATCGCAGCCACCGGTTCCACCGCTAGTGCAAAGAGCAGGGGAGAGAGCGCACATCCCTGCCTGGTACCCCGATGCACTCGGTATTAATGTGAGACCAGGGCGCCAACCCTCACACGTGCTCTCGCCGCCGCGTATAGCACTTTCGTTCATGTGATGTATCCCTCCACTAGTCCGAACCTCTGCATCACTCTATATAAGTACTCCCACTCTAGGCTGTCAAAGGCCTTCTCTATGTCCACAGCTAACACGAGGGGGGTCCTTGCTCCTGGGGGCGGGTTGTCCACCAGTCTGAGCAGTGTTCGGATGTTATGAGTCGTGTTTCGGGTGGGTATAAATCCGGACTGGTCTTTATGGACTAGGTCTTGCATGTGGGTTAGTAATCTGGAGGCCAGTACGGTGCTCAGTATCTTGTAATCTGTCGTTAACATGGACAGTGGTCTATAAGATGCGGGGTCCATGCTCTCTCTGCGCGGCTTCAGTAGGGGAATCATTATGGCCTCACACATTGAGTGGGGGAGACGGCCTCTATCTTTGGCCTCATTGTATATTATTTGGAGCTTTGGGGCCGATTGGTCCAGGTATCGCGCTGTAGAACTCAATGGGCAGTCCGTCTATTCCCGGAGTTTTGTTACGTGCCATTCGCTTCACTGCACCTCTTATTTCTGCTATCTCTATCGGGCCTCCCAGAGCGTCTGCTTGTTCCTGTTCGAGCTGCGGCAAGTGTAGTTCACTCAGAAAAGTGTCTATTGCCTCACCCCGGTCCCCCAGTGCGCATTTATATTACTGCTCATAATATGCCCGAAATCTACCCAATATATCCGATTGCGTGCTACAAATGCGGCCTCCTTCCCCCTCCAATGCCAGGATCGGGTGACCACTCCTAGTGGGGTTCGCCAGCCAGGCCAGGAGGGTGCCAGTTTTATCCCCCTCCGCGTGTGACTTCGTTAGGTACCTTTTATAATCAAAACTGCGAAGGCGCTCCATTTCCACTGCTACTGCCTCCCTCGCTTCGCTAACCTTCCCCTGTAGTTCGGATTGGTTGGGGCGTGTCTGCTCGGACTCCCTTAGTTCGCATTCAGCTTTCTCTAGGTCATCTAGCAGGGACCTGCGCACCCCGCACATTTCCCTATACAGTGCCCTCTCACCACGGTTTTGAAGGCGTCCCATTCCACTGCTCTGGTTGTAGTTGAACCCTCGTTCTCTGTGAAGTATTGAGAAATCTTCTCCTTCAGTTCCTCTCGGAAAGGCGGGTCATCCAGCGTGTCCGGCCTCAGCCGCCACGTCGGGATCAGCGATAGCTCAGCCATCCAGTTCAGTGTCAGGAGTAGCAGGTTATGGTCGGACAGTGTGCGCGCTAGATATTCTGTCCCAGTCACTGCAGGGAGTACCGCCTGGGAGCATAAGAAGGTGTCAATGCGGACATGAAGGTCATGCGGGCCAGAGTAGAATGAATAATCTCGCTCCAGCGGGTGTTGTATGCGCCAAGCTTCTGTTAGCCCCCACTTTCCTTGCCAATCTGTTCTGCATCTCGCTAGTCTGTGTACTGGGGATGAATGCAGTGGTGGATGCGACCTATCTAATATCGTGTCCGCTATGGAATTGAAGTCCCCTCCCATCAGAACAGGACCTGTAAGGTAACTGGCCAGTTCCCCGGATAATTTTGTAAAATAGGTTGCTTGGTCTACATTGGGTGCGTAGATACTGCTGAATACAATGTGTCGGCCTCTAAGCTTACCCTCGACTACCACAAACCTCCCTTCAGGGTCCGCTATATGTCTGGTTACTTGAAAAGGAGTACCCGCTCGGACCCATATTAGTACCCCTCTAGCAAAAGCAGAGTACGTGGTTGCGAACAATTGCCCTCTCCATCTACGCTGCAGCACGATCCCTTCTTTCTTCGTTAGGTGGGTTTCCTGCAGAAATGCGATTTGTACCCCTCTTCGAACCAGATAAGCATGAATCTCGTGCCTCCTTGCCATAGTATGCAGCCCTCTCACATTCCAAGACACACATTTTATCAATCCCGCATTAGCCATTGTCCCACAGTGTCCGGTTCAAGTCAGAGATGCACCGTCTCCTGGCATCAGACGTGACACTGATCCCGCCCCCCCACTTAACTTCCCCTACTCCCCTCCCCCTTCTTACGCCTTGAGTCATCCCAACTGCTCCAGGCCCCCCCCAGAACAGGACCTAACCCCGAAAGAGCAGTTCCCATCCAAACTGTGAACGAGCAAATGTGCTCACAAGTTCTTCTATTCCGCAGTCTGCACTATGGAGGCCTTAAGGGCCCTAAGGAGCGTGTACTAGGTGCAAGCACTACAATCTCAGTTTCCATTCCCCCCACCCCACAATACACAATAGCACTCACGATGATCCAGTCGTACAACTGTCTGCTCAGGAGTTCACGGTGGGAATCCCAATAGCCTCAATGCCAGGAGAAGTGCCACTGCCCACTCTCTCAGCCCTCAATAATGATCTCCGACGTCTGTGGCGTGACCGTTGGACCTCTCATGTCACCAAACTCCGATTGTTCTGTCTCTGAGCCCGTGCCCTGGTCATCTGAGCCTGAAACTCTCCCTGATTGGGCGAGCGCCGAGCCCAAGACATCCATTACTGCCTGCAACGCCGCCCTCCTCTCGTCCACCGTTTGGGATTCCGTAGGCTTCCTGGATTTCTGGCCGCGCCCTCGGTGCCTCCGCGACTTCTTCACCATTTGCCTCTGCCGTTCTTTCTCCGCTCTAAACCGGGCCCCGTCCGTGCCCGCTTTGTAAGTTTCCCACCAGGCCCATGCGTCCGCCGCCAAGGGGAAGAACAGCGATTTCTCGTCCACCATAATTCTGAGTCTGGCCGGGAAAAGGAGCGAGTACTGGATGCCTTCAGTCCGCAGCTCTTTTTTGATGGAAAGGAAAGAGGCCCTCAGCTTTTGAGTTTCGAATGTATAGTCGGCGAACAGCGTGACTCTACTATTGTCCACTTGGAAGGGGCCCGCTTCCGGGCTCTTTGCAGAAGCCAATCCCTGTCTTTATAATCCAGCAATTTGATGACCACTGGGCGAGGCGGGAGGCCCGGTTGAGGGGGCCTGGCCGGTACCCTGTGTGCCCTCTCCAATGTGAAAAAGGGCGAGAGGCCCTCCAGGGCCACCGTCGTCTTCAGCCATTCGGTCAGGTATCCCACCATGTCCGATCCCTCTTTTTTCTCGGGAAGGCCCACCAGGCGTACGTTGTTCCTCCGACTGCGGTTTTTGGCATCCTCCGCCCGTCTCTCCAGGGCCTGTATACGTTCCAAAGCCTCTGCGAGTCGCCCTTCCATTGTCTTGTGTGCAGGTGCCATGTCCTTCAGGGTATCCTCTGCAGCTTCGACCCTGTCCGCCAGCTTTCCGTGATCAGCTCGTAGGAGTCCCAGTCCCGTCGATACCTGCACAATATCTTGATGTAGAGCGTCTTTCGTGGCTGCGATAGCCTCTAGGATACGGTCCTGCATCTGCCGCAGGTCTGTCGGGGTCTGTAGAACGTCTTCAGGTGGTTCCATGGGTGGGTGTCCGTCTCCCTTCGCTCCCCTTGGCTTCCCCATCTTGTGGCTGGACGGCTGCGCCGGGGTCTCAACAAGGTTCGCCGGTGGGCGGGCAGCGGTCAAGCAGGCCCCTGGTTGAGAGCAATCGCAGGCTCCTCAAGGCTCACTGGTCCCACCTGCTCCCGTTTCCTCTAGGGGCCCAATCAGATCGGCAAGGTGTCGGCCCCAAGCGCAGGCCCTCCTCAATGGAGTGGGTTATGTTCACTACCTCGCTTGTGGTCTGGGCCAGTGTTCTCTGCCGGCGCCGTCTAGAAAGGCACTCAGGGTCCAGGGCCAGCGACGGAACCCCGGGGGCGGAGGCACGACAGGTACACAATGACCCCACTGTCCTCAAGTATCCACCTCGGCTAAGAATCACACTTGGGTTCGCAAGTCCTGTGCCGAGGGGGCCCGCGTGGCAGGCCAGGCCAACAGGGTTCAGCCAGAGTGAGTGTCCAGGCTGCTAGGGGATTCCGCCGCCCGCTGCAGTCTCGAGCCCCAGGTCCGTCCCCGGTCCCCGTCACACCGCAGTCCCCGGTGTCCTCTCAGACGCCCGGGAGGCGGGGCAGGTCCGCCGTCACCCCGGAGTGCTCCCGCGGTCCGTGACCGCCGGCTGCGTGCAAGGCCAGCGGGGCAGAGGGCCAGGGCGCGAGGCAAGGCCCCCGATCGAGCCCAAGGCTCCTATGGCGGTCCGCTAATCTCCGCAGAAGACGTAGCCGGGACCCCACAAGCCTCCGGTGGTCAGGCGGGTCCGGGCCCGAAGTAGGCCGCAAGCCGGGGGGTCGCGTTGTCAGGTGTTCCAGCAGGGGGAGACCCCGGCAGATTAGGGCCACGCCCGTCAGTCGGACCTCCGCTTGGTCTCCGTACTTCACATCGCTCTCAGGTGGAGCCCTACAGCGGCAGGGAACAGTTCGTTAGGGTCGCGCCAAGCTCTCGAGGCGGCGGCCGCCCACCAGGGCCAGGCCCCTGCAGGGCCCAGAAGCCGGGGAGTCCCTTAGATCATCCGGTTAGGCGGGGGCGTACCAGGACTCACCCAGAGCCGAGAGCCAGCTCCCTGGGGGCTCGGACCGGGATGTGCCTCCGCCGGATCGAGTCTGCCTCAGGCAGGGGCAGGCTCCTCCGCAACAGCGCCTCCGAGTCTTCAGGCCGCCTTCAACGCTGATCGTGCAGTTAGGGACTCGGTGCGGTCGCCATTTTGGTCGGCGCCGGACTCTCCACTCCTCGCCGATTCCAAGCCGTTTGCAGCGACCAATCGGGAGCCGTCGGACCCCAATCAGGCACTGGGGTCCGCTGTTGAAGTACCCCCCGAGTTTCAGGGGGTACGTCCGTGTGCTCAGTGGATTACATTCAGGATTAGCGGGCGGATGTCGGGAGCCGCTTTAGGCAGCGACCATCTCCGTTGGCTGCTAGCCACACCCCCCAACAGAACTCCAACCATACTGTGAGGTCCACTAATGGCAACATAGAGCTAAACAAAAAAACACCAAGGGTAACGTAGCTGGACTTTCCGCCCCTCCCGCAGGAAATGTCTGATACATCAGCAGTTCCAAATGTGCGCTCTCACTGCCAACATCCGGAGCACAGCACGCAGCACTGTCTGCAAAGCCACCTTCACAGGTCTCTTTAGCACAAGTGCTATAATATCACAACCTCCAGTTTCCTAGTTACTGAGCAGGTGACCCCTTTCCAGGGGGCATGGTAATTCCCCCCCCCAGCAGATTTTAAAATTATATTGGTAAACAAAAAGAGCTCTAAAGGGGAGTACAAGACATCTTTTCAGTATATCAGTGTTTCTAAAAGGGATAAACTGGGAAGAACACTTAAGTCTCAAAAGGGACATTACTCGAGATTTCAATCAAAAAACAATAAACAGGGCTAGGGAAAAACCGACATTGTGATCAGAGAGAAAGTGCACCAAAAAATATTGCCCTGAAGGATAATGTGCACGGAGCTGGCCACTTTCACTCTTCTGTATACACATTGTAATGCATGCATCCTTTTGTCTTCACTGGGAAAAGTACACTGAGGAGAAAAGGAGGGGTGTGGTTAGGTGGACAAGTTACAGACTTCTGCACCTGGACACTGTGCTTTAATCCCGGCTTCCCCACTTGACTAAACTGTGTGATCCTCTGCAAATAATTTTTAATTTCCAATGCCCTCGGTTTTGTTCTGCCCGCAATATCTGCGGGGAACACTTAAGAGCCTCCTGGCAGTGCTGCACTTTGCTGTCATGATGGCGCACGGGCCAGACAGACAACTCGGTGCCAGTGGTGATTTGGACTTGAGCCTCACGTATGCGCGCCTCTGGCGTCACATTCACTCTGGCTCATCTTTATTGCATGGGTCATGTGGCACAGGACCAAGCCATTATTTCGCCAGGTCTCGGGGGCTTCACATGATCTCCCCCCGGACGTGGTTCACAATTAAAACAGTCCCCCCAGTTGAACCTATTACCTCATTGGCCCGACATTACATCCCTCCCCAAACAGAATCTAAAACACCACACACACTAATGATAGTTAGCACATTTGAAATATTTAACAAAAGAACAGTCTTACATAAAATGGTCCTTCAGTCTACAGGAGGATTCAGGATTTATTTTTAGATAGTACCAAGAGCTCCCTCGGCCCCCAGACACACTGACAGGAGACACAACTTGGGCTGGTTACCGACACCTCAGGATCCATCCTCGCTTTCACAGAACAGTCCTCTTTGGAACCTCCCCAGTCATCGGGATCATGAAAGAACTCTCTACCCGGTTCAGGTCCCCTCACCTCCCGGGGCCCCCCTCGAGATGGATGAAAACGCTTGAAGAAGGACACATTCCTCGTGACTTTCTCCGAGCCCCTCTGAGCAGTGATCCTGGTGCCATTGTAATGGCTGATGATCCACGGCTTCCTCTCGAATGGCAAACCGAACTTACTATTGGTGACACGATTCTGCAGGAGAACCAGGTCACCCACTTTTAAGTCAGATGGACGGGATCTCAGTCACTGACTGGCGTGATCGTATTGACATTGGCGTCGCACTTGAATTTGATGCTCCTTCAGGGACTCCGGACGCCGCAGAGGATGATGAGGAATAGAATCTGCAACCACGTGCCCCATGGAAAGGTATCCTGGAGTCACTCCAGTCATGGAATGGGGCATTTGGCGGTATACCCTGAAGGAATGAGAAAATGGCCAGTTCCAAGGAGTGTTGGCTTCAGCAACCAGGCCCCTCCGACAGACACACACACCTCAAACTCACCGCCCCCAGCCACATCGACCCCCTGCTTTCCTGGAGCCAGGTCAACGACAAAGACACCATCAAAATCATGACCACCATCCACTCCGCTTACCATTCGACCCCTGCCCGCACCACATCTTCAACAAAGCAAGCTCCACCATCACACCCCATCTCCGCAAGATCATCAACAGAGAAACTGCAGCCCTCATCCTCCTGGACCTCTCGGCCACCCTCGACACTGTCTGCCACCACACCCTCCACACACGGCTCCACAACACAGGCATCCGCAACAAAACACTGGACTGGACCAACTCCTTCCTCACCAGCAGAACCCAGAGGGTCCGCCTCCCCCATTCGCTCAAAAAACACCAAGATCATCTGCGGCGTACCCTAAGTATCGTCCCTCAGCCCGACACTCATTGACATCTACATGGCACCGCTCCCCCAGATCGCACAACCTCAACATCGTCTCTAACGCCGACAACACCCAGCTGATCCTCTCTCTCACCAAGGCTCCCGCCACCACCAAATCCAACCTCCACGAAGGAATGAAGGCCATCGTCGAATGGATGATGAACCGCCGCCTAAAATTGAACTCTGACAAGATGGAGGTCCTCATAACCGGATCAACCCCCTCCGCCTGGGACGACTCACCTACCACGCATGCAACCTGGGAGTCATCCTGGACTCCACATTGTCAATGAACCAGCAAGTGAACGCCATCTCCTCCTCCTGCTTCAACACCCTCCACATGCTCTGCAATATCTACAGATGGATCCCCACTGGTACCAGAAGTAC
The DNA here is from genome assembly GCF_964261635.1 of Lissotriton helveticus. NCBI lineage: Eukaryota > Metazoa > Chordata > Amphibia > Caudata > Salamandridae > Lissotriton > Lissotriton helveticus. The sequence continues at coordinate 83,374,745 of NC_136060.1, read as the reverse complement.
AGTCCCCCAGGCCCTTGTCTGTAGTAGACTGGACTACGGCAACGCTCTCCATGCAGTAACCTCAGCCAAATTCCAGAAACAACTACAACACATACAGAACGCCTCTGTACACCTCATCCTCGACATCACCCGCCACAGCCACATCACAGCCCACCTGAGAGACCTGCACTGGCTCCCCGTCAACAAGAGGATCACCTTCAAGCTCCTCACCCATGCTTACAGGGCTCTCAACAACACCGGACCAGCGTACATCAACGAACGACTCACCTTCTACACCCCCGCTGACCTTGCACTTGTCTGCTTTTTGAGCCCTCTGGCTTTCCTGGAATTTAGTCTGAACACGATGTGCAAGGTCGAAAAACAATGCCCCTTGTTATTCTGGCCAGTCCCTACCACCTAGACATAACATGCTACACACAGCTGCAATACTGCAGACTCGTGCTTTGATATTACGGGGTGGCATGTTGTTTTACCACACTTGGAGAAAGCCGTTCCATGGAGAAGAGCTCCGCTGTTCCTATTATGTAAACCTTACATCCAGGCTTTAAGGTATGGGGTCTGCTGTCAAAGCCCAGAGATCTTCCTTTATATAAAACTAGCTTACCCGTCGCATGTTGCTGCGATCTCCGAAGAAAGGAAATTCAAGGAAACTCGTCATGATAACATTCAATTTACATTGTGTAATTTTTATTGAAACTTATTCATTTCAATATGGAAAACATTTCAAAGTGTCATTTTAATTCTATTTATTTATTCGAGGGCTTGTGGATCCACGATTTTTTGTTTTTCCGTCTCGTGCGTACATCAGTATTTGAAAGATTATGAGGGCCCTAGGGGGCCGATATTTAAAAAAATGTTATGCCAGAAACCTTCACGGGAATGTACTCAACAACTTCCCAAAGTTTCCTGGCGATCGGATCAATGGTGTTTTAATTCTATTTATTTATTCGACTGCTTGTGGATACACAATTTGTTGTTTTTCGGTCTGGTGCGTACATCAGTATTCGAAAGATTATGAGGGCCATGGGAGGCCGATAATTAAAAAACATTTATGCCAGAAACCTTTGCGGGAGTGTACTCAACAACTTCCCAAAGGTTCATGGCGATCGGATGAATGGTGTAGTAATGCATATGCCAGAAACCTTTGCGGGGAGTGTACTCAACAACTTCCCAAAGTTTCACGGCGATCGGATGAATGGTGTAGTAATGCATATGCCAGAAACCTTCGCTGGAGTGTACTCAACAACTTCCCAAAGTTTCATGGCGATCGGATGAATGGTGTAGTAATGCATAAAGGACAAACAGACAGACAGACAGACAGACAGACATACATTTGTTTTTATATATATAGATAAACTTCTTCTAGTAAAGTGGAGAGTGGTTAGGCCTAGTTACCCTTTTTTCCACCGTCCTTATATAATGACTTCTCCCTTTCTATTCTATGGAATCGTAACAATGCTAACCATGCTGAGTTTGTGCATTTTATTGCTGGTAGTGGCTCGTATACTGTATTGTAGAGCACAATAGTTAAAACAACATTTTGGACTAGTTCATTGACTCTGACAATTCCTATTGTGGACAAGAACGAGTGAGTGAGTGAAAGAGTATGTCTTGCTCCCGCGATTCCTGAGAGCGTCGGTAGTGTTGTATTATGGTTTGTCAAATCATTTATAGCTTCATGATATTTGGAGGAGAACGAATGAGACATTATAGGAAGTCGGTTTGGGGATTTTGGGTACTAATGTGGTAGGTTGATTCACCCCTATACACGGAGGTCCTGTTTCCCTGCGCATAGTTTTGTGTAGGTACACAATCCCTGCAACATGGTGCTGACAGCGTTTGGTCTGGTTCTTATCTGCAAGACGCTTGAGTAGTGCTTGTGCTTGTCCACAAAAACCTCACTTCTGTTTCCGTAGACAGCTGTGAAGGTATAACCTCCTATATTGATGTTTTATAGGTTCTTTCAATCTTGCCCGTGCCCTGCTCAAGGCCTATTTGGCTCAATAGGGAGTGCATGATGCAGGTGTGAAGCTTAAATTTGCTGAGGAAGCGAATCCAGCTTACCACTGTGAGGCGTTTTATTATTGGGTCTCCTTTCCGGCGGTGGATGGAACAGGTGATTTGTTTCATTAATACACTGCCACAGACCTTCCTCACGCTTATCAGCCTTATAGGGCTCTTAAAGTTCAGCTTACAGCTTGACAACACCAAATTTCCTTACCCAGCATCGCCGGTCCGTTTGGGTCCTTTATCTATAGATAGGGCCACTTGGCCCATTTTGGCTGGGTGCACCCCACATCCCCGTTATTTAACTGTTGCAATTGCAGACATTTGCGTATTACACACATCTTTAATACACATACCTAGGGCTAATATACACTATGTGACACGCAACTTCCAGGTGGGACCACCTGGTGGTGCTGCACAACCTGCTGGAACTCGAGGTGTAACTATCAGTCCCCTTATGCTTAATTCACTGATGGGCAAGCATCCACATAATAAGGATGAGTTACCTTATTGGCTTGCTGAAACATTTGAACAACTAGAGGCTGTTTTTCCAAACACCAGTCCTGTGGAGAAACACAGGATATTGTCTATTAGTTTGCCTAAAGACTTACTTCCCGAGTTAGTTGATTGTTACACCTGGGGCAAGGTGTTTGCAGCCTTATATTCGAAGTGTTTCAACACTCCCTCCATGACTGTGCTCCCCTCTGTGATTACGATCATCATCAGGACATGACAGTGATGATCTTAAATTCCTAAAAGATCGAAACGCCGTCGACCCCCACAACAGGAACTTACTCGATTGAACTGACTTATATGAAGTTCCTTTTCTGTAGTCAATGTGATGTATTGTTTTTAAGTTCACTTCACTTTGTCACATTATGCACCTTTCACTTAATGAGAGCACCTGAATATTTTGACTATTCATAATCATGCGAGTGTAAAATAAAAAGCCTATTTTACACCACATATGTTCCCTTACCACTATCGTGCTCCCTCAATAGTTAATTGTCCCTTTGTTAAAAAAGTCTCCTTATGTCCCCCCCGTGGGACTACACATGTATGCACAGGACCCGATTGGGCCAAAATTGAACAGCTATTTCCTTTAACACATGTTAACCCCAGGTTCTTCTAACTGGGTACTCTTGTTCTACCATACTACCCCTCTGTGATTAAGCGTGTTCCAAATGAACATGGGGCCAAGGCGGCTGTTGAGTTGTGGATGAGACTGGTGGGGGTGTTTGTCATGGTCACTGATATGATCCTTGCCAATGTCAAGGGCAATGCAGTAAGCTTTCAAGTGGCAAACCACTTGGAGGCTGTCCCAGACACAGACAAATAACAATAATTACCAAATATTATTGCAAAAGCTTATAAGACCATAGGCTGCAATAGTTTGGGAGCTAAGTCATTTACTCAAACGCAAACTCAAACACAAACTCAGTAAGAAGCCCAGACTGATAAAGATAGGTGTCCCTTCTTTCCTAAAAAGAACTTGAAGAATAAAAAACAGGGGCAGCAACAGCAGAAGCAAGGTTTGCGTGCTGGTTCACTGACACTTGAGTCTTCTGAGTGTACTTATGACTTGCGCGACCGTGCAAAAATTAAGATTCCTGATAGATTTCAAGTCCCTGATCAGCATTCTCCTCATTCTTTACAGGACACATCAGGCTCTCAAGTCGGTGGAGGGGAGCGCCAAGATCGTGGCAAAAGTCAACCTGCGCCACAGGGACGAGATCAGTCTCGACAGTTTGACGTTAAGAGAAAACAAGAGGATCTACCTTGTTTTCAACCCCCATTTGAGAAGAAAAAAGTTGCCACTTTAACAGCGAGATATGTTTCAGATGGTGTGAACGTGACTCCTGGATTGGACATGGGCAGTGACTCTGCTCGACAGCGCAGCGGAGGTTCTGCGTCCTTGTCTGGAGCGACTGTACCTGATACATTTTTTACAGTAGAGACTGCAGACACCCGGGTTGCCCCCCGGATAGGCCCTATGAGATTATTTTCAAAATTGAAAGTGATATACCTCGTCCAATCAAGGCAGTTTTCTGGGAGAATCTAACCTCCTCATATGACATTTTGTTAGCGGAGTCAAGATTGGCCTCCACCCTTTGTCTTAGCCGCTTCTAAAGGGGAAGACGTGATACTTCTGAGTTTTCTGCATTACATCCCTGAGAAATATGCAAAGGCTCATGCAGGTGAGTCAGCTTTGGCCCTTGTCCCGGCGGTGTATCGTAATCAGGTGGGTTGGGCTGCTGATTCACCGACTCATGAAATACCATTACGCTCTATACTACAGCCACAACCGCAACATCCAATAAGATGTTGTTGGAAAGTGGATTTTTGGTAGGGGCAAATGTAGGTCTGACACTGGAAATAAGGCCACTAACACATAATAGGACTCAGCATGGGTCTTAGAAAATGATTCCCATGCTCAACCCTTGGTAACGTGGCTGCGAGCAGACAGGCTTAACTTCAAAGACAGGTATGTAAAGCATTTAAAAACACCAATTCAGTAAATTATTAAGACACAACACATAATAAAAATCCAACACCAATTTATAAAAAATAGGAAATATTTTTATCTTTCAAATAACACAAACAACTAAAATCCAATGTAGGGAACCAGAGATATACATTTTCAAAGATTTAGCATTATGTAGTATTTAGAAATATATAGCGCCTTATTGGGATATCTGGTCGCGATAGACTGACTCAAAGTTAAAGTTTCAGGCTGCCTGCGATGGTGCCCTGGGCGGCTATCATTCGCAGTAGGTCCCAGTCACAGTTTTTGCCTTCGGACTTAGAAACTTTTCTGGAGCTTTTCTTCCCGGGGTCCCTCGAATCTCTCAGCCAGTCCGGATTCGGTGAGGGTTCGCCGGATAGTCTTGTGATGAGTTCCAGGTTAAACCTATGGAAGTCTGACCTCCGGAGCGTTCTAGCCAGGCAAACCCAGGATACAGGTCAACACGAGGTTGAAGGCAGGCGGCTTGGCTTTTGCCGTTGCTCCTGGTCACCTTTTCTTCAATTGGACTTAGAAACTTTTACTGAGCTTTTTTCTAGTGGGGTCCCTCAAGCTCTTCACCAGGCTGGATTCAGTAATGGTTCACCGGCCTTAGATTTCTTCTGCTCCTGGTCAAACTCTGGAAGTTAGATCTGCGGAGCTTTTAGCTGGATGAACCTGGATGGCTTGGCCGGCTCACGGTTGAAGGCAGGCGGCTTGTCTGGCCAGTTGAGGCAGTCCCTCAATGGAGCCTTTTTTTAAATTTGCTTCAAAGTTCTCAAAACTTCTTGAACTTCTTCCTGAAGTTCCTCCAGGGGTCCCAAAGTGTCTCAAACTCACTCCAATGATCTGGAAGCTCCAAGATGGTTCTTGAAAGTTGAAAACTTCAGGTCCCACAATCCACTTGGACAAAACCCTTACAAATCCATTGGTGTTCTCCAGGTTGAGGATCCTTGGTGGTGATGGTCCAGGTGAGCTCAGTTAGCCTGTAGCTTGCAGGGAGTCCCCTCTTTAGTTCTTTTACAGCAATGTAATCCACAGGGCTGTAGTTTCAGCTGGTGTAGTCTTCAGAGGACAGGCCTTAGTACTTTACACCCCAATTTCTCAGCATGGCAAAGTCTTGCTTCCTTAAGTTTCAAGCAGAAGATCTGAGAGACTTTGCCCCTCTCAGATACTTATTCCAAGTTCTCTTGGTCAAGCAGGAGGTCACTGCTGACGAATGGGAGCGGGGCAACTCCCCAAGAATATGACCACATCCTGTAGAGTGTAGCATTATTTTGTCCCAGAGTGCACCAAATCCTCCAAATTCATAATGGCCAATCTTCCATCAGGGAGGTAAGAGCTGGCTAAACACACCTCTAGGATGGCTACGTTTCATAAACTCTCCCCATTGCATCTGTGCATTCCTTCCATAAGCCTAGCCCTGGCTGAGGTGAAAAGTTTAGAGTTGTAAATGACACTAAGGCCTCCTCTTCTCTTTGAAGCCCATGGTTTACTATTCTACCCCCTGCTCTGGCATTCCTGTGTAGCAGCACACTGCCCTCCCAGCAGAGGTGGTTAACCCTAGGGTCTTTTTATCACCTCTTCAAGTCAGCCTGGCTAATCTACTTAACTCTGACCAGTCAGGGCAGACCACTGGAAGGCTGAATCTGGAATTACAAACAAGAAGGCCTTATGACTTCTTGTATGTACACTTTAGGCGAAATTCAACCATATCATATTCGTGAATTTATTAATACCATTTGGGGAAGTCGTTGAATGGCACTTCTAGTCCTCTCCTATCAAAAGTTATTAGTTAATAACTTCCTGCTATGTTAACCTGTGTGGCGGGGGTTTTACAATGGGAAAAATTACTTGGGCCATTTTTCCAGCACTAGGACTTACAAAAACATATTTTACAAATACTTTGCTTATATCTACAGGACCCCACCCCATGGGACAACTAGGGGAGACTTTAGGGGTTCTAAATTATTAGAAATATTGTAGATCCCCCCTCCACAGTGCTCCTAGCATCAAAGTCGAATTTTGGCAGCACTTTATCACAATGTGGGGAGTGAAATGTGAAATTTCACTTAACCCAGGGCATATTAAACATATTTTATAAGGGTCTGCCTTATAAATACCTGACTCCCCACCCCTGTGACATCTTGAGGAGACCATGTAGGTTACCGATTTGTAAGTACCCCAAACCCCAAAGTCGAGTTTGAGCACAATTTACTTTTAAACTGACCTCAGCCTTCAGCAGTGCACACATGCAAGTGCAGAAAAACGGCTGCCCTCCAAACTGCCATGCCCTATTCCTACTACGGACTGCTAGGTATTTTCAATCCCCCTGCCCTAATATGCACAAGTGCCCTAGGGGGTAGGTAATTCCCATCACAGGGGTACCCCAAACCATAGTGTACCCTAGTGCATTTAGGTGTTTTAACTGTATTCTAAACGTGTGTCTTTCAGCATAGCTCTGTCCCTGGGCCTGGTTAGGCAGAGCGCAGGGTCAGTCAATGTCAGTTACCACCAGTGCCATTCAGCAAAATGTTGGGGGGTGCCCATGGCACAGGATTACTTTGCAACAGAGGTGAAGCAAAGGTTTCCGTTTGCGATATTCTAACACAGTTGGGGTATCACAGGTCACCGATGAATAATACTCTCTTTACGGTATCAAAACCTGATGGTTCATATCAGATTGTATTGGATTACCGAGATTTGAATAGTCATTGTCGCATTTTTGCAGTGCAGAACACACACAGCTCTGCGCTGGTGAACAATCTTGTTTGTAAAAAAGATAATACTACACCTGATATTTCTACAGTCACAATCTCGCTCCGGAGAGCCATGACTTGACAGCATTTACTGCTGTCGGGAATTGGAAAAAATGTATGCGATTGCCAATGGGGTATAAAATAGCCCAGGGGAATTTGCGGCACATATTGTGTCATTGTTGAATGACATAGACCCAGATGCGTTCTCGTACGTGGATGGCATTTATCTGACAGATGATAAACTTATGCTCCATCTTGTCCGAGTCGACAGAATTATCTTGTTCTTTGCCGACTATGGATATAAATTCAATTTTGCAAAACCGCACATCCCCCATTTGGCGCTACTTTTTTGGGATACGAGCTCAATAATGAAGGAAAGGGCTTAGCCCCCCGCTTCTTGGAGAAATGTGCAAAATTGCAACTCCCTTCTACATTGAAGAAACTTCAGTCCTTGCAGGGATTTTTGAATTTCAGGAGGACATACATTCCTGATTATGCACAGCATATCAAACCGCTTTATGCATTGATACAAGCTACATATTCTTCTGCACGCTGGCTTCCGGGAACATAATTCTATCCTACATTCTTTGCAATCAGTCTTGCTTGGAACTAACTACTTTTTGACGCGTGATTACACCACCAACTTGGTAATACGTATAGTTTCAGGGACAGTGGGTTTGACTTATCTGACGTTCAATGAGGGAGATGCAATCCCTATTGCATACAAATCACATTTTTACACTGTGGCAGAAATGCATTTCTCCACTGTTGAAAAGCTTTTCACAGCAGTGCAGATGGCAATTCTGAAAGAATTCTCACTGGCACAAGGTACACGCACCCTTATGGTTACGCCTGATAGAGCGCGCAGGTCACCCGACTCATAATTTTACCATATACACATTGGGCCCATATATTTTCAATACACCATATTTATTAATCGGGTAACCTTACACTCTACTACCAGTAACCCAGTTCCTTCCTATTTATTTCCACTGTACCCGACTTACCAACCCACTGTTACGGGTACCTATGATCACAATGGATCAGAGAGCTAGCTGTAAAAGAAAGGCAGACACCAAATACAAAATACCATTTACTATGTTGGCACTCATATAATAACCACAGACTCAGGAAGTTTTAAAACCTTTATCTAGTTTTCATCAAGTTCAGAAAGCATAAGGTTCACAGCAAGTAAACTGTCAATAACTAGTATTATAAAGAGCACATATCCATATAGGAAGTAAATCAGACCAACCATTTAGGACTCTAAAGGGAAGGTAAAGACAGGGAACATGCTAGTAAGAAATTTTTAGAGCTCAGGCTCAGTATGATGTCTAAAGGAAGGGAAAGATAAGGAACATACTATAATGTCACAGATGGTATACCCCTCAAGATGGGCAAAGCAAAGAACCGTTAATCAGTCAATAAAGAACTCAAGGGTAACATGTAGCTATAGAGAAGGTAAAAAGTGGAACACGCTATATACTTCAGATGTACCAAAATATAAATCAACTAAAGGAAAGGGTAAAGAAGAAGGAACATATATATTTCATGAACTGTACGTCACAATTTCTCTTATAGGAGTGGGAGAATGGAACATGCTAATATAACAACTATAATGTAAGACTCTATCATTTGTCAGCAAAAAGGAAAGTAAGGAAAAATCAAATATGCAAGAACGTCTTTATTAAAGCAAAGAAGAGAATGAAAGATGCAGAATAGGTTCCCTCAGAATTATATTTACCTAGATCAGTGTGGAGACCAACCCTGGCCATGGGTCAGTTAAGGACAGGAATAAGTACCCAAGGAGATACGATCGCCAGTAGGCCAACAGGTGCAGAATGGAAACCCAGGACAGGAAAACCAGATTAGGATCAGGACAGGACCACCAAGGTAAGACCAGCACCCGCAGTTCAGTTGCAATGCCTGCGCTACACCCTCTCTGCAGTCATCAGTCAAAACCCCGATTGGGTTACCGAATTCCCCAGCAAAGTGCTCCGCCAGCACTTAAGTTTCTCAAAACCCCCAATGGGTCTGTGAGACAGTCGGACAGAGTGCTTAGCAGCACCTCTGTTTCTGGATCAGCTATTGAGTGCGTAGGGTCAGTGACAGGTCAGCTATTCGGACAAGTCGGACGATTTCTCTAACTAAACCTAGGCTAGTTATACTGTTTTCGGGTCAGTGTACCACCCCCCAAATGTTGCAAGTGTAAGAATACCCAATTTCGATTGGTCCACAAGTAGGACAGGTCAACACACCAACCAGGATTTGACTTTCACAAGCCCCAATTTACATCTTTTGGGACCGCCTATTGAATTTGGGGTTCCCATGATATGTGCTCTTCCCCTAACAATGCTCAATACAAATTCATATACAATTGTTTCAAATGTAGTACAGTTCAGCTTCGTCCTGCTGGGTCACAGGTCGATTCCCAGGAGCATCTTGGCTGTAGCTGCCAGCTGGCTGGGTTCCACTGGTACAAGGTTTTCTTCCCTCTGCTAGGATGACATGCGCAGTAGGGACTTCTAAGATGGAGTTTTAATCACCTCCCCGTCCCAAAAGATTCGCCACATGAAAAGTAAAGGAAGACAATTTAGAACACAGAAATAAATGAGTACACTGTATACCAGGAATCCCTATATGACTCCCCTTCCTTTATATAAACTATAGCATTAAGGTTAGTGCAAGACGAACAATATAGCAAATTGCTGCAGGCAAGCATCGGACATGTGAGAACACAGAGCGGCCATTTTAGAGCGAGTGCGCAAGCGCAAAGATTTCCCACCAGAAGTGCGAGTACGTCACGTCACGTGAGTGTGACCAACGCATGCGCAGAAGAAATTCGCGGCCATTTTAGTGGCAAGCGTTTTAGGATAAGTAAACACATTGGCAAGCGTCACTAGGACATCCCATATAATGAAAAATGTGCAATATTAGTAACACAAACAGGTTGGTTATATTTCGTTAACATTATTTGAGGTTCTTGATACAAGCAAGTCGCTGTACGTGCGAATCCTTGCTCCATCCCTCTTTGATGATATTTTATATCATCACAAATTCATGGAACCAGATGCCAACTTTTCACATTTTACCAAGTTCAATCTCTTCAAACATTCTGTTCAGCTTTTCTTTAGTTTCTTTATTAGGGTGAGAATTTTGCACCCTATTATAAATCTGATTATTAAGTTCCTCTAATTCAAGTACATCCACATTTCTCTTCAGTCCTCTCTTGTTCACAGTGTACTTCTTTTGGTGCTTTCGACATTTACAACAAATGAATATGATGAATACTACTAAACCTATTCCCGCAATTGGCATCAGTACTTTTACCAAAAAACTTCTACCTAAGTTAGTAAACCAATGACCTACAGCAGAGAGACCATCAGTTAGTCTCTTCCAGGCACTGTCAACCTCCAGCGTTTGAGCTCTTTTCCCAAATTTGTAATGTTCCTCACATACCCTTTGATTTACACACTTTTATCAGGTATGTAAGTGCAACAATGTTGCGCTTTCAACATTCTGCAGACTCCGCCCTCCTTTGCTAATAGCATATCAAGAGCAAGTCTGTTCTGTAAAACCATTGATCTGATCGCAACCACTTCGGTATTGACCATCAGGAAACCTCCAGCAGTGTCAGTAGATAACCGATTCACTACTGTTGACAATTTGAAAATTCTGTGTGTATTTAGAACCACTCCCACTGTTGGTATCAGTGCACTAAAAATATCTCCTACTATTTCACCAGCACTTTCTCTTTTTGTACGCGCTAATTCATTAGTCTTTTCAGTGCTTCCAGTGATTTTTCCCACGTGGTATATCTTTGGGAAGACAATACCAAAATAACAACTCCCGTACCAATGGTCGGGCAATTTGAAGTAAGCCTTATTTCCACATATAAAATAAATTCCAGGAAACACAGGCTCTGACCCATCTTTGAAACCCCAACCTACAATTACCTTGTAATTATGTTCGCATTCACTTTAACCAATGAAAATATTGTTATAATAACTAGTTTTCTCTCGTTTAAGACAAAGTTTCCCTTTCTTTTCGAAATCCAGCAACATTGCAGCGTTAGCTCCACCGTTTGAGGTGCTCCCTATACTCTCTGCCCATTTGGGAATTTTCAGGTTCTTGTCTTTGGCTTTCTTTTGGAAACTTTCTCTTCTTTTTTCTACCATATCCAGAAATTCTTTCTCCTTTTCATGTAAAGAACAGGTCAAGTTATTTTTGTGTGCGTCATCTATATTTATTTTTCCTACGGTTAGAAAATAATCACTCATGTACTTAGCTATGTCTCTAGTTGTATGTACAGGGTTCATGTTTCTTCTAACAGGAAGTTCTGAAAATGTCACGTCAGAGTTTGAATATTAATTTTGCAAAGGTCCTCTTTTATAAAATAGACTAGTTAGTATACTAAAGGAAATTCCATAGGTTAAGGGCAAATGGTGGTGAGTCACACCTTTAGCTACTGAAGTGGGTAGCTTCATGCAGACATAACAGTCGTCTATCTCCATAGTTTCTACATAATGTACTAACAGATTTGCGAAAACATTTAAATGTGTCTTGTTCTTTATTTTGTTAAAGTGTAATCCTTCCTCATCTGGTGCTTCTAAATCTAACTGTGTCTGTTTCAGGCTAAGTGGTCTGTCCAATGCGTCTACTCTTCGTGGTGTACTTCTAGTATGTGATTCTACAGTGTCATCAAGTAGGTTATTATTTGGGTAAAGACTTGGGTTTTTACTCATCATAGAAGGAATAGTTATTGTTAGTCCTATCCAAAGTATCAGTACTATTGCTACACTACATAAACATACTTGCCAGCATGTTTTAAAACAACCTCGTCTCGGTCTCCCATTCTCAGAAGTATCAGACATTTTGGTTCAAAAGAAGCTTCAACCCCTCTTTGTAACTCTGCACAGCTTGCTTACTCGAGTAACTTTTCAGGTTGGGTTTGCTTCTTCACTGGTCTGTTCAGCAATCAATTCTTCATCACCTTCGTCACTTTCGTCACTTATTTCCAGATTCTCAAATTCCTCCAACACAAAATAAGTCCATTCAGGACTCGCGTACTTGTTATTCAGTTTCTTGATACGAGCACTTCTTCTCTTTGGTTTTGTCACCACTGGGTCAGTTTGACTCGAGACCTCATTTATCTGTTCAGGCTCTTCGTTTACCGTCTTTAGACGCAATCTCAGCCATTTCACAAATCTAGGTACTGAGTCACCTTTTCTTAGTCTTTTAACTGGCACTGTGTCTTGACCTTCATCAAACACCCTTTTGTTTTCATTCAGTTGTGGCACATTGGGATCAAGTTCGTCCTCTGTATTGTTCCCTAACTGACTAGGTCCAGGTCTTTCATCTGATTCTTCTGCCTGGTCCCTAAACTGGCCTTGTTCAGGTGTATGCTGATTTTGGCTTTGATCTGTTTTGATCTCTTCTTCCTGAACACAATTGTCTAATCCTATCTGTTCCTGTTCAAGCTCTTCGAGCTCTTGATTTTCTTCCACGTGAACTTCCGCCCTAGTTTCTATCTGTCCCTCCTCTGACGCAGGTGTTCTTGGAGAAGTGTCAATTACCTGCTCTTTCCCTATCTGGTCCTCCTCAGAATCAGATTTAACGTGCATTTCAATGATCTGAGTAGCTTCTTCTTCACCTGTCTCGTCCTCACTATCCCACTGTCTATCTAAATGGGTCTGACTTCTAGTTCGTATAGGGTCGATTGTCAGATCGATTATTGGGACCCAATCTTCTTGACTGGAGCTCGGTTGTTCTTCTTCAGCTACTTCAGGACCGATGTCTTGAGTTTCTTCAGCTGCGCAACCTTCAGCCTCAGTTTCGTCAGGTTCTGTCACTTTCCTCGTATGGCTGGCATGGATCCAGCGAGGTACTCCTGCACACTTTACAGCTGTGGTGGTTACCAGGATCACCTGTCATGGCTTTCCCCACCTTGGTTCAAGGCAACTTTTCCGAGTGTGCTTCTTTATTAAGACCCAGTCACCTGGATTCAGGTCATGTGCTGGAGTCGTTGGCCTGGCGACGTCTTCTCCCCCACCCTGGCGAGAGATAGAACGCACTTGGTCAGCCAGCTCTTTACAGTATTCCAGTACCAAATCATCAGATATGCTTATTATTTTGTATCCTGGTACCCATGCTTGCCGCATTGCTCTTCCCATCAGGATTTCATCGGGACTCAAGCCCGTGTTCCGATCTGGAATACTTCTGAGTCCCATCAACACAAGAGGCAGAGCATCTGGCCATTCCAATTGAGTGTATTCACACATCTTTCCCAATCTTGATTTGATTGTGCCATTTATCTGTTCTACCACTCCAGAAGCCTCTGGGCGATATGCCCAGTGCAGTTTTTGCGTGATCTTGTAAGCTTCACAGATTTGCTTTATCATTTCATTCTGGAAATGACTTCCTCTGTCAGATTCAATTAAGACTGAGAAACCGTACCAAGGTATAAGTTCCCTAAGTAATAATTTTGCTACTGTAATACTGTCATTTCTACGGGCAGGGAAAGCTTCCACCCATTTTGAAAACAGGCAGACAATGACAAGTAGGTATTTCATTCCTCTACAAGAGGGCAACTGAATGAAGTCAAGTTGTAATCTAATAAAAGGCCCTTCTGCCTTTCCAATTTTCCCTGGTAACACTATAGTTTTCTTTCCAGGGTTAAATTATTGGCAGATCAAACACCTCTGGCAGAGTGCTTCTGCTACGCTTCTGAATGTCGAATTGAACCATGTTTGGCGGAACATGCGAATCATCGCATCTCTGCCTACATGTGTGTCTCCATGTATTAACCTGGCCATAGGAGCAAGCATACAGTCTGGCAACACAGGCATATCATCAAGGTAAACAATGACACCATCTGGATTTCTCCTTCGACAACCAAAGTTTCTCCATCTTTGTTTCTCCTGTGGCTCTGCTGCTTCCTGTAAGTTTCTCACTTCCTCCCATGTATTCACTCCCTCTAACATCAAAAGTTGGCAGCTGTTTCCGTTTCCCCCAACCTTTATATTGATTGCAACTCGGTATTTTGCACAATGTTGGGCTAACTGGTCAGCATATCGATTACCTGCTGTCACTTTGTCTTCGTCAGATTTGTGAGCAGCACACTTGACCACAGCCAATTCTTTTGGTAACTGGATTGATTCCAGTAAATCCTGCACGTATTTTCCATTTCTGATAGGGGTGCCTGAAGAAGTCAGGAACTCCCTTTGCATCCACAGCTGTCCGAAGTCATGCACAACCCCATAACCATACTGGCTATCAGTGTATATGGTTATTTTCAAATTTCTCCCAAATTTGCAAGCTTTTGTCAATGCAACCAATTCGGCTATTTGTGCAGACTTGACTCCATATAAATAGGATGCTTCCACTGGACCTCCCACTGTGCATACTGCATAGGCAGCGCTTAGGCCACCATCCTCATGTCTCATGCATGAGCCGTCCACAAAAATTCATAGTCTTCACTAATCAGAGGGTTTTCTTTTATATCTGGACGTGGTTTTGTACTGAACTCAGTTAAATCAATGCAGTCATGTGCAAATTCTTCCCTTACCTCAGCTGCGAATTATCTAGGTATTAAGGTAGCTGAATTCAGAATGTTACATCGTTCGAGTGTCACATTTCCTGCACCTACAAGGATTCTCTCATACTTAGTCAGCCGACTAGGGGTGAGATACTGGGTCTTTGTTCGTGTCAGCAGATTTACAACAGAATGTGGAACATACACAGTTACTGGATGTCCCATCACAATGGACTCACTCTGTTCAAGACACGTGCAAGTTGCAGCTACAGCTTTCAAACATCCAGGTAATCCAGCTGCTACTGGGTCCAATGTGGAATAAAATTATGCCACTGGACGTCGAGTTAAACCATGAATTTGGGTCAGGACTGAAAGTGCACAATTGTCTTGTGTGTCACAGAATAGTGCAAAATCTTTTGAATAGTCAGGCATTCCTAATGCAGGAGCGGTACACAGACATTCTCGTAGTTGTGTAAAAGCTGTTGTGCTTTCGTCATCCCACTCTACAGGATCTTTTGCTCCTTTCTTTGTCATTTTTATCAATGGTTTCGCTAGGACTGCAAATCCCACAATCCATTGCCAACAGTAGCCTACAACTCCAAGGAACATTCTGATTTCCTTCTGGGTATTTGGCAGTTCCATATTTCGAATTATCCTGATTCTTTCAATGGTGACTTTCCTGATACCTCTCTCTATCTGGTGCCCCAGATATTTCACTGAGGTGGTACAGAACTGCAATTTTTCTGGTGACACTTTATGTCCCCCTTCACCTAAATGGTTCAATAAGGCAATGGTGTCAGTAACACAGTCGTTTCGGCTCTTAGATGCCACCAAGAGGTCGTCTATATATTGCACCAGGCAGATTTCCCGGGCAATATTAGAGTTTCAAGGCACTTTTTCATAATCTGATTAAATATTGAGGGGCTCTCAGTGTACCACTGAGGGACGCTATTCTAGACGTAGACATGACTGTCAAACTCAAATGAGAAAATAAATTTGCTGTCTGGATGCAATGGAATTGAAAAGAATGCATGACATAAGTCAATGACGGTAAACCATCCTGCATTCCATGGAATTTGGTATAGGATCACTGCAGGGTTTGGCACAACAGGACAACAAGGAACCACAATTTTGTTAACCTTGCGCAGGTCCTGTACTACCCTGTACTTACCACTAGGTTTCTTGATTTCAATTATGGGCGAATTCCATGGACTGCTCATCACTTCTTGTATAATGTTGGCTTCTAACAATCTTTTTATTTCAATGGCAACTCCTGCCTTTACTTCTGCACTCATTTCGTACTGTTTAGTATTTGGCTAGACTGCATCTTCCTTTATGGCTATTTTAATTGGGTCAACATTTGCCATTAATCCTACATCTTTTCCAGTAAAATCCCACACTTCCGGTTTCACTGTCTCTTGGAGCTCTTCAGGTAAGTCTTGTATTGTCAATCTTTTGATTTCTGAGTCTGGTCTAGCTAACATTAATTTGTAAATTCCATCTTTATCTGGGGTCTGAATTTCGACGCCATTTGGTGTGCAAAAGATAGTACAATTCATTTTACACAACAAATCTCGTCCTAGCAGATTTACAGGACTGGAATCACACACCACAAATCTATGCATTTCTTTAAAATTCTCAATCTTAATTTCCATAGGTTCAGTAACTGGGGTACTAATTAGCTGATTAGAAATGCCCACTACTTGGATCGCTTCTCCCGAGAGGGGTAGGTTTGGAACGTCTGCTGTTCTCACAGTAGAACGGGTAGCACCAGTGTCCAACAGAAAGGTGACGTCATTTCCTTCAACCTTTCCTTCAATGTATGGCCCTGTCTGGTCCACCGGCAAGGAGGCACCAAGCACGCACTCCTCGTCCTCCCCCCTCAGGCACCGTCAGTAGGTGTCATCACAGAGAAACGTGTCATTTAACAGAAATTGTGAAGTTGCTGCATTTCTGTCCTCCCTTCCTTCCCACACTTCGGTGTCTTCGCCCTGTTGTGCTTTGCTCCTATAATTTGGTCTAGGTGCACGCGGCAACTGATTTTGCTTTACCGGTTGCTGGGTCTTTCGTGGAGTCTCTTTCTGCGTCGGTGGATTTAAATCATTAATTTGAATATTACCATTCTTTACATGTGGACACTCGTCTCTCCAGTGACCTATCTGTCCGCACCCGTGACAGGAGAACTTCTTTTTGGCCTCCTCTCGGCTCATCTTTACTTTGGCTTTCCCCCACCCCCGGGGCTTTGTTTCTGATTACTGGACAATTTATTTAGCTGCTGTTCCTGGTGTTCGGCTAATTTTACCTGAGCCCACATAACTCTTTCTTTTAACTCTTTCCGTTTATCTGCCAGTTCATCCTCGCAATATTTAGCATACTTCAGGACCTCATCAATTGGTTAAGACTGCCAGCAGATTTTATTGTCTTTGATCCACCGTAAAATCTCTGGCCTTAACCCTAGGACAAATCTATAAATGAAGTGGGTCATGTCCTTCATTTCAATGTTGTCCAATCCGCCGTACGTTTTGAACACCTGTAACAGTCGTTCGTAATAGGAATGCACAGTTTCATCTCTATTCTGGGTAGTTCTATCTATTCGGGTCCAATCAGTTTCTTTTGCAGGCACCTTTCCTTTTAGATGCAATATTACCTGGTTGTATTTTTTCATTACCTCTGCTGAAGGAGCCCCTGTCTATGGGTCCCTCGGGTATTCTTCACTTGGCCAATCAATAGCAATTTTACATTCCGTCCACAAATCTACGGGAACTACAATGTCAAAGAAACCATCTAAATCTTTCCAGAGACATTTCTGAACCTTCACAAATCTTTCTACCTGTCTATACCAATCTACAGGTTTTTCGCGTAATTTTTTGAAGTCATTGGTAAAGAACACAATATCCTGTCTGGACCATGGAACATGTACATATCCTCCACCTGGCACTTCTCGCATAGGATATAATTTTTCTGCCTTGTCTGCTTCTTTTAAGACATACTCTGAAGCCATCTGTTTTGATCTAATCTCCTCTTTTTTCTTTGCCCACCTGGCTTTCCATTTTTCTAATTCTCCCCATTTTTGCAACAGTTTTAATAAATCTCTGATCTGCACCTTTTTTCCTGACACGTTCATGTTTTCCAAATCTTTGTCTGAGAACTCTTCTCTGTAGGGTTTTTGCAACACTTTAGATTTACCAATATCTATTCCCATACTAGCCGCTGTGTCCATTAATTTCTCATGGAACACTCTGGTATTACGGGTGATACTTTTGCAAATAAACAGCAATTCTTCTTCAGTAAAAGTATTCAGTCTGTCTAACCCCACATTTCCAGCCATCAGTTCTTCCAATTCTATTCTTAGTTTGTAAATATCTAATGGTTTCGACTGAGGATTTTGTTTTTCTAATTCTCGACTCCATCTTTCAATTTCTTCAGGAGTCACTACGGTGGCACTTCTAGTACCCGTAGATGACTCAATTTGCACTTCTCTTGAAGTGAAAGGAGTGTTCTTCCTCTGTGAACCCCCTTCTGGTTCCCTTATCGGTAAATCCATCAAGGAAATCACAGATTCGCATTCACTTGCCTGATCATCTACAATTAAGGGCTCTTTTCTCAGCTGTACTACAGATGGGGTAATCATAGGAGTCTTCGGGCTATTCTGCTTATCCCCGTACAAAGGAACAACTGGTCCAATAGTCACTGGGATTGTCAAAGCTTCAGGACTTGTATTCAATTGGGAGATTTTCTGAATTAATTCTATTCTTTGTTTAGCTAGAGCTTCTCGTTCTCTTTCCTGCAATACCCTTTCTATGCTGGTTTCATGCACTATTTGCGGAGTTAGGGTAGGAGTATAATTCCGGGCAGTTGGGTGTGTCATACTTGTTCCCTCACCATAGTTAGGTTTCAGGAATGGATTCCCTGTACTTAAAGGTCTTGGCTCCTCCTGATAAGGAGGTCTTAGCCAGGTGTCTCTCGCACTTACGGGTCTTGATCCTTCATTATAAGGAGCTGGATTCTTCATTAACAATTCCTCCAAATGATCATCATCTGAATCCACACTGGTCATCAAATGCTATGTTTTCTCTGTCCTTTTCTCTCCCAGGGGCGCTTCTAGTGCTATTACAGGGTATAGTCCTTCTACTATCATGTTCTGTCTCCACTCTTTCATTCTTTTTTCTCGGGTCTCATTATTTACTTTTGGATACCATTTAGTCAACCCCTTGTCCATTCTGGGTCTGTCTCGCTCAAAAGCCTCTATCCCCCATTCTTCTAAGGCCTCATATTGCGTTAGTCTGGGTCTTGGATGTAAATCATTCATTCGGGTTCTCAAATTGAACAGAATCCTACTATTAAATGTACCATCTAACGGAAATGCCAAAATTCCGTCATTTTTTGTATATTCCACCCAATTTTCCAACCATACGCAAGTATGGTAGCCCTTGTCGAACATCATAAATGATGCGGGAGTATTAGGCGGTGGAATGACAACTCCTTCTCTAGTTTTGATAGGCTTGTCTTTCTTGAAATAATTTTTCACCTTGTTTACTAAGGTCATTTTCCTCTTATTTCCGTACATAATGTTATATTTACGACCTTTCCACTGATCTTTTCCGAACCCTATATATTTTGGATCAGGTCTAGTCTCTGGATTAGACGGATGCCACATATACTTTTCCACAAGCGACTTTGTTTACAAAATCACTTCCAATACAATTTCGTCCTTTATTTTTCTGCAAGAAATCAAATGCGTGATTTCAAAATAATTCAACCAATGGGTGCGCGGGGTTTCTCGTAAACGAGTTCTCGCGCTCCTGTGCTCACCCCTCCTTTACAATTCTGTCTCAGCTACATGCCCGCTGTCTCAACCAATACCAGCGCGGCACTGAGTGACATCAGTGCAGCTCGGTGACTGACTCCCTCCTTCACAAGGTAAGAAACAACTCTGATTTCTACCTGTTAAAGTGCAAGTGCTCTGTTTAATTTACAACGCAAACACATTCGCCACTGTACTCGAGTGTCTAGAAAGAGAAGATTTGTTTCACTGCCTACTTCTGCCTACTCTTCACACAAGCATTAGTGAACCTGCTACTCCTTCGACTCATCCACTCAGGGATATATACTAAGCCAAAAGTTTCACTAGTGAACCCCTTTGCTATCAATCAAGCTCAGACGGACCTGCTACTCCTTCCGTGTAACCCTTACTAGGTTATATCACAATAGAAGTTTTGCCAGCGAACTCTTTGCTATCATTTATTCATACATTTATACAGAAAACCCTAATTAGTGCTTCCAGTTTTGCCTAACCTGCACCAATTTTCTTTAGGCAAGTGACCTCACTTGTGACGTGGATTCTCCTCACCACTCGCTATTCTGTCCCCGGGGATTCCAAACAAACATATAACAATCACTAACGAGTATATTAGTACATTTATCAATATAGCAGCAAGAAAATCAATTTAAAACATTTCATAATTTTTCAAAGCAATAAACATCAATATTTGATCGATCGATACTTTTAGCAGCAAAATGTTTACAATTAGCAGCAAATAACCTATCTACCTATCTTAACTAGTCCTACCTAACTTTAACTAGTCCCTAACCATTTCCTCTGCTACCAGAAAATTACTGATAGAGCGCGCAGGTCACTCGACTCATAATTTTACCATATACACATTGGGCCCATATATTTTCAATACACCATATTTATTAATCGGGTAACCTTACACTCTACTACCAGTAACCCAGTTCCTTCCTATTTATTTCCACTGTACCCGACTTACCAACCCACTGTTACGGGTACCTATGATCACAATGGATCAGAGAGCTAGCTGTAAAAGAAAGGCAGACACCAAATACAAAATACCATTTACTATGTTGGCACTCATATAATAACCACAGACTCAGGAAGTTTTAAAACGTTTATCTAGTTTTCATCAAGTTCAGAAAGCATAAGGTTCACAGCAAGTAAACTGTCAATAACTAATATTATAAAGAGCACATATCCATATAGGAAGTAAATCAGACCAACCATTTAGGACTCTAAAGGGAAGGTAAAGACAGGGAACATGCTAGTTAGCCATTTTTAGAGCTCAGGCTCAGTATGATGTCTAAAGGACGGAAAAGATAAGGAACATACTATAATGTCACAGATGGTATACCCCTCAAGATGGGCAAAGCAAAGAACCTTTAATCAGTCAATAAAGAACTCAAGGGTAACATGTAGCTATAGAGAAGGTAAAAAGTGGAACACGCTATATACTTCAGATGTACCAAAATATAAATCAACTAAAGGAAAGGGTAAAGAAGAAGGAACATCTATATTTCATGAACTGTACGTCACAATTTCTCTTATAGGAGGGGGAAAATGGAACATGCTAATATAACAACTATAATGTAAGACTCTATCATTTGTCAGCAAAAAGGAAAGTAAGGAAAAATCAAATATGCAAGAACGTCTTTATTAAAGCAAAGAAGAGAATGAAAGATGCAGAATAGGTTCCCTCAGAATTATATTTACCTAGATCAGTGTGGAGACCAACCCTGGCCACGGGTCAGTTATGGACAGGAATAAGAACCCAAGGAGATATGATCGCCAGTAGGCCAACAGGTGCAGAATGGAAACCCAGGACAGGAAAACCAGATTAGGATCAGGACATGTTCACCAAGGTAAGACCAGCACCCGCAGTTCAGTTGCAACGCCTGCGCTACACCCTCTCTGCAGTTATCAGTCAAAACCCCGATTGGGTTACCGAATTCCCCAGCAAAGTGCTCCGCCAGCACTTAAGGTTCTCAAAACCCCCAATGGGTCTGTGAGACAGTCGGACAGAGTGCTTCGCAGCACCTCTGTTTCTGGATCAGCTATTGAGTGGGTAGGGTCAGTGACAGGTCAGCTATTCGGACAAGTCGGACGATTTCTCTAACTAAACCTAGGCTAGTTATACTGTTTTCGGGTCAGTGTACCACCCCCCAAATGTTGCAAGTGTAAGAATACCCAATTTTGATTGGTCCACAAGTAGGACAGGTCAACACACCAACCAGGATTTGACTTTCACAAGCCCCAATTTACATCTATTGAATTTGGGGTTCCCATGATATGTGCTCTTCCCCTAACAATGCACAATACAAATTTATATACAATTGTTTCAAATGTAGTACAGTTCAGCTTCGTCCTGCTGGGTCACATGTCGATTCCCAGGTGCATCTTCGCTGTGGCTGCCAGCTGGCTGGGTTCCACTGGTACAAGGTTTTCTTCCCTCTGCTAGGATGACATGCGCAGTAGGGACTTCTAAGATGGAGTTTTAATCACCTCCCCGTCCCAAAAGATTCGCCACATGAAAAGTAAAGGAAGACAATTTAGAACACAGAAATAAATGAGTACACTGTATACCAGGAATCCCTATATGACTCCCCTTACTTTATATAAACTATAGCATTAAGGTTAGTGCAAGACGAACAATATAGCAAAGTGCTGCAGGCAAGCATCGGACATGTGAGAACACAGAGCGGCCGTTTTAGAGCGAGTGTGCAAGCGCAAAGATTTCCCACCAGAAGTGCGAGTACGTCATGTCACGTTAGTGTGACCAACGCATGCGCAGAAGAAATTCCCGCTAAGCAGCGGCTATTTTAGTGGCAAGAGTTTTAGGATAAGTAAACACATAGGCAAGCGTCACTAGGACATCCCATGTAATGAAAAATGTGCAATATTAGTAACACAAACAGGTTGGTTATATTTCGTTTACATTATTTGAGGTTCTTGATACAAGCAAGTCGCTGTACGTGCGAATCCTTGCTCCATCACGCCCTTCTTTGCTTTGGAAGCCGTGACTAATGCGAGTGTACCTAACTCGAAAGCACTACACCCCCCTTGTATACAATAGGCTACTTCTTTGACATCGGTTGATGTCACGTTTATCTTTGATCCTGCTCTTCAGACACAGGAGTTTTTACAGTATGAACCCGTTCATCCTCCTCCCTTGTCTCTTATTTTTATTTATTTATTTATTTTAAAGGTTTTATGTAGCGCAGGCTAAACCCGGAGGTATTAGAGCGCTTTACATGAGCATCAGATCATAGTTACAGGTTACATCGTTACAAAGGTTACACAGTTATGTTATGTTATGTTATGTTATATTGTGATTTGTAATGCGCACAACTACTCTTGAGTATCCTGGCGCGAAGCAGTCTTGAACAAGTGGCGAGGGAAAGTGAATTAGTAGGCCTGTTTAAAAAGGTGGGTTTTGAGTAATTTTTTAAAACATCTTAGGTCCTGAGTGTGGCACAGCACTAACGGGAGGGCATTCCAAAGGATGGCTGTTTTAACCGAAAGGGAATTGCCATCAGTCGTTGGGCAGCAGACCTAAGGGAGCATCGGGGAATGTAGAAGGCCACTCTCTTCTTGATGTAGGAGGGGTCAGAGTCGTGTAAAGCTCTGTGTGTTAGGACCAGAGCCTTAAATTGTACCCTCTGGATCACCGGCAGCCAGTGGAGTGTGCACATTTGTGCTCTTATACTGGTCCGTTTAGAGACGCCTAGAAGGAGTCTCGCTGCCGCATTCTGAATAAGTTGTAGCTTGTTGATCAAGTATGTCGGAATGCCAAGGAAGAGTGCATTGGCATAGTCCATGCGGGACAGAATGAGTGCCCTGGCAACCATCTCCTTGGCCAGTTGCGGGAGCAGAGGGAGGAATCTGCCTAAGGATTTGAGAGTCCCAGAGCAGATGCCCGTAAGTCTTTTTATATGCTCTGTAAATCCAAATGCCTAGATTCTTAGCTGGGCCACCCTCCGATAGAGGACGGGGAAAATCGGGGGCCACAGAGCTTCTGTGAACTGAGGGAGAAATTGGCCATAAAGTATGATTTCTGATTTCCCCTCGTTGCATTTTAATTTCGCCTGGGCAAGCCAGGTGAACACGGCAGCTAAGCATCTTTGCGCCGCTTCTGTGCTGACGATCGGGTCATCCCAGGTGAACAGCAGCTGGGTGTCGTCGGCCATAATCTTGGCGCCCAATTTCTCAGCCAGAAAGATCAGTGGGGTCATATAGATGTTGAAAAGAAGCGGACTCAGCGTCAAACCCTGCGGGACACCCGTCTGAACCTCTCTGGCCGATGAGGAGTAGGGGGGCATCCAGATTTGCTGGAAGCGGGAGGTCAAAAAGGATTCCAACCATGACCACACTGACCCGGAGAGGCCGATGGCAGATAGCCGCATCAGGAGAAGCTGGTGAGGTACCGTATCGAAGGCGGCAGAGAGGTCTAATAGAATCAGCACCGCTCTGCCGCCCTTATCCAGACATTCCCTGATTGCCTTTGTCACCTCCACCAGAGCAGTCTCCGTACTATAGGAGGATCTAAAGCCTGACTGCGCTGGATGGAGGGCCCCTGAGTTTTCAACAAAGGCATCAGAGCATGGCAACATAGTTACTTGTAAGGTCAGGATAAACAATAAGCACAAATATGTAAGGGGAAAAGCAGGCAAGGGGAAAGATTCTGGGGAAGGGGAAGGAGCTGGGGAAGTAGACAGGTAATGAAGGCGGGAAAGAGGAGGGGAGGGTGAAGGACACCGCAAGGAAAGAGGAGGGGATGGGTGACTGTGACACAAACCGGTAGACAAGTCAAAGCAACGTCCAAAGTCAGATGGCTCGGCTCAACCTGCCACGGTTACAAGCACGCGTATTCAGCGGCGTGCGCAATTGTTGCTGGCTCAACTGTGAATGGAGAGTTTAAGTCTTCCATTGGGCACACTCAGGCACATGGGGACTGTACGGCACAATTGGTGGAGTTGCGTGCTCTTGTTTTTGCTCTTGAGTTTGCTGATCCAAATGTGAATATTCTTATTGTGTGAGATTCCTACTATTGTGTCCAGTTTTTCAATGACAACTTATTCTTTCGGTCTCGGAATTACTATCAAGACACTAAAGGCAGCGCAATCAAGCATAAAATGCTCTGGGTTCGAGTGGCAGATCTTAAATAACGTCTGCCCCTCACACATGTTATACATACTCTTGGCCATCAGCATGTTGGAGCACATGCTCTTGGTAATTCTTTGGCTGATGAAGCAGTCAAGTCTGCAGTAGCCACGTGTTCCGAAGCAGCAGTTACAAGGTCCGTGACTTAAATAGACAATGAGATTCTGGCAGCGGTAACTGCAATGAGGAAGGGAACTGCTTATCCTCAGGGTTTCCCTTTCAAATACTATTATCATATAACTCCCTAACAGCTTCCTTATGCTATGATTCCTTCAATTGGGGATCGGATGATTCCCAGCTTGGACCACAGACCTGCTTTGATCAAAGCCACACACGAAGGCATAGCGCCGGCACATGCTGGTGTGTCGGTGACAGTCTCCATTTTTTAGCAATGTTATTGGTGGTGTGGTTTAAATAAACAGATCCTTAAATATGTACTTTCTTGTGACATTTGTCAGCAAATCAAGCCATCAATGGTCACACATCATCCTCAAACACAGCTGTATATTTCTAATCACCCTTTTGGCTGTGTATCTCTTGATCACTGCAGTCCACTCTCTTCTGATACTGCGTATAAATATATATTTTTGTTGCAGTTAATTCATACACTAGATTCCTTTGTGTTTGGCCACAACACAGTGCTGACGCTGAAAATATGATCAGGGATTTGCATGTCTTTGTCGGGATGTTTGCCTGTGGCACCTTCCATTGTGACCAAGGTCCAGCGTTCGCCTCTAAGTCGTACAAGAATGCAATGAAGTTTATGGGGGTGCTGGTGCAGTTTTCGACATCATACAGGCCTGCGGGCAATTCAATTGTGAAGCGGATGAACCGTGACTTAAAGCAGTCCTTGGCAACAAGAGTCTTAGATAATGGCAAGAACTAGCCATTATTATCTCACTGGGCAACCGGATGGAGCTGTAGACTCTCTATCACTGCATCTCCAAAAGTAAACTATCCTGCCACATCATCAGATTCATTGGCTTCTTCGGCAGCCGACCCAGCTTTTGCACTAGGGGCTACAGTGCGGGACTGTGGACATCAATCCTTCGCCCATATTATCACTATATCAGGATCTATATATTCGTGGCTTTTAAAAGTATAATCCTGTCTATGCTGAAAGCTACATTTTCACCTCACATTATGGTGAAGTTTTCCCTCAATTCAGGATCTATATATCCGTGACTTTCCAAAGTAGAATTCTTTCCATGCTGAGAGCTACAATTTCATCCCATATTACGGCAAAGTTTTCCCTTTACTCAGTTTATATGTATTCAAACTATTGGACATCAAAGCAGCATACTTTACAGTCTCAGTTTATATCCTTTTTCCTGGTTTTACAGTACATTAAGACGGTGACCTGATGAAGGCGACCTCGCCGAAACGCGCGTAGTCCATACTACCGCCTTGCCACCATCATTTATGTCTATGTTTTAGTTTGTTCTGTGTATTCGTATCATATAATAAGAAATATTGTCCACTATGATTGAGTAGCAATATTCTCGATATCAGTTTATAAAAACTATAATCTCTTTTTTATACAAAAATAACAATAAATTAAAATATGATTGAAATTATGAGATTTTGAAGTAAGTTATGTTCAGGCCATAGCAATTTTTGAAATTTATGTTTGGGTTTTCTTAGAACGTCACAGCCTTATTGACTAAGCTATAGACCTTTCCCTACCAGGAACTGGCTGGCCCACTTGTATGGGGTTCATCGTGCACTTAATAATCTCCCTAA
This sequence comes from Lissotriton helveticus, assembly GCF_964261635.1. Taxonomy (NCBI): domain Eukaryota; kingdom Metazoa; phylum Chordata; class Amphibia; order Caudata; family Salamandridae; genus Lissotriton; species Lissotriton helveticus. Next base: position 83,348,244 of record NC_136060.1, on the reverse strand, counting down.
AGATCTCTGGCTGACCAGACCCCGTACAAAGTACTCTTTGGCATTAAAATGTTTGTGCCAGACCTTGATGGTCTAGACGTTGCGGCCGCTGATGCAGCCTTTGATGTAGATAATCATTCTACTGTGATGTAGGATCAACAAAAGACACGTGAGAGCTATGCAACTGAACATTTACCCTATTCCACTGATGCAGCACTACTGATTCCAGTTGCTGGTTGGCTTCCTAAAGTTGGAGATCTGGTACGAGAAAAGCTGAAGAATAAAAAATAATTTGGTCCATCTTTTTTTTTCTTTTTTTAGTTTTGGAGTTATAGATAGCACGAACTAGACCCGAGACATCAGGTTTCAGAATGCTTGACATGGCACAAGTTTCGTTACAGAAGGACACATTCATTTTTGTTAGGCACGGGGAGATTAAGTAATTTGCCCTGAATCAGAGGATGTTTAGCGTTGTTGCCGAGCCTCGAACCCGGGAGCCAGCATCGAGGTCGACCACTCTAGATGTGTGGCCGATTCCGAATAGTGTCACGCCTGCTGTTTCGTGCAACACAATTTCTCGTGTGGCTAGAAAGTGATGGACATTTTAATTGATGTTTCACCCTTCACCTCAGGCAGGTGTGCCTTCTCAGGCCAACTTGGGTGGAAAAAGTTGTGATGTAGCGTGACTCTTTGTCCAGCACCAACTGATGATATCCGGATCGAAGGTCAAGCTTTGAGAACCAGCACGCTCCACTCAGTTCCCCAATGAGAGTGTCAATCGTGGGGGTGAGGTGTCTTTCCCTTTTTATTGCGGCATTGGGTAGTCTCATGTTGGCAGAGATCCGCACTTCAACCAGTTGTTTTGGCTGACGAGTAACTACAATGGGGGACACCCATGGAGTGGGCAACTTCACCTTCTCGATTATTCCGGCCAATTCCAGTTTGGCTAGCTCATTTTCAGCAAACAGTCTTAGGTGGAATGCTATTCGTCTGTGGCGTAATGCTACTGGCTGAACCGTGGGATCTATATGCAGATGCACTTCTTTCCCTCTCAGTCTCCCAATCCCATCAAAGATGGCCAGAATTTCCGCTAAGATGTGGCAGATCATCTTCTAGTGAACCTCGAAAGCGAACTTCACAACTCCCAGATCTTCTGCCACCCGGCATCCTAGCAGCATGCCTTGTCCATCTTCCGCCACATATATTTCTGATTTATTGGAGTTGGCACCATACGCAATTGTCGTCTCGAACTTTCCTCTCATCAGCAGGGGTTAGTCCTGTCGGTTTGCAAAGACTTGGGTATTTGTGGCATTTAATGGTGGAGTTGGCTTCATCACCTTGTATAGTGCTGTGGACATAATATTATTGGTGGCCCCCTGTGTCTATAACCGCTGTGACATCCTGATCTCCCACTCTCACTTGACATTGCAGAAGCCAGCGTGATGTTTAGGTGGCTGTGCCTATCATGCATGCTGTGTAGACCGTTTGTTCTTCTACGTCATTGTCATCCATATCCCTATTTGTGCTTCGTGCTTCAGGGATGAGGTTAATTGCAAGCCTGGGTCTTCGTTTCTTCGGCGAATGGCACACTCGTTTGAAGTGGTTAATTTTCCTGCACCCTGCACACCTTTTCCCACGTGCAGGACAATCAGTAGCATTGTGTGGGCATCCTTCGCAGTGCCTACAGCTTGAAGCCTTCCCATGTTCCTTCCTGCTCGATGTGGTGGATGGACAGGTCGCTACTGAATTGACTGATTCTACCTTCACTGGTGTTTGTAGGGTCGCTTCCATGTGTGCTGCCCTTAACTGCAAGAGTTCTTTCATCCACCCTAGGGTCAGGATGTCCACTAGGGGCTTTCTAGATTCCTCCAGTATTCTCTCTCTGAATTTTGCAGAGACACAGCTCTGTATGATTTGACCCCTTATCTCTTCCACCTCATCATTGAACCAGAGGCTTGCTAAGTACTTGAGTCAAGCGTAAAATGTGTTAAGGGACTCATCTGCTTGTTGGCTCGCCCGGCGGAATACTAAATGTTCATAATCTTGATTTGCCATAGTTAGAAGTGTGCTGACTGGACCCCAATAATTGTAAGATGTGTTTTAGGGGTCGGTTCATTTATTGACTTGGCGATTCTATAAATGTCTTTTGCTCCTAAATGCAGGAGCATGGCTCTCTTTTAATCATTGTGCAGATGTGAGGCTTCGAAGAATAGTAGCAACCACTCTACCCATTCCTTCCATTTGGGCACCTGGGCAGATGGTGGACCCTCCACCAGGAATGGCTCAATGGGGAGTATTGTGGCCATTGCGCTGGGCTGTTTAGTTTGTTTACAGCACCATCGAACACGACAAGGGCGTCACTTGTCCCATTTCAGGCTATTGTTCGTATGGAGCCTAAAACATGTAAATTGCCTCCTTCAGATTTACTGAGAGGATTAAAAGGAAGAGTTTAATGTTTTCCTCTAGATTTAAATAAAAATGTTGAAACTATTGGTGTAGAGTGTGTAGAAAATGAACCACTAGTCATTCTAGTTAATGGTGTGCCTACTATGAGTAAGAAAATCTGGCAGTAGTTAGTGGATGTTAGGAAAGTGCCAAAGGCAACTTTGTATTTGATAAACAATAAGTACTATAAAAATGTGTGTATGGGAGAAGAAGAAATACTTTTAGCAGAAAATACTGAAACGTCAAGTTGACAAATTGAAAAAGTGGACATGTCCAGAAGTGAAGAAATCTATGAACATTACAGTGTACATCCACTTCATTAGAAAATTAGTGATGGGGAATACTATTGAGTTATTCCAAATGAAAAAGCAAAGGGAAGTCCCATGAGTGTATGGGAAGAAAGCTTGGAAGCTTGTTGTTTTCCGCAGTTGTTCCCAACAGGAAAAGGAGGATGATATGATGAACGACTTGTGCAGATTCCTGCATCTGAATATCGGACAACAAGATTGTATGCAGAAGAGCCAAGATTTCGACAATGTATCCCATATATATTTCATCTTTTGCTTGAAAGTGACATGTCTGGACTTTCATATGCAGTCAATCACATATTTTGAAAACAGGAGTACATCTGCAAAATGTTTCTGCAAAGGAATTTATTGATAAAGTGCACCAGAGAGATGATCATTTAGAATCTCAGCTGATTAATCTGATGGCATGTCAGAGAGGCACTAATGAATATTGGTACCATCGTCATGGAGAACTTAAATGTATGCTAAGGAACTTAAGAACTCCTACATGGTTCCTTACCCTAAGCTGTGCTGAATACGCTTGGGATGATTTACTTGGATTTCTTCGAGTGGCAAATCCAAATATAAAAAATATTGAATACAAGACACTTCGAGAATTGTGCTCTTTGGATCCTGTTAATATATGCATGTATTTTAAGCATAGATTTGAAGCTATGATGTCTTTTGTCTGCAATAAAAAGAATCCTCCTCTTGGAGAAGTTGTGGATTTCTTTTGGAGAAAGGAGTATCAAGCAAGAGGTGCTCCTCATATACATATGCTGTTATGGATTAAGGATGCCCCCAATTTCGGAACAGATTCGGGTGATACTGTTTTGTCTGTTATTGAAGAATATGCTACATGTACTGTACCCATAAGCACAGAAGAAAACAACTTAAGACAGCAAGTCTTACGATTCCAAAGCCATCGATGTGGATAATACTGTCGACGGAAGAATAAGTCTAAGGATAAGTTCTATACCAAATGTCGTTTTGCATTTCCAGGACCTGTAATATCCAAAGGAAGAGTGAACAGTTTTATGTCAGCTATCCGACATACTATTACAAGAAAGTCACCCAAAAATACCTACAATTTAAGAAGAAGTGAAGAATCAAAACACATAAATGATTACAATCCGGTTATTCTGTCCATGGGGAATGCTAACATGGATATTCAGTACGTTGCGGACAATTCTATTGCTGTTGCTCAATACGTGACATCCTACATTACAAAATCAGAAAAGATGGAATTGAAAGAAATGTGGGAAGAGATTTCTCACGAGAAGAGACTAAGTAAGAAATTATACAGTTTCAGTTTGAAGATGTTATCCCATCGAGTAATCGGAGCGTATGAAGATTGTTCCTGAAGGTAGAATTGGGTGTTTTCTTGGGTTGCGCGTTTATAGAAGTATAATTGAAATAAGGTATTACATACTTATTGATGTTGAATGCGAGTATTTATGACAAGTTGATCAAAAGCTGGCATTCTACTTTGTGCTTTCCTTATTTTCCCCAGAGCGTGGCCTCATTTTTCCCTGAGTTTGAGTCCAGGCGAGGCGAGGTCTTCTCCCCGGTAGAGCTGTGTGAGTGGTTTATTTGCCTTTCATTGTACTGACATGGAGTGCAGGACTACTTTTATTCGTCCGTTTCCTGAATACTGGTGGTGTTTGTGTCTTTATAGATCACACATTGGATCTATCTACATGGAGGAGCTGTAATTAATACGTTGTATCCTTTTTTGGCATCACATATTTCTCATTATTATGTTTCACTAAGCAGTAGCATTGTTATGAACAGGGGTCCTGATGAAAGCCTTGGGTCCTTCCCATATAGGTTGAAACATGTTGGCCATTAATGCAGTGATTTGTTTCCATACTGCATCCTTGCACTGTTCGTTCTGTTTTTAATTAAGAAGAGGATATATTCCTAATAAAAGTACTGTTCTGTCCTCTATCCTATTTTATACTCACCACATTTCTTTTGCACTGCACTTCAACCCATTTTTTGTTTTTCACTGGTCACCTAGTGCTTGTGGGCAGTGACCCCGCTCTCCAACAGGGTAAAATCGGGTCTCAATGATCTAGAGACTTATTACCGCTGTAGGATGACCAGATGATAAAATTGATCATACAACAGTTTGATGGGTATCCTAAGAACTGAGCGGGTTCTTTCTCACAACCACTTACACTTCCTTTTGTTTCAGGTTATTGTCTATCCCACTCCTAATGTCTGTTATGTCCATTAAGCTTTACTATGGACTGAGGGTTCCATATATCCTTCTATATTAGACCCCTAGGTTTTCTTGTGTTAAAAGTTATTAAGAAGGGGGCATAACCTAGGCTAGGTCTTTAAAATTCCCCTGCGACCCTTTTCTTCATCCTTTTGGTAACATGCAGTGACTACTCATAAATCTCAAGGTTTAAGTGTAGACAGTGCTTTGGTGAACATTGGAAGTACCATGTTTAAAGAGGGTTTGGCATATGTTGCTTTGTCCCGAGTCACAACTTTATCTGCTTTGTTTTTGATTGCTTTTGATGACACAAAGGTTACTGCAGATGCAAACTGTGTAAAAGAATATAATAGGTTAAGAAGAGCATATGCTCCGAATTTAGGTCAACATCCTGTATTTGAAAAGCGTGTGGTAGGTCGAAAAAGAAGGTATGAGAATATCTTTAGTGGAGGTATAGAGAAGGAAGAAAAACAAGATAATGTTGTGATTGCAAGCAAAAAGAAAAAGGACACTGTTGAAGATATTGTTGGTTATCAGTTTGAAAATAGTTCAGGTGTCAACTGCTATGCTAATTTAGTGGTCAATGTTGTTTTTTTTCTCGAAAGTTTACAACAGCAAATTATGGAGAATCGGGAAAAAAGATTTTGTTCGTTGTTGCATTGTATTTATGAAAATTGAGAACTGATAAAAGTAAAATACAAAGTGTTTGTGATATTCGTAATCTTTTGGATGTACGTTCTAGTTCTACACAATTTACGCAGAATATCCAACAAGATGCTCAGGAATTTCTAATGTATATGCTTACCGTATTGGAAACTGAAGTATGAAAATGAAATATCACAGAAACATGGATGAACGCCTCTTCAGCGCCCGACATCGCCATAGCCATTCCGGACGCTTACAAGATCATCCGAAAAGACCGCACCAACCAATCAGGAGGAGGCATCGCCATCGTCCATAAGAACACCATCCGCATCACGACCAGCTCCGACGACAACCTAGCTACCGCCGAACACCTTCACTTCCAGATCCACACCGACCCCAGGACCACACTTAGAGGCATCCTCATCTACAGACCTCCAGGAACCCGCACACAATTCAATGAAGACATCACTGACTTCATCAGCCCACATGCCCTCACCTCCGAGAACTACATTCTACTGGGAGACCTCAACTTCCACCTGGAAAAGAAAAACAACAGCAACACCACCACCCTTCTGGACAACCTGGCCAATCTCGGACTCAAACAACTTGTTGACACCCCCACCCACTCTGCCGGACACACGCTCGACCCTATCCTCACCTCCAGCAAGCACATCTCCTTCGATCACACCACAGCCCTCCATTGGACGGACCACAGCTGCGTTCACTTCAGCTACAAAAAGACCTCGACCCACAACCCCCCACAACCTATTCCTCGAAGAAACTGGAACAAAATCACCACCGACCAACTCTTCACTTCGCTTAACCAAAACCCTCCTGCCTTATCATCGGACCCAAACCAAGCTGCCACCAAACTCACACAATGGATCACCCACAGCGCTGATGAATTAGCACCCTTGAAAAACCACCAGATCAAACAAGGTAACAAAAAGGCCCACTGGTTCAACGATGACCTTAAGAAATCCAAGAAGTTATGTCGCACTCTCGAGAAAACCTGGAGAAAAAACCCAACCACTGACAACCTGACCACCTTCAAGAACGCCACCCGCAAACACCACCAATTGATCCGATCCACCAAGAAATCAGCATTCAAGGACCGACTCGACAACAACGCCCACAACAGTAAGGAACTATTCAACATCGTCAAAGAATTTACCAACCCCGCCGCCGGCACAAACGACATCACTCCATCCCAAGACCTCTGTGACCCTTTATCCTCTTTCTTCCACAACAAAATTGCTGACATACATAACAGCTTTGAAAACAACTCCGAAGAACAGTCCACCCCACCCACCTCCGAACAAAAACAGCACTCTCACAAACTCTGCGACTGGATCCCAATCCCTACCGAAGACACCATCTGCCTGATGAACTCCATCCACTCAGGATCACCAACCGACCCATGTCCCCACCACATTTTCAACAAAGCAGACTCCATCATCGCACCCCATCTCCGCGATGTCATCAACTGCTCCTTCAACTCCGCTACCTTCCCTGATAACTGGAAACATGCCGAACTCAGCGCCCTTCTGAAGAAACCCACAGCAGACCCCTCTGAACTTAAGAATTACCGCCCCATATCACTCCTCCCATTCCCTGCCAAAGTCAATGAGAAAGCCGTCAACAGTCAGCTCGCCGCCTTCCTTGAATCCAACAAATCCCTCGACCCCTCAAAGTCCGGCTTCCGAGCCAAACACAGCACCGAAACCGCCCTCATCGCAGCTACAGACGACATCCGAACGCGACTGGACAACGGAGAAACAGTTGCCCTCATCCTACTTGACCTCTCCGCCGCCTTTGACACAGTCTGTCATAACACCCTCATACAACACCTCAGCAACGCCGGTATACGAGGAAAAGCTTTGGATTGGATCATCTCGTTCCTCGCCGGAAGAACCCAAAGAGTCCGCCTCCCCCCTTTTAGATCGGAGGCCACCGAAGTCATCTGCGGCGTACCACAAGGATCATCACTCAGTCCCACCCTCTTCAACGTTTACATGAGTCCCCTCGCATCCATCGCGCGACAACACAACCTCAACATCATCTCCTACGCAGACGACACCCAGCGGATCCTCTCCCTCACCAAAGACCCAAACACCGCCAAAACCAATTTACACGAAGGAATGAAAGAAGTAGCCGAATGGATTAAGAACAGTCGTTTAAAACTAAACTCGGACAAAACGGAAGTCCTCATCTTAGGATCATCCCCCTCTGCCTGGGACGACTCATGGTGGCCACCGGCCCTGGGTACAGCACCCATACCCACAGACCACGCACGTAACCTGGGCTTCATCCTAGACTCCTCCCTCTCGATGAACAGACAAGTCAACGCCGTCTCATCCTCATGCTTCAACGTCCTTCGCATGCTCAAAAAAATCTTCAGTTGGATCCCCACCGAAACAAGAAAGACAGTCACCCACGCACTGGTCACCAGCAGACTGGACTATGGAAACACCCTCTATGCCGGAACCACCGCCAAACTACAGAAAAACTCCAACGCATCCAAAACGCCTCAGCCAGACTCATATTGGACATCCCCCATCAAGCTCACATTTCCGGCCACCTGAAAAACCTCCACTGGCTCCCAGTCAACAAGAGAATAACGTTCCGTCTCCTCACCCACGCACACAAGGCCCTCTACCACATAGGACCCGAATGCCTCAACACACGACTATCCTTCTACACTCCCAACCGCCAACTACGATCATCCAATCAAGCCCTCGCCGCAATACCGCGCATCCATAGATCCACCATGGGAGGAAGATCCTTCTCCTACTTAGCGGCCAAAACATGGAACTCTCTCCCCTCTCACCTCCGCCTCACACAGAACCACCTCTCATTCATAAAACAGCTAAAAACCTGGCTATTCGACAAGTAATGCACTCACCATCACTCAAGCGCCTTGAGACCCTCTGGGTGAGTAGTGCGCTATACAAATTCCTGAACTTGAACTTGAACTTGAAGTAATAGAAATGGAAATTCTTTTTGGCCTTTGTTGTAAATGGGAACATCATTGTGAAAATGGTATATATACATGTAGCACAAATTTAGACACGGAAAGTGTTAGAAGGTGGTTCTGACACTATGGGCCAACCGGATTTTTCGCTTTTTGAGCACCTAATTGTTGAGCTTTTACTGTGGGGGAGCCTCATAATCTTGGACTCACCCACAGTGAACTCATAATGAAGGATACTACATGAAGATTTTACTGGTGTACCCCTGGCTTGACTAGGCCGCTGCACAGCAGCTGGAGTATGGGACACCGTGCTGGTTACATGCAGACATGAGTGAACATGCGTGTGCACACGTGTAGGGGCTGCGCAGGGGAGATTCCTAGTTTGCGCAGTCCAGGAGCAGCTACAGAGTGAATGGTGTGGCAGGACTTATGCAGAATTGGGTGGTGACATGGAATAGGCTTTATACCCTGGGAAGGAACATGCCAGGGAAAGTCAGTGTGTTTTACTGTATTTTCACTTCATTATTCCCCATAGGGGATGTGGGGCCCATGGCTTAAATGACTTCCACAAAGCCTACAGATTCCAGACATGCACTAATGTTCAGTGTAGCGGATGTGAAAATGAGTATTCTGCAGAGTCCAAAGTCATAGTTGTACTGCTTTTGGGTCGTCCAGAAATGTCATATTTCTCTGTGTCCCTGGCTGGGGTCTAGCCAAAGAAGGTTAGATTAATGACCTTTCTTCCCAGAGCGAAGATCTTCCCTCCAAGGAGAAAAGATAGGTGGAGCTACAAGCCAATCCATCAACTACTGTCGCTGGGTGCCAGGCACCAGGCTGCACCACGTGAAGGCAGCGAGAGGAGAAGGAGTTGGGTTTCAGAGGCCATGTGGCCAGAGACACTGGACGATGCCATGTTTGAACAACCCAGAGGCTGGACAAGAAGGAGGGAGCAGGGGCAGGGAAGTGATGTATTGCTGTTTGATAGGACACACAGAGACTTCTTGTCAGCCCCCTACTCAACTTTTTAAAAGTACTTGCACAGGAAGAGAATCTCTCTCGGGGGTGAGGTCTGCGAAGGCGAAAGGTGCTGGAGCCTGGCAATGGGCAGTTGGAAGGAGGTACCCCCTGACTGCCCCCCAGGGCCCTAACAGCACCAGAAGAAGATCCCAGGACCGGTGCGCAGAAGCAGTGGCCTCTGCGCAAGGAGAAGAGAGGCGCAGGAGGAGAGCCAGGCGAAAGGCTGGCGCATAGAGCCAGAGTAGACCGCTCCCTGCAGAATGCACCCTATTGGAGACCTGGAAAGCAAAGGAGAGTGCTCCCAGTGGCTGGGGGACGCCACCAGGAGTGAGAAGACGCAAAAATGGGGCACATCGGACCCCCAGGGGCTGAGATATGGCCCCCCGGAAGGTAGGCGACCTTTGACCCCTGAAAAGATCGACGACGAAGCATGTGGGGCTCTGCCGCCCGTCTCAGAGAGGCCCCCAGGGTGGGTCAGGTCCCGGGGGCTGCCCTGAAAGAAGTAAAGCCGGGGTGCGCCGTCGCGCACCCCATGTAGCTGCCTCCGCGGGGTGCCAGGAGCCCACCCTGGCCCCCGCTGAATCCTGAAGAGGTGCGGGAGGAGGGCCAACTCCGGGCTGTGTGTGAGGAGGTGGGGCGGGAGGCGCCGTCACGCCCCCCCATGAAGAAGACGGGAGACGGGGCCCTGGACCCCATCTCCAGGCCCCAAAGTGCCAGGATGGGGAGGAGAGTCGTCGCGCCCCATCCGAAGATGTCCGGGGGCCTGGGACCCCATCCCCGGGGCTCAGCAAAGAGGAGGAGGCCGGGGGAGTCCCGACATGTATATGACATCACGCGGAAGCGCGCAAGAGCTGCGTAACATAATACGTAAATGTCGCGTATTCACCAGAAGTCGCGTACCGGTCGCATAGCAATCGCTCAGTAAAATACGTACCTTTCGCACACCCTACGCGGATCCTACACAACAATTCTAAAATGGCAGCTAGGTTCCGCGCAGTGATCGAGAAAGGTACGCTTTGGGTGCACGACTCCAAAAAAAATTTGAAAAACAAAAAGAAATAAAGAAAATAATATAAATATATTAAAAATATATAAAATAAATGAAACAATACTTACATTTCAATATTTTTAAAAATATTTTTTTTAATTTATATTACAAATATGTAATGTAATTTAAAAAATAAGCCTTCTAAAAATAAATAGATTAAAAAATGTAGTAAATCAATATGAAACAAATAAATATAACAACTAATACATTTAAAAATTGTAATTATAGTTAGGAATTAGCATTTAAAAAACCTTTGAAATTCACTGAAAAAACCATAGGTTTCAGACATTTTATAGTTAGAAATTAGCATTTAAAAAACCTTGAAAATTCACTTAAAAACCATAGATTTTAGAGGTGTTATAGTTAGCTGGACATTTTACTCATACAAAACCATTGAAATTCCTCTGTTATAGTTAGTTATACTAACTATAACTTGCGCACCCGCAATCTATTGCTGATGACATCACATATTACGTCACTCATGACATGGTCAGTGAAATTACTCATGACTGGCTTTGTATCATGATAAGAGTATAATAGGTGGTGCATGTAATGTGGAGAGAAAAAGAGCTATGGTCTTATAGCTTGGTCAAGAGGTAGTCAAGCGCTGCAACAGGTTTCAGGCAGAAAAGTTAAAGGATATTAAAATCCGCAAACAGTTTACTACCTCACGAAGGAACTTGAGAATAAATGGTCACAGCTCTGGTCAGGGTTCTTTAAGTCCATATTTCCGAAGTTGCAAATACAGAGCATGCCTAAGAAGTGTTTGGGAGACCCAATAGGCCTTCCCACCTCCTGATGACCTGAGACTACCCAAAATACTTCCCAATGTTCAAGAACAAACACTAAAGGGTCCTCAATGGAAATAATGTGAAGATTTGTGACACATCTCTATAATTTACATTCCAATGAGCCACCGAGGTTGTGTTAACCTCTTGACTGGTAAGTTATTCTGTTAGAGGCAACAACTTAATAAGAGGATTTTTTCTTTTAATGTAAGGCTGCTAACAGGTTCCTGACAATGTGATGCCTACAAATAATGGTTCTGTAAATGTTTGCACTCCAAGGACAGCAAAACAAAGACCTGGAAGTCTGTATCACATCTACGTCTAGCATCTGAAAGCCTTATCCAACTACTTTAATGCAGTTGTGAATTAGAATTTGTGCAAATAGGCATTTTATCAATTTGTTCACACACACCGGATCAGGAATTGATATAACACAGTTTCATTGTGGAGAAATGGACTGAGACCTCAAGTGAGAGACAATGGCTATAAAAATCCCAATAGCCCAATGGAGAGTCAGGGCCTGAAGCCATTGGGAAATTCTGAGAAGCAAAGACAAAGGTGAGACAAGATAACCTGAATGCATGATCAGATGAATGTGGGAAAAGGTTGGGGACAGAAGTCTGGCTGAGAGAGTGTTCATAATCTTCAGATAGCCCAGTTAGGTGATACAAATGTGTCCACTGATTTACAGGAGGGATGTGCTATGCCTAGATCACATCAATCTTTCCTTGGTGTATTAGGAAACTAATTAAGATAATAATACCTAGTATTACATTTTTGTGTTCAGCGACCTTTTGTTTTTTACAACCCCTATCTTACATGTCAGTTAAGCAAACCAAAAAAAGTATCATAGACCCCTCACAGTCCCATTATTTCAATCCAAATCCATTTCACAGCCTCAGGATTGTCTAAATAGGCTTGCTACAACCTGCTAACTGGGGACTTGAATACATATTTGCTCGTGGTTACTTTGTTATGTGCCATGCTGATGCAATTATCTTGAGAAACACCATTGCACATGCCTTGTTTTGATTTTATTGTTGCTTATTCAAAATTCTGACTGGTCATTGTACTCAATTTCTGTCTACTTTAGTACAACTATCCAAATTAAAACCATTCATACCGTGACCAACGCTAGACTGATGAACATGAAGTGAGATCATGTAAAAGCAATACAAAAATCTTAAAAACAGTGTTTATTTATCTGCAGTGTTTCTATAGCATTTACCCAGCCATCAGGGCAGTATGCCTATTACTGAAAACTAAAACAGTAGATACATTAGAATAGTTGGAAATGTTATGTTCCTGGTTCTTGGAGGTGTGCTCCTGTGCTACTTAGACAAGTTTGGCTAGTGCGGGTTAGGTTAGCTTCAAGATGTTAGGTTATCACAATGTGGTAGTAACAGAGCTTGAACTGCTGTCCTAAGGCCTATTGGTGAGGTTGAGGGCTTTAGAGTGCTAAGCAAACCGAGATGACATGATGAAGTCTTTGTAAGCAGTGCCAAATTGAAGTCTAGTGATTTGACAAAGGGGAACTGAATGGTGAGATGTCTAGAGGAGTTAGTTTGCAGTGAGGATGGGATTTGTGAGTAGGAATTCAATTGTGTTTGTTCTGCTTCAAGAATGAATAAATCAATGTTATTAATTTACTTAGAAAATTACCAAGCTTATTGTTTGAGGGATTGAAGTCTCTGATGTGTAGCTGTATATCTTCAGCCAACTGATGAATTGGGATGATTTTGTCTTGTAAGATAATGTCTATTGATTCCATTTCTAGGTTTAGTCAATAAGGAGCAAGGTCTAAACCTTGTAAACCTTGTACAATTATGGGGAAAAGAGGAAGTAGCATGTTCCATGTTATGCTATATCCCATCTTATTTATCTATTCACAAAGGTCTAAATTTAATGAATTGCTTCTCAGAAGGTGGAGCTTAAGGAACGTTTACACCTCATATATTTAAATTATGAAGCAATTAATACAATAAAATGAAGAAAATCTTACAAAGGACATAAGTTGCCTCAGTGGAGGCATCCAGGTGCTATGGTAAGAACAGATTTGAGAACTAAAAAGTGGGTTTTCAATTGTCTTTTCAAAAAGACAGTTTGTGGTTATTTTCCTTAATGGAAGAATGTTCTAGAGGTTAGTTGGTAGCACAAATAAAACGCAGCCACCTCTTCTGAAGTTGCCTACCCTAAAAACCCACAACAGGAGCAGCTTGTAGAACACAAAGATCTGTTGGGAGTATAATGTTGTAACTTCTCTGTCAGGTACAAAGGGCCTGACTGATGAAAGACTCTATAGACATAAACCAGCACTTTAAAATGTTTTTGTTTGGCTACAGGTAGCCAATGTAGGTCGTTCAAGTATGGTGAAATGGCCGGCCCAGCTTGAATCTTTCAGATAAGCTTTGTAGCTGCGTTCTGGACTATCTTTTGCCTATACAGCAAATATGCCTGCAAACCCAAGTAAAGGGCAATGGTGTAGTCCAGTCTGGACGCTATTTAGTCATTCACTTTGCTCTCTCTGGTGCAATATAGAACTAAAGGAAGGATCACCTTTAGAGGATTTGAGCAGGAAGAACAAGCTTGAAGACAACTAGGAGATTTGTGAACAGAAAGAGAGACACCCAGAATTTTCACAGTGTTGGTCCGTGCAGGAGTAGGCCACCAGCGCTGAGGTTCCAGAGTATACTTGCCCCCAAAGAATAGTACCTCCGTATATTAGGAATTTAGTTTCAAGCAACTGTTTTTTATTCAGGTGCAAAAGCAGATAAACAGCCATTAAATGAGTCAGCGGCACCGCCATCGAAATTTTGGAAAGAGAATAGCAGCTAGGTATTGTCTGCATATAACATCACCTTAGGATGCCATAACTCAACAACCCTGGCCATTGGAGCCATGTAGATGGAAGCATATGGCGGAAGATGAACTGCTTGGAACCTCTCAATTTGAAAAGAATGGAGCCAAAAGAAATGCCCAGACCATAAATCCCCACCTCCTCCAGCCGATCCAGAAAAATTGAATCAGGGACAGTGCCACATGCTGCTGATATTTCTGGCAGGACAACCTCTGAAGCACAATTCTGATCAAGGTTCTGTCATGTGGTCATATGAGGTCAGAGTAGGCACACCACCATTTTACATGCTGACATTTTAAAGTTAAGCAACTAGGAGGGGGTTGGCCCATAATCAGTAAGGCTAGGCCTATTTAATATCTGAAAACAACATACATGGAAGAAAGAGTGTGAAAGACTATCAGTACTGGCATGTATGTTGTTTCACACATTTCAAAGTTGGCATCTTTTCATGAACACTGACATTTAGCACATACTTGCTTGCATGTATGTGCTGGGTAATATTCTTTGAAATGGTTTTGCCTACAATTACATTTCTCCATAGGTATCATATTGAGCTTCTCTGATTATTTGGCAATCCATTGTGGCCCTATTTGCTGAGACCCTGCCTGCTGCCACTTTACTTGGGTCTACACGCCGCCTGTGCTGCTGCTTCAGTCCACCTCCCGCTGCCGCGCATCTACGCCACTCTGGTGTGGCCACCGTGTGGAGAGCGGGCTTGTGGGACTCCAACTCCCAGCAGCCTATGCGGCCGGAAGCCACTCACGGGGCAATCGCGCCAAGAGGCGCATAAAACTCAGCGTGACCTCCGGGGGAGCGTGGAGCTTCTCTGATTATTTGGCAATCCCTTGTGGCCCTATTTGCTGAGACCCTACCTGCTGCCACTTTACTTGGGTCTACACGCCGCCTGTGCTGCTGCTTCAGTCCGCCTCCCGCTGCCGCGCATCTAAGCCACTCTGGTGCGGCCGCCGTGTGGAGAGCGGGCTTGTGGGACTCCAACTCCCAGCAGCCTATGCGGCCGGAAGCCGCTCATGGGGCAATCGCACCAGGAGGTGCATAAAACTCAGCGTCAACTCCGGGGGAGCGGGGAGCTTCTCTGATTATTTGGCAATCCCTTGTGGCCCTATTTGCTGAGACCCTACCTGCTGCCACTTTATTTGGGTCTACACGCCGCCTGGGCTGCTGCTTCAGTCCCCCTCCCACTGCCGCGCATCTACGCCACTGTGGTGCGGCCGCCGTGTGGAGAGCAGGCTTGTGGTATTCCAACTCCCAGCAGCCTATGCGGCCGGAAGCCGGTCACAGGGCAATCGCGCCAGGAGGCGCATAAAACTCAGCGTCACCTCCGGGGGAGCGGGGAGCTTCTCTGATTATTTGGCAATCCCTTGTGGCCCTATTTGCTGAGACCCTACCTGCTGCCACTTTACTTGGGTCTACACGCCGCCTGTGCTGCTGCTTCAGTCCGCCTCCCGCTGCCGTGCATCTACGCCACTCTGGTGCGGCCACCGTGTGGAGAGCGGGCTTGTGGGACTCCAACTCCCAGCAGCCTATGCGGCCGGAAGTCGCTCACGGGGCAATCGCGCCAGGAGGCGCATAAAACTCAGCGTCAACTCCCGCGCCGCTGGAGCGCGCGGGCATTGCCAGGCTAAGCCCGGGACAAGGGCGGGACCGTCTGTGGCCGTCCGTGGTTCAACGTGGCTGGGCTGGGCCACTTGCCTTGGCTTTAGTATATGGACGCAGGACTCACTTGGATTAGCGCTGTGAACTCAAGGTACACTTGCTTACTGTGCATTATTTCATGAACTATGCGTAAAGCCACTCCTATGACTACGCGATCCAGCTCCAGACGAAAAAATTGTACTACCACCTCTTTGCCAACCCTGACTGCAATAGACAGGATGTTACAGAAGACTATAGGGGTGGTCGTCACTGCTATCGAGAGAACTGAGAGACGGCTCTCGTTGCCCCCAATATGTGTTTACCTTCATTAGCTACTAACACCTCTGTAACACTGGCAAATATTTCAGATTCTATGCTTATGGATTCCTTTGCAGAGTTTCCTAGACCCGCAGATATTCACTGTACCCCACTAATATCATGTATATCTCCTGTATCCTCTCCTCCGGCTACTAGGTTGTCATTAACACCCACATTACAGCCGCCCCTTATATCGGTGGAGTCCTCTACTTTAAATAACGATTTTATCAATTTAGAGGGCTCTGTAGCTTCTTTATTGACGAATTCCAATATATCTGTTGGATTACGCAATTAGAGCCCCCCTCAAAGAAAAAGGGGTCAGAAAAATATCCAGAAAAGAATTAACATTAATAAAAAGCCTAAAAGGGGAAAGGGTAAAGGCAGACTTAAACAGCAAAAATCAGCCTCTACCGTTCAGGGGCACCATGGGGAAGTAAGTAAGGGCTACCAGAGATCAATAATAGCACAGATAGTGCTACGGTTGATCTGGAAATATTACCACCCAACGCCGTAAGTGTTATGATTTATTTAGAGCAGATGTTGAGATCCTTAATCTTACCAGTGCTGGAAAGAACAAAAGTTCTGACAAACAAAATTGAGTATCTAGAAAAATTGGTACTGGGCAATTCGGACATGCTGAA
This sequence comes from Lissotriton helveticus, assembly GCF_964261635.1. Classification (NCBI taxonomy): domain Eukaryota; kingdom Metazoa; phylum Chordata; class Amphibia; order Caudata; family Salamandridae; genus Lissotriton; species Lissotriton helveticus. Next base: position 83,331,365 of record NC_136060.1, on the reverse strand, counting down.
ACAGCTCAATATGAAGGATTTAAACAGGGATGCAGCAGGCCCTGTCAAAACTCTTACTATAGCTAGTAGCGTCTCTAAACCTTCCGAAAAAATACCTACCTCAGTGACAGAAGGTGGAAATCGACCAAGACATCAACCTTTAGTGCCAGATAACAGAGCCCAGGCATCTAATAAAATTGCCAATTATATCGGTGGAAAGAGAGGTTTTAATGGACAAAATAGGGGTAAACCCTGTAAGAGGCTCAGCAAAAAAGAGTATTGCTATTCAGAAGGTCAGACACCCATGCATAGACTTACCACATGAGTCAATGCCTTACACTGTGGTACTGATGGGCGTTCCAGAACTACAGGATAACAGAGAGGAATCCTATGCAATTTTAAAAAACAAGGTGGTACATTGGCTAAATACTTACAGACCCCTCCCAGGACATGTACAAGCAGAAATTATAAATATCCGAAGAGTGAGCTGGGTTGGACATATATATAAAGATTTATCTGGGGACTGCATAATTGTAAATTTCAGAGATAGACGCACTGTTAGACACATTTGTGGGTGGAATCCATTTGGAGGGATTGCTGGGATTCAAACCCAGGATCTGACCTACTTTTATCCACTAATGAGCTGCAAGGTATTTAGATCAAACCCCTATCGGCAAGGAGAGGACTGGGATAGACAGGGTGTCAGATTTAATGTCCCAACATTAAATTATTTCGCTGCTTTACAGAGGATGGAGGACATTGACTGACTCCCTGAAATTACAACCATCCTAAAACCTGGAACATCTATGACCCCAACTGACATAGGTTTTGCTTCTGATCTGAGAGATCCAAATGCGATAGAGAGCAAGGATTAAGAAGGATTTATAGATCCCATAAGAAAGGAGCAACCCCCTAGTATGTCCAGCACATTTAGTATTCCAGATAAAGATCTATCTCGAGAGAATATTTCGGATTCTGAGGGTACCCCGGGTACGCTGGCCAGCTTAAAGAAGAAGGTTATATTGGCACTGGTGAGCTGGAATATAGCTGGTCTAAGGTCAAACCTGGGAAACGAAAACTGGATTAATATTGTGAATGCTCAGGATGTTATGTGTTTACAAGAAACCTGGACTACAGATCCAGATCATGTTAATGGCTTTAGGACCTATTTTTCGCCAGCCATTATTTCGCCCCATGAAAGGGCAAAAGGGGGATTATGCACATATGTATCAAACATGTTGTCATATACTAAAATTGATTTTATTTTCAGTGACAGGTATCATCATATTCTCCATATTACCATTGATTCTGAGTTCTCTTTGGTTTTAGTGAATTTTTATAATAATGTCCAGGTGGAGAAAATTGATAAAGTTTTTAAACGTTTAGGAAGGAACATAAAAGCCATGCTGACACGAAGACCTAGAGATGCCTGCGTAATTTGGGCAGGAGATTTTAACTGCTCCCTATGTGCAAGAGCCGAAAGAGGCACTTGCTGTGTTATGCTCGACAAAGATACCATCTTGTCCCACTTCGAACATACCAATTGTGGAGATCACCTAAATGAGATCATGTTCGGGTCTGATATGGGGTTTGTAAACAGACTGGCCAGCCGAGAATGTCCATTCGCCCCTCTTTTTGTGGTAGAGGTGCTACAACAACGATTGATTATATAATCATGACTGTGAGACATGGGGGGATGATTCAGTAATTTTGTACTCTTGATAACTCACTGAGCGACCATTATCCTCTTAGAATAGTACTGAAAAGTACTCACAGTACTTTACGTATGTTAGGAACTCCTAACGTACACTTGGATAACATCATCTCGACCAGGGAAAATGGCTATTCTTTAAAATGGTCAAACATAGTCCCTGAGGATTTTCTCAAAAAACTAGTGAAGAACACCCTGCCCCAGTTTGAGGTATGCACTGACGCAAACATCGATGATGGCGTTGTTATAAATAATTTTTTATTAATCGTCACACAAATCAAAAAACTTCTCTGGGTTAAAACAAAAGGCCCTAAAAAGCCCAGAGTAAGCTGGTTTGATTCAGCATGCACTAAAGCATACTCAAATTTAAAATATGCACTACACGCGCCTGACAAAGACAGGACGTTAATTAAGGAATGCAGATATATCTATAAACAGGCGCTAAGAAAGAGGAAAGGCATTATAAAACAGGCAACTTGGGATGCTCTGAGTAATGCCTCGTTAGGTCGAGATTCAGTAGCATTCTGGAAAGTTGTAAACTCCCCTTTCTTCAACTATAACAGTACTGCCACAATAGAGGTAGCAATATCTGCACCGGAGTGGGTGAAGCATTTAGGAGAATTATATTCTGTTGAAAGCCCATTAGGAGATTGTTCATCTTTTGAAACTCCTAATAAAGAAGATTCCCACTTAAAGAATACTCTGGCATATGATTTCTCGGCAGAAGAAGTCAGCGCTAGCATTAAGGCAAGTTTGGGGGGCAAAGCACCAGGCACTGACGGGGTCCCGGTAGATTTATACAAAAATGATATCGACTTATGGGCCCCGATCCTGGCTAGAGTTTTTAATTTTACTTTTCAGAATGGTTCTCTGCCATCATGGCGCGAATCATTGATAGTTCCAATATTTAAAGAAGGGGACAGACTTAGCTGTCAATGTTACCGTCCCATTTCACTTCTGGACAGCACTATCAAAGTTTTTGGAAGGGTCATTTTAAATAGGCTCCAAATATGGGAGGATGAAAACAAGATAATCAGCGATTTACAATACGGGTTCCGGAAAGGGCTTAGTACAACTGACCAGTGTTTGAACCTATACATTTTAACGGAGAAATATACAAAGGCCAAAGAGGGTCAATTATTTTTAACTTTCATAGATCTAACATCTGCATTTGATTGCGTATCACACAGGAAACTTTGGTTGGTCCTGAGCAACATGGGGGTAGACATATCAATTATACATTTCTTAAGGGAATTATATCAGGGCGCATCTGCGAGAATTAGATTTGGAAAAAACAGGGAATGCACTGATTCCTTTGGTATAGCTAGGGGCGTACGACAAGGCTGCGTGCTGGCCCCACTCCTCTTCACACTTTATATTAACGATGTGGAGAAAACTCTTTTGAAGGAATGTAGGGATTTGCCTATGGCAGGAGGTAGATCAGTGCCCGCATTGTTGTACACCGACGATGCTGTCCTGATGGCCCGAACCCCACTGGCCATGCAAGCCCTAGTTACCTCCTTTGCAAATTTTATGAACAGACTAAATTTAAAGATAAATTGTTCAAAAACTTTCACCATGAACTGCGGTGGTGGCACAAATAAAAAGAGGAAAACAGTTTTTATTGGCACGACCCCAGTTGATTTTACTCCAACTTTTTCCTATTTAGGAGTTTTGTTCGATCACACTGGTAATTGGAATATCACAATCAAGACAAGAAAACTCTTGTATTGTGAAACCATAATGGCGTTAAAAAATTTTAGCCATACAATGGGCAGGAAGCCTATAGGGGAAATGCTAACTGTATATAAGGCCACTTGTCTAGCAATAGTGACTTATGGCGCGGGCTTGTGGGGGTATGCCAATGTGACATGTTTACAGGTCGTAGAAAATCTTTTTATGCAATACCTTCTGGCTGTCCCGAGAAGTGTATCCACGTATGCTTGCCACATAGAACCTGGGGAACCATATCTAGTATATATTATAAGAACCGCCCCGATATTGTTATGGCACAGAGTTTGGACAACTGACGAATGTGGTCTAAATCGTCTAATTTTTAATAATGTGTTAGGCTTAAAAAAGAAGGGCAATATTTGTTGGTTGTCATACGTAAAGAAATTTTTTGAGGATCTGGGAACCATATATTATTTTAACGACCCAAACTCTTTAAGTAATATCTCAAGGAAAGCTTTGAAAGAAATGTGTATGCAGAGTACACATAGAAATGAAAAAGAAAACTGTAGTTGCGCATGCACAAACTGTTCTCTCTAATAAAATGCAGCCATATGTCAAACTCCAACTGAGCGATTACGAGAGGTTTTTATTAACTCGTTTTAGGTTTAATTTACTGTTTCGGTTATTTAGTTTCCCGAATATGCAGGACTGGTCAAAACACCTGATCAAATGTCCTTGCGATAACTTGTCAGAGCAATCAGACATGCGTATTCTTTTCTTTTGTAAATTTTACATTAAGCCTAGACGAAGATTGGTCATTCCCCTATTGAAGATTATGGATGTAAACCGCTGTCGTCCTGCCTTTTTAGCTGTACAGAAATTGGACAATATTTTAACTGTCGAATTTATTTCCTCGTTTTTAAAAAATTCTTTCAAATTACGAAAAACAATGGTAACCTGAATTATAATGTACTGTTTATGAAATGTATGCTGAACTGTTTATGTATTTATGACAATTTGACAATGGTGCTTATGATGAATTTATTAATTGAATGTGATTTTATCTGAACTTTTATGGTTATTGAGTTTTAATAACCGAATAAAGAATTTGAATGAATGAGTCCCTTTAACATTCTGCACATGGGCTAAGTTAATTGTGAAAAATGCTTTTGTTTGTTATTGTCTGCTGAGTGAGAGAGCCATCATGAAAGAATCAACAATAGTGGCCTGGCTGGGGTTTTGGCATGATTACATAAGTGAAGTTTAATATATAAACAACATCACTCCTTTGTTAGTCAAAGGAGATTTTTGCTGACGCTGCTGAGGTCACTCCATGCCAGAATTCCAGTCCAACTGATTCCTGTTTACCTCCTGTGAGATATGATGCTCAGCTCTCCACCAAGATGGGCTCCCTGATGACACTTTCCTACAGGTAACAGGGAAGTTAGATCACCCTACAGGGATTCTTGCAGATTTATCCACCCTAGACACACTAGGACAGATAGCGCTAGGTAGGAGCACAAAATACAACAGTACTCATATGGGAGGATATATCCTATGTAACAGCACAATTGTTGAATTGTTTACTTTCTTTACCATTCTTGTATTGCTGATTACACTGTTCTGTTTCCTTCTATTAATATTTGTAACCCTGGGCGGGCAACTCCGCTACGCCCACGAAGTAGTGTCCCCTACTTCGCCCTTTGCAAAGTAGGCGAAGTAGGTAACACTACGCCCACTCCGTGGGCGTAGCGAAGTTGCCCGCCACCCGCCTCCCTCCCCCCCCCATAAATCCATAAATACTAATGTGCATGCGCAGGCGGCCGCGCATGTGCATTAGTATCCAAGATGGCGGCGCGGTTACCATAGGGAGCCCCGGAGACGCAGCTGACAAAGTAAGTGGTGTTTATTCTTTTAAAAAACATTATTTAAGTATTTAGGGAGGGCGGTAGGGAGGCGGGTAGTATTTAGCAAGGGCGGGAGGGAGGCGGGTGGCGCGTAGTGGGGCTACGCGAAGTGCGTAGGTGGACGTAGTTTCTGGCCCACTTCGCGTAGCTTCGCGTAGCCCCACTACGCCTACTACGCCCAGGCTTAAATATTTGCAGTGCATGTATCTTACACAAGAATCATAATGCTTCAATAACTATTGAAACTCCATGTGGAGTATTTCTTATGGATCTCTAAGGTTATGCATGAGTTACTTAATGAAAGGGTTCTAGATTTGTTTAGAGTCTGGGTTGTCATGTTCTTTGGTTGCACATTCCACCTGTTGCCTTACGGGGTTAGGGCGACAGATGTTGCACTGCGAGCTAGCAGGACTAAGGCCAACATATCCTGATGGTGCGTGTGAAATCAGTCTTGTGCAGATTTGACGTTTATGCTTTTCAACAAATGCTCAGTTTTACTGAAAAAGTAAGAACCCTACAACAGTTCAGTTCGAAAATTCATTCAATTAAAGCAGGGTGTATATAGTACTGAACACCGAACGGAAAACTGATTTTGACTCATGGAGCAAATTATTGTAGTCAAGATTGTCAGAAAGCTGTTGATTCATTAGTTTTTTATGCATTTTGGGGGCATCCCACAAAGAAATTGGTCAGAAATTATTCAGAACTGAAGGGTCAGCAGTGAACGTAGACAATTCTAACTGTCTTTTATTTACGAGACACTTCATTTGAATACAGTTTGGGAAAATAGGCTTTATCAGAAGTTAACTTATAAAATGTAGTAGCATGTCATTTACCTACTTTTTAGTGTCAGTCAATGTTTATTGTGTCAATTATAAAAATTGTTACAAAAGATTCAAAGAAATCTCACATACTTCATTTCAATTAGTTCGTACCAGGGGAGTTGTGGTATATTATATCTTACTAAAACTTTCAAATATGATTTTTATGAACAGGGCATTAAAAACAGATAAAATCAGTGAGGTGCGGTATAGACAATAAAACAGTTCAGTCATGTAGATTCCTTCCCCTTATGTGCAGGCTTTGCAAGTCTTGCAGGGGAGGGTTGGGGTCACAGAGTTATAAATACATTCAAAATTATTTTTGGGATGCTCAAACCAAGTTTTAAATTAAGAGTTTTGATGATGTTATAAAATACGTAGGTCCGATAGTGGCATAAGTAGGCTGAGTGCTAAATATACATAGGCGATTTCATTTCAATGAAGTGAAAGTTGTGCAATCCTCAATAAAGTGTTAGTTCTTCAGGCCTAATAATTTCAGTTCAAAGGTGCATTGTGTTTGTTTTACCTAAAAGGTCTTTGGCCTTATATGCAAACTTAGCAAACCATGCCAATTCCATTGGAGTCTCCAGATTAAAAAGCAATTTCATGGCTTCAGTACAGGTTCGCACACCGTGTTTTAAAAACAAGGGCTTTAATGAAGTGTGTCGTGCGTGCAACAAACAATGACATGTGCAAACCAGATGAGCCAAGGATTCTTCATATTGGTGGCAAAGCCTGCAATTTGTTATTGCTCCCAAGGTTTTCCAGCGCCTGTTAATGTCTTTAATCGGCAAGGCCATTAGTCTCACCATAAAAATGTGTGTTAAAATCACCTTATTTAATGCCACATTAAGGTCTGGTTGTCGTAGGTGGGCTTCATAGGAACTTGCAAGTATCCCAATGTTGCTGTTGCAAGAGTTCGTTCCTTCAAGTCCCCTTCCTTTGATAATGACCTGACTTGCTTTTTCAGTATGGACTTTAAGGGGCCAGGTTGGTGAGTAAAATCCTGCAGTTTGGACATATCAAGGTTCAGTTCATTACAGGTGGTGTGCAGGCCGTCATGCCACGGATTGATCCCTTTAATGAAAATTGTCTTTAAAATTGTCTTCATTGTGTGCGGGGGGCTGCGCAGACCCCTTGATAGAACCGCACCATTGAGGCCCAGTGCTCATAACTCTGTTTGTTCAGCCCAAATTCCAGTTGCACCAGAGCGTTGCGAGCATGGGCGGGAATCTGAAAGATTTGTTTGAATGCGCGACAATTAGCGTGTTCCATAATGTTAATAACAGTTTCTGGGAATGCTATCTGACCATATGTGATTGCCGGAAGGAGTTTGGCATTTATGACCTTTCTCATTGCCCTGGTCGTCAGGCTGCTTAACGTAGAGTACAGTTTACACAGAGCGAACGTTACTGCTTTCATTTTTGTTTCGACTGAGGCAATGTTTGCTGTGGGTTTCCCATTGCTCATCAGCCACACCCCCAGGTAGTTATATTTGGTCGCTGTTACTATTTTTAAATTACCCAGTCTCCACTGACTACCTTTGTTTTTTCTGCGTTCGCTCGTAGTTTGTTGTGATTGTTGTAAATGTTTAGTGCATCTAGTAGTCTTTGCATGCCTGTTTTTGTATGGTCCAGTAAAACCATATCATCTGCGTACTGCATTAAACATAATCTACTTAGGCCGATTTTAGGCGGTAAAAGGTTGGCATTAGATTTAATTTTTCCAAGGTCTGCCATGTAGAGATTAAAAAGCAGAGGGGCCAGTACGCAGCCTTGCTTTAAACATCTCTCTGTTGGAATCCTTTTAGTGGCTGAATTTGCCGCATTTTTTGTGAAAATGTGTTGATTGCACATGCATATGAGAGATAGCTAGTATATCACAGGGGTAAAAGGTGCTAAGTGAATTTAAAATGTAATATGTCTGTATAATGGATTTTAATATTAAAAATTATTATCCTAAAAAAAGTTTTCTACTTGTATTACCACTCGCCAGCCATGATTTTAGATAGTTACAGAAAATAGTCAGTAGCCTGATTCTTGACTTCTTTGAGATGTGCAAGGATTTTAAATATCCCTACCTTTTGGTAGTGATGTATGGGAGATAATGCTGCAAAAAATAATATCAGATGATTTTAACACAATAAATCCATTTCCTGTAAATAGATTTTCTTTCTGATAAATGTTTAACACTGTCAATTTACTGTACCCAAAGCCTGGTGTGTAATACACCATCTTTTCCACATTGGAGGACAGGTTACAGTTGATACAATTCTTCCAAAACTCATTCACATGTTCTAAAATCAATTTATTGTTAATCAATGGAGAACGGGATTAAGCTTTCCTTCAAGACAATGGATTTTTACTATTCTTACTGACACGTTTATATAACGTTTCTTAATTAAGTGCAAGCCCTCCATTACTTGGGAATCCTTTTGAGGGTTTGTGTAAATTTGCAATCATTGTTACAATTATCACCCTGGAGCCTGTAATCAATACACATTTCTGCCTCTTCTCTCAAGAGGGCTCTGCCAGAAATCGACAAATGTGACTAGGGCTCACGCAGGAAATGCACCCACTACAAATAAGCAGATTTAAATACAATAATTGCAAAACGTGGCGGAAATTATATCTTTATGACCCCAGATGCAAACATTAATATAAACATACATTTCAGTTGAAGTATTTAGTTTGTGAATCAGTCGCATTTGTGCAGTTTGTGCACAGTACCCTGTTGTCAAACCCTTCGTTTATTTTGCTTCACCTGTGGCATCATTGCCACCACGTTTACCGAAACCCCGTCCTCCTGCAAATTCTCAACATTATAGCACTTCGTTAAAGATATAATTCTACTAAAGTGATCCATACTAATGTGTTAAACTACATAGTCAATAGCTATAGAGCGTATTGATCTACTTATGTTGTAAATTCAAATGTAACTTGCTGTGCCAGCCTTTAAATACATATTAACACAAATAAGCGGTAATCATATGAAGCTGCCCCAAAACAATCACCTGGACCAGTTAGCAGAAAATGATGGGAACAAATGATGCTCTTTTTTATGGGAAAGCATGTGGGGTATCCAACCCTCAACCCCCAATTTTTTCTCCTCAACGACTTCACGTTTTAGGTGGACCCCTCGGTTCATGTGGGAGAGTATAACATGTGTCTTTGGCCAAACAGATTGTGTGAAGCTGAAGAACAAAGCAAAATAAGTGTTTAGGAGTTAAGCTAAATTTGTGCTGAATGAAAGAGTTGAGGGGGTATTTCCCTCTACCATTTAGGAATTCATCTCTTTCACCCCTCAGGCTGAGGGAAACCTACAACATTTATGAAGAGTTTATGACAGAGAGCTGGAAATTTGCACAAAACGTTTATCTCTCTGCCATGAGAAAAGCCACTTTCGTGGTGAAAATGTCATTATAAATTCTTTGACATTCCATGTTGCAGTGAGGAACCTCTGCTACCAAATATGAGCATTGGAATATACCCCTACATAGGGGCTACATTGTCAATGTCCAGACAAATGGTCTGCCTAACATGCTGGTGAGCGTTTACCAGTTTGTGGGAGGCACTTTGCTTTCCACTATTACTAAACGGCCACCACGCTTTTCATGGTGAACTTTCATAGATAATATCATAAATGGTTGTGCCTCATCTACTCCATATTTAATAGTGGACTTACACCAGAGTTAATAATACAGTGTGGCAGACTGTATGGCAGAGTGAGAGATGTTTCAGTTGGCAGAGGTCTGCTATTGAGACAAATGCAAATATTGTGGTTTTACCAAAAGTCTGTGATTCTGTTGCTTTTTGTTGATTCCATGTAACCACCAACATCTAAATCAGCTATTTTCTTGTTTGCTCGTGAGGCTAGTGTACATCAATGTAATGCCCGGGTACTTACCAGTAATTTTAATTACTTCAATTCCATGTCTCCCTCGTCACAGTCCTTACGTATGAGTTTATCTCAATTCATGCAGAATCTAATTACCAAACTTGGCATTTCCTTCACAATTCAATATGGTCCCCATCCATATCAGTACAAATACCTCACTTCCTGGGAAGAACTTCCTAAAATAATAAAGTGATAGAGCGCGCGAGGCCACCCGACCAATAGTTTTCGCCGTTTTCCGGCTTCAGGGCCCATATACTTTCAAATCACCATACACATTGACCAGGTGACTTCACGAGCTCTACCAATTTGTGTGTGTTCCCTACTATTTGTTTTCAGCGTACCCGACTTACCATCCACCAACACGGGTACCTAATGACCACAATGGATCAGGGAGCTAGCTGAAAAGAAAGGCAGCAAAATACAAACCCAACCAATAATGTTCAAATATTGTTTAAATGACCACGGACAACTGGAAGTTTTAAAATGTTTATCTAAAGTTCGTTCTCTTCATGCATCAAGTATACAAGAATGAGACAATCAATGACCAAGATAATGTAAATTATGTAGCTATATAAAAATAATGATAGGGTAATCATTGAAATACTGATATAAAATGCAAGAGAAAATACTATGCAATTCAGTAATATCTAAGCATGGGCAGACTATGTATGGGTAACTATAGGAGGGCCTATAATGAGTAACACGCTTCACTTAAAGTAAAGGGGCCTTTGAACAGTCTAGGTAATGAAGTTCTAGACCATATCAGAAAATTACAAACTGCAATGCAAAATATAATCTCTAACAAGTGAGAAGACATAGGAACAAACTTATGAAAATATGTAATTGACTTTCAATAGTTGCGGAAAGGCATGGAAAATATAACATATGCAATGATGAACTTTATTAAAGCAAAAGTTAGAAATTCAGAAGGTGCAAGATTTTAAGAATTTCAGAGCAATATTTACCTAGAATGGTGTGGAAACCAAACCCTGGCCACGGGTCAGTTAAGGACAGGAAACCCTCAAGGAAGGATACCCCTCAAAGGACAGCAGGTGCAGAATGGACACCCAGGACAGGACAGGATACCCTCGGAATAGGAATCAGGACAGGACCCTCAGGACAGGACAGCAAACCCTCAAGACAGGACCGCTCAGGACAGGACCGGAACCCACAGTTCGGAAGCAACGCCTGCGCTCCACCCGCTCTGCAGCTATCGATCAAGACCCCGATTGGGTCAGCGAACTCCCAGTTAAGTGCTTCGCCAGCACTTTAAGGTTCAGTAGAACCTTAAACTATGGTCAAATTCGGACAGAGTGCTCCGCAGCTCTCTGTATCTTCAGTCACCTATTGAGTGCGTTGGGTCAGTGACAGGTCAGCTAAACCAGACAAGTCGGACCGCTCCCTAGGTGAACCCAGGGTAGATATACAGTTTGGGACAGTGTAACACCCCCCAATGTTGCAAAGTGTCAGAATCCCTCAATTTGGATTGGTCCTAAGGTAGGATTTGGGTAGCACACCAATCACAACATAGTAATTTAAGCCTACATTTGCATAGTAGGGTACCGCCTAACTAGATTGGGGTTCCCATGAGAAATTGTGCAGAAATACAATGGCAATTTTAACAATGTTGCACTGCGAGAACATGTGATTGGTTCAGCCGAGTTTTCAGGTCGTTTCTCAGGAGCATCTTGCTCATCACTGCCAACTGGCTGTGTTCCATCAGTCAAGGTCTGCTGTGCCTCGGCAAGTCGCGCAGGCGCAGAAGGGACCTCCAAGATGGTTCTCGGTACAAACAGAACCCCATTCCCCGCGGTACATGAAAAGTAAGCGAAAACAAATTAATACATAATAATGTCATTATGAAAACACATCACAGGGTTTGTACTTTTAACTCATCATCAAGAAATAAACTTATGCGTTTTAAATGTTAGCTACATTGATACGGGTACAAGAGCAGTGGCACGAGCAGTACCACATGATAAGCACAGCTATGAATTACGCATGCGCATAAATTTCCCTCCACTTCTGCAGACGCGTCAGGACACGTGAGTGTGGCTAACGCATGCGCAGTAACTAAAATACAAGCGGCAGCCATTCTAAGTGACTCGAGTAAATTATTTTAGTAAAACATATAGGCAAGCGTCTTAATCTTTATTTAAACTAAATATAAACGTTAGTAAGACTTACACTTATTACTTTGTTACACATAAACGAGGTTCTTGACTTCGGCAAGCCGCAAAATATGCGAAGCTTTGCTCCATCAATAGCACTAAAAGAAATCAGTTGAATGATAAGGAGAGGCGGGGAGGAACTCAGGACTGTGACGAGGAAGACATGGACATGGAGTATTGAAAATTACCAATAAGAAACTGGTTATTACCTACCTACTGTTCCATCTTCCTCTAACAGTCCTTACGTAAGAATACATACCCAAGCCAAGAAACTGATTTCGACAAAATGCATCATGAATAAAGCAAAACAAGTGAATTTAATGCAAGGACCCAAACAACCTTACACTGCAGGCCGACACGCAGAACTCAAAACAGCTGCACCAAAGTCAAAGGACACATCTCCATCCAACTGCAAACAGTAATGGATCATAAACATGTGGGACAGAGTGAAAGGGGAAGTAAAGCAAATGTCTCAAATTGAAGCAACCTTAAATGCTGCCCATGAGGAAGACACCCCCCTAGTAGACCTCCTAGGGAAAGACTCTGCGACAGGTTAATCAGCCAAGGAATAGGAATGAGAAATGGCCAACTTAATCCAACATGAGAGGGCAAGAAGAGAAGGCTTGTAAGCCCCCTTTCCCCGAGACCAAGGGAGACAAACAAGGCATCCGACTTGCACAGGGCAGCAGTGCATTGCAAATACACTGAAAGAGCACAATGTACATCCAGGGAATGTAAACACACCTCTTCATCAGATGCAGGAGGTGAACAAAAGCTAAGCAAAACAATATTAGAATCCACACGAAAAGAGGGCACTACCTTAGGGAGAAAAGCCAGAATAGGATGAAGCACCACCTTATCCAGAATAAAAATGAAGGAATGGAAGGGAGGAAAGCAATGCCCCACTCTCCCCAACCTATCTCCCAGAGGAAATGGCCACCAGAAAAACAACTTTGGCCGAAAGAAACTTGAAGTCAGTGGACTCCAAAAGTTTGAATGGAGCACCCTACAAATCTTACAGAATCAGAGGAAAGTCCCAAAGCAGCACTGGGGAATGAACAACTGGAAGCCAAAGCAAACAACTTCACAGCAAGTGAACCACCAGAAGGGCAACAGAAAAACACTAGCTCCTTGAAAAGCCTGAACAGCCGCTCACTTGGTACTGAGTGTAGAGATAGCTAAACCCAACAAAAAAACTTCAACAGAGTCGTGGGTTCACAAAAGGAAGATGACAAACCCTTATCCTGACACCAGATGGAAAAATGCTGCCAATGACTGCCATATTCCGTAAGGGTACACAGCAGCCAAGAACGATGGAGCAGTGCCACAAAATCCAAAGAACACTCCTGTTCTAAAAGGGATTGCCTCTCAAGTGCCAATCCACAAGCCTCAACCTCCGAAGAGTGTCCAGCGGAAGAAGCGGCTGCTGCAGCGGGATAGATGGAACAAAAAAATCCAATGGGGTCTAACTGACAGGCAGAGACAATAAGGGAACCAAGGCTGCCTCGGCAAAACTGGGGAAATCAGCAGAATCGCTACCTGGTCCTGAACCACATTCTGAATCTCCCATGGGAGAAGAGGAATGGGTAGAAATCAGTAAAGGAGACCCCTGGGCCAGGGAACAGCCAGAGCGTCCACTGACAAGGCTCTCAAGTATGGAGACAAAACTGTGGAAGAAGGGCATTCTCCTCAATGGCGAACCAGTCTAGCCAAGGGTGACCAAACCAACAAAGAATAGAATGAAAGATAACAGACCCAGACACATCATCACTAAGGAAGGAAACCTCCTACTAAGAGCATCAGCAGGTCCATTCTCCCTTTCCAGAAGATTCACTGCTGAGAGAGACAGGAGACGAGATTCGACCCACAGATAAATCCTCCAGTAAAGTAGAAATAGAGAGGGACATATGCCGTCCTGCCGGTTCAGATATGAGCAGACAATTTGATCATCCATCCGCACACACACCATAGAGTGTAACAACAGGGGTCAGGATTGATGCCAGCTCCATCCAATTTGAAGACTGAAGAGTCATCTCACCTGAGACACAGACTCCTCCAGTGTAGAATCCCATCCCCTCCCACTGGCATTAGTTGTGAGAACAGGAAGAAGAACTGAAGAAAAATCCTTGCTCAGATGAGCGGGGTCCAGGCACCACAGGAGATCTCTATGGATCTGTAGAGTCACCGGAACCAGTTTAATGGACATCCAAGCCAATGGGTTCCAATGCCACAGGAGATGGTGGACAAGGGGATACAGGTGTAGCGTCCCCCAAGGAACCAGAGACAATGTAGAGGACATCTTCCCCTGACTGTGAAGACTTGTCCTTGCAGATTTCAATGGACGAAGAAAGAGAGAGAACAAATGGGAGGAGAGACAAACACAGCTCTCCTTTGACAGCAAGACGTCCCAAACAATGATCCTAAAGCATGCCCCGATAAAGAGGAGATCTTGGGATTTTTGAACCTGCAACATCTTCCAGTTAATCAAGAAGCCATAGTCCTGCAACCGCTTGGTCACCCTGAGAACCTCCGTCTGGACCTTGAAAAAGAACAAGAGGCAATCAACCGGTCAACCTGATACAGGAAATGCTGATCACCTTCAGAATGTAAAATACCCACCAAAGCTTCCAAAAGCTTGGTGAACACCCTCGATGCAGATGCCAGCGGGCAGAACATTGAACGGGTAGTGATTTCCCTGGACAATGAACTGGAGGAACATCTGCAAAGATGGGTGCACCGGAACATGCAGATGGTATTCCATGAGAAAGAGGGAAGTCATGAACTCAACCTTCCCCAAGAGGGGTAGAACAATCTGTAGAGACACCATCTTGAAGAATGCATGAGGGATATTCTTATTGACCCCCTTAAGACACAGCACAGGGTGGAACTCTTCCAATGCCTTCTCCACCAGGAAAAGCAGGGAATAATAACCCAGGAAAATCTCCCCCAGGGGAACTGGAATGATGAAAGTCTTCTGGAGCAGCAACTGAATCCCCTGGAGTACTACAGTCAACTTCTCCAGGGAGTGAGGAGCAGGAGTCTGAAAAAAATGGTGAGGAGTGACGTTGAAATGTATTCTGTATCCCTCTAAGACTCCTTGGACGGCTCATGCATCTGAAATTGTACAAGCCCATATGTCCTGGAAGCACTGCATACAATCCCACACTGTACAAAACCTGGAACAGTCATGCCTTGGGAGGGGCGGGAGATGATGCAGCAGCTGAGGAAGACCGGGATTTGTCCGCCTTAGGGGTGCTCTACCAGGCCCCCATGGCTCAAAAAAGCTGGTGTTGTAGATCCTTGACCTCAGCAGGAAAAGCCAGTTTGTAGCCAAAACCTCTGCTCTTTGCAACTGGAGAACTGGAGTCACCAGTTTCCTATTTTCAGCAGACTTCTTAATCAGCTTCTCCAAGTCACTGCCAAAAACCTTGGAGCCTGTAAAAGGAAGCTTCAAGAGAACTGCCTTCTGTGCAGCATCTGCCTTCCAAGAGCACTTCCAGATGTTGATCCTGTCTGCAATGGCGGAGATTGAAGCTGCCGCATATGCACTGAGATTGTATAATGAGACGTCTGATTTAAAGCGCTCCTTCTGCTGCATCAACAAGAGAGTAGAAAAATCCACACCCTCCTGCACCTTCTCTGCCGAAGGATGAGAGGGCCCGAATCACAGAATTAGCTTAAGACAAAATCCTAAACTTACTACTTTTGGTATTCACAGAATGAACTTACTACTTTTGGTATTCACAGAATGGATTTACGACTACTAACTTTACGTACACACTCGGGCCGGAAATTCTGGACCAGAGGCGGAGCTTCCAGCTTGGAGGCGGAGCTACCAGCCCAGAGGCGGAGCTTCTGGCCCAGAGGTGGAGATTTCAGCCATGGCTAAATCCCCACCTCCGGGGCCAGAAGCCCCACCTCCAAGTTGGAAGCTCCGCCTCCAGGCCGGAAGCTCCACCTCGAAGCTGGAAGCTCCGCCTCTGGGCCAGAAGCTCTGCCTTCAGACCAGAATTTCTGGCCAAGTGCGGACGTAAAGTTAGTAGTTGTAAATCCATTCTGTGAATACCAAGGGCCCGATGTAGGTAATTAGTATTTACCAATTCGTAAATACCGAATTTTACCGATTCGGTATTAACAAATCGGTAAATGCTGTGTAGGTATTTTTACCGAATTATTTAACGAATCGGTAACATTCGGTAATTACCGAATCGGTATTTACCGATTCGGTAATTGCCATTGATTCCCATGGGCCTTGAGGCCCATAGGAACCAATGGCAATTCCCGAATCGGTAAATACCGATTCGGTAAAATTACCGAATTGACAAGTGGCACAGGGTGTCACTTTGACACCCTGTTGCACCCCTGATTCAGGCTTGTGTGCCATGTGATACACATACATGCCCTTAGGGCATGTACACCTGTGCCATGTGACACACATACATGCCCTTAGGGCATGTATATGTGCCACATAGCACAGGTGTACATGCACATATGTGCATGTACACAGGAATTCGTTATTTACCATCAAACAGTATTTTTTGGTGAGACTTTTCCCTTGTTTGCAATCAGCAACATCAAGTTGCCGATCGCGAGTGTGGAAAATAAACCTACCGGCGAGATTCTCAACGTCAGGTTTCTCATTGCGAGTGGTTGAGTATGCTCGCGACCGCTCACGATGAGAAACTACCAGTCTGTGTTAAGAAAGCTGCTGCTCGAGTACAAATCTACTCGAGCGGCAGAAAAAAAACACTTGCACTGTGCATGATGCCGTTTGCAATGATTGCAGAGTGCGGACAAGCATCCAGCACTGTGCAATCAATGCGAACAGCATTTTCCTAATGCAGTTCGCTTAGTTGCGCATAGCGTGCGTAGTGTGAAGTTCACTTCACGTAGCTATGAGTAGTGCTACTATGCAAACAACGCCCAGGGTTAGCATGGACCACAAAGTAAGAAGCCATTGAGGCCCTTTTCACAGCCCTCTCCACCTTCTTGTCAACAGCGTCAGAGGGTAGAGCATCCTAAGATGCCACCGCCCCAGGGTGGACAACCCAGCCATATGTTATAAATTTTTTTTCACAACTAGTTTATTGGTGAAGATGAGCATATGAAATATAGTGGCAGCCCACAGTCAGGACTACACCACCAAACATTACGATACAATCACAGCACTTAATCAAGTGTCCAAGCAAGAAGATGATGCAATTAAGGATACCGGAAAACAGTCACCCCACCTTCACCTTATATTGCCACCTACCCACCCAACTCCCCGATCCCACCCGGAACCCACCCGAACCCCATGCATGTGTGTACTAACCGTAACGATGTAAGATAATGACGTGGGTAATGTGCGTGGACATGGGCCCTGCCAGCCAGTACGGGGCTATAGGTCCTCCTCAGGCTCCACCGGAGGGTCCAGTGTTAGATCTCTATAGTCTGCCCACCTCTTCCAAATCTTAAAGTGTTTGCGGGGGCATCCTCGCGCCTCAAATATAGGTCTCTCCAGGCCCATACAGAAGTCCATACCAGCCTTCCATGCAGTCAGGGGGGGGGGGCGCACATTCTTCCACGCTCGGGCCAGGTCCCTTTTAGCCACCACCAGCCCCAGTAGGAGCAGGTGCCGCTTATAAATATTGCCACCAACCCCCTCCAGGACGTGCAACAGACCCAGACGGTGAGTACGGGGGAGGGTCCAGCCCAACACCTCAGACAGACAGCCCCAAACACCCCTCCAGAAGCCAACCAGCCCAGGGCACGACCACAGTGTATGAAGTAGCGTACCCACCTCAGCCCCACACCGCAGACATTCCGGGGACCCAATCAGGCCCGCCTTCCACAGACGCTCTCGGGTATAGTATGCCCTATGGAGAATTTTGAATTGGATGAGTCGGAATCGCATTGCGATAGCCGCCCCCCTCGGGGATTCCAAGGCCTCTCGCCAGTCGTCCTCGTCCAAGGGGCCGAGGTCAACTTCCCAAGTCGCCTTCAGTGAGAGAAGAGTAGGGGAGCAGTGGGTGACCATGGTTTGATAAATGCGCGATACTTTTTTGTCCCCAAGATCACCCATGAAGACCTTCGCCTCGATCGGGCTAAAGTCAGGGAGTGAGTCAAGGTTGGCAATGCTGGGCGTCAGTGCATGTCGGAACTGAAGGTACCGGAAAAATTGAGATTGGGGCATATCAAATTCGGCACTAAGGGCCTGAAAGGATTTGAGCGACGTACCAGACATCACTTGACCTAGCTGCGAGATACCTATCGCATCCCAGCCATCGAAGCCTGGCAATTTAGAGAGTTCAGGTAGCATGCCGTTCCGCCATAAAGGTGTTTCAGCGGTCAGTCGGCCCCACCAGCCCACGCGACGCAAGGCCTGTCGCCATATAGCAAACACGAGTCTGGTAACCCTTGGCAGCGAGGTACGCAGTCGGGGTGAGTATAGGATGGTATGGAGCGAGTTATCGCCCATCAAAGCACGCTCTAGGGCATAGGCCGGGTCCCCACCGTCACAGTACCACCATTCGTTCAGAATAAGGAGGTGAGCGGCCTGGTAGTACGACTGCAGATCCGAGGTGGCCAGGCCTCCACAGTAGGTGGATAGAAAGCATGTGCGCAAAGCCACCCGAGCAGGGCCTCCCGCCCAGAGAAAGCGGCCCAGCACTGAGTTGACCTGTTTGAACCATCGAGGTGGAATAGGATACGGATGGTTTTGCAACTGGTAGAGTAGGCGCGGGAGCGCAACCATCTTGAAAATGGCAGATCGGCCAAAGATTGTCAGGGGCATTCGAGACCAAGTTTTGACGTCCGACTGAACTCGTTCCCAGACGGGCTGCAGGTTACGGTCCCAGGCAGTGTCAGCCGAGTCCGAGAGAAACACTCCGAGGTATTTCAGCCCATTCGTGGCCACTCGCAATCCCGAGGCCCAAGGGTCTGTCACCGGGTCTCCTGATAGCACCCACAGGGTGGACTTGTGGATATTGAGATACAAGCCCGAGGCCTCTCCAAAGTGGTGCATGATCTCCAAGACACGTGGGCCCGAGCGTTGCAAATCAGTGAGGAAAAAGAGGACATCATCCGCGTATAGCGCGATCTTGTCCGACAGGGTAGTGTTCCATACAAAGCCCCGTATCTGTGCATCCTGGCGCACTCTCGCCGCCAAGGGCTCCATGGCCAGCGCAAAAAGATAGGGGGAGAGCGGGCAGCCCTGCCTGGTCCCTCGGCCTATGCGGAATGTCTCTGACACCGCCCCGGCGACCCGCACCGAGGCTGTAACATCAGTGTAGAGGAGCTTTATATAGGAGAGGAAGACCGGGCCTAAGTTGAGCCAAGATAGCAAAGTAAATAGGTAGGACCAGCCAACCGAGTCGAAGGCCTTGTTGATATCGGCCAGCAACAACGCCGCCTGGCCCCCCAGGGCTCCAACAGCGTCGATCGCCGCCTGCGCACGCCTGATATTGTGTCGCGTCGCCCTTCGGGGCATAAAGCCTGCCTGGTCAGAATGGACTAAGGCAGTAATGTGTGGAGCCAAACGGTTCGCTAGGGCCTTGGCCAGTATCTTAGCCTCAGTATTGATTAAGGAGATGGGCCTATAGGAATCATGGCTATCTGGGGGCCTGCCAGGCTTCTGAAAGACCACTATTTCCGCATGGCGCCAGTCCGGTGGCAGTAGACCCCGGGTACGGGCCGCTTCCAGCGCTCGGCGGTAGTGCGATCCCAGCTGCACATGGAATCTTTTAAAAAACTCGCATGGGTAGCCGTTTGGTCCAGGGGCCTTACCGGCGTTGAGTTGCCCCAACGCGTCTCCCAGTTCCTCCGCCGTGAGGGGTGCATCCAGGGCCTCCCTGGTCTCGTCCGACACCGGCACCGGTGGGAACTCCTCGAAGAAACGGGCTAAGTCGCCCTCAGGCAATTGGTCACGTGGGGCATACTGGTCTGTAAAGTACGTGGCGAAGCTTGCCGCCAATTCGTTTGGGTCGGTTAGAACGTCTCCGTTGTCGTTCGTGAGACCCGGTAGTGCGATGGGCTGGAAATTGTGTTGGCACAATCTATGGAGCATGGAACACGACTTGTCCCCCCATTGATACACCCTACTTCTGGTGGCGAGCCACGCCTGTTTGGCTTCGTCTAGCAATAGGGACGCATATGATTGCTGTGCCTGCAGGAGCAGCCGCAGATCCACCCCATCACCACCGGTACTGTGTTCATGTTCGAGGGTCGCTACTCGGGCAGCAGCCTCCGCAGTTTGTTCCCGCCGCTGTCGACGGGCCGCCGAGCACCATGCAATATCGACTCCCCGTATAGTAGGTTTCATAGCCTCCCACACCACACCTACATCGGCACCCTCCACTAGGTTCTCCCGCCAGTAATGGTCAATAGTCTCTCGTAAGTGCTTAGCGTAAGCCGGTTTAAAGAGATGCCACGAGGACATCCTCCATCTAAACGGCTGCCGTTTCCGATGGAGATCTATTTTAACCGAAACCGGGGAGTGGTCGGACAGGCCCCTTGGCAAGATGTCAGCGCCCTTCACCCTACACAAATATTCTCCAGGCAAAAACATATAGTCCAACCGCGAGAACGAGCCATGCACTGCCGAAACATACGTATAGTCTTGGGTTACAGGGTGCATATGTCGCCAAGCATCCACCCAACCTAGCCCCTCACTCATGGCATGCAATCTGGTGGGCGGAAGGGAGGGGGGGGTGGTGCCAGTCACCTCCTGACGTCTCCGGCGATCCACACTCACGTCCATCACGTCATTCCAATCACCCCCAACCACTGCCAGTGATCCAGAGATATCCTCCCATACCGCAAACAGCCGCTCAGCCAGGGCCCACTGCAGGGGAGGGGGGGCGTACACACTTCCAAACACCACCGGCTCCGTGCCCACCATGCCTTTAACAAACAGGTAGCGGCCCTGAGGATCCACCCACTGCTTCTCGTGCACATACGCCACCCTGCGGTGTATCAGTATAGCCACTCCCCTGGATCCTCTGGAGAACCCCGCGTGGAAGACCTGCTGATATCCAAATCTCTGTAGGCCCAGTGCCTTAGTGCCCATCATGTGAGTCTCTTGAAGTAGTAATACATCTGCCGCTTCCCTCTTCCCCCATCGCAACACCGCCCCCCGTTTAATCTTGTCCAACAATCCTCTGACATTCCACGTAACCACCCGCAGAAAGTCCACAGGGAGTCGGTCGATCGATTCAGCCATAGTCAATCGGAGTCCACCATAAAAGCCCCCCAGGCCCGCACCACCCGCCACACACCACACAAAGCATCATTTTGGTACACACATGCATTACGCTAACCACCCCGAGAAAAACTATCAACCCCTTCGTCCCATGAACTGCAACAGATCCCTCCCCCAACTCAGCAGTCGCAACCCCGACCGCCCACATCCCGCCTCCCCCCACCCTATACCTCAATGAACTATGAAGTACCTGTCGCGGCATGGGTAGTCTCGAGCCCAAAACCGAGGGCCCGAGCCCACCCACACCAATGGATCCCAACATCCCAAGCAGAAAAACCATAAACACACCCCCCTCCCCTTGACATCCCACTCACAACTAGGGGAGTGGTAGCCCTTATATCGCAGTCCCCAAGTCCCAAACCCACCCAAGAACTCTCCCCCCAATCAGGAGAGCAAGACAGTACTATCTCAGAGCTGCACAGTGATCAGTAGTGTACAGGTCACAAGCGACTCAGCGCACCCAGCCCGGAGTCTCAGCATTTCTAGCAATAAATGGGAGCCGAGGCTCCGGAGACTTCAGTGATCTGTTCCCGACTGCTCCGAGTCCTCTGGTCTGCCAGCGTCCAGTGAGCCATCCACCGAGGCCGCACGCCTGCGTGATTTAGAGCGTTTGGACCGCCCATTCTGTGTCGGTCGGTCTCTTTGCGCCCGCGGTGAACCCTCAGGGGTGCCTGGATGAAGTCCTGGCTGAGGATTCGGTCTGACCCGCACTGTTTCATCCGTCCACTTGAAAAGGTCTTCCGGGGTATCAAAAAACAATGTCCGTGACTGGAATATCACCCTCAGGCGCGCCGGGTACAGCAGGGAGTATTGTAGCTTAAGACCTCTCAGCTTGGCCTTAGCCGCCACAAAAGACTGGCGCCGTTGCTGCACAAGTCTAGTGTAATCAGGGAAAATCATGATCTTTTGACTTTCAAACAGGAGGGCTTCCTTGGATCTGGCTTCCCTCAGTATAGCGTCCCTGTCGTGGTAATTTAACAGCCTAGCGATCACCGCCCTAGGCCGCTCGCCCTCAGGCGGCCTCTGTGTCAGGGCGCGGTGTGCTCTTTCGATAACAAAACAGGTAGACAGCGACCCCGGGGGCATCCATGATTCCAGCCACTGTGTGAGAAACTGCTCCATGTTGCCTTTGGCACAGTTCTCTGGAAAGCCGAGAAAACGGAGGTTGTTACGCCGTGCCCGCCCTTCAGCATCTTCCACCCGGAGCGCTGTGGTCCGCTGCGCGTCCTCCATCGCCGCCATTCTCTTCTTCAGGGCACCTACATCTTCTTCCACCACTGATACCCTGGACTCGGCCTCCGTGATTCGTGCCACTGCGTTCCTAAGATCCTGGCGCAACAGGGTTACGTCTGCGCCAACTGCCCCTATCTTTGCGTCCAGCATGTCTCGCGACTGAGTTATAGCCGCCATAAGGGCTGTATTGTCCGGTCCTCCTCCTGATGGACCACCCCCCGAAGATCCAGGGCCCCCACCGGGGCCAGTAAATTTGTCGATGGTCACCTGCTTGGTGGATCCACCACCTCCCCTGGTCATGTTCGCCCGGGTGGATGAGGGCCACTAGGGTCGCCGGTCCACAGTCAGGGAGACCCGAAGGAAGCCTCTCCGGTAAAGTCCGGTGGCAGTTGAGAATTAGAGGGGGGGGGCAGGCTTCAGCCACTTCCCCCAGGAACAGCCCCCCCAGCCGCCGCTGACCAGGGCCCCCCCGTGGCCCACGTTGCTTGTCAGGAGGTGCGAGGACTCCCAGCGTCCTGCACTGCTATGCCAATAATGTCCCGGAATAGTGGGCCCGGGGGGTGGGGGGGGGGGGCCGGGGAGGGCCACTACTCACAGTTGCTGCTCGCCGGGCCGGTCGCCCTACGTCTGGCCGCCTCCAATCAGGGTCTCCAGGGGATACCAGTCACTCCTCTAGGCCGCCGGCCCCGGCCCGACACGAGGCCGCGAAAATTGAGGTCCCGGCTGCGCCAGGTCACCAGGCCGCCTCCGCTGCCACAGTCCACTCGTGGCGCCTGTGCCTCTCTCCGGCCCAGCCTGGCCCCGGGTGAAGGAACGTCTGAAGTATCACGGCCTCAGGGACAGCCAACACCGCGGCCGCTCCCGGGCCAGGCAGCGCACCCTGTCGCGTCGCCAAAATCGAGGCCCCGGCTGCTCCGCGACCACCAGGCCGCACCTCGCCCCTCTCTGCTCGGTTCTGTCCGGGGGCACGAGATCACCCCTGAGCCCACCGGATGACACCCGGCGCCTGTAGAAACAGCCGTCGCTATCCGGGAGTGGGTTTGTGGGTTTGGGGACAGGATAATTCGTCGGATAATCGGCGGGCCGGCGGGAGCTCTAGCAAGCTGCGACCGCCATCTCCGCTCGCGTAGTCCCCCATCATATGTTATAAATTTTCACAGAGGATAGGACCTCCATGCCCAAACTTGTCCAGAGGGTAACGTTTCAACAAGAAACATGAGAATGACTACTTCTCAACATCATTCCTTTTGTTTGGAATAACACAGCAAATGGAAGTGTTCAAGGGAAAAAACTCTTGCTCAGCACGCTGATATTGCGAGAAAAAGTCATCCTCATCCTGTGCCGGAGAAGACTCTGCAAAGCCCAAATTATTCTACACATGTTGCATAATTTCAGTCAAATCTGCACCATGCACAAAATGGCCCTTAAGGTACTCATCATCCCCCACCATGGAAGGAACTTTAGCAGGAGGAGCCACTTCCCAGGCATGAAACACATCCTCCATAGCTACATCATCGATGGCCTACAGATCAGAGGTCACAGCAACCACACCAGATTGCCCAACCACCATGGAGTGTCTAAAGCAATCCTTGAATCACCAGGACACCAGCAGAATCAAGGCACCCAGAATACTACAGCAAGAGGTAGTCCCAATGAAGCAATCCAGTGTGGAAAAAGCACACCTAGTATCCAGACCGGCAGAGGAAAAAACTACCTGATAAAGTCAGCTGTTACCATGGTACCGCCACCCATGCCACTGCTCACTTCCTGCCCACTTGGAGTCAGGAGGAAGGCACTGGACGCGCCCTCCCGTCAGCATGAAGTTGCAATCAGGGCAACAGGCAGATGCAAAGTGACATCCACGAGGGTGTCACAGGTTTCCTAGCAAGCCACACATGCCCTTACGTGGTCTTGCATTCCCCGCAAATGAGCGTGACCATCAAAATAAACAATAAAAAACTGCTAAAGCAAGTTTCAAGAAGAAGAAATGAAAAACATACATACTGTGGTGTCGTAGTCTAATTGTTCGGCAACTACGCAATTAGCCCTGGGGCCTCATCGGATAGTGCTGCATTACGCAGAGAGTTACAGGGCACAAAGAGGAGCACATGCAAGGCTCTCCCTCTCTGAACTAAATACTTACTTACCCCGCACCTGCAGTGTCAGTGTCTCCTTGCGGGGGTATCCACAATGTTACAGACTCGACGAAGAGCTGAAACAGACCTAGGTGCATCAACATGCTCGATGCATCATGCTGCCATGCTCCGTACCCACGGTGGAGGGCACGCATAGCTTCTACTTCACAGAGAGGGCGATCGGTGCTGTCGGAGCAACCACTCTGAATTTCACCCGGCCAGACCTCTATAAGCACTTTGAGTCCGGCCTCCAAAGCATACAGTTCCTGAGGTACGCCACCAGCGCATCTGGCATTGCGTGCTATTTCACCTACTACCTCACAAGACCGTTACGTCTCTGCGACCTGAGAGGGAGCTCCTGGGGGCCATCTCACATGCCCTAGTGCAGGCAGGAACACTTGTAGTGACCAATGCATGTCTTCAGCCCACATATGCAGCCCAGGGCTACTGCACAGTAACGTCTACCTAAAGGACTGCTCCCCTGCCTCTACGCTGATTTTTCACATGGTGTATCCTGCGCAGGGCATCACAGTGCCACACACTGGCATCAATCCACGTGGCCACCTTGCGCACATCACCCAAGCTTGACTGTGCATGATTGGAGCACTGCAGTGTCCTGTCAGAAACCCTCCTATGCATGCTGGCGTATCCAGGTGTCACTCTACACTTACTGCTGCCTCTGCTTACTGCAGTCTGCTACACATTCCCCGTTTGATGAACTTGTCTTGCAGGAGCATTCTAGCCCATCACTATGTGTGCCCAAACCTTCTCCCTAACGAATCCAGTACCCTTCCTCCCGAAGACAGGAGAACCAGCAATGAAATGGGCAAATTGAAAGGGGTACTTCCTCAACTACTTGTCAGCCCTGGAAGATGAAGGGGAGGAAGCGTTCTCCAGCAAACACAGAAACCAAATACTGTTACACAAACTTGGGCCAGAAGGGTTGAGGGTATATAAGAACATGGTTAAGAAACCAAGAGGAGCAACGGATGAAGACATGTTCCAACATGCTTTAGAGGGTTTGGACAGTCATTACCAACCTGTTATTTGCACGGCCATCGATAGATACAACTTTTTCCAACAGAAACAAAGTGACACAGAGACAGTGGAAGACTATGTCGCAGCGCTCAAGAAACTGGCAGTAAATTGCAAATTTGGCCATCTTCATGAAAATTTAGTGCATGATCAGATAATAATGCACACTGTTAACACGAATGTACAAGAAAAATTGTGGGTGAGTGGGGAAGTGCCCCTGCATGAGATCATGGCAATTGTTAAAAAAGCCGAACTGTCCAAAAGGTGTGCAGTAGCGGCCAAGAAGGACAGCAAAGGCAAACCCACAGTAGGCAAAGTGAGCAACACAAATGTTTCCAATGACAGGCCGGCCCTCACGGCAGGGTACAGAAACAACAGAAGGCCCACAAGGAACTCTGGAGGGCCCACCAGGCCTTCTCCTGACATGAAGGGTTCTTGCTACAGGTGTGGCAGCCACACGCACATGACCAATGACAAACGTTGCCCTGCCTTCCATGAACAAATCAACAAATTGTTGGCCCAGACCAAAGAAACCAAGTGGTTCTCCACAATCGATCTCACTGCAGCGTATCACCAAATCTTGCTTCACCCCTCGTGCAAGAAGTTGACCTCCTTCAATACCCCATTCGGCTGCTACCGATTTCGGTGCCTGCCATTTGGCCTTACGTCAGCCGCATCAGTACTTATGAAACTGATGCACAAGTTATTCAAAGACAGCAGCGACGTCTTATATTTCCAGGACGACATACTCATCATGGGGAAAACCAGAACTGAGCACTATGCCAAACTTTGAGAGGTTTTAAGGACACAGTCTGAGAACAGCCTTACGGCAGAACTGGAGAAGTACAAGTTTGGCTTACTCACTGCCACAGACCCGGGACATGAGATCAGCAAAAACAGGATTTCTCCAAAGAAGGCAAATGGAGAAGCCATCAGGTCTGCTCCAATCCCAAGAACCAAGGATGAAGTTCTCTCTTTTCTGGGGTTGGCGGAATTTGACAGCAAATTTGTCTGGATTTTTGCAACCAAAACACAGCCCGCGCCAGCTCTTGAAAGAAAAGAACTCTTTTAGTTGGACGTCGGAATTGAACATGGAATTTAAGACTATTAAACAGGACATATGCAAAGCTGTACGTCTACGAGGGTTTGAAAGCTCTGTCCCCAGCATATTGACAATGGATGCCAGTGAGAAGGAGTCAGGGGCCATCTTGTCACAACGCTCCACAGAAACCACCGTAGGCATCAAGCTCACTCGCTCCCAACGGGGAGAAGTTCAGTGCCATTGAGAACGGCATCCATCTGGGCCATGGAAACATTTCGGCAGTATCCATGGGGTTCCCGTTGTACCCTCAGAAAAGACCATGAACCATTGATAAAAGTCCTTACATCCAGCGGGCACGCGAAAGCAACCCCACGCATTGCCAAAATGATGCTCAGGCTACTGGATGTTGTCTACAACGTAGAATACTTGCCAGGCCAGAAGAACAAAGTGGCTGATTTTCTCAGCCGATCCGCTGCCATGGAGGGAGCGCCGAACCAGAGTGAATGGGATAAGTACCAGGTGGAGCTCACTGCAGACAATGAGAATGTCATCAGTGTGCAAGACTGGAAGACGGCCTACGACAATGACCCTGACCTGTTCAAAGTGAAAACCTTCGTCACACAGGGGTGGCCCGAGAAGAAGCATTTGAAGGACGATTTCCGGAAATGTTGGGAAGTGTGCAATGAATTGTCCCTCAGTGAAAACACCATCTTTTTACTCAGAGGGGACAGTCATTCAACCGAAGACTTTATTGGACCGCATCCTCAGCATACTGCACAAAGGCCATCTAGGAATCGTGAAATCAAAGAGGAGAATGAAACGGTCGTACTGGTGGCCAGCCATCTACAACTACGTGGAAAAGTATGTATGTGCTTGCCAGCATTGGGCCAACGCAGACAAATCACTGAACTTGCTGAGACCCCCGCTGGGCGAGTTCACCACTCCCACCAACCCTTGGGAAGAGTTGTCGGTCGACATATTAGGCCCCATCCAAGACTTCTCTGGGTACCCAAATATGTTATCGTCCTAGTCGACAGATACTCCAAGTGGCCCGAGGTGGAAGTCTGTGAAAAGGTGGACGCGGATGCAGTCATTAGGTTCCTAACCAGTACATTCTTGAGGGAAGGAATTCCAAAAGTCATCACATGCGACAATGGTCCCCAGTTTAGGTTGGAGAAATGGTCAGCCTTTATCCGGAGAAATGTAATCACGACCAAACACATACCAGTGTATCACCCCACAGGCAGTGGCCTCACCGAATGGTTCAACCGAATAATCATGGGCTCGAACCAAGCGTCCATCAGTGTAAGCAAGAACTGGGAAACAGAAATCAGGAACACAATGTGGGCATATCGCTAATGCCCACCCTAACGGGCTACAGCCCTTTCAAGATACGACAAAGAAGAGAGCCGTTTATGAGAGATAACCTCGTTTGGATGAACATAAAAACTTCAAAGCCAATGGTCTCCTGCTGTGGACAGAAGCAACATAGAAAAGGCTCAGAAAATATACAAAGACAACTACGATAGGAGGCATGGCGTGTGAGAGGTCTCATTGGCATTGGGAGACTGGGTCAGGGTAAAACTTGGCCACTTAGGCAAGAAAGGTGACAGCAAGTTCAGCAAACCCCTACAAATCAGAGAACTATACTCACGCTTGGCCCTACTGAGTGACGGCAAAATATGGTCACATGGCAGAATGGCAAAATGCAACAATCAATCAACCATTTGTAGAGCACGCTACATACTTGTGAGAGTCTAAAGGCGCTGGGGAGGGGAGGGTGGCCTCTACTGATGGAACAGCCAGGTCTTGAGAAGTCTCCTGAAGGTCAGCAGGTCTTGGGTCTGTCGTAGGCTCAGTGGGAAGGTGTTCTAGGTCTTGGCGGGGAGGTGGGAGAAGGATCTCCCGCCAGTGGTTGTTCATCAGATGCGCGGCACGGTGGCGATTGCAAGGTCGGCGGAGCAGAGCTGGCGGTTAGGGTTGTAGAAGGAAAGTCGTCCATTGAGGTAGGCCGGGCCGGTCTCATGGAGTCTTGTCTTGTGGAGTGCCTTGTGTGCGTGGATGTGGAACTTGAAGGATATCCTCTTGTTGACGGACAGCCAGTGCAGGTTTCTCAGGTGGGGGGGTGATGTGGTCATGGCGTGGAACATCAAGGATCAGTCATGCCGAGGTGTTTTGGATGCGTTGCAGTCGTTTGATGAGCTTGGTCAGGGCTCCTGCATAGAGGGCGTTCCCATAGTTGAGTAATCTGCTGACAAGGGCCTGGGTGACTGTTCTTCTTGTATCTGTTGAGATCCACATGTAGATCTTGCGGAGCATGTGGAGGGTGTTGAAGCAGGAGGAGGAGATGGCGTTGACTTGCTTGGTGATGGAGAGCATTGAGTCGAGGATGATACCCAGGTTGCGTGCATGGCCGGTGGGTGTTGGGGCTGCTCCCAGTGACGTCGGCCACCAGGAGTCATCCCAGGCTGATGGGTTGGAGCCGAGGATGAGGACCTCCATTTTGTCCTAGTTCAGCTTTAGTCGGC
The DNA here is from genome assembly GCF_964261635.1 of Lissotriton helveticus. Lineage (NCBI taxonomy): Eukaryota > Metazoa > Chordata > Amphibia > Caudata > Salamandridae > Lissotriton > Lissotriton helveticus. The sequence goes on along the minus strand of NC_136060.1, from coordinate 83,301,991 downwards.
TGATCTTCATCCAGTCGGTGACGGCCTTCGTTCCTTTGTGGAGGTTGGCTTTGGCGGTGATGGGGTCCTTGGTGAGGGATAGGATCAGCTGAGTGTCGTCGGCATAGGAGATTATGTTGAGATTGTGCTGTCGGGCGACGTGTGCGAGCGGGGCCATGTAAATGTTGAACAGTGTGGGGCTGAGGGGAGAGATTCAGTGGAGAGGAGATAGGGGCAAGCGTTTTACACGAGGAACAATAATGTTCCAATTTTTCATCAGTGACAAGTTACATAAGTATCAAGAAAAGCATTTGAAGAACATAGGGGACAAGGTGAATGGAGCAAGGAAGGGTAAGGGGATAGGGTAAAGGGGCAGGAGGAAGATAAGACATGGAGACGAGGGGAAAATCTGCCCAAAGTCCGGCTGGGTAGGTGACGGCAGGGGGGGAGTCCACAACCAATCTCCTCATTAGCTATCTGGTAGCTCCACCGGGCATCGCCAAATCGCTAGGTCTCTAAATTCTGGGGTAAGTTCTTCAGGTTCCAAGTCCTGATGTGTAAGCAGGTTAGGGGATAGGCTTAAGGTCTGGTCAATGTCCAATTGTTGTCCCAGGGAAGTAAAAGCATAGGGGGGACTACTATGGCAGCCATCTTGGGGTCAGGAAGGGGACTATTGACCTTAGTGTTACATTCAGCCAACCCCAAATATATCAGTCGATCGAGGGGAGGTGATTGATGAAAAGAGGAGCAGCTGGGAGTCTGGACACAGCTCGATAGGACCTGACACAACAACAACATGGTGAGTAATGACCAGGGACTGGGGAGACGAGGAGATGGGCACAATGGCACACAGGTACAACGATGTGTAGCACACTGCACACGCACAATGACCCTGGATCATGTCCGTGATCCCCATGGCACACTGCAGCACACACACATAGCAATAACAGCACATGTGACAGAGTGGGAAACTGTGAGATGGAAATGTACACTTACAACCCCCACATCCGTCATGTAGTCCAAATGTCCACTATCCCACATCTAAATACAGCACCTCTCAAACAGTCACAATGTATATTGTCATATAGTCTGCATGTAAACAAAAACAGAACGCCAACATACATGTCAACACAATGTCAACATGCATCTCCCCTTCACATTGCAGAGGGACACACAACGCCTCTAGCAGAGCAGGCCAGACAACTCATTAGTGATGCTGAAGAGGACCACCACACCTTCAACACCGATTCCTTACAACAGCTCCTGGACATCTTAGGCAACCCACTCTCAGGAGCAGGGCAGCCAAGCTACATAAAGGTGACCCCCACCCCCTGCACAGAACACACAGCAGGAAGCACCCTCCAGCACTGCTGGTTCACAACACTTCACCGAGCCACACATGGCATCCCAAAGCCAGGTGTCAGTATGCCAATAGGAGGTGGCCCAACAGGTGTGGGTGGGGTCTGAACACATGGAAGACGAACTAGATCACATACCTGGGTGTGTAATTCTCTCCAGGGACCACCTACACACCACAAAGGAGACCTACACTGTGACAGAGACACATGCATTTGCACATTTCCTGTACTGAACCACAGCCAGAGCCCCACAATAATCATTCACACACCCACACTGGACCTGCGTATGACGGCCCAGCCCACTACTCTGATATATTGCGTGGGTGACGACAAAGCTACATGTCCAAGGTCAAACCTGCTGCCTGCGGTGACATGGTTGCATCCGCTGTACACAGCACATAGTAATGTTGTAGGACCCGGGGTCCTCATGCATACATCATGACCACACAGACACACGCAGATAGTATGTAGAACTGGTTACGGGCATGTGCACCCGGCCCCTTTATTGCCAGGGTCACATGTACAGTGATGCCTGTGCTGGATGGGTGTGGGGTGAGTGTAAGCCACCCCACATGGAGTGGTTGGTGCTGGCAACAACCTGAACGGTGATCACAATTAAAACGGAAACAGAAAACACCAGCATAACATAAACAACTGCAAAGCATCATGGTGGTAGCCGGAGCAAGTACAGAGGTCACCCAAAATGCAAACATACATGTCCGTGAGTTGCTGTGCACTGAGGTTGGGGCACTAGAGCTGAGCGTGCACATGTGAATGAATTGACTAGGGTTGTGTCTCTTTGGGGTATATCTGATGCAGCTGCAGTGGGGTGTGTTACACCTGCATCATCTTCCTTATTATCATCCCAGGTCTCCCACCCTGCCTGAGGTGATATTGATGCGTAACCTCTCCACAGCACAAAACTCAATCAGTAACGGTCCATGGCTTGCGGTGCATTGAGTTAGTGGCTCCTGGAGTGCTTAGCAGGGTATCTTGCTGATGATGGCAACCACGACAGGTGTGAGCATCTCCATTCATCTGTCAGGACCACTGTTTCGAGGTGGTGGTGGCGTGTGCCTCCTGTGGTGAAGCAACGTCCGGGCCAGTCAGGACTCGATTTGATGTGTGAGCCCTGGTGGACCACAGTTGAGGCTGGAGGCAGCAGACAGCGCAGGGCCACAGACAAATGGTGTAGATGACCCCAAGGCCATCGTCTCAGAGGCCATCCAATATTCTATCAGAAAGGGTCCCTGACTTGAGCTGCACAGAATTAGTGGCCCCGGATACACTGAGGCCGACACAGGCATACCACCACGTGACAGTGACTTGTGGTGCAGAGAGATGGGCCACACGAGCTGAGCGGGTCCTGACCGATGTCCGAGGTGAATGTGGTGGTGGATTGCGGGGGACAGTGGAAGGTGTTCTCCCGGATATGATGCAGAGGGCAGAACACGCCGGGAAGCAGCAAATGGAGGAGTGGAATGCTACTGCCTTGTTATTGCCACTATGTCGGGATCAGCTACATGAGGATGAGGACGACCCCAAGTCCATAGACTCAGACGCCACCTAAGTTCAACCAGAGAGTGTCCATGGATGTCGGAAAACAGACTTAGTGGCACCGAGGCTGAAAGGGGATGCAGTCTGCGATGAGGCATGTACAATGATATCAAGACATCCATCAATAAATCAAGGCTCAGTCCCAAATGTGTGACCTACTCGACCATGTAGGCCAGAGGCAGTGGTCAGCAGTGGCCCACAGCATCAGGTTGTTGTCTCGCGATGCAAAGAGTCAGTGACACCAGGCCACTTGTCGGTAGTGTTCGATCACCTCCATAACGATGATCCTTTTTTCCTCCTGACTGCAACGTATCATCCTCTTAAACCTCTCCTTGCGTGCAATGATATGTACTCTGCCATTGAAATATCAATACTCAGTTCCAATTGTGTGACCTACTCACGTGCAGCATAGGCTGAGGGCAGTATTGAAGAGTGTATAGTGATATAACCTCTGCCATGAATAATCTTCTCTGCCATAGCGTAATCAAGACTCAGTTACAAATGTGTGACCTACTTGTCCGCTAGGTATGCCGAGTACATCAACGAGAAAGGAGTACTGCAGCCCTATGTCGCAGAGCCCGTGATTGTCTGTTGGGCTGCCTGGGTCGTGGCCCTCGGGCTTACACCGGCACATGGTGGGCCCTCTTCGACACACGACAGTGTCGGCAGGTGGGCATTGAGGCCTGGGTGAGCAGGGGTGGGCAAGACTAATTCGGGGACCAGCGGCCCGGGGTGCAGAAGGCGCACAGCATTGCAGGCAACACCGCTCACGGTGATGGCGTCGGCCTTGTAGCACGATGAGAGGCCCCACCCTGGCAGAGACGTTGGTCATTACGGAAGAGGACAATGCCCAGAGTTACGTGCCTTTTATACACACCCCTACTCTGGCCTGGCGTACGCCAGGCCAGCCCACTCGGCTCATGCTTATGGGGGGACGTAAGAAACTACATTGCCCCAATCTTCCTCACTAGCTGGGGTGACATGGTTGCATCCACTACACTCCGAACACTAGCGGTGTGTCAACATGGATATGTGTGTGGTCTGCATAATGCAGCCTGGCCCTCACATCCACACTACACTTAGAATTGTGTACATTCTCTTTCATGGGTCACTTGCCTCCTCTTCCCACATTCTGCTATTGTGTGGCTGAAGTGCCATGCCGTTGATGGCTAATGTACATGGCTGGCCCAGGTTCCCACAGTAAGTTGTGTTATCGTGTCTGGTGGGTGTGCTTGTTGTTTGGCATTCCCGGTGTTGTGAGTTGCATGATTGTGGAGTTGAGGTGTGTGGTGTGTTTATGTGGTATTTGCCAATGAGCAGTGCTTTTCTGTGGGTGCCATTCTAGTGGCGCTGGTTGATGATGGACTGTCGGAAGATGTAGGGATCATGCATACTGCCTGGGTGGTTGGCGTCGACTTTGGTGGAGATTCCCTGGTGGTCCGGTATTGCCTGCACATTGATAGGATACATGCGCTTTCTGTTGCAGGTATTGTGTGCAGTGTTGCGCGGGGGCACAAATGGGACATGTGTACAGTCAATTGGCCCCTCACACGTGCAGGAAGCCAGCTGTGGCGTAGTTACCTTGCTTGTTCTCCGGATGTTCCTGCACAGTGTAGGGGAAGCATAGAGAGTGGGGTACCGAGCTGATGGTGTCATCCATGACCGTTGTGAGGGACGTGGATTGGGCTGGCTGTGTGACTCCTCTGACTCTGGCGGTTGTTGTTTGGATGGAACCAGAGGCCAACACATGCAGCATGGCCAGCAGCTTTGTCTGAGGTGGGATGTTGGTTATCCGCTGTGTTGGTACCGTCAGCCTGTGGACAATGGTGGTCAGGATGTGAAGGATGGTTGTCCCTTTGTGCCTGTGGTGGGCAATGACATTCTCTGGTGTTGGGAGTGTGAGGTTGATGCATTTTCTGAGGGTCCCTGTCTTTGTCTGCACTGCCTCTGTGGTGGTCTGGGGAGGGGGGCAAAGGGTCTGGGTGGCATGACGGTGGGCGTTGTGGCCCAGTTGGGGCTCTGAGCTGCATAATCGTTGGCTCCATGGCATCTGTTGTTCTTCTGGTGTGGCTCTGGGCTGGGCTCCCTATTGTGGTGGAGGCTGTCGTCCGACTTTGCACCAGGTGTTTATTTCCTGCTGCGAACACGCCTTATTGCATTTATTGCAATCTTATCGCCTATCTGACTGGTCGTTGAGAACGTTGCGGAGTGGTGTTGTTGCTGCTTTTTGCACAGGAATGCCTACTGTGAATCTCATTAGCGTTAGTTGCCGGTGTCATCTGTGGCAATGTTTTTTACGGCTGCAATCGCAGGTAAACTGGTGATATGAGCTGTGAGCACCAGCTTGTGAATGGGGCAATATATTTATCGCCATTTTGGCTGCGATAAAGTGCTGTTAACTGCGATAACTCCTTGAGAATATGCCCCTCCAAGTTCTGATTATTGGACTGAAATGAAAGCCTTTACGTTGCCATTATTCAGTTGGGTTTCTAGGGTCTTGATTTTTTACTTTAAGCCACAGCAGCTCTTGCTGGTATGTAACATGTTTAAAAATGAAACTGTTTCTCTGGTTTGCTACCCTAATGGAAGAGCTGCTCCCCATGGTGCCTGGGATTTCTGCCAATAACATGAGAGTCCTGGACATCCCCAAAGTTGTTCAAACAACAAAGACAGCTGGAATTGAGCGTGCAATAAACCATCTCAAGTTTACATTGAGAAATCAAGCACACTGGTCATACTTCCAGCATCATGCCCAACCAGCATAGTAGTTCGCCTCCACATCAGCTATTCCAGAACTGGTTGGTTTTAGACAGGGGACATGTCACTGCCAGACTAGGAAGCCATGCCCTTGCCTTTAAACAAAATGGCTATGTTTGAATGCAAAGTTTCATATATTATCATATAAGCATAGACTTTCTCCAGAAATGTTTTAGAAAAATATGTGCACATTAAACACAACCAATAAATAAAAAACTGTAAATATACGTATCCTTCAAAAAGGTATATGTTGATTAAAAAATGCTTCGTATTTAAATATTTGCACAAACAGCCGCTGTAGTGTTTTGATCTGAAGAACCGACAGGTGTCCGTTAGACAGTTCATATTATGGTGTGTGGAGAGAAAACAACAGCAAGAAGGGAGCAGTAGAAAAACAGAACACATGCACACATATGGAGTGCAGGCATGAAATGAAATCAAGCATGATACAAATAGTACTTGAGCCATGGGACACTCGCAGGGCCAGACTGGGAACAGAAACCGTCCCTGGCAAAGAACTCGGCCAGCCCCGGGAAGGGGGGTGCTAGTGGAAAGCTTTGTGCCCCTTTTGTTGCTAGGGGTCTATATTGCAGTTCTGCTCCGTTAAAAAAAAAAAAAAACCTGGGGTCTAAAACTAGTCCCACCCTGGCGGCCCCCAGGGGAAACGCCCAGTGCCTGCTACGGCCAGTCCGGCCCTGGACACTGGTAAGAAAAACACATGAAGAACAACAGGAAATAGTATGCTATAGGCAATAGAAACAGGAAAAGTAAGTGCCAAGCACACAAACCAATGAAAAGTAAGGACGGGATATAAGCCCCTTTTAAGGTTGATATTAAATACAATAGATTTCACAAGCACAGTGCAAGCGCTATGCAGTCAAAACCTGAAAAGGCGGAAGGAGGATAGGCTCTGCTACACTCTACCTATATAGTATGATATGCTAAAATATGACAGTGGTAATACATCAGAGCAGTGAACAAACACACACACATACAGACCCGCACACACACACTGTGCCTGTTAGAGTGGGGTACCTTCCATTTTCCTCCACACTCACATACACTGTGTCTGTGTATGCATAAACAGACATATGTTGCTTCGTGCGTGTATGCGGGTGTGAAATATTGTATGTGAAAATGTAAGCGAAAGGGAGCAAGAGCACATAGCATGTGTGAGGTTAGGGACCTACCAACAAACATCCAGTTTTTCCAGTATTCATTGTGAGAGAAGGTCTCACCCTAGGCACAGGGAAGAGTGCAGCTTTACCCTGGCTCTACCTCTCATTTACAGTTATGTGCAAGGAATGCCATGGTGCCTGACTCTGCAGTGGACTTAGGTGTACCGAACATGTGCATCATTCATGTGGACTCCTGCCTTCTGGGGAGCAATCACTAGGCCAGGTAAGTGGTGATCACAATTCAAATCAATTAGTAATATCTGGAAGGCAGAATTCTGCCTCTATTGAATATCAAACAGCTAGGTGTCCAAATGGAAATAAATTATTATTGGATATAACTGTCACTTCCATTACCAGTGGTGCTTGGAAAAAGTCCTATAAATATGAGCTGCTATCACCACTCCACAGACAAGTGATAGCACCATGTTGTTTTACCATCTGCAGGGATGAATAGAACACTCAATTGATTATGAATTGTTACACCTTAGTGCAGGAACTTGTGTTCTCGTCAATAAGCACACTGAAATCAATGTGTTGGACTTATTTCTAGATTGCAGAGAGGGCTTAAATGTCTACACTGCTATCAAATATCATGGCCAAGTATTGCTGTGTATCAGTTTTGCTTGTTCTTTACTTAGCTTGCATAAAAGGTCGAATCTGTTTATAAAACGGCTACAGTACATGAATATCTTGCCAAGGTATGTTGTTCTGAGAGTTAGTGTGTAGGTAGCTCCTCATAAAGTGACAAGTAAACTATATAGATTTGTATACCTTTTACTTTCAAATTGGCTATCCCACTTAAATCGCTTCAATAATACTTAACAGAGAGTTCATGCACGATATCTATGTAGCCAAAATTGAATATGGTTAAACCGTAATGAAAAACTAGATGGGACATGTTAGACCTGGCATCATTGGCATGGGTTACCCCTGCAGTTTTGCCTTTGCCGCCTATTAATATGCTGTATGTTGGACTTCGTTTTGCTGGTTTAGATGATTTGGGCACTGTGTGTGCCAAGGGCCTGTAAATCAAATGCTGCTAGTGGGCTTGCAGCACTGATTGTCCCACCCACACAAGCAGCTTTTCAAAGGTAACTCAGACCTGCCATTGTGGTGTCTGTGTGCAGTCTAGGCCTGTCATGTCGACTTGGCAAGTGCACCCACTTGCCAGGCCCTAACCTTCCCTTTTCTCACATGTGAGTTACCCCTAAGGTAGGCCCAAGGTACCCCTGTGGGCAGGGTGCAGTGTAGGTGAAAGGTAGGACATTCCCTAATGTGGATGGCATGCCCTGATGGGGAACAGCCTTTACAATGCAGGCATTACCACGCGCTGCCATTACTACGCTGATTTTACAAAGCAAGTCGTTTCAACGACTTGCGCTGGAGGGCACTGTTGGCAAAGGAATAGTTTAATTTTCTATTCCAACACCTTACCTACTGTCAACGTGGGCTGGAGTTGGAATAGAAAATTCCACTATCCAGCCCTTACAGCGCAAGTCGTTGTAACGACTTGCGTTGTAAAAAACAGCGTTGTAATGGCACGCGTAGTAATAGCCCGCGTTGTAGTGACATACATCCGCCCTGATAGTGAAATACTTCCAATTTAGTGTTTCACTATTTTAAGGGTATCTGTCCTATAGGATAGATTGGGAGTTCGTTTATAACATCTTATAAATATAACTTCCCATTGGGACCATATAGGAAGATAAAGTTTATATGTCTAAACTCAGGATCTAAAGATGCATCTTTTAGTAAAGGTGAGTTCTATATTCTGTGTTTGAAAATGCCACTTTTAGAAAGTAGGTATTTTCTTGCCTAACCATCCAGTGTGCCTCTGCTAGCTTGTGTATTGACTGTCTAGCTTTGGAGTGATAGGGGCTGGGGGTGTGCATTCTGTTCAGACAGCGACTTGGGGGGTTTGAGGTGTGTCATGCCTCTCCAGGGTGAGTCAGGGCTGGGCTGGATATACCTGGGCTGCCTTTATAGTAGGGGGTGGAGATTTATTTCAGTCCTGAATGGGCCTGGTCTGTCAAGGACAATGTTGTCACCACCTCCTGCCAGGAAGCCTGCACCAGATAGGACAGAACTGGTTTTGGCTGGGCAAAGAGCTTCTCTGCCACAGAGAACAAAGGATTTTGTATTGTAAAGAGAGGGGCCCAGACCCCAGACTTTCGCATTACTTCTGGGAATCAAGAGGGATCTTTGCCAAGGAGAAGCACTTCAGAAACTGAGGAGTAATACTGCCCTTGTGATGCTTGCTGTCTGAGGTTAGCCTGCAGTGGCTGTTTCTGCCAAGAGAAGGACAATGACTTTGCTGTGTGCTGTGTCCCCTGCTTATGGAAGATCTTCAAGGGCTTGAAGTAGAGCTTGCCTCCTGTTCTGAAGTCGAAGGGACACAAAGACTTCACCACCAGCTCCCCTGTACTCCCTTGCTGGGAGGTCTGACCTGCCAAGAGGTGCCTGCTGCTGTTCTGGGCCTCTGAAGGTTGTTGCTGCTTGTGGGATCTGGAAAAGTAATGCAACGAGGAGAAGCGTGACTCATTCGTACCTGTTTCCGACACATCACCGAAGAAACCGACGCATCGCCTGCCCGTGGCTCGAAAAAACGCTTCACACCATATCGAGTGCACCGATCTATGAAGTATGAGATCACCACGCTGATTCCAACGCAGGCCCTGCTGTGCGGCTGCAAGAACCAATGCATCATGGGATCACTGCTGAAGAAATCATTGCAGCGATGTTGCAGCATCGAGAACCGAAGCATTCCTGATCCTCACGCATCGCACCGGGACACCAAGTCAACATCAACACTGGGGCCACAGTAAGAAACCAACGCATCACCTCCCGCACAGTAAGAAACCAACGCTTCACCTCCCTTTTAGAAAGGAACCGGCGCATCATCTCCCCTGTGTGGCAGTAAGGAACCGACGCATCAGCTCCCATGGAGGAAGGAACCGACGCATTACCTTCCCTGTGCATGAGGAACCAACGCATCACCTTCCCTGCGACTGTTTTTGTTTATGATTTTGACGCATCCAAGTTCTTTTGTGTTGAAAGTGTCGCATCTTAGCTTGCTATGAACAGAACTGTTTCTACCTTACAAAAGTCATATTTTGAGTACTGTATTGTGGATTTTTGTTGTTTTGGTCTTGTGTGGTTTAGATAAAGATTACCTACTTTTCTAAACTGGTGTGATGTTAATTTGGAGTGTTTTTACTGTATTACTGTATCTGTGCACAAATCCTTTACACACTGTCTCTGAGATAAGTCTGTCTGCTCGTGCCAAGCTACCAAGGGGGTGAGCAAGGGTTATTTTAGGAGTGCACCTTCCTAACCCTGACTAGGAAGAAGGGTCCCTACTTGGACAAAGGAGCAAACTGTTGCCAGCTAGAGACCCCCCATTTCTAACAGAGCGTGTAAAAAATGATTAAATAGAACTGGTTGATAGTGCAAAAAGTGCTTACTATGCTAGTAGTATTGATACCTCTCAGGGGTTTCAGTAACCATATCCTTTCTCATTATATGCCAATGGCACTAAAATCCTTCTTGTCTTTCACACTCCAATGGATACCACAGCTATTGTTAACTATCTTGAGAGTGTCCAGCAGTGGAAATCAGACAGATTCTTGTGTATGAACAGGACAGATTTTTTGCTGCCTGGCTGCCCTGACTCTAGCATGCTTTCCTTTACTGTTCGAGATTTTTGGGCACTACCACAGGCCTGTCAGCAGAAGGGAGCAAACTTGACATTAGATTTATATGCATCCATCCATCCATATCATGGTAATTAATGTTCTAGTTTTCAAGTTACCTCATTTAAAACATTTTTAACGTCGAGTCACTGCTTGAAAAGGACTCTTGTTCTAGGAGGCTGTCATTTTGAGTGTTCCATATTGTATGTTCACTATTACATGCCAATTTACGTTACCAAATAATGGAAAAATATGTTGGCAGTTTAGAACCTTGCTATTCATATTGTTTTATTAGGGAAGCTTGACTAAGTGTCAAACGCTAGAAGTGTGGTACAGTGTCTGTTGGGAAGTAAATAAGAATGGGGCCACTCTGCATCACATGAAATCACTAAATCTGCTTTCGTTAAAAATCACTCGTGTATATTGTCTTCTATTTACCAATATTCATTCCTAAATATAACATGCCAATAGACAAAAAAATTACATAAAAATGTGTTGTTTTTTGGTAAAATAAAAATGGGAAAAAATCAAACTTTTGTTATATAACACTTGATAAAATTCTGGTCGATTGTTTTTGATATCTACCCATTTTGTAATTTACTATGCTTGTCTTATAGGTCTGTTTTTTAATACTTTATGTATCAACTACTTGAAGCTTTTGATTGATTACATTTAGGTCTTTATTAAATTACTAATCAAATAAGCTGTAGGTCTGGTTTTGTCCGCATTGAAATTTGCTTTGCATTTTGACACATCAGTGTGCATTTCCAAGTGATTGATGTGACTTTCACATTTATAGTTTCATATAATGTGCAGCCGTATAGCACTACTACTTTTAAAGAAGAGCCTTTGATTTGTCTTCACTCCATCATTTAGTGCCTCCCTTTTTCACCTGTCAATCATGCTGATTCTCAAGCATTCAAAAGGTGCTGCAGGCACTGTTTTCCTTTGGGATGGATTTTTGTGCAAAGCCCACTAAATTACTCAAAATGCATCCTCAGCAGAGATGTTAAGAAAGGCAGTCATAATATCATTGATGTGGTTTGGAGAGTCATTATTCTTAAGGACTTAGTGTATCATCTGAGCGAGCAATCACTCACAACTGTGGAGGAAAATGTCAAGTGACTTGATGGTGGCCAAGGTTTCATACATATATTTTCTGTAAATATTGTAGATGTCATCGTTGTTGCTATGTTTCTTGGGAAAAGGCTCGAATTTCCATCTGCGGTTTTTACTAACAATTCCCAGACGCAGAACTACGTTAACAAATCTGCATTCACAAACGTGCTGATGTCTGTCAACTGATTAAAAATGATTACACTGGTGCATGACAGCTCATGCTATTAATTGTCTGAAATGTTAATTTACTATGTTTGTGTCATTTTTTAAAGTAACAGGTACCGTTCCAAACCCCAATACAACAGATGTAATCTATTGTTGCCATTGGATACCAGCTAATGAGTTTACCATTGACTAATTTTACAGCGAGATAGTGCTGGTCATTTGAAATCTTTTTACGTATGTTTGCGAACAATACTGTGGTATTACGAGTAGCCTCTTTTTAGCAGAATGCAAAATAATAATACTAGGCCCAGCCCTTTTTATATAAATGATAGAGCATGCAAATGTAGGCATTTTTTTCAAGCTTTTATTTTTTTATCCTTTTCTTCTAATTGCATTGGACCACCATTGCGTGAGTGTCGAGAAGAACACAAGCATTCAGGTCATGATTCACAATGAAACTTTGTGATAGTTAGCAATCTCATATTGTAGGTTTCCTCCTACATGTTGCACACACTTCTTATAACCACAAGAATTTACAAATTCCTCATCAACACGCAATGAAAATAATACAAATGATACATTTCGATGTAATGTCTTTCGTATCCATACTCACTCCTGAGAATTGTCCTCAAGGAGCATAGACACTAAGGGGTCGATTAGAATGTAGGGTGGATCGCCACCGCCCGCATGCTGGTGGTGATCTGCCCTACATTCACTCCTGCCCACAACCCATTTCCCCCCATCCTTTATTAGTATGGCGGGGGGACCCCAGCGGATGCAAAACCGCCCACCGGTTTTCTGCCGGTTGACCAGTCGACCGGGCAGAAAAGGGGCTATATATGGTGCAAAATGTGATGCAGCTTGCGCTACGAAATTCGTTTTATGAATTAAATTGTCTACTTACCTCCAATTATCCATATTCCGGTTTTTAGCACCCCCTCCCAACCCCTCCCCCGACCCGCCTTTCTGCCCCACCGGAACTCCCTCCACGGGCCGCGGATGCTTTCGGGGGTCTGTTGCGGGCCCCCAGGGTATTGAGGGGGTGGGGGGTACACATGGGGATACCTATGGTACTCTCCTACATTGTCATGGACAAGATGGCATGCACCGTGCGGTGCCTGTCACCTTGTGCATGACAATGCACACAGTGCACTCCCAGCATGGTGGCGGGCGATGCTGTGAGCACCGCCCACCACAATGCTGGGAATAGAGTATGCCACTGCTACGGTGGGGGTGGCATCCTAATCGCCGGAGCGGGACCGCCTCAAAACTGGCGGCCGGTCCCAGCACCGCTAGGGTGGCGGGCGGACAGAAGTCCGCCTGCCATCCTAATTAAGCCCTAAATATCGATTAAGGAACATCGCCGTACCTCCATACTTACAAGGGTTCAACTGTTAATCAGAGACTGGTTACCTGCAAACTCCTAAGCGGAATCACTTGGGCTATAGGGCCCCCCCTGCCTGGAGCATCACCCTCCTTGATCCACGGGAACCCCACGTTTCGCCACTCCGGCTGCCTGCCCGGAAAGGACATTAGACAGGACGCTCCCGACTTCTGCCGCCCTGGATCAGCCTCTACCTATGAACTTAAGCCCTCAACACCGCAAGCCTAGCTAAGTGACCCCTCGGCCATTAATCTCCAGACACAATGCCCCACAGGATCCCAAGCCACGTGTCCTGATGAACGGCTCTGACGCAAACCCCCAATTCGGCCTGTTGCCTGCCCTCCGGGCCACCCAAGCTCCAAGCTCCACACCGCAACTTAATCAGGCTCCTCCCATCACTACCCTCACGATGGCCCGAGACCAGCCTCCTCCTCCTCTACCAGTCCCTCTTGCCCACCTTAAACCTCACAGTCGGAACTCCTTCACCATCATCTCCCCCCCCCTACAAAGCTGCGACGCACTTTCAAGCAGAAACTCATCCGCAAACATAAAGAAACCCTAATCATTGACATCTACCACTCGGCCTCCAATTGACCGATGAAGATGGACCTAATATTCCACACTGAAAGACCTGAATATTGGGTCTCCACGATCAGAACGCGGATGTTCAGCGCCAAAACTACCTCCACTCCCCATAGCTGCAAATTAACCGCAATTCTCCCGTTCAGATCAGTTGGTAGAGGCTATACAACCGTGACTATCTTCACCAATGGCACAGTCCTCATCCAAGCTAACAATGAGAACCTGGAAGCTTTCGACTCCCTATTTCCCGCACTTAGGTCAGCCATCCCGACCCCTCCTCACCTCGCCCCAACGCCCTCACCGACCACTCCTATAGCTAACAGAGAAGACCTCGATACGCCCTTTTGCGATCCATATACAGCCCGACAGGCTCCCCCTCCCCCTGCCATATCTCATCCCCCACGCACAGCCATCCACCACCAACAGGAAACTCAATTCTCACCCCCTACCCCTCCCTCCAACCACCCCACCTCCCACAGCCACAGCCCCCGACCGCCTCCTACGACAATCACCTCCCCGCCAACAGGCAGCACCCAGCCAACGGGCCTCCCCTCGAGCCTCCCCCAACTCTCAAACCTCCCCTGTCTAATCCTCCTCCTGCCCCTCTCCCTATCTCTCCCATGTCTAAACCTCCTCCTAGCCCTCTCCCCACCCCTCCCTCGCCCTCTACCCCGATTCCTATCTCCCAACCCATCCTCTCGAACCATAACACGCTCGGCCCCACTCCTGATGCCCACAACCCCTCCCTTGATCCCATAACAAAGCGGCTCGCAGCCCTTGAAAACCAGGTCGACACTATCACCCAAGGCTAAATAGAAATCCTCTTTAACCTCGGTATAGCCTGTAATCCCCACAAACCCCCTCCCCGAACCCCCCTCCTCGCCAACGCCAACATCACCCAGGGGCCCATAGAAGCCCTCAGTGCCCAACCTATCGATCCCCATCCCAAGGTCCTGGGTTCCGGTCCTAAAAAATCAGAATCAACCGGAGCCTCATGCACCAGGCCCTTAACCTCTATCTCATCTTCCACCCCAGCAGGCTCAAAACACCTGACCTCCAGGCCGCTTAGATCAGAAGCTCCTATGTCAGACAGGGAAGCAGCCTTACTAGCCGCTACCTACGACTCTACCATTGCAGATTCACCTAAATCCAAAATCCAAGTAATCACGGGTTACCGGAAAGATCTACCCACTTTCAAATGACAGAGATTACCAGTCCTCACCGCTATACCTAGAGAGGCTAAAGATAGAACCACCAGCAATCAGGAGAAAATCACCAACTGCCTCCTAATCAATTGCAGATCGACCTCTTTACACGCAACGGACTTAGCCGAAGCTATCCTCACTCATGACATTGACGTTGCGTTCCTCACTGACACCTGGCTAAATAAGACATCTCCTCCCTGCCTAGACATGCTGGTTCCACCTGAGTTCTCCCTCATCTCCAAAGATAGGATAGAACAACGAGGAGGTGGGGTCGCTATCATCCACAAGGACAGCTGGAGCATCACAGAAACCTCCTCCTTCGAGTACGACTCATTTGAATGTCTATCCACCGTCATCAAGACCAAAGACAACGACTCTCTACTGTGCCACCTACTCTACCACCCCCCGGGCAGAAACAATGAGTTTGGAGAACAACTATCAAACCTAATTGCACAAGACGCACTCGGCGATTCCAAAAACTTAATTCTTGGTGACTTGAATCTCCGATGGAACGAAACTCATAACCCCCTAATGAGATCGCTATCCAGCCTCCTCGCTGATAACAACCTTACTCAACACTGCACTGAGGAGACACATTACAAAGGAGCCACACTGGATGCCATCATTGCACAAAAGAATTCAATCACGGTCAACCACATACTTCCCGTTGACTGGTCAGACCATCATATGATCTTATTTCATATCAATCACCCCACAATCCCGCTTAAACCTCCTCAAGACCCCCCTAAATGGTCGAGAAACCTCTCCCAAGTACCCCAAGATATCCTAGAAGGTCAGCTAAGTTCACTTCTTCCAGACAACACTCTGCACCTCTCGACCAATGATCTCATTGACCACTATAACTCCGAGCTAGTCTCCATTATCGACAAGCAAGCTCCTCTAAAGGTCAAAAGAAGCCGTGCCACCCCATCTAGAACCTGGTTCAACGCGGACCTCAACGCAGAAAGAAGAATCCTGAGAGCCAAAGAAAGAAAGTGGAGAAACAACCCAACCGCCATCCTCCGCCTCCAACTAAAAACAGCCCGTAGGAAGTATAACAACCATATCAAAAACAAGAAATCCAGCTTCTTGCGCGAGGCATTAGCCAAATCCAAAAACAGACCGAAGGAGCTCTACAACATAATCATACATCAAACATCCAAGCCTCTGCCCCCACCCCTGCAGGCGTCCAAAGAACTATGCGATAACTTCGCCAACTTCTTTAATGATAAGGTCTTAAAAATCGAACTATCTCTAGACATCAACAACTTACACCTCCAGAAGAGCAACTTGGCTATCCCACAGGCCTTCCCATCCGGCTCCTCTCCCCTCCTTTGGCTAAGCTTTCGCCCCGTCCAGGAAACAGAGATAATCTGGTTGATCTCGACCTCCAAACCATCAGCACAGACCCCATTCCTCCTTCACTAATCAAAAAAATGAAGATCACCTTAGCACCTATCTGGGGCAAAATCATAAACAGCTCCCCTACAAAGCGGAGTGGTCCCCGATTGTCTAAAAAAGGGGCAAGTCACCCCTCTGCTGAAAAAACCCGGTCTTGACTCAACTGACTTGAACAATTTCAGACTGATATCTAACCTCCCTCTGCTCGCTAAAACACTGGAACACTGCGTACTCCTGCAATTGACGCATCATCTGGACAACATCAATCTCCTGGACCCCCTCCAATCCGGCTTCAGACAAGGCCGCAGCACAGAAACCGCGATGCTGAACATCATAGACGACATTCATGGTTCTCTTGACGCAGACAAGTGCTGCCTCCTCATACTCCTTGATCTCTCCGCAGCTTTCGACATGGTGGACCATAAGCTCCTCATCAAGACTCTTCAAGTAAGAGCTGGCCTCGGCGAGGTAGTTCTCAAGTGGTTTTCCTCCTTTCTACATAACCGCTCGCAAATAATAAAAATGAAGAACTTCACTTCCGAAACCCAGCAAGTCAACAAGGGTGTCCCCCAAGGATCAGTGCTTTCTCCTCAGCTCTTCAACATCTATATGGAACCGCTTGCCAAGCTACTCAGGAATGCCAACATCCACTTCCACCTCTACGCGGATGACATGCAGATTTACCGGGAAACCTCTTCTCTTAATGACATCCACAGACTAAATAATGTCCTAAATGATGTTCAATATTGGCTGACAAAGAATCACCTGAAACTCAATCCCGACAAGACCGAAACACTTCTCATCTCAAACAAAGAAGACAACCCTCAAATCACCGAGTGGCTGAAGTCGATCGATACTCTTAAAGTCAATCTCTCGCTAGCTGACTCCGTAAAATCTCTGGGTTTCACCCTAGACCCCAAATTAACCTTGACAAACCACATTAAGAACTCGGCAAAAAGTGCATTCTTTAACCTCAGACTTCTGAACAAAATTAAACCTTACATTCCCAACAAGGACCTCAAACTAGCCACGCAATCTCTAGTTCTATCAAGACTGGACTATGGGAACTCAATCCTAACAGGCGTCCCCAAATCGCACCTGGCCCCACTAAAAACAACACTTCATGCGGCAGCGAGAATGATCACAGGCTGCAAAAAATCTGACCACATCTCCCCAGCACTCAAAGAACTTGAATGGCTCCCTATGGAAATGCGTAGTACCTTCAGAACGGCCTGCCTAACCCACAAGGCCCTCCAAACCGGAAAACCAGAATACTTGGCAAACAAGCTCAAAAAAGCAGGCCAAGTTAGAAATTTGAGAAGCTCTAACTCCCTGCTGCTCATCCTACCAAAAACCAGAAAGAAGAGAACTGCGGACTGCTCCTTCAGAGGAAATGCCCCCAAAATATGGAACTCCATCCCCCGGCACATCAGAACCATACCGTCCTATGCGGAATTCAAGAGCCAACTCAAATCCTTGTTCCTTATCCGTTCCCTAGGTCCCCAGAACTATGTGGTATCTCTGTATCCTGTTACCAAGAAGTCCTGCTGTCCCAACTTTTCCTCCTTCCAAATTGTCTTTCGTTGATCGCTTTTACTTGTTACGTGTCTTGTTGTTCACTTTTTCACTCCCTTTACTGTAAAGCGCTCTGCTACCTTCGGTCTTGTTAGCGCTATAGAAAACTTCTAAATAAAATAAATAAATACATTAGCAAAAATAGCTACGGCAAGAACATTGACAGATAAGAATGTATAGATTTTCTATACCCACGTCCACACATATTGTCAAGGTATATAGATGTGGAGTTAGAATTAATGGATTTTAACGTCCTAAATTACACTTAATTCAATATTTACTTCCTCAATAATTTGGCTACAATAATAAGTTATCACAATATTCCCTACTCAATACTAAGTTTAGGAAGTACTGTATGGTAGGACAGTTTGCTCCTTCTAAAGAAACACCAGCCCTAAGACCCCCTTGAAGTATGCAGTTCATTAGGTGTTTTTCACGTCCAGTTTACCCTTTCGTTGCCACATTTTGTTTCCTTAAGAGATCAATTTTGCAATGTTATCCCTGATAAAGGGCCTTCCTCGATTACGTTTCTGCCTAGTATCCTGGACACTAACTGCAATGTTGGAGCAGAAATAATGCCAGATTAATAGCAGTTAGAGGTGTGCACAACCTCTGTGAAACTTTTTTCATGAAATATGTGTAAATATCACAGAAACTTGGAAACAGACAAAGAGCCTGTAGACGGGCAAAAGTGTTTCTTTGGTGTGAAAATCAAGCATTTTTAAGTAAGCTTTATTTGTGATGCGTCAATCATGACGAAAAGGAAAGTAAGGTACTCACTTGCAAACAAAATGCTTATGAGTTACCAACAAAACCCAGAAAATTATGATAATTTATGTTTGCGACATGGTTTCAGAATTCCCACAAAAAAAGCTAGGCGAGGAATTCACTGACATACAAAATAATTATGCCACATGGCACCCATAGGAAACACATCTATGTAAGAACGGAGGAACAGAAAACTCTGCTAGCTATAGGCAAACATAGGAAATTACCAACTTTTTGTGGTTCATCCCAATTTTTGCCCTACCTGTTTTGATGGATTTAGATCTCTATACACTTAAACCTTGCTAAATAGGAGTAACGTGCATGTGCTCTCTCTCCAAACATGGTTAAATTGGCTTACTACTAACTGACTTAACTTGCATTTAAATATCTTGTATATGGTGTAGAATATGTACTAAGTGCTTGGAAGTAAAATGCCACCTGTCGACTGCAACACATACTGTGCCATCCACAGAGTGGGCTTTGAAACTTGGCTTCAGGCTTACCATGTGCAGGCTGGATGCAGAAGCCTAAACACCTGCTGTCAAACCTAGCTAAAAAAAACTTTTCAACATGTAGAAAATCCTGCTTTTTAATCTTAATATTCAACAACAAACAAGTATTGGCAAAGTGAACAGGTCTTGCCAATGCAAGAGCTATTTGCTTTGACAATATGTTTTAGCAATATTGAACACCAGAGTGGCTGCTGTTCAGCATGGCTAAAAGTTAGTAGGGTAAAGGAGAGTAGTATGGAGTAGAGCGTTCTAAAGTGGAGTAGAGTGGAGTGTTATGGAGCGGCGTGGAGTGGCATACAGTAGAGTTGATTGGCGTGGAGAGGAGTGAAATGGAGTGACATGGAGTAGCATACATTGTTGTGGAGTGTCATGAAGGAGTAGATTTTCATAGAGTGGAAGGACACACAGTTGAGTGGAGTAGAGTGGAGCAAAGTGTCAGAGTTTGAGTAGAATGTCACAGAGTGGAGTGACATAGAGTGCGGAGTGGTGTAAAGCTGAGTAGAGTAGGGCAGAGGGTGTTGCATGGAGTAGAGGGGAGTGTTGTAGAGTAGAGTGGCATACTATTGAGTACATTTTCATAGAGTGGAGTGGCATAAAGTGGAGTGCAGTATAGTGGATCAGTGTGTCCTAGAATAGAGTGGAGCACAGTGGCATGGAGTGGCACAGAGAGAGTTTGGTAGAGCATCGTAGAGTAGAGTAGTGTCGTAGAATGGTGTAGAGTGCAGTAGAGTGCTGTAGAGTGAAGTGATGTGGAGTAGAGTGTCAGTGGAGCAGAGTTTAATGGAGTAGAGCATCTTAGAGGGGATCATTGGGGAGTAGCATGCCATAGTGTGGAATGTAGTAGAGTGGCCTTGAGTGAGGTGGCCTAAAGTACAGTGGTACAGAGTAGATTAGTGCAGTGTGCAGTAGCATACTGTGCCTTAGTGTTAAGTAAAGTGCATTGGCGTAGAGTGCACTGACAAAAAGTAGCATAAAGTGCAGTGGCATAGAGTAGAGTGATGCAGAATAGATTGCATTATCATAGGGTGCAATGGTGTAGAGTGGAGTAGAGTGGTGCAGAGTAGAGTAAAGTGAAGGAGAGTGAAGTTGAGTGGCGTAGAGTAAAGTGGCTTTGAGGGTAGTGGTGCAGGGTACAGTGCATTGGTGTAGAGTACAGCAGAGTGGTGTAGATTTGAGTGGTGCAAGCAAGTGCAGTGGCATTGAGTGCAGTGACATAGAGCACAATCATGCAAAGTACGGTGTCAAAGTGCAGTGTTGTAGAGTGCAGGGCTGTAAAGTGGTGCAGAGTAGAGTGGTGCAGAGTAGAGTTGCGTAGAGAGCAGTCAGTGACATTGAGTACAGTGTTGCAGAGTAGAATAGAGTGGTGTGGAGTGCAGTGGCGTAGAGTGCAGTGGTGTAGAGTGATGTAGCTTGCAGTGGCATAGAGTTCAATGTCCTAGAGTAGAATGTTGTAAAGTATAGTGGCGTAAACTGCAGTGGTGAAAAGTAGTTGGCATAGATGCAGTGGCATAAAATGCATTGGTTTTGAGTAAAGTGGTGTGGAGGGTATTTGCACAGAGTGCAGTAGTTTAGAGTACAGTGGCATAGCATAGACTACATTGGAGTAGAGTGGCATATAGTGCAGTGGCATTGAGTAAAGTGGCATAGAGTAGATTGTTTCAGAGTAGAGTGGAGTGGTGTAGGGTAGAGTATAGTGGTGCAGGCTAGAGAGCAGTAGCATAGAGTAGACTATTGTAGAGTAGAGTGGCACAGCATTGATTGCTGTGGCGTAGATAGAAATGGCACAAAGTGGCGTAGTGTGCAGTGGCATAGGGTGCAGTGGTGTAGAGTAGATTGTTTCAGAGTAGAGTGAAGTTGTGTAGAGTGGACTGTTGTAAGGTAGAATGGAGTGGTATAGAGTAGTGAGTGGTGTAGAGAACATTGGCATAGAGTGCAGTGTTATGGAGTTGTGTGGAGTGGCGGACAGTAGATTTGAGTGGCATTGAGAGAAGTGTAGTGGAGTTTTATGAAGAGGCATAAAATGTTGTGGAGAGGCGTGGAGGGAGTAGAGTGTCATAGAGTGAAAGGGCATAGAGTTGATTGGAGTAGAGTTGAGTACAGTGGCACGGGGTGGGATAGAGTGGCTAGTGGTATACAGCAGAGTGGAGTAGCATAGAGGGTGTCGCGTGGAGTGGAGTAGAGTGTTGTAGAGTATAGTGCCATACGGCTGAGCAGATTTTCATAGGGTAGAGTGGCATAGAGTAGAATGGAGTAGAGTGGAGTAGTGTGTCATAGAATAGAGTGGAGTAAAGTGGCATAGAGGGAGTTACGTAGAGCGTCAAGTGTGGAGTAGTGTTTTAGAATGGCATAGAGTGGAGTAGAGTGCTACAGAGGGAAGTGACATAGAGTGAACTACAGTGTCAGTGCAGCAGAGATTAATGCAGTAAAGCATCAAGAGTGTAGTATTGTGGAGTAGAGTGTCATGGAGTGGAATGTAGTAGAGTGGAGTAGAGTGGACTAGAAAGAAGTGGCATAAAGTACAGTGGTGCAGAGTTGATTGTCATAGAGTGCAGTGGCGTAGAGTGCATTAGTTTTGAGTAAAGTGGTGAAGAGTGCATTGACGTAGAGTGCAGTGATGTAGAATGCTGTGGCATAGAGTAGAGCGGTGTAGAGTAGATTGCAGTGCCGTAGGGTGCAATGGCATAGAGTGAAGGAGAGTGTTGCAGAGTGGCGTAGCGTTGAACAGATTGTAGTAGAGAGGTGTAAAGTGGTTTAGAGTAGGGTAAAGTGGCGCAGAGTAAAGTGGCATATAGATCAGTGAAAGAGTGTGCAGTGCTGCATAGTACAGTGTCGTAGAGTGCAGTAGTGTAGATTTGAGTGCCATAGATTGCATTGGGGTAGAGTGCAGTGGCATGGAGTGGTGCAGAGTAAAGAGACAGCTTTCAATATTGTAGAGTTGCGTGTTGTAGAGTATAGTGGCGTACAATGCAACCATGCACAGTACATGCACTACTCTCATGGAGTTGTTGAACTCCTCCATCTTGAGTGGGATGGTACCCGTGGCATGGAAGCATGGAATGGTACGGGCCTTGCTGAAAAAACCTGCCCTTGACCCAGCTAACCCCAGTAACTATCACCCGATCTCTTTACTCCCATGGGCAACCAAGATCCTCGAGAAACACATCAACACCATCTTGACGAAGTTTCTCGAGGAAAATCATCTCCTTGATGTTTCCCAGACGGGCTTTTGCCCTAAACATGGGACAGAGACCGCCCTGTTAGCTGTGACGGAGGAGGCGAGGCGGATCTTGGATCGGAGGGGGGGGTCAGTGGCAGTGATCCTCCTCGATCTGAGTGCCGCTTTTGATACGGTTCATCATAAAATTCTTGTGAACCGTCTCGCCGACTTGGGTGTGTCCGGAGAAGCCCTGGCTTGGTTCAAGTCTTTTTTAACTGATAGAACCTTCCAGGTCTTTGACGGCACATACGTCTCGTCAAGCAGGTCTCTAGGGTGTGGAGTACCTCAGGGTTCTTCATTGAGCCCAATGCTCTTCAATGCATATATGAGACCGCTGGCTGAGATTGTTCGTCCGCATGGTATTAACATCATTTCCTATACGGATGACACCCAGCTAGTGGTTTCCCTTGTGCAGAAGAGTGGTCTCCAATCACTGCCTAATTTAGCAGTGTGTTTGGAAGAGGTTAAGAGCTGGATGATGAGCTCCTGTTTGAAGCTCAATGACGACAAGACCGAGCTCCTGCTCTTGGGCCCGGAAGCCCCTTCTACTTTGGGGCTGTTATGGCCCGTGAGCATGGGTGCGGTCCCTGCCGCCAGAGATAACATCAAAAGTCTGGGGGTATGGCTAGATAAGTCGTTGACCTTCAACACACAGGCTACCAAGGTGGCGGCCACTTGCTTTGGCCTCCTCAGGGTGATAAAAAAAATCCTTCCCCTTCTTCCGTTTGAGGCCAAGCAGATAATTATACAGGGCCTTGTTCAATCCCGCCCTGTATCTTGGGGCACCAGACTATAGCCTACAAAAACTTCAACGCACTCAAAATTGCGCAGCTCGCGCACTACTTGGAGTCCCACGAAGAACGTCAATAAAAGCTGGGTTAAGAACGTTGCACTGGTTGCCCATCAGGGATAGAGTGAAGTTTAAATCTCTGTGCATTGCTCACCAAGCTTTCTGGAAATTGGGCCCAGAAATCAATCACTCCTTGATCTCCCCTTATCTGCCCAATAAAGTGCTTCGTTCTTCATCTGCATCTCTGGCCAAGATTCCCAGAATTTATAGAGCCAGAGCAGGAGGCCGTTCCTTCTCTTTTAATGTATCAAAGCTATGGAACACTCTCCCTCTGTATATGAGAATCAATTCTAATTTATCCAGCTTCCGTAAACAGCTTAAAACTTTTCTCTTCCAGTAATTAGAGCCCCTTGTTTCTGTTTGATGGCACTTTTTAGTCTTAGCACCTGGACGCCTGAGGGCAGCTGCAGCGCTTAACAAATTCCATTTTCATTTCATTTCATTTCATTGATAAAGAGTGCAGTGGCATAAAGTATATTTGTTTTGAGTACAGTAGTGTAAAGAGCATTGGTATGAAATTGTGCGGCGTATCGTGGAGTGGCTTAGAATGGATTGGAGCAGAGTGAAATAGAGTGACATAGACTGCAGTGGCATATAGTAGATGGTGCCAGAGTAGAGTGAAGGGGCATAGATTGCGGTGGTATAGAGTAGAGTGCCATAGAGTGCAGAATAGATTGGAGTGGCTTAGAAATGATTATGGTAGAGTACAGTGGTTTACAGTAAAGCAATGCATACTAGAGTGGCTTAGAGTTCAGTAGTGGAGAGAGAAGTGTTGCAGGGTAGAGTGGCGTTCAGTGAAGTGGCATAGAGTGCAGTGGCATAAGAATTAGAGTGATGTAGAGTACAGTCGTATAGAGTGCTTCAGCATTGAGTGGAGTGGTGCAGTGGCGTAGAATGCAGTGGCATAGAGTGCAGTAGAGTGGCATAGAGTGCAGTTGAGTGGTGTAGGGTGCAGTGGAATTAAGTGCAGTGGCATATAGTGGTGCAGAGTAAAGTGGTGCAAAGAGCAGTGATTTAGAGTACAGAGGTGCCGAGTTCAATAAAGTGGCGAGGAGAATATTGATGAAGAACACAATAGTGTAGAGTGATGTAGCATGCAGTGACATAGAATACAGTGGCATGGAGTAGAATGTTGCAGAGTATAGTGGAGTAAAGAACAATGGTACAAAGTAGTTGGTATAGGTACAGTGGCGGAGGGTGCAGTGGTTTTGAGTAAAGTGTTGTAGAGTGAATTGGCATAGAGTGCAGTGGTTTAGGGTAGAGAGGCATAGACATGAGCGTAGGGTAGCACAGCATAGAGTACAGTGGTGTAGAGTTGAGTGGCTCAGAGTGGCATAACATGCACTGGCAGAAAGTGTAGTGGCATAGAGTGGATTGGTTCAGAGTAGAGTGAAGTGGAGTGCAGTGGTGCAGGGAAGAGTGCAGTTGCATAGAGTAGTGGTGTAGAGTGCAGTGGTGAAGAGTGGAGTGACATCGAATAGAGTGGCACAGCATTGATTGCAGTGGCATAGAGTGGGATGGCGAGTGGAGTAGAGTGGCATAAAGTGCAGCAACATAGAGTGCAATGGCATAGAGTAGATTTTTTCAGAGTAAAGTGGAGTGTACAGAGTAGAGTGGCGTAGAGTAGAGTGGCGCAGAGGAGAGTGGTCCAGAGTAGAGTAGCATAGAGTTCAGTGGCAGAGTTTTCATTGGCAGAGAGTGCAATGCTAGAGAGTAGAGTGGTGTAGAGTGAATTGGTGTATAGTGCAGTGGCATACAGTGATGCAAAGTAAAGCGATGTAGAGTGCAATAGTGGAGAGAAGAGTGACGTAGAATGCAGTGGCTAAGAGTAGACAATAGTGGCATACAGTGCAGTGGTGCAGAGTAGATTGGCACGGAGTGCAGAGGTGTGGTGTGGTGTGGAGTGACATAGCGTGAATTGGTGCAGAATAGAATAGAGTGCCTTATACTGCAGTGGCATAGAATAGATTGTTTCAGAGTAGAGTGAAGTGGCGTGGAGTGCAGTAGTATAACGCAGAGAATCACTGAGTGCAGCGGTGGAGAGTAGATTAGAGTGGCTTAGAGTGGATTGGCATAGACTACAGTGGCATGGAGTGGAGCAATGCAATGTAGAGTAGCATTGAGTTCCGTGGCGGAGTGAGAAGTGTTGCAGAATAGAGTGATGTAGAGTTAACTGGCATAGAGTAGAGTGGTGCAGAGTAGAGGGAAGTAGTGCAGGGTAGATGCAGTGGCATAAGAATGGAGTGATGCAGAGTAGAATGTTGAATACTGCATTGGTGTAGAGTAGAGTGGTGCAGTGGCACTGAGTGTTTTGACTTACAGTTTTGATACTGCATAAAAGTACTAGGGGGTTGAGTTCGAGTTAAAATAATTTTGTAACTTTTGTGGTTCACCCTGATGAGATAGTGTTATTATTCTTTGAGGTGGGCATCCACCCACCCCCAAATAATAATCCACTTCCTTATCGTGAATTAAACATTTGAAACTCTGTGATGCTCTGTTATTGTGAAACGTCTGCATGGCCTCATTAGCAGTAGCCCAGCCTCTGCTATCATCAGTGGTCTAGCAACCACATTTGTTGTTATAATCAGATGGCAGAACTCACTGTTTGATTTTATCATGGCCAAGTGTGAAGGAATAATGGAGAACGTTTTGTGGTGAACAATGCCATCTCTGAGTTCCATGAAGATCTGGCGATATCTCCTGTCACCCTCACAGCCTCAGGTACTGTAGTGTAGTTCCTATTATCCCAATAGGCTCTGCGCATTGGAATAATACCTTCAATAGTATAGGCCTAGACCAGACGTTAACTAGGTCTACTACTGTCGATATTAGACTTAAAGTTTTGGGTTTTGCCAGCTAGCTCAGAGTTCACTAGAAACTTTCTCGAATAGGCAAGGAGGAGTTGAACCTCCCTGGATAGACAAGAAGGGATTTAGTTTCTGACAACCATAGAACATGACAACTTTGCTCTCCCCTAATCAAGAGTGTATCTCTAGAGTCGTGTGAAAACAAAAGACGACTTATTTTACTCAGTCAGTACGTGCATTCTTAGTCTCACCAGATTGTAGAGAAAAGGAAGAGACGGGCGTGTTCAATAAAAGATGTTATTTATTGATCAGTCTCTTTTCTCATACAAGAGAAATGGATCGATATTATTGCAATACTTATGGTTAAGTAAAGTGCATACAATAAAAGCAGAAGTATAAAATAATACTGTAAAAACATTGATATGGTTTCTAGGCCATATGAAGGTTTAAAATGAATAAAATGAATACATACACATTTACATTTGACTAATCGTACTCAACTGGTGTTTCTAACTACGCCTACCCCAGATGTACCTGACCTAAGCCTAATACGTGGGCGGGAATAGAAAGTTACAGTTTAAGTTAAGTTTGTTTTGCCAAGTGACTGACTAAAGAATTCTCTGCAAGGGGTTATTCAGTTCTGTACCTGGAATCTAGGATGAATGAGGGATGGTATCTCTCGTCTCTGGTCTCGATATTCCAGGCTGCCTGCGAGGGCTACCCGGAAGCGCCAGAGCTGGATTTCTCGGCAGGAGAAAGCAGCGTCTCGTTCTCAGCGCTTCAGGAAGGCGGGGCTGCGCCAGCGGGGTCTGCTCTGCTCTGGGCTTCGGCAAGTCTGGCTGCTCCGATCTCGTCACCACCGCGTGTGTTTGCATAGGGCAATATCGGTAATATTTATACCTTTAAGGTGCCGAGATTGACGTAAGGATGGACATAGATACGTCAATAAGGATGTCATACGACCTGGTCGTTATCACATTCTTTTGCTGAAGTTCTCGGTGAAATCAAAACAATGGCCGCAGGGTTTTTCCCAGGTCTGTCATAGGTTTGATTTGTTTTGAGAACTCCGTATGCCTTATCAGGGGCTGGAGGAATATCGCTTGTCTAATTAGATGGCAAGCGTTATGACTTAATCAGATAACACGTTCCTGTGCCGTAGTGTGGCTTTATCAGATAACGGTTCCTGCATCATGGGGGTTTTCTGCCTCATGGGATGGCTGCTAGTTAACTTGTTAACCAGAATAGGGTCAGGAATAGGGGGATCGATACAGAACCTATAGGAATACATCACACCCACTCCACGCTAACTATGGACATATTTACGAATCTATGCATAGTAAAACATACTGTAGAGTATCGTGTATACCTTACCACCCCAAAATACATAAATGCATTTTGAAATTATCAAATATACGGAAAAAACAGTCACATGTAATATATGCACTCAAGCTGTACAATAATGCTAAAGTAATCACGCATATCTATACATTATCACTAATTTGTATATGAGAATTTACACATGAAATGGCTCTTAATACAGAAAAAAGTTTCGAGACCATTCCATCACAGAATAAAAATAATTATGAACATACCAGCGGGCAGCTAATGTCTATAAAGTATCTAAAAATAGAAATCTTAGTTCTCTAAGAATAGTTCTTACTTTAAGCAGAAAATAAGTGTCCCGAAAAATTCGTAAAAATATTTTGGGGCCGCTGAAAAAAAATTGCTGTCCGTGAACTGGAGGGAAAATTGTTCATGGTATTTTGCTATTCTAGTTGAAGGCCAAATTCAGGGAACGCCGTGTGCGAGCTTGCTCAAAAGTCTCTATTTCTGCTCTGGTGAGAACATCATATCATTTAGACTCTCGAAAAAGTTGTCAACAGCTTCCTGGGAGAGTTCCACTAACTCGGAAAAAGGTGTAACCATGCATTCGTGCGCATGATTGTCTCCATTGACGTTTTGATTAGTATTGCTGACAGAAGGTCGTACCTGATCAATGCTGCTTTCATCATGAACTTCACTACCCCTTAATCGTAGTGGTGAAGTTTCCACGAATGCCGTCATCAGGATTGGTAGCCGTTGAGGGCAGCACAAAGCATGAGCCTTAATTGGACTCAACAATGTTTCTGCATCCATTGGCGCATCTGATTGTAGAGTCAGACAGGTGTCTAACACGCATTCTTCTCCGCATAGCAAGCACCTTAATACAGGTAAAACACATCGATGCCACATTGGTCGAAATGAAAGAAACCAAGTCATGTTCAGGTCTCTAAGCCGGGATAGTCCCAGGATTTTTGATATCCGGTCCCGGTATCCAATGGCTAGGATTGTTTCTTCCCTTGTCGCAGGTGTTTTGTCTGTGACATGGTTTGCCATAACGAAATATGAGGACTAAGAATAGGATTCCTGCAATTAGTCCCAAAATGAGGGGAAGTCCGCCAAAAATCTGGAAAAATACCCAGTATGGCTTTGAATGGTGTTAATGCCATCGAAAATACTGTCTTAAATACGTTTGAGACTCCACTGGTATCAGAAATATTTAAGATTTCATTCAGGATTTCTGCGAAATGTATGGGGGAATTAGTTGATAATAAGGAGTGAATCTCTGCAGTCGTCCTTGCGACTAGGAGATCATACGTTTCTTTTGATGACGTGAGTCTTGTCGGCGTCTGAAGAAGCACTGTTTTCATTCTGCTTAAAGTATCTATTCGAATAGAATTAATTTTCAAGTTGGGCCATGCCCTTGCCTCCCTGTCTGGAAGGGAGCTGGGGAACAATAAGCGTCCACAGCACTTGACCTTCGCAGTCGTAGTTACGAGATAAGGAGTCCCGGGCATAAGACTACAGCATCTGCGATCTACAATTAGAATGTAACTCCCATTATAGAGTCTTTGAAAGAATGGTTCTATCTCTGTTGCAGGTGCGCCTAGCTGGTGACATGAAAGGTTATTTGAGTTCCCTTCACAGGCTCCATGCAAACTAATTCCATTACACAGAAGTGTACCGCTCAGTGACATTGCACAATTATTGCCACTAAGAAACACTTTCTGTCCTTTATTACTGACACATGCATGTGAATAGGGCAAGTTCCATGTTGTTTTAATGTACCCCTTTCCCAATTTTTCGTACATGCCAGCCTGTATATATTTTTGGCAGTATTGAAACCTGAAGGTTGATATTTATTTTTATTTTTTATTTTAGCGATTTGTATAGCGCCTGGTGACCCATTGGCATCCCCGCGCTGTAAGGAGATTGTTTATCCTGTAAGGAGAGGGAGGGAGGAGGAACAGTTATTTCGGGAATAGGTGCGTTTTCAGTTTTTTGCGAAAGGTCAGGTAGATGGCTTCCAGTTGGAATATTAATTATCCCATGTATTATCCATTCACTGACAGGTCGTTCTGACATTGTCACTGGTAATCTCTCGAGTTTCTCAATGCTCAGAATTGTATAATCAGCACCCTTCTGTGCCATACTGATTTGTTTATCAGTAAGGTTAAAGATATTGAATAGTGACGTTGTGTTGATTAAACGCCAAGGCACATAGCCTGAACGCAGATTTTGTAACGTCCAGCCTAGCTGTACAATAGAACGCAATTGAGACTGACCGTGTTGTAACAACAGCAAGTCTTGCGATATTATGTCGATTGCTGAAGACACAATGCTGTCCAGAGAAAAAATTCTGGAGGACAGAGTCATTAACCCATTGTCCACTACAGAAAGTGATTTTTCCAAATTAATACAGTCAATTTCCCGTATTCTTTCTGCTGTCTCAATTTGAGTCACCTTCCAGGCCTCGTTGTATGCTGTATATACAGAGGCTGCTATGAAACGTTTCTGATGCTGTTTGCGCGGTCCCATAATGAAATCACGCAAGTCAGCACCATCAGTAAGTAAAGTTAGGTGTTGCTTAATTTCTGCCAGTGTGGAAGTCTGTAGCCACTGAAGGCATAATTTGCCCACACTGTAGGCGGTTATTATTCCTGGGTGTTGTCTTTGGGAATATCTAGGGTCTGGCCTGGTCATTTTGAACCCCTGTGTTTTGTTCAGGAATCTGTCTTGACAGTTATTAGTATCTGTGGGCCAGATCAACCACTGTTTCCAATCAGGATGTGTTCTGTTTTGGTTTAATACATAATTTACGTCTATCTCTTCATCTGTGGAGCTATTGCTGTTCATTGTTGGTTTTGGAATAGACGGTTTATTTAAGTCTTTGATTTTGGCTAAGCCAAGACAGGTAGTTTGTTGAACAGTGTCATTCAAAAATATAATTTGTTCTGGGATCATGCAGGCTCTAAACAAAGATTCTATACCCTGTACTTGCCATTCTTTTGTACCCCAAACACTTTTTACTTCAACATTTTTGTCCCAATAATCAAAACCAAAAGTATTCATTTGTTCAAAGAATGAGTCTGAATATATCAATTTTGTGTTTGTTATCATGGTCTTTGTCCCTGTCTTATTTGACAATTTGAAATAAAATGTTTCGGCATTACTTGTGTTAAAACCTGAAAAGTATGAATATTTGTCATAAACGGTTCTTGAGCTTCCTTTTGGAGGGGTTGCACAATGTTCCCATTGATTATAATTTAAAACATTTCTAGGTTGTGCAGATCTATGTAGAAAATGGTTACCATAGTGGTTATAACAGTACATACTATCATAATTTGTCGAACCCTGCAAATAATCATGTTTGGTAAATTTAGCAGACATCACTAAGTCAGACATCATATTATTTATACTTTCAAAGTCCCAATCATCAGCAAATGAGCTTGGTTTTACAAAGTCACTCAACGAGATCTTAATTTGGTGTGGATATTTCAGGATTTCAACCGGACCATAAATTTCGTAGTCAGTTTTGTCCCATGCTACCCCACCCGGTATAGGATTGGCTGTGAAGTTGACTGAAGAAAGTTCTCTTTTCTCGACGTGTGAAGATGTGTGTGGTTTGAGGATCAAGTTGATTTTCTGACTTGCTGTGTCCATTTTAGCATATTTTCCCTCAATGAAGCGTCCCAAAGTTAGTACCATGATGAGCCAAAGTATGAGGATAAATGCACCAAAACCCACCCAAAATTCAATCCATGGAGAAATCAGATATGTTTCTTTCAGTTGTTTCAAAAGTACTTTAACTTTATCTTTAAAGGTTTTTGTTGATGGCTGTGTTTTTGATTCAGTGAAGCCTTCAGAGGAATCATCGAAGTTTATGAAGTAGCCGGATGCAGGTCTGTCAATTGTTCCAATTGCTTCAGGATTACTGTTTCTTGCATAGTCGTTTGTTACTTCATTATAGATTGGTGTGTCTCTGCTAAATGTTTTTATTTGGGTTTTCAGAGGTCTAAGTTCCATTGCATTGTTGCATAGTCCTTGTTGTAGTTCTGTAGGCGTTTCGAATGTGATTAGCCTCTTAGATTGAACCTCTGTGTTAGTAGCAAATCTTGGTGTTCTACTACTTCTCGGGAGTCCACTTGGCCTACTATTTGTTATCGGCCACATGTTGTGGTTTTACCAGGTCGATGGATACAACTCGGTTCTCCTTTTTACCAGCAAGCGGCGGTAGTACAACTGATCTTGTCCCGTTGACAGACAAGACAGGAACTGCTTTCCTGTAAGAAGGCCCAAATTCCTTCTTTACCGCGATCTTTTCTCTGACTCGATCTCCGACTTTTGGAATCCAGACAGGTCTTGCTGGGACAGGTGGTGGTTCTTCAGTGGTTGTTGGCTGCTGTTTCAACTTTATGTTGCTCAGGTCTTTTCTTGTTTCGTTTAAGTCCTGCAAAATAGCCAAACGATCTTTGATATCAAAGCATTTTTCCTTTACCACTGAAGTCTGACTGTCGAGATCTAAGACTAACATCCTAGTTCCAAATAATAATTCGTACGGACTAAATCCCTTCAGAGAATTTCTTGGCAAGTTATTTAGACTACGTTGGACACTTATAAGATGTTTGACCCATCCAGCTCCCGAACCTAATATCCTTTCTGTTATAGATAGCTTTATGCTTTGGTTTTCTCTTTACACCATCCCGTATCCCTCAGGAAGGAAGTGAGAAGAGTCCCGCTGTGCTATGCTCACTTGGCCATGTTTCCCCTCAGGCTGGAGGGCCAGATTGAAAACAATGGTCAAACGTAGCATGCTCTTAGCGTATATGCCATTCAGACTCGCAAATCTTTGTATAACAGTCCAGACGTCAGCCGAGTGCTGATGATCTACATTATAAGTGGAAACTAGCCTGTATATGTTAATCGGACGCTTTGCTTTTTACTGTTGATTTTTTCTGGAGTGAAACGACACGGTATTACACCGTTTCTCTCACCACTGCGATTTCTGTTACAGTTTGGGCAGTTCTTTACAAAAATGGTATGATGCAGGCTCATGCCTGGCCACCAGTACCTTGATTGTAATTCTTCCAGAGAATCTTTTAGTTTGAGGTGTCTGAGACCCTCGCCCATATGTGCGTCTGCTATTAACAAGTCTCTCCTGTCCATGTTTGGAATCACTCTATCCCCCACTCCAGGGATTCGAGCAAAAGGGACGGAGTTTGCATCGATTATGTATGTATAATTGAGTGGATAGTTGATCGGTAGCGCTGAGCAGTCGCCTTTTAATGATGTTTTCACCGCCAGCACTGTTTCACCGTCAATATACTTCACTGTACGCTTTTTTCGAGCTACGGAAGCCGATTTAGTTGCTACCGCTGTGGCTGTCTCAGCCAATGAATTCCCTGCAACGTGAACGCCATCACGCTGATGACTCAGTGAGTGTGTCACGTGAGTCTTTGGTAGTTCTTTTTGTAAAAGAGCTATTTGTTCCCAAAGCAGTTTTTGCTTTATTGTTGCACCTGTGTCATCTTTGTAACCGTTTTGAATCCATGTCTGCAAATCGTTGTTATATGATTTGACGCAGTAATATGAATCGGACACTATAAGTGTCGGGAATTCGCGATCCGCATTATCTAGCGCCATTTTCAATGCTATTATTTCAGTCTGTCGTTCTGAATTAGTTTCTACTGAGTGTGTTTTTGTTAATAGAGGTCTTAGTTTACCTCCGTGCCACACTTCTTTTGTAATCTCACATGTGGGGTTGTATGCTTGTTCTCCCCAAACGGAGGGTTGAGCATGTCCGTCTGTATAGATTACACAAGCGTATTGTCGTAAGGGCAGAATGTCGATAGGCAGAGGGAATGTTCTTTCATATTCTAGATTTTTCAATTCCTTTAGTTCTGGATCAAAGTAGTAGTATACTTTGTCCGTTGTAATTGAATTCACCCATTGTATCCATTCCGGATTCAATGTTGTTGTTGGTAAATTACAAGGTGTTGTTAATGCCTCAAAGGCTGATTCCGCTGTTCTGACTGTGATGTGTCTACCGTCCGCTTTATCTTTTTCTCTAGCTATTACTGTTTGAACTGCATGAACAATGTTTTCTTTAATGCTGAATTTCTTTTCAGCTTCTGTGTACAAGTGTGATTTGAATGCAATTGGTACCTTTTCTCCCTCATTAGAGGTCAGGTATGTGAATCCGCATCTTCCTGGGATGACTCGAATCACAAGATTGCGTGTGTTATCACGTGTTTCTAATTTTGTTTTAATTAACATGTCTGTTTGTAAGGATCTCAAAATTTCTGTGTGTATTTGAGTCCAATTGGTTCTTTTAAAATCTGGTTTTATTAGATCATAAAGGGGTTTGACCCTTTCTGCGTAATTTGCAATGTATGTTCTTCCGAAATTTAGGAAGCCTAGAATTGACTGTAGGTTTTTTAGTGTTCTAGGTGCTTGGAGTACGGCACATTTCTCTAGGAAATTGTCAGCCAGGCTTTTGCCTTCACTTGATAATTCGTATCCTAAGAACAGGACTGTTAGATGGGCAATTCTGGATTTTTTAAAGTTGAATTTGTAACCCTCTGCTGCGAACCCAAGTATTATGGTGTTCACTCTCTTCAAGTGAGTATCCAAGTCATCATCTGTTAAGTATATGTCGTCGACATAAGATAATGCTTCGTCATCATATGTTTGTAGTAATTCTGTTACTCTCGCTGAGAATACCCCTGGGCTATTCTTGTACCCCTGGGCTAACCGACAGAATTGTTTTTGAGTGCCATTTATTGAGAATGCAGACAAATATCTGCTCTCTAGTGCTATGTTTTGACAAAAGAATCCATTAGAGATGTCTAATGTTGTTTTGTATTTTTTGCGCACTATGTTATTCATTAGTGCAGCACTATGCGAGTTTTGCACTGCAAAAGTTTTGCAACATGAGTTAAGGTGTCGGTAATCCAAAACTAGACGATATGAATTGTCTGGTTGGGAGACCGGAAACAAAGGGTTGTTCATTTGTGAGGTGCAAGTTTCAATCACCCCCTGGTATTCTAATTGATCTAGGATTTCTTTTACCTGTTTTTTTGCTTCTTGCTTAATTGGGTACTGTCTTTGTGCAGTAGGTTGTGATTTTAACTGGATTTTGTGAGGAGGAGAGTCCTCATCCCATCCTACATGATTTTTATATAAAGCAGGAGCTTGAGCTACTGCCCACTTTCTGGCAAGTGTGTATTTTTTATGAATTGGGATATGATTTGAGAAGGCAGGCATAATTATTTCTTCGCCATGAGGGCACTCCCTGACAAACTCTGGTGGCCAGTCTTTTTCAGCTAGAAGGATGTCATAGCCCTTGGAGAGATTATCCCAAAATAGTCCCCTTATTTTTCTAGTCTTATCCCCTTCTATACGTAAAGTTATTTCATATATTTTGTGAGGTTTGCTAACTCTGGTGTCTGCAGTTTCCACTTGAAGATATTCATTCGTGTCCACTGTCTCCAGAAGATTCATTAGGACTTTGCGAGCTATGCTCACTTCTGCTGCGCTGTCTAGCATTGTCTGAGCCCATTCTCCATTTTTCAGTTGTGTCCTCAGTATTCTCGGCATTGTTAACTACCTTGATACTGGCTACCTTCTTTTTTGGAAATTGTAATTTCTTTTTTAGATGAGCAGGTTCCTTGTCTTTGGACTTGGCGTGCTCTTCTCTTTGTTCTGATCGTCCTCTTCTTTCCGATTTCTGCGAGGAAGTCTGAAAAGATTGAGAGGGACGTGTATCAATGTCTTGATATCTATCAGGCTTCTTTATATTATCCCTATT
Source organism: Lissotriton helveticus (assembly GCF_964261635.1). Lineage (NCBI taxonomy): Eukaryota > Metazoa > Chordata > Amphibia > Caudata > Salamandridae > Lissotriton > Lissotriton helveticus. The sequence goes on along the minus strand of NC_136060.1, from coordinate 83,266,752 downwards.
TCTAAGGTTATATCTTTTCCCAGAGGGGTCACTTTGGGGCGACCTGTGTCTTTGGTTCGGAGATTTTTCTCTCCGCCGAGGAGACCTTCCTCTGGACTGGAATTTCTTTTCTTTAGGATTGGATTGTTTGTTTCCATCCCAGCTCTTTTTTTGTGATGTTGAATTATTATTAAAAAATTATTTTTTCAGGACTTTCAATCAGTTGTGGTTTTACTGGTATTCCACCTAAACTATCTCTACCTAGTTCCTCATAGGATTTTTCTATAATTCTGGCAATTTCAGCTGGTTGGTCTGCTATATCTGTCTCCTTTAACCTCTGGCGAATCGCCACGTTTGCTGCTTCTCCCTTTATGTTGGCTAATAATATAGCCGAGACCTGCTTGAAGTCTTTTAGTAATTTCATACCAAGAGTTAAAGCGGGTTCTGGACCGTATTCGTCTTGAATTTGTTTTAGCACATCTGGTATTACCGAAATGGATGGAACACCGTGTGTTTTTGTGTAGATGGAAGCAAAGACTGTACCCCAAGTGTCACAGTCCTCCACGTGTGGTGCGATTCCCATTGGAAGACAGATAGTCAGAATCCTGTGTTTTTCTAACGGGGTGGTGTCTGGAAACACCACCTCTATTTGGGTGATTTTTTGTGCTAACCAGAATGGTATTTGTTCCCGTTTAGCTGGTACTTTACCTAGGCAGGATTGTATGTTCTGTGGTGTAATTTTATTTGTGTTCCCCTGGTGAGGGGTCAGCTGTGGAATTTTAATTGCTGGTTGAATTGTTGAAGTCCGCATCACATATTGGACTAATTGTCTATGTAATTTTATTAATTGTTTTAGCTGTGTTAAAAGCTCTGCTTGAGACATCCCATTGATGTCTGGATGTGGTGTGTATCCGGCTAGGACCGGCCACGTTGCTCCTGGTCTACCTAATGGACCGAGCCTGGTGATGTGATTATTATGTTTTAGGGCGCCATTAAATAAGAGCAGATGCTCTTGAAATTTAAGTGGTACTTCCACCTCCTCGAAAGGAGTGTACTCATTAGGAGGGTCCTCTGTTTTGTAATAGTGGAAGTACTTTGTTACAGCATTTGCTGCTGGAAAATGTATCCATGAATAATATACCTCTGTCTGCCGATATTCGTGTGCCTCAATCACGAATATGACTGTGCCACCTCTAGGTGTCAGTCTATTTTCTATAAGTTTTAAAGTTATAGATTTCCTCTTGATGACCGGGATGAGTATTATATCCGGGTCAGCATCTTGCAGTGCATTATCAGCTGCTGCGAGTTCAGTTGCTATCCTAACTGTCTCTCTTTCTTCATCACTGTCTACCATTTTACCGACAGGAAGGTTATTTAGTTTGTTTGCAGATCAGGTTTCTTATGGAAACAAAGATTAGATGCACAATATTTTGGAACAGTGTATCCTTCAACGTTGACTAAACCAAAGACCATACATAGGAGTTTCCTCCTGCGAGGTCTGGCGGATATTACCTTTTACCCACTCCAGACGTCTTTGGAGTATTATGGGAAAAAGGGGTCTGAGTGAAAAAGCACGACTGAGTTACTCTAAATGTCTTACGTTAGTTTTATCGCCCTTCCAAACGCGTTGGGCGCCATGTAGTGTAGTTCCTATTATCCCAATAGGCTCTGCGCATTGGAATAATACCTTCAATAGTATAGGCCTAGACCAGACGTTAACTAGGTCTACTACTGTCGATATTAGACTTAAAGTTTTGGGTTTTGCCAGCTAGCTCAGAGTTCACTAGAAACTTTCTCGAATAGGCAAGGAGGAGTTGAACCTCCCTGGATAGACAAGAAGGGATTTAGTTTCTGACAACCATAGAACATGACAACTTTGCTCTCCCCTAATCAAGAGTGTATCTCTAGAGTCGTGTGAAAACAAAAGACGACTTATTTTACTCAGTCAGTACGTGCATTCTTAGTCTCACCAGATTGTAGAGAAAAGGAAGAGACGGGCGTGTTCAATAAAAGATGTTATTTATTGATCAGTCTCTTTTCTCATACAAGAGAAATGGATCGATATTATTGCAATACTTATGGTTAAGTAAAGTGCATACAATAAAAGCAGAAGTATAAAATAATACTGTAAAAACATTGATATGGTTTCTAAGCCATATGAAGGTTTAAAATGAATAAAATGAATACATACACATTTACATTTGACTAATCGTACTCAACTGGTGTTTCTAACTACGCCTACCCCAGATGTACCTGACCTAAGCCTAATACGTGGGCGGGAATAGAAAGTTACAGTTTAAGTTAAGTTTGTTTTGCCAAGTGACTGACTAAAGAATTCTCTGCAAGGGGTTATTCAGTTCTGTACCTGGAATCTAGGATGAATGAGGGATGGTATCTCTCGTCTCTGGTCTCGATATTCCAGGCTGCCTGCGAGGGCTACCCGGAAGCGCCGGAGCTGGATTTCTCGGCAGGAGAAAGCAGCGTCTCGTTCTCAGCGCGTCAGGAAGGCGGGGCTGCGCCAGCGGGGTCTGCTCTGCTCTGGGCTTCGGCAAGTCTGGCTGCTCCGATCTCGTCACCACCGCGTGTGTTTGCATAGGGCAATATCGGTAATATTTATACCTTTAAGGTGCCGAGATTGACGTAAGGATGGACATAGATACGTCAATAAGGATGTCATACGACCTGGTCGTTAGCACATTCTTTTGCTGAAGTTCTCGGTGAAATCAAAACAATGGCCGCAGGGTTTTTCCCAGGTCTGTCATAGGGTTGATTTGTTTTGAGAACTCCGTATGCCTTATCAGGGGCTGGAGGAATATCGCTTGTCTAATTAGATGGCAAGCGTTATGACTTAATCAGATAACACGTTCCTGTGCCGTAGTGTGGCTTTATCAGATAACGGTTCCTGCATCATGGGGGTTTTCTGCCTCATGGGATGGCTGCTAGTTAACTTGTTAACCAGAATAGGGTCAGGAATAGGGGGATCGATACAGAACCTATAGGAATACATCACAGTACCCTGGAAATCCATATTACTTGGGATTCCTGCATGGCCTTAAACACAATGCAGAGAGCCTTAAAACCAATCCTCCTCGTCACTGGCAACCAGTGTAGTTCCTTAAGCACTGGTGAGACAGATTTATGTCTTGGAATATTCAGCAAAAGACGTGCAGCAGCATTTTGCACAATATGTAATTTGGACAGGCACTTCTTCCGAAGGTTAATAAATAAACCATTACAATACCCAGCTCTAGATAGCACCATAGTCGCAACCACTAACTTCTGCAGCTCAACCAGAATGAATGGAAGAATCCTTCTCAGTAATTTAAGTGTGAAAAAAGAGAGGGCTGTGACCTGATTGATGTGATTTTCAAAAGAAAGAAAAGAGTCAAATATGACTCCCAAGTTTCTCACCTTATTTGGGGGCATTGGCAATGGGCCCAATTCTGACGGCCACAAAGTAGGGCACCAGAAATTAATATGGCCACCAAAAAGTAGGACTTCCGTCTTACTGGAGATCAGTTTCGTGCAAGTGGCGGCCATCCAATCACCAACCTGACGAAGACAGGTGTGGAACTGTACAGCAGTGTTATCAGGGGAGCCTGTCACTGAGACTACAATCTGTGTGTCATTGGCATAAGAAATAGCTGAGAAACCCACCGACCTAATTAGCCTTGCTAGTGGTGCAACATATATATTAAAGAGGGTTAAGCTTAAAGATGAAGCCTAGGGCACTCTGGATGGCAATGTAAAATTAGGTGATTTAAACCCGCCAAGAGCCACAAATTGTTCCCAATCAGATAAAAAAGTTGCAAGTAAAGCAAATTCTTTCTCTTTAATACCGATCCCTTTCAAAACTTCCTTTAGATGGTTCGCCGTATCAAATGCAGCAGAGAGGTCAGGCAGCACAAGTGCTGCATTGCCTCCTGCATCAACGGTCTTCCTTATCAATTCGGAAGCTGTGATCAGTGCCAATTCGGTGCTATGATGCTTTCTAAACCCAAACTAGGTTGCATCCAAAAAGCGTGCTTTTCTATATATTCTGATAAAGTACCATTCATGGCTTTCTCTACCATCTTAGCAGGCAGAGGAAGTCTGGAAATTGGACGATAAATATTAGGATCTGCCCCCTCCAAATTTGGCATCTTCAACAGGGGAGAACGGATGCCAGTTTCCAACTTGTGCGGAATATGCCCAACGAGAACAATTGATTGAAAATAGGTGACATCTGTTGGGCGAATAGTTCTGGCAAGAGATAGAAACTTTTAAGGGGGCAAGGGTCCATTGGGGAGCCAGATTTAGTGGACTGCAAAAGGTTGATAACCCCATCCGTAGTCACTGACTGAAAGGACAACAATTCTGGGGGGTCACTGAGGGCTAGGGGGACTGAGGAAATTTAGTTGAATATACCAGATGCAGCTAACTTCCCATGCGGTGATGAATTTCCTTTAGCAGGGAGACTGATAAAACACTGTAAACTGCCTTAACTTTATCTTGGAAAAATGTGGCCAAAGTGTTACAGAAAGTCTGATTTTGAGGTGATTCGGTTACTTCGGGACATTTGGCCAACTTTTTTACCATAGAAAAAAGTTCCTTTGAGGAAGGCTTAGCAGTTAAAATGGGCGTGGTAAAGTGGCGAGTTTTTTCCTCCTGCACCAATTTTTTATACTTCAGCAAAACTTGTTTGTAGACAGTTCTGTCCTTTGCATTGTAAGAGGATCTCCACTTCCTCTCTAAACGGTGAAATTTTTGTTTGTGTAGTCTGAGGTGTTCTGAATACCGGGGTTCAGAGGGTCTTGACCTATGGCTAAATTTAGATTTAGCTGGTAGCACCTGATCTGTTGACTTCCTAAGTCATTCATCGAATGCAGAAGCTGCCATATTCGGATCCTTCTATAATGTTTGGAGTTTTCTGAGATAAGGACTTTTCAAAAGTGTCAGCAACCATCTTATTCCAAGGCAGTACATTTTTTCGTTGTTTATTTTGTGATGTATCTACCTGTAATTTTTGGAACAAACATGAAAACATAACAGCCTTATGGTCTGACCACAGAAGTGGTAGCGAGGAAACACATTGTAATGACTGATTACTGGTGAACACCCCATCAAGTAAGTGTCCTCCACAGTGCGTACTGCCAATCACCTTCTGCACTAGGACAAGGCTCTGGGTGGGTCTCAAACCAGGCTGATTGGTGTCGAGGAGTGGGATTTCTATTGATGATTATCTTTAAGATCTTGGTTAGGGATGGTAGCAGGTAGAAAACAATGTGTCACCATGGAGAGACCATATCATCTCCAACTATATCCATTATGGGGGTACTTCCACACCATTCAGAAAATACATTTGCCTCTTACACTTGTCAGGAGTAAGTTTTCAAGCATTTTCAGATTTGGAAACTACCCTTAATTGTTTGGAGATAACCAGCAATTTAGAGAGTTTGCGTTTTTTCTCACAAGCTTTTGCTGGTGGAACTAACTGGGAATGCCCAGTAACCTGCACGTAATTATATTTCTTCACCTGAAGATTTCACAATATTGATTGAATCTCCATGTAAACAAAACCACAATTTTTACAGAATTTCGATGTAAAGAAATCCTATTTTCAGGGCTAATCCCCATAATCAAGACAGGAACAGAGAACAGAGATTGGTGATCACTAGAATATTTCAGAAAACGGTGACATAATATATGATGCATAGGCAGTCGATCTTTGGAAATAATAACATCTAAACTCACTTTCCATTCTTGGCCCCACACTAACTTTAAACCCTTCGAATTAGCTCCTGGTGTTGTCAGAATGGAGTCAAAACAACATGCAAAAGACATGCTCCGCACACTAAATAATATCTCCGGTCGGTATTTGTTGGGATTCCACGTAGAACTCTGTTGTGCAGGGATCGCAATTATAGGTGTTGAGTACATTATCACAACTGATAATTAGAGGGTGCTTTTAAGATTGAAATCTTTGTTAAATTATCTTATATCAAACCTGCCAGATTTTAAAAGTGTAAAAAGGTGCCGATTTACCGGCTGATGCAGACTTTGGCCAGGTGAGCACCAAAATGGGCGTGTTTTTCCATTAAATTCAAAATAAGTGAAAATTATCTCACTCTATAAAGTGACGAATTTGATCAGATACGATGAATATTGCATCCCACACTGCCCACTCATCATCAGGGCCTTGTGCCACAGCACTGAAAGTGAGTAGTCATTCTTTTGTGAAATCTTTCCCAAAAAGTGAACATGTTTTTGTTCCACATGTTAAATAATGTTTATCAACAAAAAATAACCCGATGGCAAACTCCACGGGACATCTTTATTGGCATTTCGTGTCCTTCAGTGAAGGCTGTCTTCAGCCGTGGGAGAAGTGATCGGCTGCTGGTAAATCTCTAAGGACACATTGCTCTTTTAACAATTAATTCTGTTTACGTTTACCATGCACATCACTAAAAAGCTGTCAGTCCCTTCTGTAAAAGCTAAATGATTGCTTCTGAATTGTTGAGGGGCTAAGAATCTCTCTTTTGCGTCCATTACTTTTTGACGACTACTGAGTATGGGGTAGCCAGCTGGACACATGCATGGCCCATGTATGGATGGATTTTGTTCAATCATTATACAACGAGCAGTGCTTAAAAACGTGGCGATAATACTAACAGCATGTTCTGTCTAAAGACAACAGTTCTATCGTTACTTATTCAATGGCTGTAAAACTAGCTCGCCCTGTATTATTTTCTATATTGACAGGCCTTGAAAGTCCCAGCTTTTTCGCTGTTACTTTACTTTAGGTTCCGTTATGTTATATTACCTTGTGTTGTGTTGTTTTATGTTATTAAACATACTGTTGACCCCAAAGGTGCCCTGGCACAGATATGTGGGCAATAATGAAATTAGATGAAGAAAATCTATATGATTTCCTGAAAAAAAGTTAGTCTTCTTAGAGATACACTTTTATAATACCCTTTTATAGAAAGACTGCTCCAATTGTGGGCTTTAAAATGACGAGGCCAGTGCCACATTACACATCATGCTTTATTGGGAACTGATTTAGAGTTTGACAGATGTTAACTCTCTCACAAACGGGGCAGATGTCCTGTCTGCCATTTTGTAAGTGCCATAGTATATAATGCACTTATATTATGGTGGCCGGGACACCCATCATGTTTGTGACAGAGTATCTCATCCACCAAAATCTACAGCAGAAACTGGGTATCCATGTTGGTGATCTCTCGATCCTGCAATCTTGATGTAATAAGGGGACAGCTCAGCTGGTAGTAACCATCTTTCAATAAAACTCGTTTTTAAAGTAGATCAATAATTTTCTGTAAAGATGGATATGTCATACGTGAGAAGGAAATACATTTTTTTAGCATGCCACAAGTTAACAAAAGTAATTTCACAACGGTTGCTGTACATATTTTATAAATACAAAAATGTGTAGAAGACATTCATGCATGCCTGCCTTTTAGGGGTTTTCTGTACAGTACACTCCGAAATAGGTACACGTGTGTAGCTGGGGCTCATATGCATTGTAGCCTTATCTTGTTTCCTTTATCCTTACAAGAAACCTTTGCTTACGTTTTTGCTGTTTTTAAAAATATATAAATTCCATTGCTTAGTCCACAAATACTTAAAGAACTGAACTGATTGGTGCATTTTCTGCAAAACTTCCACATTATCTCTCTGAATATATGCTAGGTTCTCAGATAACTGCAGGAGGTTCATAGCAAAACGTTTGTGAATTCCCTACAATCTTCTTTGTATGTGATAACACAAATTCCTTTGAATTTTTATGAACATTCCTATGTTCCTCCTATGGGGATATCCACTCGTGCAGGCTCAATTAAAATGTATATTTGAATAATGCAGAGGTCAAAGTAGGCAGTGTAACTGGAGAACAGAGTTCCCAAGGTTTATTAAGTTGATCAAAACAGTACCCATAGGGGGATATTCTCAAGAGCGTGTGATGATTATCGCAAAATTAGCTTAACGCAACTTTGCACATCGCATTCTATTGTGGGAATATAATGCTGTGTTAATGTATTCTCAACATGGCGATACCATGTGATAGTCTCATGCTAACGCGTCAAATGACCAAGATAAAATGACCTTGACGGTAAAAAAAAGCGAAACACGAATGCGAAAAAAGTTGCTATGTGGCCAACCGCGATAAAAAAATCTGATTACCCAGCAACATACCTGCAATTCCCATGCGTCATGCGGTAAAATGCACTATAAAAGCACAAAAAACACAAACAAAATAATTTAAACTGCGTAGCACCATGGAGGAAGCCGAAGCAAGTACAGAGGACACAAGAACCCCTCAAGCCCCAAGGAGGACCAGCCGTGGCAAGGAGAAGAAGACGAAGAAGACAAAGCTCAGTCCGCAGGAAAACAGGATCATCATTACGGAGGTGATAGAACACCACCAACAACTGTTTGTCATCTTCAACCTGTCATTGGCAAATACAAATGAAATATGGCAGTCCATCCTGGATAAGGTGAATGCAGTCGGAGTGAGGAGGGGGACAATTGGACAGGTCAAGAGGCACTGGAATGATGCAAAGGGCAAAACCAAGAAGAAACTCGCTGACAACCATCAGGCAGCAATGCACACTGGAGGTGGCAGTCCAGCGGAACACCAGCAGCTGGATGAGATGGAGGAAATGGTGTCCACAGTCATCTGTGGGGAGACGGTGGCAGGAGTAGGGGGTCCGGACACTGCTCGACATGACCAGATACAACAGCACCTGGGTGAGTACCGAACAGGGACTGGGGGGACGGGGGAGATGAGCACAATGGCACACATGCACAATTAGGTAGAGCACACTGCACACCCACAGTGACTCTGGATCATGTCCCTGTTGATCCCCTTGGCACACTGCAGCTCACATACAAACAGCAAGTAGGCCCCCATCCACTATGGGCACAAAGGGGTCCCACCCCACACAGCCCCAATCTCACAATCAACCCATGCACACATGTGAAAACCAGCAAAGCTGCATGTCTGTGAGCCACACTGACAATGCAAGTGACACTGCATGATAAATAGCATGGCTGCAGTCCAAGTATCATGACATGGTGCACGCCACAACATTGCGGTGGCTGTGTGTGGAACACATCCGGAGAGGACACTCTGACACATCCATGTGCACAAACAACCTCTGACGTCAACAACACATCTGCCGATAAACGATGCCCAAGAGTCCAAAATCAAAACAAGAGCCAAAATTAGCCAAGTCTGCAACATCTCAGCACTGTAGAAGCACATAAGTAAAAGGCACACCACCTCAAAGGGATAAGGGTCAGCAAAATCACAGCTGCAGGGGCGACTCTCCCACAATGCAGCAAACACACATAGCAATAACAGCACAACAACATTGACGACAATGTGGCACAAAGTGCAACACTTTCACTACAGAACAGAGTACACAACTGGTACCGCTTGTGCATAGAAACTGACCAATCACATCTGGCATAGCTGGAAACTGTGAGATGAGAATGTACGTGTACAACCTCACATCCATGATGTAGTTCAAATGTCCACTGTCCCGCATCAAATAGTCAGCTCCTCCTAAACAGTCACAATGTACATTGTCATGCAGTCTGCATGTAAACTTAAACAATGCGTCAACATACATGTCAAAACAATGTTAAAATGCATCTCCCCTTCACATTGCAGAGGGACAATCAACATCCCCTACAGAGCAGACCAGACAACTCATCAGTGATGATGAAGAGTACCTCCACACCTTCGACACCGACTCCCTACAAAAGCTCATGGACAGGTATGGCAACCCACTTCCAGGAGCAGGGTAGCCCAGCTGCATTGAGGAGACCCCACCCTGTGCACAGACCACACAGCAGGAAGCACCCACCACCACGGCTGGCTCCCAGCACCTCACCGAAGAACACATGCCATTCCAAGGCCAGGTGTTAGACTGCCAGAAGGAGGTGGCTGAACAGGTGCGGGTGGAGTTCGACCTCATTGTAGGTAAACTAGATGACCTAAGTGGGTGTCTAAGTCACATCAGGGGCCATTTACACTCCCTAACGGACACCCACAGTTCGCTCCATGATGTCGAACAATCCATGTCCGACATCCTGGAGTCATGACCCTGAGAGGAGAACAACTGTCTACTCAGAGTGGCCTCAGCGATGTCAGCAGAGAGTTTGCACAGATGCTGAGGACAATAGAGAACATGGAGCGGATGCATGCTGAAAGAATGGCTGCCACGGATGCACACCAGCGAAAAGTTGTTGGTATCTTCCATGCCCTGCAGATCCTAATTATTGCATTACTGCCACTAAGGCAGTCTCTGATGAATGAAGCTGGTACTTCTACACACACATCTCCGGCCCCTGATGTCAGTGGCACACAGTGCTGCAGACCAAACATCAGCACCCACATGTCAGACAGATGACATAGAGGACGAAGATGAGGGTGATTCCACCTTTGTATTAAGAAGGAGCCAGTAGCAATCTTCTCCGCCATATGCCCTGTTTCAGCTTGGTTCTGTCCTCTGCATCATGCCCTGTAACAACACCTCCCACTGTCCCCCGAAACACTCTGTGACACTCAACTTGGACCTCGACAGGGACTGCCATATTTTGGTTGCTTACCAAATGACACAGCAATCGGACTGCGGGCTGTACTCTTCCTCTTCCGATGCACTTGTCAATCCCTAAATGACTCTGGCTGGCCCTCCACCGGGCTACAATGTAATTTGGGGTTTGCATGGCTATGTACTGCTCTGCCCCTGACACTCCACCGAATGTGAATACATCATTCAAATTCACAAAGATGTGTCATTTCCATAATTGACCGAGTATGAAAGTGTGGATGAATGTAAGGAACTTGATTGCACAAAAAGGTACACCCTGAGAAATGAAAGCAATCCTCATGTTTGACTGTAACACATGGGCAGTGAGATGACTGGGAATGTGTGCACTAGCTGTGGCCTCATTGCTCTGAAACAACAACAGTGCAATTTCCCAACTTTGCCTCACGCAGTGTTAGAAATAGGGCTGTGTATGAAATGTCAAAGTTGTTGGCAGGCCTAAAGTAGTGTCCCCATCACATATGACAGCAGAACATCTCTTTGCATACCTACTCACACTCAACTGGGTGAACACAGCCTGTAGTGATGGATCACATTGATCCACATGTAGGAAGAAGTTGGACAGATTACGGCTGATTAGAGGTAAGTAAACATAAATAAATTAAACAAATGTTGTTGCGATGCGATGAAGTGCGCGCAATGAAATTAATTTTATTTATGTATATGTTTACGTACCTCTAATCGTCCGTAATCCGCAGTGTACTACCCCCACCCTGCCCCTCCCCTGCCCCACGTCAGCGCCCCGCAGCACTCCCACCACGGGCCGCTACTAAATCTTAAGGCATAATGGCAGCAAGTATAGGCTTTGATTTATAAAATCTAGAATGAGTTCAATGGAAATCTATAAAAAAGATGTGCATTGCATGCAGTCAGCATATTACTAAACACATAACTTTTGAAAGCACTGCAAACATTTACACACAATCTTTCAGCACTTTTTTGACAACCTATTTATTGCATGCAACCTTCCTTACACTGTGCGTGATGCATTTGTTTGAACTAATGACTTGCATGTTCACTGTTCTTTCTGTCAGAGAATTGGACCTCTTAGCCCTAAAAATACACATCAGTGCACCAGCCGCGGCTGGTAGTAGGTGTAACTGCAGGGCGATGATGTGGGGAGGGGGAGGGGCAGGGTGGGGGATAGTAATGTATGGATTACGGACTTTAACAGGTAAGTAAACATATAAATAAATAAAACGAATTTCGTTGTGTGCACAGCATCAACAAATGCGATGCAGTGCGCGCAACTAAATTCGTTTTATTTATTTATATGTTTACTTACCTGTTAAAGTCCGTAATCCATACATTACTACCCCCCACCCCGCCCCTCCCCCTCCCCACGTCACCGCCCTGCAGTTACACCTACTACCGGCCGTGCCTGCAGTGCACCTACAGCCACGGCCCGTGGAGGGAGTTATGGTGAGGCAGGGAGGCGGGAAGGGGGAGGGGCAGGGTGGAGGGTGCTAAATACCAGCATATGGATGATTGCAGATAAGTAAACAATTTAATTAATAAAACAAATTTCCTAGCGCGCCTTGCATCGCAAAATGCGATGCAGTGCGCACTACAAAATTTGTTTTATTAATTAAATTGTTTACTTACCTGCAATTATCCATATGCCGGTTTTTAGCACCCACCACCCTGCCCCTTCCCGCCTCCCTGCCCCTCCGTAACTCCCTCCACGGGCCGCGGCTGTGCACCTACTAGGATTCAAATGAGCGACAGTCTTTCAAACCAGAGACAGTCTGGCTAAACCAACAAACATCCTAAGCGATTCCATCAACCAACCGAGCTATCTAATCAGAAAAATAAATGTCCCACAGATACATTTAAGTTACATTCTTTTTTCAGAAGGTGTGTGCATTACATTTTGTATGCAGTTACCTATAGATGAAAGGCCTACAAACTAGTTACAGATTATTTTGATCCTTTTAGCTATTTCCCTGACCCCTCCCCCACACTCGCTGATCCCTCCTTCATTGTACCTAGAATCACAGTTCCTATTCTTTTCTTTATATAATTCGACCGCTGGAATAATGTATGCCGCGCTTGCATTCATAAAGAACATGTCAGTCATATGTAAGTGCATGCATAACACATTTGTAAAATGCATGTCCAAATAAGCGACCTTTATCCCTGTGTGCACCTGTGCTTGGACGACATGCAAAATCTTAAATCGGTGCAATTTTGGCTACTCTGAGACGACAACTTCCTTGATGGTTGTTTCTAAGTCATTGCCCATAGGAATGTCAGGGACTCTACTTAAGATGAAGTAGGATACGTATTCACATAGGCAGGAGAGGACCAGCAGCATATTTTTCTCACATCATAGTGTTCCTCTTGGTTCCTTAAATAAAACCAACATCTGAACAGCACAAAACGAATGCATTAAAGTACACAAATAAGGTTTGTTTGATATTGAATGCTTTTGTACCACCAAGAAGATGGAAGCAAGGGTATATAACATTAAAAACAAGTGGTTGAACACCAGGGGAATACCATGGAGCACTGACTGCCGAGACGAAAACATACATTGATAAAGACAATAGGTCTGACCTACATGTTGAGTCCTGATTAAAACATTACACATGCCTGCTGCACTGAAAAAGCAAAGTGCACAGTAATTGCGTTCTCTATAGAATTCATCAATGAGATAAAAACATTAATGTGCTTGGATTCAGTGCATTTCTAGTTTTAAAATAGTTTCTCATGCATTGGAAGGCAGAGTCCGAAGGAGGCGAAATTATACACTAAACAAGCAATAGCATGGAGTGAGAGAACAATATTCATCACTTATGTATATTTTAAAGAATTTGCAACAATACATCCTACAGACAGTTGCGCTGGAAAGTCAGATAGATCTATAAATGGATCAGGCAAAGATCCGAATCCATAGTTTACTCCGGCTCACAAATCATCAGGGTTTCTGAAAGTAAGTTAGTTTGAATATGACAACAAAGTTGCAGTTCGGCAAGAACTGCAACTAAAAGAAGAGTTGAGGGACAAAATGGCAAGATATCGAGCAAGGTCGAGCAAAAGAACCGAAGTAACATATAATGCTCAGAGTTTGTATACTGCACTGAAAAGGCCTGATTCACTATTTTTTTTAAATCTTATTGAGCAGCGTATGTTCACCCATAAGCAGCCGCGGGCCGTGGAGGGAGTTACGGTGGGGCAGGGAGGCGGGGAGGGGGCGGGGCAGGGTGGAGAGGGCTAAAAACCGGCACCTGGATAATTACAGGTAAGTAAACAATTTGATTAATAAAACGAATTTCGTAGTGCGCACTGCATCGCATTTTGCGATGCAGTGCGCGCTACGAAATTCGTTTTATTATTTAAATTGTTTACTTACCTGTAATTATCCAGGTGCCGGTTTTTAGCCCTCTCCACCCTGCCCCGCCCCCTCCCCGCCTCCCTGCCCCACCGTAACTCCCTCCACGGCCCGCGGCTGCCCATAAGTGTATCTTGGCGCTGAATAACAGATGTTATTCTTACCCAACTCAATGGTACTCATTTATTTGACCTCAGAAGGATGAAAGGCCGAGTGGGCCCGCCGGGATTTCTTTTACGCTTATAAATTCAAGTGTAAACCACACCTGATTCAAGAGTACAGCACTGCTTCTCACAGAAAATGCTTGTCGAATCAAGTCGTTAATCACCTACAACAGTGGTTCCCAAACTTTTGACTCCTGAGGACCCCCATTGAGTCACCACTGGAAGCCGGGGACCCCCAAGCAATTTGTATGAGTTAAATTTCAAATATTAAAACAGTAATTTAAAAAAAAAACACACGTGTTCACACAAAACAAATACTCAAAGTACTAAGGATTTTGGGGCCAGATGTACGACCATTTCATTTAGCTCCTCGCAATTGGCGACACAATGCAAGTGGCAAATTGCGAGTCGCTAAATGAAATGTACAACAGTGTGTTAACACTGTTTGGGATTCCCAATGAGGTGGCAAATTGCGGGGCTCGTTAATATTTATGAGCCTCTCGCAATTTGCGAGCCCATTGGAAATGCCCGCCCTCCCAGGGATGGTGGCCTGCTGGGCTCAGCAGGCCACCATGTCTAGGACTGCTTTTAAATAAAGCAGCTGTTTAAAAAATGCAGCCCGTTTACCATGCATTTAAAAAAAAAAAGAAAATGAAACGTTTTTTTTTCATTTTTTAAGGGCAGGCGCCTGCCCTTAAAAATTAATTTTGAATGCATTTGCAAAGGGGAAGCGGTCCCCTGGGGGCCCCTTCCTATTTGCAAATGCATTACCATCTACTTTAAGTAGGTGGTAATTGCAAGTGTTTTGCGACCGGAAAACATTTGTACATGGTTTTGAGACTCGCTATTTGGAAGGGAATGCCCCTTCCAAATAGCAAGCTGCAAAACCTATTTAGCGAGTCACAAACAAATTGCGACTCGCGAAATAGGCTTTTTACATGGCCCAATAGGTTTTTGCATGCGCAAATGGGTTCACGAACCCATTCGCGCATATAAAAACCGATCGTACATCTGGCCCTTAGTATTTTATATTGAAGGAACAGCCCCTCTGTCACATGGATTTCATTTGTTTTATAGCATCTCTCATACTATTGTAGGATGTCAGAGCACTTTACATCACACACATATAGAGACATTGAATCATACATGTAAATCAGTGTGTATATAAAATGTTACATAAGGTAAAGGGGACTACAAAGATTACATGTTATTCATACTGGTAGGCATTTTTAAAGAGTGCTTGGTATGGAAAAGCACAAACTCAGGATTCAGAACATAATACATTGGCTATTAACATTAAAAATGTATTTCCGCCCAAATAAATCTTTTTAGCAGCATCAGGATAATGAATACCTGGGAAAAAACATAAGTTACTAACTGGTATCATGCAGTTTGCAAGCATCTCTTTGATGACAGTTTATAGGCCCCTCTGCTATATTACAATTGCCACTTATGAAGTGCACAGTAACAAAATAATTTCTGTGACAAAAGCAGTAACCACGAACCTATGCACATAAAATACTTCTTTTCTAAAATGCATGTTACACGTTCTTTGCAGTAGGCACATTAACCCTCTGTGCTACATTAGTTAAGTCAAAGCTGCCACTGAACAAAACTCGCCTGCTCTCCAGCAGGTACATTAATCACTGGAATTATCTTGACACTTTTATTGTTACTGGAAAGCTTCTAATTACACAAGAAACTTTTCTGTGCTTTTAAAACTGCTTTTGAAAGTAGCTGCTGGAGTTTTGAATTAGGAGGATAGAGGAACATAATATCAGCCTCCATGTATAGCTGTTTGATAATACAAATCTGCTCTCTCTGCTAATTCTTTGTTTTGTGTGCATGGACATGTTGCCACATCCTCACTGGGGCATACAAATGTTTTCCGATTTTATGATTGTTTTCACTGGGGATCCGTAGGTGATCCCAGGTACTTAAAATGCGTGATGTCATTATAGACTAATGGAAATTGGTAATTTAATAGGGTCTTTTTAAGCTGGTGTACATAGCCTTCCAGTCCTTTCAGCGGCGGCTCCTCCACTATGATAGAAGAGCACCCCCAATAAAAACTGCAAGAAAGGAAAACTGAAACTATAATAAACACTTGTTTTATTTTTACTTTTCTGCCAGGGGGATGACAGGAGGAGTGGTGGGCACTACCTTCAGTGCCCATGGTGAATTGTTTGACTGGCCGCCTCAGGCCAGTCAAACAGTCATGCGTAGTGAGGCTCTCTCCAACCCGGCTGCGTGGCTGGGTTGGAGAGAGCAGGCACAGACTCCCAGTCTGTCCCTGAGGGCAAATCGAGGGTGCTCAGGCCAATCCGGATGCAGCTTCAGGATTGGCCATAGGTCAGTCTGGGAGCTTGTGCCTGGAGAAGAGGAGCAGAAGACCACAAAGCGGCCAGCTGCAGGTAAACTTTTTTTTAAATTAGAATTGTTTTTTATTTTGCCCACCCACAACCACTATGCCCCACTATGCCTGCCCTCCCCCCCACAACCCTCCACGTACCTGCCCTACCACTCGTCCACAACACCAACCGATACTGAGTCCTTTGTGATAATAACTGCATAGTGCCACATTTCAAGATAAATGACAGGAGCTGAGTGTGTCAGCATTAAACCATTGATTATTGCTGAAGCTCTAACTGTCACAATCATTCATGCCGTCTACCCGATAACATGGTGCAAAGTGGTTGTGCACAATTATGACTATGTGCTGGCTGCAAAGTTGAATAGTGCAATATATCACAATAAATGTGATGTTTCTGCAGGGCTGGGTTAGGGCAGGGTGGGGCTGGTGGGTCAGGGAGATGGAGTGAACTGTGAACACTAGGTGCGCAAGACTGCTTGGCCGGCCATCTCGGACCCGCCAAACAGTTCTGCACACTCTGCATTTTCCCCACCCAGGCTGCATTATAGGCTTGGTGGGGAACATGCACAGGCTCCCTGTAGCAGTCTGAGTGCCAACCACGGTCTCAGACCAATCACAATGCAGCATTGCAGTGTTGGTATTCGCTATGGACTCTTCAGCAGCAACGGACAAGAAACGGAGACAACTGTGTCACGAGAAGGTAAGTGTTTTGTTTTTTGTTTTAAATATTTTGTCCCCTGATCTCTGCCAGCCTCCACAGATGCAAACTCTTCTATTACACTAAAATTCACCAGGGGCACAAAAAAAGTGCACATGTACGTTGCACCCACAAGGTCAATTCTAGTATATGGCCCCAGATATTTCATGGCACTATCCGCTAAGCCTCCCTTTTCCACTAGCCTTAGGAGCACTCTCGCGAATGCATCTGAAACACTGCTCTTGAGTCAAACTAAGCATTCTCAAATTAACGACCTTTGTTATTCTATGAGTAACCAGTTTTTTTTATAGACCTAAAGCTAAAACAACATCAATAAAACAAAGGCCATCTGCATTCTGCACCCTGTCTTGATGAAGGGAAACCTTCCAACAATTAGGTCAGAATTTATAAAATAATTTGTACATCATCAAGGATAGGTAGAGTGTGATCCCTACAGCAGTGTTTTTATTAATTTATGGACTGATTTCGAGTATAGCAGGGGAAATCAGTTATATTTAAATTTGTTTACTGGGATCGGCCACAGTAGCTGAGTTCATCATAAAAAGAGTGTTGGAAGTGACCACCTTTTGTGTGATATTTTCCCAGATTTTTGCCTTGACTGTTTTTGCTGACAATAGAACTCTGTACACTTTACCCGTGCTAACCAATGTTAGAGGTGCTTATGCTCCCCATTTAAACATGATAAAACTGGTATACAACTGATTAATATGTTACAAAGTGTACCAATGGCCTGTAAGCTCTTGCCGGTTACTCGGAACTGAGTGTTTCTTTATCTCAGATTTATTCAGATAGAGACAGATATCTTCGGACCTGCAGCTTTACTTTCATTACATACGTGCACTGATGGCCGTATTTTCCTTCATTTCCAAGAGCTTGGCTGAGCCCCATGTAACTTCTTCTGTCCAATCTTCATAATAACACAACGGATATTTTACGAGGTGCTTAACACTTCACGAGTCCTGAGGAAGACCCCATTCTATGGTCGAGTCTACCTTGCACACCCGAAGGAGTCGAAACTCCGACTACATTTTCTACACAAGTCAGGATAATTGTAATCCTTGTGACGGTGTTCAGATAGGGTTATGAGTTTTTATGGAACAATTGACCTTTTTTCATAAAGGTCGGATCAGTACCAGTATAGGATGATGTATACATGTCACTATTCCCTGTCCTTGTCCACCCCTACCAGCTCACGCTAATCACTTTCACATTCCTTTCCCTTCTCCCCCAACCTGGGCACCTAACTTTGCAAATGTATGTTTATTTACTTCAATTGCAACAAAACAGCTATTGAGTTACCACATTTATGAATAATTTTGAATAATTATGAAATTTCCAATAAATTGCACTTAACTGTGGATGTGCTTTTCAAAGAAATCTGACCCTGTGAATGCATTTGATTGGACTCAATCTGTATAACATTTCTTTTTGAAATAACGTGCTAATTGACCATTTCTTACTGTATTACAATTGGAGCTTGGCATAGCAGTTTTTAAACTGCTAACTCGACTTGTCCGATTAAATCCAGCTGACAGCCCTAAAACGTTCCTTTTAAATACTGATTAGTCTGCCCTAAGGTAAGCCTTGGAGCCTATAAAGGCAGAGTGTATGGAAATAGTTGGCCCTGGTCCTTTCTTCAGGGTCACCTCATATTGTTGCCTTCCTTTAAAGACTCGTTTTTGCCGGCTTTAGGACTCTGTGCACTTTTCCCCTACTAAGCAGTAGTAAAGTGCTTGTACTCTATATTGAATACCTAATAAAATTGTCCTATACGTGAATGGTTAATGTAATGCACATTTAAGTCCCTAGTATGAGGTATTACTAGTACCCAGAGACTGTAAATTAAATGCTACTAATGGGGTGCTGCCCTCTTAATGACATCTACTAAAGTAGCCTTTTACAACATATCTCAGGCCTGCCACTGAAGCCTGTAGTGCAGTTCTAAACTGACATTTCAACCTGGTAACGTAAACGTTTTGCAAAGCCCTTACCCCCCTTTTTAGTACATATATGTCACCCATAATGTAGTCTGGAAAAGATCATATGGCAAGGTGCATAGTATCTAAAAAGTAGAATATGTGTTTAAGTTCTACATGCCCATGTTTACTTGAAGTCGT
This sequence comes from Lissotriton helveticus, assembly GCF_964261635.1. NCBI lineage: Eukaryota > Metazoa > Chordata > Amphibia > Caudata > Salamandridae > Lissotriton > Lissotriton helveticus. The sequence continues at coordinate 83,247,450 of NC_136060.1, read as the reverse complement.
TCTTCACTGTTGTAAGCCCTGTCTCTCCCTCAGACTGACATTGGGCTACCTTATTACATTTAGTAAGTGCTAGCTCCGGATTGAGAGCAGATAGAGAAATTATTTTTACTTTCAAATTAATTGTAATTTATAATCCTCTTTAAGGTTGAAGGTAAATTTTACGTTACAAAATCTAATACTATTTTTACAAAGTTGCCATTTTCTTGTCCAAACTAACTGTGTATTTCTGCCAGTGTCCTGGGTCACATTCGTGTGAATGACACTTCTGGGGCTGTATTACATAAAGTGCCCCAGGGTGGTAATGGCGTTTGCGCCCGCTTTGTGCACTGCTAGGGTACTTTGGAATTACAGAAAGGGTCAAAGACGCTTGTGCGGCCCCTTCTGTAATGCTGATATCACTGGCGCACATAAAGCACAACCACTATCTGCAGGGCCGTTACCCATGCAATGAGGGAATCCCTTTTGACTCTGTGGCCACGCAGCATTACCGACATGGGCGCAAATGCAAAGAAGCCCTCATGAGACGCACTGATAGTGTGTCATATTAAAGGTGGCTTTCATAGTAATAGGGTGTATTTTCATTGTTTGCTCACGGCACAACTTTTTAAAGGTGCGCCTGGTGCAAACAATGAAAATGCCCATTTACCATAATATGGCCCCTGATGTGTTGTTGTGTAGTTCCTATAAAACCTATATAGGATCTGCGTGTTTAGACAACATACACTGTAGGATTGTTGTCATACAGATTCTAGACGCCCCCACCGGGTATGTTTACCTGTGTACCAGCTAGCTCACAGTAACACTAGAAACTCCTCTTACCAAGGAGAGAATAGTTCTTGGCAACTATCGAACATGACAACCCTGATCCCTCAGAACCTTGGAAACAGTATACTACTCTTTTCTGTCATCGATTTGAAAAATGCAATCTTCAGTGTTCCTATTCATCCAGATAGTAGATACTTGTTTGGTTTTATGCTGGCTGGCAGAAGCTTCTGTCAAGCTTTTCAGGGCTATACTTTGAGTAACAGTATTTACAGTGAGATTTTAATGTCTCATATGGATTGCCTTACGCTTACCACAGGTAATGTAATGATGCAGTATGTTGACGACATCCGTATTGCTTCTGATACTGAGTGGGTTGTAGTGATAGTACCGTTAAATTGTTGTTGCATTTGGCCAAACATGGACATAAAGTTTCTCTTTCCAAATTTCAGTATTGTCGACAGGAGGTAACCTATTTACCCCACCTACTGCCGAAAGAGGGTAGGAGCTTGACCCCTGAGCGCATCATTACCATTGTTAAAATGCCCATCCCACAGACTCAGAAAGATGTGCCTGCTTTTATAGGTAGTAGTATAAGAAAACAAGGGTACCCCGTAAAGCGAACCAGGGGTGGTAATGTATTTAAAGAAAACAGTGGTTCAATGGTGGCCTAAATAGGTCCTGAGAAACAAAAAGAATCACTTAGATTTGCTATTAAATTAGTAAGGGAGCAGAACATGTAGGGCAGCATGTGAAATTTTAATCATTTCATATGTATAAATATGTTCAGGTGCTCACATCAGTGGTGGGGTGCATATCGTGCCTTTAAGTGAATACAGTGAAATAGACAAAATATCACAAATACAACAAGGGGTAATCCACAGAAATATATACAATGGGGGAGATTTTCCTTGGGGGAGTCGATTACGTTCCTATCTTTGTTTACTCAAGATCATCATCAGGACAGGGGAAGCATCCTAAAATCTGTGGTGCGTCTGATGACCCTGGGCCGCACTGACAAAGGAAGAAGGTGCACTCTGGCAGAATGCACCCCAAACTGGTTTGAACTATGTCCAGGACCCTCTGCCTTCATAGGACAAAGGAATTGCTGGTATGAATCAAGGAACCTGCCAAGAAGAAGAGCTGGAGGAGCTGCCAAGATGAGGACTGCCCCTTCGCTGTCTTGCTTTGTTGGGTTGGCCTGCAGCTTATGCTTCTGCCTTGGGCGGTGAAAGGACTGGACTGAACTTTCTCTACTTGGTCTGAGTATCTCCAAGGGCCTGAAACTGAGCTGGCCTCCTGTTAAGAAGTCTCAGGGACTGCAAAGACTTCACCACCCTCTGGGTACTGCTCCTGGAACCGCTGTTTCAGTTGCCACAGAGAAGAGGGAACCGGGACCGACTCATCCAACTCTGTTGCTGGCCTTGTGTCCTTAAGGCACCTCACGCCTTGGTCTCACCGATGCCGTCTGCACGATTGTCACTGAGCCGCTGCCAGCTCCGCATCGGGAGGACACCGTGCCCTGCCCCTCTTCCACTTTGCACCGTAACTGGTACGGACGCCACGACCGGTTCTGTCACCTGCACTGCAACCTGCCAGCACCACATCAAGCACCTTCTCACCCTGCACCGCAAGCCTTGGTCTCACCGACGCCTTCTGGATGATCGTCACCGAGCCACTGCTCGCACCGCATCGAGGGCCACCGCACCGTGCACCGCTTCCACTTTGTCTCGCAACCGCCACGTATGCCAAGACTGACTCACAAAGCCGTGTGAGCAGCACTAAGAAAGGTACTGTTAACAAGTCTGTCCCGCTGTTGCTGGCCCATACCGATGCAGTCAGCTGTAACTGCGACAATCTGTTGTTTTCAGCATCGCTGTAGGCTCGGTCCAAGCTAACGACTCGTACAAACTGTGTTTTCAATGTATTTTTACAATTTACAGACATCTTGCGAATTAAGTATTTCTAAAGTACTGTATTGTGGATTTTTATCCTATTTTGCCTTGTTTTAATTATATAAAAATATTGGATATTTTTCTAAACTGGTGTGGTGTCCGTTTGTAGTGCTTACACTGTATTACTGTTGGTTATGTGCAAATGCTTTACACACTGCCTCTGAGATAAGCCTGACTGCTCGTTCCAAGCTACCAAGGGGGTGAGCAGGGGTTATTTTAGGAGGGTAACTCTCTTATCCTGACTAGAGTGTTAGTTTCTGCCTAGCTTTGGTACACACCTTAGACAACCAGAAATCCCATTTCTAACAGTCCATGGGATGGCTGTCTGCGTGCTTTCTGTTTTAACACAAAAATTTGGAGATAAGCAACGTCCATGTGCTTATTTCTCTGCTGTTCTTGACCCTGTTGCAAGAGCCCTCTGAAGCGGTCTAAGAGCGATTGCAGCTATGGCCGTCTTGATAAGACAATCGGCTGGACTCGTACTTGATATTGATCTCACAGTCATGGTACCACACACTAAGAAACAACACCTCACCAGTGCACGTCTGACTTGCTATGAACTAACATTGTTCTCTAACCACATTACCATTAAAAGATGTGCCACTCTGAATGTGGCCACGTTACTGCCCCTCCCTTCTGAGAGTGATGAGACAGATAAACATGATTGTAACTTCCGGATGGAAGAATAGACGAAAGGATTGGAAGACTTGACCGATGTTCCCTTATCTGACCCACAAGGGGAACTATATGTCGATGGCTCTTGTTTTAAATTGCCAGATGGTATTACAACTGCTGCTTATGCTATTACCACGCTGTGTACAGTAGTTGAGACATCACATGACCTTTACCAGTCAGCCCAAGCTGCTGAGCGCGTGGTCTTGATACAAGCTTGCGAATGAAGTGACGGACTGCTTGTCAATATTTATACTGACAGCTAGGATACCTTCAGAGTATTACATAACTTCAGAGGACTTTGGGCTGAGAGAGGGTTTCTTACTTTGCATGCCACTAAGTTTCAGCATGGGCACCTTGTATTGAGGCTTTTGTCTGCTTTGACACTCCCTAGGAAATTTTCCATGGTAAAGTATAGTGCCCATTGGAAAGTTACTGATGATGTGGGTAGGGGTAATGCATTTGCAGATCAGACAGCTTAAAAAACAGCCCGGACTAAAATGAAAAGAATGTTTGTAGTAGGTCCCGCTAGATGGGTGCCTGAAGTTACCATGTTTGAGGATACACTTGAGTATGTGAAAGAGATACAAAGTGAGGCCACAACAGAGGAATGAGTAGTGTGGCAAGAAAGTACAGCACAATTGAACGATGAGGGATGTTGGATTGATGTCAGGGAAGCAGAGATGGATGTTGTCAGATGCAAATGGTCTTCGTGTAGTCACAATGGCCCATAGCCTAGCCCATTTCAGTGCTGAGGGTATTTTCAAGTTATTAGACCGTGTATGTCAGAATGATAACATTTCGAAAACAGCTGCACATTTAGTGAACTACTGCATGGTGTGCATGATGCACAATCCTCAAAAAGGTACCCCTACACCATCCAGTAATTTTGCACCACCCACTTTTCCTTTTGAGGTCCTTCAAATGGATTACATAGAACTGGATAGATGCAATAATTTGAAGTATTTTTGGTGGTTGTTTGTGCATTCAGTAAATGGGTTGAGGCTTATCCTACTAAAGTCTATACAGCCATTACGACTGCCAAGGTACTCCTGAATGAGTTCTTTCCTCGTTTCGGCTTGCCCCGATTGATCTGGAGTGATAACAGAAGTCATTTCAATGCCAAAGTGATTCAATTAATTTGTGGTAGTTTGAGTATCAAGCAGAAGTTCCATGCTGCCAATCATCCACAGTCAGCAGGTTTGGTTGAGAAGTAAAATGGTACTCTCAAAATTAAATTGTCAAAGATTCAGGAGACAACAGGGTTACAGTGGCCAAATGTTCTACCATTACCTCTTTTGTCGACAAGAGCAACATCACATTCTAGGACAGGACTTTCACTGTACAAGGTCGTGTTTGGACGCCCGACAAATGCCTGGGGCCTCCCACACTCTCGACGGTTTTCCGATATTGAGTATCCATTGTTGATGGACTATCTCTTCCAGCTAACTGAATGTTCTATTCACCAACAGGTCTGGAAAACCCTGCCAGGAACACGATATTCAGCCTGGTGACCTTGGGTCGGTGAAACATTTCCAGTGGAAGAAGAGTTTGGAGGCACAGTGGAACGGACCAGAACATGTCCTCCTATCTACATGCACAGCTGTTCAAATCGACAGCCGAAAGAACTGGGTGCATGCGACTCACTGTCTGAGGGTACCTATATCTTTTCCCTATGATGAATGGGTGAAGAATGTCAAAGGGGACTCCGAGTGTGAGACAGTGCCTCGAATCGTACCCTTTAGCGACGCTAGGCTGAACTGGACAAAAACAGATGAGGAAAACGATGAAGTAATGAATGCAACAGTTCCTCCGAAAATATGAGCTATTCAGGAGCCCCTTTTTGTTGATCCTTCTGTGCCTGGAGCTGCAAGGTACAATTTGCGCCCTCGGCTGAGGAACAGTGCACCGAAGGAGAAGTCAGAATAGTTAGGGATAGCGTGTGTACTTTAGGTGTACTTGTCTATAGTACCAACTGAGTTAGTTTAGGGTGAGGTGTGATTTGTGCACTGTTTGAACATTGGACAGTATAGATCGAAAGTATCCCCTTGCGGTACATTACCCTGGTCGATGTGGGAACCCAAGCTTAGGACAGAGCAAGCTCCACCGCCGGTGCTCAAGAGCACCAAGGTTTTGATGGACAATAGGAGCCTGTACGAGTGAGGCTCTGATGGACACTGGGAACTTATATATTTTTTTTGCTTGCATTTTGCCCCCTTGCTTCATCATTTGCTAGGCATCCCTTTGGCAGAATGGTTGCTGATGAAGAGAAGCCAGTGGTTCCCTTTGTTCACACACGTATAATTTGGTCTACCAAGAAAAAGATATTTTGTGTTATTCTTGTGATTCTGCTGCTATTGATTCTAGGTGGGGTGTCCTGGGTTTTAGAACATGATCAGGATGAGCTGTCATGTACTAAGAATGAGGTTTTTTCTCAAGTCCTTACAAAAAGGACAGCTCCGAGAAATGTTTTTCTAAACACACATAAAAGATTTTTGGGAGAAGGTACAGCTTGTTATCCTTCTGTATGTGTTACAAGTTTGTGGAAAAGTAAATTTTGCCATGTTGTATGTGCCTACGTGTTCCCCATGTTATGTTATATGTGCATGATCGATATGCATGTATCCTCTTCTGATCGATTAAAGACGCAATTATAGTTGTGTCCATCTCTAGTATGCCAGTTTCTAGTCCTCGTGAATACAACGAATATTAGGCCTATGTAAAGCTACGTTGGCACATTTTACAGTGTGCACGTTAATTCATTGAATTGTCCCCGTTTCTAGGCCTCAAAAGGGCCCGGACTCAGATTCAGCTCCTGTCTCCTGAACCCTCTCCGAGGAGCGATACAGCCCCCACCTGTATCCCTGACCCTTAGCTTACTTCTTGCCACGCAGTGCCCGGCTCGGCCTGGCTCTGCCTCCCAGTCTGCCAAGAGTATGTTATGTTTCTAGTTATCAGTCCAGCCCTCCTTCTCTGCATTCCTAAGCTACTGAATCGCATCAATAGTTTCCGTCATGGTCTAGCCTTTATGTCTCCATGTAAGAGAAATACTGTATTAATATTCATAGAATATTCCTCGCACACGAACTACATGTAGAATAATGCATGCACCAGTCTTAGCGTCTGTTAGCCTTTGCCCTGATAACTTTTGGATTCTATCAACATGTACTCTAAACACCAGATACCAGATAAGCCTGGGTACATGTCGCTCTGACACTCCAGACTCTAGTCTCCTCTTCTAGCGCAGAAGTCATAGCCCCCAGTTCTCCCTGGTAACACGTCATTGTCAGTTTGCGCGCACCACTAGGTTAAAGGTCCCAGCTGCTCAGGTAGCCCCCTCCATGTTTCCGCCCCATTTATGACATATTCTGTTACGTTTACATCACATGTCTATGTATACGCCCTGTACACGCCTCTTGTTACACCCACTTTATGCCTTATCTTTCGCGACTGCTACAAACCCCGCCTACTGCTACGCCTACTATATTGAATGTAATGTATTCTGTTTAACTATAAATATTGTGCACTGTTATTAAAAGTTAGCCTATTCCTGCCCCCGGCAGCTGCCATCCTATTCCCGTACAAGCTGTCCTGTTCCTGTCCTTTATGCTTGATTAAAGCCTGTCAACTCCAGCTACCTCGAATCTTGACTCTTATTTATTGAGCTACCTGTTTATTGATTATAGTCAAAAATAGATCCGGTAATTAATTATTTATTTACCACATAATGGCGCCCGAATAGGGACTTGCCCTTTCCCCACGCGCCGGAGAAGCCACGCAGGCCCCCTGATCCTCTGCAGCCGTGACGGAACCATACCGGCCACGTGCAGATATTTCTGCTTCAAGTATCCCTCAGGCCCACGGAGGAGACGGAGGTTGCGGTCCAGCATCCAGACGAGGCGGTGGAGGAACGCGGCGAGTCCCGACCAGAGCCCAAGCCGAGAGTCCAAGGTCCGAGGTATCCAGAGGCCCACCTGTAACTGAAGTCCGAAGTTCGTCCGTCCGTCGTCGTAGCAGTCCAGTCCAGTCCGAGGCTTTCCGTTCTTGCTGCCCGGTGAGTACCGTTGCTGGGGTAGTATCTAGACAGGGTCAATTAATTTGTCTCTGGTCCGTGGGTTTGGGTACACAGATCCAACACGAAGTGTCCACCTAGGTGGATGCGGGTCCTGACGTGTCTCTTTATGAGACCGGTAAGTTTTGTACTGTTTTAGCAGTGCATCTAGTCATTCCAGTAAGTTCTGTTCTCGAGAAATTCATGTGTTTCTGTTCTCAGTATTCCAGGTAGTATTCTGTTCGAACTGTTATTTTAAATGTTATTTCATGTGTTTTCAATGTCGTGGTATGAGTGATCTGTTTCCAAGTTATTATTGTGTTTATCGTGTATTGTATTGTGTCCAGATTCCAGTCTAAGTCATGCCTCTGTTCTCGAAATTACGTCAGTTAAAAACCAGAAAAGGTCTGCTCGAAGAAGCAGTTCCTGTCCCGCCTAGGGACAGTCCAGGTCATTTTATGTATCATAAGCATGGCATAAGTGCCATATTATATCTAGACTTATGGGTCGAGTATACTAAAGATCTAGAAGAGAAATATAGATGGCCTGTATCAGGTACATGGGATGCCGAATGCATCATGCGAGTAGAAGAAGCATTATGGAAAAAAAAAGCCAGACAGTCCCAGAAAGATGCCATCGAGTTATGGCGCAAAGAATCTCATAAAAGAACAGAAAAAGAAATCAGAAAAACAGAGTTAAGTAGGGAATCCTCAGAAAGAGCCCAAGAAAGGGAATTAATCGAAATAGGTGAACGAGTTAAAACCGAACAGTCAGACAGACAGAGAAATGCCCTTATTAAGGGTATGTATCCTCTTCTTGCCGAGGGCTTGCCAAAAGCAACCCCGGAAGCATCCAGTAATTTTCCGCCGCCATTAGTTCCGATTAAGCTACGTCACAAACTGACCGCAGCTGATATTTTCCTCTCGTCCTACTTGGACGACACAGTCCCCGAATATGCTAATCCTGTTCCGCCAGCTCCCGTAAATAATGTAATTCCTGTTCCTCCAGTCGCTGGCCCCGTGGGTCCAGTTAATGTTACAGCACCTGTTACAGTTCCCCCGGTCCAGCCTACAGTACAAGTACCCGCTACATCGGTCACTCTGCCAGCACGAAGAGTGTCAGTCGACGATTCCAGTTTAGGGGCCGCAGGGGGAGGTCCTCCTGGTACCCCGCCGCCACACAAACGTGTAACGTTAGTCGAGTTACATGAACGTGCGTTACAGCGTACGCCCAAACATCAGTCCGTTGCAGATATCAGACGAGCTCTTACCGAATGCCGTTATGATCCAGTCCCAGGCGATGATAATATGGTTATATATTCATTGCTTGTAAGACGGGTGACCGAGTATTTGGACACCCTACCGAATATGAAAGAAGATCTAGACAGAATATATCGTTTCATCCGTACAGGAGAAGATCCAGAAAGTATTGGCGAAATCATGTCTCTAAGGAAAGCTGAGACCCAGCTCATGCTATTAAAGTTTTTAATTAATTGTTTAATAAGGGAACAAGATTGTCCGACTAAAGATCCGATCGAAATGAGAATCCTGACAAAGTGGAGTGATCATATAGCCGAGGGAAGACACAAGACACTAGCTAGTATAGAGAGTATGTACAAGAAAATCCGTAGGGAAATCACAAAGTTACACGAGAAACGCAAAGCAGTACAGGTGTCTGAGAAAGAAGACGACTCTCCTACCGAAGAGGTAGACGACGAGAATCCCACCAGAATAGCGTATGTAGGTAGAACTAGACTTCCCGACCGACATTCACGCCTAGAACACAAGAAAGTTTTTCATCCTCCAGCACCAGAACAAGGTTCTCTTGAGCAAGTATTTCAAGCTACCGATCACATTCTGAAATCACGAATCGGTTATAGTGAACTTAGTACCATGCATGAACAAGAACTAGTCCGATCAGCAGTCCGATGGGCTACTGATTCTACCACTTTCCAGACGAAATAGTGGCACAAATGTTTCTGAAACTGCCCCCAGCCGAGCAGCGACTGGTGGGTATGTATATGATCCAGCACCTCATCACACTGTATGAGGATCAGCATTCTGATCCAGGTCCGTTACATGATGTTCTGAACGAGTTACTCCAATATAGATGGAGAGGTTTAGGTACCGATTTAATTAGTATCATTCTAGAACAGCGCCACAAATATAGAACGTTTCTGAATCCGCATTTTGTTCATGTCTCACCTCCAGAAAGTAAATCATTTTACATAGATAGACAGCATCCGTTACGAGAAGTACACCCAGTTAGGACAGCGGGTGGTGAAATGCAACGAGTATTTGTTTACACCCCAATCACCAAGATGGAACTCTTAGAGATGAAGAAATTAATTCCCTGTCACGACAAAGATCCAGCAGGGTTCCATCGAGAATTAAAAGACATGCTCCGTATGGGAGAATACACGTATCCAGACATCATTAAAATGCTAAAGGTCCTGTTGCCCGCAGGGGTATATGAAAAACTCAAGGAAAAAGAATGGGAGGTGGGAGAGAAAAAGATAGATTGGACAGCTCTAGAAGCTGAAGATAAAATACGAGTACCAGGTACCGGTCTTGGGGACAAATGTAAAGAATTGCCCGAGTTATTGATACAAGTTTTGCCAAGGTTACTAGCCACGAAAAAGGAAGATTGGGATGCAATCTCAGCATGTAAACAGAAACAGGATGAAGACACTAGTGATTTTTATTCTAGATTTGAAAAATGTTTTATTATAAACAGTGGTTTGAAGACAAGTAGCGAGTCATACCCTCATCTTTTTGTTACTAAATTAGTCGAGAATTCAAGTCCACAAGTTAAAAATCGAGTTTTGAAAGTCGAAAGTACCTGGCAAGCTAGTACCCCGTCCCAAATGCTTCAAGTGCTCCAGTATCACCAGAACAGAATCAGGGAAGAGCAAGAACACGAAAGGAGACGTATGAAAGATACGAAAATGAAAGTATTAGTTGCACAATCTGTTCCACAAGACAGTCAGAAGAGGGGTCCGAATCAAGCCAGTCATTCTGCAGCTCCCGTTAAAGGGACATGCAATTATTGTAAACAGCCAGGTCATTTTATAAACGAGTGTGCAGTTCTGAAACACAACATAGCAACTGGTAAAACTAAAGAAAGACCACGTCCGCCTAGACAAGAACAAGTTTCACAGACTTCTCAGTCACCACAGAATGCACAACAGACAGTTCCAGCACCGCAGCCTATCGCTGCAACACAGCATGTTACACAGCAGATGTACCAGTATGCCCAGACAGAGTATCCAGAGTATCAACAGTATTCATGAAACAGCCTAGAGAGGGAGGTAGGCTTGCCTCTCATCGAGATACCTGTAGATCAAGAGGGTCCCTATGTACACAGTCAAGTATTAGGGAAAGACAGAAAGTTTCTGATTGATACAGGGGCAAGTAGGACTACTATCAGTCATGACGAGGTTCCAGGGGCTCCGCTCTCAGGCTCTAAAAATGTTTCCCTTGGATTTTCAGGAAAACCGATTGTTAATGAGATTTCAAAACCAGTTTCCCTAGAAGTTGGTCCATTGTCCCGAACTACTGATTTGTTACTTACGAAGTCATGTCCAGAAAATTTGTTAGGCATTAAAACATTAAAAGAATTAGGTGCAGTAATTTGCTGCTCCCCAGAAGGAATCCGATTGTTTTTAAGAGACTTTAAAGGTCACTATGTATTACGCGATTTTGATCCAAGGTTACTAAATGTACCGCAGCATTTATGGGCGCAAGGTCCAACTGATGTAGGTTTTATGCAAATCACACCCCATCGTGTGACTCTCAAGCAAGGTATAGTCTTGCCACGAATCAGACAGTACAGATTGCCACCTGAGGCTGTAGCAGCCTTATCCAAAATTATTGACGAGCTTATTGCTCAGGGAGTGGTTGTAGAAACTAACTCCAATGTATGTAATTCTCCTATCATTCCAGTCATGAAACGTACTGATCCAAATGCACCTCCAGTATATCGATTAGTGATTGACCTTCGAGAACTTAATAAATGTATCATACCCCAGTATCCAGTAGTCCCAGATATTTCATCCCTATTGACAGCCATTGATTCTGAAGCTACATTTTTTACTGTCATCGACCTCAAGAATGCATTTTTCAGTGTCCCGATTCATCCAGACAGCCAGTACCTTTTTGGTTTTTGTTTAAATGGAAGGAGCTATAAATTCACACGAGCTCCTCAAGGTTTCACATAAAGTCCTAGTATTTACAGTCAAGCACTTAAGAGACAACTAGACAATATTCACATGCCAACTGACACTGCCCTGCTCCAGTATGTCGATGATCTACTGATCACAGCCCGTTCTGAACGTGACTGCGAGCGAGCGTCACTTACAGTTCTGTATTTCTTAGCCGAGATGGGGCACAAGGTGTCCCCTTCCAAATTACAATTCTGTGTCCAGCAAGTGATCTACTTAGGCCACTTACTGTCCAAGTGGGGTAGGCAGTTGACACCAGACCGTATCCAGTTAATAGCGAGTCTTCCACAGCCCAAGACACAGAAGGAGGTACGAGCTTTTATTGGCCTCACTTCTTACTGCAGACAATGGATTCCTCAGTATGCATTTCTAGCTAAGCCACTGATACAGTTAACGACACAGGAGGCAGCCGTATCGACTGTCCTCCCTTGGACCCAGGAACATACTCTTGTTTTTAATGAATTAAAGAAAGCCTTATGCCAAGCACCTGTTCTAGCTACACCGAACTACAGTAAGCCTTTTACACTTTTTGTCACAGAACGTGATGGTACTGCATTATCTGTTCTCACACAAGATCAAGCAGGACAATACAAGCCCTGTGCTTATTATTCTAGCACATTAGATCCAGTAGCCCAGGCCCTGCCTGCGTGCCTCAAGTCAGTTGCAGCCACAGCTCTAGCAATCAGGCAGAGTGATTCCATAGTATTAGGACACTCCCTGACAGTACAAGTTCCACATTCCGTGGAAGTTCTTTTAAACCGAACACAGACTCAGCACTTGACAATTGCACGTTTAACAGGTTATGAACTGACACTGTTCCAGCCTCACATAGAAATCAGACGCTGCAACATTCTAAATCCTGCTACACTGTTACCGTCAGTTACTTCAAATCCTGCCACACATGACTGTGTGGAAGTAGTTAACACTATGACAAAGCCAAGACAAGACCTGACAGATATTCCATTACCTAACCCCGACCTGACACTTTATGTGGATGGTTCATGTATGAGAGCAAGTACAGGAGAACTAGTAGCCGCGTATGCAGTGACTACTGAAACTGAAGTTATAGAAACACACCGTATTGACACCCTGTCTGCTCAAGCAGCAGAGCTTGTCGCTCTGACCCAAGCCTGCATACGTGCCAAGAACCTGAAAGTAAACATATATACAGATTCACGTTATGCATTCGGAGTTGTACACGACTTCGGAGTGCTCTGGCAGGAGAGAGGTTTCATGACTTCTCATGGAACCAAGATTCAGCATGGTCTCCTCATTCAATCTCTGTTAGATGCAATACATTTACCGACAGCTATTGCTATCATGAAGTGCAAGGCACATACGAAAGTTACTGATATCATTTCCCAAGGTAACGATCTAGCAGATCGAACAGCCAAGCTTACAGCTCAGACTCCAGACATTCCAGTTAACACGACACTGACACTCACTCCAGACCCGACTACTTGTATGACAGTTAAGGATCCTACACAAGATGTCATAGACATACAGTTGCATGCTACTCCCGAAGAAATTAAGAAATGGTCCGAACAAGGAGGGGTCCAGACAGATCAGGGATGGGTGACGAAGGGAAAAGCCACATGGTTTCTCCCCGACTCTATGGTTCAAGTCATTATTAATACCGCACATAGTCCAGCACATCTAGGAGAAAAAGCTATGTTAGACAGTATACAGAACCTCTGGTTCAACAAGCACTTGCGAGCTGCAGCCAAGCAGAAAGGCCGTACCTGTATGATATGTTGCCAGTTCAATCCAGGTAAAAGTGTCCCGGTGGAACAAGGTGGATTCCAGCCTCCTGACCACCCTTTTGAAGTCCTCCAGATGGATTACATTCAGATGGAGCGATGTCGAGGTTTCAAGTATGTCCTCGTAGTTGTATGCGCTTTGTCCAGGTGGACAGAAGCATATCCAGTTCCAGATTATACAGCCGCGACCACTGCCAAGCAGTTGGTTCGTGAATTCTTTCCCCGCTATGGACTCCCTAGAGTCGTGTATTCAGATAACGGCCAGCCATTCTCATCTGAGCTCATGAAACATGTTTCCCTTCTGTTAGGGTATCAGTGGAAGTTCCATTGTGTGCGCCATCCTGAAGCAGCCGGTCTCGTAGAGAGACATAATCAGACCCTGAAAATCCGTATTGCCAAGACATGTAAAGAGAAAGGTGTAGACTGGCTAGTTGCCCTGCCAGTTGCTTTATTCTTCATGAGGATGGTTGCACATTCCAGATCAGGTCTGTCCCCTTATGAGGTCGTATTCGGCCGCCCCCCAAATATGTGGGGTACACCTAGACCCCGCAGTATTACAGATGTTTCCAGTAATATGTTGACAGATTACCTAGCTTCCTTGATGTCTGCCTCACACTCTTGTCGTTCACAGGTTGCCGCTGCATTCCCAGACAATACCGAAGTGAAACCGCATGAGGTCATTCCAGGCGACCTTGTCCTTGTAAGGAACTTTGATCGTTCAAGTCCGCTGGAGCCTCGTTGGAAAGAGCCGCGACTTGTCCTCCTGACCACCCGCACGGCCGTGAAGTTGGAAGGCCGCAAGGGGTGGGTCCATCTGTCCCATATAAAGAAATTTCATGGACTACCAGACAAGACATTTTCTAAGGACTGTTCCATTTCTAAAGACTGCCTGAAACCAGACTTTGATCTGAATCCTGAACTGAAAGTTCCTCTGTTAGAGAAAACTCCGCAACAGGAGTATAAGTTAAAGCTCCGGTCTAGTAAAATAAGTCAGCCAGTTTAATTGTCTAAGTCCCTCTCGGGTGAAACGGTTAGACAGGTATCTGACATGTATGAGATAGACCCCCATAGTGAGAGAGTTAGTCAAAACTCTATACGATGTATCGTTTTTCTAAGTTTCTTATTGTTTTTAAGTTTGATGGTTACCTGCACAAGTTATGCATTACATTTATGTTTTCCAAGTTCACATGTAAATAAGTTTTCTAATGCTGCAGTAGAGCACACATTTAGTGATCTGCCTCCTCACGAGCTATCTTATCGTCTTGCTATGAGAAATAATACATTTATCAGAATGTTACACTATTCACACCAGACCAGCAATGCCACTAATTGTTGGGTGTGTGGTCGACTTCCCCCTTTCCAGACACCGAAGGGAGTTCTGCCACTCTTTCCTTATCCGTTTTCACATAATGGTTCGTGTGGAGCATGGTCCACGTTAACGTCATCTTCCAATGATATGTCCCTTCTGAATAGAACATGTTTTCCAGACAAGCAAGGTCTCTCCCATAGAACAGGGTTAGATCTAGAAAATGAAGTTTATAATTTAGGTAATTATTCTTCGAATTTTATGGTCCTGAATGTTCAGTCTGATACTACTCCAGACTTACCTGCTATTTCAGTACTACCAGTCAAAGGCGAATTATGTGTCAGAAAGAATGGTTCCGCCCATGTAGGACATAGTGATTGTACTACTATTGTCGAGTATAGTGACAGTGGGAAATCTCTTTTCAAAGCCTCACGTCATTCTTATTTTGTTTGTGGTCAGACCGCATATGTTCGTCTGCCCCTCGATTGGGAAGGAACATGTTACATTGCCTTCCTACTGCCACCAGTTTTTCTAGCCCCATCTGATTATCACAGAAACACACATCTAGTACACGTCAGACATAAAAGGGAGATCGAGTCCCCAATTGTCGATCAAACTGAAACTACTCTAGAACAGTATCAAGACTTTAATAAAGGTTTCTTCTTCTTTATAGGCCCTGTCCAGAATAGTAAGTTAATCCGTAGATTAACCAGAACCCTTGAAGCAGTAGTGAATGAGACTACTTCTGCTCTAGGTAACTTAACTGAAGAGCAATCTGCTATGAGATTTGTCGTGCTCCAAAATCGTCTCGTTCTTGACGTCATACTGGCCGATAGAGGAGGAGCATGTAGAGTCATCGGATCTAGTTGCTGCATTTTCATTCCTAATAACGCACCGTCTGTTTATTCAGCTATAACCAGACTTCATAAAATTGCCCATCAGTTACACCAGAATCCAGGCACCTGGACATGGTCCGGTTGGCTCTGGAGTATCATATCTGCCTGGGGATGGAAAGTATTGTCATTTCTAGGTATTGCAGTAATGATCATATTCAGTTGCTGCCTCTGTATACAATGTGGCCCTGCGATTTGCGGCATTTTTGCTACCTCTTGTATTCCTAGTCCTAAATCCCGTTCCAAGACAATTCGAGACGAGCAAATGATGCTATATGAACTGATAGATGGTATCATGAATATAGATGTTTCCTGATGGAAACGTAGGGCACAAGGAGGGAATGTGGAAAAGTAAATTTTGCCATGTTGTATGTGCCTACGTGTTCCCCATGTTATGTTATATGTGCATGATCGATATGCATGTATCCTCTTCTGATCGATTAAAGACGCAATTATAGTTGTGTCCATCTCTAGTATGCCAGTTTCTAGTCCTCGTGAATACAACGAATATTAGGCCTATGTAAAGCTACGTTGCCACATTTTACAGTGTGCACGTTAATTCATTGAATTGTCCCCGTTTCTAGGCCTCAAAAGGGCCCGGACTCAGATTCAGCTCCTGTCTCCTGAATCCTCTCCCAGGAGCGATACAGCCCCCACCTGTATCCCTGACCCTTAGCTTACTTCTTGCCACGCAGTGCCCGGCTCGGCCTGGCTCTGCCTCCCAGTCTGCCAAGAGTATGTTATGTTTCTAGTTATCAGTCCAGCCCTCCTTCTCTGCATTCCTAAGCTACTGAATCGCATCAATAGTTTCCGTCATGGTCTAGCCTTTATGTCTCCATGTAAGAGAAATACTGTATTAATATTCATAGAATATTCCTCGCACACGAACTACATGTAGAATAATGCATGCACCAGTCTTAGCGTCTGTTAGCCTTTGCCCTGATAACTTTTGGATTCTATCAACATGTACTCTAAACACCAGATACCAGATAAGCCTGGGTACATGTCGCTCTGACACTCCAGACTCTAGTCTCCTCTTCTAGCGCAGAAGTCATAGCCCCCAGTTCTCCCTGGTAACACGTCATTGTCAGTTTGCGCGCACCACTAGGTTAAAGGTCCCAGCTGCTCAGGTAGCCCCCTCCATGTTTCCGCCCCATTTATGACATATTCTGTTACGTTTACATCACATGTCTATGTATACGCCCTGTACACGCCTCTTGTTACACCCACTTTATGCCTTATCTTTCGCGACTGCTACAAACCCCGCCTACTGCTACGCCTACTATATTGAATGTAATGTATTCTGTTTAACTATAAATATTGTGCACTGTTATTAAAAGTTAGCCTATTCCTGCCCCCGGCAGCTGCCATCCTATTCCCGTACAGGCTGTCCTGTTCCTGTCCTTTATGCTTGATTAAAGCCTGTCAACTCCAGCTACCTCGAATCTTGACTCTTATTTATTGAGCTACCTGTTTATTGATTATAGTCAAAAATAGATCCGGTAATTAATTATTTATTTACCACAAGTTTATGGACTGCTTATCCATTGTCACTTGTCAATTATACGTATACCTGCCCAGCCCAATTCATAGAGGTAAGGGGTGAGTTTAGTATGGGTTATACTGGCCCTTGTTTCTATTACATGAAGCCAAGAGGAAGGGGATATCCAGGGTGTGACAATAATACGTATTGTGATAATGTGTTTATTAATGAACCGAACGGAACTTTAGTGGGCTGGCACTACCAAGATTTACCAGTCACCCAGAAAGCTGGTTATTATCCTGCCAGTTGTACGATAATAAATAGTACTGACACATTTCTGTATATTAATTGTTCTGGGATAGTGTTGTTCCAAAATACGATGTCTTTAGCGAAAAATTATGGACCCGAGCACCTTTGGAATGAATGCCAGATATGCTCCAGTAGGTTATGAAGGACCACTTTATGCACACCCAGGATTTTATTTCTTGTCTAATGGTATGTACTCATATATTTCTTTTTTTTTTTTCTTTTTTTTTTTCTTTTTTTTATTGAACTCAATCCAGACAGGTACATCACAGAACAATGAAAAGAAAGAGAAGAAAGCATATTAAAAAGAATACAAGATGAAACGTAAACCATCATAATTATAAACCTAAACATAATGATACTCATATGCGTATTAAAGATTTCTCCTTGATAGAAAAGAAGGAACAATAAAATAATAGAATAAAACGACATTAGGTACAATAGGTAATACAAGACCTTGATTCATCGGAGATTTCCACCAATAATTCCCAAAATATATTATATTATATCAAATAACAAGAATTTTTGCGATAATACCCTATTACATATATTGTTGTTTATATGTTACCTTCCGTCCCATCAAGGTAAATCTAATTAAATGTATTTAATCCTATTTTCCAGCTCAACACTGGAGACCAAATTGATTCTCCCATTCTTTTCCATTTAAGCCCTCTTGTAGAATATATTGCTCTCTCGAAGCTGAAAACAGCTAAAAAACGGGCCAGCCACATCTGGAAGCTTGGTGGTTCAGTTTCTTTCCAGCGGGCCGACAAAATAATTCTAAGTACCGCCGTACCTATAAATAATAAATTTTGCTCGTTCTTTGATAGAGCGATCGATGAATGGCACAGATGATGTTGCTCTAGGCATTGTGCTCCCTCTAGGTGTGCCATGCAAGTACAGTAAGCCAAGTGTAAGGTGGGTAAAAAGAACATTGACTGCAGAGTTCTGTGATGGACGGAACAGATAAGGAAGTCAATAACAATAGTAATGGTATTACCTTTGGATATATTCTCTCTTCCATTATTACCTTTGGTGGTACCGCTATAGCCAGGGGTGAAAGAGCTAGAGAATATTTTTGATGTAAGGTGCAGATACTGTCTAACTCTACTGTAGCAGCTTTATGTGACATCACCATTCAACTGGAAAGTATGTGAATATATTCTGAGGACACTAGACATGCAGTTGATTTTATCTTGGCTAAGAGTATTGGTGTGTGTGCAGTAGTAGGATACCAGTGTGTAGTCCGAATCACCAATACGGAAAATAATATTACCCAACACATTTTAGACATCCTAGAAAATGTTGAGGGAATGGAAAGTGGAAATTGGAGTTGGTCACTCTATGATTGGTTCCTTAAAAAAAGTGATTTTTTTGTGGTGATTTTGATCTCTTGCTGTGTCTTGGTTCAGTGTCTCCCCTTTTTTTGCTCTTATTGTACCACCCTTCTCTCTCCCTAGAAAGTATTGATTAATGATACTAATGCAACATCATGATTCAGAAGGAAGTCAAAGACCTCATGCAAATAGATGAGGGTATTTTTGAGACTTCCTCCCTCCTTACTGTTTCCCTCCCTGATGTTGAAGGTATGGAATGCTCTAAGAGCAGTTCACTTATGACTTATTGAATTATGTGTATTTTGCTATTATACAAAATGTTTAGCTCATGTTAAAAAAGGAGAGTCTGTTAGAATATAGAAAATATGCTTTCGCATTGTCTTACGTAAATTATCATTCGCAGCACCATTTTGTGTATGGGCGCCATTTTGAGGCATGATCAAAACTAAAACTTTGCTATTTCTGAGAAAATGGCTTCTTCTAAGTTATGTTTCTCCACACTTCTGCTAAACTAATGAATACACCGTTCTTATTAGTGCATACCTTTCCCTTTAGATAGCGGCCTTTTCCCACTTGTCTAGTGGTGGGCACAGGCAGAATGGCCTTGACTTGTAGATAATGTGTTCCCGGCTTCAGAATCAAAACTTACTCCTTTGTAATTTACTGTACAGCTGCATCTGCTTGGAAAAGTCCATGGTGGGCGTGCTTTCATTAGTTTTGAAGTGTACATATGTATTGTTATCCTTGCTGATGTCAGTTCTGAATAAACAAGTATTGGTTTGTATTCTCTACTGTCTGCCAGACACTTCATTTGATATGGAAGGATGAGAGGTGGTTGTGAGTGATCAGGTACAATATTGCAATGGATAACCCAACTTCCTAAAGATGTTAAGTCTAACCAACATGCACACAAGAAGCTCTCCTACCGCTAAGCAAAATAAAAGAAGCAGAACTTAATATTCTGGACAGATTTGCTGTATCTCCCTACAACGCAGTTACATCTAAATGGAAAAAATACAGCAAAGGTTTAATGAAAGAACATCATACACAATAAAAGTCTCAGACACTTTAGATAGTGTGGTTCTTGTATTAATTACCCGAAATGTATACAAAATTAGCAATCTCTTAAGCATTTCAGTCAAGATTATTACAGCATGTAGTACAAGACTGCACATTCAGTAAGAGATTCAAGTTCAAAGGATAGTTTCAAAAACATATCAAAGTTATGGTTATAGATTCCTACCACCATTAACCCCTTCCATGCTCATGATGGAATGGTTCCATCATGAGCACTAGTGCAAGTGTGCTCATGACGGAACCCTTCTGTCATGAGCACACTTGCAAAAAATCCCTCTGCTGTGCACAGCAGAGATATTTCCCATTTTGTTGTTGCTTTGGGAGGTGGGGAAGAGGCTCTTCAAACTCCCAAAGCATGGTTTGTGTTTTCATTGTAATGATGATCACGTGCATGGCGCTGTTGTCATTATAATCAAAACAAAACTTAAACTTAGTTTCAGTTTCACAGTTTTGGTGCTTGTGGGGCTATCTCAGCCCCAATCACTGAAACACATGGGAGAGGTATCGTTGGAAAGGGGAGAATCTCCCCTTTCCAATAGCACCCTTCTCTAGTGTATCACTGCTGGAGGATCGCCCCTGGAGGGCGATCCCCAAGCAGGGATCTACCCACTAACCACATAGGAGGGGGAGATGCCCCTTGGGCAAGGGCCTTTGTGACCCCCATAAAATATTGCCAAAAACAGTCATTATGACCCCTGGGGGGCAGATGAGGCAGTAGCCCCCAATTTGCCACCCTGTGGGGGCAGAAAGCACCCTAGATGCCAGAGATAAACTTTTTATAAGCAGAGGGCTGCCCAGAATGGGCATGGCAATGGCCCGACCTAAATAAAATGCAACAGTCTTTCTGCCCCCAGGGGGGCAGATGGGGAAATAGCCCCTTATCTGCCCCCCCTGGGCGGCAGAAAGCCCACTAGTCAACAGGGATATTTTTTTCAAATATTCTGAGTGGGGGCTGCCCACAATGGGCATGCATATGCTCCCTCCACCCCCAAAAAAACACAGTTTTTCTGCCACCCCCGGGAGGCAGATGTGGGCAGCAGCTCCTGATATGTCCCCGCGGGGGCCGAAAACTGACAAGGCACCAGCGATTTTTTATTTATTATACGTAGGGGTGGAGGCTGTCCAGAATGGGCATGCCAAAACCCTACCCCGACCCCCAAAGAATATGCCACAGTCTTTCTGCACCCCCCAGGAGGCAGATGGGGACAATAGTCCCTGATCTTTCCACCGGGGAGCAGAGAGCCCACTAGGCACCAGTGATTATGCAGGATTTTTTATAAATAGGCATGGGGGCTGCTCAGAATGGGCATCCCAATGTCCCCACCCGCCCACAAAATAGTCATAGTCTTTGTGCCCCCCTTGGGGGCATATCGGGGCAATAGCCCCCGATTTCTCCCCCTACAGGGCGACAGAAAGCCCACGAGGCACTGACTGGTTTTTCAGAATGTACCTACCTGTGGATTTTGGGTCCTAGTGCAGCTGGCACCCAAGGAAACCTAGCAAACCTATACATTTTTGAAAACTAGACATCCAGGATGGAGTGACTTGTCTGGCTCTCACCAGCAAAAGTGAGGATAATGTCTTTTTTTGCAGCTAACTTTGAGGTTTGCGTGGGATTTTGGGTAGGGAAACGTTAGGGGATCCACGCAAGCCATACCTCCCTGGACCCCGCAGGGTGTCTATTTTTCAGAAATAAGTGGGTTTGGTAGGATTCCCTAATTAGCATATGGGCCCGGTGCCAAAAACCCAGGTGCCCTCTTACAAAAGGAGGTTGTTTTGTAATAGGTAATTTTGATGTCTCCACAATATGTTTTGGGCCCTAACCTGTCGTGGGTACTTGACCCACACACACAAGTAAGGGATCATTTTTATCAGAAGTTTGGGAAATGGGTAGTGCGTGGAATTTTGTCTATCCACGCAGATTCTAGAACTTTTCATCACAGGAATGTGAGGAAAATGTGTTTTTTTACAAAGTTTGAGGTATGCAAGGGATTCTGGGTAAGAGAACCTTTTGAAAGCCAGACAAGTCACTCCATCCTGGATGTCTAGTTTTAAAAAATGTATAGGTTTGCTAAGTTTCACTAGGTGACGGTAGAGCTAGGGTTCAAAATCTACAGATAGGCACTTTGCAAAAAAAAAGGGTCAGTTGTCACAGTAAAAATGTGGTTTGTTCACGTTGAGTTTTGCCCCATTTACTGTCACGGGCACTAAGCCTACCCACACAAGTGAGGTACCATTGTTTGCGTAAGACATTGCGGATTGCGGGGTTTGGGTAATTTTGGGAATCCATACAAATTTTAGAACTTTTCATCACAAATATGAGGAAAATGTGATTTGTTTGACCAAGTTTGAGGTTTGCAAGGATTTCTGGGTAACAGAACCTGATGAGAGCCAGACAAGTGACCCCATCCTGGATTTACCTGGCTGTC
The DNA here is from genome assembly GCF_964261635.1 of Lissotriton helveticus. Classification (NCBI taxonomy): domain Eukaryota; kingdom Metazoa; phylum Chordata; class Amphibia; order Caudata; family Salamandridae; genus Lissotriton; species Lissotriton helveticus. The sequence continues at coordinate 83,225,197 of NC_136060.1, read as the reverse complement.
TAATTTTCAAAAATGTCTCAGAGGTAGCGGGAGTGGGTTATAATTTTTATCGGAAGACTTTGGGGAATGTGAGGTGGGTGGAATTGTGTGGATCCACGCAGATTCTAGCACTTTCCATCATAGAAATTTAAAGCAAATGTGTTTTTAAAAAAAAAGAATTTGAGGTTAGCAAGGGATTCTGGGTAACAGAAACTGGTGAGTGCCAGAAAATTCACCCCTTTCTGGATTCCCCTTGGTGTCTAGTTTTCAAAAATATATAGGTTTGCTAGGTTTCCCTAGGTGCCGGCAGAGCTAGGGTTCAAAACTCACAGCTAGGCACTTTGCAAAGAAAGGGTCAGTTTTCACTTTGTGTTTACGTCCATTTCCTGTTGCGGGAACTAGGCCTAACCACAGAAGTGAGGTACCGTTTTTATTGAAAGACGTTGGGAAATGCGGGTTGGGTGGAATTTTGCAGATCCACGCAGATTCCCAACCTTTCCATCACAGAAATGTGAGGAAAATGTGTTGTTTTTTTTTACAAAGTTTGAGATTTTCAAGGGATTCTGGGTAAGAGAACCTGGTGAGAGCCTTACAAGTCACCCCATCCTGGATTCCCCTGGGTATTTTTTTTTTTTAATTATAGGTTTGCTTGGTTTCCCTAGGTGTCGGCAGAGCAGGGTTCAAAATCTACAGCTAGGCAATTTGAAAAAAAAGGGTCCGTTTTCACTGTAAAAATATGGTGTGTCAACGTTGCGTTTTGCACTGTTTCCTGTTACGGGCACTAGGTCTACTCACACAAGTGAGGTCCCATTTTTAGTGGAAGACGTTGGGAATTGCGGGGTGCATGGAATTTTGTGGATCCACGCAGATTGCAGAACTTTCCATCACAGAAATTTGAGGAAACTATGGTTTTTTTTATAAAAAGGTTTGAGGTTTGCAAGGGATTCTGGGTACCAGAACCTGATGAGAGCCAAAAAGTCACCCAGCAGAGCTAAGGTTCAAAATCTAATGCTAGGCACTTTGCACAAAAAAGGGTCAGTTTCACTGTAAAAATGTGGTGTGTCCACATTGTGTTTTGCACTGTTTCCTGTCTCGGGCACTAGGCCTACCCACACAAGTGAGGTACCATTTTTATCGGAAGATGTTGGGAATTGTGGGGTGCGTGTCGTTTTGTGGATCCACGCAGATTCCAGAAGTATCCATCACAGAAATGTGAGGAAAATGTGTTGTTTTTTTACAAAATTTAAGGTTTGCAAGGAATTCTGGGTAACAGAACCTGGTGGGAGGCTGACAAGTCACCCCATACTGGATTTCCCAGGGTATCTATTTTTAAAAAATGTATAGGTTTGCCAGGTTTCCCTAGGTACTGGCAGAGCTAGAGTTCAAAATCTACAGCTAGCCACTTTGCAAAAAAAGGATAAGTTTTCACAGTAAAAAGGTGGTGTATCCACATTGCGTTCTGGACTATTTCCTGTTGCTGGTGATGGCGCGAGGATGGAAACAAAATTTTTTGTATACCCCTCGTGAAGTAATTTCTTCATAACAGTAATATGTACTAATCATGTGGTTTTAAAAATAACCAACATAAAATAGAATGCACACACAAATACACGTGGGATACTAATTTGCTTATGTAGCAAATCATAATTTACTAACTTAGGGGGTCATTAGGATGGCGGATTTCCTGCATACTCCGGGCCGGCGGAAGCCACCGCCGGCCCGGAGTATGCGGGAAATCCGCCGAGGAGGCCTGAAAGACCCACCGCCAAATCAGGATGGCTGGTGGGTCTCCCAATCCGTCCGCCGCTTTTCCACCGTGGTCGGAAGGCGACCACGGCGGAAAAGCAATAACATGGCTGGCGGTGTCTATCAGACACCGCCAGCCATATTAGGATGCAGGGTGAGTCATGCTTTTCCGCGGCGGCTTTTCCGCCGTGGAAAAGCATACGGACAGTCACTTTGGGGGCCCGTTGCGGGCCCCCTGGGTGAAGGTTGCGTGGGGGGTGCACATGGGGGGTACCTATGGTACCCCCCTGCCCTTGCGTGCACGAAGCGGCAGGCACCACGCGGTGCCTGCCGCTTTGTGCATGCAAATGCACACCTTTCGTTTTTTGCATTGCGGCGGATGCTGCTTCAAGCAGCATCCGCCGCAATGTAAAACATACAGGATGTGACCGCCAGGGTGGCGGTCACATCCTACTTGCTATGGAGGGACCGCCGCTGCCCATGCGGACGGTCCCTCAAACTCAGGGGTGGCGGACGGACGCAAGTCCGTCCGCCATCCTAATGACCCCCTTAGTGAAGTTGTTATAATAATCCTGTGTGCAAAAGTCATAATCTAATCAAATTCTGTGTGTATGTGCATTTTGTATGTCTAATTGTTGCAAAAATGATGGAGAATGGTGAGTAAACCATGCTTAGATGTAGCTGAAATTGCTAGGTAATAACTAACAGGGCTACCTTATGATGGGGGAGATAAACAGAAGGGCTATACTTCGAAAATTAATTATGTTTGTTTCTATAATAGTTCCCATTATGGCCTATGTGGCCTACAAAAAGATGGGGAGTTCAGAGACTCCGAGATTGTGATGATGTACGCATGCGCGACTGGATTCGAGAGAAGTGCAAGCAGCCTGTGCCTGTACAGCGTGGGTCAAGGTCAACGTGGCCTGGACTTTCGAGCTAGTACCAACAATTTGTATGTCCGCATCGTGAGCATGGGAAAATGATCTGAAATAACGATTTAAAGGACACAAGTGGAAAGAACTTCTGAAAGACATTTTAGGCTTTATATTTTGATTCTAACGATGACTTGGCGGAAATCTGGACAATGAGGAGATGAGGTTATGCTTATCCACCCCTTGATTCAACCAATAAGAATGAATGAGGACCCTAATAGTTTCGAATTTTAGGTAGATAAGTTAGGGAAAAAGGGTATAAAAGAGGATGTTTGGAAGTAAGAAAAAAGCTTGCTTTTTGATTTTATTTGCCATGACATGCTGTCGGTTTGACGAACTTTTGATATGGTGCAAACACTTTGAACATTTTCTGGACTTTAACTTTTGAATGGGTGCGGAGTCCTGATGTGAGGTGAACATCAAGAAAAGAATAGAGAGGTGGTTTTTGGGAACTGTTCTGTCCGTGTTCTGATGTCGGTGTCCTGAGATCTTGGTAATATATTTACAATTTATTTTCTGAATTGTTATGCTAATACATATTAATGTTTGAATTTAACTTCTCTTTCTCTCTAGGTTACTAAATGTGTAAATGATTATTAAATATAGTGAATAAAAAAAATAAGGTCATGCTAGCAGATTTAATCTCTAAATAAAAATTAAATAAATGGAGAATTAAGCTGGTTTTGTTATCCATTAGTTAACTTTTACTAGCAGATCCAGTGACAACAATGGTGGGGTGCTTTAATGTTTCTGGAAAATAAAACCATGGTAATATCGATAAACTGCAGGTTTATATAGTGTGTACATTTTAGTAAGAAATAAAATACTCCGCTAAATCCAGTAGCTCTCCTCTAGGTCTTCACCAATTCTGGGAGCAGGGTGAATGTGTGTATGAATGACTTGCGGTGTTATGGGCCCCACTGACGAGTAATCTGGGAATATTTCCCAGGGAGTATGGTGACGGTTTGCTGGTGTTTTTCTGGAGCCGCGCTGGATCACTGGCACTAGAACTATTCACACATGTTTATTTATTTATTTATTTATTTTAGTGTTTTATTCAGCGCGAACTTGACCCGTGAGGGTATCAGAGCGCTTTAAATGGTATACAAGGTCAACAAACCAACATAAAATGCAGAGAAATACAGAACTTATACAAAAGGTTGGTGGGGGCAGCGGTGTTGGATGTGGGGAAAGGGGACACACATGAATGATTACAATCATAGTTAGAAACAGTAAAAACAGCGGGCCACATATTCTTTGCGGGATAATTAGTGATCAGGGGAGGAGGCAATAGTCTTAGCTTCTTCCGGGAGCGATAGTCTTAGATTCGTCAGGCATAATGTGGTGAGTTAGGCAGGGATTAGACGAGGAATTTACCCATGAAGAAGGTTTTGGCCTCCTTCTTGAAGCATGCGAGAGAAGGGATTTTTCTGATGTCGGGTGGGAAAGAGTTTCAAATTCTTGGTGCGGCCCCAGTGAACGCCCTATTGTAGGTTCTTTTTTTCTGAAAAAAGGCAGGTTGGAGTAAAAGGTTTATGGCGGACCGGGAATTTCTGCTTCCTCCGGATACCACTAGTTACTGTGCCAGATAGGCAGGGGAGTTTATGTATAGGTTATACAAAGGAAGCCGCGCTGTTCCTCAAATGGGGGAATGCACGTGTCACACTGATGTCTGGATGCTGTTGGTCTCAGTGAGTCCTACAGTTGGGCATCCATTTTGTTGGATGTAATGCCCTCACACACCCTTTCAGGTGTCATGCTTCATCATCTGGGCTGCTCCTCGTTGGGTCGGCGGTGCAATACCCAACGGGCGACACTTCAAAGAGGGGCACTTTAGCGGAGATCTTCTATCCAACAGCGGTTTGGTGAAGTGTGGGTGTGGGGCCAATAGTGCATAGACGTGCAAGTGAGTTAAAATAAAGCTGGGAGTACCAGTTTAAAGTTTATTCTGGGGGTCTCCTGCTCTAGTTAAAATCAGAAAACTAGCCGGTACTCGATGGAATGCAATGTTTCCTACATGAGTATCAGTTAGTGTGTGATCGTAGTGGTCGACATGTTTCTCGCGTTAATGTACAGTGACTCGCGATTCTTCAGGACCTTAGGAGAAAGTCCTATGTCATAAGTAACTGTCTACGTTTAAAGGATCTATAAGAGTATCCAATGTGTTGCTCTAAAAACTCACAAAAAGAGATTGTGCTTCATGTGTGAGTTTACCTGTGTTGTGCTGGAACTACCTGGAGGGGAGAGAGAAAAGCATATCACAACAGGTACCGTTTACAGACAAAAGTGAGAGTGACTAAGTACATACCATGAGATACGCTAAACAGTGTGTAGCTAGCGTCTGAATTAAAAACAAATTAAAACCAGTGTGGACATATTTTCTCAGTGAGCAAAAGGTGGAAAGCATGCCCCTGTGGAAAAACACAACAGCATTGCAAAGGATAATCTGGTCAAAGGACTCACCTATTGTGTAAAGTATCCAGGCATCAACAGTACTCGGCGGACTGCACAACGGTTTCAAACTTCCATAGAGTATGGCTGTATGTGAGAGGAATGTGTGTTTCATTTATTGGATAAGCGCTCGATGTATTGCACTTGCTTGCAGTGTGCTCTGTGCATACAAGCTCTGTGCTGCGTGCGGTGATTACAACCCTCACATGTTTAGTCATGAATACTATTTGTGGACTGGGCTTCCACAATTCTAGATTCATGTGGCCTGCTCTAGGCTACGTGCTGCGCAGTAAGTGGTTAGTGTGTCGGGATATTACAACAAAAAGTTGGGGTGCTGCATACTCAGCATCATTTTGGTATGTGTTGGAATACTCAAACCAAACCGATGGACCTAGAATCAGTGATAGGACTAAGATATCAAAATAAGAATAAAAAATCTTCTTTCAAACACTCCGGGCAATCAAATTGTCAATTGGTGCCTGCGTTCAGTATTAACGTGTTCAAAGAGTTCTAAATGTCGGTGTAGGAATCCCCATGGACGGACAGGACATAAGGAATAATGGCGCGGGTAGTTACCTTAAATTGTCAAAGGCGCCGGGTTGGGTCCAAAAACAATCTGCCCCCTGTAACATTGTGCGGTCAAAAGAGCCCCCATGGCAGGGAGTTGTGCAGGGAGTTTCGTAAAAGCGGGTGTATCGGCTAGGTCTCCTTAGTAGAGACCGGCTGTCAGTGTGCGGCCCGCATACCATGGCAAGCACCTCGAGCCCTATCCCCAGTGTGTGAGTGAATGTTTGGTCTCATAAAGCTTCTTATATTATGCCAGAGCGGTGCGTGTGGTTAATCAGTGGATTTCCTCTGAATGGTGCCGCTACGTCACACAAACCTGTAACTGATTTCGTCTACAATTAAGAGTTCTAAAAACCTTTGTGTCGTTCTAGCTGCAATATGATCAGATGCCCTCTTTGAGCACCGTTGAATTTACTTACAGTTGTGATGCTGTGTGTCTATCCTCTCGACCTACCCACGCCGCCGGGTTCGGGAGGCACTGGATCACCGGGCTGCTGTGGATTTAGCTGGTAGGCGGTGTCAGGTGACAGGGGAGTGTGACATTCTCAGGTCACGTGATACACGGAGTGAAGGTGGCAGCCATTACTTAAAGGGTTTATCAAAGTGGATTGTTCTATCAATGGTGGTTTGTTCTATGTTTAAAAGGTGTGCATACAATTTTTCTTATGCAGAATTGTAGAGCCTTCAGAAGGTAATGTTATGTTTGGGTGCCCGAAGGTCAAGGGTGCTTCATAATGAAACACGAAGTGTTCCTCTTTAATTATGTTAGTGGGTGGTATTGGGAATCACAGTTGGTGTGAACATTGTTCATCGGTATTGATCAAGTGGTGTGGGTTAAGATTGGTATCAACATATGTTCTTGTATTGCAATGATGTAACCTGTATGTCAGGCTGGCGTTCTCAGTTCCTTCGTTTGTGGAGTCTGACCTAAAGGCACTTTCTAAATGACCCGATCCGTGTTATAACCTGGTAGGTTGGTTATGCCTGCACGGAGGGACTCAAGGCATATTATGGTACTAGGTTAGAGTTTACTAGATTGCGCTCCACGGTATATCTTCATTCAGACCAGTGCTGTCAGAGGATAAGCGGTGTATCCACCTCTGTTCTTTGTAAAATAGGTTCTGTTTAGATGTCTTTGGATCTGCTTCCAAGACCAGCCATCTCAGGGAATCAGCAGTGTGATTATGTTCTAGATAATGTTTGCACATTTTTGTTTTGCTTTTTTTACAGCGGAAGTTGCTGCGATGTTCTGAAATACGTGTCTTTATGGGGCGAGTGGTCATGCCCACATAGTACGGATCACATGGACTGATCAGGAGGTAGATGTAGTTTGCGCTATTACAATTCGTGTGTCCCCTCATCTCCCAGGTGAATGAGTCACTCAACCTGATCGTTTGGGTGTGGTTGTGAATGAGCAAGCACTGCACATCCTGCAGGGATAGTGCCCCTTAACTGCGGGTAGTTTCCGAAGCGTTGCCTGTCTGTCTTGGGTCTTTTTTTCTTTCTTTGGCCTTGTTCGATTCAAGATATCCTTGAGGTTCTTGGATTGTTTGAATGCGAACTGGGGTTGTTCAAAGTTCAGCATTCCTGTATTCAGAATCTGCCAATGCCGCTTGAGAATTTTCGTTAGTTCATTCGAAGCTAGTGGGAATGTGGTCACACACGTCATTGGTTCATCATCAACAGGACTCTCAACCTTCCATTCTAAGAGGCTATCCCTATGGTTGTTACAGGCTCTTTTGTTTGATAGAGCCACTTCCCTACATGGGTAACCTCTATCTGTCAGGTTTTTGGACAGGATTATAGATTGGGCTTTGTAATTCTCAATACTGCTGCAGTTTCTCCTAGCTCTTAAGAATTGCCCAAAGGGCAAATTCATTCTCAGTGCCTTTGGATAATGGCTTGTGAAGTGTAAAAGACTATTACAATCAGTACTCTTCCTGAAAATCATTGTTTGCAGATGACCTCCTTTAATTATGATGGTTAAGTCTAGAAAGGCTATTTGGGAGGGTGAAGCCGTTATGGTGAAGTTAAGGTATGGATTCAGTGTGTTTATCCATGTAAAGAATTATTCGTACAACTCCCTGTTGCCCTCCCAGAAGATCAGGATGTCGTCGATAAAGCATTTCCATAATCCTATGTTAGTCTGATATGGATTGGTTTGGTGAAAGATATGTTGGCCTTCGAATTCAGCCATGTAGAGGCAGGCCATACTAGGGGCAAAAGTGCACCCCATTGAAGTGCCTTGCGTTTGGTGGTAAATTGTCCCTTGAATTCAAAGTAGTTCTCTATAAGAGCTAGAGTCGTACACTCCATGACGAATGCTGGTGGTGTTGGCGACTCCCAGGTAGAGGCATTCAGAACCTCCTCAATCACCCCTAGTGTGGCCCTCTGGGGGATATTTGTGTAGGGGGCCTCCATGTCCAGGGTGATGAGGAAGTCAATTTGTTCAGTATTCTCAAACTCATCCAGCAGACGTAATACGTCCATTGTGTTTTGGATGTATGAGGGGATGTGCTTCACAAGTGGTTGCAAAAAATTATCACAGAATTGCGATAAAGGTTCAAGCACTGACTCTATCCCTGACACTATGGGGCAGGCGGGCACGGGTGTAATCTCCTTGTGTATTTTAGGCAGTACATAAAAGTATGGTACCCTTGGGTCTTTTTTGACTAGGAAGTCTGCTTCCTCTTTGCTCACCCAACCCTGGCATTCAGCTGACTCCACCAATGGCAGGGATAGGTGTATAATAGCGTCTGTTGCTCAGTTGTCTGAGGCACTCTTTGTCATACTCAGTAGTGGACATTATGATTGTTGCTCCCCTTTTATCTGCTTGTTTGACCGTGATGGTGGGGTCATTGGCCAGGGATTCTAAGGATTGCATCTCTGCCCTTGAGATATTAGTGTGACTTTTGATTCCAGTTATTTATTATTTATTTATTTATTTAAACTTATAAGGCGCACGGGTACCCGCAATGGGTTTCCCGGCGCCAAGGGACAGACTAAAGAGGGAAAGAACTGCCAAATAAACTACTAGAAAAGACTGCTCTGATCACTGCTGGAAAAGTCAGGTTTTTAAACCCCTGCGGAAGCGAAAAAGATCCGTCTCCAACTTCAGGGTCACGGGCAAGGCATTCCAAGACTTAGTGCCTAGATGAGAGAAAGAGCGGCCGCCCATCTTCACCAGCTTAAATCTAGGGACAATTAAATCGCCTTTTCCCGAGGATCTCAAACAGCGGCTAGGCTTATAAGCCCGAATGAGACCCTGTAGGTACTTCGGGGCTGAGCCCTGCTTGATCTTAAAAATGTGGCATAAGGCTTTGAATTTAATTCTACTCGTTATTCTCAGCCAATGCAGGTCACGAAGGGCTTGAAAGGCAGATGTTCTCTGAGGAACATTACGTAGAAGCCGTGCGGCCGCGTTCTGGACAACCTGAAGTTTATTCACAGTTGTTGAGTCAGCACCAAGGTAGAGGACATTACCGTAGTCCAGGCGGGAAACTACCAATGCCTGGACCATGGTCCTCTGTGTAGAGGTGGGGAGCATCCACAAGATTTTTTGAAGCCATCTTAAGGTGGCAAAACAGATAGAGGCCACCCTAACAGCCTGTTGCCGCATCGTAAGCCTTTCATCAATGAGGAATCCGAGATTGCGGACCTGAGCAACGAGTTGAGGGGCAGGGCCCATACTCTCGGGCCAATGTTGAGGACCCCATAGGTCTTTGCCCTTGCCCAGGATCACAACCTCTGTCTTATCCTCATTTACCTTGAGGAAAGTACTCTGCATCCACTCAAAAACTCGGGACAAACCCTGCTTCAAAGCCGAGATGTTATTACCTTCCATATTGGAGAGGGAGAAAATAATTTGCGTATCATGGGCGTAAGAAAATAAAGTAAGACCGGCGTCCTCCACAATAGTGGCCAGGGGTCTAACATAGATGTTAAATAATAATGGACTGAGGATAGACCCCTGAGGAACGCCGTACGCCGATGAACAAATTGTATAGGATGCTTTGGCTGAGAAAACTGGAAAAGTACGACCACTTAAAAAAGAAGCTATCCAAGCCAAAGCAGAGCCCTCAACTCCCAGGGATTGAAGAGTTGCGAGAAGGATGGAATGAGACACGGTATCGAACGCCGCACTTAAGTCCAAAAGAATAAGTGCAGATGTTTCCCCGAGATCGATACCATGCCGTAAACTCTCGGTAACTCCTAACTGTGTGGTCTCAGTGGAATGGTGCGCTCTAAAGCCAGATTGAGATGGATGCAGGTAGCCCGAACTCTCTACCAGGAGAGTCAGCTGTGAGTTGATATGCCTTTCCAAGATCTTAGAAAAAATGGGCAACAGCAAAATGGGCCTAAAGTTGGATAAATTAGAGACATCAGCTCCAACCTTTTTAAGCAGGGGAATAATCATTGCATGTTTCCACTCCTGTGGAACATGTGACTCTATCAAGGAGGAATTAAGGAGTTTCATCACAACACGACGAGAGTCCATATCAAGTTGTTTAAAGATCTTGGCCGGTAAAGGGTCGCGAGGGGAGCCAGATTTAATGCTCTCCAAGCAATGAGCAAAAGAGACATTGTCAAAAAGTGGTCAGTCAGTAAGTTTGACTACCAGGGGAGGCTGACTATTATGAACAGGCACTGCCATAGACGATAATTCCTCGTTCGAGGGTAAGGGATTCAAGGAATCATAGATGCGTTCCACCTTAGCAATAAAAAACTCTGCGATAGAATTACATTGTGCCTCATCCAAAACAGGAGGGACAGGGATAGAATCTGCACCTGTCAGTTTTTTTACCACAGAGAAAAGTGTATGGGGACAATTCTGGGCATGTGTTACGGTATTTGCAATATAGGCCGCTCTAGCCATTTTGCATTGTTTATGATAGTCTCTAAGAGCTTCCTTATAGGCCACCTTACGAGATGGAGAGTACGAGTGTCTCCATTTCCTTTCGAGAGCCTTACATTGAGACTTCATGGTTTTTAAATTTTCCGAGAACCATGCCGCAGGATGACGGTGGGGCAGAAAATGCCTAGGTACCAATGGGACAAGTTTGTCAACAGCAGCACTCAACCATTGCCGTCTTTTAGTACTGCCTGCCAGCCGCGGTCGGTAGGGGAGTACCTGCCGAGGCGGTGACGTGGGGAGGGGGAGGGGCAGGGTGGGGGTTAGTAATGTATGGATAATGGAGGTTTGCAGGTAAGTAAACATTTAAATAAATCAAACGAATTGCGTTGCGCGCACTGCATCCCCAAAGGCAATGCAGTGCGCGCAACGAAATTCGTTTGATTTATTTAAATGTTTTACTTACCTGCAAACCTCCATTATCCATACATTACTAACCCCCACCCTGCCCCTCCCCCTCCCCACGTCACCGCCCGGCAGGTACTCCCCTACTGGCCGCGGCTGCTGCCTGCTCATAGGTCAGTAATACATTTGGAACCATCCCGCTGTAGGGTGTAAATGTAGAAGGATTATGAAGGCCTGAGTCTTCAATTGGTTCGAAAGTTCTACCCTCAAAGAAGGCTTTGAGCCTGATTTTACGGAAAAAAAAAATTAGTTCACAGGTTTGTTGAAAACTGTCTACTTTGGGAGTGGGGACAAACCCAAGTCCCTTCTGGAGGACTTCTTCCTCATTTTTGGTAAGCTGGCGTCTAGATAAGTTCACTACCAGGCTTATTTCCTGTTGGTTTTGCTCCTGGTGTCCATCCCCTGTGCTGGGGATTCCTCCCACTGTACTCTCTTGTTCTGTTTGTTGCCTCTTTTTCGCCCGCGCCCTCTGCCCCAGCCTCTGCCTAAAAAAGGCTGGTTAGTACCGTGGGGGGCAAAATGAGGCGGGAATTGAGATCCAAATTGTGGTGGGGCCTGCGGGAAGATGGGGTACTGCCAAACCGGGGGACCTTGGTAGTAAGGACGTGAATACCTGTTCTGTCCCTGTCTGCCCCCTCGCCCTCTTTGTTGATTGGGCTGCCAATCATCTCCACTCGAGTTGCTGTTACTATTTGAACTTCTCCTTGATGAAGTTGTGCTTGAGTCAGAGAGGTAACCTGTCCCTGGTGGGACATAGTCCGCTTTCAGGTAAGGATAGACCTTTTCTTTTTAAAAGCGCTTGATGTCCTTTTGTAACTTCGTGACCTTTTGTTTCATTAGATATTCTTTGTGTTCCGCCAGTTCGTCATTCAGTTCGGATAGTTTAGCTTTGAAGCTTGAACTCGGGAGGGTACTCTTGAGGGCACTCTCTACAATTTGAATACGTGCTGGCAGCTCGTCCGCTAGCCTCTTGGCTGTATTCACAATAAGAATTAGAAGGTCTCGTGTTCACTTCCAAGAAATTTGTGACCATTCTATTTTGAACTGGCCGTCTTCCCAGAAAATCCTGGGGACGTTTTTAACAATTAGCCCGTTGGGTGAGATGTTCGCCCTAAAATATTCAGCCATGAGTGCCCCATGGAGGGTGATCCTCACCCATTCTCTCTTCATATCTGAGAGGGTTTGCCAGTCTGCTGAGTTGCTGCCTGTTGCATTCTTACTCTCTAAGCCAAGGATGGAAGGTGTCCTAAGGATTGCTGCTGCATCATCTTCCCTATAACTTAGACCTTGGCCATCCATGTTTGGTGGCACAAGATCAGTCTAGGAAGCGGGATTAAAATCACCCGAATGTAGCGGGTGTATAGTCACTCTTAGTGAATAAAGGTAATGTGGGGGATAGAACAGATCTTACCCACCTAGAGTTACTCCCACTGGGGTTAACCGTGCAAAGGTCTGTGTACAACAAGAGGGAGAGAGGTAGAAGGGCAATTGCCACTCACCAGGAGTGGTAGGTCCAGCCACAGCGTGTGCCCTAAACGTGTAAGTTATACTAAGGAAGCTGCGCTGTTCCTCAAATGGGGGAATGTACGTGTCACACTTATGTCCGGATGCTGAGTCCTACAGTTGGGCATCCATTTTGTTGGATGTAATGCCCTCACACACCCTTTCAGGTGTCATGCCTGGGCTGCTCCTCGTTGGGTCGGCGGTGCAATACCCAATGGGCAACACCTCAAAAAGGGGCACTTTAGCAGAGATCTTCTATCCAACAGCCGTTTGGGGAAGTGTGGGTGTGGGGCCAATAGTGCGTAGACGTGCAAGTGAGTTAAAATAAAGCTGGGAATACCAGTTTAAAGTTTATTCTGGGGGTCTCCTGCACTAGTTAAAATCAGAAAACTAGCCGGTACTCGATGGAATGCAATGTTTCCTACATGAGTCTCAGTTAGTGTGTGATCGTAGTGCTCGACATGTTTCTCGCGTAATTGTACAGTGACTCGCGATTCTTCAGGACCTTAGGAGAAAGTCATATGTCATAAGTAACTGTCTACATTTAAAGGATCTATAAGAGTATCCAATATGTTGCTCTAAAAACTCACAAAAAGAGAACGTGCTTCATGTGTGAGTGTACCTGTGTTGTGCTGGAACTACCTGGAGGGGAGAGAGAAAAGCATATCACAACAGGTACAGTTTACAGACAAAAGTGAGAGTGACTCGGTACATACCATGAGATACGCTAGAAAGGGTGTAGCTAGCGTCTGAATTAAAAAACAATTAAAGGGGGCGTGGCTAGCAGCCGATCATGGCGGCGGCATAAGGGACGAGCTCCGCAGCTGAAGCGGCCTCTTCGAATATCCGATCAGTCATCCGCCACAATTATCGAACCCTGCAGGAGGATATCGGAACCCAGGACCGGGCGGAGCAAGTAGCGCGAAGCGGCGTTCAAATCCGACGCCCGGGGACCGAGTCTCGTCGCAGCTGCGGCGTGGCCTGTATCACCCGACTGAGCCGGGACCCCCCGTGGGCGAGTGGCCCGGCAGGAAGTGCAGCTGGTCCGGGGGACCGGGACCGGAAGTGCCCGCGGGCCGTGTAGGTCGTCCGCCAACCTGAAAGTGACGCGGCCGGACTGAGCGCCGCTTGCAGTCCAGAGAGAGGAGACTGGCCGGTTACACTGTGGTCGGCGCTTCAGACACGAGAGCCGACCGGCGGCCACAACTGCGAGGGAGCCTAGGAGGGTGAGGGACGGCCGCCATCTTCTGGGCCAGAGACGTCGCCGCACACTCCACCTTGCAGCCACCCTACAGGTGCCTGAGTCGAGAGCCTGTGCCCAGCAGGAGTCCTCACCTGGCTCAGGACCCCGCTACGTTCTCCTGGGCGCACAGGGAGAGACAACCAGTTTGTATCGGCGGACGCTCAGCAGATGCCCTGGCCTAGATCCCACGTGGACAAATCCACCAACATTCTGTGGCCGACGTGGGTGCACCATTCCAGACGATCTGGAGCTGAGAGGCCCGAAAAGCAAGAAATCTGCAGGTATGGCGGGGAAAGGGTCTAAGGGCAGTGCCACACAGACCCGTGTGGAGCGATACACATCCGAAAAAACATCCCCCTCCCCGGTGACCGGGAGAGACGCGGGGGGAAAACCGGCAGATGTCCCGGGAGGCAAGAGGGCGACGTTGGAGGATGTGATGCAGGCACTGGCCGTGCTACAGACGACGGTGGGGTCAATCTCCACGGATGTCACTCTGCTCAGAGCCGACCTACACAAAATGTCGGACAAGGTCAAAGACATGGAGGTGGTCACCAAATCCCTAGTGGAAGATGTCTCCGAACTACAACAGGCTATAGGGAAGCTGGCGCAGGATAACAAACTGCTTCGTGGGAAGCTTGATGAGCAGGAAGGACGCTCCAGGCGGAATAACATCCGTATTATTGGCGTGCCGGAATCGGAGGGCACAAGAGCAATGGACCTGTTCGTGGAGAGCTTAATCACGGGAGAACTTCAACCGAAAGGACTGTCCGCCTTTTTCTCCGTGGAAAGGGCTCACCGCGTGCCGGGTGGTCAGCCGAAGCCGGGGGCGCCCCCACCGCCCATTGTAGCCCGCCTATTCAATTTCCGTGACCGAGACGCCGTCCTACAGGCGGCAAGAACATCCCCCCCTATTAAACTTCAGAACTCTACTGTTGCCTTTTTCCCCGACTATACGGCAGATGTCGCACGCAGGCGCCGCACCTTCTTCGAGGTAAAAAAGGAATTGAGGTCACGAGAATTACCGTACTCCATGCTCTTCCCTGCAAGACTTCGGGTCGTAGCAGAAAACAAAACCTGGTTCTTTGACAACCCTGAGGCGGTACAGGAATGGTTGGAGGGATGGAGACCGGGACATCACCCCCGACGGACTAATCGACCGCCAAAGGGCCACAACGTGGGGAAGCATCCGGACTCCCAGAGGACGGGAGGGGACACGGAAAGTGGTGCGTCTATGGGAGCAGAGGGCGGACTAGAAGAAAATGAGGACCACTAATCTCCTGGCTCCTGGCTTCTATGTTTTATTAGACTTATGACGCTGTATGCGCTCTTCCCGCCATTGGACACTGGGTGATGGACCTCCGAGGGTATGATTGAGAGGCCGCTGGCAGCGGAGAGTCCCTCACCCCAACGCGCAAGTACACTGTTCTGGGGTTGGGATATGCACTCTGCTCAGTTGGGGGGGCGGGCAGTTTGGAGTCCGTGTAGCAGGGGGGCAGGGAGGGGGAAGGGTAGTGGTATAAGAATGGTTAAAGTTTGGGACCACTTGGTCCTGCATGTTTTAGTTATGTACGCACACATGTTCATTGGTAAGACTCAACACGTGGGAGGCATCGCACGTCACTGGGACAGTCACATGGCGGGAGGTTGGGAGGGGTCACTTCTGCCTCACACCCGTCTCCACATACTACCTCACTCATGGAGCGATGGCCCCGCGGTCTACAATGCTCCCTCCGTTACAGTAGTGTGGGAGGTTATCCAACAGGCTCCCCCGGGCCCGCCCACCGACTCTTCCCATGGCCAGGACTGATAATCACACCACACCAACCCCGCTGCAAATCATGTCATGGAATGTTAGGGGATTGGGCGACAAGATCAAGCGGGGCTTGGTATTGCAATGCATTAAGAGGCGGGGACCCACCTTGATTCTCTTACAGGAGACACACTTGTTGGGGGGGGCCACACGGGCATTGGATAGGAGAGGGTACCGTATGATAGCACACGCTGATTTTACCTCAGGGTCTCAGGGCACAGGTATATTGCTGAGGAACTCCTCCCAATACATAGTGAAATCCACAAAAATAGATGATCAGGGCAGTTTCGCGGCAGTACATGGTCAATGGGAGGGGAGACCGCTAAATGTGGTCTCGGTTTATATTCCGCCGGCGTTACACTCACTGGCCTTGCCGGACCTCGGCAGGTTCCTGTTGGAACTTCCTGAGGGGGACTTGCTTGTGGGTGGAGACTTTAACATGACACTCACAGACACCCTCGACCGTTTCCCCGCACGTCCACGGGCAGCTGGCCCTAGCAGGCTGCAGAACTTTCTTGAAGCACAGGGGTTGGTGGATGTATGGCGTGCACTACACCCAGATCAGCAACAATACTCCTACTACTCAGCGACCCACAACAGTCTTTCCAGGATAGACTACTTTTTCACACTGAGTAACGGTCTCCTCAGCATTAGCGAGGCGACGATACAGCCGAGAGGTATCTCGGATCACTTGCCAGTCACTCTGACCGTCACTTGCGCAAGCGCCAAACGCAAGAGAGTATTTCCGATCTATCCGGGATATCTCAAAGCGCCACTGGTCCATAAAGACCTGACGACAGCAACCCGGCTCTACTTTGAGGAGAACCAGTCCTCGGTGGACTCCCCCTCAATATTGTGGGAAGCCTACAAAACGGTGTTCAGGGGTCAGGCTATTTCAGCGATAACGAATCACAAAAAAGCACACAGGAAAGAGGCATTGGAATTGGAGTTGGGCCTCGAGAGGGCCAACGCTGCCCATATGGCAGAGCCATCGGAAGACACACTTCACGACCTACAAATACACCAGCGCCGCCTCAACGATCACCTGAGGCGAGTGACGATGGCAGACATTGCCGCAACCAAGCACAGGGTCTATGACTTAGGGGATAAAGCTAGTAAACTCCTGGCATGGCTGGACAGGACACAAGGGGGAGGTAGAAACATACTACAAATTACGGACTCTTGTGGCAACGTACACACCCGACCGGAAGATATAGTTGAAGCCCTGGCTGACCACTTCCATGAAGTGTACACTCCACCGATAGTGGTGACAGAGGACGAGGCCCGAGACGCCCTCGAGCATGTCCCTCTTCCGTCTTTGACGGCTGAGGCAGCCAAGGATATCGATGCCCCCTTAACGACTGATGAAATCAAATTGGCCATTGACTCCCTCCACTCGGGTAAGGCACTGGGGCCCAATGGGGTACCCATTGAGTGGTTTAAAATTATGTCTGAATCCCTGAGTACGCCCCTTCTGCACATGTATGAGGAGAGTAGATTGAAGGGAATTTTGGCCGCCGACCAACGAATGGCGACTATCGTCGCTATCCCGAAATCGGGTAAGCCGCCCAACGACTGCAAATCATACAGGCCTATTTCCCTTTTGAACCCGGAAGCTAAAATAATAGCGAAAGTACTGGAAAACTGACTTATGCCCTGCTTGAGTCAACTGATCCATCCAGATCAGTCCGGCTTCATGCCGCATAGAAGCACGGCCCTCAACCTTCGCAGGGTGCACGGAGTGGTGGCACGACTCCCACTGTTGCAAGAACCGGCAGCGATACTATCGCTAGACGCCAAAATGGCGTTCGACCTAGTGGAGTGGAGCTACCTCTTTGCGGTGCTGACGCGGATGGGCTTTGGCCCCGTCTTTATTTCCTGGATAAGGATGCTTTATAAGGATCCTATGGCCAGGATAGTAGCGAATAGCCACATTTCCCGGACCATATGTCTAGGTCGTGGTACGCGGCAGGGATGCCCACTCTCGCCTCTCCTTTTTGCTCTGGTCTTAGAACCATTGGCGGTCACTATTCGTACTACGCAACTACTGAGGGGGATACGATGGGATCCGCAGTGGGAAGACAGGGTGTCCCTTTACGCGGACGACATGCTTATATACCTCACAGACCTAGAACGTAGTCTGCCCAATCTACTAGCAATTTGCAACTCTCATGGGCGAGTATCAGGCTATACCATCAACTGGGCGAAGTCGATACTTTTTGAGCTCAAGGGGCCACTCCCACCGCTGCCGGACTCTTGTCCACTGAGGATGGCTCCCTCATCCTTCAAATATCTGGGAATCCACATCACTCGAGATGGATCGGAGTTTGCAAGACTCAACTTGTTGCCTCCCTTGTCCCGGCTCCGTAGCGATGTGCACCACTGGAAGGAACTCCCATTGACGTTACTAGGCAGGGCAGCGCTATTTAAAATGATGGCCCTGCCGCGTTTTCTATACGTCCTTGAAAATGCCCCACATTTGATACCTGCCGATTTCCTACAGAAAGTGACAGCGCAAATCTCAAGTTTGCTATGGGGGAACCGACCAGCTCGAATTTCGCATGCGAAGCTGAATAGGGGGTGGTACGATGGGGGCATAGCACTGCCCAATATCCAATTCTATTATTGGGCGGCCCAACTCAAGATACTAAACCAGTGGCTGCACGCCCCACAGGAAGACCCGGCATTTAAAGCTGACAGGGTACAACTGGGTACAAATAGCTTACTGGCTCCTCTATATCACCGAGGCATTGCAGCGAAACTCATAGGGCCCACTAAACATACCGTTCAACTGTGGTACAAGGCACAAGCGAAGTTGCACTGGGGAGGGATCATCACAAAGCTCACGCCTCTGTGGGACACCAAAGCGTTGGGTCATTTACGACACACTAAGGGCTTCACTCAGTGGGACAGCATTGGGATATCGACTGTGGGAGATATGTGGAGTGGAGAGGGAGTGATCTCATTCGCGACCCTTCAAGAACAGTACGACATGAGGGACAGCGAACTATATCGATACATACAGATAAGGCATGCCCTGCAGGCGGCGATCCCACTTGATACATCCCCACCTGAATCCTCCCCACTAGAAGACCGTCTACTCACAGATTTCATGCAGGAAGGGGCAACATCATTAACATACCGTAAAATACTCAATAATGTACCTGACCCACTGCAGAAGCTGAAAGACAAAAGGGAAAAAAACAACAAGTGATGGACTGAATGTGGATCAATGTCACACACTCCCCCAGTCAAAAGATCTGGGCCCAAATCCATCGTTTTTTTGCACTCCACACCACCCTGGGTCAGATAATGGCTTTATGCAAATCAGCTCTGACCCTGTTGCCCCATGGGAACAGTCCAGTCCGAACTACAATAGCCATATCTTTCCCAGACCGGAATCAAGCATCCGAGGACCGGACCGGTTTCGAGGTAACACCTCTCTTCAGCCCGGCTAGCTTGACTCCAAGTGGTGTGGAGTGCCTGGGACCCACGTCTGGGCATCCCCAGCGCACTTAGGGCGGCAATTGCAAAAAACAACAAGTGATGGACTGAAGGTGGATCAATGTCACACACTCCCCCAGTCAAAAGATCTGGGCCCAAATCCATCGTTTTTTTGCACTCCACACCACCCTGGGTCAGATAATGGCTTTATGCAAATCAGCTCTGACCCTGTTGCCCCATGGGAACAGTCCAGTCCGAACTACAATAGCCATATCTTTCCCAGACCGGAATCAAGCATCCGAGGACCGGACCGGTTTCGAGGTAACACCTCTCTTCAGCCCGGCTAGCTTGACTCCAAGTGGTGTGGAGTGCCTGGGACCCACGTCTGGGCATCCCCAGCGCACTTAGGGCGGCAATTGCAAAAAACAACAAGTGATGGACTGAATGTGGATCAATGTCACACACTCCCCCAGTCAAAAGATCTGGGCCCAAATCCATCGTTTTTTTGCACTCCACACCACCCTGGGTCAGATAATGGCTTTATGCAAATCAGCTCTGACCCTGTTGCCCCATGGGAACAGTCCAGTCCGAACTACAATAGCCATATCTTTCCCAGACCGGAATCAAGCATCCGAGGACCGGACCGGTTTCGAGGTAACACCTCTCTTCAGCCCGGCTAGCTTGACTCCAAGTGGTGTGGAGTGCCTGGGACCCACGTCTGGGCGACCCCAGCGCACTTAGGGCGGCAATTGCAAAAAACAACAAGTGATGGACTGAATGTGGATCAATGTCACACACTCCCCCAGTCAAAAGATCTGGGCCCAAATCCATCGTTTTTTTGCACTCCACACCACCCTGGGTCAGATAATGGCTTTATGCAAATCAGCTCTGACCCTGTTGCCCCATGGGAACAGTCCAGTCCGAACTACAATAGCCATATCTTTCCCAGACCGGAATCAAGCATCCGAGGACCGGACCGGTTTCGAGGTAACACCTCTCTTCAGCCCGGCTAGCTTGACTCCAAGTGGTGTGGAGTGCCTGGGACCCACGTCTGGGCATCCCCAGCGCACTTAGGGCGGCAATTGCAAAAAACAACAAGTGATGGACTGAATGTGGATCAATGTCACACACTCCCCCAGTCAAAAGATCTGGGCCCAAATCCATCGTTTTTTTGCACTCCACACCACCCTGGGTCAGATAATGGCTTTATGCAAATCAGCTCTGACCCTGTTGCCCCATGGGAACAGTCCAGTCCGAACTACAATAGCCATATCTTTCCCAGACCGGAATCAAGCATCCGAGGACCGGACCGGTTTCGAGGTAACACCTCTCTTCAGCCCGGCTAGCTTGACTCCAAGTGGTGTGGAGTGCCTGGGACCCACGTCTGGGCATCCCCAGCGCACTTAGGGCGGCAATTGCAAAAAACAACAAGTGATGGACTGAATGTGGATCAATGTCACACACTCCCCCAGTCAAAAGATCTGGGCCCAAATCCATCGTTTTTTTGCACTCCACACCACCCTGGGTCAGATAATGGCTTTATGCAAATCAGCTCTGACCCTGTTGCCCCATGGGAACAGTCCAGTCCGAACTACAATAGCCATATCTTTCCCAGACCGGAATCAAGCATCCGAGGACCGGACCGGTTTCGAGGTAACACCTCTCTTCAGCCCGGCTAGCTTGACTCCAAGTGGTGTGGAGTGCCTGGGACCCACGTCTGGGCATCCCCAGCGCACTTAGGGCGGCAATTGCAAAAAACAACAAGTGATGGACTGAATGTGGATCAATGTCACATACTCCCCCAGTCAAAAGATCTGGGCCCAAATCCATCGTTTTTTTGCACTCCACACCACCCTGGGTCAGATAATGGCTTTATGCAAATCAGCTCTGACCCTGTTGCCCCATGGGAACAGTCCAGTCCGAACTACAATAGCCATATCTTTCCCAGACCGGAATCAAGCATCCGAGGACCGGACCGGTTTCGAGGTAACACCTCTCTTCAGCCCGGCTAGCTTGACTCCAAGTGGTGTGGAGTGCCTGGGACCCACGTCTGGGCATCCCCAGCGCACTTAGGGCGGCAATTGCAAAAAACAACAAGTGATGGACTGAATGTGGATCAATGTCACACACTCCCCCAGTCAAAAGATCTGGGCCCAAATCCATCGTTATTTTGCACTCCACACCACCCTGGGTCAGATAATGGCTTTATGCACAGGGGCACAGGGTCAGCGCTGATTTGCATATCGCCATTGTCTAACCCAGGGTGGTGTGGAGTGGAAAAACGATGGATTTGGGCCCAGATCTTTGGACTGGGGTGAATGTGTGACATTGATCCACATTCTGTCCATCATTGTTGTGTTTGCAGTTACCGCTCTAAGTGTACTGGGGATGCTCAGACGTGAGTCCCAGGCACTCCACACCACTGGAATCAAGCTAGCCGGGCTGAAGAGAGGTGTTACCTCGAAACCGGGCCGGTCCACGGATGCTTGTTTCCGTTCTGGGAAAGACATGGCTTTTGTGCCGGTCCTCGGATGCTTGTTTCCGTTCTGGGAAAGACATGGCTTTTGTAGTTCGGACTGGACTGTTCCCATGGGGCACAGGGTCAGCGCTGATTTGCATATCGCCATTGTCTAACCCAGGGTGGTGTGGAGTGGAAAAACGATGGATTTGGGCCCAGATCTTTGGACTGGGGTGAATGTGTGACATTGATCCACATTCTGTCCATCATTGTTGTGTTTGCAGTTACCGCTCTAAGTGTACTGGGGATGCTCAGACGTGAGTCCCAGGCACTCCACACCACTGGAATCAAGCTAGCCGGGCTGAAGAGAGGTGTTACCTCGAAACCGGGCCGGTCCTCGGATGCTTGTTTCCGTTCTGGGAAAGACATGGCTTTTGTAGTTCGGACTGGACTGTTCCCATGGGGCACAGGGTCAGCGCTGATTTGCATATCGCCATTGTCTAACCCAGGGTGGTGTGGAGTGGAAAAACGATGGATTTGGGCCCAGATCTTTGGACTGGGGTGAATGTGTGACATTGATCCACATTCTGTCCATCATTGTTGTGTTTGCAGTTACCGCTCTAAGTGTACTGGGGATGCTCAGACGTGAGTCCCAGGCACACCACACCACTGGAATCAAGCTAGCCGGGCTGAAGAGAGGTGTTACCTCGAAACCGGGCCGGTCCTCGGATGCTTGTTTCCGTTCTGGGAAAGACATGGCTTTTGTAGTTCGGACTGGACTGTTCCCATGGGGCACAGGGTCAGCGCTGATTTGCATATCGCCATTGTCTAACCCAGGGTGGTGTGGAGTGGAAAAACGATGGATTTGGGCCCAGATCTTTGGACTGGGGTGAATGTGTGACATTGATCCACATTCTGTCCATCATTGTTGTGTTTGCAGTTACCGCTCTAAGTGTACTGGGGATGCTCAGACCTGAGTCCCAGGCACTCCACACCACTGGAATCAAGCTAGCCGGGCTGAAGAGAGGTGTTACCTCGAAACCGGGCCGGTCCTCGGATGCTTGTTTCTGTTCTGGGAAAGACATGGCTTTTGTAGTTCGGACTGGACTGTTCCCATGGGGCACAGGGTCAGCGCTGATTTGCATATCGCCATTGTCTAACCCAGGGTGGTGTGGAGTGGAAAAACGATGGATTTGGGCCCAGATCTTTGGACTGGGGTGAATGTGTGACATTGATCCACATTCTGTCCATCATTGTTGTGTTTGCAGTTACCGCTCTAAGTGTACTGGGGATGCTCAGACGTGAGTCCCAGGCACTCCACACCACTGGAATCAAGCTAGCCGGGCTGAAGAGAGGTGTTACCTCGAAACCGGGCCGGTCCTCGGATGCTTGTTTCCGTTCTGGGAAAGACATGGCTTTTGTAGTTCGGACTGGACTGTTCCCATGGGGCACAGGGTCAGCGCTGATTTGCATATCGCCATTGTCTAACCCAGGGTGGTGTGGAGTGGAAAAACGATGGATTTGGGCCCAGATCTTTGGACTGGGGTGAATGTGTGACATTGATCCACATTCTGTCCATCATTGTTGTGTTTGCAGTTACCGCTCTAAGTGTACTGGGGATGCTCAGACGTGAGTCCCAGGCACTCCACACCACTGGAATCAAGCTAGCCGGGCTGAAGAGAGGTGTTACCTCGAAACCGGGCCGGTCCTCGGATGCTTGTTTCCGTTCTGGGAAAGACATGGCTTTTGTAGTTCGGACTGGACTGTTCCCATGGGGCACAGGGTCAGCGCTGATTTGCATATCGCCATTGTCTAACCCAGGGTGGTGTGGAGTGGAAAAACGATGGATTTGGGCCCAGATCTTTGGACCTGTGTGAATGTGTGACATTGATCCACATTCTGTCCATCATTGTTGTGTTTGCAGTTACCGCTCTAAGTGTACTGGGGATGCTCAGACGTGAGTCCCAGGCACTCCACACCACTGGAATCAAGCTAGCCGGGCTGAAGAGAGGTGTTAGCTCGAAACCGGGCCGGTCCTCGGATGCTTGTTTCCGTTCTGGGAAAGACATGGCTTTTGTAGTTCGGACTGGACTGTTCCCATGGGGCACAGGGTCAGCGCTGATTTGCATATTGCCATTGTCTAACCCAGGGTGGTGTGGAGTGGAAAAACGATGGATTTGGGCCCAGATCTTTGGACTGGGGTGAATGTGTGACATTGATCCACATTCTGTCCATCATTGTTGTGTTTGCAGTTACCGCTCTAAGTGTACTGGGGATGCTCAGACGTGAGTCCCAGGCACTCCACACCACTGGAATCAAGCTAGCCGGGCTGAAGAGAGGTGTTAACTCGAAACCGGGCCGGTCCTCGGATGCTTGTTTCCATTCTGGGAAAGACATGGCTTTTGTAGTTCGGACTGGACTGTTCCCATGGGGCACAGGGTCAGCGCTGATTTGCATATCGCCATTGTCTAACCCAGGGTGGTGTGGAGTGGAAAAACGATGGATTTGGGCCCAGATCTTTGGACTGGGGTGAATGTGTGACATTGATCCACATTCTGTCCATCATTGTTGTGTTTGCAGTTACCGCTGAAAGACAAAAGGGAAACCGATGTCGGAGACCTTGATGAGTCCGACTGGAATGCGGCCATGGCGTCTCCACGTGAGGCGGGTATATCATCTAAATACCGCTTGGTACAACTAAAAATTTTACATAGGATTTATTACACCCGCACAACACTACACAAACTACAGAGAGCAGATCATCCGTACTGTCTTAGGGGCTGCGGGGAAGAGGGCACGTTCCTACACACGCTTTGGGACTGCCCGCGCATTGTTTGTTTTTGGCAGCGAATACTACGCACTATCGCTCAAACACTCCACACCTCACTTACGCTAGACCCAAGGTTGTGTTTACTGAATATATGGGGGCCTACAGATCTTACTTTCTATGGGAGGGCGTGGACCACAATTGGGCTTGTCACGGCCAAAAGGGATATCGCACAGAAATGGGGGACGGCGGATCTCCCCACGCTGGCACAATGGATCAAAAACATGGATATGCTTATGTTGACGGAAAGGGCAGTCTATAAAACGAGAAATAACCCGCGCAAATGGAATGGAGTTTGGCAACCTTGGAACTCATACAGGGGAGATATTTGTGAGCCATTGGCAGGTGAGGACCTTGAAGGTTCTGATGACGAGGAAGATACTGATTAGGGGTCGAGCTCAGTGGGGGACAATCTACATGCACAGGGAGGGGCAGACTGCAAAGCGATGGGGCTTGAGGGAGGAGGGAGGCGCGGGAGGGATGTGACTTTGGGAGGTTCACACGCTTGGTCCCATTCAGGAAGCCTTTGATACTGGATAACATGCCAAGAGTCACCCATTACCGTACTGATTCATGTGTGCAGTTTTGTTTTGTTTCACTTTTGGTTTAAGTTCAAAATAGTAACAGACGCAGAAAATATGAAAAGCAAATTGTATTTTCCCTGTGAAGCACATTCGGTCAGCGTGATCGATCATTATGTTGATAGTAGCCGTCTCTGCAACCAGATAAGGTTACGAGGTCTCTGTTTTGCTTACCTTTCTTTCATACGGTACACCGGCCTCAGGGTTGTAGGTATTTCTTTGTGCTGTGATGATACTGCTATTTGACTTTGCAATAAAAACAATTTAAAAAAAAATAATAATAATTAAAACCAGTGTGGACATATTTTCTCAGTGAGCAAAAGGTTGCAAGCATGCCCCTGTGGAAAAACAAAACAGCAATGCAAAGGATAATCTGGTCAAAGGACTCACCTATTGTGTAAAGTTTCCAGGCATCAACAGTACCCGGCGGACTGCACAACGGTTTCAAACTTCCATAGAGTATGACTGTATGTGAGAGGAATGTGTGTTTCATTTATTGGATAAGCGCTCGATGTATTGCACTTGCTTGCAGTGTGCTCTGTGCATACAAGCTCTGTGCTGCGCGCGGTGATTACAACCCTCACATGTTTAGTCATGAATACTATTTGTGGACTGGGCTTCAACAATTCTAGATTCATATGGCCTGTTCTAGGCTAAGTGCTGCGGAGTAAGTGGTTAGTGTGTTGGGATATTACAACAAAAAGTTGGGGTGCTGCATACTCAGCATCATTTTGGTATGTGTTGGAATACTCAAACCAAACCGAGGGACCTAGAATCAGTGATCGGACTAAGATGTCAAAATACGAATAAGAAATCTGCTTTCAAACACTTCGGGCAATCGAATTGTCAATTGGTGCCCGCGTTCAGTATTAACGTGTTCAAAGAGTTCTAAATGTCGGTGTAGGAATTCCCATGGACGGACAGGACAGAAGGCATAATAGCGCGGGTAGTTACCTTAAATTGTCAAAGGCGCCGGGTTGGGTCCAAAAACAATCTGCGCCCTGTAACATTGTGCGGTCAAAAGATCCCCCATGGTATGGAGTTGTGCAGGGAGTTTGTAAAAGCGGGTGTATTGGCTAGATCTCCTTAGTGGAGACCGGCTGTCAGCGTGCGGCCCGCATACCATGGCAAGCACCTCGCGCCCTATCCCCAGTGTGTGAGTGAATGTTTGGTCTCATGAATCTGCTTACATTACGCTGTAGTGGCACGTGTGGTTAATCAGTGGATTTCACGGAATGGTGCCATTCCGTCATACAAACCCGTAACTGATTCCGTCTACAATTAAGAGTTCTAAAAACCTTCGTGTCGTTCTAGCCGCAATATGATCAGATGCCCTCTTTGAGCCCCGTTGAATCTACTTACAGTTGTGATTCCGTGTGTCTATCCTCTCGACCTACACACGCCGCCGGGTCCGGGAGGTACTGGATCACCGGGCGGCTGTGGATTTAGCTGATAGGTGGTGTCACATGACTGGGGAGTGTGTCATTCTCAGGTCACTTGATACACGGAGTGAAGGTGGTGGCCATTACTTAAAGGGTATATCAAAGTGGATTGTTCTATCAATGGCGGTTTGTTCTATGTTTAAAAGGCATACAATTTTTCTTATGTAGAATTGTAGAGCCTTCAGAAGGTAATGTTATGTTTGGGTGCCCGAAGGTCAAGGGTGCTTCAAAATGAAACACGAAGTGTTCCTCTTTAATTATGTTAGTGTGTGGTATTGGGAATCACATTTGGTGAGAACATTTTTCATCATGTATAGGGCCTTGTGTATAATGCATGCCAGTTTCAACTGGATTCTGGCTTCTAGCAGGAGCCAATTCAACGCTTTCATGTGTGGAGAGATGTGGTCGAATTTTCTGGTGCCAGTGAGTAGTCTGGCGGCCATATTGAGGCAGGCTTTTAGAGGTGCTAAAGAGATCTTGGGTAGACCGGTAAGGGTGGAACATCCATATTCCAGCCTAGAGATGACTAGAGCTTTAACTGCCATTTTTAGGTCAAAAGCGTCTATGAAAGGTTTCAACTTCCATAGGTAACTCAGGTGGAATCTGGCTGCTTTGGCCATTGAGTTGATGTAGTCTCGCATGTTCAGGATACAGTCAAGGATTATGTCACAATGGTTGGCAGGCAGTTTAGGGCGGTGATGGCCTTGATCCACTTCTGAATCTCCGGTACGGCTTTTGAAGGGGAGATTAGGAGAAATTCAGTTGTCTTTGCTTTGAGTTTGAGTTGGTTAGCGGCTAGCCATTGGACAGTCAGTTTCAGGGTCTCATTCAGAGAGAGGATCTCTTCGAGCGAAGAGATATTGATGTATATTTGGGTATCATCCGCGCACATATGGTAAGAGATGTTGGCGGTGCGAAGAACTTCGGTAAGTGGCTCTAAGTATAGATTAAAGAGGGTGGGGGACAGGGTTGAGCCTTTGGGACTCCAACCGTGACCGGGGTGGGAGCTGATAGGTTGCCGTTGATGAGGAATCTCTGAGAACGGTTATGGAGGAAGGACCTGAACCATTCTAGGACCACACCATCCAGGCCCATTCTGAGTTTAAGGCATTCGAGTAGTTTGTCATGGTTGACTGTATCGAAGGCGGAGGATAGATCTAAGAGTATTAGAAGGCAGGTTTTGCCTTGGTCTAGGGCTTGGAGGGCATCGTCGACAAGGTAGAGCATAAGGTTTCAGTGCTGTGTCTCAGTCTGAATCCTGATTGGAAGTCATCCAGTAGGTGGAAGTTGTTGATGTGGTGGCTTAGTTGCTGTTGTACACATTTCTCCAAAACTTTGGCTAATAGCGGGATATTGGAGATAGGTCTGAAATTGTCAGGAGAGGCTGGGTCCAGTGAAGGTTTTTTAAGATAGGGATGACTTGGCCGGCTTTCAGGGGGTCCGGAATCAAACCCTGCTAGAGGGAGGCATTGATTATTGCAGTCCAGCAAGGAACAATGGATTGGGAGGCAGCAGCGAGGCAGTTGGAAGGTAGCGGTGTCATTGAAATGGTTGTTTGGGTTTAAAGAGGAGAGGATTTTGGAGATGGAGTCTTCGTCATAGTATTCAAAGTCAGTCCAGCGGGCTTGGTTTTTAGGAGAGGCCATAGGGAGTGGTGCGGAAGAGGGGGGCAGGTCCAGGAAGGGTTGAGAGTAAGTGGTGGCATTTAGTTCAATTCCTAATGTTGTGATTTTATCTGCAAAGACAGAGAAGAATTCTTCTGACGATATTAGGGATTTGGGGGATTCTTTCAGTGTTTTGGCCAGTTTATTTGATTGGTGTTTGACTAGATCAAATAGCTTAGGGGGGCTATTCTTGGTGTTATCAAATTCCGATCAGAAGTATTATTTTTTTGAGTTGAGGATGTCTTTGTTGTATGAGTTTCTCGCCTGTCGGAGCAGTTTTGGATGTGTGGCAGAGGGGTGTTGTCTCCAGTTTCTTTCGGATTGCCGTAGGGATCGCCTCTCTGTGTTGAGGGGACCAGTGAACCAGGGGTTTCTGTCTTTGATTTGAGTTCTTTTTAGTTTTAGAGGGCAAGGTCATCCAGAATGTTTGCTAGAGATGACGAGTAATGATCATTGAGGTCGCTGACCGTGGTCAAATGCGAGGGGGGAGGAGGTCAGAATTGCAGCGAGCCTCCAGTTTTGTAAGGTCGAGGTTCTTAGTGTCTCTGGTCCAGCATTTTTGAATAACTGGTTGCGGTGTCTTTGACTTGGGTGTCCCAGGTAAGATGAAGGATATGGAGTGGTGGTCGGACCAGTCGCAAGGGTCTATGGAAATAAGCTTGACTGAGGATTCCTTGGAGATGATCCAGTCAAGGATGGCCCCTTTTGAGTGGGTAGGTAGAGAGCAGGCTTGAGTCAGGGCTTGGTCGGTTAAGAGGTCTTTAATTGCGTTGACATAGGGATCTTTAGTGTCATTCCAGTGCAGGTTGAAATCACCTAGAAAGGTCTCTTTGGCATTGGAGGAGATCTTAGTTGTGATGATTTCAAGGAGGTGATCTATGAAAGAGTCGTTGGAGCCTGGAGGGTGGTAAAAGAGGTATTCGCAGGAGTCATTGGTATCCGCCAAGAGTTCTGTGACAAGAAGGGAGGAACGGTAAATGCAGGCAATGCCTCCTCCTTTCCTGTTGGACTGTCTCTCGAGTCTGGCAAAATTGTAATTGGGAGGGACTAATAAGTCTAATAAAGGGGAGGAGTATTCATTGGGCCATGATTCTGTAAGTATAGCTAGGTCTAAATTTTTGTTCAGGATGAGGTCAGAAATATCAGCGGCATGCTTGAATGCCGAGCGGCAATTAATTAAGAGAGCAGATAGGGAGGGGTCTCGGGGAATGTCGGGGGTCTGGATGGTCAGGACTACAGGTGCGAGGTTGCTTTTCATCACAGTTCTGAGGTGGAGGGAAGAAGGCCTGTTGGAGTTGATGGTGATTGTGCTGATGGGGTGTCTGGGATTCATGTCTAGTGGGCACGGGATGGCTTGGTCAGGGTTGTGGTCGTGGAGGATGTCTAGGATTTTGTTTCCTGTGAGGTCTAGAGGGTTAGAGGAGGCGGTAGTAGAGTTGTAGGGGAGTGCAAGAGCTCGGGATTCTTCCTCTGAGAGGTGGCAGGGTTGTTTGCGCGGGCGAAGATGGCTCAGAGGTAGCGGGAGTGGGGTACCATTTTTATCGGAAGACTTTGGGGAATGTGAGGTGGGTGGAATTGTGTGGATCCACGCAGATTCTAGTACTTTTCATCATAGAAATTTAAAGCAAATGTGTTTTAAAAAAAAGAATTTGAGGTTAGCAAGGGATTCTGGGAACCTGGTGAGAGCCAGACAAGTCACCCCTTTCTGGATTCCCCTTGGTGTCCAGTTTTCAAAAATATATAGGTTTGCTAGATTTCCAAAGGTGCCCGCAGAGCTAAGGTTCCAAATCTACAGCTAGGCACTTTGCAAAAAAGGGTCAGTTTTCACTGTATAAAATGTGGTGTGTGCACGTAGCATTTTGTGCCGCTTCCTGTTGTGGGCACTAGGCCTACCCACACAAGTGATGTACCATTTTTATTGGGAGTGTGGGAGCGCGGGTTTGATACACAGGCGAGGAGATTGGTTTAAATTTCCAAATGATTGCTTGTTATTATCAGAAGTAACAGGGGTTTGTGAAGGGGTTTGTGATTCAAGTTCGTGTTCTCCCAGTTCTTCTTTAGTAGGTGTCTTCAGTGAGCCGGATGAAGATGAAGAAGGTGATGTTTCCTGTTCTTCTTCTTCTGGGTCAAAGGTGTCTCCCCGGAGGCTTATAAGAGAGGAAAAGAAGGAGCCGTCGTTACACCAGTATTTGAATGATTTAAGTCAGGCAGCCGTGGCCCGTGGAGGGAGTACCGGTGGGGCAGGCAGGCGGGGCGGGGGAGGGGAAACATGTGATGCAGGGCACGGAACGAAATGTGTTTTATTAATTTAATTGGATACTTACCCCTCACCCCCACCCTGCCCCTCCTCCGCCCCGCCTGCCTGCCCCACCGGAACTCCCTCCTCGGGCCGTAGCTGATGTCAGGTTGACCCGTCACCACACCTCAAAAAGTGCTTAACTCTGGGTTTCCTCAGGGTATAGTTGTGAAGGGGAAATACTTTTAATTGGTGCCTAGGGTTTGGGAACAGGAGTGAGGGGTTTTACTTTAATGGTCTGTTTCTCTTTAAACCAAAAAATGGTACAACTGAAGTAATTGACACGCTTTTAGCTAATGAGGCCACACAGTAACAACGTGTCCTTTCTAGGGCCCATATTTAAAAGAAAAATACCGATTATGTACCCTTTTTTACCTAACTTGGTGTCCTTGTACAAAACCCTCCATCGAACAGGTAACAGAAAACCACAATGCACTCTCCTCAAGGAACCCCTACTTCCTTACCCATCTCCCGCGTTCCCCCTCTGCTCCCCTTTTGACGCTGTCACTCACCAGCTCTGCTGCAACTCTGCAGAGTTGCGGCCGCTCATCCACGTCCTCCGGAGGATTCCACCACTCCTCGTACCAGAGTTCGTCCAGTCCCACGTCTTCTTCTTATCGTGATTTCTCTACTCCTTAGGCCTCCTTCGGTCGGCTCCACTTCTTCTTCCTTCACAATTTCTTCAGTCCTCGGGTCTCCTTCAGTCAGCTCCGCGTCCTCTTCAGGTTGTTTACTTCCTCCGATTTCCGCGCCAACGGCATGACCACCTTCTTTCTTGACGTCTCCTCTTTTCATTGGCTGATGGCAAAGACTTCCGGGGTAACCTTCTCCTGCTTTTGGGATCACGCCGTCTGCTCTCTGCGGAGAGACAGAATAGCGGCATGGATTTTGTGCTTTTCCTGGATCCTGCGTGGATCGATTCGAGTGGGGCACAGGCGTCTGAAGGGGCGGATCTGCCCAAGGAGTTACGCCGGTGAGTCCTTCCTCATCTTCCAGTGCCTGGTTCCATGCTTCTTGTAGGACTGGGTCTTCTCGCTGGGCTGTATAAAAACTTCTATCGGTTTCCCATGGGTTCTCGTCCTGTAGGAGAGGTAGTACTAATGGGTTTTTCCCTTTTTCTGCTCTTCTTTCCTTCCTACTCTTTCGGGTTTTTACGGTTGGCCATTCTTTCTCCTCATCTTGAGAAAAAGGTGCTGTTGACAACCATTTTTCCTCCGGCGACTGTTTATCATTTAATAACTGGGACAATTTTGGATAATCATTCCCGAGAATAGCCTGTTCAGGCAATCGGGATATCAGATCAACTGTTAGGGTGGTCCCTGGATCTTTGGGGTGTTGTATTTTTACCTGGGCTGTCGGGTAGGGTTTGGTATCGCCATGCACGCATCATATGGCTACAGCTCCGTCAATGGGACCAATATGAGAACCCAGATCTTGAGAACTGACTACACTGTGGAGACACCCCGTATCAGCTAGGGCCGTTACTGGTTGTCCATTGACAGAAACGGTGCACCAGTAGGGCGGTGGTTTTCTCTCAGAGGGAGAACACTAATAGTTGCGGGCCATCCCTAATTCCATAGGTTCCTCTTTCTGAGGACAAAATCGGGCAATGTGGCCAATACCTCCACATTGGAAGCATTGTGGACCCATCGGTAGGGGCTTGACTATTGGGGTCCCAGGTACAATAGTTAAGGGTTCAGGCTTCTTAACTAGTGAAGGGCGGGGAGGGCGATGTGTTCCGGGTCCTCCTGTTTTTCCTGAAAAGTCATCCCGCCCTTTTTGTATTTCTTGTGCTCTATTATAAGCACTGGCGATTTCCACTGCAGTTTCAAGGGTGAGGTTCACCTGTTGACGAACCCATTTTTGAATAGGCGAATGTAAAGAGAATAAATACTGTTCTTAATAAATCTGAGCCATAATCCCGTCTTTATCCGTTGTAGCCCCCTTTAACCAGTGATCAGCCATGTCTTTCACCCGGAAATATAATGCCCTGGGTGTTTCCTGTGGTACCTCTTTAATTTGTCTTAGCTTCAGTCAATAAGTTTCATTGTCAACACCCAGCCTTTCCATAATTCATCTTTTAATGTCTGCATAGGGAACCACTCCTTGAATGGTTGCAGCGTTATAGGCGGCCTGTAAGTCTCCTGATAGGAGAGGTCCTAGATATTGTCCCATTTATCGGCGGGCCATGATGCTGCAGTAGCCATTCTCTCAAAATTATTGAAAAAATAGTCCTGGTCTTCCCCACTAATATAACGTTGTAACACCACTGAGGGAAGGGTGGTGAGTCCTCTCTGGTGTCCGAGAGCCTCATTTATTTTGTCAATAGCGGCTCCATGGGTTTGGCTTTGTCCTATAAGAACTAGTTGTAACTTCCCGCAATCTTCTTCCACCACCGTGGAGCGTTCCATCACCTTTCCCAGATTGCTCCTGATTTCCGCCATTTTTGCCAGGGCAGCCTCCATAGTACCTTTCAATCCCACTTCTGACACCACTTGTGGGAGCGCGGGTTTGATATACAGGTGAGGAGGCTGGATGTATTTTCCAAATGATTGCTTTTTATTATCAGAAGTAACAGGGGTTTGTGCAGGGGTTTGTGATTCAAGTCTGTGTTCTCCCAGTTCTTCTTTAGTAGGTGACTTCAGTGAGCCGGATGAAGATGAAGAAGGGGATGTTTCCTGTTCTTCTTCTTCTGGGTCAAAGGTGTCTCCCTGGAGGCTCATAAGAGAGGAAAAGAAGGAGCCGTCAGCACACCAGTATTTGAATGATTTATGTCAGGTTGACCCGTCACCACACCTCAAAAAGTGCTTAACTCTGGGTTTCCTCAGGGTATAGTTGTGAAGGGGAAAGACTTTTAATAAGTGCCTAGGGTTTGGGAACAGGAGTGAAGGGTTTTACTTTAATGGTCCGTTTCTCTTTAAACCAAAAAATGGCACAACTGAAGTAATTGACATGCTTTTAGCTAATGAGGCCACACGGTAACAACTTGTCCTTTCTAGGGCCCACATTTAAAAGAAAAATACCGATTATGTGCCCTTTTTTACCTATACTTGGTGTCGTTGTACAAAACCCTCTATCAAACAGGTAACAGAAAACCACAATGCACTCTCCTCAAGGAACCCCTACTTCCTTACCCACCTCCCGCGTTCCCCCCTCTGTTCCCCTTGTGACGCTGTCACTCACTGGCTGTTGCAGCCGCTCATCCGCGTTCTCTGGAGGATTTCACCACTCCTCGTACCAGCGTTCGTCCGGTCCCGCGTCTTCTTCTGTCGTGATTTCTCCACTCCTTAGGCCTCCTTCGGTCGGCTCCATTTCTTCTTCCTTCCCAATTTCTTCAGTCCTCGGGTCTCCTTCGGTCGGCTCCGCATCCTCTTCAGGTTGTTTCCTTCCTCCGATTTCCTCGCCACCGGAATGACTGCCTTCTTTCTTGACATCCCCTCTTTTCATTGGCTGATGGCAAAGACTTCCGGGGTAACCTTCTCCTGCTTCCGGGATCATGCTGTCAGCTCTCTGTGGAGAGACAGAATAGGGGCATGGATTTTGTCCTTTTCCTGGATCCTGCGTGGATCGATTCGAGTCGGGCACGCTCGTCTGAAGGGGCGGATCTGCCCAAGGAGTTACGCCGGTGAGTCCTTCCTCGCAGGGAGATTTGGGGAATTGTGGGATGCATGGAATTTTGTGGATCCATGCAGATTCCAGAACTTCCCATCACAGAAATGTGAGGAATTGTTTTTTTTACAAAGTTTAAGATTTGCAAGGGATTCTGGGTAACAGAACCTAGTGACAACCACACAAGTCGCCCCATCCTTTATTCCCCTCGGTGTCTTGCATAAAAAAATGTATAGGTTTTCTAGGTTTTGCTAGGTGCTGCCTGAGCTAGGGTTCAAAATCTACAGCTCAGCACTCTGCAAAAAAAGAGTCAGTTTTCAGTGTAACAATGTAGTGTGTACATGTTGCGTTTTGCTCCGTTTCCTGTCACGGGCACTAGGCCTACCCACACAAGTGAGGTACCATTTTCATTGGAAGACATAGGGAAATGCGGGGTAGGTGGAATTTTGTGGATCCACACAGATTCCAGAACTTTCCATCACAGAAATGTGAGGAAACCTGTTGTTGTTGTTTACACTGTTTGAGGTTGCATGGGATTCTGGATAAGAGAACCTGGCGAGAGCCACACAAGTCTACCCTAGGTGCTGGCAGAGCTAGGGTTAAAAATCTACAGCTAGGTACTTTGCAAAGAAAGAGTCAGTTTTCACAGTAAAAATGTTGTGTGTACACATTGCGTTTTGGGCCATTTCCTGTCGCGGGCACTAGGACTACCCACACAAGTGAGGTAAAATTTTTATCGAAAGACTTTCAGCTATGTGGGGTGGGTGCAATTCTGTGGTTCCACACAGATTCCAGAAGTTTCTGTCACAGACATTTGAGGAAAATGTGTTTTTTTGGGAGAAAGTTTGAGATTTGCAAGGGATTCTGGATAACAGAACCTGGTGAGAGCCAGACAAGTCACCCCATCCTGGATTCCCCTGCATGTCTACTTTTCAAAAATGTACTGTTTAGCTAGGTTTCCATAGGTGCCGGTAGAGCTAGGGTTCAAAATCTACAGCTAGGTGCTTTACAAAAAAAAGGGTCAGTTTTCACTGTTAAAATGTGGTATGTCCACATTGCGTTTTGTGCCGTTTCCTTTTGTGGGCACTAGACCTACCCACACATTTGAGGTACCATTTTTATCAAGAGACTTAGGGAAACACAGAATTGTAGAGCAACTGTTATTACCTATTTACTTTTGATGCATTTCTGCCTTCCTAATGTTATACAATGTGTAAAATGTGTAAAAAAGAAGTCACTTTGAAAAATGTTTTATAATTCACATGCTAATATGGGTACCCACGATTTCGGAGAAGTGCAAATAGCTGATGTTTCTAAACTCCATATTTTGTTCCCATTTCATAAATACATAGCTGTCTTTCATAGCGATTTTACACTTTTTATATTTTCCCAAATTAATTGCTATATACCTGCTACACATTAAAAAACCATTGCAACACGCTGCTTAGTTTTTGGCTCGGGGTGCCTCTGGTTCTTGGTGAACCTACAAGTCCTATACATCCCCACAACCAAAAGAGTTGAGCGGATGTAACGATATACTGCTTTCAAACATCGATCATACTTAAAAGAAGTTACAGCTGAAAAGGTTGACTCAAATGACTGTTTCTTTCAACTCATTTTCAATTGTTTCTTTTTTTAACTGTTAGTTTCTATAAGAAAACCTTGAATAATATACACAAATGACCCCTTGCTAAATTCAGAATTGTGTTTACTTGTGAGAAATGTATAGATTTCCTGGATCCATTATTGCTTTTATACCGATTTTTACCATTAACTGGAAGGTGGTTAAAAGCAAAAAAATAGCAAAAAAATACTATGACCAAGTAAAATGCTAAAACTGTGTAAAATGTTTGGTTTTTGACAAAAGTCTTTTAGTCTCTCAAAGCTGGGAAGGTGGTAATTTCAGCACCACAAACCCTTTGTTGATACAATTTGCAGGAAAAAAAAACATACGCTTTCATATGTAGCACTTTTTTCACATTTTTCCCAGAAAGAAAATTGTAGCTGTATTTTGACTAATTTCTGGGTCCCCTCCGGGGGAATGAACAAACCCTGGGTACCTTTAAAATCCCCATAATGTTGAAAGAAAAGGACATAATGTGGCGTGGATACCTTATGTGACCAAAACGTTACAGGGGCCTAAGAGTGAACTACTCCAAATAGCATAGATAGTTTGATTGCATAACAACACCTAAAGATTCTAAAGCAAAGGGGTAATAAGTATCAAGTTAAAGTCCTTAAAGGGTGAGTCCATAAGCATGGGCAAAATGTAGAAATAAGGCATAATCAAGTAGTTCTGCAAAGAAGCATTCCAGATCAACTGCTCAAGGCAGCAGTGTCAACATTAAGGCAGTCCACATTTGGAGGTCAAAGGATGGTTATAAAATCATGGGGAAAGCATTCAGTCCTCTTCCACGGAAAAAAAATAAAAGCAAATGCGTTGCATTGCATCCTATATTAAAAAATAATAGCTCTACTTTCACATAGGGAGAAAAAGTAATGGCATCAAGAGTGATGTCCCTCCCTTGGGGGTCTCTCCTTTTTTTGGTCTGAATGGCCAGCGGCGGCTGCTGCCAATCCGGCCTGCGTGGGTAGCGGTAGTAGTGCAGGGAAAAAATAATACAAAAATAGTTAACACACTTACCTTTCACTGCCAGCCTGCTATCTTCTGTTCCCTCGCTGTGCCAGTCCTCGCTGCTCCTGGCACTACAATCCTAATGAGACAGGATTCCAGACTCCCCATGCAATCCCAGCACTTCTCTCATGCAATTACTCCCAGCATGAGAGAAGCACTGGGATTGTGCTGAGTGGGCCAGTTCCACGCTCCATTAGGGACTGGGAGCCTGTGTGCCTGAGCGCTGCTGATATCTCTGAGGAACAGCCTGCAGATATCAAAGGGCGCATGTTGGTTTGGCCTACCTGTTGCTGACACTGAGACATGGCCGAACTATGCCTCAGAGTCACGGACTGGAAGTGAAAAATAAAATGACAATAAAATGGTTTGTAGTCATTTTATTTTTCTTCTGTTTGATGGCATTTCACCATTGGGTCAACGCTCATCTGCCATAGCAAAGGAGGCGCCCCTGTTTATGACACTTTAGGTGATGTGGTATCAACCCCAAGGTGGACAGTCCATCACATGATTAGTGTACATATGAAATTACTGAATACATTTTGGTATTCCTACATACATTCCCATGCTAATAATGAGAACGAAGTGGCTTTCTGGGCCTCACAGGTTTGTCAACAGTAAAATATACAATGCAACTGTCCCTGACATCAGGTTAGAGTTGACTTTCCCACCAAGCCATTTCTATGTGAACTTTGAAAGAGTGTCCTTTAAGCATTACGATGAGACATATACAGAACAAATATTGCAACATTTGCTAATATGTCAGATAACAATTGTGCTTGGCTAAGGGAAAAAAATGCACATTAGGAAAGCATACTTTTTAACGGCTGTCAATAAATTAAACTCAATTAGAATCAAATATAATGCAGTTAAAATAAACATTTCATAGTAAGAGAAAAATAGTAATACTTCACCTATGTATTATTAAAAGAAATTGATTAAAGTTAGCTAAGGACCATGGCACAATTTTTCAATATCCTTACATGTAATTTATTCTTAAAAGTAATTTTACTAAAATTGTTTCTTAATTTCTATGTGTGTTATGGTCTCGACTATCACATTTATAAATTTCAACTTCCTAACTACTTTTATTGAATTTTGCATCACATTCTCTTCATAATGGTTTTCAATGAAAGGCAATAGAAATATTAAGCCACGCCATTAGACTTGTTAGTAAACGGGTGCTCTGGGGGCGGAGTCAAGATGGCGGGTTGAAGCCGCCGAGTGAAGGAGCTTGCATGGAGTCGCTCCAAATCGTACTGTGGAGAGAACTTTGAAGAAAAGAGCCTGGAGAGCTTTTACAGAGACTTTACAATATTCTAAATGCCGGTGAAAACAAGCAGTGTGTCAAAACATACCGGAATGCTATCAAACTGCTAGCGCATCTTCGGTATAGCGCTTACCTGCTATACCGTGGACACCGTGGTTTGAGCTGTGGTTTAGCCCGGATGCTAGAGCTAATTCATCGTTTGTGCAAAGGGGTGGTGCCGGTTTGGAGGCTTCGGAACACCGACCCCCTCCAAGTGCTCGGTCTGGCGTGTTACAGGGCAGGCCTCGGACTAACCCTCACTCAGCTGTCTACACTTGCCGAAGATCAGACGGCGTCTCCTCGAACGCTGCTAACAGATTCAGGCTACATCGCTGCTGCCGGTGCCGCGCCGATGACTTCACGACAGGCGACCCGCTTCACCAGAACCGGCAGGACAGGAAAAACAGCGAAACAAGACGAACCAGGTATGCCTGCGGGGGGGTCCGCTGCCAAAATTAAGACTGTTATTGGACTTATGGCGGGAGCTCCGACCCCTGTCCTAATAGGTGAAAAGAGCTTGGCAGAAGCCGAGAGAGGAAAGCAAGCACTCTATGTGACGATATCGAATGATAACACTAATAAGGCCACTAAGTCGATGATTCCTCAAATGGGGGATATAAACCCACAGATTCCACAGAATTTCTCCTCTCCAAAAGACCCGGCTGAGATAGGTATAAAAAAAAAACACTACTTGTAATATAGCTAAAAACACCCACAATTCAGATACTAGCCCAGCTGGCACTACAGTGAAGGATAAAGAGAAAAACCCTCATCAAAACGAGAACGTTGACAAACCCGATAAACTAAACACTCACATCAACAAAGACTCTATTCCGGTAGCTGATGGGGTAATTGTTATAAAGAGAGACAAAATAATTACTTCTCTCGACAATGATACTGCTGATTCCGTTGATGGAGGCACTCCTAATATTGCCAATACTGCTAATCCTCAGATGTCAAACTTAAATCTGGGAAACGAGGTTGAAATGGGTGAATTAACTTGCAATTCAACGCTCACACGAGAAACTGAGACAACCACGAGTAAAAGTATATTTGAGAAATCAGTGGCTGACAATCTAACTGGAAAGAATGATATGCTATTAAATGATGAAAAGGACATGGCGGAAGAAAGCTTCAACTACGAACATGAATACGAAGAAATCTCTGAAGATGGTGAGCAAGACAAGGAAATACCTCCCAATAGAAATAATGCTGGACAAGCTTCAACCACAAGAAGAACAAAGCTAAAAGCTAAAACGAAACTAAAGCCCACGACTCGCAAACTACTGAACAAAGACACGGTTTCCAATAAAAAAGGGCGTAAGGCCATTGTAGATGATAGCCCATTGAGGAAGTGGATCGAAGCCAAGGGAGGAGTGAAGGGCATGGCCCTGAGGCTATCTGGAGCAAGTTTTGATGACTTACATGTACATGACAAAACTGTAGTCCTTAGACCAGAGAATATGGAAAACATAAAACTTAAACCGGACGTAACAATTCCACCAACTTTAATAACAGGAAATAGCTTAACTAATAACGAAATTACAACTTCTGTACAACTTACTGCTGCAACTACTTCGATAATCCCTCTATCTGATAACTCGAATAAGGAGTTGGATGTAGGAGAGATTGTTGATTTACCTATCGCTCTAATAGATGCTAGCATAAGGTCAATACCGACTGAAACCGACATCCACCCACTGGAGGTTTTAAATGTTGTTTCTACTGAAAATGCGATTGAGACAACGACTTCAAATCCTAGCCAGATTTCCTCGGTCACCAATGCCTTGACTCCAGTACTAGAACCTAGCCAAAGAACGAACCAAACACAAAGTTCGACATCTGAGCCAGGGGAAGAGACTCATAACCAACCCGATAATATTTCTATGGGTCTAATTATGCAAACTCTTATGGCCCAGAGGCAAGAAAGCCACCAACAACACTTACAACTGAGAGAGGACAATGCAAAAATACAGGCTTTTATGAGCGAAGTGTGTCAGAAACTTGGTGGGGTTACACAAGAGATGGAGGACTTGAAACAACGAGTGGTGGAAGTCGAAGAAGGTACCTCACGATCAGAGGAAACCACGAGAACTCACTCAGCTGGCATCTCTCAACTAGAAACCAAGGTCGAAGATTTGGAGA
Organism: Lissotriton helveticus; assembly: GCF_964261635.1. Lineage (NCBI taxonomy): Eukaryota > Metazoa > Chordata > Amphibia > Caudata > Salamandridae > Lissotriton > Lissotriton helveticus. The sequence goes on along the minus strand of NC_136060.1, from coordinate 83,185,242 downwards.
ACAGGGCACGCAGACACAATTTAAGACTCTTTGGGGTCCCTGAGCGCGTCGAAGGAGGAGACCCTCGATCTTTTATTGTGAAACTTTTTCAAAAAGCTTTCTGTGACCTTTCTGACTGGGACTGGGATTCCCAACTCCAACGGGTACATAGATTACCCTCATTCCAAAGGAATCAAAATAACACATTTCCTCGACCTTTTCTGATTTACTTTGGGAACTTCTTATTAAGACAAGCAGTTGCTCTCAAAGCTAAAGCCAATAACCCAGTCACTGTAGACAATATTAAAAATGTTGGTACGCTCTGATCTGTGTAAGGCCACTATGGACCGGCGCTGGGAACTTCGCAAACTAATAGACTCTTTTAAGGCCATTGGCTGCACTGTGTACTTACAGGAACCAGCTCGCCTTAAAGTCATCAGGAATGGCCAGTCATCATTTTTCACAGACCCAGAGGAAGCGACTAAGCATTTAGAGAAACTCACGAGAGAGAAAGTTTAAAAATTTGAAAAATATTCAACTAGAATCATTAGAATCTACAAGATATTAATTCGCAGTACGCTTACTTGAAACTTAATAATTAATGGCGATACTCCTGGACTGGGATACAATCACTCTAGTATCTCTTTAGGGTTTCTTTTCTCCTCTTTTCTTCTTTATCTCTCCTTCTCGCTTTCCTTTTTCTTTTTTTTCTATTTTTTGATCGATATGTACTTTTGAGCACTGCTGAAAAGGAGCAGACTCCATGCTCACAACTTCACTATGCTGCCCCTCCAGCGGCAGCAAGGGATAGAGGGGGGCTTCCCCCTGGGGGCCTTTCAGACGGGGGGTGTTTGGGTGGGTCTGAGCTCTTTGGGTGGGAAGGGGCTAAAAAGGGGGGGAAAAAAATTATTGCGAGGGGGAAAAAGGGGAAAAATGCACAAAAAGCTGCAACAATACTATTGAATCTATTTTTCGAAGGAGATTGAACAATATTAACATAAGTTATGTCTTTTCTTAGATGTTTAGTTTGGAACGTTGCCGGTCTTAATAATAAATGCAAAAGAAAATTGGTACAAGAAGAAATGAATCTATACAAACCACATATGGCATTTATTACAGAAACGCATATTAGATATCATGACCGCAAATTACTATCACAAATGGGCTATGATCTTGTTGTTTACTCTACTATGGGCGCACCAATTCGAGGAGTTGCTATTTTGAAACAAAAATGGCTAAAAATGAATGTTATTAAAACTGTTGGCGATGACAAAGGCAGGTGGGCAATTGCTCAACTAGAATTTAACAAAAAAACGCTATGTATTTTGTACTATCTACGGACCAAATGTTGATATTCCCAAACTGTATGAAAAATTGACTATTGAGCTACTCGATTGGGAAGGGGAATTGCTAATAATGGGGGATTTTAATTGCGTCATGAATTAGGATATAGATTCTTCAAGTAAAGGAATCAGAAATAGAATGTTTAAAGTGAGATCTGCTATAGAGGAATTAGCCAGGGTGCACAATTTGAAAGATGCTTGGCACACTAAACATCCTGCCATTCCCGGCTTTACATTTTACTCATCCCCAGATCAAACTCTTTCTAGAATCGACATGGTATGGTCAACAGCTAATATTCTAAAAAATTGTGAAATAGAGATCTGCCCTAAAGTCACCTCAGATCACAATCCGATACTGTTTGAATTTAAAATCTTGGACTCCAAACAAACTACCCGACAATTCACACTTCCCAGATATTTACTTACTGACCCTAAATTCATCCTTGGTATTAAGAATCATATACAGGAATATATATCATTAAATATCAACTCTACCGCTATTAACTACGTATGGGATGCATGTAAATGTAGCATTAGAGGCTACGCACAACAATATATCTTTCGAGATAATGCTGAAAAGCGAGGGGTGGTAAAATCTGTCACCTCTAATATTTTAACAGCTGAACAACAACTTTCAGATGCTACTATTCAGGGCAAAACGAACACCAAAGATTTAAGTTTAATATTAGTTTCATTAAGAGCAACATTAAAGAAGACTCTTAGGGAGAAATATAGTTGTAAAATGCACAAATATAAGATCTCACAATATGAAGGGGGAGACAGGATTGGAAAAATTCTGGCTTACAAAGTAGCCGACAAGAAGGCCAAAACTGTTATAAAAACAATTAAAGGATTAGATTCTAAAAACTATAATGAACCAGAGCAGATTTTGGAACAATTTGCTAAATATTACTGCCATCTTTATACCCCAGAGAACACACCTACTCTAGAAGCAATAGAACTATATTTAGAAACACTCAAACTCGAAATAATGGACCAAGAAATAACTAATCAACTCGATACTAAAATTTCTATAGAGGAAATAAGCAAGGCTATACAATCACTTCCCCTAGGCAAGGCCGCAGGAGAAGACTGCTTACCCGTGGAGATCTATAAGATCTGTGAACAAGAGCTACTCCCTCTATTCCAACAGGTGATAGACTCTATTGGGGAATCAGGAAGTGCTCCTATTTCATGGCGTACTGCTAAAATAATTTTCTTTTAAAACAAAAAAAAACACCGGAAGAACAGGGATCATATAGACCAATTTCATTAATCAACACGGACGCAAACAGTTTTTGCCAAAATACTTGCTAACCGTCTCGCCCCTATAATGCCTGATCTGGTCAATTGCCAACAACACGGATTTGTGGTGGGGAGACACCACTGCCCACATTAATACCGCGGTAACTGCTTTTGATGTTGCGTCAATTACTCCTACCCCTAAGCATTTGACCGAGTGGGGTGGGAGTATCTTTGGGCCGCACTAAAATCAACTGGCATACAGGGTCAATAATTGGGATGGATCCAATCTCTATATGAGACACCTACAGCCATAGTCAGCTATCTTGGAAATAACTCGGATAGCTTTCTAATAAGGAGGGGCACTAGACAGGGGTGCCCTCTTTCACCACTGTTATTCGCTCTAGCCCTAGAACCCTTCCTAAATGCGCTAACAGCCCAGGAGCATATTACCCCAATAGAACATGAAGGCAAGGGCTTAAAAAGTACCGCCTTTGCCGATGACATCGCCATATACACTACTGACCTGGTACAAGCTATACCCAACATAATTAAGGAAGCCAACGACTTTGGCTATGTCTCAGGCTATCGGCTAAATATCAACAAAACTCAAGTGATAGCAAATTATCAACCTCTACACCCAATAATAGGGCTATGCTCTATTGCTACCTATCTAGGGGTAAAACTTACCTCCAATATCGACAAAATTATTCCAATTAACTATGATCCTCTACTCAAAGATATTACCTCCACACTTAAAAATTGGCATAAAATCCCACTTAGCCTGACCGGACGCATTAACACAATCAAAATGAAGATAATACCTAAAATACTTTATCTTTTCAGATCTATCCCGCTACAATTAAATAAATCTTACATCAAGAAAATTGAAAGCATCTTTAGCAACTACATCTGGGGATACAAAAAAGCCCGTAGGTCAATGACAGCACTTAAACTACCTATCGAAAAAGGGGGACTAAACTTTCCAGATCTTAAAATCTACTTTTTTGCCACCTTTACTCAACGCATACGTAGCCTTCTGTCCCAAGAAGCTCCTCTATTCTACCACCAATTCATGCTAGGGCCACAAAGCAATCAGTTCTTATTCCGGGTACACAACCCAAATTACTATAAGAGAGTGAAATTCAAGACCGCTAGAGCAATCAAAAGAATTTGGGAACAAATATGGACACTGATAAAATATCTTTTTTTAATGCCGAATTGCCAATATGGGGGAACCCAGGGATGCCAAACATTTTCTCCGACGGTGCTTGTGCCCAATGGATAGATCAGGGTATTAACACCCTAGGAGATCTTTATAGCCCGGAAGGTTTCCTAAGTTTCCATACACTAAAATTACTTTATAAAATTAAAGATACTACTTATTTCAAATACATGCAGATACAAGATTTTTTGATCAATAAAATGAAAATCGAAACAGTTGAGCGATCAGATATTCTCCAATGTATTTATTTGAACTACACTAAATCTCTCATTAGTAAAAGCTACACTCTTCTAAATAAAGGACAAGTGGGTGACAGTGGGAAAATGGCGGACAAATGGACCAATAGGCTAGGTATTAAGATTAACTCTAGCCAGATTGCGGGCTCACTTAAACAATTAAATCGGGTGGTGCATTCTTCAAATTTAAGGTTACAATTTTATAGGACAATCACTCAAATATACTACACACCGCAAAGAATTTCTAGTTGGACTTTTGGCAACATTTCTAATGAACGGACCAAATGTTTAAAATGCAATAAGGAAGCTGCCGGCATAGAACACATGCTGTATCACTGCCCGAAACTCTCGACTTTTTGGCTGGGAATAACTGATGTTCTTAATAAAAAACATATACCATCACCCGCTTTATCCGCCCACTTAGTTCTGTTAGATATACAAGATACCAGGAGCAACTTTAACGATTTACTAACAATAATATTTGCTTGTGCCAGATTGGCCATTGCACGGACCTGGATATCAATAGTACCCCCAAGCGTTATGGACTGGTGGTATCTAATGCATGAAATACATACCATGGGGCTCTCATTGGCTAAACTAAGAGGCCCAAAAGCACTGAAAGGAAGGGAAAAAATATGGGGAACATTTATGGACTAAACAGAGGACTTTATTGTGTGACCGGCACGCTAATCTTTCTTTTAGTTTTTCTTTTTGTTATGCTTCAGAGCCTTGTGAATATTTATTTTGCAATCTCCTGTCTCTTTTTCTTCTTTTCCTTTAAACATAAAGACTTAAATTGTATAGATAACCATATATATATGTACAACTAATGTGATTTAATACTGTGGTTTTTTTCCTCTTGCAATAAATAAAAACAATTAAAAAAAAAGACTTGTTAGTAAACAAATAATAATACATTTTATATGTAGTTTGCAAAAGAAAAACCTTTTATTAAGCATTATAACCATTTAGTAATGATTTCTCTAATTATAAGACTTTCAATCACACTTGGTGTGTCAATTTATTCAACACTTGCAATGTGCATATTCAGGTTTTTGTGTCTAAATCAGTAAATGTGCTGTGTAAAATGTTTTTAAAATATTTCGCTTTATCAATCTTATCACTCTAACTAAAATTACATGTGCGTCTGACACAACTTCCTCCACACCAAGTACACAGTGTAACAGTGTTCTCTTCGTACTCATGCAATATCTTCAATGTGACCGCTCTCTAAAATCTATCCTACCTGGACACAAGCAAGTGGTCAGTCAGTGTGTGGTAAAGATGTGGATGCCATGTAGCCTGCTTTCTTTCTGCTGTATTGGCCTCTTGAGCCTTTCTCTTGATAGTCAGAGACCCAGACAGCACAATGTAACATACAAGAAAGAAATGCCTCTTTTAAAACATCTGTTTAACACCACCACAGGAACTAGGAGCAGAAATCCTAACCTCCAATCTGAATGAGGGATCTAAAAGACTGTAGATTGTTGATCAGGACATCACCCTTCTCTTACATCATTCAAAAGCATAAACAAACAAGTAGGACCTGCGGCCTACCTAGGACTGATATCAAGTCTCAGAACACCACATAGTAGTAAACTTCTTATGAGACGGCTCTCAAAGTGTGAGGATGAAAAAAGTGACTGCATTACAGTGCGCATGAATATAATACATATATACCTTCTTCTGAAACTGTAAACTTCAGAACTTTAGGGCCGATTTACAAGAAAGTGACGCATCTGTAGAGATGCGTCACTTTTCCAGCGCCACCATGCAAAACCCTTGCTTCGCCATGGATGTGCCATATTTACAATACGGCGCACCGTGGCGCAAGGATTGACAGATGCTTCAGACATTCTGACGCATCTGTTGACGGTAAAGTCATGGAATGCAGGAGTAGTGTCGCAATCACGACACAACTCCAGCAATGCATGTTGCGGCCTATTCCCAATACACTGCGGCACTCCTTACACCTGCTTCAAGCAGTCGTAAGGTTTTGACGCAGTGGCGTCCTAAAAGTCACGCAGTGAAATTTTGTAGATTTCACTGCATCAATTTTAGCAGGCTTTCATGGGTGGGAACGCCTACCCTGCATACATTATACCTGATGCAGGTATAATGTCACACAGGGCTTTACAACGTGATGCATCTCCCTAGATGCGTCACGTTGTAAATGGGCCGCAACTTTTACGCCGTCTCTGCGTTATAAAAGTGACTCAAGGGGCTTGTAAATCTGCCCCTTTGTATTCCGATGCACATTCCTCTATTTCCATACATTACAGATCATGTTGAGGCCTTCCTTCCAACAGCCTGGCATTGGGCCGAACCACGAGACTTTGAAGTTCTTCTTTTGACTTATTCATAAACGTAAGGTGCACTTAACGTGGAATGTGTTAAGTATGTTTTTAAATCTGTCACGGTGTCGTCGTTTAAGAAGTAACAAGCACGGAATCTATCAAACTCTTATTCATGTCCCACCTTATTGTTGAACCCGAGCTCAGCTCTGACTTTTGAGAGATGTCTAGGACTTAAAATCGTTGGTAGTGCCGGATGATAATCTTCTAATCCTAAACTTTTCTGCACCTATGCGCTGACTGCAGTCTAGCCGGCTGTCTCACCAGGCGCTTAATAATGGAGCTGGTAATGCAGAGTGACGTATGGGCTCCAAAGTGGGACTTATGTCGGAAAGTGAATAGTTTGATCCAAGGATACATCTAGTTATTGTTCACCCATAATCTTGGGCACCTTATGCCCTAAACCACAAAGTAATATCACAATTTGGACAGTGACATTCAGTAGCTAAGCAAGTTTGACAAGGGCTCTGTAGCAAGCAAGGAAAATGGCCTCTTCGATTGCTGCTGGGGTATTAAAATACAACAGTGCCTCTGCACCTGCTGCACTAATGGCTTGGTTGATGTTCTGCTATGCACAAAGAGCAGTATTAAGAAAAAAACGACAACACAGCTGTATATTGCTGATATTTCTGTTCTAGAGATCTTTGCACACCAGCCAGCAGAGCTACGGGTGTTATGTACAAAACCTTTTTGTGGCCTCGCCTCACAAAAGCACAGGTTTTGAAACGAACTGTAAAAGAGTGATTTCATGTTCAAAAGTTGTTTTATCACCAGAAAAGTTTTTCTAACTCACAAAATGGGGTTTCCAACCCGCCAGGAATCACAAATAGGAAGGGGTATGATAGGAGAACTCCCCTCTTATTTTGGAGTCACAATTGCGGGTACAAACAATTGGTGAGACACTGACACCCGAGTTATGGTGATATCTGATTCACAAAGTGGAAGCTGGCACATAATGCAAATAAGCAAAAAAAAGCTGGCACATTGAGCAGCACTTTATCTCTATGACCCATATCAACAGAAATGCCCAGAATGCGACTTTTTCTTCACTCCCTTACGATCAGGCACTTTTCCCTCCAACGATCTGATAACTGCTGCCCATGCCTTTATTAAACATCTCTCTTCTGGATGCCAGACACGCCATTTTGATTGGTGTCCCTCAGTCTTGTCTTAGCCCGATCAACTCAGCTCTTAATGCCGCAGCTTATCTCATTTTTGTTATGAGGAAATTCAAACGCATCTGTCCTTTTCTAAAAGACTTTCAATAGCTATCAGTGGAGGCCAGGATTACATTTAAAATATGCCGCCTCACATACAAATGTCATCACCTGGGAAATATTCCTTACCTAACCAAACGCCTGACCCTCTTTGAAAGACAATAGGACCTCATAAGGAAGGTCTCTCTGTACTCTGAAACCCCAAAACGTTCGGGTCTTTATATGATATACCAAAATGAGGTACGTTGTGCAGAGAGTCCTGGGGTTCCTTTAGGAGCAGACAGGTCTTTGCTCCAGCAATCCCATATTGCTCTTCTAGGAGGTACTGTGATCAAGGAGCCTTAGGCTTATCAGAGAGGAGTGCTAGACATCTGCAAATACACAATAGTCAATAAATGATGCACATGACTCAATAAGGAGATCCACACCAATTTATAAAAATAAAATATCTTTAGGCACATTTGGGCACCAGATTCAATACGATCAGGTACGTATGTTTTGCAAGAGAAATATTTCCATAGGAAAAGCATTTTTTGATTTGCTAATAACTTTAGTGTCGTTTGACAAATCTTCACGAAATTCTACCCCCAAAAAAGTCTATCCAGGTCAGCTCCTATCCTGAAAGTTTGGAGGTGATTCATCAAGCGGGAGCTTAGAAAAAAGGGGGTCCAAAAACACATTTTACCATGTTAATTTCCATAGGAAATTTTGCGATGGGCTACAGCCCGAACTACTGAACGGAATTACCCCAAATTTGGCAAAAAGGTAGAGCTTGGTTTAGAAAGTGACCATTTTTATATGGTGTAAATCCGTTCAGCAGTTTTTGAGAAATTCAAAAAATAAGAGTAAAAAAATCAATTTCCCATAGGAAACTTTGGGGCAAGGTTACAGCCGAAACTACTGCACGGAATAACCACAAATTTGGCAAAAAGGTAGTGCTTGGATCAGAAAGTGACCTTTTTTTTAAATGGTGTAAATCTGTTTAGTAGTTGCTGAGAAATTAGAAAAATAAAAGTTTCGATATCTGGGCGGAGCCTGAGTCCCGAGCACAAGCTTCACTGTGATTGGCTGCCAACCCTCCAAACCGGAAGTGTTGGCAGCCATCTTGTGACTCGGTAGAAGCGAGTCACCAGAAAACAGAGAAATAAAGATATAAAACAAGAGAAGGGGGCAGGGTAGAAACACCCTGGCCCTCCAGGCCTGCTCAGGGGGTCCCAGAATGACCCCAAGGGTAAAAAAAAAGCATTTAAAAAAAAAATAATTTGGCAAAATTCCTGCTGGGGTCGTGGGTTTTATTTTAATGAGGCCCTTGGGTGGGCAAGGTTCCGGGGCATATCTTATACAATAATAGCGGGGGCTGTGGGGGCTCACTGGGGCCCCCGCAGCCCCAGGGCTTCACTCATGTTGGGAGGGGGTTGCGCTTTCCCCCTCCAGGAGCCTTACATGTGCTTATAACTTTGGGTCGTTTGATGAATCTTTATGAAAGTTTCCAAAAAGTTTCTCTTTTTTAATCAGCTGCTATCTTGAAAGTTTGGGGGTGATTGGTCAATAGGGGGCTGGGAAAAAAGGGGTCCCCAAATGTGTTTTCTCAATGCAATTTCCATTGGAAACTTTAGACAAGGCTACAGGTCAAACTGCTGAACGGAATTACAGAATTACGCCAAATTTGGCAGGGAGAAAGGTCTTGGTCTAGAAAGCACATTTTTGTTTAAATGGTGTAAATCTGTTCAGTAGTTTTTGAGAAAGATCAAATTTGACAGATATCGATATTTGAGATTTAGACAAGGCTACAGGTCAAACTGCTGAACAGAATTACAGAATTACGCCAAATTTGGCAGGGAGAAAGGTCTTGGTCTAGAAAGCACACTTTTGTTTAAATGGTGTAAATCTGTTCAGTAGTTTTTGAGAAATATCAAATTTTACAGATATCGATATTTGAGATTTCTGACATCTGATTGGCTGAAGGGTTAAGAGCACGAGCTTGCAGCTCATTGGCTGTGAACTGTGGAAACTAGGAAGTGTTGGCAGGCATTTTGTGATTTAGTCCATCAGCTCGCATCTCTTCCTCTACGAGCCATCGGGTCTGTAGTTCAACCTCTGTGAGGCAACACTGAAAATTTACCACAGCTCTGTCTCCGTGTGATACCACCCCCTTCATGGTTCCTCTCCCCACATCACCAGTTCGTGGTTATGCTTTTAGAAGCCAGTGCGTCGACTCGCTGCTCTGTGTCTGCAAGCTGTCAGACATTTTGTGACTCAGTCTGGGAGCATGTATTTCTCCCTCTACAAGCCATCAGGTCCATAGTTCTACCTGTACAAGGCCACACTGAAAATATTTTGCATGTGTGTCTGTGTGAGATACCCCTTTCATGCTGCCTCTCCACACATCACCAGGTCACGGCTATGCCTTTAGAAGCCGGTCCTTCGTCTCGGAGCTCTGTGAGTCAGTCCGTCGGCATGACTCCCTACACTACCCAAACACCACAACACTATCCTTAACACTAAAACTACTCCCAGAACACCCATCTACACCACTGCACTATCCTAAAACACTACTCCCAGCATGACATCCTACACTACACAAACAGTAATGCACTACCCTAAATCCTAAAACTCTACTCCCAGTATGACCTCCTACACTACACAAACACCACTGACCTACTCTAAACCCTAAAACACTATTCCTAGCACAAACTTCCGAACAGTACTCAAACACCACAGCACTACTCTAAATCCCAAAACACGACCACCAGCACAATCCCCTACATTGACCAAACACCACTGCCCTACCCTAAACCTTAAAACACAAACCCCAGCACGACCCCCTACACTACCCAAACACCACTGCACTACCCTAAACACTAAAACAATACTCCCAGCATGACCACCTACACTACCCAAACATCACTGCATTGTGGTAAACTCTAAAACACTACCCCCAGCAGGACACCCTACACTACACAAATACCATTACTCCCATCACGACCCCCTACACTACCCAAATACTACTGTACTACCCTAATCCCTACAAAACTATCCTCAGCATGATCCCCTATGCTACCCACACACTACTGCACTGGCCCAAACCCTAAAACACTGCCCGCCACCCCCTGCCACCAGCCCCTTGTCTGCCATTCCCCCCACAAACAAATGTGAGCGCAACCTTAGGAAATCTGGAACGTAACAAATCGGATGATGTTGCACAATTATAATAAAAAGATGCATGTGAGGTTGGACAAATAAGAATCTCAGTGATCTATGGATTTACATATAAAACATTTTATTGAAACAAAACAACAAAATAAAATTAGGTACAGCCATTGCGTGTCATCCCTCGACAATTTGTGAATCACAGCCTGCAAGGCAAAAAGAAAGATAAGATTGTGCGTCATGCACCCATCAAAGAAGAGAGAGAGAGAGACAGAGAGAGAGAGAGAGAGACAGAGAGAGAAAGAGAGAAGGAGTGAGAGAGAGGAAGAGAGAGAGAAAGAAAGAAAGAGTGAGAGAGAGAGGAAGACAGAGAAAGAGAATGAGTGAGAGAGAAAGAGTGAGATACAAGGAAGAGAGAGAGTAAGAGAGAACCAGTGTGAGAGAGAGGACGAGAGAGAGAGAAAGAGTGAGACAGAGAGAAAGGGAGAGAGAAAAAGAATGAGAGAGAGAGGAAGAGACTGAGAAATAGAGAAAGAGTGTGAGAGAGAGAAAGGAAGAGATAGTGAGTGAGAAAGAGAGAAAGTCTGAGTGACTGAAAGGAAGAGATGGAGAGAGAGAGTGAGAGTGAATGTTGGCATTGTGGAGAAAATCCTCACAGCTCACCTTTCAACCACTGGTGTGTCTCCAACCACGTGCTGGGATATAGGGCAGCCCTCAAGCGTAGTCATCTGAAACATAGTATGAAATCAATAATGGAAGAGTACATACAACTGCGCACGCCTAAATCCCTGTCCCACCTTTGTGTATCCAGGCAACTGTACCCCATCCACTTCCACTCCCCAGAGGTGTCTGTCTGCCGCTGCGCACCCAGGTTGCTGCATCCCATCCACTTTCACCACCCAGAGGTGTCTGCCCGCTGCTGTACACTCAGGCTGCTGCACCTCATCCACTCCCACTGTCCATAGGTGTTTGCCCGCCGCTGTGTACCCAGGCTGCTGCACCCTATCCACTCCCACTGCCCAGAGGTGTATGACAGTCGCTGCGCACCCAGGCTGCTGCACCCCATGCACTCCTACTGCCCAGAGGTGACTGCCCACCACTACACATCCAGGCTGCTGCACCCCATCAACTCCCACTGCCCGGAGGTGACTGCCCCTGCTGCGCAAACAAGCCTCTCTGCTTACCTTCTGCCACCAGCATGTGTCGAAGAGGGTCCACCACGTGCTGAAGCAATCTCCTCACCCATTGTGTACACATGGTGAAGCCGAGCTCACAATTCAGGGTGAGTGTTGATTGCAGGATGGCCATACATCATCGTAGGCCTGCTAGACAAAAATAAAGATAAGATTGTGCGTCATGCGTCCATCAAAGGAGAGAGAGAGAGAGAGAGAGAGAGAGAGAGAGAGAGAGAGAGAGAGAGAGAGAGAGAGAGTGAGAGAGAGAGAGAGAGAGAGGAAGAGAGAGAAACAAAGAAAGAGTGAGAGGAAGACAGAGAGAAAGAGTGAGAAAGAGGAAAAGAGAGGCAAACAGTGAGTGAGAGGAAGAGAGAAACAGTGTAAGAAAGAGGAAGAGAGAAACAGAGAAAGAGTGAGAGAGAGAGAAGGAGAGAGCGAGAGAGAAAGAATGAGAGAGGAAGAGAGAGAGAAAGAGAGAAACAGTGTGAGAGAGAGGAAGACATAGAGTGAGAGAGAGAGGAAGAGAGAGAAAGTGTGAGAGAGAGAAAGGAAGAGATAGCGAGTGAGAGAGAGAGAAAGAGTGTGAGTGATAGAAAGGAAGAGATGGAGAGGGAGAAGGAGTGTTGACACTGTGGAAAAAATCCTCACAACTCACCTTTCTGCCACCGGTGTGTCTCCAACCATGTGCCGGGATATAGGGCAGCCCTCAAGCTTAGTCATTAGAAACATAGTATGGAATCAGTAATGGCAGAGTACATACAACTGCGCACGCCTAAATCTCTGTCCTGCCTTTGTGTATCCAGGCTACTGTACCCCATCCACTTCCACTGCCCAGAGGGGTCTGCCAGCTGTACACCCAGGCTGCTGCACCCCATCCATTCCCACTGCCCAGAGGTGTCTGACAGCCGCTGCACGCCCAGGCTGCTGCACCCCATGAACTCCCACTGCCCGGAGGTGACTGACCACTGCTGCACACCCAGGCTGCTGCACCCCATCCATTCCGACTGCCCGGAGGTGACCGCCCGCCGCTGCGCAAACAAGCCTCTCTGCTCATTTTCCACCACCGGCGTGTGTCAGAGGGTCCAACATGTGCTGAAGCAACCTCTTCAACCATTGTGTGCATGCGGTGAAGCCGAGATCACAATTCAAGGTGAGTGTTGATTGCAGGATGGCCAGGCATCATCGCAGGCCTGCTAGACAAAAAGCAAGATTAGATTGTGCATCATGAGTCCATCAAAGGAGAGAGAGAGAGAGAGAGAAAGAGAGAGAAAGAGCGAGAGAGAGGAAGAGAGAGAAAGAAAAAACAAAAGAGTGAGAGGAAGACAGAGACAAAGAGTGAGAGAGAGAAGAAGAGGGAGACAAACAGTTAGCGAGAGAGGAAGAGAGAAACAGAGGAAGAGTGAGAGAAAGAGAAAGAGAAAGAGAGAGAAAAAATGAGAGAGGAGGAGAGAGTGAAAGAGAGAAACAGTGAGAGAGAGAGGAAGAGTTAGAGTGAGTGAGAGAGGAAGAGAGAGAGAAATAGTGTTAGGAAGAAAAAGGAAGAAATGTAGAGGGACAGTGAGTGCCCACACTGTGGACAAAACCCTCACAGCTCACCTTTCCGCCACTCGTGTGTCTTCAATCACATCCCGGGACATAATGGAGCCCTCAAGCTTTTAAACATAGTATGGAATCAGTAATGGCAGAGTACATACAACTGTGCAATCCTAAATGGCTGTCCCGCTGCTGCGCACACAGGCTGCTGCACCCCATCCACTTCCACTGCCTAGAGGTGTCTACCCGCTGCTGCGCACCCAGGCTGCTGCACCCAATGCACTACCACTACCCGGAGGTGATTGCCTACTGCTCCACTAACAATCCTCTCTGCTCACCTTTCGCAACCTCTGTGTAGAAAACAGGGCCTACCACGTGCCGCTGCAAGCCCCAAGCCCGGGGCCCGCAGACAGAGCTCCCTGCATATCATGCAGCCCCGCTCCGTAGGCCATCAGGTCTCCCATTTGGTGCTGGGTTTTGATGTCACCATGGGAGAGGACATACCAGTGCACCCTGCTTTTCATCGCAGGCTGCACACCGGCTCAGCCCTTGCGGTGCCACTAACTCTGTGACCAGAGAGACAACGCCAAGTGGCGGTAGGACTGCGCTGTCTGATGCCGCAGACCAACACTGCGGTCCAGCAGGGCACACAAATCCTGAACTGTTCAGACCACTGGGTCGGGGCATCACCACAGGCTGCACACCCGCTCAGCAGTTACAGTACCCGTACCTCAGTGGACCGAAAGTCACCGTTTCATGCCGGTGTGCCGGTGCCTGCTACAGTGCATCCGGTGCGAGCTACTCTGAAATGGCGGAGAGCACGTGCACCTGGTCTTTTTTATTAGCTGGTTCATGTATCCTGTGACGTCTGTGCTGGTTGGGTGTGGTGTGGGTATTCACAAACCCTGAAGGAGTGGCTATGGTGTACTGACAACTGGGCTGTGACCAGCAGATTAATGCAATGAAAATCTGGGATATGTAGTGTTGTCCTTCCCTGTAAGCGGAGTGGGCTGGCCTGGGTTATACCAGTCCTGTGTCAGGCTGTGAAGACTGACTCCAGAGTTATGGGTGTGGCTCAGTCGTGAGCTGAATGAGGAATCAACTGATGCAGTTGTCTGTGTTGTCGTGCTGTTGTCACCGGGGTCGCAGGCGCCAATGTGTTACTCTGTGAGCCAAGTCCCACAACATGGCCAACATGGAAGTTACGGGGAATCACTGACCCTACATTCATCCATAGTTCCACACATGAAAGATGGTGGACATGACACATCTGTGTGGATGTGAATGTTTATTGCACATTTAGTGGAGTGTTGCAGCTGTAGCAATACGGGCAATGGAAAGTTCAAGTTTCAGTTTTTGGCACATTGAGGGCAGCCAATTAGAGTCAAGCTTGTGTTCAGAGTTAGGCTGTGCCAACATATATAGTTATACAATCACTCCCCCTATCCCCGAGCACTTATAAATTCACTATACACTCCCCTTGCAGTAATCTAATGATCCAGTCTCTACGTACATACTTGTACAATGACCGAGACAGTTACATTACCAAGTTTTCCTCCAATGCCAAAGGTAAGATGGTTGCATACGCTGTCCTGAGCCCAATGTAATGTGGTAGGACCCAGGGGCATCATCTTACAAACATAATGAACACACGGACACCGATAGATAGTGGAACTGAGTACCGGTACGTGTGCTCGACTCCTTTTTATTACCAGGGTCACATGTCTAGTGACGTCTGTGCTGGATGCTTGTGGGGTGAGTGTAAGCCAGCCCTCAGTGAGTGGTTGGTGCTGGTAACAAGTACAACAGTAATCGTTGGATCAGACACAGAGATTTAATCACAAAGGGTTAATGATTTGGGCTGCACTAAGGTAAGGGCAGCAGATGTGAAATAATACACAAAAGATACTATCGTAAAGGGTCCATGACTTGTGGTACACTGCGGTAGCGGCAGCAGAATGTGAAATTATACACAAATATAGTATCATAAAGGGTCCATGAATTGTGCTGCATTGAGATAGGGGCATCAGAAGCATTTAGCGTATGGGCAGCTAGCGATGATGCGTGGTGCGGGCGAACCGCACTGAGAGCAATGTCAGTTGCCTACTGGACTGCGTCATCTGCAATTGCGACTCAATGTGAATTGTGAGCCCTAGTATCCGCAGTGTAGATTGAAGGCAGTAGTCGGCACAGACATCGAAGAAAGCTTTTTGTCACATCCTCCGAACAAAATCCGAGGACATAGAGCACAATTCTCTCTGCAATTAATAAAACAAGACTGAATTCAAATTGTGAGCTTGGCTGACCGCAGTGTAGGCGTGTGGAAGAAAACATGAAATATGTATGGACTACATTGTCGAAATAGGTAGGTTTCAGGGACATTATAGTTCAAATTGTGAGCTCTGCTGTCCAAAGTGTAGACTGCCATTCAGTGTTCGTTTGGACTTGCAAGATTAGTATGGTCACTGTAGTAAAGATATAACTGATATAAACAAGTTCTTGAAGCAAGGATACTAAAAGGATATTATGTAGGTTTTAGGGACGATGTAGTTAGTTCCCTACAGGACTCTGTAATTAATGAATCAAGACTCAATTTTAATTGTGAGCTCTGCTGACCGCAGTGTAGGCCGGAGGCAGTGGTCAGCAAGGGCCCACAGCCACGTGGCATTGAGTTGCGCTGCACAGTTAGTGGCACCTGAAGCATTCAGCATGTGCGGAGCCTGCAATGATGCGTCGTCGGGCGGGCCACACTGGTAGCAATGTCTTTTGTCTAATGAATAAGGCTACGTGACGATGACTTGTGGTGCACTGAGTTAGTGGCACCTGAAGCACTCAGCGTGTGTGCACCCTGCGATAATGCGTGGTCCCGGCAGGCCGCACTGGTAGCAATGTCTTTTGCCTCCTGAATTCTGCCTTAATAAGGCTATGTGGTGATGACTTGTGGTGCAGTGAGTTAGTGTTAACCGAAAGCACTCAGCTTGTGCACCCCCTGCGATGATGCGTAGACCGGGTGGGTTGCACTGGTAGCAATGTCTTTTTTCTAATAAATTCTGCCTTAATAAGGCTATGTGGCGTTGACTTGTTGTGCTCTGAGTTAGTGGTACCTCTGGTGCTCAGTGTGTGCGCACCCTGCGATGATGCGTGGTCCATGCATACAGTTCCTCATACATGCAGTCACTCATCAGTATTGCACTATTATATGTACTCATTCACCTATACAAACACTCATACACCTTCACTCCTTCATAGAGTTATTGACACGCCTAGTTAGTCATGTAACAATTCCATTTACTCACCTATACAGTTATACATTCACTATCTAACCAATTCAGATAGATACTAACATATACTTACACTCGTATACAATCACTGACACAAGCAGACTCTCATTTATACAGCCACTCTCACAATTACTCACTCTCAAATATAGTCATTTATACACTCCAACAATCACATATACCGCCTTTCACATATGTAGTTACTCACATATATACCACTGAAACATACATTCACTCATACACACGCTCACTCACCTATACAGCTATTTCCACATGCACTATTGAACCCATATGCCCAGTAAATTATTCACTCACACATGTAGGCAGAAATTCACACACCCCTACACACCCACACACACAAACACTGAGGCACCCATACAGAAACTCATGCAACCAATAAGTAACCCGTATAGACAGTCATGTACCTACTCATCAACCCATGCAGCCACTTAAACAACAGAGAGAGTGATACAGACATTCACACAGTTTAGTCACTAACCTATGCATTCAGTAAGAGACAATTAATCACTCACTTATACAGTCAGTCACACACCTATTAAATCCTCCACCCAGACACATATACACCAACTCATTCTTTAATACACCTTGGCATTAACATACATAAAATATATTTAAACTTTAGAGAAACACACATTCACTGGATGATGTCATCAGTGAGTTCATTTGGAAGTCATCAGTGATGTCAATGACCATGTCATTAGTGATGTAATATGTGACATCATCAGCAGTGCATTGCGGGAGTGTGAGTTATAGTTAGCTCTACTAACTATAACTTTGGAATTTCTCTGGTTTTGTGCGAGTGAAATGTCCAACTAACTATAACTTCCCTGAAACCTATGGTTTTCCAGTGAATTTCGATGTTTTTTTAAATACTAATTTCTAACTATAACGTCCCTGAAACCTATGTTTTTTTCAGGGAATATATATATATATATATATATATATATATATATATATATATAGGTAGTAGGTAGTTATAGTAAGGACCTATTATCCTATTATCCATAGGAAATCCGCAACATTCTATTCCCAATAACTTTGTCGCTGATTGATGAATCTTTGCGAAATTTTCAAAACTTTTGGCCAGCTCTGGTCTGCTCCTATCCCGGAAATATGGGGATGATTCATCAAGCAGGGGCCGAGAAAAAAGGGGGGTCCCAAAACACGTTTTCCCCATAGCCACAGCTACAGCCCGAACTGCTGAACGGAATTACGCCAAATTTGCCAAAGATGTAGTCCTCAATTCAGACTTGTGTCTTTTGCTTTAATGGTGTCAATCTGTTCAGTAGTTCCTTAGAAAATGACAGTTAAAAGCATTTATATATCTATGTCCGCGGTGGATCCGCGCACCCTGAGCGCACCATGAGCGCACCATAAGTGCACCCTTACGATCACGCGCCGAATGCTATTTGGCTGTTAAGTGGTTGTCAACATTCAAAACCAGGAACTGTTGGCAGCCGTTTTGTGCCTCGGTAGAAGTGAGGCTGAAGAAGTCAGTGGAATATGTGTGCAAAACGTAGAAAGGGGGCAGGGTAGAAATACTTTTACCCTCTAGACCTGCTTAGGGGGTCCCAGAGGGACCCCCAGGGCCCACAACATTTTTTTTAAAAGACCCGGCAGGTGCGTGTAGGGTGCGTGGCCTCTGCCGTAAAAAAATAAAATAAAATAAAACAGAGCTTTTTTTATGATTAGCCCCCGGGGGGGCTAAATACCGGGGGCAAAATTATTAAATTTTATCGGGGGCCCAGAGGGATCATCACCCCCTGGGCTAAAAAAAAATGGTGGGGGGAGTGATCCAAGGTCCCCAAAGCTGCGGGTACCACCACCCCCCGGAGCTTTATGTATTGTGGGAGGGGGACTGCGTGGCCCCCCTCATGGAGCACTCGAGGGCACAGTTTCCCCCCAGGGCTACGAAAAAAATGGTTGGGGGGTCTCCAAAGCCCCGGGGACCACCACTCCCCAGGGCTTTATGTATTGTGGGAGGGCCCGCTCCTGCAGTGTCACAGGATGTCCATAGCAAGGAAATCTGTTCTCTCTTTCAAAATCTAAATCAGATTGCTTTTCCACATGGGGAGCTGCATGTTAGTAGCTACCCATGTGGAAAAGCAATGCCGGCTCCCAAACGCATAGAAGTTGTGCACCAAAGGTGCTGGAGTCGCGCACCCTACAGATTATGAGTCGTGCATCCAGCACGTGCACACCAAGGGGCCGCACTGAGCGCTGTGCTGGGTGCAAGACTTCTAATTTTACCATAAAAAAATAGCCACTATCAGTAATTTCTAATATCCCCGGAGACCCTATCCCCCGGGACTTTTAAAAAATGTTGGGAACCGTGGGGAGAGCCACAATGCCCCCAGGGTCCCGTCGGCGCCCTGCGTCCTTCGGGAGCAAGCATTGCTTTTCCACATGGGGAGATGCTAACTTGCGTGTAGAAAAGCAATCTGGTTTGGATTTTGAAAGTGAGAACAGATTTCACTGCTCTGTCTTTCAAAATCCAAACCAAGTTTGCTATGGGCGGGCGGGAGCCGTTAGACTCCCACCCTCTCATAGCAAACAGCAGTGTCCCGGGGGTAGGCACCCTGGGACACTGCAAGAGCCTGTCCTGGGGCATGGCGGTCCTCAGGGCCCTTGAGGTATCCAGGCAGAGGGCCACGTAGTCTGCCTCCAACAATACACAAATCCCTGGGGGGGGGTGGTTTCCGGGGCTTGAGGGGGGTCATTGAGGCCCCCACACTTCTAATTTTGCAGGGGGGGCCTTGGTCACGAAAGTGGCGCAAGGGGGTTGTAAATCTGGTACACAATGTTCTGTTTTACTTTGCTTTGCTTTCTGTCATGTAGAGGATCCTGGGTTTCTGTACAGCTTACTGCCTGTTACCATAGTAACAGTTCATGGAACACTTAAGTGAGCGCAGAGGTTAGAAGTTCACCACACTATGTTGGTAATCGAAACAGTTACTGTGCTGGAGTTTTAAAAGTTTTCCATAGGAACCATTAGTCATAACTATAGACTCTGGTAAAGAGCTTGTAAAGAGTTAGCAACAATAAATAATTGGAAACGTAACTTAAATATAACAATGTAATAAATAACTAGAAACATAACTTTAAAAAAACAATTAAACAAAATGTGATATGGACTCCAATAGAAGTAGGGTAGGTAATCTGCAAAACAAAAATGAAAATAAGTGTTCAAAATTAAATCGATATGACTAAATGAGGTCAAATATTACAAGTTAAGGTAACACTTGGCAATATTTGGTTATTTGCATGTCTGCAGTGTGTCTGATACATTACACCTCTCTTATAGGCCGGCATTCAAGAGGTGTCTGTACGGAAGTGCCTACTGCGTCAGGTTTACAGTATGGACCAACAGGTCTTTAAAATGATTCAGAGATGAGACAGAATTAGGTGAGATATCAAGTCATTATGCAGGACAATATTCTTTCGGGCTTATTTACAAGCCCCTTGCACCACTTTTGTGTTACTTTTCCCATGTTAAAATTGACACAAAAGTGGTGCAAGGGGCTTGTAAATAAGCTCTTCTATTTCTAATGCATTTAATCAGAGGCATTGTATATCTAGGCCGCTCTGCTTACCCTATGTAAACACTGTGACCAACAGAGTTTACAACTTGAACTCAGCTTTGGTTGTAAACGGCAGAGTGGACAGCAGCGTCCATAACTTTAAAAGAGAAAGAGAAACGATGTGAGAGAGAGAAAGAGAGAAAAAACGACATTAAAACTGTGAGAGAGAGAAAGTTATAGATGGAGCAGTTAATACTGGAGAAAATACTCGTAGCTCACCTTTCGCCTCCATTGTGTGTCCAAGCACGTGCAGGTTCGTAGTGCACCCTCTAGTTTAGTGATCTGAAAGATAGTATATAGAGTTAGTAATAGTATAGTACATACAACTGCACACGTATATTTTTGCTTTATTTATTTGTACACTCAGGATAATGTATTTCATCAACTTCCACTGTAAGGAGGTGTCTGTGCCCTGTTTTTCTTCCAAAGTAGTATATCCCATGCTCTCCTACTGCATAGCGGTGAGTTCTCAATATTGCGTACCTAGACTGTTGCATCCTATTGAGGAAGTCAAAGGCAGATTTAGAAGCTCCTTGCGCCACTTTTCGCATGTTAAAAGTGACAGAAAAGTGGCGCAATGGGCTTGTAGATCTTCCTGTCAGACTGTTGTAACCTATCCTCACTTGTCAGAGGTAATTGTACATTTCTACGCAGTGAAGCTGCTGCACACTACCCACTGTCTCCTTTCACTGATGACTTGTCGTTGTTTCGGAAACAAGCTTATTTGCTCACATTTTGCCATTGGCGTGATTCAAAGAGGGTGCACCACGTGTCGAAGCAGTCTTCTCAGACGTTGTTATGATGGCCACGCATCATCACAGAATCCACGAACGTAGAGCTTTGTGGGTGTTTTTTTGGGGGGGGGGGGTGACGCCAATTTGTGAAACACAACCTGTAAGATAATAAAAAGGAAGTTAACATTGTGTGTCATTTCTTTATCAAAGGAGAGAGGAAGTGAGAGAGTGACTGAAAAGAATATTCATAGCTCACCTTTCTGTCACTGGTGTGTTTTTCACCACGTGCCAGGACATAATGCACCCTGAAGCTCTACATCTAAAAGATAGTAAAAGAAAGATGTTATGATTGATATTTGTTCCTATTTTAATGTGGAGTACAATAAGATCGCCCTTTCACACACCATCCCTCCCGCATTTAAAAACAACTATTTGTACAGTTTATATTCCGGACATTTGACTGATTATAAAAACGTTCCTGCTATTGGAAAAATATATATATAAATGCAATAAGATACGGTATATAGGACTGCGTACGCCAAAATTGCTGCATCGTTTTTTTGTATCCAGTCTGCTGCAGCCCATCGACTCCCTTTGATGCGCACCCACGCCTCAGTGCTCACCTGTTCGTGGACAGGACACCTTCTACATCATGCAGTCCTGCTCTGCCACCAAGAAATCTGACATATGGTGCAGAATCTTGGTATCGGTATAGCTAACAACATACTTGTGCTCCCATCATCATCGCAGGTACCTCACCCGCTCAGTCCTTGTGGTAGCCCTAACTCAGTGACCAAGGAGGCCACGCACGTAGTGGTGGTCCGTTGTTCTCGGTGGTTCGGGCCTACACTAGGACAGGCCATCTCAGCGTTTGGGATGGGAGCAACTCTAAAATGGCGTAGAGCACTTGCGCTCTGTCTTTTTTATTGGTACGGTCACGTGTGTAGTGATGCATGTGCTGGATCAATGTGGTGTGGGTGCATACCAGCCATGAGGGAGTGTGTGTGTGCCGTTCTGACAACTAGACCTGGAACTAAGAAATCACTACAATGGAAATCTGGGCAATGTTTCGTTTTTGTTTTTTCCTGGTAGCGTATGTGGAGTGGGCTGGCCTGACGTATGCTGCACAAGGATCTGAACCATGATTCCAGACTATGGACATGATTCCCTCGTGAGCTATATGAAAAATAAAGTGATTCGGGTTGCCGTTTTGTAGTGCTGAAGTTACCCGGGTCTTAAAAGCAAATGTGTCATTATATCTGTAAAGTTCCACAACTTGGCCAACATGGAAGGTACGGGGTATCACGGACTCTACATTCGTTCATAGTTGCATACATAAAAGATGGTGCACATGACGCATTTCTGTGATTATGAATATTTGTTGTGCATTCAGTGGAGTGTTGTAGCTGTAGTAATACAGGGCTGTGAAATTTTAAGTTGCAATTTTTGGCACATGAAGGGCAGCTAATATATATACGTATGTGGTTATTCATGTACACTGTAGAACTTGGTGTTGGAAATCAGTTATCGAGGCTCGGAGTTGCGTCCACATCCTGTTATTGTAGAGTAATGACGTAATGTACGCGTGCCCAAAAAATTTACTGTAAATACAGTGGTCATGTAAATTGCTGACATAGTTTTGAGTTGATTGTGCGCTATATAAATATGCAAAAAAAAAGAAAGAAAAAAGGAGGAATAGCCCACACTTACTGTCAGAGCTAAGATGGTTGTTTACGCTATTTATAGGACATTATAATGTGGTAGGGCGCAGGAGCAGCATTTTACAAACATAATAAATATACAGGCACAGATAGACAGTTGAAGTGGGTATGGGCACGTGTGCTCGACTCCATTTTAATACGTTGTGTTGGTAACAAGTAGAATAGTAATCATGATATCATACACAGATATTTAATCATAAACGGTTTATGACTTCTGCTGTACAAAGGTAGGAGCACTGTATGAGAAATAATACACAGAAGATTCTATCATAAAGAGTTCATGAGTTGTGGTGCACTGAGGTAGGGGCAGTTTGTGTGGAGCCTGCGATGATGCATGGTTCAGGCAGACCGCACTGGTAAAAATGTGTTTTGACTACTGAATTTTGCCTTAATAAGGGCACGTGGCGATTATTTACGGTGTACTAAGTTAGTGGTATGTCTTGTGTGTAGCGTGTACTCACCCTGCGATGATGCGTGGTCTGAGCGGGCCGCACTGAAACCATTCACTGTTGCATACTAGACTATATGAACTTTGAGGGGGGGAAACTAGCATCGATGGTTATCAATTGCTGTGCAAACTAGGTGAACTGATTGCTCCCCATAACAAATTAAATGATTCACTTCACTCAGTGCAGTCTAACTTTCAGAAATTGGGGACGTATGTCTGGTGGCGATGTTGAAGGCGATACCGCAGAGGTACTTGGTATTGCCAGTGGTGAAGGTACATTTTGGCGCAATCTTCTACATTCTTTATGACCATAGTTCACAGGATGCAACAATTGAAGGTGCTTGCGCATACTAGCAGTATAACAGCACTATTTTTTTCTCTGCTTTAAATAAATCAAGGCTGAATTTAATACTGTCTGTAGTGTAGATCAAAAGGTAAATTCATGTTCTGTACCCTACTGTCCACAGCGTACATCAAAGCTACTAGTCAGTACAGTTATAAAAGAATGCTTTTTTTCACTTATTTTAACAAAATCTGAATACATACAGTATACTTGTCTCTGCATTAAATAAATGAAGGTTGAATTCCCTACTATCTATCGTGTAGATGGAAAGATGAATTCAAGTTGTAAACCCTGCTGTCTGCAGTGTAGATCTTAGGGTGGAGTGCATCCTCTGCAATCAAGATTGAAGTGGAAGATCGAACATGTATGCAGCGTGCATTTTATTATTCAACTAAATCTATAAGTGCTATATTACATTTTTGAAGGAAGCATACTAAAGGGATATTGTGTAGGGTTTGATAGGTGTTATACTTAGTTTGGTTTCCACTGAGTTAGTGGTACCTGAAACAACAAGGTTCTGTGGAGCCTGCGATGATGTGCAGTCCGGGCAGGCCGTACTGATAGTAATGTTTTTTGTCTTGTGAATTATGTCTTAGTAAGGCCACGTGGTGATTTTGTGTAGGTTTGAGGGATGATTTTTGGTGCACTGACTTAGTAGTGCCTTTGGCGCTTAGCGTGTACGTATCCTGCGATGATGCGTGGTCGGGGGGGCATAGTAATTGGAGTGTAGATCGAAGGCACTACTCGAGACAAACATCGATGAATGCTTTTTTGTCACAGTTAACAAAATCTGAGGACACAGTACAATTGTGTCTGCCTTAAATAAATCGAGTATTAATTTAATATTGTTTGTAGGGCTACAGCGCCACTGGTACCAAGTTGTGAATCCTGCTGGTCACAGTGTAGATCGAAGGCAGTAGTTGATACAGACATCAAGGAATGCTTTTTTTGTCACATACTTTAACAAAATCTGAGGACACCGTACAATGATCTCTGCCTTAAATAAATCGAGAATGAATTCAATGTTTTCTGTAGTGCTGATGCGCTTCTGGCAACAAGTGGTGAACTCTGCTGATCGCATTGTACATTTGAAAGCAGTGCTCAGTACAGACATTGAGGAATGTTTTTTGTTGCATCATTTAACAAAATTGTCTCTGCCTTACATAAATCAAGGCTAACTTCAATGCTGTCCGTAGTGTAGATACAAAGCTGAATTCAAGTTGTGAACCCTGCTGTCCACAGTGTAGATCGAAGGGAGTAGTTGACACAGACATCAAGGAATGCTTTCTTTGTCACATATGTTAACAAAATCTCACGGCACAGTAGAATTGTCTCTGCCTTAAATAAATTGAGAATTAATTTAATATTGTCTGTAGAGCTGATGCGCTTCTGGTATCAAGTAGTGAACTCTGTTTCTCACAGTATACATTTGAAGGCAGTACTTTGTACAGACATTGAGGAATGTTTTTTGTGTCATGCATTAACAAAATTGTCTCTGCCTTACATAAATCAAGGCTAACTTGAATTCTGTCCGTAGTGTAGATGGAAAGCTGAATTCAAGTTGTGAACCCTGTTGTACGCAGTGTAGATTGAAGTCAGTTGTTCACACTGACATGGACGAATGCTTTTTGTCACTTATGTAAACAAAATCTGAAGACATGAAGGCTGAATTGCTTACTGCTCGAACTTTAACAAAATGTGAGGACATAGTACAATTGTCTTTGCTTTAAATAAATCAAGACTAAATTCAATGTTTTCTGTAGTGCTGATGCGCAACTGGTATAAAGTTGTCAATTCTACAGACCGCAGTGTAGATTGAAGGCAGTACTCAGCACAGATACCGACGACAAATTTAGATCCAAAGTTGAATTTAAGTTGTAAACCCTGCTGTCCGCAGTGTAGATCGAAGACAGTAGTCGATACAGACATAAGTCTGCGGTGCTGTGGTGCTGAGTTTGCGATGGGCCTGAATTGAAAAGGCACGCGGTCATTGTGGCAGCCACGTGGCAGGGTGCAGACCTTCGCTGCTGCACAGTCTCTTCTCTTTGCAGAAGTGAAGCACGCCCAAGGCGTACCCTAATTATTTATAGTCTTACGTTGATGTTGTTTACGTTGGACTAGCCCACACAGCTTCTGTTTCAAAGGGGGGGTGAACACAGCTACATGACCAAAATATTTCCCAGTGTCTCAGATAATATGGTTGCATCCTCTATTCAGTACACTACACATATCAATGGTATATCTACACACGGAAAAGTTTTTGGTTTGTATAGTGAATTGTGTATAGTATTTCACCAGTAGTCCTAGCGTTGGGTGCATTATTGTTGATGTTCCAGTTCTTTCCCTTATACATACTTGGTTGTCACATCTCTGTACATTGAGCTAGTGTGCTGTTGATGGTGTATAATATTTTGGGAAGGTTCGTTGTCCTGTTTTGCGCTGCCTCTGAGGTAGTAGGGGGAGAGGTCTGGGGGTGAGGTTGTGGTTGTGGTGGTAGTGGTGGTGGCACTGTGTATTGTGATTTTGTTTGGTGTTGGAAGTATATAATTAGAACGTCCATCACATATTGCTCTTTAAATATGGGTGTGAGTTGGAAGCAATTCACGCAGTACATAGTCGACGTTCTTACATTAGTTAAATGTTGATGTTAATTTGTTAGTGGTAAGTGGAACTGTTGCCTGATTTTTTAGGTAGCATTGCAGATTTTGTTTCTCGTTCAAAATATGGGGAAGTGGTCAACATTATAAGTAGGAATTGTCATTTAAAAAACCTTTGAAATTCAATGAACAAACCATTGGTTTCAAGCAGGTTTATAGTTAGGAATTATCATTTAAAAAACCATAGAAATTCATTGAAAAAAACCATAGGTTTCTGGGGTGTTATAGTTAGATAGACATTTCACTCATACAAAACCAATGAAATTCCTCTGTTATAGTTAGTTGTTGTGATGGACCCCCCAGCCCCGGGGATCACCACCCCCCGGGGCTTTCACCAGGTGGAGCCCTTGATGGCCCTGGGGACCGCTACCCCCCAGGGCGGCTCCTGCAGTGTCCAGGGGTGCCTACCCGCGGGACACTGCTGTTTGCTATGGGTTTTGAAAGAGAGAGCAGGAAACCTGCTCTCTCTTTCAAAAACCAAAGCTGATTGCTTTTCTGTATGGGGAGCAGCATGTTAGCTGCTCCCCATGCAGAAAAGCAATGCCGGCTCCCGCAGGATTCGGGGAGCCGGCAGGGACCGTGGGGGGCTTGGAAGAGGGCAGGCCCCGGGAGATGGGGTCCCCGGGGCCATAAGTTGCCCAGGAGGGGGGACACATGGCCCCCTTCCACCATTAAAATTAAAAAACAAAAACATTAAAAAAAGATTTGCAGGCCCCGAGGGATGGGGTTTCCCGGGGCCTTGAGGGGGCATAGGAGGGGGCCCCCCTCCAGAAAAAAAATAGAAAAGTTGGCCATTCCCCGGGGGACGGGGTCCCCAGGGCCAGAATTGGCCACAGGGCATGTTTGCACACATATCACCTCAAGCCCCGCCCCTACCTTCACCACTGTGCAAACATGCCCCGTAACACGTTCTAAGTTGGGGGATTAAGTCCCCTTGCATACTGGGGGTCCATGGCAGCCAACTGGCCCACCAGGACCCTCCAGTATGCGCCAGGGGGCTGCGTTGCAGAGAGGTGTAGTGAGGCCACGCCCCGTTTTACATCTCTCTGCAATGCTTCCCCTGGTGCGTTTGCCGAGGGGGAACTAATTCCCCTTGCATACTGGAGCTCCCTGGGGGCCAACTAGCCCACCAGGAACCTCCAATATATGCCAGGGGGCTGCATTGCAGAGAGGTGTAATGAGGCCACGCCCCTTTTTACACTTCTCTGCAACGCAGCCCCCTGGCCCTTACTGGAGGTTCCTGGTGGGCTAATTTGGCCGCCATGGACCCCCAGTGCAACCTTTGAAATTCACTGAAAAAAACATAGGTTTCAGCTACGTTATAGTTAGGAATTAGCATTTAAAAAACCTTAGAAATTCACTGAAAATTCACATAAGTTTTTTCGTTGAATTACACGTAGGGCCAAAAAAGTAAAATAGTATTTTTCTTTTTGAAAAAAAGTCACGGGATGCACGTAGGATCCGCGCATTTCGCCGCCGAAAAAAAGAAGCATGTATTTTTGAGGTATACATTAAGCTTATGTGTTTAGATCTTGGGTGGTTAGAAAAAGAGCCCTTCTGTTTATTGAGAGATTTTAGTACTTGTAGTTAGGACCTAATATGCATAGGAAAACTGCAACATTCTATTGCCAATAACTTTGGCGTTGATTGATGAATCTTCTTGAAATTTTCCAAACTGTTGGCCAGCTCAGTTCCGCTCCTTCCCTGTTGGGGGTAATTGGTGAAACGGGGCTGAGAAAAAAGGGGGGTCCCAAAACGTGTTTTCCCCATGCAATTTCCCATTGGACCTTAATCCATGGCTACAGCTCGATCGGCTGAACGGAATTACACCAAATTTGGCAGAGAGGTAGTCCTCAGGTCCGACTTGTGCCTTTTGCATATCTGTGGTCAATCTGTTCAAAAGTTTCTTTGAAAATTACAGTTAAAGTCATTTATATATCTATGGGCACGGAGGATCCGTGGATTGTGCGAGGATTGATATCGTAGTATAAGCACACCGTCCCGATCACACGCTCAATTCTAATTGGCTGTCAAGCGGTTGTAAACATTCAAAATCAGGAACTATTGGCAGCCATTTGGTGCCTCGGTAGAAGCGAGGCTGCGGAAGTGAGTGAAATATGTGTGCAAAATGTGAAAAGGGGGCAGGGTAGACACACCCTGAACCCCTAGGCCTGCTCAGGGGATCACATAAGGACCTGTACGGTCAAAAAAAGTCTGATAGTATTTTTCTTTTTAAAAAAGTCGCTGGATGCGCAAAGGATCCGTGCATTTCGTCGCCCAAAAAAAAAAGAAGCACATATTTTTGAGATATACATCAAGCTTATGTGTTTAGATCTTGGGTGGCTGTAAAAAGAGCCCTTCTGTTTATTGAGAGATTTTAGTACCTACAAGTAAGTACCGATACAGAGTCTTTAAGAGGAAGACTCTGTTTCCCTCATCTGTAAAATGTACACCATCTGTCCTATTGATGCCATGCATATTGAAATGCAGATTGTTGTGGTATATGGACCCCATTCTATAGTCTCGGAGAAAAGCAGAAACAGATTTATTCACATGTTTTTTAGCTTTCTCAATCTGTGGACAAAATTGATTGGACCAGTTCCATTTTTGCCTTTGGCATATGTTAGAATAGACAAAGGCAGTTTGGGGGAAAAGTGACATAAATTCTCCAAAGGTGTCCTTCATAAGCAGTTCCAGACCTACTCCAGTCAGTGCCTAGGTCATTGCCACCACAGTGCACAATTATGAGGTCAGGGTGTTGGAGATGTAAAAAGGATTTCACCAATGGCATCAATTGGTGCCACTTTAACCCTCTTTGTCCAATCCATTTAACTTCTACGTTTGGTAAAGCTAGGTCTTTGTGAATTCCTTTCTGTTCTGCGTACCTTTGGCTCCAGAAAATATAGCTGTGTCCCATGATCCACACTCTAAGCATGTTCAAGGAATGTCTGGATGCACTCAGATGGTCTCTGTAAATGAAGTGCCAGTTTGAAAAGTAATATTTTTGTAAAATGGTGGATAAGATGCAGTTGAGAAAAAAAGAACAGAAATGATTGGTTGTTTGACAATATTCTACATTGAAAACTAGGGTGCAGGTTTCTGGTTTTTGAAAGCCTGATTCGTATTGGTTAACAAAAATTGATAGAAAGGAACATTACATAAGATAAGCTGGTATATTGAGAAGTCAAGCACACTTGCTGTTTTGATTAGTAACATTGTGTGATGAACTTTTGACCTGTGTGCTCAGTTTACTGTTTCATGAAGTGTTTTTATGGTAACAGGTGGAAGGCAGAATGGGAGTAGGGTTCAAATGTATGTCGTTTGGAAAGGATTGAAATGTCTAACTAATAGAAATGTGTGTTTGGTTTAGTATTAATGTGGTAAGGAATGTGATTTGATGTTCAGGTGTATATGTGTTGAAAATGAGAAGGAAACTCTGCCATTCTATGGTTCTGATGAGAGGTGTTGAAAACAGAGAATTTGAATAAGAAAATCTGCTGTGTGACTGACATACTTTTTATTCTACAAAACAGTTGGAAAGGTGAGTTATTCATTTGTGATGGAATGTATGTTGCACACAGATAACTATGCTGTTCTCTTGTTTTGGTAGAATTAGAAACCAGTTATTTTTTATTTACTTGCAAAAATGAGTGAAGTTTGTACATTAAAATGTAGTACTCATTCTAGACTATGAAATGTGTTTTGGTAAAATAGAAGGGATAGTGTTGTTTGTCTAGAATCACACAGGGGTATATTATCAAGAAGGGCGATAAAATTATCGCTGCTTTAGCGGCAGGAAATTGACGCTAAAGCGGCGATAATGGGATTGATAATATGCTCTTGTGAATTCCTGTAGCAGACCAGGTTCTGGTGTAAACCTGGGCTGCTATGGGAATTCACAAGGGCATATTATCAAGCCCATTATAGCCGCTTTAGCCGCAGTTTCCTGTCGCTAAAGCGGCAATAATGTTATCGCCGTTCTTGATAATATGCCCCACAGTGTGTCTTCTGTGCATTTAGGAATCACTCTGAGAGAATCATTTTGGTACTTCGGGGCATATTATCAAGCAGGACGTTAAAAATTATCGTCGTTTTAGCGGCAGAAAATTGCCGCTAAAGCGGCTATAATGGGCTTGATAATATGGACTTGTCAATTCCAATAGAAACCTATGTTCTTGTGTGAATATGGAATTTTTGGCGGCATATTATCAAGCCCATTATCGCCGTTAAAACGGCAATAATTTTAACGCCCTGCTTGATAATATGCCCCTTCATGTGTTTTCAGATATTTTATTAGTTAAAAACGCATTGTGTTCTCACATTTTGGTAGAATTAGAAAATAGTCATTGGTTATGTGTTTCCAAAATGAGTTTAGTATTAATAGTAAAATGCAGTTTTGAAATATATTGAATGCATGCTTGTTGTTTTTGCAAAGAAATAAGTACATGTAGTCTTGCAGTGACACTTCCACCAGTATGATTTCCTACACTACCCAAACACCACTGCACTACTGTAAACCCTTAATCTACCTCTAGCATGAGTATCCACACTACTTATTCACCACTTTACTACCCTAAACTTTAAATCTACACCAGCAGAACCTCCAACACTAGCCAAACACCAGTTTATTTCCTAGAACACTACCCTACCACGACCCCCTACACTACACAAACACCACTGCACTACCTTAAAGCCTAAAACGCTATCCCTAGCATTATCTCTTATGGTACATAAATATCACTGCAGTATGCTAGAACACTACTCCAGTATGACTCCCTATACTACCTAAACACCATTTCACTACTCTAAATCTTAAATCTATCACACCAGGAGCCCTTACACTACCCAAACACTACTATAGTATCTTACTACTGTATTTATTTATAAGGAATATTGTTATTTGTCTAGAATCACACAGTGAGTCTGTGCACCCTCGTTGGGAGCGCGGGCTGGTGCTGGTGTTGGTACTGCTGCCGGCTGCTGGCAGGTTCAGAGGAAGAACGCGGAGGACGCAGGTCTGCGGTGTGAGAGCGGAGTGATCGGCCGCGGACCCACATCCGACACAGAGGAACACGGAGCAAGGAGTTGGCGTATCGGAGGCGGAGGGGAGTGGAGTGGACCGACTGCAGCCTGACGAGGCGGTGTCAGAGAGACTGCAACCTGACGAGGTGGAGGTGTCAGCGGTCGCAGTGCAGGCGTTAGGGTGCTATGGTCTAGACACACCGCTGAGCTCGTTGGAAAAAAAGTACGTAAAAGACAAGTGAGTGGGGGGAGAAAACTCCTTCCGCAGGAGAGAAGAGGTTGGAGCTTTCGCCTATGGTTATGCCGCAATATTAAAAGATTTAGCTACCAGCAATCAAAGAACCAGGTGCCAGCAAGAGATTAGAAAGGGATACATTGAACTTACTCTAGTGCAACAATATTGTGGTACTATTACTAAAGACTCTTCCTTGGTGCTCTGCTGACTCTGACTTTGGGGGCATTTTTAACCTACCTGCCATCGCCTTGCTTGACTGCACGTCGATCCTATCTCCGCTGCCACAGTCCCTGGTCCTGGTCTCGTGTCTCCCCCCCGCCGCCGTAGCTCTTCGCAACACCTGCACGGCCGCAGAGAGGGGGGTGGACTACATCGCTCAGAAGTCCAAGTGCCAGGAAGCCGCCACTGACCATCCCACGCCCGGAGGCGCTTAAAGGTGCTTAAAGCTGAGCAGAGTACCCGTGTCGCGGGTCCGCGCGTGGGCTGCACCGGGCTAAGCCCGGGCAAAGGGTGGGCCGTCTGGGGCCGGAGGAGGACGGGCCGGGCCCCTTCTCTTAATTACTGTGCATGAAAAAGGTATTTGTATAAAACTGGGACGGTACTGGTTCATGTCTATAGTTGTAGTTCGCTGTGCCTGTTAAATCGCAAGGAATTACAAACTTGTTTCATTTGTGGACCTAAAGTGTTCTTTTTAAAATATTGTTGTTGGTTGACTGACCCAGATAATTGTAGTTACTGTTAAAACATCCATTAGTATGGGGAAAAGAAAACTACCAAGTCCTAACTCAAGTAGCGGTAAAAGGCCCCACAGCGAGAATCAACAAACACTGCTAAGCTACTTAACAGGAGCAATGGGGGCCCTGGACAAGCAAATAAACCCAGTAGTGGAATCCTTAGAGGCGACTGCATCTAGATCTAATGAAGAACTGATTGAAACAGAGGCCTTACCTGCGGCAGGACAGACATCTACCCTAAAAAAGTCGGTAATGGGTGTGTTCCATATATAAATGAAAATATTGATCTGGGTGAGTCCGACCAACCATCTCATCTTTCTCAAATCAAATTAGGCCCCCTTACACCTTTGCAGAACCATGTCATTGACATTACCGTGTCTCAAACTGAGGCTACAACTAGCTTAGAATCTTTCCCAAGGAAAATAAATTCCTGCCACAATCTCAAGAAAAAAAGAGGGCCAGTAAAAACTCAGACAAAAGAGAGGGCAAAGTCAAAGAAAGCACCTGACGCACAGCATACTGAGACAAAGGATCTAGTCTTATTGATAGAAAGGCTCGATTTATATCTTAGAGTCAGGCTAGATCAGATGGACCAAAGACTGATATTCATTGAAGAACATCTAAGTAAGGTAAAAAATCAACCAATTTCAATTTTATCTTCCACCCAACGATCTGAAACGAATGGTCCTGATTCTCAACAGATCCTCAACTGTCCCTCAAATGAAAAGAATAGATCAGTTTATAATTCCTCAACTCATGCCCAGGTAAACCCCGTATCTAGGAGGGGTCTCTTGGCTCCCACAATGAGCTTAACTGACCCACTACCCTTATCTTCACGAAAGGTACCAACCGACCAGGTAACGCAGCTTGATAAGAACGCTACCGTAGGTAGGACCATCCTGGCCCCAAATGAACATCTATTTTTTTTTTTTTTCTTTTTCAAAACCTTTATTGCACTTTGCATAGTACACAGCGGAGTGCCTACAACCCCGTGGGCCGGCCGCTATCAGTGGATCGTTGTACACATCAAAGTCCATCAGGAAGGATATCAATACCGCATTAACAACAAATCCACAGCGGAGAGTACTGAAAAGTTTCAAAGTGCCAGTTGAGCAATTATTCAATGCATGAATTGAGGTTTTGATGTCCAAATGAACATCTTGATCTCCCCCCAGCAGAAACACCGTACATTATAGTACTGGCAAATGCTCCTAGGTTGGACGCTCTGGTAAAGGAGGGGTGGGAAACTTTGAGAAATAAATCCCTAGGATGGCTGGGTAAAAAAACGGGCTTAACCGACAATCTCTTCAGAGATTTTAAAATGACGAGGAGGGTAAAAAGTATGGGAAACAGAGTAGACAACTTTACAGGCGACTCAATTGTCCTGACTTTCCGTTCCCCCCATCTTGTGAATAGAGTATTGCAACAGTGTGGCACATGGGAGATCATGAGAAACGAAATATACATCCTCCCTCTAGGTTTTTTCCATCCTCCGGTAACAGGAGTCATGGGAGTACCAGGAAGGGCTAGAGAACTTCCAACCCAACTCTGTCCTTATGGTATTCCCACAAGAAACAGATTTCAGATCTTTTCGGGACAAGACGATCTTGATTGACTCACCCCGTGTATTTTGAATGAACCTTCTACTATCATTTTAGAAAAATCCACATCTCTAAGTACTAGTGCTCGAGACCCCCAGACATCAGCGGTCACCAAGCAAGCTCTCCAACTAAATTACGGGGAAATCAAGGTGAGATGCCCTATTCTACGGGCATATCGGAAGCAAATATTCAACTATTAATTATAACCCAATCAACTGCTTTATCAGTTGAACAACCAGGTACTATTACCCAACAAACTCCCTTACAAGTAGATATAGTTAAATCAACAATACCTATTCTCTACTGGAATATCGCAGGTTGGTCCTCTAAAGTAAATAATGATATCTGGCTTGACTTTATGTAAAAACTTAAAGGTTTTATGCCTTCAGGGACTTGGAATACAACACAAATTCATATAGAAGGGTACAAGACTTACTGGTTGCCTGCATCACCTTCCTCCTCTGGAAGAGCAAAGGGTGGGCTATCTATTTATGTATCTAATTTGATAGCCACATCCAAAATTAGTCTTATAAGATGTGAGCCGAACTATCAAATACTTACTTTGTGTTTGAATAAGGCCGATACTCTCCTCATAGTAAATTTTTACAACAATATGTCTGAAGGAGAATTTCTGGCCTCAATACGCCAGATTCATTTCTTAATACAGCGCGCACCAGTAGAGGTTACAATAATTTGAGGTGGTGATTTTAATCAACGTCTATGTAAATATAGCGATCAGAACATCTGTGGTATAACAGACGAAAATCACCTTCCAATAAATCACTTTCGCACTCCACAATAGGAAACACCCTAAATAGTACCCTTTTTGAGCTAGATATGGGACTGGCACAAAAGTTGAAAAAAACCCAAAATCCTATTGTCCCCACTTTTATTGGAAGAGGAAGTTTTAGCACGATCGATTTTATTTTCATATCTTCAGAAGCTGAAAGACATATTATTAATATTGAGACTCATAATATTGTAATAAGCGACCACTACCCCAACAGTATCACTCTGAGTCTTTCTCAGAAACGTCAAACACAAATTACAGAGAGCATATTAGACCAAGATAGGGTAACCCTGAGTAGAGTTAATGGCTATGCGCTTAAATGGGAGAAAACTGACCCATCAATTATAACCTCTGCAGTAGTAAAAACAGCACACTTGGCCATATAAAGGTGCTTGGACTTAGCCACATCAGATGAAGAAGTCCTGAATCTCTTTTTGGTAATTACAAAACTAACAAAGGAATCACTTTTCATTAAATCCAATACATCTAGACCAAATAGGAAAGGGTGGTTCAATAAAAGATGCAGAGAGAGCTACTCAAAATTGAAAACTGC
Organism: Lissotriton helveticus; assembly: GCF_964261635.1. NCBI lineage: Eukaryota > Metazoa > Chordata > Amphibia > Caudata > Salamandridae > Lissotriton > Lissotriton helveticus. Next base: position 83,150,070 of record NC_136060.1, on the reverse strand, counting down.
TTTACGAAAACCAATAAGAGACCCTCAAGGAATTAAAATGGCTAGAAAGGAATACCACCTGGCCATTAAGGATAGGAAAATAGAACTAAAACGGGATCTCTGGGAACAACTTCGCCTACGTAGCATGCAAAAAAATAATACTGCCTTTTGGGCCATTGTTAAATCTCCCTTTCTTATTGAAGAAAAAGATTCCCCAAAAATTGATATAGCCATAGAAGAAAGAGCCTGGGTTGAGTATTTTATCAGTCTGACCCTGTGCCTCATGGGAACAGTCCAGCCCGAACTGCCAAGCCATGTCTTCCCTGGTCCGGAAACAAGCTTCCGAGGACCGGTTTCTGGCATTCCAGCCGTTTTCAGCCCGGCTTGCTTGAATCCAGTGGCAAAGTGAGCAAGGGACTCACGTCTGAGCATACCCTGCCACACTTATGGCGGCCAAAAGCGGTACAAAAGGGGGTGGTGATGGACGGAGCATCTGAATCAATCAAACACTCACACCCAGTCAAAAGATCTGGGTTTAATCCATCACCGTTCTTTAGCCCACTCTGCCACCCCAGTTCAGACATGGCTATATGCAAATCAGTCTGACCCTGTGCCTCATGGGAACAGTCCAGCCCGAACTGCCAAGCCATGTCTTCCCTGGACCGGAAACAAGCTTCCGAGGACCGGGTTCTGGCATTCCAGCCGTCTTCAGCCCGGCTTGCTTGAATCCAGTGGCAAAGTGAGCAAGGGACTCACGTCTGAGCATACCCTGCCACACTTATGGCGGCCAAAAGCGGTACAAAAGGGGGTGGTGATGGACAGAGCATCGGAATCAATCAAACACTCACACCCAGTCAAAAGATCTGGGTTTAATCCATCACCGTTCTTTAGCCCACTCTGCCACCCCAGTTCAGACATGGCTATATGCAAATCAGTCTGACCTTGTGCCTCATGGGAACAGCCCAGCCCGAACTGCCAAGCCATGTCTTCCCTGAACCGGAAACAAGCTTCCAAGGACCGGTTTCTGGCATTCCAGCCGTCTTCAGCCCGGCTCGCTTGAATCCAGTGGCAAAGTGAGCAAGGGACTCACGTCTGAGCATACCCTGCCGCACTTATGGCGGCCAAAAGCGGTACAAAAGGGGGTGGTGATGGACGGAGCATCTGAATCAATCAAACACTCACACCCAGTCAAAAAGATCTGGGTTTAATCCATTACCGTTCTTTAGCCCACTCTGCCACCCCAGTTCAGTAATGGCTATATGCAAATCAGTATGACCCTGTGCCTCATGGGAACAGTCCAGCCCGAACTGCCAAGCCATGTCTTTCCTGGACCGGACACAAGCTTCTGAGGACCGGTTTCTAGCATTCCAGCCGTCTTCAGCCCGGCTTGCTTGAATCCAGTGGCAAAGTGAGCAAGGGACTCACGTCTGAGCATACCCTGCCACGCTTATGGCGGCCAAAAGCGGTACAAAAGGGGTGGTGATGGATGGAGCATCTGAATCAGACAAACACTCACACCCAGTCAAAAGATCTGGCTTTAATCCATCACCGTTCTTTAGCCCACTCTGCCACCCCAGTTCAGACATGGCTTTATGCAAATCAGTCTGACCCTGTGCCTCATGGGAACAGTCCAGCCCGAACTGCCAAGCCATGTCTTCCCTGGACCGGAAACAAGCTTCCGAGGACCGGTTTCTGGCATTCCAGCCGTCTTCAGCCCGCTTGCTTGAATCCAGTGGCAAAGTGAGCAAGGGACTCACGTCTGAGCATACCCTGCCACACTTATGGTGGCCAAAAGCGGTACAAAAGGGGATGGTGATGGACGGAGCATCTGAATCAATCAAACACTCACACCCAGTCAAAAGATCTGGGTTTAATCCATCACCGTTCTTTAGCCCACTCTGCCACGCCAGTTCAGACATGGCTATATGCAAATCAGTCTGACCCTGTGCCTCATGGGAACAGTCCAGCCCGAACTGCCAAGCCTTGTCTTCCCTGGACCGGAATCAAGCTTCCGAGGACCAGTTTCTGGCATTCCAGCCGTCTTCAGCCCGACTTGCTTGAATCCAGTGGCAAAGTGAGCAAGGGACTCACGTCTGAGCATACCCTGCCACACTTATGGCGGCCAAAAGCGGTACAAAAGGGGGTGGTGATGGACGGAGCATCTGAATCAATCAAACACTCACACCCAGTCAAGAGATCTGGGTTTAATCCATCAAGGTTCTTTAGCCCACTCTGCCACCCCAGTTCAGACATGGATATATGCAAATCAGTCTGACCCTGTGCCTCATGGGAACAGTCCAGCCCGAACTGCCAAGCCATGTCTTCCCTGGACCGGAAACAAGCTTCCGAGGACCGGGTTCTGGCATTCCAGCCGTCTTCAGCCCGGCTTGCTTGAATCCAGTGGCAAAGTGAGCAAGGGACTCACGTCTGAGCATACCCTGCCACACTTATGGCGGCCAAAAGCGGTACAAAAGGGGGTGGTGATGGACGGAGCATCTGAATCAATCAAACACTCACACCCAGTCAAGAGATCTGGGTTTAATCCATCAAGGTTCTTTAGCCCACTCTGCCACCCCAGTTCAGACATGGCTATATGCAAATCAGTATGACCCTGTGCCTCATGGGAATAGCCCAGCCTGAACTGCCAAGCCATGTCTTTCCTGGACCGGAAACAAGCTTCTGAGGACCGGTTTCTAGCATTCCAGCCGTCTTCAGCCCGGCTTGCTTGAATCCAGTGGCAAAGTGAGCAATGGACTCACGTCTGAGCATACCCTGCCACATTTATGGCGGCCAAAAGCGGTACAAAAGGGGGTGGTGATGGACGGAGCATCTGATTCAAACAAACACTCACACCCAGTCAAAAGATCTGGCTTTAATCTATCACCGTTCTTTAGCCCACTCTGCCACCCCAGTTCAGACATGGCTATATGCAAATCAGTCTGACCCTGTGCCTCATGGGAACAGTCCAGCCCGAACTGCCAAGCCATGTCTTCCCTGGACCGGAAACAAGCTTCCGAGGACCGGTTTCTGGGATTCCAGCCGTCTTCAGCCCGGCTTGCTTGAATCCAGTGGCAAAGTGAGCAAGGGACTCACGTCTGAGCATACCATGCCACACTTATTGCGGCCAAAAGCAGTACAAAAGGGGGTGGTGATGGACGGAGCATCTGAATCAATCAAACACTCACACCCAGTCAAAATATCTGGGTTTAATCCATCACTGTTCTTTAGCCCACTCTGCCACCCCAGTTCAGACATGGCTATATGCAAATCAGTCTGACCCTGTGCCTCATGGGAACAGTCCAACCCGAACTGCCAAGCCATGTCTTCCCTGGACCGGAAACAAGCTTCCGAGGTCCGGTTTCTGGCATTCCAGCCGTCTTCAGCCCGCTTGCTTGAATCCAGTGGCAAAGTGGGCAAGGGACTCACGTCTGAGCATACCCTGCCACACTTATGGCGGCCAAAAGCGGTACAAAAGGGGATGGTGATGGACGGAGCATCTGAATCAATCAAACACTCACACCCAGTCAAAAGATCTGGGTTTAATCCATCACCGTTCTTTAGCCCACTTTGCCACCCCAGTTCAGACATGGCTATATGCAAATCAGTCTGACCCTGTGCCTCATGGGAACAGTCCAGCCCGAACTGCCAAGCCATGTCTTCCCTGGACCGGAAACAAGCTTCCGAGGACCAGTTTCTGGCATTCCAGCCGTCTTCAGCCCGGCTTGCTTGAATCCAGTGGCAAAGTGAGCAAGGGACTCACGTCTGAGCATACCCTGCCACACTTATGGCGGCCAAAAGCGGTACAAAAGGGGGTGGTGATGGACGGAGCATCTGAATCAATCAAACACTCACACCCAGTCAAAAGATCTGGGTTTAATCCATCAAGGTTCTTTAGCCCACTCTGCCACCCCAGTTCAGACATGGCTATATGCAAATCAGTATGACCCTGTGCCTCATGGGAACAGTCCAGCCCGAACTGCCAAGCCATGTCTTTCCTGGACCGGACACAAGCTTCTGAGGACCGGTTTCTAGCATTCCAGCCGTCTTCAGCCCGGCTTGCTTGAATCCAGTGGCAAAGTGAGCAAGGGACTCACGTCTGAGCATACCCTGCCACGCTTATGGCGGCCAAAAGCGGTACAAAAGGGGTGGTGATGGATGGAGCATCTGAATCAAACAAACACTCACACCCAGTCAAAAGATCTGGCTTTAATCCATCACCGTTCTTTAGCCCACTCTGCCACCCCAGTTCAGACATGGCTATATGCAAATCAGTCTGACCCTGTGCCTCATGGGAACAGTCCAGCCCGAACTGCCAAGCCATGTCTTCCCTGGACCGGAAACAAGCTTCCGAGGACCGGTTTCTGGCATTCCAGCCGTCTTCAGCCCGCTTGCTTGAATCCAGTGGCAAAGTGAGCAAGGGACTCACGTCTGAGCATACCCTGCCACACTTATGGTGGCCAAAAGCGGTACAAAAGGGGATGGTGATGGACGGAGCATCTGAATCAATCAAACACTCACACCCAGTCAAAAGATCTGGGTTTAATCCATCACCGTTCTTTAGCCCACTCTGCCACGCCAGTTCAGACATGGCTATATGCAAATCAGTCTGACCCTGTGCCTCATGGGAACAGTCCAGCCCGAACTGCCAAGCCTTGTCTTCCCTGGACCGGAAACAAGCTTCCGAGGACCAGTTTCTGGCATTCCAGCCGTCTTCAGCCCGCTTGCTTGAATCCAGTGGCAAAGTGAGCAAGGGACTCACGTCTGAGCATACCCTGCCACACTTATGGCGGCCAAAAGCGGTACAAAAGGGGGTGGTGATGGACGGAGCATCTGAATCAATCAAACACTCACACCCAGTCAAGAGATCTGGGTTTAATCCATCAAGGTTCTTTAGCCCACTCTGCCACCCCAGTTCAGACATGGCTATATGCAAATCAGTCTGACCCTGTGCCTCATGGGAACAGTCCAGCCCGAACTGCCAAGCCATGTCTTCCCTGGACCGGAAACAAGCTTCAGAGGACCGGGTTCTGGCATTCCAGCCGTCTTCAGCCCGGCTTGCTTGAATCCAGTGGCAAAGTGAGCAAGGGACTCACGTCTGAGCATACCCTGCCACACTTATGGCGGCCAAAAGCGGTACAAAAGGGGGTGGTGATGGACGGAGCATCTGAATCAATCAAACACTCACACCCAGTCAAGAGATCTGGGTTTAATCCATCAAGGTTCTTTAGCCCACTCTGCCACCCCAGTTCAGACATGGCTATATGCAAATCAGTATGACCCTGTGCCTCATGGGAATAGCCCAGCCTGAACTGCCAAGCCATGTCTTTCCTGGACCGGAAACAAGCTTCTGAGGACCGGTTTCTAGCATTCCAGCCGTCTTCAGCCCGGCTTGCTTGAATCCAGTGGCAAAGTGAGCAATGGACTCACGTCTGAGCATACCCTGCCACATTTATGGCGGCCAAAAGTGGTACAAAAGGGGGTGGTGATGGACGGAGCATCTGATTCAAACAAACACTCACACCCAGTCAAAAGATCTGGCTTTAATCTATCACCGTTCTTTAGCCCACTCTGCCACCCCAGTTCAGACAGGGCTATATGCAAATCAGTCTGACCCTGTGCCTCATGGGAACAGTCCAGCCCGAACTACCAAGCCATGTCTTCCCTGGACCGGAAACAAGCTTCCGAGGACCGGTTTCTGGGATTCCAGCCGTCTTCAGCCCGGCTTGCTTGAATCCAGTGGCAAAGTGAGCAAGGGACTCACGTCTGAGCATACCATGCCACACTTATTGCGGCCAAAAGCAGTACAAAAGGGGGTGGTGATGGACGGAGCATCTGAATCAATCAAACACTCACACCAAGTCAAAAGATCTGGGTTTAATGCATCACCGTTCTTTAGCCCACTCTGCCACCCCAGTTCAGACATGGCTATTTGCAAATCAGTCTGACCCTGTGCCTCATGGGAACAGTCCAGCCCGAACTGCCACGCCATGTCTTCCCTGGACCGGAAACAAGCTTCAGAGGACCGGTTACTGCATTCCAGCCGTCTTCAGCCCGGTTTGCTTGAATCCAGTGGCAAAGTGAGCAAGGGACTCACGTCTGAGCATACCCTGCCACACTTATGGCGGCCAAAAGCGGTACAAAAGGGGGTGGTGATGGACGAAGCATCTGAATCAATCAAACACTCACACCCAGTCAAAAGATCTGGGTTTAATCCATCACCGTTCTTTAGCCCACTCTGCCACCCCAGTTCAGACATGGCTATATGCAAATCAGTCTGACCCTTTGCCTCATGGGAACAGTCCAGCCCGAACTGCCAAGCCATGTCTTCCCTGGACCGGAAACAAGCTTCCGAGGACCTGTTTCTGGCATTCCAGCCGTCTTCAGCCCGGCTTGCTTGAATCCAGTGGCAAAGTGAGCAAGGGACTCATGTCGGAGCATACCCTGCCATACTTATGGCAGCCAAAAGCGGTACAAAAGGGGGTGGTGATGGACGGAGCATCTGAATCAATCAAACACTCACACCCAGTCAAAAGATCTGGGTTTAATCCATTACCGTTCTTAAGCCCACTCTGCCACCCCAGTTCAGTAATGGCTATATGCAAATCAGTCTGACCCTGTGACTCATGGGAACAGTCCAGCCCGAAATGCCAAGCCATGTCTTCCCTGGACCGGAAACAAGCTTCCGAGGACCGGTTTCTGGCATTCCAGCCGTCTTCAGCCCGGCTCGCTTGAATCCAGTGGCAAAGTGAGCAAGGGACTCACGTCTGAGCATACCCTGCCACACTTATGGCGGCCAAAAGCAGTACAAAAGGGGGTGGTGATGGACGAAGCATCTGAATCAATCAAACACTCACACCCAGTCAAAAAATCTGGCTTTAATCCATTACCGTTCTTAAGCCCACTCTGCCACCCCAGTTCAGTAATGGCTATATGCAAATCAGTCTGACCCTGTGCCTCATGGGAACAGTCCAGCCCGAAATGCCAAGCCATGTCTTCCCTGGACCGGAAACAAGCTTCCGAGGACCGGTTTCTGGCATTCCAGCCGTCTTCAGCCCGGCTTGCTTGAATCCAGTGGCAAAGTGAGCAAGGGACTCACGTCTGAGCATACCCTGCCACACTTATGGCGGCCAAAAGCGGTACAAAAGGGGGTGGTGATGGACGGAGCATCTGAATCAAACAAACACTCACACCCAGTCAAAAGATCTGGCTTTAATCCATCACCGTTCTTGAGCCCACTCTGCCACCCCAGTTCAGACATGGCTATATGCAAATCAGTCTGACCCTGTGCCTCATGGGAACAGTCCAGCCCGAACTGCCAAGCCATGTCTTCCCTGGACCGGAAATAAGCTTCCGAGAACCGGTTTCTGGCATTCCAGCCGTCTTCAGCCCGGCTTGCTTGAATCCAGTGGCAAAGTGAGCAAGGGACTCACGTCTGAGCATACCATGCCACACTTATAGCGGCCAAAAGCAATACAAAAGGGGGTGGTGATGGACAGAGCATCTGAATCAATCAAACACTCACACCCAGTCAAAAGATCTGGGTTTAATGCATCACCGTTCTTTAGCCCACTCTGCCACCCCAGTTCAGACATGGCTATATGCAAATCAGTCTGACCCTGTGCCTCATGGGAACAGTCCAGCCCGAACTGCCACGCCATGTCTTCCCTGGACCGGAAACAAGCTTCCGAGGACCGGTTACTGGCATTCCAGCCGTCTTCAGCCCGGTTTGCTTGAATCCAGTGGCAAAGTGAGCAAGGGACTCACGTCTGAGCATACCCTGCCACCCTTATGGCGGCCAAAAGCGGTACAAAAGGGGGTGGTGATGGACGAAGCATCTGAATCAATCAAACACTCACACCCAGTCAAAAGATCTGGGTTTAATCCATCACCGTTCTTTAGCCCACTCTGCCACCCCAGTTCAGACATGGCTATATGCAAATCAGTCTGACCCTGTGCCTCATGGGAACAGTCCAGCCCAAACTGCCAAGCCATGTCTTCCCTGGACCGGAAACAAGCTTCCGAGGACCTGTTTCTGGCATTCCAGCCGTCTTCAGCCCGGCTTGCTTGAATCCAGTGGCAAAGTGAGCAAGGGACTCACGTCTGAGCATACCCTGCCACACTTATGGCGGCCAAAAGCAGTACAAAAGGGGGTGGTGATGGACGGAGCATCTGAATCAATCAAACATTCACACCCAGTCAAAAGATCTGGGTTTAATCCATCACCGTTCTTTAGCCCACTCTGCCACCCCAGTTCAGACATAGCTATATGCAAATCAGTCTGACCCTGTGCCTCATGGGAACAGTCCAGCCCGAACTGCCAAGCCATGTCTTCCCTGGACCGGAAAAAAGCTTCCGAGGACCGGTTTCTGGCATTCCAGCCGTCTTCAGCCCGCTTTGCTTGAATCCAGTGGCAAAGTGAGCAAGGGACTCATGTCTGAGCATACCCTGCCACACTTATGGCGGCCAAAAGCGGTACAAAAGGGGGTGGTGATGGACGGAGCATCTGAATCAATCAAACACTCACACCCAGTCAAAAGATCTGGGTTTAATTCATCACCGTTCTTTAGCCCACTCTGCACCCCAGTTCAGACATGGCTTTATGCAAATCAGTCTGACCCTGTGCCTCATGGGAACAGTCCAGCCCGAACTGCCAAGCCATGTCTTCCCTGGACCGGATACAAGCTTCCGAGGACCGGTTTCTGGCATTCCAGCCGTCTTCAGCCCGGCTTGCTTGAATCCAGTGGCAAAGTGAGCAAGGGACTCACGTCTGAGCATACCCTGCCACACTTATGGCGGCCAAAAGCGGTACAAAAGGGGGTGGTGATGGACGGAGCGTCTGAATCAATCAAACACTCACACCCAGTCAGTTTAATCCATCACCGTTCTTTAGCCCACTCTGCCACCACAGTTCAGACATGGCTATATGCAAATCAGTCTGACCCTGTGCCTCATGGGAACAGTCCAGCCCGAACTGCCAAGCCATGTGTTCCCTGGACAGGAAACGAGCTTCAGAGAACTGGTTTCTGGCATTCCAGCCGTCTTCAGCCCGGCGGCTGGACTCTCTAGACAAAGTTGCTGGTCGAGTTGTCCTTGAACGTCTCCAGCAGTGGGCGGAAGACAGTGGTACACTGTCTGATTTACAGTATATCTTTCGGAAGGGGCTAGGGACTACCGAGCAGGCACTTAATCTAACACTGCTGTTCTGCAAATATGTCAGCGCAAAAGGCGGGACACTATACATGGTATATGTTGATCTGTCTGCGGCCTTTGATTGCGTGAGCCACGCAAAACTCTGGTCAGTATTGGTAGAAATGGGGATAGATCAGAGGGTTGTTAACTTTTTGCGTGAATGATACTCAAATGCCACAGCCAGAGTGCGGTTCGGGTCAAACGGTGAGCTTTCTGCGTCGTTTGCCGTGGAGAGGGGTGTGAGACAGGGCTGCGTCCTGGCACCCTTCCTTTTTACACTCTACACCAATGGCCTGGAGCAGGCTGTGGTTGAAGGGTGCTGGGACTTACCTCAGATCAATGTCCGCCCTGTCCCGGCTCTTCTCTACGCGGATGACGCGGTGATACTCGCCCGCACCCCCCTAGAACTGCAGAGAGCCCTGGACAGATATGCCTCTTTTATGTCTAACTTGGATTTAAATGTTAACATTAAAAAGACCTTTGTCATGTCTTCAGGAATTAGAAAGAAAGGAATAAAGGGCATTTTCTTGAAAAACGAAAAACTTGAGTACACAGAAAAATACCCATATTTAGGGATCACTATTGACCACAAAACTACTTGGAAACCAGCCATAGAGTCCAGAAAGCTTCTCTTTATGAGAGCTACCTCCTCACTGGTTAACTTTGCCAGGAGGCTGGATGGAAGGTCGCCCGCTGAATTAATAACAATTTATAAAACCAAATGTACAACTGTGGCAACATATGGAGCTGGCGTGTGGGGATATGTAAATACTGCTGCCCTACAAAAAGTTGAGAACAAGTTCCTGAGGTATCTTTTGGCCCGTCCTCGGACTAGTTCAACGTTCTCATGCCACTTGGAGTTAGGTTTATCTCATCTGGAAGACATAATAAAAATTCAACCATTGTTACTGTGGCATCGCATTTGGTCATCCGATAGAACTACATTTTCCCAGGGGTTTATACAGGACTGTGCTTCGCTGGAGTACGCAAAAAATATTGGTTGGTTAAGTTACATCAAAGCTTTTCTGTATGATATTGGGCTGGATAAATATTACAACACCCCAAGGCCAATTTGGGAGTTATCTAGGAAAGCTTTTCAGACACATTGTTTAACACACTTAGCCGACTTGCGCTTGGCAAAAGAAGCTGTCAAATCGTCCGCCGCGCATTGTTTGGCTATACAGACCACCTTTTAAATTCAACCTTATTTAACGATTAACATCACCAGCTATGATAGATTCCTACTGACCCGGTTCAGATGAAACCTTTTCGATCGACTGGTCACTCTTCCGAAAAGTAATGACTGGTCAGTAGTCTTACCATTATGTCCATGCGATGGTCTTTCCACTCAAACCACCATTCATACCATCTTATTTTGTAAATTTTATAGTGAAGCCAGAGGGGTTTGGATTAATCCTGCACTCAAGCATATCGGCTTCAGGAGATGCCGTCCTGCAATGTTATTCCTACAGTTCCTAGAAGATGAATGGGTAATAATGCTTGTAACCACACTTTTAAAACTTATTGTCCGACACAGATCAAATTTGGGGGCTTTTAAAACCTGCACTGTATAAGGTCTTTTTAGCTGGAAAATGTTATCATGTAAATGTACTTTTTATGAAAATGTATTTTTCCTACTAACAAATGAATTTTAATTGTACTGTACTTTTATGGTTTTTTGCAAAAAAGAAAACCGAATAAAGTTAATTTTGAATTTGAATTTGAATTTGAGTCTGTGCATTTAGGATTCAGTCTTAGAGAAGTATTTTTGGTAGTTCATGTGTCTTTATGTGACCCCCTGAGCTGGCCTAGGGGGTCAGGGTGTGTCTATGCTGCCCCCTTTTCACATTTTGCACACATATTTCACTGACTTCCTCAGCCTCGCTTCTACTGAGGCACAAAATGGCTGCCAACAGTTCGTGATTTTTAATGTTTGCAACTGCTTGACAGCCAATTAGAATTCAACGCGTCATCGAGACGGTACGCTTATCCTACGAGGCCAATCCTCGTACAATCCGTGGATCCACTGCACCCATAGATATATAAATGGCTTTAACTGTAATTTTCTCTGAAACTACTGACAGATTGACACCAGATGAGCGAAAGGCACAAGTTGGAACTGAGGACTACCTCTCTGCCAAATTTGGTGTAATTCCGTTCAGCCGTTCGGGCTGTAGCCGTGGCTAAAGGTCCTGTGGGAAATTGCATCGGGGAAAACATGTTTTGGGACCCCCTTTTTTTCTCATCCCCCGCTCCACCAATTACCCCTAAACATTTAGGGAAGGAGCGGAACTGAGCGGGCCAAAAGTTTGGAAAATTTCAAGAAGATTCATCAATCGACGCCAAAGTTATTGGCAGTAGAATGTTGTGGTTTTCCTACCCTAAATCTTAAATATAGTTCAGCAGAACTTTCAACACTACCCAAACACCAGTTTATTTTCTAGAACACTACCACAACACGACCCTCTATACTACAGAAAGACCAGTGCAGTACTCTAAACTCTACCCCTAGTAGGACCCCCTACACTGTATAAACACCGCTGTACTACCCTGAATAATAAAACAATACGCAGCACGACCCTGGACACAACTAAAATACCACTGCATTGCCCTAAACATTAAATCTATGTAATCACCACCTCCTACACTACCCAATCACGCCTGTACTATCGTAGAACACTACTCCAGTATAACCCCGTACACTACCGAAACACTACTGTACTAACGTAAAAGACAATTGCAGTACGACTCCACCCACTACACAAACACCACTACAGTACCTTAAACTCTAAAACACTATCCCTATTATGACCCCATACAATACATAAACACCACTGCACTACCTTAGAACAGTACCTCAGCACGATCTTCCACACTAGTCAAACATCATTGCAGTACTCAGCATGACCACCTACAGGATACAAACACCACTGCAAATCCTAAAACACTATCCCCAGCATGACCCTGTACATTATATAAAAACACTTCACTATTCTAGAACACTTTCCCAGCAGTACCCTCTACAGTACACAAAGTCCACTGCACTATAGTAAACCCTAAATCTACCCCCAGTACAACACCCTACACTACCCAAAAACCATTTCACTACCCTAAACATTAAATCAATCTCAGCATGACCTCCTACACTACCCAATCACGACTGCACTATCCTAGAACACTCCTCCAGCAGGACCCCCTACACTACACAAAGACCACTGCACTACCCTAAACCCTAAATCTACCCCAGTACGATCAACTATACTATGCAATCACCAGTGCAGTACCTTAAATTCTAAAACATTACCCAAGCACGACCTCCTACACTACCCAAATACCACTGCGCTACCCTAGAACACTACCCCAGCACGAGTCCTTACACTAGACAAACAACACTGCACTACTCTAAATTCTAAATCTGTAGTGTTGCAAAACCATATTGACTGTTTATGTACCATATAGTAATCTATTCACTGAAGTGAAAGTGAACCAATTATGAATTCACTCAGTGTCTTTCCTTATAGTATTGTGATCATTTAGAAAATATGTATGTACTCATAGAGTGTTTCAGGTTTTAGTGTTATGGAGTGCTTCAAATTGGTATGCACTATGTATGTAGTACTCTTTCAACTTTCATAGTCCAGCTTTAGGCCTACAATTTTTTGTTAGAATTTATATGAAATGTGTTTGTATAGCAATAAAAATGTATAATTTTTTAAAGTTTTTAATAAATACTTATATATGCTTATTTTTTACAGATACTGTTTATCATCGTTAAAATAAAGTTATAATGCCGCAGAAAGAAAGACAAATAAAAAGTCTGAAAAAGGATACTTATTTGAAAAAAACTCAACCACAACTCTTGGAAGACCAACATGATGTGGCGAAAAAGAGAACAATTTCTGGTAAGACTTCAAAAGACTTTATAAAAAAGATTACTAGACTGAGAAAAAAAATACAAATGTGCATAGCAGTGAAAATGTTCCAAGCACAAGAAAATGTGCAAAGAGTAGGAAAGGCAAAAATGGCAATGTAAAAACAAAGGATACAACTTATAGTAAAAGAAGAGAAAATCAATATAAAGAAATCCGCCAAAAATTATTTTACAACAGAGTTGTGAATAACTTACTGAAAGACACAAAAAAATGTAGAAAGAGAACACAATTTTATAAAAAGAAGAAGCATATTGAATCCATTGATGAAAAGGCTTTTGAAGTAAAGAGAAAACTCTTTATTTTAGTATTGAAGAGAATTCGATCATTAGATAAACCAATACATTTAATGAAGGCCAAAAGTAAGAGGAAAAGGGTAATTAACTAAACTAATTTTTGTGATATTTTCTTAGGACAATGGAAACAGTTCAAGTTCTGAGCCTTTTTTTAATGAAGAGGGTTATTTACAGAGCAATAATTTGTTGCATGCAGTTGACACCAGTGGTCGAGCTTATGAGGTTAGAGATTGTTGTCTAATTGAGAAAGAGCAAATGGTTCATAGCAATGCAGAAGAAGTGATAGCTGATGAAGTTCTAGGCAGACGTCATAAAGCCCCAGTGTACACTTGGGATTGTAGTAGTATTTGTAGTGTATAACAAGAATTTATTGATAAATCATGCAATTTCTTACAAGCAAATTGTAAAAAAAGTGTTAAACAAAAGATTAAGCTGTTGCAAGAACTAGACACTTGCATAGTGAGAAAACATACTGGTTTGCAAGGTCATTCTCTGGCTTGTCTTTCATGGAAAGTATGTCAAAGTGTTTTTCACCATTTCAGGATGTTGGCAGTACATCATACTCAAATGCGAAAGTTAGTGAGAAGATTGTATTATGCAAAAAGTCCAGCACTAATGTTAAATGAGTTGAACAGTGCTCTTTTGCGAGGGTCAGTATCAGATGTGAAAAAGGTTTGTGATTATATTGAGTTTTGTTACTTTGGTCCTGAAGAAGAGAGTGAAGAAACTCAAACATTAATAGAAGAAAATGTTGGAGAGAATGTTGAACATAGTTGTACCAAAACATTTTGAAAATAAAATTACAAAGTTTACGGTGATTTCAGGTAAAAGGCCAAGTTTTTCTTGTATTTGTTGTCACTGAACTCACTACAAAAATCAGACTAGGAGTGTTGATCTGTATTTAAAAAGTGAAAAAGAAAATAATGATAAGGGGAAGGAATTTGCAACTTATTTGTTGGTAGAGAATTGTTTTGATTTGGGTTCTGATCAGCATATTTGTAAATATTGTTTTAACAAGTTAGATGAGAATAGAATGCCTGCTAGAGCTGTGCATAATAATTTAGAGTTAGTTGCTATTTCTCCACAACTGACAGATCTCAATACCTATTATTCTATTCTCATTCAGTGTGTGCACCCATTTCAGGCTATTGTTCGTATGGAGCCTCAAACAGGTAAATTACCTTCTTCAGATTTACAATGAGAATTAAAAGGAAGAGTGGTGTATTTACCGTTAGATTTAAAGAAAAATATTGAAACTATTGGTGTAGACAGTGTAGAAGGTGAACCTCTAGTTATTCTTGTTAATGGTGTGCCAACTAAGAATAGGAAAATCTGGCAGGAGTTAGTGGATATTAGGAAATTGCAAAAGACAACATCGTGTTTGATAAAAAACAATACATACTACAAGAATGTTTATATAGGAGAAGAAGAAATACTTTTAGAAGAAGATACTGAAACGTCAAGTGGACAAATTGAAAAAGTGGACATGTTGAGATGTGAAGAAATCTATGAACATTATAGTGTGCATCCACTTCATTCAAAAGAAGTGATGGGAAACACAATTAATTTGTTCCAAATGAAAAAGGCAAAAGGAAGTCCCATGAGTGTATGGGAAGAGAGCTTGGAAGCTCGTTGTTTTCCACTGTTGTTTCCAACTGGAAAAGGAAGACGATATGATGAGATTCCTGCATCTGAATATCGGGCAACAAGATTATATGCAGAAGATCCAAGATTTCGACAATGTATCCCTCTTATATTTCATCTTTTGTTTGAAAGTGACTTGTCTGGACTTTCATATGCAGTCAACCATATTCTAAAATCTGGAATACATCTGCAAAATTTATCTGCAAAAGATTTTATGGATAAAGTGCACCAGAGAGATGATCATCTAGAATCTCAGATCATTAATTTAATGGCATGTCAGCGTGGGACTAATGAATATTGGTTCCGTCGTCATGGAGAACTGAAATGTATGCTACGGAACTTAGGAACTCCAACATGGTTCCTTACCCTGAGCTGTGCTGAGTACGCTTTGGATGATTTACTAGAATTTCTTTGAGAGGCAAATTTGAATATAAAAAACATTGAATACAAGACACCCGGAGAATTATGCTCTTTGGATCCTGTTAATGTATGCAGGTATTTCAATCATAGATTTGAGGGTATGATGTCTTTTATCTGCAATAAAAAAAATCCTCCTCTTGGAGAAGTTGTGGATTTCTTTTGGAGAAAGGAGTATCAAGCAAGAGATGCTCCTCATATTCATATGCTGTTATGGATTAAGGACGCTCCCAAATTTGGAACAGATGTGGATGATACTGTTTTGAGTTTTAATGAACAATATGCAAAATGTGCTGTGCCCAAAAGCACAGAAGAAAACAACTTAAGAGCACAAATCTTATGATTCCAAAGCCACCGATGTGAAAAATACTGTTGACGAAAGTACAAATCGAAGGACAAGTTCTACACCAAATGTCGTTTTGGATTTCCACGTCCTGTAATATCAAAAGGAAGAGTTAATAGTTTTATGACATCTTTGCGACATACTATCGCAAGAAAGTCTCCAAAACAATACCTACAACTTTTAGAAAAGAAGAAATGAAGGGTCAAAATAGAATAAATGACTACAACCCAGTCATTTTGTCCATGTGGAATGCTAACATGGATATTCAGTACGTTGTGGACATTGTTGTTGCTCGATATGTAACATCTTATATTATAAAATCAGAAAAGACAGAATTGAAAGAAATGTGAGAAGAGATTTCTCACGAGAAGACTCTAAGTAAGAAATTATACAGTTTCAGTTTGAAGATGTTATCAAATCGAGAAATTGAAGCATATGAATGCTCAGATCGGTTATCATCGGCAAGTCTATACGCCAAATCTAGAAGAATCATTTGGGTGAGTTTAGGTCTTGAAGCAATGCGAAATCGGGTACTGAAATTTGTTCAAGAAATTGAATATTTAGCAGAAAAAGATCCAGAAAGTACAGATATTTTGAAAACAAATATATTGGACACATATTACCTAAACAGAAGTCATCATCTTGAGAACATGTGTCTCTATGAAGTGCTGCAAAACTACACTTTTAAACGGAATACTACAGAGACCATCAATGATGGAAAATATGGAGTCATTGGTTCTGAAGGATGTTTGGTGAAACAAACAAAAGGACATTTGATTAAGCACAGGAAGTTGAGTTGTGACACTGCTGATAAAAGGGAATTTTACTATTTAGCTCTTTTACAACTATTTAAACAGTGGCGTTCAGAATTGTAATTACTTGGAGATTTCCAGAGCTATGAAGATTCCTTTAATGCTTGTAAAGATAGCATACAATGTAGTGCTTTTGCAAATTATGTGAAAATGTTGAACGATGAAATTGATCAAGAAGCTACAACGGCATCTGAGATTGCTAGAGACAGTTCTCAAGACAGTCAGAGTTCTGCTGCGCTGAGTCAAGATCCACTAGGACAACCAATTCTTGAAAACGAAGCAGCAATCGCCATGAATGAGGTGGAAACAGCAATGCATCAAGCTCAAGAAAATGTAACAAACTTAGGAAATTTGGAAGACCAACTAAATGTTGAGCAAAAACAAAAATATGAGCAAGTGACACAACAGATTGATCATGGAATACTTCATGAATGTACGTGAGTGGACAAGCTGGAACAGGAAAAAGTTTTTTAATTAAAGTAATTACAAGTTATCTACAAAAAATAACTGAGTCACATTTGTCTTGTGTTGTCACTGCTCCAACTGGGTTGGCAGGACACAACATTAAAGGAATTACTTTACATTGTTTACTAATGCTACCAGTAGAGCATGAAAACAAATTGGAATACCACAAGCTATCTGGAGAAGCTTGCTGTGAAGTTTCAAGAGTTTTGAAGAAAATGAAACTTCTCATTATTGATGAGGTAAGGATGGTATCTGGAAGGACTTTTGTAGCAGTAGCAATAATTCTCCACAATGGTCCTTCAATAACATCAGGACATTACACTGCATATCTCAAAAGTGAGAAAGGCTGGAGTCTTTGTAATGATGCTGAGTTGGTTTTCAAACAATGTTTGCCTTTTGAATTGCCAAATTCCTATCTAATATTTTTAAAGTTTTGAGAAGATAATTCAGCCTCTGAGGAATTTATTGTTATCATTTTATAGGATTATCATTGGACAATTTATATACAAATTACTGCAAAAATACAATTGGGCCTCAAGGAAATGTATTTCTTTGAATTATGGACTTTTTGTTGCACATTGTCTTGGTGTGTAATTTTAAGTGGGATTATTTATAGTGTTTATAAATGTAAGTTATAACATTTTCTTAGCAGTAATCTTTTTATATACGTGTGATTTGTATTATTTAGTATTTTATTATAGATGTATTATTGTTTTTTTTAAACAATCTAATTGATTGTTTTTTTTTTGCCCGCTGTTATGTGATAAGTATAAATGAAATCACTGTTTCTAGTGAAATTCTATATATTCTGAGAACATATATCAAATTTACCAGCATTTAGATTATAAAAAACAAGTGAATAAAATGTGTACTGTTTTTTACATGTATTACTGTTGAGGTGAGTCTTTAGTAAGTCTTAAAATGCAGAATGAACTGTGTTTCCACACAGTGGAAGAAAAGGATCATGGATGGACTAGATTTCTGTCAGAAAATTGCAATGCAAAAAGGTATAAAGTAGGGTACAGCTTCAGAACACCTGTCTGCAAGATATATTGTATAGTACAGAATAGACTAACATGGTTCTTTTGCAGGTCTTGATAATTTAAGAATTAAAAGAAATGAAACTGTTTAATTTAAACCACATCAGTTCCCTAAAATGTAAGTAGTTGTAAATGTATCTTGTTCTCTTTTATCAGTACCGAAATTTACTCCTATAAGAACAATTGGCCTAGCCATTAACTCTCTTTCCTATTTATAAGGTGAGGAAAAGGCATTCTGTACAACCTTTCGTTTCCATGTAAATATAATCTTATTATACACCGTACTTTGCATTGAAAAGGTGTTCTATGGGTTTTGCTGTGCGTGTTTGCACAGAACACTCATAAAACAAGACACATTTCCAGATTTATCAGAAATCATAAATCTGGACATGTCTGTGAATGCTACACCATCCTTATATTGGTATAGCAAAGCACAAGGAGGAAAATTGTTTTCAATTATCATTTTTTCACTTTCAATATATGCTGCAATGCACAGCATATATTGAATGAGAAAAATGCCTTTACTGATTGTTTTTGTTCAGGAAGGTGTCTTTTCTTGCACAAAGACAATCTCCACATGACACGGATATACTTGCACCATGGTGCAAGGGTGCCTGTTTCACCACATGACTGCAGTTTCTGCAGCTGTGCTGAGGGAAGCACAGAGTTGCAACATATTTATGTACACAGGTTGCATCCTTGTGCTTCGGAAATACCACAGCACGCTGTAGTTAAACAGTTTACAGTGTCATGCTGCAACACTTCCTTATAATTCTGCACTTATGTATTCACCACACATCAGAAATGTATTTTTACAGTCAATTATGCACTACACATACATTCATCTCAACTTTCACACACTAACATACTAGTTTAGAGCTTTCTTTAACCAGAGTAGTTAGTTCTGAAAATAACTTTTTTTTCCTTTTTGTTGTATTGTTTTTTTGGGGGATTTTGTATTTGTTTTAAAACAGGGGAAAACATGAGAACTGGGAAAAGAGAACTTAAACCTGGGAAGAGAGGAGAAAAGAAATCTAACAATGGTGGAGGTCAACAGCACGACACACCAAATCCACCGACTGCTCTCCATATGCTATCCGCTGTCCATATTTTACACAGCTCATTCTAAGTTTCCCAAATTGAGGACGAATATCAGGGTGTGCCGTAGAGGTTGATGGTGTTGGTCCACTCGTACTCGAGGCTTCTGATGAAGCAGGAGGAGCCTCTCTCAATCTCCTTAACTCCTCCTTCGCAAAGTTGACCGGATGATTAGATTGCAAGTGCTTCCGCATGCTTGCAGTTCCGCATGAGTAATTTTTGTTGGGGTCTCCCCTTGAAAGCACTTCATTGAATATTCAGCAAGTAACTTTTGTTGCAGTACCCTTTTTTAAGTCTGGTGGAAAGGTGAAAAATATCCAGACAATGCTGGTATATTTTTGCTTTAGTGGAGGTTCATGAACAAACTCTTTCTCTAATGAGTTCTCTGAGTCAGAGGATGATGGTGGCTAACAGCCATACTATCTTTAAATGAATCTCTTCTCCAAAAAAGAAAAGAGCAGCAGATCTTCTCAGGAGGTCTTTCCCTCAGAAAAGTTCTAATAAGAGTAATTGAAATGGGTGGGGTCCTATAATAGTTTCAATAGGAAGTGTAATGAACCAATCAAATCTCTGTTTTTAAAGTCACATGGGGTGTGCGTAGGATGCGCGTAGGAAGTGCACACTCAATACGCACCCTGCTTGCATCGTGCTCGCTTCCAGATTTCGCGAAATTGTACTAAAAAGTTATTTACTTTTTAAGAAAGTAAAAGAATATTATTTTTATAATAACCTCAGAAAATCTCTTGTCTTAATATTTATATTAAATATATAGAAATAAGTTTTCCAACATTAAAGAAATCACGGAAGCAGCACATCCACCGCGTCCGATATGCATATGACGTCAAGCGCTAACGCGCGTCCGTCACGTCATATTATACGCGTATGCACCAGGCATCGAGCACAGGTCGTATAGCAACCGCGTTGGAGAAGTCGAACCCGTCGCGCACCCTACTCGGATCCTACACAACTACCGTAAAATGGCGGACATGTTTTGCGCAGTAAACGAGCAGTGTGTTCGTACGGTGCGCAACTCCAAAAAAACTTTTTTTTAAAAATTACAATAATTTAATTATATTATGAACAATATATAATAATGAAAAAATATATATTTTTATGTAAAAAAAAATATTAAATAAAATGTGTAATCTAATTTCAAAAATAACATATGAGAATAAAATGATTAAAAAAATACTTAGAAAATAATAAGAAAACAATAAATATATTTAAAAATCATGATTTAAAAAATCTTTGAAATTCACAAAAAAAACATAGGTTTTCATATGTTATAGTTACGAATTAGAATTTACAAAACCTTTGAAATTCACTGAAAAACCCATAGGTTTCACAGATGTTATAGTTAGGAATTAGCATTTAAAAAACCTTTGAAATTCACTGAAAAAAACATAGGTTTCAGACAAGGTATAGTTAGGAATTAGCATTTAAAAAACCTTAGAAATTCACTGAAAAAACCATAGGTTTCAGGGGTGTTGTAGTTAACTGGACATTTCACTCGTAATATGTGACATCATCAGCAGTGGATTGCAGTCGTGCGAGTTATAGTTAGTACAACTAACTATATGTCATGATTCGGTATGAATGAATTACTATGGGACTACTATTCCCAGAATGCCTGGCGCTAGGTGTGTCCCTTTTCTGTTTTTCCCTTTAGCCATTTAGCCCTTCCTTTTCCTGTGTTCAGGTGCTTGTCACCTGTTTTCAAAGTGAGAGTCCTGGTCCGGAGAAGGAATACTCGTGTTGGTACCTGAGAGTAAGGAAACGCGGTTTCTCTTGTTTGAGTGGCAGCGCATGACGCGCTGGATCAGAGCCACGAAGATTCCGCAGTTTCCCCTGCTTGAGCGGCAGCGCATGACGCGCTGGATCTGAAGCCGCGAAGATTTCATTCGTGTGTCTGAGCGCGGTTTGTTGAAGGAGTTGCGCTTTTCTATAAGCGTGAAAGGAACGCTTGAACTTTGAAATAACTGTCGCGTGGACTTATTTAAGTCGTGCAGAAATTCAAAGACTTCGTAGTTAGTTTTATAGCGCATGCCGCGCTGGATTAGATAGTTCCAACTCGTGAGGTTAACGAGTGTATAGCGGTTACACTGGATACTGCATCAGCGGACCTAGCAAAATTAAAGGGACTCTCACTGGTTAAGATAAGTAGTATTTGAAGGGTCTGAATGTGCATTAAGCATACGTTCTCTGTTTCCAAGAGAGTGGTATCTACTGCCATTATTGTTTTTTCTTTCCTTTACTTTATTT
Organism: Lissotriton helveticus; assembly: GCF_964261635.1. Lineage (NCBI taxonomy): Eukaryota > Metazoa > Chordata > Amphibia > Caudata > Salamandridae > Lissotriton > Lissotriton helveticus. Next base: position 83,128,596 of record NC_136060.1, on the reverse strand, counting down.
TTCTATTTTTGTGCCGTTTTGAGTACTGCCATCTGCAGCAGTGATTATTGGTCTCTGATCAGGAAGAAGTTATGCGAACATCTTGGTCTATCAAGACTTGCTGATTTACACTGCTGCATCGTTATATTTTATTTCTCCACTTTTCCCCTTCCCCTTGTGTGATGCCCGTGGTGGAGTTGTTTTCTATCGCTCCTGCGGGGTATCGCACATAGGGGTAGTCGGAATTAAGCATCACCATCGCTCCCGCTGTATCCTGTTTTGGAAAGGTTAGTTCACTCGTGTTTCAATTCATGACAGAGTGACAAGCCCACGAATTGAATACGGCCTATATGAATATTGTGTGATGCCCTTCGGCCTATGCAATGCCCCTGCCGCCTTCCAGTTTTTCATGGATGAGGTTTTAAGAGGTTTGTTGGACGTATCATGTATGGTATATATTGATGATATTTTAATATATTCCAAGACGATCGACCAACATGTCCAGCATGTGAAGGCAGTGTTGCAACGATTGCAAAAGAATACATTATTTGTGAAACTGGATCTCCGGGGTGCATACCACTTGGTGAGAGTGAAGCGGGGCGACGAGTGGAAGACTGCATTCCGAACGAAATACCAGTGCCTCCTTCTCCATGGCATACTGTTTCAATGGATTTTATTGTTGAAATGCCCCCTTCTCATGGAAACACTGCCATTTTGGTCATTGTCGATCATTTGTCTAAAATGGGACATTTTGTTGCCTTGCCTTCATTGCCTACATCTGGAGAATTGGCCATGTCATTTTTACAACATGTTGTGAGATTACACGGTCTTCCATCTGTTTTGATAACTGATCGGGGGACGCAATTTACATCACGATTTTGGAAGGAGTTGTGTACTAGTCTGAATATTGATGTTCGTCTGTCTTCGAGTTACCATCCTCAGACAGATGGTAAAACTGAGAGGTTAAATCAAACCCTTGAACAATATCTTCGTTGTTTCACTCTCCAGCATTGTTCTGAATGGAGTACTCTTCTATGGACTGCCGAATTCGCCTATAATAATGCCACTCACTCTTCATTGGGGTGTTCACCTTTCTTTTGTTTGTTAGGTTGTCATCCCAATATGTTGCCTTTTACCCATCCTGTCACTTCCTCACATCCTTCAATACAAAGCCATCATGCCAATTTAAGATCAGTGTTGAAGGAGGCTAAGTCACATTTGGGGGACGCAAGGGATAGGGACAAGCGTTATGCTGACAAAAAGAGACGAGAGGAGCCTTCCTATCAAATCGGAGATATGGTATGGTTGAGCACTAGGCATTTGAAATTTAAAGGTAACACCAGATTGCAGCCGAAGTTTGTGGGACCGTATGCTGTCCATAGTGTGATCAATGCTGTTGCTGTCAAGCTTGTCCTTCCTCCTAAGTGGCACATACATCCAGTGTTCCATGTTTCCCTTTTGAAGCCATGTGCTCCTGGTGTTCGCCTACCCTTGAAACCTTGTCCTTTGGATGTGGAGGGTGATTTGGAGTATGAAGTGAGGGCGATTCTTGATTCTAAGAGGGTTCGGGGCAGAGTGATGTACTTGATTGATTGGAAGGGGTATGGGCCTGAAGATCGCTCTTGGGTACCCCGGTCCAATTTGCATTGTCCAGCCCTTTTGCGGCGTTTCCATGTTCGCTTTCCTGGAAAGCCTGGTGGACCGCCGGGACGTCGGTCGTTGTGAGGGGGTTCTGTCATGATTCGGTATGAATGAATTACTATGGGACTACTATTCCCAGAATGCCTGGCGCTAGGTGTGTCCCTTTTCTGTTTTTCCCTTTAGCCATTTAGCCCTTCCTTTTCCTGTGTTCAGGTGCTTGTCACCTGTTTTCAAAGTGAGAGTCCTGGTCCGGAGAAGGAATACTCGTGTTGGTACCTGAGAGTAAGGAAACGCGGTTTCTCTTGTTTGAGTGGCAGCGCATGACGCGCTGGATCAGAGCCACGAAGATTCCGCAGTTTCCCCTGCTTGAGCGGCAGCGCATGACGCGCTGGATCTGAAGCCGCGAAGATTTCATTCGTGTGTCTGAGCGCGGTTTGTTGAAGGAGTTGCGCTTTTCTATAAGCGTAAAAGGAACGCTTGAACTTTGAAATAACTGTCGCGTGGACTTATTTAAGTCGTGCAGAAATTCAAAGACTTCGTAGTTAGTTTTATAGCGTATGCCGCGCTGGATTAGATAGTTCCAACTCGTGAGGTTAACGAGTGTATAGCGGTTACACTGGATACTGCATCAGCGGACCTAGCAAAATTAAAGGGACTCTCACTGGTTAAGATAAGTAGTATTTGAAGGGTCTGAATGTGCATTAAGCATACGTTCTCTGTTTCCAAGAGAGTGGTATCTACTGCCATTATTGTTTTTTCTTTCCTTTACTTTATTTTTCTATTTTTGTGCCGTTTTGAGTACTGCCATCTGCAGCAGTGATTATTGGTCTCTGATCAGGAAGAAGTTATGCGAACATCTTGGTCTATCAAGACTTGCTGATTTACACTGCTGCATCGTTATATTTTATTTCTCCACTTTTCCCCTTCCCCTTGTGTGATGCCCGTGGTGGAGTTGTTTTCTATCGCTCCTGCGGGGTATCGCACATAGGGGTAGTCGGAATTAAGCATCACCATCGCTCCCGCTGTATCCTGTTTTGGAAAGGTTAGTTCACTCGTGTTTCAATTCATGACACTATAACAGGAGAATTTCAAAGGTTTTATACAAGTGAAATGTCCAGCTAACTATAACACCCCTTAAACCTATGTTTTTTTCGTTGAATTACACGTGTGGGCCCCACAAAATTCACACGAGCCACGGTGCTCGTGTGCTCATGACGAGCTGAGCTCGTCATGACCACGCCCGTTCCTTTTAACGCCCAGCACAGCAGGGGAATTAGCCCCGCCTGCGAGCGTTCTAACGGTCATGACGAGCTGAGCTCGTCATGAGCGTGGGAGGGGTTAACATAGGATTTAAGACCACTCATCAACCGACTCAAAAGGCAGTCCACATATTTGCTGAGTGGTTCTAGAAGTGAATCTATACTACTAACAATAGGCCTCATGGGAGGATTATCAGGATTTTTATGCGCCTTTGGCAGGCCATATAGTGCAGGAATCTTCAGTTCTACATTATTTAAAAACTTGAATTCTTCCTCGCATATACAATTGTTATCTTTTGCTTCATTAAGCAATCATAAACAGTCTCTAGACAACATGGTGAGGGAGCTACTCTTAGCAGATTCATATTGTTAGACCACATTTAACATCCTAGTCATCCTCTCATTGTAGTAGGTAGTGTTAAAAACTACTACTCTACCACCGTTGTCTGCTGGTTTTATTGTCAACCTCTCATTGTTTTTCAGGGCATTGATGACTTCTCTTTCCTCTTTACTAATATTGTAGGAAAAAAAATGATTGCTATCATATAGGATTCTTTGTATGTCACTCTCTACAGCTTTTTCATATACCTCTACATTTTTTCTTACCATACCTAAAGAACGAGTAAAAGAGGATTGTGGTTTTAAGCCAGAGTGATTGACCACGTCCCTAGGTGGTTGATTCTCAAAAAACCTACTTAGTCGGATTTTGCAAAAGAAAGCACTCAAATCTTGAAGCAACGTGGGTTAAACTAACCCATTTTTAATAAATACCTGCATCACCTCAGGGTACCTAATAAGTCATGAATATCAGGAGCGGGGCTTTTTAGTTACAAAGAACATTCATAGCAATGATTGGCCAACTTATTCTGGATAGGAGCTTCATTCCTAGAGGGCGCTCCATATTGTGCACACAGCTGAATGTACAGAGTCTGTGTGATGCACACTATGTTATCTATCCTGCTGCTGATGTTCCTGTGAAGAGAAAGAAATCAATAGCCCTTTCAAGGTCAGCAGTGAGCCCAGGAGCACACGTAGTACTGGTCAGACCCTATATTCAGAGAGCCTTCCCCACCCCTATTATCATAAGCTGTGGGCCGGCCTCTTAGTGAAGGCATCCTTTTCTACAGCTGAGTTAGGCTGCTTCTGATCCGCTCCAACCTTTTATTCCTAGCAGTATTCCCATTATTCCAGGAAAGACCCCAGCTCTAGTAAATGGTGGACTCATGCAAACTAGAGTGATGCTCTGAGGTTCAAAGTATTGTTCATTTTATACCTTGCATAAGTGCCTCATGAGTGTTTCAACTGTTTTGGGGGCGTGGCTTCATGCCCGAGGAACATGGCGGCATCCGAGTGAAGCTCCCTAGTGCATCTTGGAGGTTCCGTGCTATTTGGTTATCTTCTGTGAAGTTGCTGAGCGTCAGTGATGTCTAAAGGCTTGCTGAGTGCAATATGACCCCTGTTGCTCCTGCTTACAGAAACAAAGCTGCTTTTTCCCGACAGTGAGTTTCTTTCACGGCAACGCGGTTTCGCGGCCGCCATTTTGTTTTATTGCTGCGATTACGGAGCTCTTTGCAATGAGGCCACATTTATCTACAAATGCCTAATTTTATTATCAACATACTCAGAACTCAGTACTTTTATCATATTTTACTATGGGGTCCCTGCTATTGATCGATTATACAAACTTTCAGCATTATGTTGAGGTGGCTGTGAAGAAACAACTATGGCAGCTTCCTTAGAATTGATCTGAAGTTTGTACGATTCTCCAAGCTGGAAGATTCACTATTATCCTCGCCTCAGAGCTCGTTGACAACAATGGATCCCTCACCTGCACCACCAGGGAAATTCATCACTAAATGCCTAAAAAAGGACCCTCCTTCTCTGCCTAAATCAGTTTCGCCTGTTTCTATGGAGTTGCTAATGGAGGAAATCAGGGCCCTTCGACCCTTTATGGAAGAGACAAAAACCAAATTGCAAATCCTTACAGATAACTGGACTCAACTTGATACAATAGTCTCTGCAGTTGAACACAGCGTCTCCTCCTTTAAAGAAACCTGTGCTAATGTTTCTCAACTTCATTCCCAAGTCTCCGTACTCCAACGACAGGTTGAAGACCTTGAAAACCGTAATAGGCGGAATAACCTACGTATTTATGGCCTGGCAGAGGGACTTGAAAGATCAGATTCTCTCACCTTCTTTAAATCTTTCCTCCCTAAATTACTTCATATGCCAGAGGGAACTATACTTAACAGTCAACGAGCACACAGATTGGGTTGCATTCCATGTAACCCTTCACCTTCACAATGACCAAGAGGAGTTATCCTATACTTTTTAGAATACACGGATTTGTTAAAAGTTTTGTCAGCGGTCAAATCTTCTCACCGAATTACCTGGTCAGGCTCAACCTTATTTTTGCACAGGATTATGCTAAAGCTACTGCTAACAGACATAAGGCTTTCCTTAATATGAGACATGATCTCCGTTCGATGGGTGCCCGTTACACTCTTTTTCACCCTTGTCTTTTTAAGGTCACGTACAATAACAACAGAACAATAACATATGAAGACTCGCTACGACTACAAAATTTCATAAACTCATGTAAAACAGATGTTACGGACTCCTCTGGTCCCTCGTCTTTATTCAATGTTTGATTCTATGTATTTTCCTTGCAGGTTTTTCAGACTCTGTTTTCTTCCCCGAAGCATTTTTTCATTCAAGAAGTGTTATTCTTCGAATTTAGATAAGCTTATTGTTTTAATCTAGTTTCAAAATATGTTAGTTTGCTTGGTGTGTTTTCATTGTTTTTCTCATTGACTGTGTGTTTTATTAATTATCTTAATGCTTGTTTTTCTTTGCATCTACAGATTTTTTACCCTCATGGTGTGGTATTTCCCCAGTCCTCTGTTTGGTTGAACCTGGATGTATCATCTGTTCCATGTGGTTTCATCCCCCCCATCAGGTTTCCCTGAATCCTCTTCATGTAGGTATATTATCCTTCTGCATCCCCTTTTTTTTCCCTCTTTTTTCCTCTCCAAATACTTTTCTTGTTCTCTTTTCAGGTGTCGTTGATATTTTTCTTCTCTGTTTCTTTCTTCATTCTATTCCTTCTCTTCTTTCAGTTGTCTTCATTACTGATGTTCTTTTCCTCCTACTTTTGTCCTCAAATATCTGTCATTACTCATCTAGTTTCTTCTATTTCTCTTTTTAATCACAATTCCTCTAATCTGTTTAAACATTCAAATGTTTTCTCTTATCAACTTTATTGTTCGTTTCTATTGACTTCCTTATTTCTATTTCTTTACCCTACAGTTGAATCGATCATACATATGATACTCCTCTTTTTCTATATCTCCTATTACTGTTTCGTTGAATTGGATTATTATTGTTAAATTTTTCCATTTCTTCCTCCTTTTCACATGTTATACTGTTAAAATTAGTATCTTGGAACGTTAGGGGATTAAATTCTCCTATCAAAAGACAAAGAGTCTTAACCCACCTATCTAAATTAGAAGCTGATATAGTGTTTCCCCAAGAAACTCATCTCACGGATGTTGAATCATTAAAGTTAAAAAAGGGTTGGGAGGGGGAAATTTTCTTTTCCCAAGGTGATGGTAAACGTAATGGAGTTATGATACTTTGTCGTAAATGGCTCCCCGTTAAATGTACATCACAGGAGTCTGATACAGATGGTCGTTGGCTTAGTGTTAAACTACTACTGATGGGTGCTCCAGTTTCTTTTCTAAACGTCTATGCCCCCACTGGTGGTGACTCATCTTTTTGGTCTTTGTTAGCTAAGCAAATTATTCTTTGTATTGAAGGCAATTTTATATTAGCGGGTGATTGTATTCAGGTTTTTGACCCATTTATAGATCGAAATTCCATAGTTTCTTTCATCCCTATTAAACCCCACAAATATTTTATCCACGCTATCACCCAACATAAACTTCTAGATACGTGGAGATTATGCAATCCCGTCACTAGAGAATACACTTTTTATTCCCCCGTTCACCACACTTACTCACAAATTGATTAATTTGTTGTATCCCATAACATATCACAAGCACTTATGAATGCAGAAATTGGTCCTATACTATTATCGGACTACACCCCTATCTCAATTAGCCTTGACATAGTGCCTAGGGTTAATGCTCCCAGAAGATGGTGTTTTAATAATACTCTTCTTTTGGATCCAGCATTTACCTCTTCCTTCACTACCTTCTTTAATGAATATTTGTCAATACACCAAAATGACTCTCTATCCTTCCCGACTATTTGTAATGCCTTTAAGGCCTCAGCGAGAGACTTCATCATAAAATATGTTGCCAAAAAACGTAAAATTGCGCACAAACGTGACAATATTCTTTTTCAAGATATAAAGAGACAGGAGCACTCATATTATACATCTAACTCAAAAGATGTTCTATCCGCTCTTATAAAAGCAAAGTTACAGCTTAAAAAAGAATCAACAGATAATGCCTCACTAAATCTACTGAAATCCAGTGCGAAATGTTATGGTGGTAAAAATAAAGCAGGGAAAATTTTGGCTAACTATTTAAAAACTAGGAATAACAAGCTGAACATTGAATCAATTTATGATGAACATTCTGTCTTAAGGATGCAGGCATTTTTGAAAGAATGTTCTTTGTATTACAAATCATTGTATTCCTCAGAAACAAACCCCACAGATCTTTTGTTGTCACAATTTTTCTCCCCCATACAAAAACCCCAGCATATTCCTCCCAATTTATACCTCCTTGGAATTTGACCTAACACAACAGGAACTTTTGGATGCTCTCCAACATCTCAAAAAAGATAAAGCACCTGGGCCAGATGGTTTCACTGTCAAATTATTTCTTCACTTCTCTAAATTATTAAAACCCAAATTGCACTTCCTGATAAATTCCTTTAGCTCCCTGGAAAATTCAGTTGGCTCGTTTTCAGAAGCGCACATATGCCTCTTACCCAAAGATGTTAAAGATTCAAAGTATTGTAAAAATTACAGGCCCATCTCTCTTGTCAACATCGATTATAAAATGTTTTCCAAGGCACTAGCTCTCTGTTTAAATTCCCATTTTGCATGTATATTAGGTAAGGAGCAATCCGGCTTTGTCAAATGACAATTTACCACAGATAATACTCAGCTCTTTTTCAATATTTTAACCAAAACCTCACATCTAAAGCATTCCCTTGCAGCAATAGCATTAGACATGGAAAAATCATTCAATAGAGTTGAACGGCCATACCTATTTTATAATGTGAAAAAACAAGGACCCCCTGGGTAGTAACTCCAACAGACTCCTAGGGCAGGGTAGACAGCTGTATGCAAAAAATCCTAGGCAATCTTGACAATAAATAAAACAAGTAACTAGACCCAAATGCAAAAGGAACAGTCAGACAAAAGATGAGATTATTTTAAAAAAGGCAAACATGTTTTTAATATACATGATAAAAATCACATAGATAACTGAAATTAATCAGACTATATGACAATACAATATAAAAATATATGCAATGAAATCTATAATGACACAAATTAAAACATTTTATATAAGAAAAGACACCATCTAATACCATCAAATACCACCAAATGTCCACGAACAGAGTGAAGATAAAATACTCAAAGTATTTTATCTTCACTCTGTTTTATTTATTGTCAAGATTGCCTAGGATTTTTACACACATACCTATTATATACCCTTAGATGGTTTGGCTTTGAACCTTAAATTATTTCCCTCTACTATTCTAATCCTCGGCCTACTATCTCCATTTTTAGGTCTTGCCTGATCCAGCAAATGTGCTGCCCTGCGAGACATTTAGTGTGTGGGCTTTTAAAAGTCGTACCACACGCTTTTGGCTGGCATAGAGCGTGCGGTTACGCGCACAATGACGAGCAGTGGTGCCATTTGGCTTTCCTCTCTTGTCATGGTGCCCGCACACCACTAGCCAGCCTGCGTGATTTTTTAAAATGTCCTTTTTGCACGCGGGCATGCACAAAACTCCTGGTCGCGGCCGCACGTCTTGTTTTAGGACTTGTGCCCTGTAATTGCCCTATTGCGCGGGACGGCTATTGCCCACCAGGGAGCAATTCACTGGTCATTGGTGGCGTCTGTTCTGTTCTTTGCTTGCGGCGCCTTTGGACCCAGCACGGCAGCAGAATGGCGAAGGCTGCTCGGAGCACCAGTGACAGCAAAAGCGCAGAGCATTGGCCCGCCCCTCCGATGTTTAGTGCCTGCTTCCACATCTGTTGAATATGAACTGCCAGTCGCGCGGACAGAGCATCCTTTCACAGTCGCGTGCATACAGCAAGTAGAAAAGAGTTTAAATTGTGCATGGTGTGTAACTATGGCCACCGCCCATGTGCCGATAAAAGCCTCTCAGCTTGATGACAACCAGAAGCAGTAATAAACACTCACTCCCTTCTCAGGTGCATGAGGAGCTCACGGATTCAGTAAAAGCCGTCATACATATTTCATTAAGCAGATACAATCTCCAATCACTGAAATTAGTATTTTATTCTACGCTGGACTGGCAGTGCTTTCCCTTTTTATTCCCAACCCCCCGGCCCTGTGCGTGCAGGCTCCATTCTGTCGGTATTCTTGAGTAATAACATTTCCATTCATTGTTTTCTCATTTTTGGCTGTATTTTGTGCATTTCCCTCACCTGATGTCTACCTGTATTCCTGATTCTGTGATGAAGGCTTCTGTTTTGAAAGGGCTCTTGGCCGAAGCCACAGATGTGTTATTTTTGGTAGTACACTCACAGGCAGCCCACAGCCCTGCTGGTGAGGTCGCTTCTGTGTAGCTGCTTATATGATTTAGTCCTAATTATAATTTCAGGGGCATCCTCTCTTCTCTACCTCTACCGCACTGCCGGGTGCTGCACCCCAAGACAAGATAAGAGTTTCTCTCTGGCCTTTCATGCACAACACAAAACGCTTCACACAAAATATCACCAACAAGCATTGGCATAGCCAATATGTCTCACCTTTGGGACCTTATGAGTGTTTAGTTATCCAGCACAATATCCTTGGTGCAACAACATCAAGTGTTGCATAGCTAAACACTTATTGGCTATGACAATGCTTGTTTGATTTAGGCAGAGGAGTACACCAAGGATGCCCCTTAGCCCCTTATCCCCTTTTCTTTTCAATTTGGGTCTTGAACCTTTTATCTAAAAAATCTGTCAAAATCCACATATACATGGCTTTGAAACACCAACATCTCACATTAAACTTGCAGCATATGCTGACGACATATTGCTTTTTATGTTAAAACCTAGTGATTCGATTACTGCTTTTTTAGCAGAGATACAATCCTTTTCCTTAATCTCTGGATACAAATTAAATGGTGACAAATGCGAGATTCTGCCTTTGACTAAATACACTTTTAACTTTACATGGAGCCCCAATCATATTAAATATGTAAGGTTACATTTTACACCTTCAATTCCTGGTACAGTGGCGTTGTGCATGAACAAATGTACTCAAAAAATCTCAGAGCTCACAACTAAATGGCACCCTTCTTTATTTGTCTTGGTGGGGTCGCCTTGACACTATAAAAATGATGCTCTCCCCTATAGTACTATACACCATTTCCATTATTCCAGTCCCTATTTCTGCTAAACTATTTAAAAACTTTAACTCCATGCTTTCCTCCTTCTTATGAAGTAATAAGAAACCTTGTATGTCTATCTCAAAACTAATCCACCCTAAAAATGAAGGAGGAGATAATTTTCCCAATTTTTCTGCTTATCAAAAAAGCATTTCTTTTACGTCAAGCTTCATACTGGCGGCTTGACTTCACAGAAGAGTGCCCTTTATGGACGTCAGTTGAGATCTCATTTCTGTCCCCTTCTTCTTTCCAAGAATATCTCTCTTTTTCTGGTAAACCCCAATCCCTCTCCACTCCTATAAGTAAGCTTATTTCTAAACTCCTTGGCTCACTTTACCCTTTAGCTCCTGAGACTCTTTATTCCTTCCTCAGCTCAACTATATGGCATAATAAAATTTTGTTAATGCGTAATAAACCCTTCTATTGGAAAACTTGGAGGCAAAAAGGTTTAATTTGGAGCCATCAATTATTCTCACAAACAGAATGTATTTCCTTTCCCACACTTCGGCGACTATTTGGTTTGCCTGCTTTATTCAACTCTAAAAATAATCTCCTTAAGAAAGCTGTGTTAGATTCATGCGCTTAATTTACCATTACATCTAGTAATGTTCACTCTCCCGATTCATCTAAAGACCTATCCACCCTGTTGCACTATGTTTGTGGAGCAACATCTGGCCCAAGATACGAAAGTCCTCAAGAGCAGCTAATCTAACGCAAATGTTATTTTATGTATATAATAGACTTTTATTATCCCGAATACTTTAAGTAAAAGATTAACCACTGTACCAATACCTGTTCAACATGCTTGTCTCCAAATGCTGATTTGTTCTATATGTTATTTTCATGTTCATTCGTGCACAATTTTAGGAAACGCGTATGGTCTCAAATTAATTCAATTTTTGGTACCAATGTTTCTTTTTCCTTTACTCATGTATTTTTAGGAATTCTCTCACCTATTTGGAGCATCTTTACATTCAATGTCAAAATGATTGATGTGTTAATAGCGGTTGCTTTTCAGCAAATTACTAGGAATTGGAAAGACTTCACAAAAATGTCTTATAAGGCTTGGTGGTACGCTATTTGTCATAATCATAGGGTAGATGCCTCCTTTGTTTATCCTATACCCATGGCTACGAAACGTATTCAGTTATGGTCACCTGTTACAATGTACGTTGATACATGTGCTAAGCAATCCTCCTCGTTGAAGTCTTCTCAACAAGAAGTACTTAAACCCCCATAAACTCCCCAGATGTTCCTCGGTTTTCTACTTGAATTTTCATTATATTACTCTTTACCACTTCATTCTTATTGTTTCCAATTATAAATTCAATTCATATATTTCTGTTGGAGTTAACCTGTGATGTAATGACTTATGACTAATTTTAAATATTGTATATTGACACCCTTACTCTTTCAATAAAACTTAAAATGAGTGTTTCAACAGTTTTGATGTCCATTCAAGACTACAACATAGCACAAAAGGAAGAACTTTTTTTATTTAGTCTCATTACATGACAATAATTACTTTGTTCCTCTCACAACAAAGTGTCACTCAAAATGTCACAACTGAGTTTGAAATGTTACACAGAAGCACATTGTGAGCACTTAAATGTCACACATAAGCAAACTTAGCAGCTATGCATGCAGATTGAAACATGTACTTTCAACAGCAGCAGCAGTCTGTTTGTTAACTCCTCAGTGTGCTTCTGTAGCTTCCCACAGTGTTCTAATAATCAATAGACCATTCATATTTGTATTTATGACAACAATTTGGCACTTCTGAAACCATTTTCATGGAATCAAAGCTGTAAAGCATAAAGCTTTTCCTTTTAAAATTAACTAAATGTGAAGGTTCATTTTGTCTTAAAAATTATAGTCAGTGCTCTAAAAAGATAAAATGAGGACAAATTATCTATGAGTTTTCAAATGTATTTGTCATCCAACTCACTAAAACATTTGGACAATCAGATTGAAATATGTGCTTTCAATACCTGTGGCAGTCTATCAGTTATCTCCCCAGTCTGCTACCTGAGCTTCCAGCAGTGAGCTAATAAGCAACTAGACCACTAACATTTCTATTAATAACAAAAGTGTGGCCCACCTGAAATAGTCTTAATGGAATCGAGGCTATTAAACTTGAAGCATTTGCTTTGGAAATTACCTAAATTAGGAGGTTCTTTTTTGTAATAGAAATTATGGATAGTGCTCTAGCAAGCTAAATTGAGTACAAATTTCTATGAGTTCTTAAATGTATTTCTTATCCATGTCAGTAAAACATTGGAAGGAATTGGATTATTAAATGTGCAGGATGTGAGGCCTGCACAAGTAATAAGTCCACAAATGATTCCTTACTGGGAACCAAGCACCTTATTGTAGCACTTGATTCTCTCAGAGAATGTCGTTATATGGCGCACTTGACTGCCTCAGCAGACTGAATTTCCACGCCATTAACTCTTGGGCCTTAAGTTATGTCACCACCCCTCTGATGTGAGGGAGTTCAACTAGAGTTCACCAAATCTCGCTGAAAGTAGCGGGTTTGACCCACTTTCGTCAGCAAAGCTACCACCCTCTCGAGACCCATTGCGCAGTATCACTGTACTGTAGTTATGACTGCTAATACTTAGTGCTAACATATGGGAGAGCAATACTCTGCCTACATGCCAAACTCTGCGGAATTTGGCAGAGTTCTTCAGTAACTCAGTGGAATTTTGAGGAGTGAAACTTAGTGAGCTCGGCCCGCCCTTAGTCATGACCCCCAAATTCACAGTACACCCCACCTACACTAAATAGAACATCCCAAAATACGGGGTATGACTTTAAATAAAGCAAGTCTATTGGCTTTGTCAAGGGGCCACCAAACTAATATATGAAGCAAATTTGTTGGCTTTGTCAAAATATAAGGTAGGCCTATTGGCTTTATCAAGGGATTACCACATTAAAATAGTGATAACCACATGTTAAAAGTCACTGTCCTCTCATTAGAATCAGTAATCATGCTTCAGCACAATCATTATTGGCAATAAAGGATTGCAATGCTTATAAAAATCACTTTTAACAATACACATTTTTTTAAAAAAGCAATTCACATCAATGTGACATGTTTGAGTCTTTCTTGTACCATTTTAGGCTACATAGAATGCAGTCATAGGACCCACCATTAGAGGTCCCAGCACTCAACAGCTAATGAGCAAAAGCTCAACTCAAGAGTACTAGAAATTAGCTAAGTTTGTCTGGGGGTCATGAATTTCCTGACCCCAGACACTTAAGGGAATTTTAGAAAATTCTCGTGGGGACTGCTACACTCCCTGCTGCCCCCCACAATCGGTTAGGTGATGGTCGGTGGTGATCCTGCCCAGATTGGGGCACCATAAGCAGCAAACAAACAAATGTAATTTGCAGGGCATTATGAAGCATTCCTCCGCTGGAGTGGGAATTTTATACGAGCAACTCCTGCAGCTTTGATTTTCCTTTACAGGCACCACGGTGTGCTTTTCCTTTTCTTTATTTTGTTTTTCTCTATGGGAGCTCTGGTCCCACCTGGAACAGCCTGTTTTTTTTATACAGTGAAGGCCGCAGGGTAGCCAAGCCGCCTCCCTACAAACAGCTCTGTGGTGAGCGGGAGCCAGTGACGATCTCCTTTCCTGCTCCAGCTAGACAGGATCCCTTTCCTTGGGCTCTGACAACAGGAAGCAGCTTCCTTCGTTTGGGTTCCTCTCTCTTTCTTTAGGGCCCTGGGGAAGGGTTTATGAGCCCTGCTAGAACTGGGGTCTCTAGTTGGCTGAGGAAGGTCCCTTAAGCCAAATAGGAACCCTTGCTTCTAAGTCAAGGAAAGGAAGGACACATTCTCAGATAGCCCCTGTTCACCCTCTAGGTAGCTTGGTACAAGCAGCCAGGCTTACCTCCAAGGCAATGTATAAAGTATTTGCAACCCCGCTTTTAGCAACCCAAAGATGACACCACAAATGGACTCCACATGAGTTTCATAAAAAAACAAGTATATGTTATAAAAAGATATACGATGAGACCACACGATAAAAATCCAACATATGCATACTTGTAATGTTTCACCTGCCCGTTTATTAGGCACGCAAGCCCTTGTAGGGTCTTGCAGTAGTAATGAACAATTCTAGATGATCCAGTGCAGTCCTAATGCAATGCTATGCAGTTCGTAATGCAAGAATCAGGCACTTGGCAATGTAAACCTAATGCAGTTCGTTATGTAACAATCAGGAAGTTCGTAATGCCAAAATAATGCAATGTGTAATGCAACAATCAGGTAGTTCACTATGTAGAAATAATGCAATGCATAATGCAACAATCAGGCAGTTCTTTATGTAGAAATAATGCAATGAGTGATGCACAAATCATGCTTTTCGTATTATATAAAACTGATGTAATACGTATTGCAACCCTCAGGCAGTTCATAATACCAAACTATTGTACTCTGGCACCGATCACGGTGCTCGGACGGTCTCCAGGTCACTCCTGCTGACACGCGGTCAGCTACTGCCAAAATATGCGCCCAACACAGGTATGGTGTAAAACAAAGTGTAGCTCCACTCTCCAGCCCTGGTACTGCCACTCCTCAGCAAGTACGGGTGGCGATATGAGCTTGAGCGGAGGCTCGCGCTGCAAGAATGGGATAGGCTGAGAGCGTTTCTCTCTGAGCCCCCAACCCAGGCGGTGACACACGAACCCCCTTCTTACCTGGGGGGGTGTGACCTCGCTCTCCTCTCCTTTCCTCATGACTTGGGCATCCAATGCGACTTCTTTGACTTGGGCAGTAGAACTTAGGCCCCCCGACGACGGAGATGGTGCGAGGTCCCTTCTTGGCAAAAGGCAGGCTGGAACCGGCAGCACAGTCCCTCTGGGGATGCCGGTATGGGCCCATAGCAATGACGAAGATCTCAGGATGCAACAGGACACATGCACGCTGCATCGCTGAGTCTCACTTGGAATCCGGGTGCGCACGATCACAGGACGATCCTCACAAAGGTTTCAGGCTGCACAAAGCACATGCATACAGCGTCGCTGAAACACACTTGGACTCCTGGTGCTCACGATCACAGGACAATTCTTACGAGGGTCTCAGGCTGCAAAAAGCACACACGCACAGCGTCGCTGAGACACACTCCTGGAAACTTTTGAGTTCCTGAGTTTCTACAACAGGGAGCCAGCTCTCCTCTGGCCCTTGGGGATAAGTTACTTCAGGACACAGCACAAAGCAAAGTCCTTTCAAGCAGAGGGACACCGCACACAGCAAAGTCACTTTAGCCTTTCCTTTGTTAAAGCACCAAACTGCAGGCCAGCCCCAGAACACACAGCAAGGGTCAGTCCTTTCCTTCCCTCTCTTCAGCTGTTTCTTCCTTGGCAGATGTTCCTCTTGACCACAAAGTAGGTTCAATCTTTTTCAGTCTTGATCAATCCATTTCTCCCAAGTCCAGGGGGTTCAGTTCTCATAGTTATACCCCTATATGTCTTTGAAGTCTTTGTGTTCAGGGGGGGCACTGACCCCTGTCCAAACCAGATCTGTGTGTCTCCCTGCCAGTGACACGTTCTTCCTTTGATTATGAGGGTCTGGATCCTTAATCACTCAGCAGGAGATGGAGCCATTGTTTTATGGTGGCAAGACAGGACTCTTCATCTCCAGGGGCTACTCCTCCCCCTTATACTCCAGATGAAGGTCAGCCTGTTGCTGTCTCACCTCCTCCCCTGGGTCAATACATTCCCCAGATCCTATCACTTTCAAATGTAGACAGTCAAACCACAACCAGGCAGAGACACACAGAAATGCTAGAACACAAAAAAAACAGCCATTGCTAAAAGTGTAGCTTCTAAACACACAATGCAAAAACCACCTACACAAAAAGATGTGTTATTAAATTGTGAGTTCAGACATACTAAACGTCACCTCTCTGCCCTAAGCCTATGGGATGGGCTGACAACAGTAAAAAACTAAATTGAGAGTATTTCACTGTCAGGACATGGTACACACCTCAGTACATGTCCTACATTTCACATGCACTGCACACTGCCCAGTGGGGTACCTTGGATCTACCATAGGGGTGCCTGATGTGCATAAAAAGGGAAGAGTAAGACCTGCCAAGTAGTTGCACTTGTCAGGACAATATGGCAGTTTAACAAACTGTGCGCAAGCACTGCAGTGGCAGGTCTGAGGTCTCTCTTTAAGGCTACTGGTGTGGGTGGCACACTTAGTGCTGCAGGCACACTAGTAGCATTTGCATTACCAGCCCTGGCACACATAGTGCACTTTACTAGGGACATTACTAGTAAGACAAATATACCAATTATGGTCAACCAATTACCATTGCACTTTACACAGGGAGCACTTGCACTTTGACACTGATCAGCAGTGGCAAAGTGCTAAGTTGGCAACACCATGTCAGAAAAAAGGTCTAGGGGGAAGGCAAAAAGTTCAGGGAACTTCAGCCAAAAAGGGCCAAATCCAACAAGCCCCATTAATTACTGGTGCTGGACTGGGGGATGGGCTTCCCAGGCCCAATAGGACCCGGGGATAGAGCCCCACGCACGTCCCCGTAGGCAAAATTAAGCATTGCATTGTGTCTACCCTCAGGGAGTTGGCACTCCCGAGGGAATCAAAAGAAGTAGCAGCAGAGCCCCATTAGCTTAGTGCCTCGCTAAAATGTCAAATATTTCAACAGATATATCTCATGTCCCATTGGGCCAATTTAATTGATCTTTAGGTCTTTTGTTCCTGGTTGTAAGCCTCAGTAACCTGGGACAGTTTCAGCAGGACTCCTGGCCTCTAAAGGTGCACACCTTGGGGGGAATGGCTTTACTGGCTCCTTGAGCCATCCCTCGTTTGTGCCTGGCTACTTGTGCTCCCCCTCCTGCGTGGTGGGGGTCCTGAGGTCCAGATCTCCCACCAGCTGGTCCTCAGGATGTTAAGTTGGCCAATGTCACTGGCCCAGGAAATGTCTATCTAGTCCATGGTGTCAGCTTCAAACAGAGTCTTTAGTCCAGCAGGGAATCAGGGGGCGTGTCCTTCCAGTCCACAGTCCACTGTCCTGTGCAGGATCCTGCTCTCCTTGTTGCTCTAGGGGTGCCACTGTTATTCCTAATGCCAGACTGTGGGTGAAGGACACACCTTTGTCTGACCCTAAATTTGATTCTGGTCAGATCCTCCCTTTCTTATGTGATTTGCTCCGTTCTGGCTAGTGATACAAATGCACAGTAAGCCTAGTATCAGGTTCCTTTGTGTGTGCTGGAGACAGGTTACTTTGAAGTGTAATCAGGACAGGGCACAGCTCCTCCCTAGCCATCATTGCAGGAAAACCCCTTACCCTCTACACCCAGGCTCTTTTGTTCACTGTCTAGTTCCAATACACATTTCACAGTGAGAAAGCCATCGGCAACTAAGGCAGTGGCCACTGATAGGAAGGTTCCTGAAACTTAACACAGGGAAATGTCAACTTTCTAAAAGTAGCATTTCCAAATTCGGAATTTAAAATCCAACTTTATCATTAAAGAGGATTTTAAAGCATAAGTGAAACATGAGGAAGAAGTAATTCTACAAATACAAATTTAGCACTAATACATTTAATAAATACAACAATGCAGCCCAATGGTTTCCTCTGGCAGCAGCATGCCTTGCTACAGTGAAATACTTTTTGGGGGAATATTTCACTGTAAGGACATGTTCAACATTAATTGCTACATGTCCTAATTTTACATTTCATGCACTCTGCCATCATGGGCAAAAAGGCAGACATGTGGTAGACTTATAAATATTTAATAGATAGGTTTGAGACTGACAAAAGGGGTATTTTCACAAGTTGAATTTGCAGTTAAAAACTGACACAGGCACCTGTGTGAAGCTACCAGATTGAGCCCAACTGTAATCTTTCATGTGTATCCAGCATCTGCGTGCACATGTGTACACCAGGATCAGGCTAGTCCCCTTATCCTTACCCTTATCTTTAAAGACAGACACTAGCGGTACACATCTGCAGTCTAACTACTGTGCCGTTACTGGAACTGAGACTATCATAGTTAGATTCACTCCCAATAAAGGTCCAAAAACAGGGTAATCCAAAGCTAAAAATCCTGGTTTACTAATTGTGCCGAACCCACTTGCCACAAACATTCTGACATGCAAAGTCAAATGTACTTTTAATACCTTCAGCAGTCTGTCAGTTAACTATCCATTTTGCTTTTGAAATTACCCGCAGTGCTCTAATGAATAACTAGAGCACTAACATTTCTATGTGTCACAAATGTGTTTCACACTTGAGCCTATCTTGTTGAAATCAAAGCTGGGGAATTGTTTTGTCGTAGAAATTATAGTTAGTGCTCTAACAAGCTAAAATTAGGACACATTCTCATCCATGTCAGTAAAACATTCGGACATGCAGGCTTAAACATGTACTTTCAACATCAACAGCAGTCTGTCAGTTAACTCCCATTCTGCTATTGTGATTCCCAAAATGCTATTATAAAATACTAGATTGCCAACATTTGAATTTATGACTATAGTAGGCCACATGTGAAGCCATCTTGATGGAATTAAAGCTGTAATACCTACAACATTTCCTTTGGAAATGAACACAATTAGTTTTTTTTCTGTCATAGGAATAAAGAATCATGCCCTAAAAAGCTAAAATTGTGAGAAACAGGTGGGGAGGCAATTGGCAGCACAACAGACCGCAGAAAACAGAAGAGAGGGAGCAGGGGTTTGCACATGGACAATGGAGGGCAGCGAATCAGGGGCAGCAAGCTGACCAGGGAGGAAAGATGGTAGGTGTATTGGCAGCAAAACAGACTGGCAAGATCGGCAATATTTATACCTTAAAGGTGCCGAGATTGACGTAAGGATGGACATAGATACGTCAATAAAGATGTCATACGACTTGCTCGTTAGCACATTCTTTACTAAAGTTCTCTGTGAAATCAAAACAATGGCCGCACGGATTTTCCAGGTTGTCATAGGTTTGATTTGTTATGAGAACGTCGTATGCCTTATCAGGGGCTGGAGGAATGTCGCTTGTCTAATTAGATCTCAAGCGTTATGACCTAATCAGATAACACGTTCCTGTGCCGTAGTGTGACTGCGTCAGATAACGGTATCTGCATCATGGGGGCTTGTCTTGCCTCATGGGCTGACTGTTAGTTAACTTGATAGTTAGTTTAACCAGAATAGGGTCAGGAATAGGGGGATCGATTCAGAACCTATAGGAATACACGACAGGGAGAAGGAGGATGGGGAAAGGGCATGCACATGGACAATGGAGGGTGTGGGGGCAGGGACACCAA
Organism: Lissotriton helveticus; assembly: GCF_964261635.1. Lineage (NCBI taxonomy): Eukaryota > Metazoa > Chordata > Amphibia > Caudata > Salamandridae > Lissotriton > Lissotriton helveticus. The sequence goes on along the minus strand of NC_136060.1, from coordinate 83,108,812 downwards.
GCTGACCAGGCAGGCACAAGCAACAGGAGCAGTGCCAGCACATTGGACTGCAGAGGGTGGGAGAGAGAGAGCAGGGGCATTCACTGGGAGAAAGGCGGGGATAGGGGCACGGGCAGGAACTGACCATCGAGGCCAGGCTGGAGAAGGCAAATATACTGGCCACACAAAGGACTGCGATGGGGCAGAATCATAAAGGGTAGTAGGGAGTTGCAGGGGCAGTAAGCTGGCCATTCAGGCAGACCAGCATGGGCAGGGCAGCACAATGGACAATGGAGGGAGGGTGGAAGGAGCAGAGGCACTCACAAAAAGAACTGAGGGGATGAGGAAGGGGTTTGGGGCAGGGGCAGCAAGGCAACCACAGAGAGCAGGCAGGAGGGGGCAAGGACACAAAGATGGAGAACAGAGGGCCTGGGGAGGGAGGTAGATGCAGCAAGCTGAACATGGGGGAATGCGGATAGGTAGAGAAAGCACAATGAACCACACAGGGCTACATGTGTCAAGAACTGGCATAAATGCACAGGAGCAGAATGGCACCCACCACCACCCTCACCGAGATGCAATAGCCACACACTGAACAATGGGAAACCACAGCAAGATTGTATGGGAGGGGATTAGGAAGAAGACTCCAGGGAGTAGCAACTGCAAATGTTGGTGGTAGATTTGATTCAAGCCATGAGACTAATAACTCTATCACTGTGGCACTAGTCATCACTCTGAATTTAGATGAAAATCAAAGGAAGTTATACCTCATGTTGCATGGTTCAGAGGTCTACCATTAACAGAGTGGGGCGGTATACTCCTTGGGAGAAGAGGAAAAAGAGAGAAGTCTTAGTTGAGACTCTGCAAAGAAAGAGAACAGTTAGTAAACTGGCCCCAAAGATGCATAACAGTACATGAGACTATTTCCAGAATGGAATTAATAACACAACAGGTTTCCATCACCTGACTACATATTGTACTTGAAATCTCAGGTTTGTTCTTTTCTGAATTAGGTATTGATTTGCATTTCCAAAATCTAAGTGTGAATAATATAACGAGTACCTTCTTTCTCAAAACAAAGTTGTGAAAAAAAAAGGTTTCCTCACAGGTACTTCAGTTAGTGTTAACTGTAAAACAGCTGCCTTCTTTGTGTCAAACAGTAAGCAAGTGGAATTTCTAAGGAATGTGCCAAAATGTCCTTGAACTTGCTGTGAGGTCCAAGCTCAGCAAAAATCACCTCTAATCCATAGGGCTGTAACAGCAAGTAAGCCAAAGGAAGAATACTTACCACTCCAAAGTGAGCACCCTCCACTCTAGACTCACCTGTGCAATTCCACTTGATCCATTAAAGAGAAGCAAAAATAAGTTGTGGTCAAGTTGGAAAGAGTGCTCCTCAGTGGTTCCACCACATAGCTGCTGCTCTAAATAACTGGTTGTTTGTTATGGGTGAAGCCTACTTTTGTAAGAAGGCCCCACCCAAAATGGCCACAGCTCAAAGAAATCTAGAGAGTTCTCACGAGATTTACAAATATTTCCCGAAATATGAATGGAGTTTCAGGCACCATATTTTGGGAACACTTCAACTCCTAAACTTGGGGCTATGAAGTGTTTTAGGCACAGGTGTACCTAGCAGTGAGGTATTTCAATAAATTAGTTCCTGGATACCGCAGACTTGATGCTACCACTGCCACGCTATCCTGTTCCTGCGACACAAAAAGAGGAGTAAACACGTGGAGACAGCACTGGCATCTTTGCATTGCAAATGCAAATAAGGCACAGACCAGAGATTCATGACAGTTCCATCCCCTTCAATGTTGCCCCCACTCCAAGGCTTGTGAGGGTACAATGCATGAAACATTTGTTCCAATCATGGTTAATGAATGGTGTGCGCAGGTTCTTAGAATTGTTCGCTGAGTCCTTGCAATGAAGTCTATGTCCAGGCAACAAAGTATCATACGTTTCCTTTACAATATTTTTAACTTTTGTAGGGGCTACTTCAGCCATTGAAATCGCAAGCAGAGACAGATGAGGGTTCTTTCAGAGCAAGACATGAAAGACTGGATGAATCTAAGTTGATGAAGACAGCTGCAACTTGTACAAAAACTTTCAGGATCGTCTTTTAAATGTGAAAAGATCTAATAAAACAAACTGTACATTTTCTAGGACTGGAGAGAACTAAATGACGGGTTGACAACCAAATTAGTTCTCCATTTTTAAAGGTTGGGGGTCCTTGATGACTCTTACCTGCATTCTCTTTATAGGTTTGTTATACTTGTTACAAATTAACTTCCACCAGAGTCAATGTATGGCATAATAGACCTTCATCTTTAATGTTTCACTGGACTCAAGGGCTCCGAAGATAAAATCTCAGGATAAGTTTGTGAACCCTATTCGGTTAAAGCACAGAATGGTGAGAACCCAGTAGAGGTATGTTTAGCATTAATATGCACAAATTCTATAGGTGCAATGCTATCTAACCAGGTCTACAAAAATTCTACAAGTCCAATGGTATATAACGAGGTCCTGCCAAATTAAGTAGTATGACATTGAATATATTGCTCTATAGATTGGTTGACTGTTTTGATTTTGACAGGTAGGCAACCAAATAGTCATTCCCCAAAGTTCACAAAAGGGCTGACAAAACTGAGAAGTAAATTACGTATAGTGTTTTGACAAGTCCAAGGTGACCTGCAAAGTACTATCATGATACCACATCAGGATTTGTTCTTGCAGTTTCTTTGCTGGAACATAAACTAAAGGTCCTTCATAAGAAATCCCATCTCTCAGATTCCTTTTAGTTGTTTGAGGCAACCATATCTCCAATTCATGGGAAGACGGCTGTTTGAATAATGCTGACTGGAAGTCATTCTCGCATTCAGGAGCCATGAAATGAATAGGACCTATAATTGTTTTTCGCTCTTGTTTGGTCTCCCATTCGTGATGTAATCTAGATAGATAGTCAGTGTTATGATTGCTAACTCCCACCTGGAATGTAACAGTGAAGGGAATATCAGAAAACAATAAGGAGCATCAGAGCTGTGTACGTGTCACAGTTTTGGCTGATTTGGAACACTGAAGGTTGCTATGATCAGTATAGATCATGGTGTTCTCACTGAGTATTGACTCCATTCCTTAAAGGCAACCCTAATAACAAGTAATTCCTTATTGGCAAAGATGTCGCTTTTAACATAGGCCATAAGATCTATTGAATTTAGACCAGGACCCAGGAAGTACTTACAAATGTAAACATATCAGTTGTCTCAGTTGAAGATATACATTACTAAAGTACAAACAATCCTAACTTCTTGGAAATTGGTAAAGGCAATGAAAGTGTGTTCACTCTTGTATTCCACATTGAAATACTATCTGAAACCCTTAATGGAGGTGACTCCATCATTGATCTACTGGAGCAAATTCTCTGTTACTGTGATGAGTGATTTCTTTTTCGTCATCTCCTGGTGAGAGCAGAGTCCATAATTCTCCCTTTTAATTACATCAAATATGTAAGTGTACAAAATCATCTTCAAGCTGCGCACATTTGGCTGCGCTCCGTTTTCCTTAGTGTTATGAAAAGGTCCTCTTACCTTTGCCCACGATGATGGACTGCTTAACAAAAGGTTGTTTCCCTCTGATTTTGATGACTCATTTTTGATGCAGAGGAATACAAGGACATCTTCACCAAACAAAGAAACACTACCTTCACTTAGTTATGGGGAACTACCCCTGTTTGGTGGAGATTCGCCTCTTTGTAGTCTTTCCATCTTTGATTTGTGGATGAAGACACTCGAGGAACAATCACATTGCCAAAACTACATGCACACCTCATGGTCCTTTATGCAGCTGTAGTGTAGAATATGTACAAGACATTTTCCCAACGAGGTAGCACTTACTAATTAAACAAATGAAAGAATTCCAGTGGGGTAGACGTTTTTGGCAAAACTAGGGACTCTTCTTGAAAAAATGAGGTTCGATTCTGGCTATGGTGCTAATTTCGCAGAAATTAAACCTCAATGGGAAGCACTTACAAATATAAATATAGCAAGTGCCTCAGTTGAAGCTCAACTTCAGTAAAACACCAACTATCCTAAATTCTTGGGCTTGGCGTAGGCAATGCAAGTGTGTTTCCTCTCGTACTCCACGTTGAAAAATGATGTGAAGTCCTCAATCGAGGTGAGTTCATTGTTGATCTATTGGAGCACTATGTGATGTGTAGTGGCTGTGATGAGCGGTTTCTTTCTTGTCGTCACCTGGTGAGAGCAGAGTCCATGGTTCTCCACTTTAAATACCCTAAGTATGCAAATGCCCAAAATCCATATCACCACACAGGTGCTCACACATCTACTCACAGACTCACACAGGTACTCAAACACCCACTCAGACACTCATACAGGTACTCACATACCCACTCACTGAACCACGCAGACACTTACAAACCCACTCACTGACTCACACAGGCACCCACAGATCCACTCACAGACCTACGCAGCCATTCACACACACAGTCTCAAATGTGAATGGGTACAGTAAGGATTAACAAGTTAAAAAATACAAGACATTCACTGAAATTATCATAGGTTCCAGGGATGGTATAGATAGGAAACTGAATTTAAAAAACCTTAGAAATTCACTGAAAAAATCAATGGTTACAGGGATGTTATACTGAAGCTCAGATTTCACTCATACAACACCATTGAAATTCAGCAGTTGAGCTAACTATAATGTATGCACCAGCAATGCACTGTTTATGACCTCACATATTACATCACTCATGACATGGTCAGTGACATCACTCATGACATCGCTGATGGCATCTCAAATGGCATTACTGATGGCATCCCTGATAGCATCATCCACAGAAACATCTTGCACACCCACTGTCTGATACACCCATGCAGTCTCTCAGATGTCAACTCACATACCCACACAACCACTCACATACCCATTCACAAACATATTCAACGACTCGCCCTCACACACTTACTCAGTCACTGATGCAGCCATTAACACAGCCACTCACCCATAGAACCACCTACACACCCACTCACTCACCCATACAGCCACTCACACACCTACTCACTCACCCATGCAGCCACTCAAACTATAATTCGCTCACCCATAGATCTACTCACAGAGCCTCTCACTCACTAATACAGCTACTCACATGACCACTCTCACCCACATAGCCACTGAAACTAGCACTCACTCACCTATACAGCTACTCACACAACCACTCACATACCCATACATATACTCACACATCTATTATATAATCCAGTTAACCACTTACATACCCATTGACACATCCATACAAGCAGTCACATACCTGTTCACTCACCTATACAGCCAATTGCACAGTAACACTTACAATGTAAAACAGCCCCTCACACACACACACACCCATACATCCATTCAAACAGCCATTAACTTCCCCATGCAGCCACTAGCACACCCACTCACACACTAATAGACACACTTACACAGCCACTCAATCACCAAAACAGCCGCTCACACACTCCTCTACCCATATAGAAACTAAGGCAGTCCCTCACTCTTCCATAAAGCCAATCACACTCAATCACCAATACTGCCATTCACACAATCCCTATTTACCTATTCATCCACTTTCACACCCACTCATACAGCACTCAGACGCCCACTCTCACACTGATACAGAGAGTCACACACCCACTCAGATGACATAAGTTAGAAAGAGTTTCACTCATTACTAGTTTACAAAGAAAATTAATTGAACATATGCTGTAGCTTACTATATGTCTTTAAGTCTCAGAAACATTTACGTAACACTTTCTCTCACTGGAATATGTCATCAGTGATGTCATTTGAGATGTCATCAGTGATGTAATCAGTGATGTCACTGACCGTGACATGAGTGATGTAATATGTTAGGTAATAAGCAGCGCACTGTGGGGCGTAAATTATAGTTAGCTGAGGTAACTAGAACTAATGATTTTCAATGGTTTTGTATGAGTGGAATCTGAGCCTAACTATAATGTCTCTATAACCTTTGTTTTTTTTCAGTGAATAAAAGACTTGATGTTGCTAAGGAAGTCCTGTTCCATTCTGCTGTGAAATGGTCTCCGTGCTTTAAGTACAATCCTGCTTTGTTAAAGCTGATGTTTTTGCGATAAATGGAGCCCATCCTATGGTCACAGAGGAATGCTGAAATTGTTTTCCTAACATGTCTCTCAGTTTTCTCAATCTTTGGGCACAGCTGTGATGATGACCATTGCCAGTTCAGCCTTTGACATATACTGGAATATACAAATGCAGTGTGAGGAAATAGAGCCATTAATTGTGCCAATGACTCCTTCTTTTAGATTTCAGGTGCAGCCCCTGTAATATACATATATATGCCTTTTCTTGGGAGGAGGTTTTGTGCGATACACACACACACACACACACACACATATATATATATATATTCACTGAAAAAACCATAGGTTATAGACCATATATAGTTAGGAATTAGCATTTAAAAAACCTTATTTTACTCACACAAAACCATTGAAATTCCATATATAGTTAGTTGCACTAACTATATATCGCGCACCCGCAATCCACTGCTGATCATGTCACATATTACATCATTCATGACATGGTCAGTGACATCACTGATGACATCACTGATGACATCTCAAATGACATCACTGATGACATCACTGATGACTACATTCAGTGACTGTATAATTCTGTAAAGTTAAAATATGTCTTACATATTGAAGAATGAGTGGATGTATAAGTGTCTTGATGAAGGATTTAGTAGGGGCATGGCTGACTGTATGAGTGACTGATTAAATGTGTCTCACTGAGTGCATGGGTTAGTGACTAAACTGTCTTAATTTGTGCATCATTATGTCTGTTGTTCTGTAAACTGCTGCATGTGTTGATCATTAGCTATATGATTAACTGTATGGGTTATTGATTGGTTGCCCAAGCATTTGTATGGGAGACTGAGTGTGTGTGTGGGTGGCTGGAAGGTGTATGACTCTCTGCATAGATGTGTGAGCAGTTGATTGACTAGATGTATGGGTTCAAAAGTGCATGTGGAAACAGCTGTATGGGCGGTTGACTGTGTGCATGAGTGTATTGGTGAGTGAATGGATATCTCAGTGCTACATGTCAAAGTAAGTACATATGTAAAACACAGTACATGTGAGAGTTGACATATATAAATAACTGTGCATAAGAGCCAGTGAATGTGTGAGTGGCTGTATGGATCATTGTGAACTTGTATCCAGGATTGTATAAGTGAGTAAATATGTTTTAGTATATGTTTGAATAAGTAAGGTGTGTATAACTGTATAGTTGAGGAAATGGAGGTGTGATTGATTCTTTGCATGACTGACTAAGTGTCTGAGTAACTCCATGGATGAGTGACAGTCTATGAGTGTCTGTTTACACTGAGAGTATCTAAGGTTATATTAGAGTCTGAAGAGGTTCATCGTATTATCACATGAATGATGTCATCAGTGATGTGATCAGTAATGTCAAATGAGATGTCATCAGTGATGTCATTTGAGATGTCATCAGTGATGTCATCAGTGATGTCATTTGAGATGTCATCAGTGATGTCATCAGTGATGTCATTTGAGATGTCATCAGTGATGTCATCAGTGATGTCACTGACCATGTCATGAATGATGTAATATGTGACATGATCAGCAGTGGATTGCGGGTGCGCAATATATAGTTAGTGCAACTAACTATATATGGAATTTCAATGGTTTTGTGTGAGTAAAATAAGGTTTTTTAAATGCTAATTCCTAACTATATATGGTCTATAACCTATGGTTTTTTCAGTGAATTTTCAAGGTTTTGTAAATGCTAATTCCTAACTATATATGGTCTATAACCTATGGTTTTTTCAGTGAATTTCAATGGTTTTTTAATAGCAAATATCATAAGCTGTCGAATGTCAAGTACGTGGTAAGTGAAAACATTTTCGTGTTTATGCACACTGATCTGCTTTGAATGGTGCCCCCCCCCCTCATTTCTATTAGGAGTACTCTCTCTTTGCAGATAGTGAAAGGTAGTTAACGCAGGCCTTTGCCCCCGTTGTAATCCGTCGTGCCTGCTTCTCTCTCCATTTGATTGATTGTTATCCAAGTATTTACTGTTTTAGAATTAGTTCTCTTTGGTTCATTCTCTATTTACAAACAAACACAGAGTCGCAATACTCTGTTTAGTCTTTGCAGATAACGAAAAATCGTGTAAAAAAAAAGAAAAGGAATCGAGCAAAATCAGTAGGCCACTAATGGGATCTCTTTTTGACCTCGCTAAAATAGAAACATTAGGAACAACCCCTCATGACAAATACAAAACTAGTGAGATGAACTGAACTCCACACAATGATGGCTGCAAAACAGCTCGGCTCCGCCACCCACCCCGCCCAAAATAACGATAAAGAGCGGCTGCCATGATTGGTTGCGGAATGGCCACGACGGAGCTACGAAATGGTGCTGCTCTCATGCTAACCCCAGCTTCAGTCTGAAACATCCAGAAACACTGTAGACTACCAATTCGATCAGTTCCGGTAGCGCCCCAATGTAACCCGGTAGAGAAGAACTAGCCCTCCCCTCTTTGACTGATGGTTCTTGTTGCCTGTCCCTTCTGTTGTCATTTAACAGAACTATTTAGCCTGCTGAAAGGGGTTGTGTTCCGACCGCTGGTTGGTGGAGACATTTTGACTATATTCTGGACCTGCGTTGTCGCGTAATGCGTCATATGACGCGCCGCGTTAGCGCATCCGGAAGTCATCCGGGGCGTGCAGCGCGTAACGTAAGCATAACAAGTCATGTGACTTGTTAATAAAACTTTTCATTGGTTCATTTTACTTTTCTTATTGTAATGATGAAAGGCTTGGTCATATGACCTAAAAATTACGCTTTTCATTACTTCCGAACATTATTTTTTCTTAAATATATGTTATAATGTTCCAGGCTAATGTACTTTCCCGGAAATTTTACAACTGTCCTGCAAGTAAAATATATTCTTTTTTTCGAGAAAAAGAGCGTTTCTTCGTCCCATGACGGAGCCGTTGAGCAAAAGAGGGTCGACCTGCTGTCTTAGTCGCCGATACGCCTGAATATGAGATTCTTATCGATCACTTTATGTTGCAGGAATAGAAAACACAACAGCCCTTGACCATTTATCTTTACTGCGTTCCTTCGTATTATACCTTTTACCCTTCATGTAATTGGTCTGCTTTATTTCACTTGCCTTTTAATGATTCTAAAACAGTGACTATTATTAAAAACTTTACCAATGTATATACTACTACCATGTTTTCTTTTAAAAACCTTTATTGTGAAAATTTCATTATACAAATACGAGCCTATAACCACGTGGGCCTGCCACGGAGCAAACTGTAATCGTATATGATGAATAGACATTTACACTGTAGAGGAACGTAACGGGCGGGCCATTAGGTTGCAAGAACTAAGGTGTCTAACAGTTACGGAATCGGTGGACGTACATTTTATAATTAAAATACGACAGGGCCAGTTACAATAAAATTATCTAGATATACATTTGCGGGCAAGTACCATGGGTGACGTTAATTCGAACTTTCAACAGTACAGTAATCAATAACACATCAGAACTTAATATCAATAGGGATGTCGAAATATTCAATCAATTCTCGTCCCCGCCCGCCATGTGCTTCAAAACTGCATACGTATCTCGTGATTTCAAGGTTCTGCAACCAGTACACAACAAGGAGTTACGAGTCCCATTTATTCCGGCGCCATTTTGGGCGAGGACGGGCAGGTCCAGGATATAGTCAAAATGTCTCTACCAACCATCGACTATGATGATGTTCATATGCTGTATTTATTAGAGTAACACTCATCTGTCCACATGAAATTAATTTGCCACAATCTAAACATGTCATTTTAATCTTTCCAAAGTTCTTCTAAATATTTGGGACCGTTTCCCTTGCCTCTGAAGCTCTCAGTGCCACTTCTTTGATGAATGTACTAGCAGGTCAGGGGTTCTCCTCCAAATCTCTCTTTTATGCAGCACTATAATTAATTGGTGCCACCTCTCCATATGACGATGCATGGTATAGTTACCACAACTATATATTTTTTCGGTTCCTCTGGAGAGTTCATCGTGGCAGATGAAGCGTGTAACGTACCGGGCATTTACCTTTTTTTGCATGTACAGGAAAGGAAAAAAAAATCGAGCGTCCGAGTTCTAAGGTGTCCCAGGGCCATTTTAGTGGACCAGGCCCAAATCCAAAGAACAGGCCGCCATTTTGAGAGTCCTCTTGCAGCCGCCTGTCGCTGTAGCATCAAGAGCAGCCGAAACTCAGCTGAATGGCAACTGAAACGGTAAAGGGGCGCCCCACTACAGCAGACGAGCCTCCACCTAGGAAGGCCCATTCACGCCGCCTCCCCCCCCCCCTTCGGGCACCCCACGCCGTTATTCGGAGCAGTATTGTAGGATGGCCACACCAGTGCGGCAACTTGCTAGACATCACCTCGGTGGTAACCGAATCTCAACGCCTTGTGGTGTCTTCTATTCAGAAAACATTGTTATGCTGCCTTCGACCTATTCGCCGCAAGTGCGCACACAACTCAACTGCATAGCTTGCTAGACACCACCTCGGTGCCATCCGGATCTTGGAATCTCAGCGCCTTTTGGTGTCTTCTCTTCAGAAAATATTTTTGCGCTGCCTTTGGCCCTATTGGCACATCAGTCCGCTACTGACGCCATCTCACAGGCTAATGGGGCGCCCCACGTCGACTTTCAGCATTGTAGGATGACCACACCAGTACAGCAACTTGCTAGACATCACCTCGGTGCCATCCGGATCTCGGCGCCCCACTGCAGATGAAGTGCCTCTCAACTATGAAACCACCACGGTGACATCCGGATCTTGGCGCGTTGTGCTGCCTTCGGCCTATTCGCACATCGGTCCGCTACTGACGCCATCTCACAGGCTAATGGGGCGACCCACGCCGAGTTTCAGCATTGTAGGATGACCACACCAGTACAGCAACTTGCTAGACATCACCTCGGTGCCATCCGAATCTTGGCATCTCAACGCCTAGTGGTATCTTCCATACAGAAAATATTGTTACGCTGCCTTTGGCCCCATTCGCACATCGGTCCGCAACTTAGACATCACCTCGGTGCCATCCGGATCTTGGCATCTCAGCGCCTTGTGGTGTCTTCTACTCCGAAAATATTGTAGAAAATATTGTTGCGCTGCCTTTGGCCCCATTCGCACATCAGTCCGCTACTGACACCATCTCACAGGCCAACAGGGCGCCCCACGCCGACTTTTACCATTGTACGATGGCCACACCAGTGCCACAACTTGCTAGACACCACCTCGGTGCCATCCGGATCTTGGCATCTCAGCGCCTTGTGGTGTCTTCAAATCAGAAAATATTGTTGCGCTGCCTTTGCCCCATTCGCACATCGGTCCGCTACTGACGCCATCTCACAGGCCAACGGGGCGCCCCACGCCGACTTTCAACATTGTAGGATGGCCACAGAAGTGCGACAACTTACTAGACACCACCTCGGTGCCATCCGGATCTTGGCGCGTTGTGCTGCCTTCGGCCTATTCGCACATCGGTCCGCTACTGACGCAAACTCACAGGCCAACGGGGCGCCCCACGCCGACTTTCAGCATTGTAGGATGGCCACACCAGTGCACCTTACTAGACACCACCTCGGTGCCATCCGGATCTTGGCGCGTAGTGAAGCTGCAGCAGCTGCAAATAAGCTTCAGACAGTGTTACAACCGCTGCTCAGAACTCTCAACTATGACACCACCTCGGTGCCATCCGGATCTTGGCGCGTTGCGCTGCCTTTGGCCCCATTCGCACATCGGTCCGCTACTGCCGCCATCTCACAGGCCAACGGCGCGCCCCACGCCGACTTTCAACATTGTAGGATGGCCACACCAGTGCGGCAACTTACTAGACACCACCTCGGTGCCATCCGGATCTTGGCGCGTTGTGCTGCCTTCGGCCTATTCGCACATCGGTCCGCTACTGACGCGAACTCACAGGCCAACGGGGCGCCCCACGCCGACTTTCAGCATTGTAGGATGGCCACACCAGTGCTGCAACTTGCTGGACACCACCTCGGTGCCATCCGGATCTTGGCGCGTTGTATTGCCTTCGGCCTATTCGCACATCGGTCCGCTACTGACGCCGCCTCACGTGCCAACGTATTTTCTCCGCATTTTATACCCTATGCCGCATAACAGGTCATGTGACTTGTTTATAAAACTTTTCATTGGTTCATTTTACTTTTGGTTTCCTAATGATGGAAGGCTTGATCATATGACCTAAAAACAACACTTTTCATTGGATGAAAACTTTTTTTTTTCCCAAACGATGAAAGCCCCACCTTGTTTCTGGATGTTTCAGACTGAAGCTGGCGTCAGCATGAGAGCACCACCATCTCGTAGCTCCGTCGTGGTCATTCCGCGAGCAATCATGGCAGCCGCTCCCCACCAGAAGCCTGCAGGAGTCGGGGCCCCCAAAACTTTTGATGAATTCTCAAGGCGGAGGGGACGCTTTCGAGAATGGGGTCCAAGACCTAGCAGACAAGCGTCCGATTTCCAAGGTGTCCCAGGGCCATTTCAGTGGACCAGGCCCAAAAAGGAAACAGCCTGCCGCCATTTTGAGAGTCCTGTGACAGCCGCCTATCGCTGCACCGCAAGAGTGGGCGCAACTCAGCTGAATTGCGGCTTTTGACACAGTGGACCAAAAACGGACGGAATGGCAACTGAAACGGTAAAGGGGCGCCCCACCACAACAGATGCCACTCCACCTGGAGAGGCCCGTTCACGCCGCCTCCCCCGGGGCGCCCCACGCCGTTATTCGGAGCAGCATTGTAGGATACCAAAACCAGTGCGGCAACTTACTGGACATCACCTTGGTGCCATCGTTCTGCTGCCTTGGAACTATTCGCACAACAGTTTGCTACTGATGACCCACCCCCAGCGACGCCCCACGCCGGAAATCTGGACGTTGTGCTGCATTGGGACTATTCGCACAGCCGACCGCTACTTCGTTGTTTTTCCCTAAAAATGTTTATATGTTATTACTATTTTTGTTTTCTTGTATATATTTATAAATTATTAAAGTTTTATAATCTTACTACTTTGTCGGAGTGCTATATATTTTTAATGTGACACATAATTGTAAAAACTTTGATGTACAAAGAGTCATCCCTGGAATCTTCCGCTTCAGACTCGGTCCCCTCCCCAATCACAATACAGGATGGTTTTCAGATAATAGAAACGCTTCTGCTGTGACGGATCTCATCGAGTGTGGGCCTTGATCTACTATAACTCCTTTGAAGAGGGGTGATTCTTTACAGCTGTGGCCATAAACTACATCTGCAGGGCTAGCTGATACCCTAGGACCAGCCTGGACAATCGGACACAGAGGAAAAGGAGTGTCAGAGGGTGCGGTAGTGAATAGGGCGAAAGGGAGGTGTCGGGCAGGCACAGGGTGTGATTCTCAGGGAAGAGCAGCGCAGATGGGGGGAGGTTTATTACCCATGCATAAGACAGAGAGCGGGGGTGACCACTGCCTGGGGGAGATGCTTGCGAGGGTGGGGAGCCATGCTAAGGATCGACAGCGTGCACAGAGTGGGTCTGGTCAAGGCATCTAAAATGGCTGCCGTGCACGACAAAAGTGTGGCATTTGAAAAAAGACAAGATGGCGCAGACAATGTTTTTCAACACTTCCTGATTTCCTTCGAATCGAACGTTAACAGACGTTGGGGCATATTACCAAAGTTAAGCGATATTTATCCCTAACGATGCTTAGCAACGATTTTTTTACCGTCAGAAATTATCGCAGATAAACCTTGCTATTATCAAGGTTTATCGCAAATACGATAAAAAACGACCGCAATGCATTAATATCGCTGAAAACTCAGCGATATTCATGCATTACCGAGCTAATGCTCTTAGCCATGTTATCCACCTCCCATTGGATAACATGGCTAAGAACTGCTCAGGGCAGGTGCTAGCTTTTGGAGATATTCGCGCTTATCTCGAATATTTCCAAAAGTTGATAATAGGAGATAGCGATGTTAGCGACTGTTTCCAGTCGCTAACATCTTGGCATGCCCACTTTGCATGTCATTAGTGATAAATATCACTCACATGCAAAGTGGGGCCCAAGATGGTCGCTATCTCCTACTAGCCGTCGCTAACTGGTGTTAGCAACAGCTAGGTAATACAGATATAATTTTATGTCCGCGAAGCGGAGCGCTGTTACAGATATATATCTTGTTTTTGAACGTTAATTTCTCAAAATGCACTGAAGCACATATATTGAGACCTAGCAAAGGCACATCGGGCTACCAGTCCCTAATATTTTACCAAGTTTCGTGCAAATCCATTCAGCCGTTCGATTATTATTATTATTATTTTTTTTTGCCCCGCGGGGCCCTTTTAAAACCTCCACATCAAACCTAGGGGGTCAGCGAGGATCTACTATGCCCCCTTATGGTCATTTGCCCCTTCGCTTTGGCCTCCTCTTGTCTCTCGATCCTACCGAGAGACAAGATGGCGGCCGCTACGGACTGTTTGGAATGTTTACAGACACCGGAGAGCCAATCAGCTTCGCTTCGCAAAGCTCCGTAACGCGAAAAGTACGCGAAGCGGTGCGCTGTTACAGATATATATCTTTTTTTGAACGTTAATTTCTCAAAATCCACTGGAGCACATATATTGAGATCTAGCAAAGGCACATCGGGCTACCAGTCCCTACAATTTTGCCAAGTTTCGTGCAAATCCATTCAGCTGTTCGATTATTATTATTATTTATTTTTTTTGCCCCGCGGGGCCCTTTTAAAACCTCCACATCAAACCTAAACGGTCAGGGAGGATCTACTATGCCCCCTTATGGTCATTTGCCCCTTCGGTTTGGCCTCCGCTTGTCTCTCGATCCTACCGAGAGACAAGATGGCGGGCGCTATGGACTGTTTGGAATGTTTACAGACGCCGGAGAACCAATCAGCTTCGCTTCACAAAGCTCCGTTGCGCGAAAAGTACGCGAACTGGAGCGCTGCCCGGTCCGCTGTTACAGATATATATCTTTTTTTAAACGTTAATTTCTCAAAATCCACTGGAGCACATATATTGAGACCTACAAAAGGCACATCGGGCTACCAGTCTCTACAATTTTGCCAAGTTTCGTGCAAATCCATTCAGCCGTTCGGGCTAAAAGTGAGGCCAACCGCCCTATGGAAAACTCAATGTTAAAAACACGTTTTGGGACCCCCCTTTTTTCTCGACCCCCCCTGGACGAACCCCCCCCCCCAATTTTCAGGGGCTGCTCAGAAACAAAATGTGCCATTTTCCTGAAAATTTCAGCCAATTCCGTCCACAAACGCCAAAGTTATTAGACATAGAATTTTCAAAAAACCCATAGAGAAAAAATCCTAACTATATATACCTACTGGCGACCGCCAGTAGGTAATATATATATATATATATATATATATATATATATATACATATACATACATACATACATACATACATACACACACACGTGTGTCTGCAAAACAAAGGTTTAAGTGATGATATAGTTAGGTGAAAATGGCAACTAAAATTTAACATTTTAAGCTAAAAGAAAACACTGACATTTACCAGTTATAGTTTACTGAAGTAACTATAACTTGCGCACACACCATGCACAGTGATATCATAGAACATGTCTAGAATGATTTAATATGTGAGGTGATAAGAAGTGCATGGCAGGTGCACCAATGGACGCAAAGATGGACACAAGGACACATTATGCCTTGACAAATAGTGCAAAATTATATTTCTTATAATAACACGTAATTTGGGGGCACTTGTGTAATTTCAACAAAGCAAATTTTGCTCATGCCTAGTTTTTATTCCTAGAAGTAACACCATATACCGAAATCTGTGAATGTTTTCCTTGTAAGGTCAAACCCTATACATCCGTGTGTTTTTTTTTTTATTATAATGTGCCACCAGGAAAGTATTGACAAATATTTAACCGTCTGCAGAACATTGTCATGTTATCCAATTTATTGGGAAACTGTGCTGTAAAATGTGTCATTTGGAACAATTTTTCCAGATTTTGTCGGATGGGAGGAAGGTGGACTTATTAGCTTTGTCAGCGGTGATATTTAATTGTAAAAGTACAATTTAGAATAATACGTTCAGCTGTGTATTTTAGATTTAGGGCATCTCTTGAAAGGAGTGGAATAGAAATGTGTCCTCTTAAAATAACATTCATGTATAGAAATGGAAGAGAACAGAGTTGCTACTCTTGTGTCTCTGCTCCGAACTCATTTCTTACGTGTGATTGACTGGTGTTGCACGTTCCAAGCCCCCTGAACTTTAAACCCCCTTAAAAGCATTCCAGGTCTGACTGGGGCTGCGTTTGGTTTTGTGGGACACCATTCCTCATTTTAACTCTGATTCTGTAATTCATACGGGCCATGTTTAATGGACTTTTAAAAATGACAAGGAAGGCAATATAAATGTTCCCCAAAGATTAACCGATAAGCAGACACCTTCTGCAATGTAATAGTTTAAAAGCCCTTGATCCTACCCTATAAAATGAGCTCCGATGACAAAGAGCTTCGCTTTGATTCCAAGAGAAAGTCTTGATGGCATTGCTACGTAGGAAGATTTCTATAATAAAACGTTTCCCCTCTTGGCCTTTAAACGCAAACCTGTACTCTGCAGCAAAACTCGTCATTACATCATTATCCTTGGCCATGCCAACTAGTATGTGTGATTTATGTCGAAGGGAAATTCTCGTTTTTTTTAGGGTTTTCTTAAACGGATTGCCGATTAAAAAACTGTGTTCTCTTAAATTGTAACAAAGGCATTTTCTGGTAAAAAAGAGAGATACGCACAGGAAAATGCAACATATGTCTAAGCACCTTAAATATCCTCCAATTTGTATGTTCGAGATTGCTAAGTGCCTGGTACTAACAATCATGACGAGGGTAGTATTGCCACTGCTTGAAATTCGTATGAGCATATTTAACATGAGGCGTCTCTAATACAGGGACTGTGCAAGGAATTTCATCCCTCCTATAAAAATATACTTTTCCCATCTAAAGTGCTCCCCATACAATGAATTCGGTAATGTTATGGTCTTGTCAGGAATTTGGTGCCACTCCCAGGTTGCCACCTAAAGCTGCTCCCACACCTCAACTTTAGGAAGCACCAGCTGTGCTCCAATCCGTGTTACATATAGCAATGAAGGCAAATAGATGAATCATGTCTCCAAGGACACTTTCTCTCAGTCTAATAGTAGTCCCATCGGAAGAGTAAAGGTGAACTAGGACAACAACTTCCAGAATACATTGGATTATCAAGTGAACGCCCAGAATTAGAACATGAAACCACATGAGATCCTTGTTGCCATGAAGACATCAGGTAAAATAATTGTAAAGACAAAACCTTGCAACTACTGGTATAAGAGCTGACCTGTCCCTCTCATTTCTCGTTGGCTCCTAAAATGTCCCTGTTATTTTACCCTGTGGCCCACTTTTGGGCTAGTTCTCCAACCCCTCAGCCACCGAAAACGCCATCACTCCTTCTCAAGAACTCCACGACACCCTGATCGACTTCTCCCACTACAAGAACATCGAACTCCAACCCACCGCCGCCAACTTCTTCAGCCATCTTGCTCTCACAGATGTAAGCCCCGAAAACCTGCTCACCACTTGGGACCTGCTCACCACACAAAACACCATAACATCATGAACTCTGAAGCACCAACGGAACCCTTTTTCCACCACTTCATCAGCCTTGGGAGCAAGATGATCAGCAATGAGCTCACCACCTTTTTCAATGCATCCACTACCACGGCCACCTTCCCATAAGTATAGAAACACACCCAAGTCAAATCCCATCTGCTGAACCCAGTGAACTAAAAAACTACCATCCCATCTCTATGCTTCCCTTTCACACCTAAGTCCGTGAAAAGGCCATCAACCACCAACTCACGAAACACCTGGAAAACTACAATCTACTGGATACTTCACAATCCAGATTCCACACCAACCACAGTACCGAAACTGCCTTGATTGTTGCCACTGACGACATCAGAGCCCTCCTTAAAGGGGGAGAAACAGTGGCCCTGATCCTCCTCGACCTCTCGGCAATGTTGGACACCGTATCCCACCACACCCTTACCAAGAGACTTCACAGCAGAATCCAAGGAGACACCCTCAAAGACTCACCTACTTCCTCACTGGGAGAACCCAAACAATCTACCTATCCCCTTTTACTTTGGAACCTAAGAACGTCATTGGCAGCACCCCTCAAGGCTCATCCCTCAGTCCTACAGTGTTCAACACCTATATGGCCTCCTTGGCAACACCTTTCCAGAGAACAACTCCTGATGGCTTTCTGAACTAGCACCCACGTCCACTCGGACAGACCATGCCCTTAACCTTGGCATCATCCTAGATAGCAAGCTCACCATGAAATGCCAGATCAGCACATTCTCCTCCACCTGCTTCCTCACTCTTCACATGCACGGTAAGATCTTCAACACCAGAAGAACCCTCACTAAAGGCCTAATCACCAGCCGGCTGGACTACGGCACTGCATTCTACATAGAAATCACCTCACACCTCCTGAAAAGACTGTGGACCATGCAGAATTCTGCAGCCAAGCTCATCCTCATCCTCTATAAGCAGACCCCATCACCCCCACCTCAAGAAGCTCCACTGGTTCCCCGTCCAGAAGAGATATCAGTTCAAGATGCTGATCCACACTTACAAAGCCCTACACAACGAAGGGCAAGCACACACCAACCACCGCCTGAACTTCCATTAACCCTCCAGACACCTGCATTCTGCACTCTGCCTCGTCTCTCTTGCTCATACCTCCTGCATACACCAAAGCAACAGTGGAGGATGCACTTTCTCCTAACTCACAGAGAGGTCCTGGAACAACCTCCCTCTCCACCTACAGACCTTATCCTCTCTGATGGAATTCAGGAAAAGACCTGGCTGTTTAACTGAACCCTCCCAAAGCAGCAGGGTTCTCAGCGCCTGCATACCCTCACAGGTAATAAGCTGTGCTATACAAGTCCTTCTTGATTGATTGTTTGATTGAGTTTGAGGTGTTTCTAATTTTGACAAATCACACAAGTATCAAACAGTGCCTGCCATGCTGTACCTTTGGACAGAAAGGAGGAGACCCTAAACCACTTCCAAGCACTTAACCAAGATTGTGTCTGATGTTTATATTTCTTTAATTTGAGGTGCAGTAGTTGCATCCAGGAGTGATGCCCACTCTGCTTCTAGTAATTTAAGTTCAGTAAAATCTTGTGACAGAAATCCTTTTATGGTCATGTTTTTATTTGCTAATAATATCTTCATACTGTTTCAATAATAATTGCAAAGATTAGGATGAATGTGGATGGGAGAGTGGTAACAGTCACATCTGTGCAGCAGTCTATAGGATTAAACTTCGATGACCACAAACATGTTTTATGTGAAAGGGAAACGGTTGGTGCTGCCCACAAAGAAACCGCATGGTCATCTCACCCCTACTTCTCCCTCCCTCTTTGTCATTGGTTCCCATGACTGTCTGAATGAACTGCACAATATTTTCCACTAGTACTGACCTATGGGGAATGAACCCTGCCTTGTGTCATCCAGGTATCTGTCCAGACAATGCATACTGAGAAGGAGGGCGTGACTTCTTTTCCCAGGTTCTTTTCTGCTTCAACATGACTGGTTGGATTTTTGTAGTATCCGAATACACATGAACTGATTGACAGTGAATTGTTGCACAACTGGAAACCACCATCTCTTAATGAATCCACACCTTTACTGACCTTTATGGACCTTTCTATAGAGCTTAGTCACTGTGCAATTGCATGCTTCTCATTTTGTCAACACTAGAACTACATCTGATTCCCTGCTGACGGTCTGGTCACATTGTTAATGTTTGGGTAAAGTTCAGGCATCAATAAGACAACTTATACAACTGTACTATTGCTTGTCTGAACTTTACCCAAAACATTTCACCAAAAGACAAGAACACATTACCACCAAGTATGAGAGTCCCCTTCTTTCTGAAAAAGCAACTACTAACCAAATATCCTGGTATAACAATCAATGAACAAATATATAGAGTACATCTACTGCAACTAAAACATGAATCACTGTAAAGGTTCTCTCACTGGACTGTGTGTGAACAATATTCAAAACATAAAAAGAACCAATAATCTTAATCTACTCCACCAGTTTGTAATCAAGGAGCCCACACCCAAACATCCACACCTTGTTTGATGAACGATTATGGTTAACATTCTTATGCTCCAGACTTCCTCATCTCTAAATCTTTATTTATGTATTGTGTTTCTTAAGATTTGGAATTACTCTCCCAAGAAATAATAGCTCTGATGATTCACAAAGGTAACTTACAGAATGCCTTAACCATGCATGCCCTACAATGCAAGCGCTACAATGACCCTACCAGTACAACACAGTCTTTAACAATCATTTCACTACCAAACACATGCATAGGGATACGTCACAAGTAGCTTAACCATGCATAACATTTTCAGGCATACTAATAACACACATACCGTTAGAACCCATATACTCGAATATGGTAGAAATGTACTCTTTCAGTTAAAAATGTTTGCATTTTAATTTTTTTAATACATTACAATAAAGCTATGCAGTACATTAACATTCCCTAATACATATTTGAGAACTCAACATTTACAAAGTAATGGCCAAATACATATCTTTCTTAAATAGATGAGTTTCCAGGTATCCTGTTTCCAAAGTAGTTCTTCTTTTATTTTTACTATATATTACATGTTGTCCCAAATTAAAATGGTTGACACTCTATGAGAGGGACCTGAAGAAACATCATTTTTAAACTGTATTAATTAAACATTCATTCTGTCAGAATCACACGCTCATTTAAAATTGCAGCCCAAAACATATTTTTATTTGAATTATGAAATACCACACAAGAAGCATATAGAAACAGCCACCCACCATTTTGTGTTCAGTGGTACACTGACTTCGCTTGGGATCACACACACAATTAGGAGCAGAAGACAGAGAGCGACAGCCACTTTGAAAGAGTGCCATCTAGCTACCCATGTAGGTAGAAAATGGTTCTCACTTAATACTAACAATAAGTCAAATACCTATATTTAGTCAGAATGTTTTAAAAATGTTGCAGACATGCAAAATCATTTCTACAGTGAAATATTTGAGTCCATTACTTACTCTACAACTTCGGAAGGTAAAAAAAACCAAAATCTTTATAAGGCTAATTTGTATTAATGTTTTTTTTTGTTGTTAAGACAAATTTAATTACTCAGATTTCAACCTGAACAAGACAGATGCTTGACAGTGATATGTGGATCAATATTACTTTTGTACCACTGCCAGGGGAATACCACAGGCAGGAACTGGACAGTGTCAGAGGCAAAAGTACTATTCTAACTTTGACAGGTACTTGCCTCAGGGCAGGTGCTGGACAGTGTCAAGGGTCAAAACTACTGTTCTAACAGCAGGGTAGGTAATTATTTAATATTAAAATTAATATTCATTTTAAATATATTATAATACCTAATAATGAATTCTATTCTCAGATTCTAAAATTAATAACAGAGTATTAATACACTTCTCCACCCAATACCCCTAAATACCTTGCATCCAGTCCCTAAACGTTAATGTTACATAAAAAAGCGTATTTAATCAATTATCATTTTAATAAAAAGTTAATAATTAATATGTTCCCAATATTTATACCATATACTTACCTATACACTTACCTATCTACTTAGACATTTATGTGGGTTAAAGGCATGTGTGGCAACTGTACATACCTAAAATGCATGGTAAAGGCATGCGTGGTGATGAGATTCATGGTAAGCCATATTCGTTGTATTGACATGCGTGGTAAACACTTGCCGATGATTAAGACTTCGTGGTTTAAGCAGTGCATGGTTAAGACTTAATGGCATAGGTTGTTTTCCAAAAATAATGAGGCAGAAACTTGCTACCAAAAGGGGCCGATTATGACTTTGGAGGTCTCACTGCCAGCCCCCCATAGCAGTGGGCCAGAAAATGCCGCTAGGCTATCGGCATTCCTGCCCGCCGTATTATGACTTTACCATGTGGCTAGCAATGTGTGGGCAATGGAGTCATGGTGGTGACACACTTCAGCTCTAATAATGAGCCAGAAGCTATTGCTGGGAATGCTAAAGTGCCTCCAGTCAGTCAGGCGCACTGCTTCCTTGCATTATGAGAGACAGTGCACGCACTCGATTCGAAGGCATTGAAGCTCAAAACATGAGCACCAGTTACATTTCACAAGGGCACATTCGCAGGCAGTTTTTGTCCTCATTACCTGCCTTTCCGCCGACTCTCTCGTGGCTGTGTCCCAACCAGGAAAGGGTTAGCGGAAAGGCAAGTCATACTTTCGCTGGCAGTGTGCTTGGCTGGATGGCCTACATTGGCCACCTCAGTCGCTGCTGTAGCAGAAATGATGGCGGTGGTCTTGAGGCGGTGTTCGCATTCACACCTTAATCAGGCAGTAGGACTGCCGGGGAACAGGTGGTTGGACAGCACTGGTTCCCTTGCTACTAAAGTCGTAATCAGGCCCCATGTTACTACAAAAATGCAATTTGCGAATACCAAAATGTAGTAAACTTACTCAAAAGTGCAAGTAACTACTAAAGTATAGTTTGTGAATATTACCTTGTAGTACATTTTGCAGTACTACTTTGATACTACAAAACCTACTACAAAGTTTAGTTTGTGAACCAGGTCCTCAGTGCCTGTATAGTTTCTCCGAAAATGTACAATGACTTCCTGTGCCATCTCTATGTTATCAGCTTCATGGCAGCGGGTATCCATCAAACAGATTTAGCTTTTAACAGTTGTGTTAGATGCTAGTATAACACAACTGATGTGGATTGGCCAAATGGAAACACCTACATACCACACTTTATAAAACACTCCATTTCAGACATTATCCTTTGCCGTTCCACGACACCATGACATTTTCTAGCAGAACGTTTGTCAGTTAGGTGAGGTTACTTTGTTGTTTTTCCCTGTTTCTTGTTCGTTTATCTTCTTTCATTTATTTCCTTGTGGTCAATTAATTAGATTTAATCATATTTCATTGCACAATGCCAGGGCGGTAAATCCCCATTTACTGTGTCAGTCATGGTGAATGAAATCATAAGAGTAGAGCTACAATTGTTTGGAGCTCAAGTCCAAAATACACTCCTATCTCAGAAAAGGCAAATGTGGGCCAAGATAGTTATTAGAGTGAATGCTGTAGCAAACAATCTGTGCACACAGAAGAAAATTAGGAAGAGGTGGAACAAACTGCAGGGGAGAGTGTGTTCCCTGGCCTCCAAGTGTCACCTGGAAGCCCAGAGGACTTGTGGTGGTTCTCCTATGTTTCCCTTACAACTCATACTCTGGGAGGAGAAGGTCTTCTAGATCCTACATCCTGAAGGCTTGACAGGAATACCTGGTGGAGTGGAGTCTGGTCATTTACACTTTACAAAGTCTTACTAAAACCTTAATCTCCTGTTTGTTCTCAATCCAGCTGTTGCAATGTGTTCTGCACATATTTTCCTTACATAGAAACCTCAATGTATCAGATATTTTGGCTAGTTTGTGTTAATGTATTGGGTTGCATTTAACATTTGACTACAACTACCATGATGCCCTGTTTCTGTTTTGTCAAAAGAATATTGCTAAGTTATATTGTTCATTCTCTCTTATCTATCATATTTTAATATATCATAAAGTGTCATGTAGTGATAAATCCCTATGCAATGTTCTCTTCTGAAGATGGGTCATGCTCTTTTGTGAATGTTGTCCTGTTCTTCTCAAACAGTTGAATTGATGTCTTGAGTTTCACAAATCAAACTGTGTTGCCCCACAAATTATAAGGTATGAAAATTACAATGCTGAATATAAGTGGCAATTGCAACCATTGACTCTACACTGTTCACATGATGACTAATGCCAAACATCCATCCAGGTGTGTAAAGCTTAGTTTTAAAAATCAGCTAGACCTTGGAATTGTCAATTAAACATTTCACCTCTCCACTGTGTTGGGTTGAATGGCTGGGAGATGTGAGGTATACTTCCTTTTTTTTTTTTAATATTTTTTTATTAGCATCATGAGTAACGTCAAATACAGATAGCTCAGAATAAAAAAAATTCAAATTAACAAGGGTATCCGACAAATCATGTAAGATGAGACATCAATCATAACAGTACTAAAAATCAATATTTCAATTTAAGCATTAAGACATAATTAGTCCCCAAATTTTTTCCACTTTTAGTTTTTTCTTCTGTCCCTTAGTTATCGCCAAAGAGCTTTCCATATTATGAATGTCTTTAACCAAAAGCCACCATTCCATAACCGTGGGGGGATGATTTTGAATCCAAACCCTAGCAATAGCTAATCTAGCACATGTCATAAGTATATTCATCAGGTCCCGAAAACTGTTATTTGCCCCAGCAACCCCGATCATAATATCCAGTTGCACGAGTACAATTGGCCTAGCCAATTTGGCTGAGATAACACCAGCTACATCCTTCCAGAAAATGGATAGCTCAGGGCATGAAAAAAACATGTGCACGATATCTGCCCCTTTAAGTGCACATTTAGGACATTTTGTGCGATCATTCATTTCATTATTGCAAGCCCATTTTAAAATCCTGTCTGGAGAATAGTACAGTTGAAACAAAGTTCTAAACAGCTGTAATTTCAGGCTTGACGATTGAACTGCGTTATTTAGACTGTTCAATGAGGAGGTTATCATATCTGGGGTTACATTCACCTCTAACTTTGTACTCCACTTTTCTGCCACCTTACTGATATCATCCTTGTGTAAGATAGAGAAGGTCTTATAACCACAGCTGATCAGTGCCTTGTCAGAATCTCTATACATACAACTCCAGATTTCAGATTTGGCTATGCTATCAAAGCCTGTTCTATGAATAATATAATCCTTGATCTGGTTGTATTTAAACCAAGCCCTTTCTGGTAGGTTATATATCATCTTTAGCTTTTCAAAAGTAGAAAATCCAATATGGTCATACAGGTCTCCAAGATTACTAATGCTGTTATCCAAAAACATAGTGCTAGCTGAATCATGAAAAATTTCTGGAAACCCTGGGTTATACCAGAGGGGCGTTTTGGCATGAAATAAGGAGATGTTATTCCTATTAAGATTAGATCGCCAAATATTAACCGTATCTCGAATCGTCTTAAAACGTACTCGTTTAAAGTAGTTAGGGTCATTAAGTCTATATAAAAACATAACAGCCTCTCCCCCTAATATAAATCTATGAAAATAAAGACATTTGTCAGGGATAAGCAAGCTGCGAAATCGAGTTAAAAAAGCAGCCCAATAATATAATTTAAAGTCTGGTAACCCAAGTCCACCTTGGTCATAGGGGAGTTTAAGCAGAGATAGAGCCCGTCGTGCTTTTTTATACCCCCATATGAAGCTGCTGATGATACCCTCCAGTCTGCTGAAATATGTATTACACACTCTTAAAGGTATAGACCGAAACAGATATAAAAATTTAGGCAAGATCTTCATTTTAATTAAGTTAATTCGCCCCAGAATCCCCATTGGAAGTTTGTGCCATTTCTTGAGGAGAAGAGAGGTTTCTTTTAGCAGGGGTTCATAATTAAGTGCAATTATCGATTCAGGATTAGAAGAGATTTTTACCCCAAGGTAGGTTGCCACGTTACATACTCCAACTACTGGTGTGACTGGAGGAAAGTTTAGGATTACTTGCGTTTTGCTAATATTTAACCGATACCCAGATACCAAACCATATTTATCTGCTTCGGTACCTATACCTAATATCGCATCAGGGACATTTGTAGAGAAAACCGCTATATCATCTGCATAAGCAGTTATTTTTAATATTTTAAGGCCATTTTTAAATGGTATAATCATCTCTTGCTTATGCAGTGCAATCAAGAAGGGTTCTATTACTAAAGCGAATAACAAAGGAGATAAAGGACACCCTTGTCGTGTACCACGTTTAATTGAAAAGGTAAGTGAGCAACGTCCTGAATAACATACCTTGCCCCTTGGTTGATCATACAAGGATTTAACCCATTTCAGATACTGACCTTTTATGCCGAATGCCGCCAGAACTGCCCAAAGGAAGTCCCACCCCACGCGATCAAATGCCTTTTCTGCATCTAAAAGGATCATACCGAGTGGGGTGGGACACGTCCTAGCAACGTCAAATGCTGTTATAGCAGTATTAATGTGAGCGGTAGTATCCCGTTTAGGGATAAACCCGTGTTGAAATGGTGAAACCATCTGTGAAATTAGTGACGCAAGTCTTGTTGCTAATATTTTTGCGAATATCTTGGCATCGGCATTAATTAATGATATTGGTCTATAAGACCCTCTCTCTTGTGGGGATTTCCCCTTTTTAAGAAAAAATATAATTTGGGTGTAATTCCAGGATTTTGGAGCTTGTTCTCCTTCGCCAATAGCCTTGATGACCATTATTAGGAGAGGGATTAATTCTTCCATGCATTTTCTGTAAAGTTCTAGGGGGATTGCGTCTTCGCCTACTGCTTTTCCCAGTGCTAGGGAGTTAATAGCTGCCTGAATTTCTCCTGCTGTTATATCTGCTTCTAAGTAATCAGCTTGCTCATCCTCTATATTCTGTACAGCATTTTCTGTCAAATAAACTTTTATATTATCCCCTGTTGGGGTCGTTTCAGGCGTGTATAGCTTTTGATAGTATGTGGCAAACTGGAGTAGGATTAATTTAGAATCTTGATGTAGTTGTCCGTCATCACCTTTTATTTCCTTAATCAGCGTTTGGGCTCGGTCTTCTGCCACTTTATATGCCAAAATTTTTCCTATCCTCTCCCCACTTTCATATTGGTTCAACCTATATTTAGCTATCTTGGAAATACTTTTCTCCCTAAAGAGATTTTTCAATGCTAATCTTGATTCCATTAATTTTAAATTTAATTCTTCAATTTCTTTTACCATTATAGTGGTAGCTAAGATCTTAGATAGCCTATTTTCAATATCAGATATATCATCTAGTAGTTTTTTATTTTGAATTCTACCAGCTTTGTTTTGTTGCCAGACAAACTGTTGGGTAAACCCACGAATGCTAGCCTTACATGCGTCCCACACCATCAAAGGAGATGTAGAGAACCTATTGATATCAATAAAGTCCTTTATATGCCCTTTCAGCAAGCTCACAAACTTAGTATCGGAGAATAAATACCTAGGAAAGGAAAAAGGCCTGGGTGGGTGCATGTCCGTATCAATTTCTATTGTAAATAAAAGCGGGTTATGGTCCGATGTTACCCTAGGGCATATTGACATTGAACTGGTTGATAGAATAGAATCAGAAGCAAAGACCATATCGATGCGTGAGCAGAGTTTATGGGCAGATGAATAATAGGTATAACCTGCTATGTGAGGGTATAGATACCTCCAAGCATCTTTGATTGCATGTATAGTGGCTAAATCTGAGATAGCAGCCCTCGTCTTACGCATCCTCTGAAATGAACCCTTCCTGGTTGTGTCCAAATTGTAATCCATTACGCAATTAAAATCACCTAACACTATCCGCTCCCCCTCCCAAGTGAGTAACTCCATATTAACCTGATCGATTATTCTTGGTTCATCCTGATTTGAGGCATAAACCCCACATATTATATATTGGAGACCTTCCAGAGTCAATTGTACCATGGCCCACCTGCCCGCTTTATCTGTCATTTTTCTGTTGACTTCTACTTTAAGCTGTTTATGTTTCAGTATAGCCACCCCTCGGATTGAGGCATTAAACTCCGTGCTAACCAAAAGATCATAGCCTAATTGATTCAATAAACGTCTATCCTTATATGTAATATGAGTCTCAGTTATAACTACTATCTGAGGGTTATGCATCCTAAGTTCTTCGTATACTAGACTCCTCTTAGTCCGACTGTTTAAACCAGCTACATTCCATACTAGAAGCTTATAATTGATACATTTAATTGTTTGTAATATATATTCTGGCATGCCTTCTACCCAAAGAAAAAAAGAAAGAAACACTTTGCAAACATGTAAGCTTTCCTTAGCCAATAAAACATAGACATAATTATACTCATGATGCTTTTTTTTTATTATTTCCCCTCCCCCATTTCCCCCATTTCCCACCCAGTAGCTACCTGCTGGTCCCCCCGTTTGATTGACTGCCGTTCCCCTGGCAGTTGATGAGCGGATAGAGCACTGATAGGGTCCAGGTAATCAATACAAACCATAGCGACATAATAAGAAAAAAAAGGGAGAAAAAAACCCGTGCTACACAATGCTCTTTATCACGACTGTAACTCAACTGCAAGAACAATCACCTATATACCTGCAAATTTTAGAGCTAACAAACATATAATCCAAAAAAAACTCATATATGCTAAGCATAAGTCATTAACTTAATCATTTCCCCAATCGCCAGGAGACAATAGCACTTTCAGCCTCATTTGCTTCCAAAAAGAAATAGGATCGGCCGTTTTTGATCACTTTCAATTTTGCAGGTTCCTGCAAATGAACTTGATATCCAAGTTCTTTAATCGGATCGATGAATTGCTTCAATTTCCAACGTCTTTCTAGCGAGAGTTTGCTTAGATCCGATCTCACAAAAAAAATAGTAGAATCAATAGTGACTGGGGTGTTAGGCCGTGCTTTTGAAGAGATAGCTTGTCGGAGCAAGTAGTTACCTATGTAAATCAAGATTGGTCGTGGGAATTTACCACTCTTATCCCTTTGAACTAGGGGTAATCGGTGAGCCCGCTGAATCTGAGAGTCCCAATCCCAATCTGAGAGGTCGGGAAAGGCCTTTTGAAATAGTTGAGTGATATATGCTCTCGGGTCTGCCCCCTCCGCTCCTTCAGCAATACCAAAAACGCGGAGATTTTGTCTCCTTTGTCTATTTTCTAAGTCTTCCAGCTTAGCTTGCATCTGGAGAAGCTGAGAGGCATGTTTATTCACTGCTATTTCAGCACTTTGTGATTTCTCCTCTGTTACCACCACTCTTTGCTGCAGTTCCTCTATGTCTTGAGACACCGCCCCCAATTTACACGCCATCTCTTGCAACGAGGTTTGAGTTCTATTATTATCTTCCCTCATTTGCTGATAGTGATTTTTAGCTTCTTGTTTCTGTTCATTTAGAAGATGTAATATTGTCTGAAAAGAAGCAGATACCTCCCCTTGCGGAATCCATTCTGTTGACCCGCTAGCTAAAGAAGCAATATTTTCCGGATGTATTTCTTGTAAAGTCTCTTCTATTGGAGCTGTTGCTGCATCGCATATAGACGCCATAGGCAGCTCTTGGATTATACTGCTACTGCTGTTATTATTGCTACTGCCACTACTGCTAATTGATAAAGAAGCAAAATTGTCTTCAGTAAATATCCTAGGAGATACAGAAGGGTGTGGGCGGTCCAGTAAACTTTCCCCAGAAGACTTTATCGGTTCCTTAATCAGGCCAGGCTTATCCAGGCTATCGGTCTTCGCCTTTGTAATATTAGAGGTAGTAGACTGAGTGGGGCTGAGTGGTACATTGATCTGTTTTAAGTCTTTAGTGATAATAATTTGATCATTAGGGCTATTACCAGACAGTCTCAGCGCCATTGATTTTACACCACCCTTAGCCTGCACCCATTGTCTAATTGGACTGTTCTCAGCAATCGCTTTCAAGACGCTTGTCTTGGATTTGCTTGTGATTTTAGTAGCTTTATTCTTATTTTTACCCTTCAATTTTTTGGTATTGAAAGCTTTATTTTTGTCTTTGTTCGCTTTTAAAGGCGTATTACCCCCTTGATCATTGAGATCCACATATTCTTCGTCTGTCTCAGCAGCATCTGTGTTGTCAGTATTCTCACCTCCATCACCTTCTTCCGCGCCTTCGGCAGTCCCCTTGCCTGGGGGCATGCTAGTCATGCTAACCTTTTCAATGTGAAAGGCGTTCACGTTAATGTTGGGGTAGATCACCTTACTCGAAATCTGAGGCTCTAAGGGTTCTAAGGGTTCTAAGGGCTCGATACCTCCTTGAGCGAGAGTAGTAGACACATTAGTTAGATCTGTAACCCCATCCTCTACACCAGCCAGCTCCGTGGTAGCTAACGCAGATAGGTTATTAATACTGCTTAAGGTAGCATCATTTTGAATTACTGCAGTACCATTTTGACATAATGACTCGGGTTCCTTTGCTCTTATATGAACCCCTTTGTTTAACAAAAGGTTTTTTGTTGTGTTATCTGTGTTATCTGCTACGTTACCTTTCGCTTGAGCTGGGGTTTCCCCCCCCCCCCCCACCCCGGGTTTACCGGTGTGTAGCTGCTCCACATCCAAAGTTGTCTCCGTGGCGTTGTTGGTAGGCAAAGATTTTTTCCGCGCTGCAAGCTCGTTTATCGCTGTTGCCGACACCGACATTGACAAGGGTACCGGTGTAACCGTCGCTTTCTCACTAGCTGCAGTTGTGCGGGTGGTCCGCGTTGGAGGTTTAGGCGCCATCCCGCAAGCGCTCGCCTTCTCTGATAGCACTGCTGCCGGTGCTGCGGGGGAACGCAGACCAAACCAGTTGCCTGCCGATGATTTTGCCCAGCTCGTCAAGCTCGCCCAGCTCGACCAACCTTTAGATGGCTCCGATGTTGGCTCCTGAGCAAAACTCGATATTTTCCTGAGTTTCTGTGTGCTGGCGGAGCGTAGCAGGCTCCGGATGCGGCTCCCAATCAGCCGTAGCTGCAGCATTCAAGATAAAGACTCGATAGTTTGGTTGGGCAAAGTCACCAAGCTCCTTCTGTCTTTACTTTCACAGAACGGTAGCAGTGTCTTGAACCCTGAGGCGTGATGCAGAAGTAAGTGTTCTTGGTAGAGTTTTCTGGTACTGGGCTAGTACTGGGCTAGTCTGTGTTAGATTTTTCGGCGCTCGCCTTCTCTGTCACCCTGCAAGCGCTCGGCTTCTCTGTCAGCACTGCTGCCGGTGCCGCGGGGGAACGCATACCAAACCGATTGACTGCCGTCGGTCTCACCAAGCCCACCAAGCTCCGGGTACGGCTCCCTGTCAGCCGTAGCTGCCGCATTCAAAATTCACGACCTGACAAAGACACCGAGCTCTTCTGTTTCGAATCCGTTCCAATACAGCCTTACAGCGTCACAGCTCTGCATTGTGTAGCTGTATTAGTCGCCCGCTAGCCTCGCGTCCCCTGGACCCATTCAGCGTTCTCCACTCCGGCGGTGTCAATCCGCCATCTTGAACCCAAATGAGGTATACTTCCTAAACACTACATTAACATTTCAGGACATCTTAGTACCTGCTTATTTGAAGTTATACTCTTTCAAATTGCAAAACGTCAGGGTAATATATAGGCCTGGGCAGAGTTTGCAGAGTTCTGCTACACCGAACTCCGTGAAGTGTCCAAAAAACTCTGTTGCGCTACGCGGGTTCTGCTTGCGGCGGAGTGCATTCGGTCACGCCGTTCGCACAGATTTTTAGCACTGGGTATTTTTCCTGCACTGGAAAATTGCACCATGTGCAACACAAGAGGGCGCTACTTCTTTCTGCCACTCAAGTAGAAGCTCTGCTCGATCTGCAGCTTCCTCAACGCGAATGGAAGGTTTCTCAATGCGAGTAGTTGCAGCCACCCGCGATCCCCAGCGTTGAAACATCTCGCCTGGAGGTGGTTTGGAGTAATATTTTTCTCCCTAGCGCTCGCCAACGTTACCTTGGTGAGCGAGGAAAAAACTCTGCTTCATGGTTTTTTGGAACTCCACATGCTACATGGAAGGCGGAGTGGGAAAACCTCTGCAAACTCTGCAAGCGGAGTGGAATTTCACGCCCATTCCTAATAACATTTTAAATAACACTGAAAACTCTATCTATGTTTTTTTCTCCTAGGTATCTACATTGTTTGTCTCGAAAGATTTGGATGTATAATCCACACTTTTCTTAATAAAACCTTTTCTCAATTTCTCAATAGGTCCAACTGCCAGAGTACGTGGCCAGGAATTTGCCACTGAAGAGACCTCTACTGGAGCCCAGGATCAAACCTTAAGAGGGACAACACTTCAGGTTATCTGGATGGCGATGATGATCCTGGCCTATTTGGTCAGCCTGGGCAAACAGATTCAGTGAATCTCACTGGGCCCACACCATCACCTCCCATCCCAGCTGTAGCACCTCAGCTAACTGATGCCTCTACCTCTTGTGTTCCTACCACTGTAAAACCAATTGTGTGCCCCCAAGTCCTCCTGGCTAATGTTGAGATTACAGCACTATCAAATCCAGCTCAGCCAGGACCCAGTGGGATGGGGCAAACTGAGTCATGGGCACAGGGTAGTGGGGCCGGGGGTATTGGGAGCGATTCTGTGGGCCAGCATAGTGAGGCCACTGGGGTCACTCTCACCCAGACTACCATTGACCAAGTCCTGGGAGCCGATCATCAGTCCCAAAACATGATGGGCAAGGCACTCACCGAGCTCAGGGAGATGAACCAGTTGCAGTGGGAGCTCAATTATCAGAAGGAGGTTCAAGCCTCCAATATGGGCTCCCTGAATGGGGTACTCAAGGACATTTACATCCATATGTGCAGGGCTTTCCCAGAACCAGCTACCCCTTCATGTGGTCTTACAACATCTGGCCCATCTGTATCTGCGACAGCCACAGAAAGGGAGGCCCTGCCACGGAAGAACCACCTGCAGCCATCCCAGGTTCTGCAACTGTGTATACCCCCTCCCCGCAGGAGGGGACATCCACCCGATTAGCAGAATGTGAGGATAGCAAGACCTCTACCACCACCAGCAAGAAACCCTAAACCTAATTTCCTCCAGTGTGTGACTACTATTCACTCTGTGCACTATTTCTGGACACATTTAGCCTTCAAGTGCCAGTTGTGCTTTGGGCATAAGACTACAAACAATTTTGGCTCTTCAACTATCGTTTCATTCACCATTAATGACTTCACTTTTTGTTTTGCTTTTTCATTTCCACCCTGTTTAATTTCTTCATGTTTAGTACAATAAATTCACAACTCAAACATTATTAGATGAGTGTTGTATATATTAGCTATTTCAATGCATGTGTCTCCTTTCAACATAACTTTATAATGACTCAATTAAAATGAGTGTGTAAACAGATAATTTGCAAATAGGTAATGTTTTTCTGAAGTTCCAAACTATGACTCAGAAAAAACAATGATAGCATTAAATCATTTACTACAATGTTTAATCCATTCGACCAATAATTAACTGTCAACATTTTCACTAACATAACAATTCATACATAACACTAATACTCAGTGGCAGTTTTCACATTTCCAGTTCCAGACATTGCTAACATAGAAGAATGTGATATTTCAAAACAAGTAGATTGCATAGGCAAATTATTATTGACTCGTGTCATCAACTGGTGCAAGATCTTCTCTCTCACATAAGGAATCACACATCAATAACACCTATCGGCAAAAACATGGCAGCACTACATGTTGTGGACACAGGATCATTCCAATACACTGTTCTAGTATCTGGTTAAATGTCACAACCAAGTTTCAGTGGTGCACCACAAGACGTATGCCCTACAATGATGAGACACATCAACAGCTACATAAACTTTACACACAAAGAGGATTTTGCCAATGACAAGGGAGATTAGCATGATTTTGGTCCACTACCATATGTGGTTTGAGCCAATAATGGCTCATATATTGCCTTACTGCCAACACACGGCAGAGGAAAAGTCCAATGTAATCTTCAAATCTCCATTTAATCACAGTGCAAGTTGCCTTGGTACAAGATGTGTACATCCAAAGCCTGTGTCTGTCTTTCCCAGGATCAAGCCACATTTCCTTTGTACTTGAAAACAGCAACATATACCTGCAAATGTCACAACACTGAAATGTTCAAATGAAGATGAACCTAGAACAGATCAAGACAAAAAGATGACACATCAAATGTAACATAATGTAATAGACACATTACAAAGTCGACTTTTTTCATAGTTTCACAAAACAATCAGAGATAAACAATGTAACTGAACACAGTAGTCAATGTATCAAAACTTTACCTGAAATTGTCCTTCCTAACACACCACCAAATACCACATCATCATCACATCAATAGTTTTGGAATGGTATAAGTGATAACATGTAAAGATACACTTACACATAAGTCAGCTTCTTCTTCTTCACCACTATCATCTTCATTTGGCATTTCACAATCCTCTTCTGGTGGCTCTTTATTGGCTCCATCCTCTGTGATGTAAGGGATGTTCCATCGCAGGTTGATGTTGTGATGTTGTGTATTAGCTTTCAATAGCTTTCATCCTAGGTCAATGCGGGAGAATTTACCTGTGGGGCAGTTCTTCCGCATACGACGTAATTGTTCAGAACGTAGCGATTTCACAGAAGAGGCATCCTTGCTGTCTAAAAAATGTATTGAAAGGGGTTATCCAACTAGGATAATCAAACGTGCTAAGAAGAGAGCATCAAATGTCGCCCGGGATTCTTTATTGACTAAAACAACAAGAACTGAAGTTAATAAACCCGTGTTTGTATCGACATTTAATACATCTTCCCAACAGATAAGACGAACAGTACTTAAGAATTGGAAGATTCTCAATTCTGGCACTTTGGTAATGGAAAAACCATTGTTTTCATTCAGACGCAGTCAGAACCTCAATGGTCTACTGATCCATACTAGACCCAGGATACCACGTACATTGGGGGGAAGGGCCACTATTACTGGTCTACCACCTGTTGTCGGTCATTTTAGATGTGGATCTTGTAGTGTGTGCCACCTCACTACTGACACCAAGTGTATTGACTTGGGTCTGCCCACTCCCTGGGAACAAAGAGGACACACAAATTGTAACTCACAGGGTGTGATCTATTTGATCACGTGCCCGTGTGCTAAACAATATGTGGTGAATGCTAGCAGAAAGGTGAGGACCCGCATTATTGAACATCACAGCACGATTAGATGTGGCAGATCTAATACGAAGCTAACGTCACACTTCATCAAGACGGATCACACCTCAGAGGACCTGAGATGGACGGTCATCGAAAAACCACACATGGGACGCAGACAACTGATGACAACAGAGCCCTCTTTCTACGCGAACAGAAATGGGTATTCCGCCTTAAAAGCCACCAGTGTGGACTCAATGATGACATACCTTAGCACGCCCTCAGTAGATAACCTGTATCACAGGGTTGCCTTATGTACATGCTCAATCCAAACAACCAGCTATTATTTATAATTCTCCCTCTTGATGCACCTGGAGGTTAAAGACATACATATTTAATGCGCTCGCCTTGATATTGTTAGGAATTTGTTCACCCAGGCATTTTTACTACCATCATGCATAATATATGCCATCTAATAAGAAGGGCTTTTTAAACTTTGTGCGCGTAACTGGGGTAAAGCTTCTGCCACGTAGGTGTAGGCTCTGAGGGAGGATCAAGAGAAGGATTTTGTAGGTTGGTTCACATGGGTATGGTGAGCGTATATAGTAATGCCATTATGGATAAGGAGATGAAGGATGGGCCTGTTGGACTACATATCCCAGGATTCCATCACAATTGGGATTGTTGTGCCTAGCGTAACATTCACTTGGGAGTATGGACATATTAATAACCATTATAACTTTTTGAAGCAGCTACATGTGGGTTCTTTGTTAAAATGCTGATAGCCCTATGGGTGGTTGCCAATACTGTGACGACTGAGGTGCTGTAGGGGCTGCATAACTACTTCTTCTATGATGCCAGTATGAATGGTATTCTCATGTAAAACGATACAGCCATTCGGATAAATGCACATTCTTTCAGCTATTTGAAATGATTGGAGGAACTATCCTGTGGAGTGATGATAGTG
Organism: Lissotriton helveticus; assembly: GCF_964261635.1. NCBI lineage: Eukaryota > Metazoa > Chordata > Amphibia > Caudata > Salamandridae > Lissotriton > Lissotriton helveticus. The sequence goes on along the minus strand of NC_136060.1, from coordinate 83,072,897 downwards.
GGGGCCAGCGTATTGCCACACTTAACGTTCAGATTTATACGGTTGTATGATATCTAAAATACCGAGTTGAGGCATATTTTGGGACTACATTTCCCATGTTTCCAGCTAAGAGCAATGCTACCGCGCAGGCACGCCGTTACGTAGATGCGCCTGCGATGGCAATCAGACGATCTGCTACTGGGTCAAGGGCTTATAATGGAAACATTGATACTCCGCCTTTATCTTCGCAGCGTTATTGGAACGGGCACAACAGGTGCCGGAGGCTTCGACAGAACAGTAAGATGTTTATGTGATATTTTGAGTGCGGGTTTGATCTCCTCGTTTCCTTACAATCATGGACCTGGGTTGGGGCTAAAACCTGGACGCTGCGACCCCGCATCCACTCACCCGGCACCACTGATTAAGTCACGAGAGGTGTCGCTGACTAGATTGGAGCTTAAGACTGGGGTGGAAATGTGTGTACCTGCGGTGGCTGATTTAGGAATCCCGGGCCTCTTTCATAAAGTGGTAGAGATGGCTCCTGAGGTGCAGACCTCACTTTGGGGGCTAATATTAGAGGGCATATCCTTTTACCATTCCTGAGGGGGCATGCAGTATTCAACAGTGGGACACCCGGGACAAGAGACATATGGGCAGTCATGTTCTTTGTGCATGTACATTCTTACACGCTTTCCCGACTTTTCATCTTGTACTTTTGAACACAGGTTGTGTTCCTTGGAGCTCCTCCCGCCAGACGCCATTACGAGTTTAATCTCCCAATAAACTCGGTGAGTTCTTTGATGTATGGTGACATGGGGCTGGTATGTTTGGTCTGGAGTTGGATTCTGAACATAAACTATGGATATTGTTTACGCCTGATACTATGTATGCCAGCTGAATTTACGTATATACTATTCTAGCATCAGTAAGGAGAATAAGGAAACACATCTATTTTTTAATATTTTGAACCATAACGTGGATAGGGGGCATACTGATGAATTAGTTAGATGCCTGTGGGGGTAATTGAATATGTTTAAATATAAGGTAACTACACGTGATTGGAGGGTACGTTGATTCAACATCTTAATAATGGTATGATATTTGTTTGGATCACATTTCTAGAATTACTTTTATATCTCCGCAGTATCTAGATTCTGTCGGTGGAATTCCCTCCACATGGCCAAGATCGATTTGATTACCTGTTACCTCTTTAGCGCCTGATTAAGGTAAGGGGGATTTGAGGGACTGGGACGGATAGACGTCCTGAAGAAGACCGACGTGACCTGTTGATTGTGGGCACTATTAGGTCGAAACATGTTGACTCATGCAGTTTAAGGAGGGGTGTTACAGGATCCTGATTTCCTCCCTTAACACCACCATCCTTCATTCAATTTTTAATCCTGACCTTGGAACCTATGACTAAAGGTATAACAGGTATCCATGAGCCAGTTTTAACTTCACTAATTTGACTGCACTTTGTTCAATCACTGTACCCAGTCTTGGGCTTACACTTTCTGTTGTGAACACTGTTTGTCACTCCTGAATTTGTTTTTGTCTTTGTGTTTTGTGTTCCCTCTCCCTATGCTCCGACCTGTGCGTGGCTATGCCAGGGCGTTTTGTAAGCAAACCCGATGATGAAGCCTGTCACACACATTTGTGTGTGAGTGAGGGCAGTTTTTCAAAACACATGATTGTGCCACTGCTTGTTTTCATCCCTATCTGTGGTGTTTCCTCTCCACCCCTTTATGTGTGTATTATGTAGACTCTAAGGGGTTCGGGTGGTAGAGTAGTGGTTTGACCCTCTCCCCTTTCTTGTGTGAGATAATATGTTCATGTGACTTTATGATCAGCAGGTAGCAGATCGCAGGGTCTGACAATGACCAATACTTAGTCAGAATCATGGGCCAGGCTAGGGCTGAGTCACAGGGACCAACACCTGAAGCACTAAGGTATATCTTTCATACACATATATTCTTGCTAGGTCAAGATCTGGGGTGTGCTTAAAAATATATCTCTGAAAGCTTTTAAATGGACGGCAATTGAAAGGGAGAGTTACCTAGCCTCTTGCGCTAACACTTCATATCATTTTACTGCCATTTCAAAGTATGTCATGTCCAAACTGCAGGCTCCTTACTACCAGTGGCCAGTATTCATTGTGTCATAAGTATTTATGATTAGCCTTCAGTAGTTCACAATTCTTTGCACTGATCAGAAATAGGTCACATCACGTATTATGTAGGAGCCCCCTGGGCTAGATGATATCACTGGCCTGAATTAGTGAGTTTAGGCCATAACATGACAAAATAGTCTACAGCTCACTACAAAAGTGTGTATTAAGATATTTGTTTTGGTCAGCATGTGAAAATACACATGTTGTCTGGTAACTTATGTGTTATAATTGTGATAGATGCAGAGCAATTGTGTTACATCAATACCAACAAAAAGTCACAAACCATTGCTTTTTCTTTCATTTCTTATATCCATATAGGTCAATGACCATCGGAAACGGGACATTTGGAAGGCCATCACCAGGAAGTTGTGGACCCTGGGAGTCTACAAGTGGCGCAGCATGCATTTTCGCAAGAGGTGGGAGGACCTACGACATTGGACCAGAAAGTCAACCAGAGTCCAGCTTGAGCAGTTTTCCCAATGTCGGAAGAGCATGTGCTACACTCTGACCCCCTAACTGCCAGCATTCTTGTGGTGGCCTATCCGGAGCTTGATGGGCTGCTGAGGACCTAACAGCAGCAACAATGGGGTAAGTTCTTATCAGAGTTTCACATGTCCCATGACTAATGTTTTGATACAGCCAGGACTATTTCCATCAACATTAAGGGTGACCCGTGTCCAATGCAACAGAAGATTTCTTAAAGGCATACGTTTTTTACAGTGTACATGATGATGTGCTTTGTCTATTAATTTGTTGGAAAGGATCCTTCCTGATTCCTGTTCACAACTAAAGAACTGTTCAGGTTGTTTGATTCCATGAGTGACAGTTGTACCAAAGAGGTCAATAGTCTGTGTTGATGCTCCCTCACTATTGTGGATGATGTAATGGTAAAGCAATTATATGTGACATTGCAGTTCTGATTCAGTGGATGTTCCCAGCATCACATTGTATTAATGTGAGATATTTTGGAGTCAAATGCGAATAAGTAGTTGCTCTGCACTAAAGTGGATTAGAAATGTAGCAAGCTCTAAGTATTTACTTATGATATTTGAGTCATTTGTCAATCCAAAATGACAAAATGTCTAAATGTCTTCAACAATATAGGTAAATACCTATTGCATGTTACATTGGTAAGCTACTTCAGTAGTGAAAGCATATACTATGGTGTACATTTGTACAACACTTTAGTTACTTGAGGTAAGTGTTACATTGTGAAATGGCCAAACAAAGGAGATAGGCTTTCAGTTTCTACAAATATTGTTACAATATTGCAATATGTGTTGACATACATTGATTCATATTTCACTTTTAGGACCTTTTAGGACTTTTTGGACCTTGTACACACAGTGTGCAAAGGTATATTTGGTGTATATCCCAATTAATGACATACGTTCACTACTCTGGAGAACAAAGGCCAACCATTCAGATTTGTTCAACAGTTCCTTTAGAGAAATGATTATGGTTGAGAGCCAAGATCATATTTGAAGTAGAAGCTTTCATGAAGAATTACAGAACTATAAGCAAATGGTGTCTGAAGATATTTCCTACATGCATGAGATGAAAATGTAAAGAACCAAAGTTTGAGAGCCTTGTACCAGGTGCAATATGGAAACTAGCAAAATGTTTTTTGCTCAAAGTTGTTGATCAGTTCTATTCACACAGCTACAATAAAACTATGTCTTTTCAGCATCATTCCGGAGCAGGAGAAGGATACATTGGCCTTGAAAGCGGGGTAGCAGCTGGACATTGTGTCTCACCTGGTGAGACCAACAACACAGAGGAACACAGTGCCTCGAAATGTGGGGGGACTGGCATGGAGGGATCCAGCTCAACATCTTCTTCAGAGGCTTTCCCAAGTGACCATTCTGCTCCTCATAAAAGGGGCTGCATATCCATTGCTCCAGGCACCTCACTCCCAGCACTAGTCCCGCCAGTTGCGCTGATTGAGGAGGCTAGTGACCTCCTCTGCAGCATCGCCGAGGACAGACTACACTCCTGAATGCAATCCAGGGGCTTAGCTGCCATATGGATAAAAAATACTAGCTTACCTGGAAGGTATTCATAAAGGTAAGTCTGGCCTACAGAGGCGTTTTCAAGGTCTGACCTCTTTACTGATCACAGCTTCCAACCATCCCAACCTTGTCCCCCACCTCCCGCCCCTTCCCCATCCAGATTCCCTAGTCCCAGCCCTGTCCCAAGCACACTCCCCACTTTGCATACACCCACTCCAACACACACAAGCTACACAACCACATATCAACACAGAGACTACAACAAACCACAGAGACCACAAAAACGCAGCTGCACAACCAAACATATGTATCTCCACAGCCACCACCACACCCACATGTACCACCCAACCACCAGCACATGCATGGATACCGCAGCCACCACCACACCCACATGCACTACCCCCACAACCAGCACAACCACAGACACCACATTCACCACCACACCCACATGCACCACCCCCACCACGAGCACAACAACAGACACCACCTCACACATATGCACCATCCTCACCATCACCACACCTACAGACACTGCAGAGACCACCACACCCACATGCAGCACAACCACACCCAGCACCTCCATAGACACCCATCCAAACACACAAACACATTAGAATTCACACCCACAAAACTCAAACACCCACACTCATCCACACAACAGACACCAATGATACAAGACACACACAAATGTGCATGACATACATCAAATCCAGAGGCACCAAAACCCACCTCTGTGCCAAACACCCTTCCCATTTCCCCATAGAAGATGTCTTTTTAACCTTGAGCTAACCCCTTCCAAACCCCAACCCACCCCTAGCAAACACACATCTACCCCTTCCAAATCACTTCCACATCCCAACCCACCCCTACCAAGGGCAAATCTACCCCTTCACCACAGCCCACCTTTTCCACATCCTAACTCCCCCTACCAAACTGAAATCCAGCCCTTCCACACCGCAACCCACCCCATCCACATCTCAACCCACCCCAACCAAAGTCAAGAGGAACCCTCCCACAACCATACCTCCCCCAAACCCAAGGACACCCCATTGTAAACCCCACTCCCATGTAAGATATTCGAGGGCCCTGAGGAGGTTCCCTTTAGCAGTGAATTAGGAGGCAGGCTTTGTACCATTGCACAACAATGCAGAATGTTTGACTTTATGGACTGCCATTTGGCTTGAATATTATTTTGAAAGCCTTATCTCATTTTGTGGAATAAATCCATACTTTTGATTTCACCAAATTTGTCCGGGCATCGTTTTTCCTTAGCAATTGGTGGAATCCTAGCAATGTGTCTGAGTAAAATGTGAAGTACTATTTTTCCTTTACCATGATGGCAGGTAATACAACTGCTTTTTTAAATGCCACCTTTGTTAAGTGCATACACTGGTTAACATAGTATTTGATGTTCATTTGAATTTAGGTGGCAACATTTATCATAGTAATGGGCACTTACACCAACTAATTGATGTTACAATTTATTTGGGGGTTTGTTACTACAGGTGTGTTTTTTGCACCTTGATTACTGATCAGTATGAAACATTTTGTGACTATTACAATTGGATACAGTACAGGACTTGCACTAGACAAGGGAAAATGTTACATGGATGTATATGTTGAATACTTCTAATTTGTGACTGTACTGTTAATTTCTAAGTTAAAAGTTATACCTTTTCTAGTTCCATTTCTATATAATGCTTTATTGCACTTATCCTTATGTTGTGTGTTGCATATGTTTTTAATTGGGGAATTTTAGGTATTTCTTTAAGCACACCTGTATGTTGACTCTTGATTTTTATTTGGATATCCTTTTTTGTGCTAGTGTTCATTTTTTTAAGGCAGCTTGCACTAAATGTATACATACAATGTGGTCATACAGGAGTTTTTCTTTAATTTTCTAAACGTCAACATTACAGACATATGCATTGTACATTGGTATGCTATTGCTTGCAAGAGAGACTTATAAATGCACGAGTCCTGTGCAAATGTTAAGAGACAAGTCAGTAGGCAACAGGTAAAAGTGGAGCTTACCATTGATTGTGTCCACAACGGTGTTCGTTTTGTTCATCAACAAGAAGTAGCAACAGTGGCAGGAATTGGAAGATAAAATCCATGGCGACACAGAAAGTGTGAAAGTGAGAAAAGTAGAGTTTCTGCCTCATATCCCCTCCATTCTGCAAATTTAGGAATGGAGGTTTTAACACCGCAGTCATGTTGGTGGGATGGCACATCCTGATTGGGCCAGTGGGGAAAATGGAAGTCCTCCCTCCTACAGGCACTTTTGCCTATACTGCCTTGGAGGCAGTTGATATTTCCTGGTGGTTGTGGCGGGACTGTGGCAGACTTTCATCTTTCTAACCAATAACATCTAAATAGAGTGGACGGACAGCCAAACTGGCGGCAGGAAGACTGCCAAAAAAGCTACAGTGGGACTTGATATGTCAAGACTAAATTCAGTCCCGATTGTTCAAATAGGAGCTCGCCCGACCTATGTTCCTGCTCCAGTGCCTGGACACCCTCACAGGTGACAAGTTGTACTATACAAATTGAATTAACATGATTTAAAATATGTATAAGTGCCTAGATGTACTCTCTGTGTACTGAGGCATAGCTTATTTTCACTTTTTTGCAATATTTACTTTAATGAAAACACAATAAAAAAGTATTCCATTCATCTAAGGAAATACATTCCTGGGTCTTTACAGAGAATTTCATGATTCATTTACACTCAAATTTATTCAACAGCTTCTGTAAATTTCCTCCTCTCTGTGGAAGTTTCACATGGGCTATAACTTGCCATTTAAATGATGTTTCAGGGTGAACCACATTCATAAAATGGGCTATCAAAGGTGCATTTTCAACTTGTCTTTTGATGCAACTTTTATGCTGGATCATTCCATCCTTAATGTTCTGAGTTGTTTGACTGGTGTTTACTAGGTTGCAAGGGCAGAAGATTGAATAAAGTACGTTGGCGAAATTACAATTACTGAATCTTGTAACTCTGTGTGTATGATGTTGCATTATTGAAACATTTTGTGTGTTCACATTTTGGTTACATACAGAACAGTTATGACATTTGAAATGCCCAACGTTGGCAGTAATAATAATGTGGCAATGGGGACCAGTGTAGGAGTCCAAGTTATGGCTCTTTCCAAATGGTCATGTAGACTTCTACTTCTGCAAAATGAAAATAATGTATCAACATTGAACAGATCACTGGTGCTAAGGCTGGTCCAAAGTTTTTTTCACAATATTGGAGATTTTACTGGAAACTAAACTGAAAGTTGTCACACATGCAATACGAGTGGTTTTATTATGTTGTCCGGATCGGAGTAGGGTATACCTTGGTAGTATCAGGCCATCTTCAGGGAGTGGGAAACCAACCATTTAGCGTAACTCCTTTCTCTGAGTTTAGTCATTAATATGTCCGCATCACTGAAATATTCTAATACCCATTTACAAATCCTGTGAATGTCCAGGACCGGGCCTTAGTGAAGGTTGTCCTTTTGTCTCCAGGTGTGATGGCTACCATAAGATAAGAGAGGGTTGAATTCCGTAGGTTTCCTGTGCAGGTAAGTGCCCAGTGTGCCTTTGTGTACTTTAATTGTAAGGTCAAGGAAAAGTAAGGACGTATATTACTTGTTGCTAAATTGTAGGTGTTAATGGCTGTTATTCAAACACTGAATGAAATTTGTGGGTTCATATTGATTATCCCTCCATATCCTAACAACATCATCTATGAAGCACTTCCACAGATTGAAGTTGGACAGGAAAGTATTATTGTCATGTAAAATCTTGCAATTTTCAAAATTATCTGCATCGAGGAAGGCACAATTGGGAGTAAAGCTTTATCCCACAGATACGCCTCTTCATTGCTGGTATAAAGTGTTCTCAAATTAAAATTGTCTGTAAGGGCGATGTTGAGAAGTGTAGAGAGAAAAGATGTAGAAAATTGGTGTGGGGCACGTCTAGTATCCCAAAGTGAGATAATGATAGTTATTGCTTTGCCCTGTGAAATATTAGTATAAAGCAACTCGATCTCAAGTCCCACAAAGAGGCCTTTCTGTGAATCGAATTCAAGAACTTCAATCTCATTTATGGGTTCACTGATAGAATATCGAACACACAAATATTGTGTGGACAGAATAGCATGTCAAAAATATTGAGGACAAGAATATCTAGTAGGAAAGTGCAAATTGATGCCTATACATTTACTATTTTTAACTCCCAATCTACGTACCTTGAAGATATACATATCGGCAAAGTACATATATGTGGAGTTATATATAGTAAAACTTTACTTACCCATAAGAAATTACCTCCACTATATTCTTGTTCTCGACATTTTTGACACAATATTCTGTGCCACGATATTTGTGTTTTCTATATTTTGTCCACACACCCATTTATGAGATGCATACTATCTCTGATCCCTGGGAAGTAGACTTAAATGAACAAATGAATTTACTAGCACTGACATACAACATGGGACAATTGCCCTATCAGGGAGATGTGTGGCGCTCTTATGAATCTCATTAAGAATGTATGTGACTTGTATGCATGGAGTTGTAAAATCATGGTGATTACAAAACTGAGATCCTCCGTCAATTGGCCTAAAATGATTATTGCTTACCTTTATAAGGGGACCTCAAAAAAGATATTTAGTAAGACATTTTGTAGTTACTAAAAACTGCAGAAGAAATAGGATTCCTCAGTCATAAATAATTTATTTTTTTCAATAATAAAACTACCCACATACCAGTTACATGCGTGCTTCTAAGATTCAAAGAGACGGGACTTTTCTTCACATTTGAAGCAGTACAAGCTAGATTTGAACATTTTTTTCATTTGGATGTGTGCTGATGTGACCCTTGACTCCAAAAGTGGGGTGACCATATTTCCAGTCTCATTTAATTGGAAGAATCAATGCAGTATGCAATATTCTACACGTGCATGGACTGTCCTCAATGCTGTAACTACATTACTCACCTCTGGCAGATTAGGTGAAGCACCTACCTGAACAACGGATTTTCCCCCCTATTGTTCATTAGCTTCCATTGCCCAGGGACTAGTTTGTGTGGTTGTAAACAGCAGTATCTTCGTGGGACATAGCAGCGTAACATGTCCATCCTGTGGCTGTAACACATTAAACCTATTTCTTTCCACATCTCAAGTTAAAGTCCCACAATCCATCTATTCTTCTGGAGAACTGCTGATGCTCTGCAGCACTGCTAACTAAGCTGGAACTTTTTAAGTGTGTGTGGGGGGGGGGGGAATGTTACGCTTAGCTGCCTAAAAACTAATCTGGAATGCAATTACCCAGCTTCTACACTATCTGCAATCAGGTATTTCTCATCACAACTGCCATATATGCACAGAAGATACCCAAGAGAATGCCTAGTATTTTGATATCTTGATCACACGCTACATCATGGGACTGTCCATCAATGAAATATGCCAATTTCTAAGGTAATATTGGAAGTAGAGAATTCAACTGCAACTACCCTAGATTTAATTTCTCCAGTTAGTTGCCCAAATAACTGCCATTTTCAAAAATATTGTCAATGGATTTTGTCTATCTGTCTAGGGATGTAAGAAACTGGCTCCATATATACTACACCATAATGAGGTATAGTGTGTGTATAGACTCCAAGTCTCCCCAGAGGTAGGCAGAGGTTAAAGTTAGATAGAACCTTACTCTCTAATAGTGGTCGCTTTGTCGAGCAGTAAGGCAGTATCAGAGGACAGTGTTAAGCATTTGATGTACACAAATGAATTCACACACTCAAGAACTGAACTCTAGGCCAATTGTTTTAGTATAAAATAAACTGTTGTTTATTTTTAGAATCAAGCAAGCCTTGTACAGGTACTTTTAAGTAATACGTTACTGGATATAGAATAGTTTGAAAATGCAATAGAAATTGTACTTTGTTTGATTTACAGGGGAGCAGTAGTATGCAACACTTAGCAAATGCAGTACAATGGAATGAATAGGTTTTTTCCAAAAATTGCAGGTAAGTTAATATTACGTTACTTTTTCTAACTCAGTGCTGGATGCCTAGATTCAGCACTGGGACATTTCCTGCAAACAGGTGAGAAAACACGTTTTGGTTATTTGTATGATTTTTTGTTGTAAATTTGTTTTATTAAGGAACATAGGAAGAATCAGCATGTACACAGCATGTCGCCTACAACCCTTTGACGGGCCAGCCGGGTGATGAGGTGAGCGATCTGAGAGCAAGGGTGAGGGATTGTGGGGCTATGCAGGACTATTAAGTTACATAGCAAGTCGCCTACAACCCAAGCAGGGTTGGCCGCGTAGTATGACAGTCAAGTGTGGTGGTTGCAAGTTCTAAAGCTTTTCCAAGTGGGAAATGCCATAGCAAACAAATGAACTCAAACATGGAACAATAAACAAATGAAAGAAGAAAAAAAATGGAGATGGGGAGAAGGTCCCCAATACCCTTAGAGGATGTGAAATTAGCAAAGAGAATAAGCAGAGAGAAAGAAAACTAAAAGGAAAGCAAAAAGAGATGAAAGAGGGCGGGTATGACAGGAGGGGTGGTTGTTGCAGATAGCGTGCCCTGGAGAACTGGAAGAGGGGAGGGGATGTAGGGAAAATTTTATGTAGCCTGTGAGGGGTGTAGTACCACTGGGTCATAACCTTATAAGCAGTTTCCCGCTGAGAGATGCATCAATAGACCTTTGGAATGTCACGCCAGAGACGATCACATTGTGTGGGTGTGATGTCAGTAGACAGGTCAGATTACCATCAAGACTGATGGTGATGTTGAGCTATCACAGGGAGAGCTGGAGAATATGATATGTATGTGATACGAGGCCCTTGGAGTGATCAAACTAGCGAACTAGCCGCTCAAAGGGAATGAGGGTGCATGTGGCTGCTTGCGTCAGAGATTCAGTGTGTAACTAGTAACTTAGCAAACAGTGATCCGGCACTCCGCTCAGTATTACATAAAGAAAAATTGTAAAGAAAAACATTTTTAGAAACAGAAAGAGCAGGTCGTAGTATAACTTCTTTAATCAAGATTATTCTTTTTTTTTTAAATAACACGAAGTAGCCAACGCGTTTTGGCCTCACGGAGTTCTTCAGGGACAGTTTATTCCTGTTACGTCCTTTCCAATCTCTAGGTAGGACAATTTTCAAACGGTAAAAACTTGGAATTTATCAATTGCTTCCAATAGCTCCCTTGGTGGAAAGGATGCAATAAAAAATGTTGTACACTGTGGTGGTGGCCTCAAAAGTAGCACCCATTAATGTTATCTGTATCGTATTCGTACATTTTAAAGCTTATAAATCAAACACCATTTCGGTCCTCTGCAGTCATCGTTCCGGCCGTATTTCGCTTGCTATGTGTAACTAGTGTCGAAGTTGCAAATATTTCAGTCGAGCCCCTTAGGGGAGGTGGAACTCCTTGTTCAAAAGTCTTGAAGGTGGCCCCTCCATAAAGGTCACTGATTGTTCGACGTCCACCATCTAACCCCTCGGCGAATACGGGGGGATGTAGGGCAGGTGGGAAGAAGGAGTTGCCAACAATGGGAGTGTGGGGAGATGGAAAGGTAGTGAGGCCTTTGGACATGGCTACTTTGTTTCAGATGTTGACAACAGTCTTGGTAGGAAGAGCTAAGTATGCACTGCGGGAGCGAGAAGCCCGGTGTTTCCATGGAAGGTCCCATATAGAGCGCCCAGTCACCGCCCTGTCCATATGGAACCGCACCTTCTCGCTTTCCCATGCCATCCATTCTGAGATGAAGCGTAAGTGCATTGCCCAATTGTATTGTATCAAACTGGGGCAAGCCAGGCAGCCCCTATCCCAGGGTAGCATGAGGATTTTATTAGAAAAGGGAGGTTGGCGACCCCCCCAGATAAACCTTGTGAATTCACGCTGCATACTTTGTATCTGATGTTGCGGGATAGGGGTAGGGAGTGATTGAAACACATACAAAATTTTCTGTATGATGGACATTTTAAGTGTATGGAGACGGCCCAGCCACGAGAGGGAGGGAGGCTTCCAGATTCGCAGATACTCAAGCACTCACTGTCTGCATTCCTGCCAGTTGGCTTGCGACCAGATGGTAAGGGTAGGAGTCAGGTTGAGCCCAAGATATCTGATGGAGTGGGGGACCCACCTGTAGGGGAAAAGCGTCAGGCACGTTGGAAGCTCCTCTATCGGAATGGTGAGGTTCAGAGCCCAAGATTTTGCTGGGTTAACAGTAAGGTCTGATGCTTGCTCGAATAAGCACAGAAGATGATAGAGGGCGGGCAGGGATGCGTGCGGTTGGGATACCGTAAGTAACGTAAGGTCGTGCGCAAACAGGGCTACCTAATGTTGGCCGCCAAGGGGAATGCCATGTATGTCTGTCACCTAGCGAATCATGATGGCGAGAGGCTCCACCACAAGGGGGAACAGGAGGGGGGAGATGGGGTTGGTGAGTTGACCATTAACCCGGACCTGAGTCGTAGGGAAGAGATAGGGAGCCATGATGCGGGCACCATCTGAGGGCCTAGCCCTATATTGCATAGAACAGCTCGGAGAAAGGTCCAGTACATGCAGTCGAACGCCTTCTCCGAGTCAAGGGATAGTAGGCAAGCAGGTATATTCCAGTGATGGGCTTTCCCAACGGGGTGCGCAACACGCGCACATTATCTGCCCCCTGCCGATGGCAAATAAAGCCCACCTGGTCGGGGTTCATAAGGCCTGGGAGATGGGGGTCTAGGCGCTTGGCTAAGATTTTACTATGTATCTTGAGATGTGTCTTGAGGAGCGCAATAGGGCAAAAGTAAGAGCAGAGTGCTGGATCTTTACCTGACTTAGGAAGTAGGGCTATTTCAGCCAATCCCATGGATGAAGATGGACCTGTGGTGTCTGTGAAAGAGGTAAAAAGTCAAAGAAAATGAGATTGAAGCTGCGGAAGAAAGACACGATAGAAGGATAGTGGCAATCCGTATGTACCCAGAGATTTTCCAAGAGGAAGATCCTTCAGAGCACCAGCAAATTTGCTCTGGGAGAGCACTTCCTCCAGCAGCTGCGCATGATGCAAATTTATCGGAGACCAGGGCAGTTATCTAGGACAGTCTGGATGTGCTCCGGGAGGGGCGTCTCCTTAGCATAGAGAGATGAGTCATTTGCATGGAAAGATTTAAGTATAGCCGACTCAGTGGTGGCTCGAGTGTCATCAGGACACTTAATACTTTCTTTGTGTCCAAAATCGCCGAGCAAGAACCACACCCACTTTGTCCCCTCCTTCATAATAACACTGCTTAAGAGCTATAAGAGCCCGCTCAGCCTTGTTGGTGTGGTGCACACCGAGCTGGCCTCGGAGCATGGGCAAGCGAAGTTTGTGAGTGACCAGTGCCTGTTCCTCATCAAACTTCGCAAGCGCCATTATGTCACAGGTTGGATTGGATTAAAAAAGGCGTGACTCCTGCGCCCGGGCACTCGCTATGGTCGTGATGTGCCCACGCATACTGGCCTTGAAGGCATCCCAGACCACGGGAAAGATCGAAGTCGGAGCAGGTATAAATGGAGGGGCCCCGTGCATGGAGTGCGACGGCAAATGTTCCGGTCAAACTTCCAGTCAGTGAGGTAGACCGGTAACAATGCTCCTAAAGCTCCTTTCAAGGACCACTACGTAGAGGAATCACTGCGGGCATTCTGATCAGAGGTCCACTTCGGAAATGGAGGTCGGCTGCCCGGCAACCCGACCTGTGATGGGGGACGCCATCTTCACAGCCTGTAAGGAGGTAGGGAGCCAACGAAAAATTGCAAAAATAGTAGTTAATGCGGAATTCTTCTAATTACTCTTTGAATCTTCAAAGTTCCTTTCTGTTACTCTTTCTATGATCGATCGAGGGAGGTTTTGTTGCTGTGGCTAACGGGGATATTACAGGACGAGATCCCTAGCATTCGGAGCTCTCCCCTTCAGCTCCACATGTGCGGAGTGCACATCTCCTGCCCGCGCGTGCCATCTCCTGTCTCCTTTCCAGCACCAAAGCGGCAAAAAAGCACAATGGCAGAACATAGGGCAACTACCAAAGTTCAGACATTCACAATCTGCAAATTAAGTATTCACATTCAACATCTTTAATTTGGAAAGGGAGCCTACCCCGTATTGCAGCCGCCATATTGAGGAACTCACTGCCGCATCCCGGCTCGGACAGGAAGCCAGGCAACCTGTGTTGAACAGGGAAGGCCGCAAAAAGACAGGAAGCAGATGGGAACCTACCCTGCGCTCCTGTGCCCGTGAAGCCAGCCGGAAGCGAGTATTGTGAGCCAGGGGGGTCCGGTGCTCGTGGAGAGCCCGGCCTGCTGCCAAGACTGACCCGATGACGAGAGAGAGAGCCCGGTGAGCAGGGACTCCTCGAGGCCTGGCGAGAGTCAGGAGCACCACAGAGGAGACCAGCGAGTCCAAGGAAAAGCCACTGGAAGGTGCCTGCAGAGCGGAGTTACCGGAGGAGGAAAGACCTGCCTGGAGAGCAGAGAGGGAGTCCTGAGTCAGCCCGGTGAGTGAGGGCGACGTTTAAACTCTTTATCTATTCTCTGTGTGCGATTGTCTCATCCCGCATTAAAAAGACGGAAGGGGGACAGGAGATGTGCACATCGCGTGACTGTACGTGGTGAACGCGCGCGTTCAGATTTCCAGTCCGTCCTGCGCGTGCCCATCTCCTGTATCCCATGAGAGGCAAGTCAGTGACAATAGATCTCGCCGGTGACAGCGCGTTCGCGCTGCCGTTGCCACGTGAGACCTAATAAAGGACATAAAATGTAAGTTTATATAAGTTATTATAAAATAAAAATCCACCACAAAAGCAACTAAAAAACTTAACGACCTGAGCCTCTGCAAACTACCAACAAATAAACATTTAAAATGAAACTGAGTAATTTTTATTTCCAACAGAAAACAAAGCATCTGCTCCACATTGCAACACCCTCAACAGGAAAGCTGCAAAAAGTGTGAAAGACCTAAGAAGAACATATTTGTAAGTATAAATTATAAAAGAAATTGCATAATTTTACATGTAAATAACACATTTATAAACATTTTACATTTTGTAATTATGTATTCTACTGCACTACTTTCAGACAATGATAGAAAGAGCAAGATACATAACTTCCCAGAAAGGAAAGCAATTACTAAGTGCCTGATTACGACTTTGGCGGTGATGTACAAGGTTTGCACCGGCACAGCATTGCCAAAGCCGTGCATGACCCGCTCGTCAGACTATGAGTTCAACTAGTGTCTGGTGGGCTTTTCTTTTGCTGTTCCCATGGTGCTGCCCTGAAAATGGGCACCACAATGGGAACGCAAAAGCAGTTCTAGCCTGGCATTGAATGTGAAGTCCATCATGTGCTGGGACTAGGAGTGCATGCAAATAGGTAACATGCTGTGCTCCTCTAAATGCAGCTCCATGGCAACCAGTCTAATAATGGTGGGATGGTGAGGGTCACAGCCATGAAAAGGCTGGCAGATGGGAAACTCGTAATATGCTCGGCGGACCATGACGGTCCAGCATTGCATATTTTATACCCCTGTATGCTGAGCCACCACCAGGGGAAGGTGGTTCCCTAGAGCATCTGGCACAGCAGTGGCAGTCCAAACATCCGCTCAAAATATGGCAGCCACGGGACCACCTCCACTGCACCATCATGAGTCTGGTGGTCAAAGACCACCAGACTTGTTATCAAACCTAAGTCATATGGTTTACACCTACAGCCAAATTCATGCTATGGGAAGGCTACTACAAATGGTGATGCTGTAAATAATATTAAGGAACACCCCCTTCAAACGTGACAGAAATAGGGGAGGTATTGCAAGATATATGAGAAACAAGCACTAGCTCCCAGGAGCCCACAAACAAAATCCCAAAAGATATAGGGCCATATGTATCAAGCAAAATTTGCAAACGCCGAAATCCGCTGAATTTCGGCATTTGCAAATGCAATTTTGCCAAATGGTATGTATAAAGGCAAAATAAGGAATCGCAAAATTTGTGATTCCTTATTTTGCAATTGCATTTAAGGAATCGCAAATTCCTTAAATGCAATGTAAGAAGCACCAAAAAAGTGCAATTTGGCCTTAAGGAATCGCAAATTACCACCAACTTCAAGTTGGTGGTAAGTTGCGATTTCTTTGAAAAATGCACTTATTTGCATTTTTCAAAGTGCAATGTGAAGCACATACATGCCCTGCATTTCCGCTGACCTTTCCATGATGGGTACTCCGCCATGTCGTGCATGGCACAAAGTGCATTCACAACAGTGCAGACATAGTGGCACAACATGTGCCCCGAACCACAATGCTCAATGGACTAAAACGCCCGGGGCCCTGTTTGAGGCCACTTTCCGCCGACCTTTTAATGGCGGGGAGTCCGCCATGTAAAGGCTGTGGGAAAGGCAGATTGGACTAGGCGTGGCGGTGCTGGCATTAGCACTGCCTCCATTCTAGGGGTGGGTGGAATTTGATTAGTCGCGCTGCGCAAAGCTCCATGAAACGATAAGAAATCTACGCGAACACAAAAAAATTCTGCGTACACTCGGAATTGCTTGTTCGCGATGCTTTTTTCCTGTTCGCGATCGCTGTTTGCGTGCTCGGGGGAAATATCTCACATTTTGAGAACGCGAACAAGCAAAACATTCTGCGAAGCCGCGGAATGCAGAATTTTGGGCAATTTTGCGCCCCCGCGGAACGTGAAATTACCCAAATTCTGCGAATTCCGCGAGTGGAACGGATTTTACCGCCTAGGCCACTCCATTCCCAGCTGCTTTCCCTACTGCTGCAGGATCCAGGATCCTGGCGGGGGTGGAGGTTTTCTGTCGGTCCGACTGCCAATGTTGTAATCGGGCTGTCAGATGGGTGTGGAGGCGGCGGTCGGACCACCACCATGGGTACAGCTGTTCTGGGACCGCCATACTCGAAATTAGGCCTTTAATCATCATAAAGCAAGTAATGTAGCACAATATAACATATCAATATATTAGTAAAACAGTGTATGAAAACTCAAAACCACACACTTGTGAGAAAGACTACAAACGGTACATAAAACCCACAAACAACACTATAACTAACCTCTGCACCACCCCGTTCATCTGCCAACCTTCAAAACCCCAAAGAAAACCTTACAAAAAGACTTACCTGTTCAGAAAAACAGCAGCACCTTACCATGACCTGTATCCCAGAAATAATCAGAGTACTCGTAGAGCCCGCTACTTACCCGTGAGGGGAGGGAGGGTGCTGCTACTGCTCGAAGAGCCAGGTCTTGAGGAGTCTTATGAAGGCAAGTACGTCTTGGGTCTGCCGTATGTGGGTAGGGAGGGTGTTCCAGGTCTTGGCGGCGAGGTAGGAGAAGGATCTGCCGCCGGAGGTCGTTTTTTGTATTCAGGGGACAGGAGCGACGGCAAGGCTGGAGAAGCTGAGCTGGCAGGTGGGGGTGTAGAAGCAGAGTCTGCTTTTAAGTTAGGCTGGTCCAGCGCTGTGGAGTGCTTTGTGTGCGTGGGTGAGGAGCTTGAAGGTGATTCTCTTGTTGATGGGGAGCCAGTGTAGGTCTCTCAGGTGGGTGGTGATGTGGCTGCAGCGAGGGACGTTGAAGATCAGTCGGGCGGAGGCGTTTTAGATGCGTTGTAGTCATCGTAGGTGTTAGGCTGGCCAGTCTGCTGCTGACAAGAGCCTGTGTCACCCTTCTTCTTGATTCAGTAGGGATCCACTTGTAGAACCTGCGGAGCATGCAGAGGGTGTTGTAGCAGGAGGAGGAGATGGCGTTGACCTGTTTAGCCATGGAGAGGGAGGAGTTGAGGATGAATCCTAAGTTGCATGCATGGTCGGTGGGTGTTGGTACTGTTCTCAGTGTGGTCGGCCACCAGGAGTCGTCCCAGGCGGGTCAGAGGATGAGTTCCTCCGTCTTGTCCCAGTTCAGCTTCAGACTGTTGCTCCTAATCCAGTCGGTGACGGCCTTCATTCCCTCGTGGAGGTTGGTTTTGGCGGTGTGTGGGTTCTTGCTGAGGGAGAGGATAAGCTGGGTGTCGTCGGCGTAGGAGATGATGTTCAGATGGTGCTGGTGGGCCACTTGTGCGAGGGGTGCCATGTGGATGTTGAACAGCGTCGGGCTGAGAGATGAGCCCTGGGGGACGCAGCAGATGATGTTGGTGGCTTCGGATTGGAAGGGTGGGAGGCGGACGCTCTGGGTTCTGCCGGAGAGGAAGGTCGTGGTCCAGTTGAGGGCCTTCTCTTGGATTCTGTCTTCTAGGAGGCGTGTCTTTAGAGTGCGATGGCAGACTGTGTTGAAGGCGGTCGACAGGTCCAGTAGGATGTGGGCTTATGTTTCGCCGTTGTCTAGTTGGCGCCTGATGTTGTCTTTGGTGGCGATGAGGGCTGTCTCAGTGCTGTTGTTTCGTCTGAATCCGGACCGGGACAGGTTCAAGAAATAAGCTAAAAATGATACAAATAGACTACAAAATAGAAGGTAGTAGTAATAACAAATGGCAGTTAATTAAAACTAAGATAGAGACTATCTTCCCATGGAAATGAATGGGAAAATAATTTTAAAATATTGAATACATGTATTAAAAAAAGTTGAAAAAATTCATAAACATGTACAAAAGTGTAAATTAAATAATAGTATCAAAATATAAATATTTAACGTAGACTGAAAAAACATGATAAAATGATGTTGAATATATGTATATGGAACAATTTAAGAAATGTTAAAAAAATGCCGAACATTAGAAAAACTAACTGGAAAGTGTAACACATGCAAAATATTTAAATAGGATTTACATTGTTTATTTAATAATTAAAAAGTTTAGAAAATATATTCCCAACAACAGAATTTATTCCAATATCAAACATAGTAAAAATTTTATTATTTACAATTTGTTCAGATTTTTTCATAAATAATAGTACTTTGTATAAACATACAACCTACATATCTACTGCCAGTAAGCCAGCCATCAAAAGGGTGAGGGACATGCAGGAAGAGGGTCCTAATAGGGCCCTTGGCTTGGATCTGTGTCTGAGAGTGCATGTGGGGGGGCACATGTTGTGTCCTCGTGGAACTGCCCCACCATTCCGGCATTGTGTGGCATCCATGTTACACCATGCAGAAACATGCTGAAGGCTCTTTCATGGTGCTGTTAATACTCTCCTATGAGCTTTACACAGCTGCCGCCATGAGACTGCCGCGGCACCGCCCACCTGCTCAGGATTCCACTCAAAATCTTGCGGGCAGGCAAGCACATGGTAGGCTTGGTGGTCCTCCTGTTGGTGCGGCTGTGGCAGGCCGACAGGAGGACCGCCAAACTCATAATAAGATCCTAAGTATTATCAAAAATAAGAATTTCTGACATGAATTTAGGACTGTGTAACAGATTATGAGCATCAAGGTATGCATCCCAGATGTTTCCTTATTATTATATAAGGCAAAAGAATGTCAATTCAGTCTACACTATTTTGATTATATGTCTGTATGTGTTGTTATTTAGTCTTGACATGCTGAGGAGTAGACATTTGACCCAGATGAATGGTGCATTAGATATTGCATGTATGTCATTAATTGAAGAACTTGGCAATATCACAGTTCCTAGAAAGATAAGGTTTGGAAACATCTGCATCTATAGGCAGACACAATGATTCTGCGTAAATCAGGGAATATGATGATGTTCATTGTCTAAGTTGAGAAAGATGGTTACTTTCATGGACTACAATGGAGTCAGACCTGCATAAAACGAAGTTGTACATTAGGGACTTTGGGGCATATGTACGTGGAAGTGGCAGAGTGACGCATTAGCAGTCATGGATTAATGCCTCACTCTCCCACTTCAGAAATGCAAGGCTGCACCATATTTAGAAGGATATGGTGCAGACTTGTGTTTCCCCCTCCGCTGGCGCTACACTTAGCAGTGTAGGCACCCTTGCACCATTGTGCAAGGGTGTCTGCGTGCAGGGGAGGATTGTTTATGTGTAGGAAGGTGTCCCTTCCTGCACATAAACAATCCTTAAATGCCATTTGTCACTTTTATATGTGCTGCTTCATGCACAAGGCAGTGTAAGTCGCCCCTTGTTGAGCTTTGCAAATATTAGGCAAGGACAGAACAAAGGCTTAACAGGTTAAGCCCCTAATGTCTAGACTAGCACCAAAATCTTGAAGAAAACAGAGCTTTCCAAGCCTTTGTCATCGTATGCTCTTTAAAACAATGGAACAGAACTTGGTGCACCTGTGGTTAAAACCCAATACAAACTGTAAAACAATGGCCAGCTCAGAAAAGGGGTAGCAGTTTTGTTAGCTTTGATACACAAGTAATTCTCTTTACTGCATATCGTTCTAATTTAGAAATTTCTCAAACATCCCTGACACTACTGTCACTATTTACCTACCATTAATAGTCTTATCAGATGTTCTTGGCACACCTGTGACCAGGATAACATCAGTGTAAAAAAGAAAAGTAAGGCAGCAGGCCTATTCCATCTATGCACCCAGGATGTGGAACAAAATCCCTGTATGCATCACGACTGATCTAATGTTGCTCCAATTTAGGAGAGTCGAAGACTCACCTCTTTAAAGAACACTACATCACAATGCAGTAACTATCCAAAACTAAGTTACCTTTCTATAACTCGTTGAATTCTTGCTTATCTTTGACCCCGTACAGCTCCACACTGCCTTTTGGTTAGGTTCACACTACGGAAATACCATGTGCACACAGACATACAGATGCCTCTTTGCACCTACCTAAAACACTTTTACTAACATTGTAAATTGTGCTAAGCTGATTTTTCTTTCAATATCTATACTTCAAAATTAATACAGCTTTTTTAATGGTTAGGAAAACATGTTTCATGTGGACTTTCAGTGACTTCCATAGACTGTTCTTTCAATTTAGTCAGGAAACCTAGAAATTCAGTAGAAACGTATTTGGCTTCTAAAAAAACATAAAAAGCTGCTATCACAGTCAGCACCCACAAAGCCAGTTCATCAAAAGAGCAAATTATCTTCAGTAAACATTGCTGGTAAGACCATAAACAGTGTCCACCTGTGGATGGGCCAGGTATTCCTATTTCTAAGAGTCATTGAGTGTTCATCTGAGCTGTCATTCTGCAACTAAGCAAGGGGAGTTCGTTGTGGTACCCATATGTTTTGGGCCCGTTTTTAACAGGCAACATTGTGGCATATAGTACCCCGTTAGTATTGCTAGTCACTACATACTGGAACCACTTCCCATTCGTGTGGAGTGGGCCCCTCTGCCAGTGGAGGGCCACTTATCTTTTAGCTAAGAGTAGGAGGAATGCTACCAACTGTCAGATGGGTTCTGCAATTTAGCCACATGGTCCATCATCACAATGTCTGGGTGACAGGGATCTCGTACCCAACGATTCAGGAGATCTTAGCCGACACCACAGACCAGTAAGAAACAATATGGTGATATTCCATTGCCCGAAGGAGAAAGATAGCATGAGGTTGGTGGCAACGAGTTATTCATGCGGCCTAGTCGTATTTAAATGTTGCAGTTTCACAGCAGTGTAGTACTGTCTGTGCAGGAACTTAAAGTGTGATAGTTTATTTCTATAAATAATATATAGACTGTTTCGAATTGAGCACAGAAATAATCGCATTTATGAGTGCCCCATAGGCCCCTCAAGCCTCTCTCCCACTGTTCCACTTGACCCAGTGGACATACACCTATTGTAAATTGGCAAATGTGTGAAATTCAGCCTCTCAGGAGTGCTAGGTCTAACAACTATGGTGCCAGGGTGCCTGCATTAGCTCTAGGCAGCTGTATTTTGCACCAGCACTAGGGAAAACACAGGGATGCACCATATTCTTGTAATGATGGCACATCCCTGCATTTTGAAAATGTCAGAGCGTGGCACTGCAAATTTGGAACAGTGTCACACTCCTAAGTGTTGATTTTACCATTGCCTTAACAGTAATAGATATTGCAGGGGCTGGGGCCATGGAAGAGTATAGCAAACAGTACTCAGCTTATGTCACGAGACTGCAGTCGCTGCAACTGTATCAACAGTCTCACTCGCATATGCTAGCTTTTGAAAAAGACAAGTACATAATGTGCTCGGGCCATAATCTCAGATTCAACAAGGATGTGCAGTACAGAGAGCTGTGACAAATACCAATAAACCACAAGAAAAGCTTGGTCAGTTGGTAAGACAGCTTAGGCACAGGTACTGCCAGCCCACCCCTCGCCAGCTGCAATATCAATAGCTCCCACCATAGTTTTGGTTGTGTCGCCGCTGTGAGAAGCCTGGTGAGCTCCGACTTTAATGTGGTAAAATATACATGATGGAGATATTCGTATGTTCAGAAATAGGTAAAGAAACATGAGCATCACAATCATTTTAATAAGTGTCACCCTTCCTGCATTTGATAAATGCAGTTTGATCCAACGATCAACCTGCATACACATCTGGGATACAGCCATGCCATAGTTGTCAAGTAGAACAGCCTCTTTATCTCTATGGAGCCTAATGCCCAGGTGGCGTATCAAGTTGCTGGACCACTGAAACACAAACACAAGTAGATGGTGGACGGATCACTGAAACTGTTCAGACACTCACCCCCAGTCACAGATCTGGGTTGAATCCATTATCGTTTTTTTAGCTCACTTCACGACTCCAGTTCAGACCCAGCTATATGCAAATAATTCTTGACCCTGTACCTCATGGGAACAGTCCAGCCCGAACTACCAAGCCAGGTCTTCCCAGAACCAGAAACAAGCTTCTTGGGACTGGTTTCGGCGTAATACCCCTCATAAGCCAGGCTAGCTTGAATCAGGTGGGAAAGTGAGCAAGGGACCCACCTCAGGGCATACTCTGCCAACTTAGGCCAAAAAAAGCCAACACAAGGAGGTGATGGACGGAGCGCTGAAACTTTTTAGACACTCACATCCAGTCACAGATCTGGGTTGAATCCATCATCGTTCGTTAGCTCACTTTGCCACCCCCGTTCAGACCCAGCTATATGCAAATCAGCCTTGACCCTGCGCCTCATAGTAATAGTCCAGCCAGGGCCAGACTGGGAACCACAACTGGCCCTGGCTAAGTGCTCGGCGGCCCCCCTCCCCACGCGGGGGGGAAGGGGTTGGGGTGCTGCCGAGATCTTTGCCTGGGCCGGTTTTGGTACAGGGCTGATTTTGCAGCTATGCTGCAAAAACGGCCCTGTAACCAAAACGGCCCCCTGGGGCCCAAAACCGGCCCCCACCCGGGCGGCGCACCGGGGGATTGCCCGGTGCCTGCTATGGCCAGTCCGGCCCAGAGTCCAGCACGAACTGCCAAGCCCGGTCTTCCCCAGACTGGAAACAAGCATACTGGAACCGGTTTCAGGGTAACACCCCTCATCAGCCAGACAAGCTCGAATCCAGTGGCAAAGTGAGCGGACACTCCAGGACAATCTAGAGAACAGATTCTCCTCTGGATGTTTGATAAACAACATGCTATCATCTGCATACTGCGCGGGTGACTGTGCCGATTGTGTGGAGGGCGAGGTGCCATCTTGTGTTTCCCAGAGCTAGGTTGGGCCGGAGTTAGCGGTCTAGCTTACCTGGGGAGGCAGGACATAAATTGCACATGTGTCCCCGGTCGTGCAGCAGACGAGCGCAGCGAGCGCGACGATGGCGCGCCGAAGGTGCGCCTAAGGTAAGCCCGTCTGCGCCCGTCCGCGCCCCGTCCGCGCACAGGGCCAGGAATGCTGGTGCTGGGGTGGCAGAGTCTGGAGGTGAAATATTGGGTTACAGTCGTGAGGCTTTGCTCACACTTAACAAAGACCCATGCAACAGCTCCAAACAGTGGGAAGTATTACACTCCATGACATGTTACTGTCCCGCCTGCCGGGTTCACATTCACGGATCACTCATCCGCCTCTCCGTGTAGGATTGATCATCATACCAACATTTGAGCAGCACTTATTAATGCTCGCTCGATGGTCAAACACTCGGAGGAAGTTCATGAGTTGATAGTGGACGAGTGCCTCGACATCCTGTTCATTACGGAGACTTGGTTACATGATTTCTGCGCTCCAGTGATCGAGTTAGCCACTCCTTGTGGGTACAGGATAGCCAGGCTCGATCGTAATACTGGCAGAGGCGGAGGCATTGCCATAATTTTTAGGGACAATTGGATTCTAACAAATTAATGTACAGGGGACATTCTAGAAGGGGAAGCAATGGAATTTTCTTTAGCCCTTTCCCCCCACTTCACCTTAGGTGGGATATTGATATATCGTCCCGCCGGTCCCCAAGGTACCTTCCTCAAATCTCTGGAGGAGGTAGCCACACAAAGAGCATTGAGGTTCTCCAAATTCATGCTGCTGGGAGATTTTAATATTCATATGGACAATCCTCCAGCCCCGGGGACAAGGGATCTACTGGATCTGTGTGACGCAACCCTCCTCTCACAACAGGTTCTTGATTCTACCCATTCAGGAGGTCACTGTCTTGACCTGGTCTGTTCCAACTTCCCCCTAGCATCTGTGACTTCCCGCCCTGTCACATGGTCAGACCACTATCTAATCTGTTTTTCCTGGGATTTAGGTAGCCCGCGCAAACCGTGGGTTGGGAGCCACGGCCCACCCCAGGTAAAAATGTACATTCCAGCCCTATCCACCGCTCTAGCACAGTCCCGCCCTGCAGGCGCCTGTAACTTAGAGGGGGCAGTGGAAAACTTCTCAGAATGGATGAGCACTGCTATAAAAACGCTCCCCATCTGTTCAGGAAACAATCGACCACGAGTCTCTCCTTCTTATCCATGGTACACTGACAGCTTAAAAACCCCGAAGTTAGGTTGTAAAGAGCTAGAGCAGGCCTGGCGACAGGAGTAGTGCTCCACAGCCAAGGCAAAATTACGCAAGGCTCAATGTGAGCACTATGTTGCCATCAAGCTGGCAAAAGGTGATTTCTTTGCCGAGAGAATTTCTAGAGCTAAGAACAATAGCAGAGAAATCTTTGCTATTGTGCGGAGCTTTACTTCTCCAGTAGCAGAGGTCTCTTCCGCGCCTTCTTCCCCCACTTGGTGTGAAAAGCTGTCCACCTTTTTTATTGACAAAATTCAAAAGATACAGGCCAGCCTTAAGCTTCCCGCCCCTGCCCACCTATCTTCTACTTGGACACTTCAGGATAATATCGAGCCTACCCAGCTCCTTTCTTGCTTTGATAGAGTAGAAGTGAAGGATGTGGCAGCCATTCTTAAATCCCTTAAGTCAGGGTCCCCGGCAGATCCCTGTCCAACTAGGGTTCTTAGTGGGGTGGCTGACGTAATCGCTCCTATAGTAGCGACTTTGATTAATGAATCACTGCAGTCAGGTGCGATGCCCTCTCTGTGGAAACACGCTAAACTTCTCCCCCTGATCAAAAAGCATACGGCTGATCCATTGCTCCCTTTGAACTATCGCCCCATTTCCCTTCTCCCAGCTCTTGCGAAGGTCTGCGAGAAGGTGGCGTTCAGACAACTTGAGAAGTTTGTGGAAGCCTCAGGGGCCCTGCATCCTGCTCAATCTGGCTTTAGATCATCTTTTAGCACCGAGACGGCACTTGTAGAGGTCTCGGAGGCCATCAAAGAATGCCTAGATGGGGGCGGCAGAGCGGCTTTAATTTTATTGGACCTCTCTGCCGCGTTCGATACGGTTCCCCATCTCCAGCTCCTCTCCAGGCTGTCGGACATCGGGATCGCAGACTCGGCACTAAGATGGGTGGAATCATTTCTTAAAGATCGCTTCCAACAAGTATGGTTGCCTCCATTCCACTCGTCTGATAACAAAGTGGAAACTGGGGTTCCACAGGTCTCAACACTCAGCCCCCTACTCTTCAATGTTTATATGACCCCCCTGATTTATCTGGCAGAGAGTTTGGGTGCCAAAATTATGGCCTACGCCGACGACATCCAACTTCTCTTCACTTGGAAAGGCAATGATTTACAGACTGGGAAAGCCCAGCACTGTCTGTCATCAGAATTTGCCTGGCTGGCCCAGGCCAGTCTGAAATGTAATGAGGAGAAATTTGAAATACTCCTTTACGGACAATTCCCCATAGTTTTCAAAGAATCACTGTGGCCCACAGGATCACCCTGTCCAAAGGGTGACTGTGGGATAGCTAAGAACATAGGGATTTGGTTTGGGGCGGATATGTGCTTCCGAGAACAGATCATAAGATTAGCTGGAACATGTTTTGGCACCCTTACAACCCTAAGGAAATTCTTTCCCCTCCTCCCTAGAGCAGCTAAGGAGGCTGTGGCCAGGGCTCTCATACTCTCGCACCTGGACTATGCCAATGCCCTGTATATTGGCTCCCCTGCGTTTCTTTTAGGGAAACTGCAGGTGGTACAAAACGCGGCAGTTTGGCTCCTTTTTGACATGCCTAGGAGACTAAGTGTCCGCAAACAATTATGCGACCTTCATTGGCTTCCGGTGACCCAAAGAGTATGCTACAAGGCCCTGGTCTTGACTCATAAAGCCCTCCATGGCCCCTGCCCAGCCTACTTGAGGGTTAGGTTTAAGTTCTATCAGCCGGCGCGACAACTACGCTCGGCAGCACTTAGAAGCCTGGTTGTCCCTAGGTTTCGGAAAGCTCGCCTAGGGGGCAAATCCTTGGCGGTTAGAGCGGCCAACATGTGGAACACCCTGCCAAACCAACTACGACATACTATGGATCTGCCCAGTTTTAAAAAACTATTAAAAACACATCTGTTTAAACAAGCCTTTTAGATTCCCGGTATATGCTGTCTTTGTTTCTTCTACGCGCCAGGACAGTCTCGACTAACAGTGCGCGATACAAATCAGCCTATAACATAACATAACATACTGTGACATTATTAAGAGTTCATTGATTATTGACACACAGTATTCCCCTGTGTGCACACTGTTGTTTCAGCTTGTAAGCCAGGGGTTTAATAACTATGGGCCTGATTTAAATCTCAGCAGAATGGGTCCTGCAGTCGCTTTTTTGGCGGTCTTCCCACCCTCCGACTTGGGGGTCCGCCTGCCCTATTTAGATGTTGCCCATTGCATAGATGAAAGACCAGTGCAATCCCGCTGTCACTGCCAGGAAATCTCGACCACGTGGAATGTGGGAAAAGGTGTTACCACCAGTTCCTCTGCCAGGCCAATCATGATGTGCCTTCCTGCTGATGCAACAGTGGCAGGGAAACCTTCACACTGAATGGAACGCATATAAGGCACAAACTCACTTTTTTTCACCTTCCCTCTTCCTGTACCTCCATGGATCCGATCCTACATGTGCTGCCTCTGCTAATACTGGCTGATCACGGTGAAAATTTCACTGAAATTGATGGTAAGCTCCCCCATTACATGTGACCTTTTTCACTTGGCTGTACGCATATACTTAATACTCGAGTGTTATTAAATTACTCACACAAGCAATAGCATACCAATGAGCAATGTGTCTCTAATATTGACATTTAAGAAATTTAAAGGAACAAACCTCCATAACCACATTGTGTTCATAAATTCAGTGCTAGCAGCCTTCCAAAGATAGGACACTTGCACAAAAAAGGATATCAAATAAAGAATAAAAAAACTCACCATACAGGTGTGTGTACATAAAGACCAAAAATCTTCACAATAAAAACATATGCATCACACATCATTGGAATAAGTGCAATGTAACCTCATGTAGAAATTTCATTAGACATGCTGTAACCCTCCCCTCATACATTACCTGAAAAATCAATGGCAGTTCCAAATTTGAAGCACTCTACATATTCATCCTTGTAACATTACCCCCTGTGTAGTGAGTAGCATACCGTACTCGTAAGTCATAACCTTTGCATCCTAGGATAGGGCATACTTCACCACAGAACACGGAAGAATTTTATAAAGTTCACAAAAACACAGAGCCCATTTGGTTAAAGACAGGAGTGCATTTTTGGAACCTGAGTCTTTCATTCATGGGGTTTGAGTGACCAACATTTAGATGATGTAGGTTTATTTGCTGGTATGAAATGCCAAGTTTCCTGGACCGATCCTATAGACCAGTGGTGGATCTCCAAAACAACAGATTGACAAGTAGAAGTTACACCAGCATTTTCATTTGAATGAGAACCTGATGCAGCTTACAAGGGCTATGGGTGTATCCCAGTGTGCCTTTAAAGTGATTGAGAGAGACACAAGCACTCCTTAATAGGCAGTGGAGGTGCAAGCTGTTTTTAATGAGTTTCCATAGTCGTGGGGGGTGTAGCACAGCAAATGCACATTGTCAGAGACGTCATGTCAGTTCCTTCCTGGTCTCCACATTTCATTCACTGCCTGGTGAGACTCTGCTCCTAGTATTGAGGCAGTCACTATATACCAGAGGGATGCATTTTTTCTTTCTCCTGATTATGGAACATAGCTATAAGCAGTGCAGCCACCAGTAAGCCACAGTTTTATATAGTCTTTGGTGAAACGGCTCCTCACTGCTAGGGCTCTGTAGAAGACCCACCACTCAGGCTCAATGCACTTTAACGGGAGTGAGAGATCTGAAATCCATGGCTCTATCCTGCTCCTGGCCACATTCTCCACATCGTCATCACTAGTCTTTGTAATAAAATAGTATTTGTGACTAATAGGACCTGCAGACTAGTCATCGATAAAGAATTGACAGTCTCTCATATATAATATTGTACTTAGAATATAACCAGAAGTGATATTCTGGGATCACAGTTGTGTGTCTGCTTTTAAGCGAAACCTCAAAGGTTGGTATAAAAATGAATGTTTGCAAATCCGTAGTTTAACATGTTATGTTATTATAATTGCTATTAATATTATTCCTGTTAGAAGCTTTTCCTGCACGTTGCCGTTCTGTTTTTAACACTTGCAATCCTGTCTAGTCCCACTTAGGCATATTATGGCACCGGGCCACAGGCAGTGAAAGGATTTCCCTTTAAACCCCTGAAGTTATCTCTAGTATCACAGGGCCTCCGTGGCTTCCATCCAGCTGTCGTGGGTCGTCCATTATTCATTCCGGTAATGCTAGCCAGCTGCCAGCTTAACATGTTGCAGTGCACGAGCCCGCTTCTTATGAAATAATCAGAACAATTTGACGATTGTTCCACATTTCCTAAAGATGCAGCCACGGTGCCAGGATGAGACAGGAATGAAAAGGCGCTCTGTGTGCACATTTGACAAAGCGGCTTTTAAACTCCAAAATGTTACTCGTCGTGAAATGTGATTTTCATATTTTCATTGGCTTTGTAAAATGTGGCAGGTACATTTAATACCTGTTCGCCATCTGCTCATTAAGAAGCATGGATAGTACGGTGCTAACAGTGCTAAATGAATGTATGACGTTTTGTTGTATTTGGAAACAAACAGCTAGATGATTCAAGCGAAATACCGTTTGCAAAGGGGCAGATTTCAGAATCTGCCCCTCTGCGACCGGTATTTATGCATTTGAGATGCATCATCCCAAATGCATAAATCGCTGTTTGCGATTGCATTTAAGGAATCTCAAATTGAGATTCCTTAAATGCAATGCATAAAGGTAAAATAGCTAGCGATTTTGCTGATAGGGGTCGCTATTTACCGTGAAATCAAACTTCATGGTAAATAGCGAAAACTGTGAAAAATGCACTAAAGTGCATCTTTCAAAGTTGTATGTTACACACACACATGTCCTTGGGACATGTGTGTGCGCAATACCAGTGTCCAGGTCAATTTAAGGGGTGCAACAGGGTGTCGTATTCTCAAATTGCGATTAGCTAATTGCTAATCGCAAATTGGGAATTCCTCCCCATTCATTCCTATGGGCCTCTTGGCCCATAGAATCAATGAGATGTCATTCCTTATTTGCGAATCGCACTCTGCGAGTCGCAGATAAGGAATATTTAAGAATTCCTAATATTTTAGCAAATCCTACATGCATCTGATTTTGCGAGTCCCTAAATGTGAATCCTTAAACTTCGCAATTAAGGACTCGCAAAATCGAACATTGATGCATCTAGCAGAAAGCATCTACAAGAGAATGTTTCCGTGTGGAATATATGTTACACAAGTTGGGAACACTGCAGGCCAGATGTGCATGTCGGTTCACAGAAAGTGGTCACAAGTTGTGCAGAGACTTCTTGCGAATGTCCTCTGATTTTGCAAAGCTAATGGATTGTATCGCATAATTCACATTCTCATGGCCCGCCAAACAATTATTTATTAGGTCGCAATTTGCGACCCCATGAGATTGGCTACATGCACAGAGATGGTAGGCTGCAAGGGACAACGGACCACAATCCCTGTGTTTACATTTCTAAATGGAAAACACATTTCTTGAGCAATCTGTGTTCCTTTGCTTTTAAAAAAAAAAAAAGAAAAAAAATATATATATATATATATTGTCCTAGAATACACTACAGTGCAACATGACAAGCATAGTGTTACATTCTCGAGTTTCACTGCAGAAAAATGCCTGCTCCCCGCCCACATTGGGACAATCTTATTTATACACTTCACACCAATGGGGTACTGGCTAGGTTTGACTGTATCTTATCCCTCATCCATCACCCAGAGTCTAAAAACAGTATAATACACCGGGTGCCTATTTTATTCTATGTGGGGTAGGTCCCAGTGTAGAACCTAACCAAGGCAACATCATTAGGGATGTTTGTGGGATTGTCCCTCCAAGGGTCTGTTGCCCCCCACCATCGCTTCTGTCTGGTGGATCTGCCAATACCGAATTGTTTTAAATTGTGAAAGAAAGACTTATCACCCATGTTGTGTGCACAGACATTCAGGAGTCACACCTCCCATCCATCCAGAAGGCCAACTATCAGGAACAATCTCCTTCAACATCCATGTGCGCCTCTGGGAACCAGAATGGGACCCAGAAGCTACCCAAATGCAGATCTCCTCTAGCAAATGTGGAATAGGTTGAAGTGTAAAACTGGGTTCTCCATTTTTTCCTGAGTTTGCCTCAGGGTCTATGAGATGACTTTCTTGTAAAAAGGCACCTTGTGGTGGCACAAGTATGTATGTATTCTGTAACACATAGGGCCCTATTATGATGTCAGTTGGAAAGCCTCTGATCTGCGGTCTGAGGCTTTCCAACCGACATCATAGGTTTTAATTTTGACTACCGTACTATAATGACAGCGGTCGGAAGTAAAACCGGCCAGTCATTCCGGCTCTCTTTTTTCCGACGGGCTCAAGAGTCAGAACTGTCACATAATCCCTTCACGACGGCGTTTCTGCTATCAGAATTATGATGTTGGTTTCCCATAAGCTTTCCATGTCGAGCTTTACGACATGAAAAGCCTGTCGGAAAGTGACTTTGGGGGCCCCTAGCAGGGCCCCCTTCTCGCTGCGGCCTCCATTTAGGGGATAGTTGCTCCCTGTTGATCCCTGCACCATGTGCAGACACCATGAGGTGCCTTCTACGCTGTGCAGGGATTAACAGGATCTCCCATTTCTCTGTGGGAGTTTGTGCTGCAGTAGATTTACAGCCACAGCACACACTCCCATAGGGAAATGGGAATGTGCGACTGCACCATGTGCTGTGGCATTGTAATAGCGGTGTAGGGCAGACCTGAGTCCACCCGACATCATAATGAGGCGCTTATTGTAATCCTGTAAGACCTAGACAGTCAAAGGTTAAAATTCTTGTGTCTCCTACCATGTCAGGGAAGATAGTCCAGGTGCCATAAGTCTGCGCTGCTCCTTACCTCTGAATCACTGATACTCATCGCTTATGGGGGGAAAAAAACTGCATTGATAATGCTGGACTTGAGTGCAGCCTTCAGCACAGTATCCTATGGCCTTCTTGAATGTCTCTGAATGTCACTGGAGATTCAGTGTCGAGCACCTAGCTCTGAAGTGGCTGTCTAGTTTTCTGTAGGGCCGCACCTTTCCGGTGACTCAAAGGCATTGTACATCTGAGGTCTTCTTGCCGGTTCAGGGGTTACCATAAGGTGGTGCCCTTAGCCCGACCTTGTTCAATCTATACATGCGTCCCCTTGCTGATGTGATCGAGTGGTATGGCATTAAAATTGTGTCAAATGCCAATAATACACAGCTAATAATTACATTGACACAAGATATAGGCAAGTCTGCGGACAATTTCCAATCTTGACTCCATGGATTAGCAGAATAGATGGACCACAGCTGCTTTAAGCTGAATGCAGAGAAGCCTGAGGTCCTGGTCTAGGGAAGCTACCGACAAACTGGTCGGCTGCATGGTGGCATGATGCTCTGGGACTGGTCCCAAAGCATATAAAGAAAGGAAAAAATGTAGGCATTTGGTTTGACTGCACCCTAACTTTTGATAACCAGACAGCCTGTCTTGTAGGGGTGTTCGACCTGGCATCTTTTGGCATGTTTCTGCTGTCTTTTTGCTTTCTGGCCTCCTGATTTTATGGGATGTTGGACTTCGTGATGCTGATTTAGTGTCTCTGCCCACTTTCTCACGACAGTTCATTGTTAAAGTGCAAGTTCTCCTATTGTAAATTGTGTTTATGGATTGGTGTTCCCATGGTTGGCTTATTTGATTTACCACTAAGTCCCCAGTACAGTGCACTGTGTGTGCTCACGGTCTGTAAATCAAATGCTGCTAGTGGGCCTGCAGCACTGATTGTACCACCCATACAAGCAACCTTCCA
Organism: Lissotriton helveticus; assembly: GCF_964261635.1. Classification (NCBI taxonomy): domain Eukaryota; kingdom Metazoa; phylum Chordata; class Amphibia; order Caudata; family Salamandridae; genus Lissotriton; species Lissotriton helveticus. Next base: position 83,040,140 of record NC_136060.1, on the reverse strand, counting down.
AAGGTGTCTCAGACCTGCCACAGCAGTGTCTGAATGCAGGTTTTACTGCCATGTCGACCATGCAAGTGCCCCCACTTGCCAGGCACTAACCTTCCCTTTTTTCACAAACAAGGCACCCCTTAGGTCGGCCCAAGGTACCCCCATGGGCAGGGTACAGTGTATGTGAAAGGTAGGACATGTCCTTGTGTCTGTGACATGTCCGGATAGTGAAATACTGGCAATTTCATTTTTCAGTATTGCAAGGCTATCTGTCCCATAGTCTAACATGGGAGTTGCTTTGTAACATCTTACAAGCCTAACTTTCCACCTGGACAAGAGAGGGAAATAGACCTTAGTATGCCTGAACTCAGGATTTAAAAAGTAAGTAAAGTTGATTTTTATATTATGTGGTTGAAAATACCACTTTCAGAAAGTGGGTATTGTCTTGTCTATTCATTTGGTGTGCCTCTGCTGGTTTGTGTATTGACTGGCTGATTTTGGAGTGACAGAGGCTGGGAATGTGCATTCACTGTAGACAGCTACAAGGGGGGTTGAGGTGTGTCCTGCCTTTCCTGGTTGACTTATAGTTGGGCTGAATAGGCCTGGTCTGCATTGGGAGTGGTCGGAGGAGTTTTTACTAGCACCTGAATAGGCAGTGTCTCCTCTGCACAAAGATGTCGCCACCTCCTATAGTGAAGCTGGGACAGAGAGGGCAGAAATGGTTTGGACTGGGCACGGAGACCCTTACCACAAAGAGAACAAAGAGAAAATGTGGTATAAATATTGGGGCCCTGACCCCAACTCTTTTGGATCAAGGAACCTGCCACAAAGAAGAGCTGGAGAAGCTGTGAGAAGGAACTACCACTTTGCTGTGTTGGCTTGCAGTGGCTGCTTCTGTCTTGAGCAGAGAAAGGACTGGATTGAACTTTCTGCAACTTCTTTGGTTGAGTTTTTCCAAGGGCTTGAGGTAGAGCTTGTCCCTGTTCAAGAAATCTCTAGAAAAGCAAAGACTTCAAGTTCATCTGCTACCAGCCCTGTAAAATGTGTGCTTTGTGCTGCTACAGAATGGAAAGCAACCTGGCGCTGTCAACGACGCTGCTGCCATCTCCATGTCCTGAAGGCACCGCAGAGGGCGCAGCTGCACTTCACACCACAATCCTGGTCTGACGACAACGTTGCACGACGCTGCCACCAAGCTGCAGCTTTTACCGTGACCTGTGGGCACCGTACTTTCCCCCGCCTTGCTTCATGCTGCCGTCCTGGTATCCCCTACAATGCCACTTCATGCCATCATCGACACCGCTGCTTGCACCGTGATTTGAGGGCACCACTAGTCAGTTACATGACGCACCTCCCCATCCCACAGGGCAGCCTTGGCCTACCAACGCTGGCAACATCTACACTGGTTCATCAGCCGATGACAGCGTTTCAGCAACAACAACAATGCTGCTTTCACCGTGACCGGCCAGCATCACGATGAGCACCACACCACTTTGCACAGCAGCCCTGGTCTCACCAAAGTTGGTGGACGACCATCACCAAGCCACTGCCTGCAACGCAACCTGAGGGCACCACACCGCTGCATTTCGCACTGCATCCCCAAAGCCGGCTGGTGCCAGCGCTCCCAACTTCCACTGCACGGAGTTCGATCTGCAACGCGTGTGACTTCAAGGGCCAGACGACTCCTGCTACGGCCTCCAGAACCAACGCCTGTGTTGTAATGATTCAAAGAATGTGCAGGTGCTTGCCTGTTCTATCACCATGTTAGTGTCTCAGCAGAGACAGTTTTAACCAGGAGAGCTGACAGGCTGGCAGCTGGAGTTAGTGGTTCTGTATTGACGCAAATAAAAGACTACAAAACTTACCAGCGTGAGTCTTCACAAAACTGGCGACAAGTACAGCTTGCGGGGGACAAGCCTTCCACCAACTCTCCCCATTTTCAGGAACCCACAAATTACCATCTTCTCTTCATCTGTTGCGGTGGTGAGACCAGTGAAGAGGCAATCTTTTCCTGACTTCCTAGGATGTTTCCAGCCAAAATCAGACATATTTGTCCATTTTGTTCCTTTTCGGCCGTTTGCTGCTCCTCGAGAAGACATTGCTCGCGATGACTGCTCATGCGCACAACTTTTGAGCCTCATCATCACGCCACGCACGTAACGTGATGTACGTGCCACCATCTTTGTTGTCGCATATCCCTAACAACGAACAATTCACCATGAACGCACGGAAGGATATCCTAAGCTACGTGTGTGCCGCCATTCCTTTTTGGCGCGTCTCCTTGACATCAAGCATTTCACGCACAAAAGGATATCTATCTAATGGCTTACAGGTATTTACTGTGCTTCCTGACTGCAGCGCTTGTACTTTCAAGCCCTTGTTTATTGTCCCCGAAGTGTGTTTTTCTTCAATTGATTTTGCCATTTGTTTGGTGAATTTCAAAGTTGTTTATTCCCACGCTCATTAATTAGTTACGCTTGTAATTTTTTTCAAGCCCACATCTGCCTATTGCTCTTCGGTTTTACTTTCTTCATTTGACTTCACCAATTGACTGTGACTTTTCAAAGCTGCCTGTTGCCTGTTCCACACACTAGTTATCAAAAGCATTCCCATTGAGATTTAATTGTTTTACCTTTGATTAAGCAAGTTTCAACATAGCTGCCACTACAATGAGTCAACCACCTCCATTTCTTTGTGAAAAAGGTGAATCTCTGTTACCTTGGAAGAGATGGAAATTATTAATCGACTCTTATTTGGTTGCTATTGGTGGCGAAAAAATTTCTGCTCATAGAAAATAAGCGATTTTGCTTCACAACCTCGGAATAGAGGGACGCAACATTTATAAAAGCATTGACACATAATCCCTGTTTGGGAAGGTGATAGCGAACCATCCGATGTGTTTGAAATGTCTATAAAAATGTTAGAGATGTATTTTGGGCCCCGCATTAATGTCGTTTTGGAGAGGCACAATTTTTTCATGAGAGTCCAAGAACCTAATGAGAAGGTTGGTAAATTTATAGCGGCCCTAAAGACACTTGCACACACCTGTGAGTTTGGTGACCTCACTGACTCGTTGATCCGTGATCAACTGGTCAGGTGTACAAACAGCACTAGGGTGCAAGAAAAACTCTTATCTAGAAACCCGTCACTCATGGAAGCTGTAGCCGTTGTAGAAGGGATGAAAAACACCTCTGGTTGGGTCAAAGAAACGAATGCCCACAAAACATCAACTGACGATGTTCCTGCACCAAGTAGCATTCATAAATTGACCCAAAGAGTGGCACCCGTTGACAAACATTCCAAAGTTGTTCATGGAACCAAGCCCAAGCCCTCGTCTGACTTTTCAAGGATAGAGTGTTACAGATGCGGTAGTAACAATCACTCTTCTAACTACCCTCAATGCTATGCAAGAAACAATACCTGCCACAAGTGTGGAATAAAGGGCGACTATGCTGGGGTATGAAAGTCTACTGGCAGGGTACGCACAGTGGAGAATGTGTGCGAAAATGTTGAGACAAATGTCTCCCCTAGAACCACTATGTTGAGTGTGAGGGGTGATGGCATGATGGATGCAGACCTCATCAGTAAGCCGGAATGAAAAGTGGTGATCGTAGATAAGTTGTTTGTGGTTCTAGCAGACTCTGGTTCTCCTTTTACCATGCTGGGCAATGAACTTTGGGACAAGACTTTCCCTGAGATGCAACTTTTTGCGCCAGATATCAACCCAGTCAGTTATGGTGGCTCACACATCGATGTAATAGGATATGCCATTATGAAGATTCACTTTAAAGGAAGAGATACCATTTGAAAGATTTACGTTCCCAAGCATGGTGACAACCTCCTTGGTTGGAGACATCAGAGAGACTTAGGGATAATTCTCAACCCTAATGCTCATTATCCTTCTGAGCAGGTCATATTGAATGATGACAATACTACCTCTAACAAGTTTTTTGAGGAGTCTCCTCAATTTTTTTCCGATAACCTGGGGCTGCTTAAAGATTTTGAACATCGCATTGTACTTAAGCAGAAGGCTGTACCAGTGGTGCACAAAGTTAGAAAAGTTCCTAACATGATGTTAGAACCCCTGAGGTGTGAACCTAAGAGGCTAGTGACTCTAGGTATAATTGAGGAAATTGAATCCTCCGAATGGTTGGCCCAAGTGGTTTTGGCCCCTAAGGATGGAGGAAAGAATATTAGGATGTGTGTCGACTTGAGAAGTTTAAACAAGTGGATATGGGTAGATTGCAGACCACTTCCTAATATCTTGATTAATATGCTTGGTGGTGCAAAGGTATTCAGCATATTAGATTTTTCTTCAGCCTATCATCAGGTCCCCCTCCATCCAGACTCCAGACTCCAAACACCTTACATCTATTGGAACACCACTGGGGGCTTTCCGTTTAATCAGAATGCCATTTGGGCTAGTTGTAACCAGGAGAGCTGACAGGCTGGCAGCTGGAGTTAGTGGTTCTGTATTGAAGCAAATAAAAGACTACAAAACTTACCAGCCTGAGTCTTCTCAACAGCCAGCTGATGCCAGCTCTATGGAACTCACCGCAAGGTCCCTGATGCCCTGCATTTCTAATGGTACTGTTTTGCGGGTCTTCTGGATGCCGTAGCTGCCCGTGACGCAGCAGTCAGCCAGAACTGTTTGGATTTGTTGTTCACGATGCCGTGATAACCCCTGTTGTAACTATCGACTTCAAAGAACTATAAAGTTTATTTTTGCTTATTGATATTTTTAAGAACTGTATGGTGGATTTGTGTAGTTTTTGGTCTTGTTCTGCACAGATAAATTGTTGGATATTTTTCTAAAACTGGTGTGGTGTCCTTTTGTAGTGGTTCCACTGTATTACTCTTGGTTATGTGCAATTGCTTTACACACTGCTTGAAAATGCTGCGCAAGACAGATTCTCAGTATACTTTTGGGTTCCATCCAGGAAGACAGTAATTCAAGTCCTCCTGATCTCCCGTCTGGATTAATGAAACGTGTTCTCTCTGGGCACCACCCAAGGCAGTATATAAAAACTCCAAGGTGTTCAAAATGAAGCAGCTAGGCTGCTTCTGAATATTCCCAGACACTCATCAATGGCCTCAGCACATGTCTATTTGCATTGGCTGCAGTTGGGGAAAGGATTTCCTTCAAAGCCCTTCGTTTCTGCCACAAGATACTGAATTCAAAAGGACCACAATATTTTCTCCCTTTCATTAAGTCTGACCACCCTAACAGATGTCTCAGATCCACAGGAGCTGCACTTACAGTGGCCCTGAGAGTAGAGAGAGCACAGATGGGAGGCTGCTCTTTCAGCTTTCTAGCAGCAAAGTTGTGAAACACCCACCCAGTCAAACTGAGATAGGAACAGTCGGAAGCTGTCTTTCGGAAACAAATTAAAACTTGGTGTTTCAGACAAATTTAAAATCCCATTGTAGCCAGAAATCCTAGTATGGGGACATTAAGTATGGAGTAACCAGGCGCTTTACAATATTGCTAACATAACACAACAAGCAGGCAACAGGAATATGAGAAGTATCCCCTCCAAAGGTTGGCATGTACAGGTTTCACTTCCACACCAAGCATCCCGCATCACCCCTACACCTGTAATTAGGAGTGTCACAATGTGCATGCTCGTTTTCTTTCTGCCTCATTTCTCCTAACCAAAAATGTGCAACATGATCAAAACCAGTGCTATCGTTGATTCCCCTCCCCTGGGTAAACATTCATAGTACTCTGCTTGTAAAGTTTCTTCACATAAAGGCTACTACTTGTCATCCCCCGTCTTACCTCGGAAAGTAACACAACTAAACTTCGATAACTACTCCCATCCAAATTTGCAGCGGGAGTGAGTGAGGCTGGCTCAGTCCAGAAGAGTAGGTCCCCACTAGTGCCCTATCTTTCCCTGATATAAGGTACAGTGTAGATCAGAGAATCAGTGAGTGATTATTGAATCTGCTCAAAATGTAACCAATAATAACACATTGAACACACTCTCATCACTTGTCATGGCTCATCTCAATAAATGTGGTGGGCCTAGGAAGGGCCTATCAAGGTGCTAAGTTATCCCATGTATCTGATACTTTGGCGCTTCATTGGGCACTTTAAGATACTTTTTTTAATTTTATGGAAATGTCATGGGGATTTTGTGGCGAGATGGAAGATGTTCTAGATATCCACTACAGAGACAACATAGATCCAATCCTACTTATATGAAATCTCTCATGCAGTAAAGTTTTATCTTTCAGACTGATCTTTTGGAGTACCTGTAAACTTAACACTCAAGGACAGCGATCCCAACAAACCCCTCTACTACCCAATATTTTCATCTGATGGATAGCCTAGCGAGGTGATCCACAAGCATCTGTATGTCTCCAACCTTGAAAGTTTGCAAGGACAGAAACGTAGACACCTTAGTTGATGGGGTCAAAAACACGTAACCTATTGCATTCACTATATAGTGGTTAGGGCTCTGTAGCACCTTAGTTAAAAATCTATGAATGTGTTTAACTCCGAGATTATCCAGGATGAAACTAAGTATGCTTTTTAAAAATTAACTCTTTCAGTCAGTATGATATTAGCCACACCGTTTTCCATTGCTTGAGAGTTTCCCTGCAGGATCCCAAGTCTTTAAACTCTGTGCATTATATGCTTGCCCTCACCCAGCAGCACGCTAGGAACAATTATTCATAAAAAAATGGGGTAAGCATACAGTGAGCCCGAACCCTCAAATGTCCCTCAACAGACCCCACTGTTGCCACATATAGATACACTTTCCTTAGAGGACGTTATTCTAGATTTATCCTAACATTACAGCGTTCTTAAGGCATGGACGATGCACTCCAATCAAAATATATTTTGTTATTTGTGTTTCTTTGCAGCAAAGTATTTTCAAACGCCAACATAGTCAATCAACACTTGTTTTGAGGAACGCACCTCCTTTTCAAGGCATCAAAAGTATCATCAATATAACAAAATGTCTACTAAGGAATGTGTCCACACATTATTCACACCACACTTAATATGTTATAATAATCCACATTTTGCGCGCAATCACCCGTTAGAGTCTCTAGGCGCTGGGGGCCGTCGGGAAGATTAAACCAGCTATTGCCCAGAGTCACATGGTGCTGGGCTAACCTGCCGGGGATCGAACCCTGATCCTCAGATTCCAGCGGCAGTCGCCCTGGCCGCGGCGCCACACCTCTCCCCATAAGTGTTCTCCTCCAGCATTCGGTATCAGGAGTTTCCTCTGAATGACATGGAAAACGGCTCACACTAAATGATTCTACTTGAATAAAGGGTGCATTAGGAGTGACTACCGAGAGCGCTGTGATTTCCAGAGACGGTGTTAGGGGTGAAGATGTTTCTCATGGCAGCATACAGAATACTCCCAAGAGGTCCTTCTATATATACGCTGTGCTCCAACATAAGTCCACAGTGCCTCGTCAGATTTTAAACAACATACATATTGAATCGTTAGCCCCTGTTCCCTTTGGGTAGTGCCATCCTCCTGTGTCTGGCAGCTGGCCTAGGCAGTAGTGTTTATATTGATAAGGTTTGTATGTGTACATCCCGACAGGGTACAATCCTTTAATGGCCATAAAGTGGAGCACGGGGGGAAGGTCCTATAGCAAAAGAGTCTACGAGGCTCCTATATAAGCCACATGCAAGCATATGAATTGTTCTTTTCAAACCCCAATGGATTTCTCAATGGTTCCTAGTGTCCAGGCGTGTGCCCTACTTTATACCCTCTATTCCTTGCTTGCTCTGTTTTGAAGTGCTATCAGCCATATTTTCACTGGGCATGACCTATTACGTATGAGGATAAAAAAAGTAGCCACCAGTGGTTGGAGACTGATGAAGAGGTGCTATGCTGTTTTCCTATAAGGTGACTCACCTAGTGGGACAAACCTCTGCTATCTTTGTCTCTGGATCTCTGTACAGATAAACTCACATCCAGGATATCTGTGAAGCATGGAATAGCATTACACACCTACCTCCAGGTAAAGAAGATTGTGGGCCAGCTGTTGGGCATAGGTTGCATTTTCAGTAGAGGACTTCCACTCACCCCTAAGTCCAAAGCCACTTAATTTGTATTTAAATGTCATTTCTGCTCTCTATGGGAATCCTTACATAACTGTTTTGTTGGTTGTGATGGGTGGTACTATTAACAGTAGAGAAAAGCATTGCCTTCGGAGCGGATTCCTGGGTAGGGGCACAATCTCCGTCCGAATTAGTGAGAAACTGAGTTAACCATTACGCCAGGACATACAAAAAATGCCTCCAGTTACTAAAGCAGTATATTGAACAGTATGACACCTTTAAATTGAAAGTGTGGGTAGTACTAAGGGGGCATATAACACTGTGGAGAGGCCAATGATGAGAAAGGTGAGAATGAGGGCAGTAAAATAAGACAAAAAGATCCATGCAGCTAAATTATAATATTGCTTTGTATGATTTCAACCATTTGAGTCGAAAAAATCCGATACAGTTTGGCACTAGGGAGTATGCAAACATTACTGAATAGGTTACAATATACATTGGGAAAATGCCCTGTTGTACTCCTGAATATCAACACAAACGTGGGAAACATTCACGAGGGCATAATACGGAGAGGCAAAATATGGGTGCCGCTCGAAGGCAGGAGTGACAGCAGACTGATTGCACAACCCAGGAGGCTCCAGTGGGGAGTTTCAGTGAGCGGAGGAAGGAGTTGGACGATCCCCATCAGCGCAGCGGGACTGCGAGTCCCAGGTAGCCCAGCGGCAGCTCAGACGCCGCACCTGGGACTCTTCCCGCCAGGCCGCGCCTCTCCCGGGATTCTTTAACACCGCGCCTCGCGGCCCCCGCTTCGCGGGAGCCGCTCGAAGGCAGGAGTGACAGCAGACTGATTGCACAACCCAGGAGGCTCCAGTGGGGAGTTTCAGTGAGCGGAGGAAGGAGTTGGACGATCCCCATCAGCGCAGCGGGACTGCGAGTCCCAGGTAGCCCAGCGGCAGCTCAGACGCCGCACCTGGGACTCTTCCCACCAGGCCACGCCTCTAAACCCCAATCACCTAAAACTTCATCTCCACGTACGCGCATCGCGGGACGCGCGCGGGCGAACGCCGGGCTAAGCCCGGGCAAAGGGCGGGCCGTTCTAGGCCGTTAGAGGCCGGCAGAGACCGGACCGGGCCACCCCTCTGACGTCCTGTTTCCACGGCCTCTTTGTGCCGAACTGGAAATGGCAACTAGGGTCTCCAGGAGTAAAACTGTACTACAGTGTTTTAGTACATTGGAAAAAATTTTCCCCAAAGCCAGTGCTCTAGCCAACAAATGCCCGCCAGTGCTGGACAATCATCTCGAGATGGGCTCAGAAAATGTGTCATTGGACTCCACGGACTCTTTAATTGATGTTAGTACCCCATTACCTGTGAACGCCACCCACCTGTCACTCTTGGACAGTATCGACCAGACCATCGAGTCCGTCCTGCAGCAACTACGAACCCCATCAAACCCTCAGAGGGATAGAGACTCACCACGGCCATCTGGGATCGCTGCTCCCTCTTTTAATGTGAATTGCATGGGAACTGAGTCGCAGGAAGTGGGCCAGGCTGTACTTCTCACAGATCCTGCAAGTAGTGGAATGGAACAACCACCGAAAAGGAAACGGACGAGGAAATTAAAAAGGGCAAAGAGGGCCAAAGTCGACACAACCGAGCAAAATCTGGATGGCAGCACAGACATCTCAGCCTCCCCTGAGGTCATTTCCCTGGGGTCTAGGTCGGATTATTCTGGCCCTCCTTTAGCTACGGCCTTACCAGTGCATTCAGGCCCATTTATATTTGGTGGGGCACCCCTCAGTATCACAGACACGCTTATTAGTTCACTTACAGACATTTTTAAGAACTTGCTGAACCCCCTGTCTGCTAAACTGGATGCCATAGAGGCTAGATTGCTGGCCATAGAAAGCATTCATAAAAGGAACAATCCTGGGCCGGGCCCAAATGCTCCAAATACTCCAAGAGCTCCCCGGGAGTCGACTGGGAATAGACCCTCGACTTCTGCAACGACCTCCCAGGCCTCCAATGTGATACCAGTCCAGTCAGGGGCCTTGCATAGCAAAAACGGTGCTTCAGCCCCACAAACGCACCCACTGCCATCCCAAACATCAAGGCCTCCTGTTCCTGCACCCAGGAGATCCAAGCAACTTGCATCGTCACAACCGATGAGAGATGAGAACTCTGCCAACGGGCCTACTGGCCACACTACTAGCCCCCATGCTAGGCGCAGGGTGGTCAATCTGCCCCCCGAAGCAGTACCTTATACAGCGATTATGGTGGGAGTGCCTGAGCTTACCGGTGATACAAGGGAGCCGCAGGACTCTTTACGTAACAAGGTAATAAGCTGGCTCAATATCAACAGGCCTCTCCCTCCGAACTTGAAAGGTGAGGTGCTGATGGTCAGGAGGATTCCATGGATTGGTTTTACCCCAAAGAACAGGGCGGGGGATTGTATTATTGTTAGTTTTAAAAGCCCACAGGTTGCCACCTATATTTGTAACTGGCTTGTTAGGCCTGATAAGTCCACCATTGAACTAGTGCCTCTCTCGCACTTCTATCCAAATGCTTGTAACACGGAGGTGGGGAGGGAGCAGGGGTGGACTAGAGTAGGCTTTGCCATAGATGGCTCACGTTACAGGCCCAAGCATTTTATACCTCCCGCTCCTGCCAATTTCATCCACCATAATAGATTTTCCTGCCTTGATCAGGTGGACTGACCACAAAAGGGGGACACTCCTCCGAGTCCTGGGAAGCCAGTTTGTGGGGTCTTAAGGAGAGGTGTGGCGCCGCGGCCAGGGCGACTGACGCTGGAATCTGGGGATCAGGGTTCGATCCCCGGCTCCGGCGGCAGGTTAGCCCAGCACCATGCGACTCTGGGCAATAGCTTGCTTAATCTTCCCGACGGCCCCCAGCGCCTAGAGACCCTAACGGGTGATTGTGCGCTATACAAATGTGGATTATTATTAAGCAGGGGGGGAGTGAGTGCTGTACCTGTAACTGATTATGAGCCACAGGATATTGCCAAAGAACGAAGGGGTACCCCGGAAGGCATTCCGGCTCAAGAAGGGCCATTATTTAGTACTCGGATTGGCTGCAGTTTGTAAGTACCGGAGGTGGCTGCATCACCTATCACTCCGGCTACTATTACTGGCCCGCAAGACTCTGACCCCCCCATAGCCATTGCTCCATTTTCCATTGGAGGGCCAGGATCATCACCACAAGGTCCAGGGTTGAGAATTCTCTCCTGGAATGTGGCAGGGATCGCAAATAAGGAAGGTACACCGGAGTGGGATCTCCTGTTAAGCGTTAGTGATATCCTCCTTTTTATTTATTATTTATTATTTAAAACATTTGTAGAGCGCAGCTGTCACCTGGCAGGTATCCTGGCGCTGAGGAAGCATACTCCTAGAGTTGAAAGCAGGGGAGTTGAAATGGGGGGTGGCAGTGGAGGGGGAGTTAGGGGAAGAGCCATGTTTTTATCCGTCTCCTGAAAGGTAGGAGCTGTGTGATTTGGCGTATATCGGCGGGAAGACTGTTCCAGAGCTTAGCGGCAGCCACTCTGAACGATCTTCCCCCGATTCTGGCCTTCTTAAATCTCGGTACTCTTACAAGACAGGCGGTCATGGATCGTAGAGTTCTAGTTGGGATATACCAGGAGAACATGTGTTGTAGGGGTCTTGGTCCTGATCCGTGTACTGCCTTGAAAACCAGGCAGAGGACTTTAAAAGCTATGCGTTGCTTCAGGGGGAGCCAGTGTAGCTCGGCTAACGCAGCAGTAGCCGAGGATCTCCTAGTCCATCCAAGGGCCAGTTTGGCTGCTGCCGACTGGACTCGTTGGAGTCTATCCAACAGTACCCTAGGAGATTCGAGCAGGAGGGCATTACAGTAGTCGATACGACTGAGAATAGTGCACCTGACTATCAAAGCTCGTGCCGGAGGTGGTAATAGTGGCAGAATTTTGCGTAATGATCGCATAAGGGCCGAGCAGGTAGCGACTGTTCTTGTTACCTGTGTTTCCATGCTGAGTTTGGTGTTTAGCATGACGCCCAGATTGCGGACACTGGCAACAGGTGGCGGATTATCCGGGTCTTCCGGGGGCCAGAACTCTACAGGCAGGAGGCGAGGTATTCGGCTCGCGGGACAGAACAGAACCTCGGTTTTGGAGGAATTAAATTGAAGGGAGTTGCGGTGTAACCAGCCTGCAGTATCTCTCAGGCAGTCGTGGAAGGCTTCTAAGGGGATGGAGTCTTCCCCCTCCCAAGAGAGAATGAGCTGGGTGTCGTCCGCGTAGTTTACTGTGGTTTTTCAGGAGACATGGGCGAGGGAACCACAAACTAGAACAGGGTTCGAAATTTTTGAAATCCCAGCAAAGTGGAGCGGGAGGGGGAGGCCATCGGGAGGACTGGCAATTTGGATAGCGAGTCACATTGGGTGCCAGGCGGAAAAGATGCACACGTTTTCGCAGGACATTCAGTGCGTGTCGCTTACATGGCCTGGCAAAACATCTTGGGCCATTGTTAACGTTTACTCGCGTCCAGTAGCCGCGCCAAACGAATCCCCTACCTTAAATGAGCTCTCCTCCTTCCTAGGCTAATTGTCAGGTGACCATAAGATAGTGCTGGGAGGGGACTTTAATTGTCACTTCGAACCCCTAGAAGGACTAAAGGAGGGTGCCCTCACTGCCGAGGATGATTATTGGGGGGTCCCACCCTCGTCTTCGCCCCACCCTAAAGCCTGGTCCCCACTAGCAGTGCAACTCATGTCCCTTACCTTGAACTTTGCACTGAGGGCATGTAATGGTCGTACCTCCTCCGATACCCCCTCAGTGTGTACTTTCAATAGAAAGGGCCATGAGTCGAGGTTGGATTACATAATGCTAGATATCACATTGTGGCCAAAAGTCCTTGACTTTAGGGTGTTACCAAGGTCGGATAGCGACCACAATGCTCTCTGGTTAGAGATCCAGCATCCTCTGTCCCTAGCAGGCTCGCCCACTAATCCCGGTGGAGAGGACCAGGGGGATATGCTCCTCACCACAAACAGGCGTCGGGTTAAATGGGCAAAGGTTCTGAGCACAGAGGATGCCATTAACCACTTGGATGCTAAGCATCAGCTGGCACTTCAATGTAATTTCCATTGAAGTCAATGGAAACTCCATGACGAGTTACCCTTGTCATTAGCACTGAAGGGGTTAATAAGCTTTACGGCCTGGCACTTCCTAGATTTAGGGAGGTGGATGCGCTTATAAATGAACCAAGATCCCTGGTCTATAACGAGAAATTAGCCAGCATTCACCAGGAATTAGTAAGGGCACTTGGAGAGGTGTTCCATCCGGTGGTACCAATTCGAAGGAAAAAGACTCGTGCCCCCACTTGGTACACCTCTTCCTGTAGGGCAATCAAATCTGAGCTAATTGCCACAATCAAGGAGGGGTCAAATAAGGGTAAGGTTCGAGACCTTAGAAGGGAGTATAAAGCAGCAATGGCCAATGCAAGGGCAGAGTGGGACTGGAATCACTGGCATGACTTGTCTGAAGCTCTAAAAGCCAGAGATTCTAGAAAATTCTGGGCCTTGGTCAATAATGGGACGGGGGAACTTAAAACAGCATTTGAACCTAACATCGCCCCCTCGCTGTGGGAGGCCCACTTTGGGGCACTTTATCAAGACACTCCTCTATGGCCAGATGGAGTGGTGGTAGTGCCCACAAGCACCTCGCACACGGCCCTGGAATTCTCTCTAGGGGAAGTGATGACTGCTCTGGAGCGCTTAGCGCTGGGGAAGGCGCCGGGGCTGGATAAGCTACCGGGGGATCTCTTTAGGCATCACCCAGACATCTGGGGTCCGTACCTCCTTATTCTCTTTAATGCCATCTTAGGAGGTATGCCGGTCCCCGGCTCTTGGCTGGGGGCAGAGATTGTACCGATTCATAAGAAGGGGTCTCCTCTGCTCCCAGCCAACTACAGGCCGATTAGCCTGATAGATGTACCCCAAAATCTTTTTGCGCGCCTCATTCTCAACCATTTGCTGGACTGGGTGGAGGACAACGACATTATGAGCCCCCTGCAGGCTGGCTTCAGGAAGAACACGTCGACCATGGACCAGATTTTCCGCCTCGTCCTCCTCTACTGGAAGACGGTGACGTTAGAGGGGGGAAGGCTGTACATGGTCTTCGTGGATCTGAGGTCAGCCTTTGACCTAGTCCCGCGTAGCAAATTGTGGGAGGTTTTGGAAAAGTTAGGAGTACCCCCTCAACTACTCAGCATCATAACCAGGCTGCATGAGAATAACTACGCTCAGGTGAGGTGTGGGAGGGATGGTAAGCTTTCGTCCAGGTTTCCAGTCCACCGAGGAGTCAGGCAGGGCTGTGTCCTGGCACCGACCCTGTTTTGTCTTTTTATTAATAGCGTTATATTACACCTAGATAACGTTAAGGACAATGACGCCCCACTTCTGGCAGGCAGGAGGGTTCCGGCAATCATGTTTGCTGATGATACCCTCCTGCTTTCCAAATCCCCCATGGGGATCCAGAGGATCGTGAACGGATTTGGTCTTTTCTGTCGCCAACACGGGTTGGAGGTGAACATAGAGAAGACCAAGTTCATGATTTTCAACCCTCCCAATAAAGCCAGACCCAACCCCACCTTGGGAACCGTTAGCCTCGAGAGGGTTTCTACCTTCATATATCTGGGGGTAACACTCCAGGAAAACCTTTCATGGGACTGCCAGATAGCCAGATCAAGGGTCAAATTATCCCAGCTATCGGGTGCTATTTTGAAGGTGGCAAATACTTCCACTTTCAAGCCATTAAGCCCGGCCCTTGAAACATATAGGACTCAAGCTAAGGCAGCAGCCATGTACGGTAGTGAGTTATGGGGGCACAAAGCAGGGAAAGATTTGGCAGGAGTAGAAAACAGTTTTTTAAGGCGCCTACTTGGTCTTCCGCAAGGTACGCCACTTTTGCCACTAAGACTAGACATGGGTCTTCCCTCCATTGCTGAAGAGCTTGTGTCAAAGCCAGTGAAGTTCTGGCACCGACTCTGGTCCACTGACGAATTACATCATTACAGACAGGACCTAATCCATGTCATGAGCCTGAATCGTAACAGCAAAATCCCCTGGCTTGCTTTCATAAAGACCTCTAATAAAAGAGAGAGGGACCCCAAAACCAAAGGGATAGGGTTCCACAAATGACGTTAGTCAGAAAGAAATTCCCTTTGGGCAGGTTCACAATAGTACATAAGTACTCACAGACATACAAATAAAAACCAAACAACCCACATATCACACGGAAGCAATGTAAACAGGTGAGACTTACAGTATATGTGAAAACACTCTAAAAATATTTCAAATTGTTAAAACAATTTATTAAAGATACATTACATCAAATAAAAACTAAAAATTGGGAAACACATGAGGACGGTACAATAATCAATAAAAACAACATTCAAGTAAAAAAGGAGTGTACAGGGAGAAAGGATAAAACTCAAACAGAAGACAATAATTTTGAATTTCTCCTTAATTTGTATTCCCAGATTTGCTCCTTAGGCGTCGACGCGTTTCGGCGGTGCATTCAATTTAATCCGCCTTCATCAGGACAGTATATAAATAATGTTTCCCAAATAATTTCTGAAATTTAAATAAGACCAGTCTTAGGCTTAATTAATAAACACAGAAGATCTACTCAACTTGCAGAAATATGAAAACACAATTTTTAAAAAACGTAATGTTTCAAACTCATTATGCTAACACACATATATACATTGCTTCCAGAACAAAGAACATACATCATGCTCATACAGGTATACTACATTTGTAGTCTGAAGATAGTAGTTCGTCATTTTTGGTAATAACCTCATGAATAAGGACATTGAACTCATATGTTCGTGCCTAAATTAGAATCCAGGAACATTTGATTTTCCATGAATACTGATAAACCGAATTTACCAAAGCTTTCTCCCTGTACACTCCTTTTTTACTTGAATGTTGTTTTTATTGATTATTGTACCGTCCTCATGTGTTTCCCAATTTTTAGTTTTTATTTGATGTAATGTATCTTTAATAAATTGTTTTAACAATTTGAAATATTTTTAGAGTGTTTTCACATATACTGTAAGTCTCACCTGTTTACATTGCTTCCGTGTGATATGTGGGTTGTTTGGTTTTTATTTGTATGTCTGTGAGTACTTATGTACTATTGTGAACCTGCCCAAAGGGAATTTCTTTCTGACTAACGTCAATTGCTTTCATAAAGAACCAACTGCTCAGTATGAACTTATCAGAACTGTGGGACGATCCTACTCGAGGTTGCCAAAGGATTTCACGCAAAGCCTTGACCCAACTGTATAAGGACAAGAGCCTGGCACTTATGGTTAATGCTCACAATAGAGGCACCCTTACTGCGCGTTTTATGGAATCCAAAAATTCTTATGTTTTTGAACCTTTTATGGATTTTATTTTTCCTGTACTGGCGAGGAAATTGTTTGTGCAATGGAGGTTTGGCACACTCCCTACTAAAACCTTCACTTGCAAATGGACCAAAGGGGGTGATAAGTTGTGTCCATGCTGCAACACCCATGAGGAAGATGACTTACATATCATGTTCGTATGTCCTGCATATTATAGACCCAGGAAATATTGGATAGCACCGCTTTGTAGAAACCTGGGGTTCAGGAAGTGCTTACAGGCATACAGAGTTATGAAAACTAGTACTCTGGGTCATGTTGTGTTTGCCATATCCAAATTTTTAATGGCAGCATGGATAATCAGGAAGAAAATAGCCCTTTTTAATATATGTATTGTATTTTATTGCATCTTTTATGGTCTATATGGCCGAAATAAAGAGTTTTTGGATTGGATTGGATTGGAAAGGTAAATACACATAGGAAAATATAGATTTACTATTCATAACTGCACACCTACATACCTTCAAAGTATATGTTATGTTAATATAATTTATAGCACAAATCACCTCAGGAGGGGTATCTCGGCACAACATCAAAAACACAGGAAGTATTGGGGTAGGTACAGAAATGTTGCGCTATGTAGAGAAAATCTGAACTTACTTAGCTTTTAATATATTTTTTCAATATTTTGTCCTCAATATTCTGCCCTACTGATATTGTGGGTTCGATATTTAGAGAGCACACCTGACATGCACATGATTATCACTCACAATCATTGATTGAGGTGGACTGTATCACAACTACTTTGTGTGAGGAAATATTTGACTTTGCGGAGGTTGTCATGTTGTCTTTTATGTCAGTTTCCCCATGTGTGAAAACCAAGTAAGTATTTGTTATTTTGGTCATCAACTAGTTGTGATCTTTGAATTTTTCTCCATCCCCAGATCAGGGTATATTTCTGAATGTCTAGGGCCCAATTCGCAAAGCCATTTATATAAGAATGAAATGTACTACTCCTGTAGTAGTGTGTCACATGCTCATAAATGGCAATACAGGCAACGCTACAACATACATTGAAGCACTGATTACTACTATCCGCTATGACCATAAACTACACTGCATTTGAGGAGTTCACATCAGACCTAGATCTCTTACCAAGGAGCATGTATTGGAGTAGCAAGGAGGAGTGTCCCCGAAATATGAATAACTCCACACCTATAACAGGGTAAGACGGTCATAAATCATTAAGGTGTCAGCGACATCTATTTAAATAGTATTACCAGGTTCAGGTCTACTCCAGCCCAAGCTTGAAATAAGTCAAACACCACACATGCTCCAGGAGCTTCAACAAAATCACACAGAAATCAATGGTGTAGAAATAACTATAAGCACAAAGTAAATAAGGAAAAAATAAATTACCTATGCTGCATGTGCACACCATAGATTGTCAATTGTAAAATAGTGTACTTTTGGTTTAAAGGGAAAAAAGGCCTCAAAGTGAGAAACAATGTTGTTGTTGCGAAGTTGGCAGTTCACACTGGGCATGCAACCAGAAAATAGTGTGTAGCAAGATAAGTGACATTGCAAGTCAGAAAAGACATCTTAAATTGCAATGTGAAATGTGCTCCTTTTGACCCATACAGAAGACCATGTTAAAAAGGGTGTGTAAATAATATCTCTTTCTCTTTTGTGAATTAGTATGAACTGTATGAATAGTTTGTATTTGCAATTGCAGTCACAAATCATTGGTCATATACCGGCCTCTCAAATTGGGTGCTATCCATTTGCAAAAATTAATTCTGGAGGTGATAATACACTCTCTGACCGGGAGTTGTGGCCATCGTCAGCAAGAGACTATGGTCCGTGCAATGGCTCATGCTCCTCCATGTTATTCCCTGAATCTTTACTTTTATTTTTCAAAGTGGTGTCGCCAACGAGTCGATCGGGAGCTACTAGTAGCTCGCAGACACCTTCAGGGTAGCTCACAGGCTGGAGTTTATTTTTAAATATGCACATGGTCATATTTTCCTTTTAACGTTAAGGAAACACTATCTTTATTTTACATCATTATCATCAGGCTGCAGATAGCAGAACCTGGTAAGGAATAGCACAGCCAGGTTTATGACCAGGCTGGAGCTGGGGCACAGAGGTGAACACCTGAAGCAGTGAAGTATTTAACTCAAATAAAATTTCTTGTCAACACAATATTGAAGCTGTGAACAAATTGATATTTCTGAATGCCTGGAAATGGGATAAAATGTAAATGAAAAGTTAACTCATTATTTTAATTTTCTCCCATTTCAAAGTGTTGCACTTACAAACCGCAGGCCTCTTGCTTCCAGTGGCCAGTAGACACTGTGCAATAAGTATACCAGAAAAATACAGCCATTTTGTCAATGAGAACATTTTAAAGTGACAAAAAATGTTACATATTATGAACATGTATGCAGAAAAATGTTCTGCACTTTTAATTTCTTCCATTTAAAAAAAATGATTGCATGTTTGTGTTATATATGTAACGGTATGAAGTTGTTGGTTCACACACTCCATTTATCAAATGGTCTGTGAAAATTGAATTGAAAAGTAAATCACTTTTAGACGTGCAACATCTCTTTCTGATCAAAAAGCGTAAATGAAAATAAAGGAACCACCCAACAAAAATTGCTAGCGTAAGGTTTGCTGTGTAGTAGTTCAAGCATAAATATTTTCAAATCTCCAACTCAGGCTCAGTTAAAAAATGTTTAACAGCCGCCAAACCTAAATTGTGTGGCACTGAGGTGTAGAGTGACTAGACATCTCTTGTACTCAACAAAATATTCTTGTCGCCTTCAAGATCAAAGGTTCCAATTTTCAATATGTAATCTGTGGTATCCTTAATGTAGGTTGCCATTTGTTGTACAGTGGTTGCAAGTAACGGTCTAGGTATTTGCCAATTGGTTCATGAATTGATCCACGTGTGGACACAATGGGTCTGTGAGGACGTTTAGTCAGATTTTTGTATATTTTTGGTAACATGTAAATGCTTGGGCTTCTTGGATAGTCTTGTATAAGATATATTCTGTTTTCCTCATTGATGGTCCCTTTAATAATGGCTGCATCTAAGATGATTTTCAGAGTTTTGACAAATTCACCAGTAGGATTGTTGTCAAGTTTCATGTAAGTCAAAGAATCAAACACATGTTTGTTGACATTTTGTTGGCAAAGTGATGATTCCATAATCACCAATGTTCCTAAGGAGGGTATCAGCTTTACTGCATGTAATTTCCATTATTGCCAATTTTTTCAAAATGTCCACGTTCTTTAGCAGTGAGATTCGAATGTTTTGTCCTCTTCCCTTTATACAAATTCTGAATTCAAATTGGGAATTGACCAGTGCCTCAATATTTGATTAGCATTGGATTTCTCCATCTTCGGCTATTTTGCTGTGCAACCAGGTGACATTAGCCCTGGGGTTATGCTTTTCCCTCATATATATGTAACGGTGCAACATATGGCAGAAGGTATGACCTGTGCTGCAATTACTTAAAACAGAGGCTCTCAGTCACCCATACAAATATATCCCATTTATACACGTTTATGTTCATACACCCGCAAAGACCACGCTCTGACAAAAATGGCAGCACTGTCATAGTGCCCCTAAGGAAACTATTTTGTTCAAATCATAGTTTCTGGCTCTACAAACATTAGGCTTTCAGCCAAAGACGCTGGTAATGGAGGTGCCTGGTAACAATGCGTGAGTTGTTTAGCCTTCAATAGCTCACGATGATTTTCACTGATCAGAAGTAGCTCTACCTACAGATACATTTGGAGACCTCTGCAACCACTACCCCTTTAAAGAATGGAGTCCTTTTAAAGAAAAAAAAGTAATAATTTGAGGGGAGAAAATGAAGGAATGGACGCCTGCTGTCCTTCTCAAGTCTACATCTCGGCATACACAGGTGATCGGAAAATAACTCCTGCCTCTTTAATATTAATTACATAGGAGATTTTGTGACCTTCCTCATATCTGTAATTTGCGATGCAATAATTGCAACACAAAATGAAGTTAAGGTCACAGACCAGTTTGTATTGTCTTTGACTCAGGAATTGTGCATATTAAGCCCCTTAATATTTTAATACAAATAACATCTCATGTGACACTGATCACATGGTTTTTCCTTATAAACACATAAGTTCACCTACAAAGTCCTATACAACAGCGCCAACTGCATATAAAAGCAAACAATGGCTAATCATCCTCCCAAAATAATAGTGCACCTTCAGAGTCATTGCCAAAAACCTGAGCCAATGCCACTGATATCAAGCGAAACAACCTGTTTGCTCATTGTATTATGTGTTAAGAAATGCATCTAAAGAGCATACCTTAGAAATGTACTTTTCCAAATACCCTTTGACAATGGGCATTCTTTTAGGAATTACCGTATGGTTCCAATAGGAGGCCCTTGCATGATATCAGGATTATAGAAGTTCCCTTACCTCCCAAACCCTTTTTTACCATTTTTTTTAAATTTACGCTGCTATGCCTCATATATCAACTTAATGGAGGTTGAGTTCTATATCAACTGCAATTAGACAAATGTTATGCAACAGAAGCACAGAATCAACCATTCCTGATTAATCCTTCGACCTGAGACCAATACATCTTAACCCTTCTGTTGATGTTTTGTTTTCAGCATTTTAAATAACTAAGGAAAGATCAGAGTGTCCTCCAATATTGTCCTGAAATGTGTAGGGTGGCACACACCCAGCTGGCCCGGAATGCATACCTGGTAATAAAGGAAATGCACACTGTAGTGAAAGTCACCACCCACAAAGACAGGAAGTGCAGGGCCCCATTCATGGAATATGACATCTTGGGAACGTCCTCCCAACTACACATCAAGCACCCTGTCTCAGCCCACTGCAAAAAATGAGGGTGCTAGAGAAGGCCAGGCCAGAACTCCTTGACCAACTGAAAGCAAATCAACAACAGACCAGTGATGATAATGGCTATTTCCTGATCCAGATGCTGTTGATGTCAAGTATTGTTGTGTAATTTTTGTAAAGTTAGTTTTGTCATGAGTCTGTTGTCCTTAGGCCAAGGGCAATGCATTATGTAGAGTAATTCTCGATTAGGGGTAAAATATCATGTGATGCCAAATTTAAAAATTGGTTGCAACTTCGTGTAACAAACAACTCCACATATATTAGCACTATGGAGACTGGTTATGGCACAGAATGTCTTACAGAAAAGGTACCTTCTGGCAAAATGCTGTGCAAGTTGCACATGTTAAGTTTGAAAAAAAAACATTTGAGAGATTGCTGAAACACATGATATCACAGGGCCTATGTGGGCTTTCTTGTACTCAGTGATAATTTTATGTAACTTTCAGTGCTGTTTTTTGAGTGTTTTTCAAACTTTTTAAATCAGTGCTTTATCAATGGTTAATCAGCTGCCTTACCCCCTGAATAGTCAGACTGTGTTTGGCAAGAATTTACAAAAGATTTTGCTTTTCTGTAATGATTGTTGTAACTCAAACATTTAATTTAAAGATGAGACATTGGAGGGAATGTAGAGTCGTCCTACTGACAGTATGTGTGCTAAGCACGGAAGTATTTCTATTGCACTCTTACTCCATCTCTCACATGCCCTCTCTCACACTTCATTAACTCTTACACTCAGTTTTCTGTCACTGTGTCTAGTTTATAGGGTTGGTGATGGATTAAGAAAGCAAAAAAATGTATTAAAATATTTTTAATGACACAAATTTATGGACACAGCAAGGAGCAATTCAACTATTCCACATTGAATATTATGGTATGTACGGCTGCAAAACCCAGCTAAAAACATAGTACATTATGGAACTTTGAAATGTTTGACTTACACCAGATGAAGGGGTTGTTTACGATGGGGTTCTGAAAGGCTCTGAATTGGATTTGGGGTTTCCTAATCCAATTCGGAACCCGGCTTTCTGAATGATTTGAAAAACTTCCTGAACAACCAATTATGATGTTCGGGAAGCATTCGGACTTTCCGATTCGGTTCTGAATCCGAACCGGACGGCATTCGAAAAGCCAGAGTCGTTCCGAGTCGAATTGTGTGTGTCTACTGGCTGTGTTTTCGAATGACTCAGAAGCTTTCCGAAGAACTGATTACGATGTCAGATGCAAACAGCCTTTTTTAATTGGTTGTTCCGACTCAGATCAGCTGTCGGAATCTGATTTTGGGGGCCGATAGCAGGCCCCCCTTCACCCGGGGCCTTCCGAATTGGTCCAGTGGGGTTACCCATTGGTCCCCTCTTTCCAATAATGCATGGTGTGGCAGGCACCAAGGAATTCCTGCCACAGGGTGCACATTTTTCCCCAGCCACCCCTTTCTTCAATGGAAGCCGGTGTATTCGGTCGAAACACAGGCCCCCATTGAAGTCAATGGGAGTCCGACCGGATGGTATCCGGAACCATTGTAATTGGTCTGTCGGACTCTCTGAATCCGATTAATTGGGAAACCATTCCCAGACCGATTTGGTCGGAACGCTTTCTAAACGGTATCGTAATCGAATGGTAATTTGTAGTTCTGCATCCTAAAACATCTGAAATATGATGCTTTCACCATGCATGTTGTTGTGTTGCTTCTCACTTTGCCTGCCTACTTGAAAGTGGTTCTCTGTTTTTGCGTGGACATTCATAGCTGTCAAGTGCCCACATGTAAAGTGCCTTATTTAAAATCATTCTTAACTTTCTAAACAGCCTCTCATTGTATTCTGGGTTGTGACTTCTGCTGTTAACATTTAAACATAAGACAACACACTATGTCAAAGCACATTGGGTCCCACAGCGACAGGAACCAGCCAAAAACAAATTGGTTAGGATGCTATACTACATGGGAAGGTGTAGGCACTTGGTAAAATGGCTATATGTTGGGATCCGAGCTCATACGGGAATAGCCCTCAAACACATGGTCGGAAGATATAGAGTCGGTCCTAGACGATAAAGAATGGGCAAAAATCATAGAACACCCTAGAAAAATCACAAGAAATGCAAAATTCAAATGTATTCAAACCATGGTATTGCATAGGGCCTACCTTGCCCCTCGTCGGTTGGACAAAATGTTTCCGCAAACATAACACCATTGTCCCAGATGTTACGAAGAGGAAGCTGATTTGGCTCACATGGTGTGGTCCTGTCCACACTTGGGGAGATTTTGGGACTCTGTCAGACGACACGTAACTGCTGCCACACAAAGGGATGTAACTAATACCATGGAGGAATGTATCTTGGCCCTCCATAAGTCCCCCTCTAAACACAAAGTACAATATAGGTTTATAAACCTGTCATTACTTGTCGCAGTACGTGCCATCACTAAGCGGTGGAAGTCCAAGAAACCACCCCCACACACATATGGCAAAGTGAAATGGTATCGTGGGGCAGCGCAGAAAGTACGGCCCTGCAGCGAGAGGAGGCCAAGGGATTATGGAAAACCCTGATAGCATTGAAGTGGGATGTAATGTTAGAAACTCTTAAATCGCAGGAAGTGGATGTTATGGAATCTCACAATAGCTCTCATTGATGACTGTGAATCCCAGAACCGGGCGAAATACTTACAATGACAAGTCTACGATTCACTGGTTAGCAATAGATAGCATTGTATCTCATACCAGAACTGTTATTGATTTGATAGGGATGATGCCTGCCAGAATCTGTGGATCAAGATTCCCTAAGAGAATACTGCAAAGAGATGAAGGACTGGAGAGAGGGGGAGGGATAACAAGTTGGGGAAGTTGGGTCTTGACTTTTACTGACAACTTATTAAGATGCACAGCGGACTTTTTTACTGCTATGCTACATGATGTTGCACTGTTGCAGTATGTACCATTTCTATTGTTTAGAGTAACGTGCTAGTGGTATAATGTATGTTGGAAAAACTGCTAATAAAACTTTGTTAAAAACATTTAGACATTAGACCTGACACCCTTAGGCTGTTCTTCACCCAAACATTTTTCCTTCACCTTAATATTTTTCTGAAATAGTTTTTACTGGCATTAGGACTCTGGGCACTTTACTACTCCTAACCAGTGCTCAAGTGCTTGTGCTCACTTCTTAAAATGTGGTAAAATTGGCCTACAACAGATAACCTATTTCATTCACTTATAAGTATCTGTTAAAGGTATATACCACATAACCAGGGCCTGTAAATTAAATGCTACTAGTGGGCCTGCAGTACTTATTGTGCTTCCAACTCAAGTAGCCCCTTAAAACATGTCCCAGGTCTGCCACTGTAGCCTGAATGCAGTTTTAAACAGCTAAATTGACTTTGTAAAATAAACCCCTTGCCAAGTCTTAAAATCCTGTTTTATTACACTTACATTACCCCTAAGGTAGGCCCTGGTTAGCCCAAAGGGCAGGGTGCATTTTAATTAAAAGGTTGGGCATTTACTTTTAAGTTTTACATGTCCCGTTTGTGAAAAATCCTAAATTTGTTTTTCACTACTGTGAGGCCTACCTCTCCCATAGGCTAACATTGTGTTTCTTGATTACATTTCATAAGTGGTAACTGTTCATTGGGAACAGGTGAAGATGTCATGTTTGGTGTCTCAGAAATTGTAATTTAAAATCCTCTTTATTGGTAAACTCAGGTTCTAAGTTACACTTTTTAAAATGTCACTTTTGGGAAGTTGTTCATTTTTTGCCCTAGCTTTTGGTGCCTGCAGCCTGCAGCCTGTTCCTGGGTCACATGACTGGGTGTAGTTGGCAGTTGGACTTTGGTTATTCCTCCCAGACAGCCGCACAATAGAGGGATTAGGTGTGCCTCGATGGGCCATCACTTGCAGGATGGAGGGCGGAGCAACAGTTGCAAATCAATGGGCTGTGCCCTGCCTTCACACAAATGACTTGTCACTACTTGTAACAACTGCATTGATAACGCCGCTATCCTGGAGCCAGGGCAGGGCAGGGCAGGCAGTAAACATCAGTCACTTCAAAGGGGATTCTCTAGGAAATTCTCCTACTTCAAAGAAGGCACCAGGTTTAAAATAGGACCCAAATACCCACTTTTCAGTTCACTTTCTGGACCTGAGAGGGACTCTCAGAGGACTGCCTGTTACTGTGTCCTGATGTGTACTTCCAAAGACTGCTTTGCTGTTCCTAGAAGGACTGCTTTGTTGCCAGAAACTTGCCTTGAACCCTTGGAGATCTATCCTGCTGCTTTAGCCCTGTTCCACTTCTGAAACCTAGGACTACCAGAGAGACTCCAAGGGCTAGTTTTCTGTCTTCCTGATCAGAGCCTCAGGGACAGAAAAGGCTCCAACCATCTTGAACCCGCACCCGGATTTAACCTGAATGAAACCTAACCCCGCCAAGTGGAGCCCCTCCAGTCTTGGACCTTTTTGGTGGTGTTAAAGGTGGCCAGATAGCCAAAATCTGAAAGCATGCTAATTTGTGGCTAAAAGGACCTGGACCAACCCACTCATCTCTCCGCCAAGGTGCAACGTTGGTCGCCCTTAATGAGCGACAGATGCTGCTATACTCTTCTGTGCAGCAGCAAATGCTGTTTAGTGCTCCATCCCAAAAGGGGTATCTGGCCTCATGGAGTTCTCATGAGCTACAGCCTTTGGCTGGAGTTTTTCGACTTCTAACAAAGGGACTAAATCTGAATGTGCAAATCTTCACTCAATTTCATCCAGTGGCTCCCTGATAATGATGCCTCCTCCTCGCACACCATCTGCAGCCTTGTCCCTCTGAGCATCTACCTTCGTAGAACATTTTCCTTGAAATTTCTTCTAAGTCTGAAGGTAAGTGCTGACCATGCCCAATCCACTCTTTTTACACAACTCTCGCTCATCACGGTTGGCCACATTTTTCAACTTTGACCTGGTCTCGCGCAACTAGATGTCCGCAGTTGACACTTTGATCTTTTAGATGCTTGATTTTACCTTACATTTAAAAAATTCATAACTCTGGTTCTACTGGTTGGGTTTTTGTCATTTTGGTGTCAAATAATGTATTCAAATGTTTTCACTTTATTGCTGTCTGTATGCTGCATATATACTTCACACATTGCCTCTAAGTTAAGCCTGACTGCTTTGTGCCAAGCTGCCAGTGGGTTAAACACAGGTTAACTGAGTGACAATGTCACTCTGAGAGGGATTGTGGCTGTTGCTTGAGCAGGTTTCACACCCCACTCAACCAACAACCCAATTTCTCACCGTCATCTGTACATATAACACAAACAGGCACACCATAAACTTCTGTTCCATCATGAGGACCTCTGAGCTAGATGCACTTTGATGAAGGTTTGTGATTAAGGCATGGCTTCAGTAAAAAGAAGCATCTCATTAGTTTGCAAGAAATAAAGTAAGTTTATCTGTTTTAGATATATTGTCAATGACGTTTCGATCCACAATTGGATGCAAGGTCTCAATAGGAATGACAATAATGGTGCTTCCTGCATGAAACAAAGAGTAAACAATGAGGGGGGCAGGAGCTATCCTGTGTGAATTACTGCGGAAGTGAGCCTGGTTACCTTAAATAAAATAGGCAAGGCATGCAATGTGAGCATGTGCCCCAAAGCAGGAAATATTTACCTAACTCGCTTGTTAGAGTGAACAAAAGCTAGTAGATAACAGAAGCATCATCAGCCACTGCACGCTCTAGAAGTTCTTAAAGCATGCCAGTGAGCATGCCATCCATGGCGGAATATCCAAATCGCTAGTTCAAGCGAATCGAAAAGTAAAAGAAAATTGCAAAGAAGGATCATTGCCTCCGCTATGGTGAAGTTAATAACACTAACAATGAGTGGGTCCCCGGGTAGCTAAAATTACTTGTGAATGAGAGAAGCGTCAGCACTGCTGTACTCTCTGGATTCCTTGGATATTACAGGGCTCGAACCATCAAGCGGAGGAGGAGAGATATATGTGTGGAGGGCTGTGTTAACAAGGACCTCTCCTCTGAGCCAAATAGAGGGCCAGAGCACTGCAGCAAGCATGTACTTGATCAGGGCTCCAGGGGCTGGGGAAGTGAGGTGCTTTTGCCTCAGCTAGGTGGAATATATATCCGCGCCAAAAGGGATCGTCTAAATACATTGGGGGATCCACAGGGAATGGATAGATTGCTGAAGCGATACAGAAGTGGGTGTGGGACCACCATTCAATCAAGATAGACATGATAAGAAAAGAGTTAAGAAAAGCAGGGTTGATGTGCCATTATGATAATGCTAGCTAAAAAGGGGGTGTATATACCATTGGGCCAACATCAAAGTTGGTATGTGCGTGGTAATAATTTAACAATAAAACAAACAGCAGTTAATATTACACAAGGCACAAATCCTAAAGGGATCAGCATCATCCCAAAAATCGTAAGTTATTATCTACAATTGTGGATCCCTAGAAGAAAGAAGAATGGCACAATAGCATAAGGGGAATGGAAGCCTCAGGACATTAGACATCTGCAGGGGTCAGTAGTCTTAATGGATGACGTCCAGTTACTGGTTGTGAGAAATATAACCTCTCCACCTTTCCATAGAATTCAGCCCTGCTGTGGTGGAATTGCATGTGCTAATCCATTTACAATCAAGCCTTTGCAGGATTAGAGAAAGGTCACCACTGCGAGAACGGATCTTTGCAATTTAAAGCACTTGCCACTGGATGTCATCTGCAGTATCTTGTTTCACCATCTAGTGTGGTACCAAAGGCTCTGTGTTGATCCCACAGTGTATCCTGCTCCTGTGTCGTCCAATGCAGACCTTGATTGGTTGCATAGTTTGGCCAATGTTGGTTTTCTTGCAGGGGCACCATCTGCAATAAATGACATGGTTGAGTTGCAATTTAAAAAATCCTTTAAGGTAAGATCAATCAGTTCATGTACAAACTTTTTGATGTTTGTGGTGTACTTACATACCACATAGTTACCACATTTGTAGTGCCCGTTGATGCGGGAGCTCTTCCATGCATTGTTAATGGTGTTTGTTCTAGTAGTTGGGGCCAGCCAAGCGTATTAAATGATCCCTAATAGTTTTTCTTCATTTGGAAGAGAACATCAGTGTGTTCATGGGGTCAATGCTCTGGATAATATACCAGTGCTTTCTAATACAAGTTTTCACTTTATGCGAACGGGGTGAAAAGGTAGTGACACGTCAGTTTGTTGCACTCAGGTTTCTCATTGGGGGTCAAGAGATCATCTTGGTGGCTGGACAAAGCTTTTTTGATACGCAGGATCCCATGGGTTGGCAGGTTGCTATTGTAGCTATAATCCTCACATGAGACTTTACTGTCTACCCTAGGTGTGACATATATGTATTAAAAAGGAAGCTTTAGGCATGGGAAAAGTTTTATTTTGCCAGGTCAAAATGGCAGTGGTAGACCTGAGACATGTTTAAAAGTGCTAGTTTAGTAGCTGGTATTATGAGTTCTGCAGGCCCACTAGTAGCATTAAATTACAGGGAATGGTTACCTGTAGTACCCTAAATTAGGGACTTACAGCTACCATAAATGTGTTATTCAGATGTAAGACCATTTTACCATGTTTTGGGAGATGGCACAAGCACCTTAGCACTGGTTAGCAGTGGTAATGTGCACAGAGTACTAAAGCCAACAAAAGAAATAGAACAAAACAGAAGGGGTGAAGCAAACATTTGGGGGAATACCATACGAAGGACGCAGGTCTAACACTAGGAAAATAAGATTTAAAATAAAGGGCCTAATGTAAGAATTACTTTTTTAGTTCTTCAACACGGTGATTCACAAGACTACAGGCTTTAAAACTGCAAAAGTACAAGTCGTATTGTAATAAAAATATTTTATAAGCCAGAAAAGTCTTTTTGACTGACAAAGCCTCCTTTCCGACTCATTTGAAATGCAAAGAAGAGGGCTATCAAAGGGACTTAGCCCTCCTTACTGCAAATATAATAATATGTACAAAAGCTTTCTGATCACAATTGTGATAGCTAACTATTGATAGGCTACAACACCCTGAATGGCTTAGTAACAAGGGGGCCGAGTCACAGAACTAATCTGAGGCAAATCCTAAACTTACTACTTTTGGTATTCACAGAAGGCACTTACTACTTTTGGTATTCACAGAATGCACTTACTACTTTTGGTTAATCTTACTACTTACAGCGCCAGACGTGCGGGAAAAGAGGGGTCCGAGCTCCAGGCCCCCCTCCGGCACTGTGCATAGGCCCAAGGACTGGCAGCTCCTGACTGGGTATAGAGCATGGGGGACCCCTTCCATGTACTTTGCAGCTCCCCCCTCAACTTTTGTCAAGCCACTGGTTCTATTGAATGCTTTGAGTTACTTAGATGCATTGATGTTGTTGTCTTCAGCTCAATTACTACAGTCTCTAGTGCGGAAAAGCTCATCAAGGTGCACTACACTGTCTTCAAAGAGGGAAGGCGTTTAGGCCCAGAGATAAGGAAATTAGACCTTTGTGTTGATTAAAAAGTTAGCCTTGATATGCTTGAATATAAAAAAGCTGTAAGAGGTCAGCAAGAGAGGATTGTAAATGATCTGAAGCTTTATTTAACATGAACTGTACACACGTGCATGCTCTAAAATAGGACTCTTAATATATACAGCATTTATAGATTGCGTGAAGACGTTTCTCTTCTAATACTGTGAAATGCCTTGGGCAGTCATCTATAGTTGACATGAGTGAGGTCCTGTTTCAGTCCTATAACCTGGAGGTAGACACCAAACGTGCCATCATTGCATTGACTCTATACTTCTGTCCCTGTCATGGGTTTCTTACATAGAGCAGTGATGGCAGTGTACCGTGATTTGTGAATCCATAGTTGTTACCAGACATTTTACCTTTGTCAGTACAATTGAGGCCTACTGGCCCACTCATGTAAAGTCCCATTTCTGTGTGCTAACCCAGACCCTAGACCTAACATCAAATGTGTATGTTGTGCGTGTTTGTGTATGTGAACTTCGTGGTACATACATTGTATGCATGACTGAGCCAGGGTGATGGAGGCCTATGGGATACAATTCGAATACCTCTAGCCTGGCTTTGTGCTCAAGGTGGAGGTGAGATTGCTTTCCCAGACAGTCTAAGGCTATTGCAGACTTTCCTGAAGCTGTAGGGTGGAAGCCTTGAGACTGGAGAGGGGCTAGCAGAGAAAAAGCTCTCAGTAATTCATTTACTCCTTTTGTGAGATTAGTATTCCTGCCGCACTGTCTTTTTGGTAGATAGTGGGCATGAATATTGGCACTGCAGTCTCTATTCTTCAAGGTGAAAGGGACCCTTTAGGTGAGGTAAAACTTTTGTCTTTCCCCTGGTCTCTCTTCAGCGTGGCTAATGAAAGCCAGGTGCAGAACGCTCACACCTCTTTGTGCCTCTGTTGTGGGTTTTCCAGGCTGGAAAGGGACTTGCTGTGAGGAGCATCACTGTGCAGAAAGGCTGAACCTGGAGTGCAGATAAAAAAAATGACACTTGAACAAGAACCACCCAAACCATCTGAAATTTCAGACAGTGGATCCACATCTCCTGGCTCTTTTGACTGCATAAAAGTGAGACCCACTGAACATCTTGTTGGTCCACTTTGAAGTTTTCTATGACCAAGCGGCAAGCGGCAGACTTTTCTGTTCATGTCTCTGGTGGGAAGCATAGAACCACACCTGCTCTGTGCTGCTGCGATAGTTATTGTAACTATGGATCCCCTGTGCCACTGGGTCACCTAAGAACTATGATCACAGGAGATACTGTGTCACTAAGACACAAAAGGCTGTTGTATCTGCCCAGGGAAACTACACCTCCTACAGAGACTGAAGCTTGACTGAGGGCCCTTGGGCCCAAAGTGACGGCGACCTGGCCTGAGGCACTTTTTTCAGAGGAGTCTAACACCCTAAAACTGGACCTGTTCAAAGCCTTGCACCCAGAAACTGACTGGAGTGTGGCAGTAACGAGATCCGGCAACAAAGTGCCACTGCGACTTCAGTTCATAGTTTTGCCAACTCCGAGAGCTGTCCATCATCTGCTACACTGATGCTCTTCAGCCACAACCTTGCTGTAATTGTAAGTGGACTCCTCAGAACCATGGCATGCACGCCTTCCTAGATGTGAGAAAGGTGCTGTGTGCTGCTGCTAACAGGCTGTCCCCCAACAGCCAAATGCCTTCAGGTCTTAATGTAGTGAAGATAAAAGCTGAACGAATTGTGAAATACAGAGCACATTGATAAATCACAAGTGAGTAATCTGATTCTGAGCCTGAATGCACACTACTGTAACTATTCCTTCAAAGAGGGGAGCCACCTTCACCAGAAGGAGAAGGAACCCAAGGGGAGGAATAGGATAGCCGATTGAGGAGCAACTAGTCCCAGCGCCTAGTTCACTTAATTGAATCTGATAGTTAGTGCACATGTAGGATTTAGTTATGATGTGT
Source organism: Lissotriton helveticus (assembly GCF_964261635.1). NCBI lineage: Eukaryota > Metazoa > Chordata > Amphibia > Caudata > Salamandridae > Lissotriton > Lissotriton helveticus. The sequence continues at coordinate 83,008,366 of NC_136060.1, read as the reverse complement.
CATAAAGTGTTTTTCTTTTTTAAAGTGTGATTCTTGAGTTCTGATCTTGAGCACCACCAACACTACCTGCCTGAAAAGCCTGTGACTGCTTGCCATTCCCACCACAGCGAGTCAAGTGCTAAAGGGGTTGTCTTGGCCCAGTTTGCAGAGCCATAGTAGGATACACCTTGGGACATCAGAGGCAAATGAACCCAACTGCCACCGTTGCGGCCCAGTAGCTCCAGCTTGCCGTGCAGCACCCCGAATGGGGTATGATAGTAGGCAAAACCGCATGATCTGCTTGTGCCTGAATTCTTAACCACCCGTCAAGTTTGCAAGGTCTTGCAAACAAGTTAAAACCTCGGTCTGTATTATTTATGAGGCACACTGCTCATTTTTAAACAGATGCACCACTGCGCAGTGAATGAACAGTGTGTTGGATTACAATGAATGTGCTGCCTTGAGGGCAGCCATGAACTCGAGGATACCCTAGGGGGCAGCAGATTGAGTGAAATACGGAGCAGCTGCTTCAATCAGCTGCGCCATGTTTCACTGTGCAGGTGGCTACTGCCTACGCCTTAGAGAAGGTATAGGGATCCTCTCACAGATAGGAGCTGTGAGTTACTGCACACAGGGCCGGCTTTAGGGCAGTGTGACTGGTGCAGCAGCACTGGGCGCTGTTACCTCAGGGGGGCAGTTTGATTAGCAATATCTTATGATAGGAGAGATGAGGGGCACTTTTGCAGGCGGTTGTGAGAGAATCTGAGGAGGCGGTCATGGGACGTGGGGGCGCCAAAAGTGACTTTCGCATCGGGCGCCACTAGCGCTAAAGCCGGCCCTGACTGTACCCGCTTGCGTGGGGATGTCTGGGAGGTCCCTGGGAACCCCTTTGTCCCCTACAGCAGTGGTTCCCAAACTGTGCGCCGTGGCACCCCGGTGTGCCGTAATGAGGTGCCAGGGACGCCGCGCACACTTGGGTGACCAACCATCCTTAAATTTCACGGAGCGTCCGGACACCTTTTGTCTGTCATTTTGGCCATCACAGGGAACAGCGCTGCTCCCCTGTGAGAGGCCTCATCCCCGCTGCTGGAGCCGCCTCGCACTCCTTCTGGACCACAACAGCAGCCCCTCCCGCCCATTTTCATTCTGTTTGCCGCTAATTGCCACATACAGAATGTCAATGGGGCAGTCTGGGGGTGTTAAAGATTGTGGCGGGCTCCTCCTGCCTCAGGGTACAGAAGGGCATCCTGTTTGATAAAAAGTAAACCGCCCATGCTGCAATTTGAGAGAACACTTCATTTAAAGAAGCCTGTGAAACAAGTTAAAAAGAACGGGTTATCGTTCTTTCTCTGTCTCCTCATTTTAGAACTGAGGTATTTTCAATATTATATCCAACAAAGCCATGGTTGCTGCTTTTTTATTTTAAGGAACTAGCAACCATTGACAAAGCCAATAGTCCTGGCTTGTTGTTGGTGTAATGATACTTGCTGTATTATATATCTGGATGCAAGGACAGAAATAACATAATACCAGTCGGGCTGCACACTATGCTAAGAGCAGATTTTTAGCCTAGGTGTTTTAAACTGTGCTCTTAATTACATCCATTGAAGAGACCCCCCAGTTTTTTTACACCACTTAAAGCCCTGGAAACAACACCATGTCACAGTCATCTCACGTCCTGGCGCTGTGCATCATGTGTGACTCATGACTTCTACGTTTTCAGTCTGCCTATGTGCAGGGGCATAGTGAACTCTCCACCACCCCACCCCTTGATCAAGTTCGTTCTTGATAGGACTCTTCTGCCTGCAACTCTGCAGACAAAGGCTCAGCTCATAATGTGAAAAGGTGGGTGAGTAAATAAGTGCATGAATGTCTGAATGGCTGGATGGATTACTGAAAGGATGAATGCATGAATGAAAGGGGGACTGGATAGATAATGAAAGGATGGATGAGTGAATGAGTGGAAGTATGGATGAGAGAAAAGGTAAATAGATGGATGTATGGGTGGAAGGGTAGATGGATGGTTAAAAGGGTGGATAGGTGTGTGAAAGGATGGATAGGTGTGTGAAAGGATGGATGGATGAGTGAAAGGGCAGCTAATGGGCGAGTGAATTGGTGGATGGGTGTGTGAAAGGATGGATGGATGAATGAAAGGGTAGATGATGTGCAAGTGAATGGGTGGATAGATGAATTGATAAGTGAAATGGTGAATGGATGGATGAGTGAAAGGGTGGATGTAAGGATTGATGAGTGAATGAAAGGGGATAGATGGACAAAAGGATGGATAGATGAGTGAAGTGAAAGGGTGGATGGAAGAGAACAGATGGCTGGATGGGTGAAAGCATCGATGAGTAATAGGGTCAATGGATGGATTCATGAATGGACGAGTAGATGGGTGGGTAGATGGATGGATAAGTGAAAGGGGATGAGAGAGAAAGGGAGGATGAATGACTGAAATGGTGAATGGGTGGAAGGATAAATGACTGGGCGGATGGATGAGTAAGTGAATGGGTGGATGGATGAGTAAGTGAATGGGCAGATGGATGAGTAAGTGAATGGGTAGATGGATGAGTATGTGAATGGGTGGATGGTGGAAGAGTGGATGGATGGATGACTGTACAGATGGATAGGGTGAAAGGGTGGGTAGATGAATAATGGATGGATGAGTGAAAGGGTGGATGGAGGGATGGATGAGTGAAATGATGGACGGAAGGATATATGGTGGATTGGTTTACAAATGGTTAAATATGTTTGTATATAGATGGGCACACAGATGGAAGGGTAGAATGAATGGTGAAAGACTGAATGATGGATGAAAGAATGATTACACCTTGTAGCACCTATTATCTTAAGTACCATTTCCTATACATTGACTTTTATGTTAATATGAGTCATTGTCTCTATATAATGTGTGTGGGATGTAACACAATCCAACACCCTGACCTACATACTTGGGATGAGCAACACTATAAAAGAAATTAAATACACATGAGAGACTGTCTAAATAAAGATGAGGGGCACCATTGGATGGTGGTAGCAAGGCCGCACTGGCCAGACCGGGCATCGGATGTTTCCCTGGGAGGCTGGAAAGGGGGGGGGTTTGTCACTGGGGGCTGGCACTGCAAAGTTCCTTGTATATCCAGTAGTTTTCAATCAACAATAAAAGCGGCCTCACTTATATTCAGGTGCGGTTGACCATTGCCTGGTGGATAATGTACCTGCTGGAGCGAGATGCAAATTTTGAATCGTCTAAGGTAGCAAGCTGCGGGCATACTGAAAAAACGTGAAGTGCATGATTGTCTCAACCTAATATAAACTTATTTAGACTTGTACTTAGGTGGTTGTTATTTTACTTACTTATATACTATTGCACGACCACCTCTGACGTGTCTGTAAAACGTACCTTTTGTCCCGAAGTTTTGTCCTGAATTTTGACCTTTTGTCCTGAATTTCTGTCCTGAATTTAGTCCCTTTGTCCTGAATTTTTACACTCACTGTCCTGAATTTGCACCTATGCCAGTTGGTCACCCTAGTGCACACGATTTGGGAAATTGCAGCCGCAGGGTAGGGGGGAGTTCTTGCCGATGTGAGATGAGGTATTTTGCCTGCCCATACAAACGTCTTAATACGTTTATTTAAAGTACAGGACACATTTGTGTGAACTGTAAGTGGCAGCCAAAGTGATTGCCGGTGGATGAGATTATTAATTCAAGCATTCCAACCATTATAATACCTTCATTGCGTCCCAATTACTTTAAGGAAGACCAGAGGAAGTACATACCCCCCACCCACCGGTAAAAAAATGGTGGGGAACCGCGGCCAACTGCCTCTTAGGTCAAGGGAGCCACAGGTCAAAAAAGTTTGGGAACCACTGCCCTACAGAGTGCCAGCTTTTAGGGGATGCACTGACAGTATGCCACCTTACTGTAGCACATTGTCAGTGTGCCTCCTATAGGCTGATTTGCCTTTGCATCGACGTCCATGATATGGCACTGACACACAGTGAAAGCGATTCCCTCATCTGCATGAGGCCTGCAATGATGGAATCCCCTGTCAAGATAGCACTGGTGCTACAAGTGCAGCAGAATTACAGGAAGGGTCGCACAAGCATTTGCAGCCCCTTCCCTAGCATCAAAGTGCCCTGGGGGGCCCAAAGCAGGCACACATGCCCGTTGCGCCAGCATGGGACTTGTGTAGCACGGCCCCTGGTATTACAGTCACCTAGAGAGTGCCATGGCATATTGCTGTACGGGTTTATTATTTCTACTTGGCAGAAAGCATTTTTCATAGAAATACACTTTGTCTGGGAATGAAAAATATACCAACGCATCTTTATTCTTTTGCACGTGATCCACATGAAACCGTGTGAACAAGGCGTAATTATTTCTTTTTTCTGTTGGTTTTGTTTCATTAAATACGTTTCTGCTGCCTATATGATTATATGAAAAAAATCTGCAGTTCAAGGGTGGATTGTGTTTTTTGAGGTGCACTTGCCACATTTTTGACAGGGCGAAGGGAGCATTTTTCAAGTCCTCCTTTCTTAGTTCTAACCTGTATATGAACTTTGGCAGGACCTCTGATTGGTCCTGTACCGGCCGCTATAAAAGTGGCAGAAAAAACAGGTGCTAACAGTTGACGGATGAAGTTTGGAGCATGCTATTACTGTTTAGTGCCTTCAACTTCGGATAATCTGCCCCTAAGTGTCGCAGTCCTTTCAAGTAGGATTCCATCTGTCTTATAAAGATGAGCATTGAACGAGAATAAGCCCCTTTGATCTACTTCTGTGCAAAGAGGCAGCTCTTTAATAAAGTCACTGAACATCCAGATCCCAGTTATTTGTAGGATTTCAGTGTTTGGTATTTTTAGTAAACAATCTGTGCTGTATAAGCTTTTGTTTACAGTATGTAGGACACGCTGCATGACCTACTTAAATCTCTACACCAAGCTAGTCACACAGAGACTATCGAGAAAACACAACGCTCGTTTTCTTTGACAGATTAAATTAATATTGAAATGAGTTAATGAATTGCTGTGAATGGCTATAACTTCAGTAGCTGCGACTGTTCAGATCTGTGGTGTCAGTCAGTGATTGACTGCCTTATTGCCTTCACCAGCCGCAGCATTCTCGGGCTAAAACTGTAAAAGAGTTGAAAAGAGATTTCTGAGAAGCGCTCTAGTCTAACAAGCTGGAGGTTGTCAGAGACAGGAACCGCGGAGCCTTTTCCCCTCTTGTGATATCCAGGGATGTCGCCAAAGCAGAGGCAAAATGTTATCTCTTCTTTCCAGTGCTGTCACTTTTAACAGACGTCACTAGTGGTCCGTTTAGCCTGCACTGTTTAAAGTACAGTGAGACATTTCAAAATGTTAAAATATTAACAGTTCTAATAAAATCTCGGAAAGTGTACATTTCAGAGATATTTCCCACCACTGGGGAGGCAGGAGGGTGTGGCCGAAAAATCTTTTTAAGGCCATACAGACAGATACTGACTTTAATTGCAACTGTTATGAATAATCATGCAACCTTGTGTTCTGTGCAATGCCTTTGTTTATGTTTCTTGCATTTATGTTCACCACTTGAGCACTGCGTTGCTTACACCATCTTTACATTATATATAACTCACCGATATCCAATAACGTATATCAAGGATTCACAAAGAGAAAGGTGTCATATGCTCATTTGCGGGCACATGCATCATTGTCAATTGCATTCACAAACGGTGCGAATCACAATTTTCGGCCGTTTGCGAATGCAATTGACAAAATTGGGATGCATCATGTTTTTCGCAATTTTAGAAATCGCTATCATGTTGCGATTTCTAAAATTGCGATTGCATTTAAGAAATTGCAATTTGAGATTTCTTAAATGCAATGCATGAACATTTTAAATTTGCGAATTCGCAAATAGGGAGAGGTAAATTACCATGTAGTTGACCTTCATGGTAAGTTGCGAAAACTTTCAAAAATGCACAAAAGTGCATTTTTTAAAGTTTCATTTTACACACACACATGCCCTTGGGGCATGTGTGTGTGAAAAATGCACTTAAAGTTATATTTCAGAGGTGCAGGGAGGGGGTCCTTTGGACCCCCCCTGCACCCTTGAAATTGCATTTTCAATTTGCGATTCGCAAATTGCGAATCGCAAATTGAAAATTACTTCCCATTCATTCCTATGGGCCTCAAGGCCTATAGGAATCAATGGGAAGGGATTCCTTAATTGCGATTCGCAAATTGTGAATCGCAATTAAGGAATTTTAAGAAATCGCAAAAACAATTGCAATTTCTTAATGCATAGCCTTTTGCGATTTCTTAATTGCGATTCCTTAATTTTCGCAATTAAGTAATCGCAAACGGCAACAATGATGCATGTGGCCGTTGATGTTTTAAAATAAGAAATGAATGACTAAATGATGTTACATACCTCGGAGTCACATGAGGGACATTGTGATAAATGAGTCCCACGGGACAGTTGCTGCATTCAAATATGTTCTGCTTGGTCCTCTTGGGCCGATAGGGTTGTCCTTGTATTACACACTATGACATAGCTGACGTAACAATGCCTGCTGCCAGAGTCTGCAGCAAGAGTGAGAGGTAGGCCTCAAAGCTTAATTACAGCTGTAGTTTAAAATAAGAAAGCGGAATTGTTTTTTCTTCCTTCTGCATCTGATAACTTTTTACAAATAGAAAACATGATCAGCTGAACTGAGGTATTTACGGCAAAGTTTATTTTGCTATGCAATATCATGCAATAGGTCATTACAGGAAAGACAACATCTCTGCCTGTTTGAGGTACAGCATTTTTTGTTATCTTACTTACACTAAACTGATTCTGATATGTTTTTTCAAAAATCACTAACTTCTTTTTGGTGTGTTAAATTTCACACTACAGATTCTACTTTTATGCCTCTTGAATGCGAGGAACATGAAATAGAATGACAAAGGATTTAAGAGTCTTATGGGAAGGGTCATGGTGTGACCATGTATCATGAGGAATACAATACCCTTTGCCATACAAGTTCCCTGATGTTATTAAATAACTTGGCCTTCATTGCTCATTTCTTTATAAAGCCATGGAATGTCTTAGAGATTTGCAATATCCTTATATAGTACAGCAGACGGTATTTATCCATATTTATAAGCTTGCAGTGTTTTTAGGTTGAGCCTGGGTAGCGCATACACTGCTCTGTGGCGTGCTGTATTGGAGCATGGAATAGAAGCCCCGCCCACTCTCCACCCATAATTGTCATTGGCTTATGTCATTGTCCTTCGAAAGTGTTGGCTTCTGATTCATTAATAGGCTTGTTAGTCCCTCCTTACTACCGTCTTGTCTTCGGCTGTAACCTCCCATGAGGAGTGGCCCGTTTACTTCGGTTGTTTCACGATACGTCTTTTTTAGTCGGTAAGCACTATCCCCCAGATTCATCAAGAACACATTTTGCTATTCCTTAATAGCGAAAAATACCGATTCGCTATTAAGGAATAGCAAAATGCTATGCATTAAGGAATCACTGCAAAAATAGCGATTTCTAATAATTCCTTAATTGCGACTCGCAAATTGCGAGTCGCAATTAAGGAATATCACCCCATTCATTCCTATGGGCCTAGAGGCCCATAGGAATGAATGGGAAGACAATCTCAATTTGCTAATCGCAGTTAGCGATTCGCAAATTGAGATTGCGATTTCAAGGGTGCAGGGGTGTCCGAAGGACACCCTGTTGCACCCCTGAAATTGATGTGTGCACATATGTTGCGCACACACATGCCCTTAGGGCATGTGTGTGCGCAACATGAAACTTTGAAAAAATACAAATGCAAAAATACCGCTCGCAAAGGACCAGATTCTCAGAATCTGGCCCTTTGCGAGCGGATTTAAGCTTGATGAATCTGGCCCTATGAGTTTCCTGTAACATTCAGCTTGCCAGGCGTGCTTTCACTTTCTAAGCAGCCGGGAAAATGCAGCCACTTCTTTAAATAGCTCTCACATTTACAAGAGTTGGTGCTACTGGCATTGTAAATGACAATGCCTTTGATTTATGTGTTAATTAGCAAAACAGATAAATAAAAGGCATTGTCATTTACAATGCCAATAACTTAAACTCTCTCAAATGCTAGACCTATTGCATTGCAAATGCTTGTTCTTTTTACATAGGCCATCTCTAAACTCCTATTTTGCCACAGCTGCCAAGTTTGCCCCATCAGGGGTGACATCCTCAGCCCATTGTTGGTGTAGACAACAACACCTTGCATTCTGGGACATTTCGTTTTGTCTTCCCATATATATGGATCCAAATATTCCAGCATGAACACAACTGTTTTCTAACAGGCACTGGCAAACCCAATTGGTCTGGGTTTAATTAAAGTTGTATTAGCATACTATATAGCCTTTCAGAGCACAATGAGATTGGGAACACAAATGGGAGAAGGTTTCATAAGAGACAAAAAGCGGGATAACATAGGAAAAGAGTAGGTAGAGATGAGTAAACCAACAACAAAGTAGAGAGAAGAAGTAGTAGTATAAAGAAGTAGTGGTACACATATTATAGAAAAGAGATACTAAAAAATATCTCTAAAAGAAAAAGAAAATGTGTTGAAGGAAAGCATCTTCTCTCCTGTAAAACAAAAAGCATGACCACAAAAAACATTAAATAAAGCAATCAAATACCATACACATAAGCAACATTTAGTAAACATGTTAAATATAATAAATACATCCTAAACTACAACCATTGATGTTTCTCAAAATCATAGAAACCTAGTAACTAACCTGCCATCAACCAAAAGAACAGTAACTAAACATAGCACAGTAATGTAAAACATGTAAACACTTTAACAAAATCTAAATTTACTTGCACTTAAGACACAATATTACACTAAATTTACAACTGCACTCTAGACAGTACAGGGAATATTGCTACTTACATCAAAACACATCTATGTACACTACTACAAGCTTACAAACATTAAATACTAACAATAAAGTTGAAAATTAGTAGTAAAATTAAAAACGTTTTAGCTTAACCAATAACACACTCAATGCTCTCCTACATTGACTGCTCCAATCTCCAACTAAGGAAAACTAAATCATATAGACACTTTAAAAAATGAAATGGTATATTAATGAAAAAATATTGAGTAAACTCTCTGGAAATCAAAATGTACTTTAATACAAAAAATAAAAAAACAAATATTAAAATAAACCAACAAATGTGTATGATTTTTCAAAACAACACACAAGATATATGTGAATTATATCTGTGAAAATATGAATATTTTTATATGTAATATAATTAAAATATAAAAGAATGTGTATAAAGAATTACAAAAACTGTATGGAATAAACACAGTCTTTAAAAATTATATAAAAATGTAAACACAGGTTCAAAGATGTTCTACACAATGCAAATGTATGTACAAACATAATAAAAATATATTAATAATATTTTTGTCCTCAGAAATATTACTTACAAACGTAATTTTAATACATGTTTTTACAGCAGGTTTGTATATTTATTTCAATGGGAAAACATATGTGATTGAATGAACAAATAAACAACAAAGGAGTAAGAAAAATATTTTGTTTTTTGAAAAATAAATACAAATTGAAAACAACTAAAGAATCATTTTTTCCTACTGTAAACAAAAATAAAAGTGATATTCTATGATATACAATGCATACTGTATTAATTTAAAACACTGCAGCAAAAATATGTTTACAAAAATAAATAAAAATAAAACCCAATGTATGTAAAATAAAATACTAAATTACTGTTAGCCACACACAGAACACCAAAAAATACACTTATACAATGAATCTAAAAAGTTACAGGACTTCCACAACTATTAACACAGTTCAAAAAGTCCAACCTAACAAATTTAGCTCAAAGTTAGGACTTGCCAAATTACTGGTTAGGAATTCCTACTCCAACCAAAGCTACATTGGGGATAACGTTGAAAATTGAGAGGTACAAATTAACTATTTCCTCTATAATCTAAGCTATTTTGGAGAATGTTTAGTGCACGGAGTAGTTTAAATGGACTATACTCACTCCAATCTAGGGTACGTTGGAGAAAGTATTGGATATTAAAAAGTTTAGACCTACTATTTCGACTCCAACCGATACTAAAGTTGCTGGACATTGAAGGGTTTAGACTTACTATTCTCACTACCGTACATTTGTTATGTTATGTTAATAACAACTTCTAAAGCGCACGGTCACCCGTAGGGTTCATGGCCCTAATCATGAGGAGTGTAGCAGCGGAGTGACTATGCATAGGATTGCTCAAACAGCCAGGTTTTAAAGGCTTTCCTGAAGCCCAGGAGGTTGTCACAGCTCCTGAGTGCCAGGGGAAGAGAGTTCCAGAATTTAGGAGCTAGGTAGGAGAAGCGGCAACCTCCTTGCCATTTCCGTTTGAAGGAGGGGGTGGTTAACAGGTGGAGGTGGGCCGATCGGATACTTCGCAGGGGAAGGTACTTTATGATCATACTATTAATGAATCTGGGGCTTTTACCGTGCAGGGCTTTAAAGGCTAAGCATCCTGTCTTAAAGGATACCCGTTGGGCCATCGGTAGGCAGTGGAGTTTCAGCAGCCCGGGTCTGGCTGAAAGTTATTTAGGCTGTTTGTGGATAAGTCTTGCTGCCTGATTCTGGACAATTTGTAGGCGTTTTAGTAGACAAGCTGGCAGGCCGAGGTAGATTGAATTCGAGAAGTCAAGCCGCGAGAGGACCAGAGCTATCACCACCTGTATGAGGGCTGAATGGGAAAACAGGTGGGCGAGTTTCTTGATTTTGCGCAGTTGAAAGAAGCTAGAGGAGATCACCGCTCCCACCTGTCCACCTGTCCTCTGAGTGAGAAATCTGCATTGATGGTTACCCCTAGACTTTTCACCAAGGAGGAGGGAGTTGGGGGTGGCGCCAGTTCCGCTGGCCAGTAGTGCGGGCCCCAGCAGATCTCGCTCTTCCCAGGCAGGACTAATTCCGTCTTGCCTGGGTTGAGTTTCAGGTGGTTCAGATCCATCCAGTGCTGGATGTGAAGCATGATGGCCTGAAACACAGCAGCGGAGTCAGGGGAGTCCAGTGGGAATATAAGCTGAAGATCGTCAGTGTAGTTAAAAATGGTGATCTTTCTGTTTTTTAACGAGTGGATCAGGGGCCTGAGATAAAGATTGAACAGTAGCGGGGAGAGAGAGGAGCCCTGTAGGACCCCACATGTGGAGGTGAGCTCGGAGGCGGGAAAAGTTCCGAGCCTTACTGCTTGAGTACGGTCAGCGAGCAAAGATTTAATCCAGCTGAGTGCGGGTCCTCACAGGCCTGCCTGCTCGACACGGTTCAACAAGATGTTATGGTTGACCGAGTAGAACGCGGCTGACAGATCCAGGAGCACCAGCGCCTGATGAACACCCCTGTCTGCATTTGCTCTGAGAGTGTCCAGGACTGCAAGGATCACAGCCTCAGTTGAGTGCGCCGGTCGGAAGCCGGCTTGATTTGGCTCTAAGTAGTCTGATAGTTCAATGAAGCTAGACAGGCACCTGGCTACATGGGCCTCCAATATTTTGGCCAGAAAGGGGAGGAGAGAAATAGGGTGGTAGTACAAGGGATTCGTGGGGTTGGCCCCTGGCTTTTTAATAAGTGGAACAACCATCGCATTCTTGAAGGCACTGGGAACCTTGCCCTGAGCAAGAGACTCGTTGAGGAAAGGGAGTACATTGTGAGGCATGACGGAGAAGATGTCTTTTAAGACATAAGGTGGACAACTATCATTAGGTGACCCAGATTTAACACAGGTCAATAGCTCTAATAGTGTTTCGGGGCAGATAGGAGGAAGGAGGTCTAGTGTGGATTGGTTGCTGGAAATATCTTCCAGTGGTTCCAAGCTAGCGGATGCTGCCTTTGATGGTGGAGATTTTGTCCAAAAAAACGTTGTTCAGGGAGTTGCAGAGCTCTTGAGTGGGTGCCTGAGTAGGCGATGTTCTCTCATCATTGCACAAATCATTCAATATCTTAAAGCTTTCTTTAGATTTGTTGTGGGCATTTAGTATTCTAGTAGAGAAGTAAGCCTCTTTAGTGTCCACAATGACTTTTTTATACTCTCTACGAGCTTTCAAAAATTGCTCCTTGTCTTCAATGGAGTATCTTATTCTCAATGTTCTCTCTTTTTGGCGCAGCTCGAGTTTTTGTTTTTTGAGATCGATGGTGAACCATTTGTGAGCGTCTGAGTGGCCGGCGCGGGAAAATTTAGCAAGCAGGACATGTACATTACTTGCCGACAATAGCTACTCAGAGATGTTCTCTTCAATGGGATTAACGTCAGGGCTGAAGGTGGGTAAAGAGCTAGCCAAGGTGTTGATGGAATCCGACTTATCTAGGGATTTCCACTTCCTTGTCACTCCTCCCACCAATGTAATGGGCTAGTTATGACCACTGATAGTAGCTGTAAACTGTATCAAGTAGTGATCTGACCAAATGCATGGGGTGATAATGGGCAACGATAGTGAGAGATTGTGGGACCATATTTGATTCAAAGTGTGTCCCTTTTCATGAGTAGGGGTGCATAGATGCTGGGCCAGGTTCAAGTTGGAGAGAAGCTCAGAGAGTTCTGCAGCATGGGGCCCGCCCGAGACATCATTGAACCAGTAGTTCGAATCTCCAACGAGTAGAACCTTAGCATCATTTACAACTAGGGTGGCCAATTGCTCACTTACGGAGATAGGGAAGGTGGGCATTGCCTGAGGGGGTCGGTAAATAAGCACTAACACCAGTGACCCTGTGTCAGTGTCGAGTTTGACAACAATGTACTTGACCTACGGGGGGTCAAGGGAGGTCATGGTGGTGAATTTGTGGTCCTTGTGGATTATGGCAGCAACACCGCCACCAGCTTCCCTGGGGGCCGGTTGGCCGACAGGATGTAGTAGTCGGAGGGGAGTGCTGCTAAGATGTCGGGCGAGGAATCCTGGGTTAACCAGGTTTCGGTGATCAGGAGGACATCAGGTTTATCAGAGGTAAGCAGGAAAAGATGTTGAGTTGGTGCTTTACCAGGGAGCGTGTGTTGAGGTAAAGGAACGGAGGATAGTTTGATTTGTTGTTGTGGGATTGATAATTGAGAGGGAGTTGGGGCTGGGAGCGGAAGGAAGGACATGCCCCGGCTGAGTTTGGAGGATGCCGTTAGCCAATATACGACTGTAAGTAGTGGTGTCCAAGGAGGGGCAGTATTGCACTAGTGATCTTAGCTATCTGGAGGAATAGCTGGTAGTTTGGCCATAAATTAATCCGTGGCCCCTGGGCCTGGCCGGGCGCGGACAGGCGCAAACGGCCTTGCCTTTGGCTCGCCATGGGCGTGCCGCCGGTGCGCCCACTGCGCACGTCCGCTGCGCTCCTGCGATATGGCAAGCATTTTATAACTGGCCCGCCTCTAGCTCCACCTCCTTACGGACGATTGGCTAAGGCCTAGGTGTTGGAGAACGGGCACGAGATGTCAGGATTTAGCAGTGGGTTACCAGAGAGGTACAAATAGAAACCTACTCAGGTACGAGAAGTGCTACTGTAGTTACCCCAGAGGAATTTGAAAGATGGTCTCGAGAAATAGAAAAAACAAAATCACAGCCAAAGACATTGGAGATTTTTCAATTAAGAGTTTAATTGGAAGAACTGCTTTCTGGAAATGTGGGGTTAGACCGATTAAATGCATTAAATGAAGATGAATTGTTGTTTATATGTCATAAGTATCACTCAAAATACAAAAACATTTCATGAAAAGTTAACAAGTTTGGCAAATGAAATGGGAATTGATATTGTTAAATCTAAAGTGTTACAGAAACCATATTGAGCTGAATTTTCTGACAAAGATTCAGAAAACATGAATGTGTCAGGACATAAATTACATATTAAAGAATTGTTATCACTGTTGCAAAAGTAGGGTGATTTAGACAGATGGAAAGCTAGATGGATAAAGAAAAAGGAAGAAGCTCAAGCGAAGAGCACTGTATCCGAGTATGTATTGAAAGAGCCAGAAAGAGTAGAAAAGTTGTGCCCGATGAGAGAAGTGCCAGGAGGGGGTTATGTGTATGTCCCATGGTCCCGACAGGATATTTTGTCATTTACGAATGCTTTCCCAAAACTCAGAGAGAGACCCCTAGAGTGGTACAGGCAGGTCAAAAGATTTGTAAAGGTCTCAATAGTGTTGCTAAAAGATTTGGATGGGTTATTCGACTGTGGAGATGAGATAGACAATAAACAAAAGAATTTAGAAGAAAAGGTAATGTGGGCACAAGTAAAACTAGCAGAGCAGCAAGAACTCCAAATGAAAAATATTCAGACCCAAGGAGATAGAAATGGGGGTAAACCTAGGGGAAAGTTTAACCGAGATGAACCCAAAAAGAAATTTCCTTGTCATGGGTGTGGAAAATTGGGGCATTGGAAAAACGAGTGTAAGGCTTTATTAAATATTAACAGGCAAACTAACTATTTGAATTTACAGACACAGAATGAGGTATCGAAAAAACAGCAAAAACAGGTAATACAAAACCAGTTACCATTGGCGCCTATGCCAAATCCTGGGAGTCAAACCACATACAGTGTGGATACCACAAATTGGGAGGGAAATGGTAAGGTCCATACATTGAGGGAAAGGTTGAAGGAAATTATGTTACTTTTCTGTTGGACACTGGCGCTACCCGTTCTACTGTGAGAACAGCAGACGTTCCAAACCTACCCCTCTCGGGAGAAGCGATCCAAGTAGTGGGCGTTTCTAATAAACAAATTAGTACCCCAGTTACAGAACCAATGGAAGTCAGAATAGGCAATTTTAAAGAAATGCACAAGTTTGTTGTATGCGACTCCAGTCCAGTAATCCTGTTAGGTAGAGATTTGCTGTGCAAAATGAATTGCACCATCTTTTGCACACTAAATGGTGTTGAAATTCAAACCCCAGATGAAGATGGAATTTATAAATTAATGTTAGCAAAACGAGGAACTGAAAATAAAAAGTTGACTTTTGAAGATTTGCCAAAAGAGTTACGACATACGGTAAATCCTAATGTGTGGGATTTCACAGGAAAAGATGTAGGATTAATGGTAAATGTCGATACAATAAAAGTGACAGTGAAAGAAGGTGCAGTTTACCCAAATATTCGACAGTACAAAATGAGCCCAGAAATAAAAGCAGGAGTTACACTAGAAATAAAACGTGTAGTTGAAGTAGGTATTTTGCAGGAGATAATGAGCAGTCCATGTAATTCACCCATAATTGGCATAAAGAAACCGAGCGGAAGGTACAGGGTCGTACAAGACCTCCGCAAAATTAATAAAATTGTTGTCCCATGTTGTCCAGTTGTGACAAACCCCGCTGTAATTTTTTATCAAATTCCATGGGCAGCAGGCTGGTTTACTGTAATAGATTTGTGCTATGCATTTTTCTCCATACCAATACATCCAGATTGCAAATATGTTTTCTCATTCAAATTCGATGACCATATCTACGTTTGGAATCGTGTCCCCCAAGGGTACACGGAAAGTCCATCAATTTTTAATCAGATCTTGAAAAAGTGCCTTGAATCCCTAATATTGCCCAGACAATCAGTCCTGGTGCAGTATATAGACGACCTACTGGTGGCGTCTAAAAATTGAAATGACTGTGTTGTTGATACCATTTCTCTACTGAATCATTTAAGTAAAGGAGGACACAAAGTATCACCTGAGAAACTGCAATTTCGTACTACATCAGTGAAATATCTGGGGCACCAGATAGAGAGAGGTGTCATAAGGGTTACTTCTGAAAGAATCAGAATAATTCAAAACATGGATCTACCTCAAACACAGAAAGAAATCAGAATGTTTCTTGGAGTTGTAAGTTACTACAGGCAATGGATTGTGGGAATTGCAGTCCTAGCAAAACCATTGATACAAATGACAAAGAAAAGAGCAAAAGGCCCAGGAGAATGGGATGATGAAAGCATGTCATCTTTCCTAAAATTACAAGATTGTCTGTGTTCAGCTCCAGCATTACGGATGCCTGACTATTCAAATGATTTTGCATTGTTTTGTGATACATGAGACACTTTCAGTTCTGACTCAGACCCATGGTCTGATGAGACTTCCTGTTGCATGTTTTTCTTCTACACTGGATCCAGTGGCAGCTGCCTTGCCTGGATGTCTGAAAGTAGTAGCAGCAACTTGCATAAGTCTTGAGCAAAGTGAGTCCATTATTATGGGACATCCAGTAACCATATATGTCCCACATGCAGTTGTGATTTTGCTGACCAGAACTAAAACTCAGTACCTAACTCCTAGTCGGCTGACTAAATATGAACTAATTCCTGTAGGTGCAGAAAGAGTGACTATTGCTAGGTATAATATTCTGAACCCAGCAACGTTATTACCCGATTCACAATTTGCAGAAGTCAAAAATGAAGTCGAGCATAATTGTATTGATCTCACAGAATACTGTACTAAACCTCGCCCAGATATAAGAGAAGAGCCATTAATAAACTCAGAACATGAGCTATTTGTAGATGGTTCATGCATGCAACATGAGGAAAGAGGTTTGAGTGCTGCTTATGCTGTTTGTACTCTTTGGGGTCCAGTTGAAGCATCATATTTACCTGAAATCAAGTCTGCACAAGTAGCTGAATTAATTGCATTGGCAAAGGCTTGCAAAATTGGGAAACTTTTAAAAGTGACCATTTATACTGATAGCCAGTATTGCTGTGGAGTTGTGCATGATTTTGGCCAACTCTGGATGCAAGGGGAGTTTCTGACTTCCTCAGGCGCTCCAATTGAAAATGGAAATTATGTGAAAGATTTGCTGAAAGCAATCCAATTACCAGAAACAGTGGCTGTGGTCAAGTGGTAATCGATATGCTGACCAATTAGCTCAATATTGCGCCAAAAATAAAATGGCAATAAACAAAAAAATTGAAACAAGTGGAAACAGCTGCCAACTTATGTTGCTTGGAAGATTGAAAATGTGGGAAGAAGTGAGAGACTTGCAAAAGTACCCCAGTTACAGAACCAATGGAAGTCAGAATAGGCAATTTTAAAGAAATGCACAAGTTTGTTGTATGAGACTCCAGTCCAGTAATCCTGTTAGGTAGAGATTTGCTGTGCAAAATGAATTGCACCATCTTTTGCACACCAAATGGTGTTGAAATTCAAACCCCAGATGAAGATGAAATTTATAAATTAATGTTAGCAAAACAAGGAACTGAAAATAAAAAGTTGACTTTAGAAAATTTGCCAAAAGAGTTACAACATACGGTAAGTCCTAATGTGTGGGATTTCACAGGAAAAGATGTAGGATTAATGGTAAATGTCGATACAATAAAACAAAAAGAAAAGGGAAGAGTGGGCAAAAATAGGTTGTCAGAGAAGGGCTGAAGATGGTGTCATTGTTTACCTTGATGGAAGGCCTGTGTTACCAGACTGTATGCTTGCTCCTATGGCTAGGATGTACCATGGTGATTCTCACCTAGGGCGGGACGCCATGATTAGATTGTTCAGACAAACTTGGTTCGATTCAAAGTTCAGGAATGTAGCAGAGAGTCATAGGTGCTTAATTTGTCAGCAAATGAATCCTGGAAAGAAAACTGTAGTGTTACCAGGAAAGATTGGGAAAGCAGAAGGTCCTTTTATCCGTCTTCAGAATAATTTTATTTAGTTACCCCCTTGCAGAGGACTGAAGTATATCCTTGTCATTGTCTGCCTGTTTTCAAAGTGGGTGGAATCTTACCCTACTTGCAGAAATGATAGCATTACTGTAGCAAAACTACCACTCAAAGAGCTCATTCCACGTTTCGGTTTTCCAGTAGCAATTGAATCAGACCGAGGAAGTCATTTTAATAATTAAATAATTGGTCTAATCTGTGAAGCATTTACAATTGAGCACAAGGATGCACTGTGCATACTGGCCAGAAGCTTCTGGAGTGGTGGAACAACTGAATGGCACAATGAAGTCAAGATTGGCAAAGATATATGAATCTACTCGATTAGATTGGCCTGATGCTTTACCTCTTGTTCTGATGGGACTCAGAAGCATTCCAGACAGAAACACAGGCTTGAGTCCTCATTAGGTACTCATGGGAAGAGCAATGAGGCAGGCATGGGTGCCAGGACACAAGCTGATAAATATATCTGATGACTTAGTACTAGAGTACTGCAATTAACTGGCTGACCAAGTGCATTCTATCTCTCACCAGGTTGGAGAAGACGCTGTCTCCAGACAATCAACTCCAGCATATGATCTGGTTCCAGGTGACTGGGTTGTAATAAAGGAACATACTCAAATATCTTGCCTAGCTCCGAGGTGGGGAAGGCCACAACAAGTGATATTGGTCACCACTACAGCTGTAACGTGCAAGGGAATTCCGAATTGGATCCATGCAAGTCACACCAAAAGAGTGACTGAACCTGATGTAACTGAAGCTGAAGGTTGTGCAGCTGAGGAGTCCCAGGAAAGTGATCCCGAAGTAGTTGATGATGAACAACCGAGCACCAGTCAGGATGAATGGATTCCAGTGATAGACATTCCTGCAGATGTTGTGAGAACCAGAAGTCAGACCTATTTAGATAGACAGAGTGATAGTGAGGATGAGTCAGGAATAGAAGAACGTACTCAGATTACAGAAATCAAATCCAATAGTAATTCTGAGGAGGAACAGATAAGGAGAGATCGATATACTCAGACATTCCAGATACCTGTCACAGTTCCAGAGTCTGGGGAGGAACAGATAGGTAATAGGGCGAATGCTCAGGAAGAAGAAAAACAAAAGATCGAGATACCTGAGCAGGATCAGATAGATGTAGAAAAATTTGTTCAGGAAGAAGAAAGCGAACCAAATCAAAGTCAATTACAGCACACTCCTGAACAAGGTCAGATTAGCATCCAGGCAGAAGAAACAGAAACAAAACCTGGACCAAATCAGATACAGAGGGATACAGACAACGAAGATGTACAAATTGTGCCACAACTGAACGAGAATAAAAGAGCAATTGAAGAAAATCAGAGCACAGTACCAGCTAAAAGACTCAGAAGGGGAGATAAGTGGCCTGGTGTTGTCAAATGATTGAAATTTCGCTTAAAACAATAAATGAAGAACCAGAGCAAGTAAACGAAATATCAAGTCAAATTGGGCTTTCCACAGAACAACCAAGAAGGAGGAGTCCACGATTGAAAAGACTGAATAATAAGTTCAGATTTTGGAAATTTAGAACTGAGTGATGAAAGTGATGACAAACCAATTGATGATCCAACAGATGAAGAAGTGAGACCAACTTGAAAATTTCACAGGTTAAAATTCTGTGAAAAGTCACAAAAGAGGGGCTAAGTCGCCTTTGTCAGAAAAAATGGTTGATCATACTGTTAATGGTAAACCGAAAAGTAACTGCTTGAAAAAACATGCTGTCGGATATGCACATGTAGTATAGTAATAGTACTCATAGTATGGTTAGGACTGACGGTAGCTATTCCTTATCTAATGAGTAAAAGTGAGAAGAATAAGACGAACATTCATGGGAAAGTAGATGCACCTGAAAAGTTAAATATACATGGAAGCATAGATAGTTTTAGACAGAAAAATGTAGAAATAGAAGCATCAGATGAGGAAGGATTGCATTATAATAGAGATAGAAATAGAATACACTTGAACGCATTTGCAAATCTGTTAGTGCATTATGTAGAAGCAATGGAAATAAGTGATTGCTATGTCTGTATGAAGTTACCTACATCTGTAGCCGAGGGTGTTATCACCATTTGCCCCTGACCTATGGTATTTCATGTAGTATTTTAGCTAGTTTATTTTATAAAAGAGGACCTTTACAATATTATTATTCTAACTCAGACGTGATTTTCTCTGAACTTCCTATACATAGTAACCTGAATCCTGTACATACAAAAAGTGACATAACTCGTTATATGGGTGAATATTTTTTAACTATAGGTACAACAGATGTGGCTGAAGCACACAAGAACAATTTAACATGCATTTTACATGAAAAAGAAAAAATATTTTTGAACTTAGTTGAGAAAAGGAGAGAAGATTTCCAGAGAAAGGCTATTGAAAAGAAACGAAAAATTCCTAAATGGGCAGAAAATAAAGAGTACACCTTGAATGGCAAAACTCACGCTGTTATGTTGCTGGACTTTGAAACGAAAGGGAAACTCTGTTTCCACAGGGAGGGAACGAGTTATTATAACAATATATTTATTGGTTCTAGTGAATGTGAACACAATTATAAGGTAATTGGGGGTTGGGGTTTCAAAGATGGAACTAAGCCAGTATTTCCTGGAATTTATTACATATGTGGGAACAAAGCATATTACAAATTGCCTGATCATTGGTATGGGAGTTGCTATTTTGGAATAGTATTTCCAAAGGCATATCATGTAAACAAAATCACTGGAAGCAATGAAGAAACTAATGGACTAATGTGTAGTAAAAGAGCTAGTTTTTCAGAAATTGTAGGTGATAATTTACAAATTGTCAACAGTGGTGGATCGTTTATCGACTGACACTGCTGGAGAATTCTTAATGATCAATTCTGAATTTGTTGCGATAAGGTCAATGGTTTTACAAAATTGACTTGCTCTTGATACATTGTTGGCAAAAGAGGGCGGAGTCTGTAAAATGTTGAAAGAGCAACATTGTTGCACTTACAAGCCTGACAAAAGTGTAGAAATTAAGGGGTATGTAAGGAATATTACACATTTAGAAAAATAACTCAAACCACTGGAGGTTGATAGTGCATGGAAGAGACTTACAGATGGTCTCTCCTCTATATGTAGTTGGTTTTCTAATGTAGGAAAAAGTTTTGTAGGTAGAATACTGATGCCTTTGGTGGGAACAGCCCTACTGGTTTTAGGGATAATAATTTGTTGCAAATGTCGCAAGCATAAAAAGACATATACAGTGAATAAGAAAGGAAAGAAAGGAAATATTAATGAAATTGAATTAGAAGAGTTGAATGGACATTTGTACAAGACAGTGAAAAACTTTCACATGAATAATGAAAAGAAACTTAACAGAAAGTTTGAAGGAATTGAGTTGGGCGAAATGTGAAAGTTGGCATCTGTTTCATTAATTGGTGATGATATAAAATATCATCAAAGAGGGGATTGATGGAGGAAGGTTGCACACGTAAAGTGACTTGCTTGGATTAAGACCTCTCAAAATAATATTAATGTACTAACTAACATGTTTCGTTATATTAATATTTCATTACACCACATTTCTATTATCCAGGGGAAGCTCGTCTATGTGCTTTTACTAACTGTAATCCGCTTGCATTAAAATGGCTGCTGCTACGTGGGATTTTCTACCACGCATGCGTCTGTCACACTCACGTGACATGACGTATTACTTCGCTTGGTGGGAAACTTTTGCTTCTGCGCACTAGAACTAAGATGGCTGTTCTGTGTCTTAACGTGCAAGAAGCTTGCATCGCTGCTTTTTTTAAGCTGTTCGTTCTGCCTAATCCTTAATGCAATAATTTAAATAAAATAATGGGAATAGAATAGAGATAAGTGGTATTCAGTGCGTTCATTTATTTCTGTGTTTCTAAACTGTTTCTCTTCTATTTTTGCATGTATCGCATTTGGGCCTGAAATGTACTTCTGAACTCCATCTTTGGAGGAACTGCGCCTGCGCAAAGAATCTCAAGCTATTGAAGCCGTGGCATTGAACCAATGCCAGCATCAGACATGAACTGTGAGAACTATGAGAACATACCCTCCTAACCCTGCCAGTGGAAGCTAAATTGTACAATTTGTTAAAACATTGTATGTTATTGATACATTCACTGCCGGGTGGAATAAAAGGGCATGGGAAGATAAAGTTATGGGAGGGAACATAATTTGAATACTGAATGACAGTTATCTCATATTAATATGGTGTGATGACCTCTCCTCGTCTTTTGACCAATAAAATTGTGGGAGTCACACATTTGCAACATTGAAGGGTGGTACACTGACCTGGAAAATAGTATAACTTGGGTAGGCTTAGCTAGTTAGATTGTCCGACTTGTCCGAATAACTGACCTGTCACTGACCCAACACACACAATAGGTGATCGAGAGCAGAGGTGCAGGCGGAGCACTCTGTCAGAAGATTCGATAACCCAATCGGGGGTCTGGGAAGGAGTTCAATAACCCAATCGGAGTCCGACTGTTAGCTGCAGAGAGGGTTTACAACGCTGGCATTCTCAACTTTAGCTGTGGTGCCGATCTTAGCCTGTGGTGGTCCAGTCCTGATCCAATTTGGTCCGTAACCTGTCCTGATTCTGGTCTGCACCTGTTCTTTCTCGCTGGCACCTGCACTTTGGGATTCCTATCCTTAATCCCAGCCCGTGGCCAGGGTTGGTCTTCACACCATTCTAGGTAACTACAAAGTGTGGGTTTGTCATTGTACCGTTTCCCCTTTTCTACCCACCCTCTGTTTAATGCTTAACGATATTTCTTTCCAAAATATTGCACATTTCGCTCCAATCTTCATCAGTCTAATAGAACAAGAAATTATTGATTTATTATGGTTACAAACATTTAAGAATTTACCTTAGATAAAAGATAAAAGAACCTAAACATTTCCAGAGTTTGTGGTTGTTTATGAAACGTTAATGTTATTTTACTACCTATTTTCTTGCTAACTCCCTTGATCCTCTAGGACTTTAGGTATCGGTGACTTGGATTGGTAAGTCAAAATGGTATAGGTCCTGAATGGTTAAATTAAAATTGATTGAGTGTAAGTTTACCTGTTCAATGTGTACATCATTTTATGGGCCCAGGTCATTATGGTAAAACAAGCAGGTGAGCCTGCCCTCTACCACAGGTAATTTTTGAAACCATACAATTTTCAAGCAGTCTAACAATTTAAAAAACAAGCGCTGGCAAGCAGAGAAACGCGTGGCAAGATCCAACTCAATTGCCCGCGTCCCGCGCTTTAGCCGCTTTTGTATCTGGCCCGCCTCTAGCTCCTCCTTTGGCTAAGACCTAGGGGTTGGAGAACGGGCAAGGGACGTCAGGATTTAGCGGTGGGGTATTGCAATGTGGCTTCAATTCAATGCACAGGTAATTTTTAAAACAATACGATTTTCGAGCAGGCTAATCAATTTAAAAAACAAGCGCTGGCAAGCAGAGAAACGCGCTGCAACATCCAACTCAATTGCCTGATTCCCGCGCTGCAGCCGCTTTTGTACCTGGCCTGCCTCTAGCTCCTCCTCCTTACAGCTGATTGTCTAAGGCCTAGGCGTTGGAGAACGGGCAAGGGACGTCAGGATTTTGCAGTGGGTTATTGCAATTTGGCTTCAATTCTATGCACAGGTAATTTTTAAAACAATACGATTTTCGAGCAGTCCAATCAATTTAAAAAACAAGGGCTGGCAAGCAGAGCAAGGCGCGGCAACATCCAACTCAATTGCCTGCTTCCCGCACTGCAACCTCTTTTGTACCTGGCCCTACTCTAGCTCCTCCTCCTTATGGCCGATTGGCTAAGGCCTAGGGGTTGGAGAACGTGCAAGGGACGTCTGGATTTAGTGGTGGGTTATTGCAATTTGGCTTCAATTCTTGACACAGGTAATTTTTAAAACAATACGATCTTCGAGCAGTCTAATCAATTTAAAAAACATGTGCTATCAAGCAGAGAAACGCGTGGCAACATCCAACTCAATTCCCCGCTTCCCACGCTGCAGCCACTTTTGTACCTGGCCCCACCTCTAGCTCCTCCTCCTTACGGCCGATTGGCAAAGGACTAGGGGTTGGAGAACGGACTAGGGACATCAGGATTTAGCGGTGGGTTATTGCAATTTGGCTTCAATTCAATGCACCGGTAATTTTTAAAACAATACGATTTACGAGCAGTCTAATCAATTTAAAAAACAAGCGCTGGCAAGCAGAGAAACGTGCGGCAAAAGCCAACTCAATTGCCCGCTTCCCGCACTGCAGCCGCTTTTGTACCTGTCCCCGCCTCTAGCTCCTTCTCCTTACGGCAGATTGGCTAAGACATATGGGTTGGAGAACGGGCAAGGGACGTCAGGATTTAGCAGTGGGTTATTGCAATTTGGCTTCAATTCTATGCACAGGTAATTAACATTGGGGAAAGTGTTGGACAATGAGGTGCTAACATTTACTATTCCCACCCCAATCTAAGCTATGCTGGGGAAAGTGTTGGACATTGAAGGTTTAAGATGTACTATCCCCACCCTAGTCTAAGCTACATTGGGGAAAGTGTTGGACCTTAAGGGGTTCTTATTTACTATATTCATTCTACCCTAAAGTACACTAGGGAAAGTGTTTGAGATTGAGGGGTTTACATTTTTATTCCCATTTCAATAAAATCTATGTTGGGCAACGTGTTGAACACTGAGGGGTTTACATTTACTATCGCCACTCCAATCTCAATTACATTGGAGAAAGTGTTTAACATTAAGGGTTTCTAACTTACTTTTTTGACTTTCACCAAATAATATAAAGAATAACAACCCAAAATAAACATAAACCCAAAATATGTCCAATATAATAAAGCACAATATATGAAGTTAGCCATTCAAAATGTAAGAGAAATAACATTTTATTATACAAATCATGAATACCATTTTTGGTGTTTTAAAATCAAATGTGTAAATAATTAAAATCAGAAAAATCTAATGAATTCAATATTTACATAAGTAATAAATACACTAAAGAATTTGTATGACTTAATTTCAGTTAATTTATAAAGTTAAAAATATTGCTTTACATATATTTAAAAAATATGAAATAATTATACAAATCTAAATTAAAAAAATATAAATTATAATGAAACAATTTATAATATTAAACAGAAGAGCAAATTACAAATGTTAACATATAACACTAATAATTCACCAATACACAAAAAGCCTCGGTTCACGGCAAACAGATTGAGTGTTCCTTCTTCAGACAGCAGGTCAATCTTTCTTCTAAATCTGCCACAGATCTAGGAGTGTTCTGATGACAGGTTTGAGAGTGCTATCCCTACAACCACTGCCAGTCTGTGGGTGGGGGGTACCCCCTTTGCCTAACCTTCCCCCTTTCTTGGGATTGGCACCAAAGTGTGGAGGGTAGCAAAGGGCAGCCAGGCCTAGATATACACTGTATTTGTGAGTTGCAGATTAGGCAGCACTTACAAATCAGAAGAGGATGGCCACAGCCCAAAAGCTCAGGAAGAGGTGAGTACAACCCCATCAAGATATCCTGCTCAGGAGAGGAATACTCTGCTCAATACTCAAGTCATTGTGCCCCCATGTTTGGAAGGAAAACATATCACACCACAGGAATCCATTCACAGTCATCAGCATCATCATCACCCAACTTTATTTCGCACCTCATTAAAATGCATAAAAGTTCTCATATAGAAAGATGTCATATGATAATACAATAAAATTAGACATGCAATAACTTTGAAATTTAAATGCAATCCTGAGCCCACAATAATTACATAAAATAGATTAGATCTAAAAATACATTCACAAAATATAAAAGCCAGAATATGACGGTAAGAGAATTGATCTTAAAGTCCTTTAAATGAAGTGCTACAGGCCATTCACAGTCATTTTACCATGGACAGTGGCAGAAAGGCACATTTGGTTTAGGTAGAAAACTGCCAACTTTCTTAAAGTGGCATTTTCAGAATAGTGAATTAAAATCTGACTTTACCATTAAAGGGGATTTAAAATTATAATTCATATGAGTAGAAGACACATTTCTCTGTTTCCTCATTAAAGGTATACACCCTTAATATCAAAGTCACAATATTAATGGTCATAAACATCAAAGACAGGCTGTCAACATTAATATTATATCACGGTAAGTAATATTGTTGATAAGTATATCATTTTTTTGTTCGTGTATGTTAGACCATACATCCTTGTTGTGATATTCTTCAGAATTTTTGCCTTCACTCTCCTATTTCTACTGAATTTGTTTTTGTTGTGTTCAGAACTCTCTACACTTTAACCCTGCTAACTAGTGATAAAGTGCTTGTGTTCTCTTCACTAAACATTATAAAATGGGCATACCCTATTTGGCACCTTTAAGTCACACATTAATTATACCCAGGTCCTGTTAATTAAATGCTACTAGTGAGCAGCAGCATTCATTGTGCTACCCACTAAGTAGTACTGTAAAACATGTCTTAAACCTGTCATTGCAGCCTCTGGCCAGTTTTAAAGTGCCTTTTCAACCTGGAAAAATAAACCTTTTGCAATGACTAAAACTCTCTTTTGAATGCATGTAAGTCCCCCCATAGGGTAGGCCTTAAACAGCCCAGAGGGTAGGATGCAGTATATTTAAAATGTTGGACATGTACTTTGAAGGTTCAGTGAAAAACAAGTGTAAGAGTTTTTCAATACCATGTCTTGTTAAACTTAAAAGTTCCTGCTCAACGTTTGAGATACACTGGTAGTCAAAAACTCTTACATTTGTTTTTCATTACTGCAAGGCCTGCCTCTCCCATAGGATAACATTGTGCTAACTTATTACAGTTAATAAGTGATAACTTTTAATTGGGAGTAGGTAGGAATTTTGAGTTTGGTCTCCAAAGAATACTAATATAAAACTTATTTAATGGCATAGTCGGATTTAAAATTACAATTGCTAAAATGCCACATTAATAACATTGCTATTTTCTTGTCTTACAATTGAGTTTTTTTATTGTAACCCAACTCAATATATTGTTAACATGGTTTATGATAACTGATGGCATTTCAATATTGTTACCAACCATGACAAATGTGTGAAAATGTTGCTATAATTTTGCAATGTACAAACTTGAAGGGCACTTGAGTAGTCTGTCTGAAAGTAACACTGGCTTGCTTGATGGTCGTTGTAGTTGATCTAAGAGCTTGGTCTTATTTTGATTTTATCACTACCACGGTGAGGCCAACGTTTTTCAAGTAATCTCCCAGCATTGTGTTTGAGCCAGTGGTGAAGTGGACGGATAAGATGAGTATTTATCACGGGCTTGTGTAATTCTAAGATGGTTACACCGAGACGGGTCAGATCACAGGTTTTCTTTTGGTTGATCTATATGTATCACAAAAAGGTGGCACTTAGACACGCTAAGATGGCATGTACCACTTAAGTCAAATCAAATGTTATTGAGTCGTCTGTTGGCGTCATGTATTGTGGAAGATACAGTATCCATGTAGCATTTAAGGCGTACGACAAGGGAGGAAGATTGAAAGCTGGATGGTGCCATGTAGGCTGTACAGAAAAGGAAAGGTGGAGTAAAGAGAGTTAAGCGAGGGCACTGTCCATAATGAACACCGGAGCGCTGGGGGTCATAGTTTTGGTGGTTAATGAGACTGCAATGTTGTTTCAGATGGATACATTAATTCAAGAAGTACTGGCAGGGCTAGACTGGCTGTAGTGGGCACTGGGCGTTTTTCTTGATGGGCGGGAAGGGTGGGGCCAGTTTTGGACCTGTGGGGGCCAGTTTTGGTACAGGGGGCCGGTTTTGCAGCAGTGCTGCACTATTGGCCTTCTGTTCCAAAACCAGCAGCAGTGTTTCCCACCAGCACTCCCCTCCTTCCCAGGGCCGGTTGGACTTAATTGCCAAGGCCAGTTTGTGTTCCCAGTTGGAGCATGAGTACAGGCCACTGTGGTTTATAAGTAATAGAATCTACTTGCAAAGGTATGTTGCTTTCCTTGATGGTGATGGGTTGTTTAGATGAATATGTAGAAACCATAATGGTGTTTTTCAACATGCAGGATCATCCAACGTTTTTTTAACTCAGAAGAGCGGGATTAGTTAATACACTCAATGTGAGTACCCTAGTGGTAAAGGGGGCGTTGTGCAGTACAGGTAAACAAGTGAACACATTGTCATCACTTGGAAGGTGTTAGAGGAGTCCTTGTTCAGAACTTGGTTGCAGTTTCGGTGCTGGTAAACATACACGGGTGATCTGTATGATGTAGTTGATTATTCTTCTGCTTCGAATGGACGTTGCACCAGGTGATGGTGGTGGTATAGACATCTCTGAGTGTATTCTTTCCTATTTATTTTAGTAACATTATGAGCAGCATGAGTCTCAAAGAACGAAGTGAGATAAGGCATATCTTTGTGGCAGGGGATTTCAAGTTGTGTAATAAATAACTATACAAATTGTGCTGATGCCTCTCGATGTCAGTTTTAGTTTTTACATTTATTTTTATGTTTATTTTTATGTTGAATACAGTCGCCCCAGAAGAAGGGACGGTGTCCCGAAATGAATTAGGCATCCAAAAGTGAAACCCGCAAAACAAGAATCGCTGGATTGTGATACATGTTATGAATAACAGTGAAATGTACAAGAATATGCTGTGTAATTGAAGAAAGAGTTTTGTGTGCATGTATTTGTTGAACAAAAACTATTGATGAAATAGAGTATTGGAAAACGCATATGAGTATTGGCGTACATTGTGTAAAAGGAATGGTAAATTCTATAGCTGTGCACATGGATTTCAGATAAATTCTTACTTTAAATATTTTTTTCGATTACACTCATGGGTGACAAGTAGCAGTACATACCGGTGCAGCATGCTCAACATTGTGGCTTGATTAAGATAGAGGGTACAGGAAAAAAATTGGTGTGTGCAATTGTGACAATCTTTTATGAACAGATTTTCTTGTCCTAACCATTTGGTGCTTTCAGCCTGGTCTCGGGTCACATAATTAAGTACGAGTGGCAGTTGGCCTTTGTGCATTCCTTCCAGACAGCCACACAATATTGCGAATGCGTAGTGGCAGGATGGGCCATTTAGGCAGTATGGGGGACGTGGCTGTCACCTACCACACTTGCACTGCAAAGGGGCTGCCTCAGCACACTCACAAAGGGCTTCACACTAGGCTAGTGACAGGCATAAATGTGCCACCCCTGGTTGGCCTCTTCAAAGCACAACTGGACATGTATAAAACAGAAGAAGGAGTGCACTTGCTGTTGTCACCTGTAGGGAGAACTCTAAGGGCTGGATTTGCTCCCATTTGAACGCAGAATAAAGAAGTTGACTGCAAGGCTCAGTTGGCTGACCTCCTGTTAAGCGGAAGAGATATAAAAGTTGAAAGAAGACAACTTTCCTAAAAGAGCTCAGCTTACCAGTTTCAACTGGAGCTGTCTTGGACCTATTAGTGGCTTCTATTGGAGTGAGTCTTG
Organism: Lissotriton helveticus; assembly: GCF_964261635.1. Lineage (NCBI taxonomy): Eukaryota > Metazoa > Chordata > Amphibia > Caudata > Salamandridae > Lissotriton > Lissotriton helveticus. Next base: position 82,979,262 of record NC_136060.1, on the reverse strand, counting down.
ACCCCCAAATGATGTTCCTGAGATCCCGGACCCCGTGGCTGGAGTTAGAGTATACTGCTCCTGCTCAAGTTGCAAAAGCTGGAACTTAGAAATTGTTGACAACATTGTTCCTTAAGAACCTACTGAGCTCAGGGTTACAATATTGCGACTGGGTAGTGGCAGGATGGGCCATTTAGGCAGGATGGAGGGTAAAGCTGTCATCAACCACACTTGCACTTCAAAGGGGCTGTCTCAGGAAACTCATAAAGGGCTTCACACTAGGCTAGTGACAGGCATAAATGTGCAACTCTGGTCGGCATCTTCAGAGCCCAACTGGACATTTTGAGATACAGAAGAAGGAGTGCACTTGCTGTTGTCACCTATGAGGAGAACCCTAAGGGCTGGACCTGTCCCACTTGTACCCAGGACATAGACGTTGACTGCAAGGCTCAGTTGGCTGACATCCGGTTAAGCGACAGGGATATAAAAGTTGCAAGAAGATCACTTTCCTGAAGGAGCTCAGCTGACCAGTTTTAACTAGACCTGCCTTGGACCTATATTAGTGAGTCTTGACCCCCAAATGCTGTTCCTGAGGTCCTGGATCCCTTGGATGGTGTTGGAGTGTGCTGCTTCTGCTCAAGCAGCAAAAGCTGAAACTTTTTGACAACATATTTTCTTAAGATCCCACTGAGATCGGGGCCTCCATCAAAGCTGCAGCTGTTAACATCAAATTACCAGTCAGGCTCAACTTGCTGGTATGCTACATTGAAGGAAATCCATTTTACAGATACGTTTTAAAGTCCAAATGTAAAGATCTTCTCTTGGACAATTGGCGAGCATCATGCAATTGATTTTGAGGTTTTGCCCGGGTCAGACTTTGGATGTGCCCATTTGGAGTTTTCCCGCCTTCATCGAAAAGTGCACTGGGACCACCTTCTTCAGCAACTCACTGTTGTTGAGCCTCACTCAGATCCAGGCTGCAGCTTACCCCACAGTGACTTGTCAATGACCACTTTTTCTGCACATTTTCCACAGCACTTGCTTATATAACTTTTTTAACATCTCTTTATTGCAGTCTGAAAATACAGGCATCATCTTCACAATAAGGCTCTTTTACAGCAACAAATTGACAGTGTAGCCATAACAAACGTAGGTATCAGCAATTACACAGAATTTGGTGGTGGAAACTTATAACAATTACCTCCTGCAACAGTTATATCTTTGCAATGTTTTGGGTACCTTCTTTGAACATGTCTATTAGAGAAGTGAGAGACAGAAAAACACCTTCTATGAAATGTGAACAGCAGACTTGGTAGGCAATTACATCCAACAAGTTGTGTAGGGACCAAAGCAGTGTCACAACATGAAGTGCACCAGGAAAGCAAGCGGCGCATAGATAGATGTGTTCACACTAGCAGTAGTGAAACTATAAGTGAGAGGAAGGATAGGCCTTTGGTAGGCACTTGTCTTGGGCAGAGATACAAAGCGCTGTCACAGCGGGGAAGGGTGTTAAGTAGCATGTTACAAGAGGTCATGTTGGCACCCAAGTAAGAACACCCCAGCATAGGGATTGTTGCACTTGCAATACCACAACTGTAGCAGGAAGTGGGACTTTCGAATTGGGTGTCACCGCAATCTTAGCTAGGAGTAGTGTTAGGTCAATAAAAGTAGGGGGCATATTTAGAAGGAAGTGGCGGAGCGCGACCTTGGCCTCCTTAGCTTAATGCCGCACTCCGCCACTTCTGAAACGCAGAACTGCACTGTATTTATATTCACAAGAATATGGTGCAGGCTTGTATTTGACCATCTGCTGGCGCAAATTTAGCTCCCTAGAGATATCGCAGGCACCCTTGCGGCATAGTGCAATGGAGCCTCTGTTGAGGGGGATGGTTGTTTATGTGCAGGAAGGTCTCCCTTACCTCACATACACAATCTGAAATGGCGTTTTGAAACTTCTATTTGGGCTGCTTAATTCAGCACACAAAGAAGTTGCAAAACATAATTTTTTAATGATTGTTTATGTGCAGAAGGGACGCCTTCCTTCACATAAACAATCAATGGCATTTTGTTGTTTCTATGTGTGCTGCACAACGCAGCACAAATGGAGACAGCAAAAACGAGGAGAAATTAAACATTTCTCTTCGCTGCACCAGGGTAAGACCAGGTTTCTCCTGGTTTTAATTTTAGAGCTGCTCCATATTTACGCCACCCTTGTAAATATGGGACAGGGTCAAAATCAATGGATGGTGCTGTGGAATGCCAACCACAACACCCATTGCCCACCCCTTTCATGCTAAGTTTAGCTTGAAAGGGTGCCTTATTCACAAAGCGGCCTTAAGCAATGTTAAGTGACTTAATTCTGCCTTTTAAATAGGGTGAAGCCCCTACCGCCACTGCAACATTGAGAAAAGTGACGCAGTGGTGGCAATGGGGGCTTGTAAATATGCTCCTAGGTATCAAAACGTTTTTTTGGAGCGCCAGTGCAACTTCAAGGCGCATACTTCCTGGGCATCTTACCGAAACGACACCTCTTTCATGAAAATAAACAGTTTTAATACTCACTTTAAAAGAGTGTCAGAAACCACCTAGGACAACGTAGAGTAGCAGACTCACACACTAACTTCCACCTTACTTTGAGAGTCAACACAAGTGAACTTTTAAAATAATCCATTTGTGAAACCTAATTATGTAACTGTTGGTGTTGTGTTAATTAAATGTACACTGAAAGATCTATGCATGTTTCACACCCATCATGAATTTGTTTTAACAATTTCTATTATTACAATTAAGATAAAATTTTAATAGGCATATTGTTGCTGTTCTCAATCCACAAATAGATAGCATCAAAAGGACAAGCTAAAAGCAATCCTAATCACACTAATATATCAACACTTGTTAACCCAATACAAGATGTACAAAAGCAGTCAGGCTTAATTTAACAGCAATAAGTGAAGTATTGTTGTGAAGTCTAACTGGACCCATGAACCAAAGCCTACATTTTGTAATACACATTTACATTTGACATCTTTTTAGACTGTAACTTTGAAAATGCTTTGCGCATACATAATAATATACTTTAAAAATCCTGCATGCAGCACATTTCCTTGTAAGCATTTTATCATGACATTTGTACAATAGGCACCTGGATACCTAGCTTGCCACTTGCCTGTGGCCTCCAGCTCCTGCTTGTTCTAGCCTGATCGAGATTCACCCCCTCCGCTCTTGTTTTCCCGGCGGGGGTTTTCCTGCTCACCGCTCATTTCGCCAGCCAAAACCCTGCCCCCCCAGGACCTACTAAATGCAAGCCGCAGCACAACTGCACTCCTGGTGCGCTCAAGGCATGCCAAAGGCAAGCCCTGTTGCATCCGTCCATGCAAGGACTACGCCCAGGGACAAGGCTCCACCTGTAGATACACCATCGCTGTGCTCTACACACTCGATTCCGTATGTCACAACAAACACTGCCACCACGCCAACATACGCTCCTCAGTAAGACCTTTCATCTGCACCCACTGCCACTTTAACTGAACACTAACTCACATGCGCCCTTCTCAGCACACCCTCACAATGCAAAGACACTATCGAGATTTGGGACCTCTTTTCCACCCTCGCACCTGATGTGCTCTTCCTCACTGAGACCTGGCTCAACCACACTTTTGGACCTGACATCACCAATAGAATACCCGAAAGATCACCCATGGTAGTACATAGGAATCCATCCAATACACCACCACAAATGACAATATCACCCCAGCCACAGAACACCCTCACCTACCATCCTCCAGGACCACATCCAACCTTTTGCAACTTCAACGCTGACCTAAACGCCCCCTTGCCATAGACTCCAACAGCTACATCTTCCTCTGTGACCTCAACTTTCATCTCAGCGAGCACAATGACATCAACACTACCAACCTCCTCAACAGCAGGAACAACATCGGACTCACACAACTCTAGGACCATCCTCGATCTGATCAATGCCTCTCTGACCACTGGGACCGTCCCACCCGTCTGGAAACGAGCTATGGTTAAAGCTCTCCTCAAAAAGCCTAACTTAGACTCAAACAACCCGGGGAACTATCGACCAATCTCCCTACTACCTTGGCTAAGCAAGATCGCTGAAAAACACGTCAACAAGATTCTGACAGAATTCCTAGAGAGCAACCATCTGCTCGACCCCTCCAGACAGGATTCTGACCTTTGCACGGAACTGAGACTGCCCTCATTACAGTGACAGAGGAGGCAAGGAAGATCATGGACCAAGGAGGTACTGCAGCTATCATCCTCCTCGACCTAAGTGCCGCCTTCGACACTGTAAACCACAGCACCTTACTATTCAATTCAATTCAATTCAGTTAATTTATATAGCGCGCTACGTACCCAGAGGGTCTCAAGGCGCTTGGAGAAGGGTGGGGAATTATTTGTCGAATATCCAGGTTTTAAATTGTTTTCTGAATGTTAGGTGGTTCTGAGTGAGGCGAAGATGAATGGGAAGTGAGTTCCAGGTTTTTGCCGCCAGGTAGGAGAAGGATCTTCCTCCCATGGTGGTTTTGTTGATGCGAGGTACAGCAGCAAGGGCTTGGTGGGAGGAGCGTAGCTGGCGGGAGGGGGTGTAGAAGGAAAGTCGTGTGTTGAGGCATTCGGGTCCAAGTTCGTAAAGTGCTTTGTGTGCGTGGGTTAGAAGGCGGAATGTTATCCTCTTATTGACGGGGAGCCAGTGGAGGTTTTTCAGGTGACCAGAAATGTGGTCTTTACGCGGGATGTCTAGTATGAGTCTGGCTGATGCGTTCTGGATGCGTTGGAGTTTTGTCTGAAGTTTTGCGGTGGTACCGGCATATAGGGTGTTTCCGTAGTCCAGGCGGCTTGTCACCAGTGCGTGGGTGACCGTTTTTCTGGTTTCGGTGGGGATCCAGCGAAATGTTTTTTTGAGCATGCGAAGAATGTTGAAGCAGGATGAAGAAACGGTGTTGACTTGTCTGATCATCGAAAGTGAGGAGTCCAGAATGATGCCTAGGTTCCGTGCGTGGGCTGTCGGGATGGGTGCTTTTCCAAGGGACTCTGGCCACCACGAATCGTCCCAGGCGGAGGGGGAGGTGCCTAAGATCAGGACTTCTGTTTTGTCTGAATTCAGTTTCAGACGGCTCTGCTTCATCCACTCGGCTACTTCTCTCATTCCTTTATGTAGGTTGGTTTTGGCGGTGTTAGGGTCTTTGGTGAGTGAGAGGATCAGTTGAGTGTCATCAGCGTAGGAGATGATGTTGAGGTTATGTTGGCGGGCGATGGCCGCGAGGGGGCTCATGTATACGTTGAAGAGGGTAGGACTGAGTGAGGATCCCTGTGGCACGCCGCAAATGACTTCAGTGGCCTCAGATTTGAAAGGTGGGAGGCGGACTCTCTGGGTTCTTCCGGAAAGGAACGAGGTGATCCATTCCAGTGCTTTTCCTTGGATTCCGATGTTTCTGAGGCGTTGTAGCAGGGTGCTGTGACAGACTGTGTCGAAGGCTGCGGAGAGGTCGAGGAGGATGAGGGCGACTGTGTCTCCATTGTCCAGAAGAGTTCGTATGTCGTCTGTTGCTGCGATGAGTGCGGTCTCAGTGCTGTGTTTGGCTCGGAAGCCGGACTGAGAAGAGTCGAGGCATTTGTTGGTTTCGAGGAAGGCGGCGAGCTGGTTGTTGACAGCTTTCTCGATGACCTTGGCCGGGAATGGAAGGAGCGAGATGGGGCGGTAGTTTTTGAGTTCGGTGGGGTCAGCTGTGTTTTTTTTTTAGAAGGGCGCTGAGTTCGGCGTGTTTCCAGCTGTCCGGGAAGGTGGCGTAGTTGAGGGAGCAGTTGATGACATCTCGGAGGTGTGATGCAATGATGGAATCTGCTTTGTTGAAGATGTGGTGGGGGCATGGGTCTGTGGGGGATCCTGAGTGGATGGAGTTCATCAGGCGGATGGTGTCCTCAGTGGAGACTGTGTTCCAGTCATTAAGGATGCTCAGGGGGGGTGACGGTACGGCAGAAGGTTGGGTGGGTTGGTCATCGGGTTGGTTGTTGAAGCTATTGTGGATGTCTGCGATTTTGTCGTAGAAGAACGAAGCAAGGGAGTCGCAAAGGGCTTGAGAGGGGGTGATGTCGTTGGAGTTGGCACTGGGGTTGGTAAACTCTTTGACGATGTTGAATAATTCTTTGCTGCTGTTGTGGGCGTTGGTGTCGAGTCGGACTTTGAAAGCGGCTTTGTTTGCGGTCCGGATCAGTTGGTGGTGTATGCGGGTGGCGTTTTTGAAGGCGTCCTTGGTGCTGGTGTTTGGGTCTTTTTTCCAGGCCTTCTCAAGGGAGCGACAGAGTTTCTTGGATTTCTTAAGATCATCTTTAAACCAGGGGGCGTTTTTGCTGCCTATTTTGATTTGACGTTTTTTCAGGGGAGCTAGGTTGTCGCGCTGTTGGCTAGCCATTGAGTGAGGTTAGTGGCTGCTTGGTTGGGGCTCGAAGAATGGGCAGGGGTGTTTTGAAGAAGCGATGAGGAGATCTGGTCGAAGGTGATTTTGTTCCAGTTTCTTCGCAGAATAGGTTGAGGATGGTTGTGGGTTGTGGTTTTTTTGTAGATAAAGTGGACGCAACTGTGGTCCGTCCAATGGAGAGCTGTGGTGTGACTGAAGGAGATATGTTTGCTGGAGGTGAAGATAGGGTTGAGTGTGTGGCCTGCGTGGTGAGTGGGTGAGTTGACAAGTTGTTTTAGGCCGAGGTTGGCGAGATTGTCCAGAAGGGCGGTGGTGTTGCTGTCGTTTCCAGGTGAAAATTGAGGTCTCCCAATAGAATGTAGTCCTCGGAGGGGAGGGCGTGTGGGGTGATAAAGTCAGTGATGTCTTCACTGAATTGTGCACGGGGTCCTGGTGGCCTGTAGAGGAGGGTGCCTCTGAGTGTGGTCTTGGGGTCAGTGTGGATCTGGAAGTGAAGGTGCTTGGCGCTAGCGAGGTTGACGTCTGAGCTGGTTGAGATGCGGATGGAATTCCTATGGACGATGGCGATGCCTCCTCCTGTTTGCTTGGCGCGGTCTTTCCGGATGATCTTGTAGCCTTCCGGGATGGCAATGGTGATGTCTGGGGCTGAGGAGGGGTTCATCCATGTTTCTGTTAGGAAGGCGACGTCCGGAGAGATGGTGTCTAGTAGATTCCATAGGTCGATGGCGTGTCTGTGGACTGAGCGGGTGTTGAGCAAGATACATGTAAGGTTGTTGGTGTCAGGTTTCTGTTTGGAGTTAGTGGATGGGGAGTTGGTCTTGGTGCCGTCATACTTGCAGGATTTGCATGTGAAGGGTCCATGGGTGTGTCCAGGAGCGGCTAGGGCGCAGTTGGGGAGTCGGCCGGGGTTAAGGGCTAAAAGGGTGGAGGGGTCGTATGTAATGCGAGTGGGGTGGGTGGTACGGGGGCCAGGGGGTCTGGCTCTGGGCGCGGTCCAGGCGCGGACGGGCGTAGACAGGCTTACCTTTGGCGCACCTTCGGCGCGACCGCTGCGCGTGAACGCTGCGCGCAAAAGCATCTGTCATATGTGGATGGTGGAGGGGGAGGGGCGAGGGAGGGTCAGCTGGGAGGTGGGCCGGGCTGTGGGGGACGGTCTCTGAGGCACCACAACAACAAGTGAGATGGCGGCAGTGAAATGAAATGAAACTGGAGGTAGCCTGGGGCACAGGCAATCAGCAATGACTATACTTTACTTTCCAGCAGTCTATGTAATGGACACTCAGCCTAGCTGTAAATTCGCACTGCAGTTATGAAAAGCGCGACTCAAGTGCTCTATTCAATGACCCCAAAAGCGCTAGCGGATTCAAATGCAAATATTTGGCTGTTTTATAATTCACTCGCACTACAGCGCTATACAGCGCTATGCTCGCACTACAGCGCTATGCTGTGAAGGAGGCAGCAGAGGCGATACAGGCTTGAGCAGCAGTACAAAATAACGATACCAATCAGGAGCAGGGGGCGAGGGGAGCGGCCGCCTTCAGCAAGCGTCAGGACGGTCACAGGACGGACGGTCACAGGACGGACTACACAGACTATCTAATCTAGGAATATCTAAGAAGGTACTCGCTTGGTTTGAGTCCTTCTTGTTGAACTGCTCCTTTCAAGTCTTTGAGGGTGAAATCACCTCCCCCCGTAAACCTCTAGACTGCGGTGTACCGCAGGGCTCCTCCTTGAGCCCTACGCTTTTTAATATTTACATGAGCCCCCTAGCTGAGATCGTCCGCCCCTTTGGGATAAAAATCGTCACCTACGCGGACGATACTCAGCTAGTGGTGGCCCTAAATCAACCACACACCAAGCCCAACAGACTGAGCACCTGTCTAGAATCAGTAACCACATGGATGATGTCGTTCTGTCTCAAACTAAATGGAGACAAAACCGAGCTGATGCTCCTAGGTAACCCACCCAGCCCCACCATTGACTCCTTATGGCCTTCATGTCTTGGATCCTCTCCCATACCCAAGGACACAATCAAGAGCCTGGGTATCTGGCTGGATAAGTCTTTTAACTTCAATCAACAAGCGACCACACTCTCCGCCACCTGTTTCAGCATAATTAGGCTAATCAGGAAAATCCTCCCTTTACTACCCTTTAAAGCCAGGCAGATCATGATCCAGGGCCTCATTCTGTCTCGTCTAGACTTTGGGAATGCCCTCCATCTAGGAGCCCCCCAAGCCACCCTAAATAAGCTCCAGGTCACACAAAACGGTGCTGCTCGAACCCTCCTGCAGATCTCTCACTGTCTCTCTGTTAAAACCAGACTCAGGAAATTACACTGGCTCCCAGTGAGGGAAAGAATTAAATTCAAAAGCATGTGTATCGCCCACCGAGTTTTCTGGAAAACAGGGGCCAGCAATAATCGTCCTCTGATCAACCCCAACCACCCCGACAGACAGCTGAGATCATCCTCCTCCCATCTTGTCACAATACCCAATAGAGCCAGATGCGGGGGCCACTCATATTCATACAACTCGACAAAACTCTGGAGCTCCCTCCCCCTGCCCCTGCGCTCTAAACCTGATCTACTTACCTTCCGGAAAAAACTAAAAACCATGCTATTTGCTAACTCTGACTAGGCCCCTACCTCTCTTCCACTCGCGCCTGCTCACAGCGCTAGGACGCCTCAGGGTAGCTACCGCGCTACATACATTATCTTTCCATTCCATTCCAGGACCCCACTCACACCGCTAGACCCTATCCTCAAAACAAGTGACCGCATCAGGTACAGCCACATCACCGAACTCAACTCTATCGTCAACTGTAACATCTCCAGCTCACAGTTCTCTGGCCGCAGTCTGCTCAATGCCCTCCACCTCAACTCGAGCAAGTCTCAAACAACACATGGATCAATGCCCTCAACACCACCCACCCCATCACCTCCAACAACATAGATCAGAATGTCAGAAACTTCAACAATTGGATCACTAACTGCACTAACAGCATTGCTCCCATCAGCATCAACACCCACAGAAGGTCCACCAAGCAGGTTAGCTGGTACACTGAAAACCTCTGAAAACCTCTGAACCACTAAATGACAAACAACTTGAAAGAATATGTCACACCTTGCCAGGGCACAACCGACTAGACCGCCTTCAAGATAGCTCTCAATATCTGCCACAGACAGTTGAGAGAATTGAAGAAAAAGGCATTAGCCTCACACATTGTATCAAGCTCCAGTAACAGTAAAGAACTCTTTGGTGTCATCAAAGAATCCTCCAACTCCTCAGTTGCAACAACCAACATTACCCCCTCACAGGAATTCTGCAACAACCTTGCAAACTTCGTCCACAACAAGAACGCCAACATCTAGAGAAACTTCAAACTCCAGTAAAAGGCCATCAACTTCTTCAAGCAACATAACAACCCCACTACCACCAAAGCCATTTGATTAACTGAATGGAGCCAGCTTGCTCCACAGGACACCACCTCAAGCATGACCTCGATCCACTCAGGGGCTCTATCCGTCCCATGCATTCACCACATCTCCAACCTAGGTGAAGCCAGAATCAGCCACAAAGTCACCACCTTGTTCAACACCTCAATAGACACAGCCACCTTCCCTAAGGACTGGAAATGTGCAGAAGTCAGCGTCCTACTAAGTAAATCATCAGCAGACCCTATCAAACTCAATACCTAACAACCAAATTCCTTGCTCCAATTCCCATCAAAAGTATTTGAAAAAGCCATCAACCAACATCTACCCTCACATCTGAAATATAACTTTCTACAAGATTCTTCCCAATCCAGAATCCACAGCAACCAATTCACGGAGGTAGCCCTCATTGCGGCTACCAATGACATCTGAGCCCTACTTGACCAAGAAGAGACTGCAGCACTGATCCTCCGAGACCTCTTGGCAGCCTTCAATATGACCTGCCACCACACACTAATCATAAGGCTACACAACAAAAGGCCTCGAAGGCCCGCTCTCAGATCGATCACCTCTCTCCTCACCGGAAGAACGCAAAAAGTCCGCCTTCCCCCTTTCACCTCCGAACCCAAGGAAATAATTTGTTGAGTACCTCAAGGATCCTCACTCAGCCCCACTTTCTTCAATGCCTATATGACACTTCTGGCCAAAACTCAACATCATATCCTCTCCCTCTTTGAAAACACCACCAACACCAGCTTCTACAACTGCATGACACACGTCACCAACTGCATGAAGGACAACTGCCTGAAGCTCAACAAAGAACAAGATAGTTACTGATTTTCAAAAACAAAAGCTTCCCATGGGACGTATCCTGGTGGCCCTCATAACTCGGGCCTACTGACTTCTTTAGGAACCTAGGCATCATTCTGGCCAACAAGCTAAGCATGATGACTCGGGTCAACTCCTTCTCTTCCACCTGCTTCTTCATCATCTGTATGCTTAATAAAATATTCAAATGGTTACCTCAAAGTTCAAAAAGCACCATCACCCAGGCCCTCATCTCCAGCCGACTGGACTATGGCAACGCTCTCTGTGGAGGGATTGTAGCTCATCTCCTCATACGACTATTCACCATACAGAACGCCGCAGCCAGACTCATGCTGGATCTCCGTAGACAAACCCACATCACCACCAACCTCAGGAAGCTCCACGATCTCCCTGTACAGAAGCGATGGCAGTTCAAGCTTCTGACCAATGCAATTAAGGCCCTACACAATTGCGGGCTAACTATTTGAACAACCGCATAACCTTCCATGAGTCCACTAGACACCTCCGCTCCGTGTCCCTTTTTTTACCCTCATCCCCTGCATCTGATGTAGTAGTAGAAAGCCTTTGACAGTCTAAGTTGAGACTTTGTGCAAAAGGTACCTGCTTGACTGGGACTGTGTCCTGGGTTTATACGCTGGATATCACTTCTCTACATGGGCCCCACTGCACAGGCTGGTTCTGGTAGAATTGTATCTTTAACCTTACATCGTGGGCCATGGTCCCAGGCATGGGTGTCCAATTTCCTCCTTATTATTCACCATAACTATGGAGTCCCTGGCCGGCTGAGCTCATACCAGAGGGTCTTATCGTGGATTGGAGGTCCAAGGTCAATCCCATTATGCAGCATTATATACTGGTGACATTCTACTCTTTCTCAGAGGTGTTAAAGTGGACTTGCCAGGTGCAATAGACTTGTTGGAGTACGTTTGGTGCTGTCTTTGGCCTGCACATTAACTGTCAGAAATAACATTTGTTTCCACACAGTGGGTAAACCGACTGCCTTAGAATCGGCATGGTCTTGCCTGGAGTCCTACTTGCCTTAAATATTTAGGTGTTTATATATACCATAGCCAACAAGACTTACTGGATGGTAATGTTGGCGCACCTGCTGGAGCATTTCAAACTAGAAGAAGATTTTGGACGATATTGCCATTATCTGTGTCCAGCAGAATAACGGTGGCGAAGATGGTGGTGCTCCTGAGATTGCTTTATTTCTTCTCCACGCATATACCTACTGTCTCGTGAAATGCTAGTTTGCAATTAATATTTTTTTACATTCTCGACAGGGTTTGTCTTACACCTGGCAGGATCAACCGATGTGACTGCTGCTGTGAAATATCTGGGATGTGGGAGTTGGGGACAGAAGTGCTGCATAAGATATGGCCCTGCCTGTCCTTAGCGAGGTTCTGGGAAGCAGTATTGGACTGTGTAAAGGAAATAACTTTATGGGCGATCCTATGTACACCCTTGGCTTGCCTTCTTCGGGGATATCCTCAGCCCAAAAAAAAGAAAAATCACTACTGGATTTACTGACTTAGCATTAGTTCTGGCAAAGCGTGAAGTGACATTGAACTGGAAGTCGGTGCATGGCTGTCACATTTTTTTTTTGTAGAGTTTTATATAGCGCGAACTAGAACCGAACCGAATCAGTTATCAGAGCGCTTTACATAGCACCAGTTACGTTACATGAGGACACACTTTCATTTTAGGCATGGGGAGATTAAGTGATTTGCCCAGAATCACAGGGGGTTTTTGGCGTCGTTACCGAGACTCGAACCCGTTTAAACGAGTGAGGCTAGAAAGTGCCATGTTGCTGTTTCGGGAGTTGAAGAGAGGGTGAGAAATGACTGAAAGGGCTCAAGCTTGACGGAGGGGGACGTCGTTTTTCACCTTGTCTCATCGAGCCAAGCAGGAACCAGGGGATGCTGCAGCACACTTTATCAAGAGTTTGTTGTTAATAGAACTACCATACATCCCTCCAACAAAAAGAAGATATTACTAGACGATAAACGGAGGTCCCCATTACCCTTCTACTCTGGTTCCACTACTATTGGTTTACTATCCTCATTTTTGGATGTGGCTTGAACATACAATATTGAAACACCTCACATCACGGGTGTGATTCGGTTGTAGTTGAATCTTTTAATAGATATCTACCGGCTATCAACAATAAGTGATCTGTTGGAACAGAACCCCAATCAGACAGGTGTCTGAAAGACGTGATGCCACGTGTTCTATAATATAACCACACGGATATATTCACGCATCTTACAACAACGGGAGAAGATCTAGGGACATCACCGCCAGTGACTATCTTGCCCTGAAGAAGTCCCTTGAGGACGAAACGCGTCGACTGTAGATCCTGTATATATTTTTTACCAACTGAATTGAATAAAGAACTCTCAAGAACACAAGAAAAATTTGATGTGATCATTACTGTTTACCTTATTAGAGAACAGTTTTTCAAAAACATTTACGTGGTGCACCATGACCTTTTCTCAAATCCTTTCATAGTTCATGTTTTGAACCTACACTGTAACAGTGGGTGTTTTGAAGTGTGCACACAGACTGCCCCATGCACTAGAGGGTGGGCCCATAAGAAAGATCTTTCTTGGAGAATATTTGACTAGGTGCTGTTCTCTTGGGAATCTTCCACTGTTGTCTTTTCCTCTACTCAAGCCTGGAAACACTTTGTGGACAGCGTGTTTAACCCAGACGCAGGCACTGATACCCCGAATAGCTTTCTGGTATCTCAGGAGGGTCTAGCGGGTGGTAATAACTAACCTTGCATGGACGACTTGTGTATGATTTTGATCCACTGTTTTGGCCATTATGGCTTTTAATATTTGGCAATTGCAAAAACAACAAGTGATGGACTGAATGTGGATCAATGTCACACACTCCCCCAGTCAAAAGATCTGGGCCCAAATCCATCGTTTTTTTGCACTCCACACCACCCTGGGTTAGACAATGGCGATATGCAAATCAGCTCTGACCCTGTTGCCCCATGGGAACAGTCCAGTCCGAACTACAAAAGCCATGTCCTTCCCAGAACGGAATCAAGCATCCGAGGACCGGACCGGTTTCGAGGTAACACCTCTCTTCAGCCCGGCTAGCTTGACTCCAAGTGGTGTGGAGTGCCTGGGACCCACGTCTGGGCATCCCCAGCGCACTTAGGGCGGCAATTGCAAAAACAACAAGTGATGGACTGAATGTGGATCAATGTCACACACTCCCCCAGTCAAAAGATCTGGGCCCAAATCCATCGTTTTTTTGCACTCCACACCACCCTGGGTTAGACAATGGCGATATGCAAATCAGCTCTGACCCTGTTGCCCCATGGGAACAGTCCAGTCCGAACTACAAAAGCCATGTCCTTCCCAGAACGGAATCAAGCATCCGAGGACCGGACCGGTTTCGAGGTAACACCTCTCTTCAGCCCGGCTAGCTTGACTCCAAGTGGTGTGGAGTGCCTGGGACCCACGTCTGGGCATCCCCAGCGCACTTAGGGCGGCAATTGCAAAAACAACAAGTGATGGACTGAATGTGGATCAATGTCACACACTCCCCCAGTCAAAAGATCTGGGCCCAAATCCATCGTTTTTTTGCACTCCACACCACCCTGGGTTAGACAATGGCGATATGCAAATCAGCTCTGACCCTGTTGCCCCATGGGAACAGTCCAGTCCGAACTACAAAAGCCATGTCCTTCCCAGAACGGAATCAAGCATCCGAGGACCGGACCGGTTTCGAGGTAACACCTCTCTTCAGCCCGGCTAGCTTGACTCCAAGTGGTGTGGAGTGCCTGGGACCCACGTCTGGGCATCCCCAGCGCACTTAGGGCGGCAATTGCAAAAACAACAAGTGATGGACTGAATGTGGATCAATGTCACACACTCCCCCAGTCAAAAGATCTGGGCCCAAATCCATCGTTTTTTTGCACTCCACACCACCCTGGGTTAGACAATGGCGATATGCAAATCAGCTCTGACCCTGTTGCCCCATGGGAACAGTCCAGTCCGAACTACAAAAGCCATGTCCTTCCCAGAACGGAATCAAGCATCCGAGGACCGGACCGGTTTCGAGGTAACACCTCTCTTCAGCCCGGCTAGCTTGACTCCAAGTGGTGTGGAGTGCCTGGGACCCACGTCTGGGCATCCCCAGCGCACTTAGGGCGGCAATTGCAAAAACAACAAGTGATGGACTGAATGTGGATCAATGTCACACACTCCCCCAGTCAAAAGATCTGGGCCCAAATCCATCGTTTTTTTGCACTCCACACCACCCTGGGTTAGACAATGGCGATATGCAAATCAGCTCTGACCCTGTTGCCCCATGGGAACAGTCCAGTCCGAACTACAAAAGCCATGTCCTTCCCAGAACGGAATCAAGCATCCGAGGACCGGACCGGTTTCGAGGTAACACCTCTCTTCAGCCCGGCTAGCTTGACTCCAAGTGGTGTGGAGTGCCTGGGACCCACGTCTGGGCATCCCCAGCGCACTTAGGGCGGCAATTGCAAAAACAACAAGTGATGGACTGAATGTGGATCAATGTCACACACTCCCCCAGTCAAAAGATCTGGGCCCAAATCCATCATTTTTTTGCACTCCACACCACCCTGGGTTAGACAATGGCGATATGCAAATCAGCTCTGACCCTGTTGCCCCATGGGAACAGTCCAGTCCGAACTACAAAAGCCATGTCCTTCCCAGAACGGAATCAAGCATCCGAGGACCGGACCGGTTTCGAGGTAACACCTCTCTTCAGCCCGGCTAGCTTGACTCCAAGTGGTGTGGAGTGCCTGGGACCCACGTCTGGGCATCCCCAGCGCACTTAGGGCGGCAATTGCAAAAACAACAAGTGATGGACTGAATGTGGATCAATGTCACACACTCCCCCAGTCAAAAGATCTGGGCCCAAATCCATCGTTTTTTTGCACTCCACACCACCCTGGGTTAGACAATGGCGATATGCAAATCAGCTCTGACCCTGTTGCCCCATGGGAACAGTCCAGTCCGAACTACAAAAGCCATGTCCTTCCCAGAACGGAATCAAGCATCCGAGGACCGGACCGGTTTCGAGGTAACACCTCTCTTCAGCCCGGCTAGCTTGACTCCAAGTGGTGTGGAGTGCCTGGGACCCACGTCTGGGCATCCCCAGCGCACTTAGGGCGGCAATTGCAAAAACAACAAGTGATGGACTGAATGTGGATCAATGTCACACACTCCCCCAGTCAAAAGATCTGGGCCCAAATCCATCGTTTTTTTGCACTCCACACCACCCTGGGTTAGACAATGGCGATATGCAAATCAGCTCTGACCCTGTTGCCCCATGGGAACAGTCCAGTCCGAACTACAAAAGCCATGTCCTTCCCAGAACGGAATCAAGCATCCGAGGACCGGACCGGTTTCGAGGTAACACCTCTCTTCAGCCCGGCTAGCTTGACTCCAAGTGGTGTGGAGTGCCTGGGACCCACGTCTGGGCATCCCCAGCGCACTTAGGGCGGCAATTGCAAAAACAACAAGTGATGGACTGAATGTGGATCAATGTCACACACTCCCCCAGTCAAAAGATCTGGGCCCAAATCCATCGTTTTTTTGCACTCCACACCACCCTGGGTTAGACAATGGCGATATGCAAATCAGCTCTGACCCTGTTGCCCCATGGGAACAGTCCAGTCCGAACTACAAAAGCCATGTCCTTCCCAGAACGGAATCAAGCATCCGAGGACCGGACCGGTTTCGAGGTAACACCTCTCTTCAGCCCGGCTAGCTTGACTCCAAGTGGTGTGGAGTGCCTGGGACCCACGTCTGGGCATCCCCAGCGCACTTAGGGCGGCAATTGCAAAAACAACAAGTGATGGACTGAATGTGGATCAATGTCACACACTCCCCCAGTCAAAAGATCTGGGCCCAAATCCATCGTTTTTTTGCACTCCACACCACCCTGGGTTAGACAATGGCGATATGCAAATCAGCTCTGACCCTGTTGCCCCATGGGAACAGTCCAGTCCGAACTACAAAAGCCATGTCCTTCCCAGAACGGAATCAAGCATCCGAGGACCGGACCGGTTTCGAGGTAACACCTCTCTTCAGCCCGGCTAGCTTGACTCCAAGTGGTGTGGAGTGCCTGGGACCCACGTCTTGGCATCCCCAGCGCACTTAGGGCGGCAATTGCAAAAACAACAAGTGATGGACTGAATGTGGATCAATGTCACACACTCCCCCAGTCAAAAGATCTGGGCCCAAATCCATCGTTTTTTTGCACTCCACACCACCCTGGGTTAGACAATGGCGATATGCAAATCAGCTCTGACCCTGTTGCCCCATGGGAACAGTCCAGTCCAAACTACAAAAGCCATGTCCTTCCCAGAACGGAATCAAGCATCCGAGGACCGGACCGGTTTCGAGGTAACACCTCTCTTCAGCCCGGCTAGCTTGACTCCAAGTGGTGTGGAGTGCCTGGGACCCACGTCTGGGCATCCCCAGCGCACTTAGGGCGGCAATTGCAAAAACAACAAGTGATGGACTGAATGTGGATCAATGTCACACACTCCCCCAGTCAAAAGATCTGTGCCCAAATCCATCGTTTTTTTGCACTGGACTGTTCCCATGGGGCAACAGGGTCAGAGCTGATTTGCATATCGCCATTGTCTAACCCAGGGTGGTGTGGAGTGCAAAAAAACGATGGATTTGGGCCCAGATCTTTTGACTGGGGGAGTGTGTGACATTGATCCACATTCAGTCCATCACTTGTTGTTTTTGCAATTGCCGCCCTAAGTGCGCTGGGGATGCCCAGACGTGGGTCCCAGGCCCTCCACACCACTTGGAGTCAAGCTAGCCGGGCTGAAGAGAGGTGTTACCTCGAAACCGGTCCGGTCCTCGGATGCTTGATTCCGTTCTGGGAAGGACATGGCTTTTGTAGTTCGGACTGGACTGTTCCCATGGGGCAACAGGGTCAGAGCTGATTTGCATATCGCCATTGTCTAAACCAGGGTGGTGTGGAGTGCAAAAAAACGATGGATTTGGGCCCAGATCTTTTGACTGGGGGAGTGTGTGACATTGATCCACATTCAGTCCATCACTTGTTGTTTTTGCAATTGCCGCCCTAAGTGCGCTGGGGATGCCCAGACGTGGGTCCCAGGCACTCCACACCACTTGGAGTCAAGCTAGCCGGGCTGAAGAGAGGTGTTACCTCGAAACCGGTCCGGTCCTCGGATGCTTGATTCCGTTCTGGGAAGGACATGGCTTTTGTAGTTCGGACTGGACTGTTCCCATGGGGCAACAGGGTCAGAGCTGATTTGCATATCGCCATTGTCTAACCCAGGGTGGTGTGGAGTGCAAAAAAACGATGGATTTGGGCCCAGATCTTTTGACTGGGGGAGTGTGTGACATTGATCCACATTCAGTCCATCACTTGTTGTTTTTGCAATTGCCGCCCTAAGTGCGCTGGGGATGCCCAGACGTGGGTCCCAGGCACTCCACACCACTTGGAGTCAAGCTAGCCGGGCTGAAGAGAGGTGTTACCTCGAAACCGGTCCGGTCCTCGGATGCTTGATTCCGTTCTGGGAAGGACATGGCTTTTGTAGTTCGGACTGGACTGTTCCCATGGGGCAACAGGGTCAGAGCTGATTTGCATATCGCCATTGTCTAACCCAGGGTGGTGTGGAGTGCAAAAAAACGATGGATTTGGGCCCAGATCTTTTGACTGGGGGAGTGTGTGACATTGATCCACATTCAGTCCATCACTTGTTGTTTTTGCAATTGCCGCCCTAAGTGCGCTGGGGATGCCCAGACGTGGGTCCCAGGCACTCCACACCACTTGGAGTCAAGCTAGCCGGGCTGAAGAGAGGTGTTACCTCGAAACCGGTCCGGTCCTCGGATGCTTGATTCCGTTCTGGGAAGGACATGGCTTTTGTAGTTCGGACTGGACTGTTCCCATGGGGCAACAGGGTCAGAGCTGATTTGCATATCGCCATTGTCTAACCCAGGGTGGTGTGGAGTGCAAAAAAACGATGGATTTGGGCCCAGATCTTTTGACTGGGGGAGTGTGTGACATTGATCCACATTCAGTCCATCACTTGTTGTTTTTGCAATTGCCGCCCTAAGTGCGCTGGGGATGCCCAGACGTGGGTCCCAGGCACTCCACACCACTTGGAGTCAAGCTAGCCGGGCTGAAGAGAGGTGTTACCTCGAAACCGGTCCGGTCCTCGGATGCTTGATTCCGTTCTGGGAAGGACATGGCTTTTGTAGTTCGGACTGGACTGTTCCCATGGGGCAACAGGGTCAGAGCTGATTTGCATATCGCCATTGTCTAACCCAGGGTGGTGTGGAGTGCAAAAAAACGATGGATTTGGGCCAGATCTTTTGACTGGGGGAGTGTGTGACATTGATCCACATTCAGTCCATCACTTGTTGTTTTTGCAATTGCTGCCCTAAGTGCGCTGGGGATGCCCAGACGTGGGTCCCAGGCACTCCACACCACTTGGAGTCAAGCTAGCCGGGCTGAAGAGAGGTGTTACCTCGAAACCGGTCCGGTCCTCGGATGCTTGATTCCGTTCTGGGAAGGACATGGCTTTTGTAGTTCGGACTGGACTGTTCCCATGGGGCAACAGGGTCAGAGCTGATTTGCATATCGCCATTGTCTAACCCAGGGTGGTGTGGAGTGCAAAAAAACGATGGATTTGGGCCCAGATCTTTTGACTGGGGGAGTGTGTGACATTGATCCACATTCAGTCCATCACTTGTTGTTTTTGCAATTGCCGCCCTAAGTGCGCTGGGGATGCCCAGACGTGGGTCCCAGGCACTCCACACCACTTGGAGTCAAGCTAGCCGGGCTGAAGAGAGGTGTTACCTCGAAACCGGTCCGGTCCTCGGATGCTTGATTCCGTTCTGGGAAGGACATGGCTTTTGTAGTTCGGACTGGACTGTTCCCATGGGGCAACAGGGTCAGAGCTGATTTGCATATCGCCATTGTCTAACCCAGGGTGGTGTGGAGTGCAAAAAAACGATGGATTTGGGCCCAGATCTTTTGACTGGGGGAGTGTGTGACATTGATCCACATTCAGTCCATCACTTGTTGTTTTTGCAATTGCCGCCCTAAGTGCGCTGGGGATGCCCAGACGTGGGTCCCAGGCACTCCACTCCACTTGGAGTCAAGCTAGCCGGGCTGAAGAGAGGTGTTACCTCGAAACCGGTCCGGTCCTCGGATGCTTGATTCCGTTCTGGGAAGGACATGGCTTTTGTAGTTCGGACTGGACTGTTCCCATGGGGCAACAGGGTCAGAGCTGATTTGCATATCGCCATTGTCTAACCCAGGGTGGTGTGGAGTGCAAAAAAACGATGGATTTGGGCCCAGATCTTTTGACTGGGGGAGTGTGTGACATTGATCCACATTCAGTCCATCACTTGTTGTTTTTGCAATTGCCGCCCTAAGTGCGCTGGGGATGCCCAGACGTGGGTCCCAGGCACTCCACACCACTTGGAGTCAAGCTAGCCGGGCTGAAGAGAGGTGTTACCTCGAAACCGGTCCGGTCCTCGGATGCTTGATTCCGTTCTGGGAAGGACATGGCTTTTGTAGTTCGGACTGGACTGTTCCCATGGGGCAACAGGGTCAGAGCTGATTTGCATATCGCCATTGTCTAACCCAGGGTGGTGTGGAGTGCAAAAAAACGATGGATTTGGGCCCAGATCTTTTGACTGGGGGAGTGTGTGACATTGATCCACATTCAGTCCATCACTTGTTGTTTTTGCAATTTTAATATTTGGCAGCTTGACTAGGGATAACTATAGGTGGGGAAGGAGGTTGTTGTTGACTGCTAGTTTGAAGTTGTAAAGGTCTAAAGGGTGTTGCAATATGGTTCACATTCAGATTGTTTGTACGGTATGTACGTGCTTGCAAAACATTTTAATACTATTTATTAGATGTATTTGCTGACTTGTCTTTTTTAACCTATTGTATGTGTTTGCAGGCTAAACATTTTTATCCTATTTATTATATGTAATTGCTTGTTTGTTATTTTTAACATATTTATTATATGGACTTGCTTGCTTGTTATTTTTATTTACTTGTTTGCTTTTTATATCAATTACTATGATAAATCTCCTTACAGCTTCTGTGTTATGTTTATATTGAAAATAATAACATTTGTTTAAAACAAATAGTGTACAGTGAAATTATTAATTGTGCAACCAAAAAGGCAAGGCAACTGCATACAAGCTGTTTATTAGCTCCACCAATTGCTGTTACCACACTGAATGGCTCCCTGATATTTAAAATTCTTTGAAAAAATTGGCAGACTCTTTTTAAGTCCCTCATACTAAGAAAGCCATGCAAGCACATCATGTAAAAGCATGCACAGCCTGGGATGAGTGCCGCTGGTGAAGAAACTTCTTGGATAACATCTAGCAGATTCGTCACTGGTTTGTTCCACCAAAATACCGTAAATAACTTTACAAGCTTCCATATCAAGAGACAATAAACAACTGGTCCCTGTCCTAGCATACATAAATCTTCAAAGCTGGGTTTATCCAACTGCTTGTAGATCAATCTTACGGTTGTCAAATATCAATAAGATTCCCACTAAATTAAAAGGGTCTTTTTAATCAACACTCTCTACGTCCTGAACATGGTCTAACGGCTTTAGACCAAAACGTCGACTTCTACACCTATTTCCTGCTCAAATAAAAGAGAGGCAATATTGGTTTTCTGTAAATTTCTTAGATTGCCTGTAATAAATCTCTGTGAAAAGGTGTTCACAAATGTGATTGTGAAGGATTTTTCAGTTCATGTTAATATTACTTCTGGTTACATTGTGTTGTTGCTTTTTATGTACCTTACACAAATTAATTTTGAATTGATACTAAATTTCGTTTGATTATACACTCCCGGGTTTTTCCTTTTTCCTTTCTTTTCTTGTTTTACCTTCTTTGATGATTAAGTCATCGATAAGTAAACGCAATCCTTTGTGATTGATCTTGATGTAAGTTACTTGAATCATTTTTAAGTATTGAAGAGTTATAGAAACAAATCCCTTGTAGGCATATTTACCTGCTTATTGTACAGGGTTAGGCACGAAGATCACTAGCAGTATTACAGTTAGAGAGGAGGCCAAACTGATATTTGATGATATGAGGACATATACGCTTAGTTTCAATTTTGGACAACAGGAAATAGTCACTTTGGATAGAGCCGTAAATGAGGTAAATGTTAGCGTGTACATAAACTCTTTGTCTAAACTTCAGTAGCTGTGCCATGCTCTTGTTCACCATAAATATGGAGTTTATATTGCTCTTCACCTTAGGGGCAAGATATCCGTCAACAAATTGCATCAAAATGGGAAATTCGTTTTCAGATAAAAGTGAAGGTCTATTGATTCTAAATGCCACTAAGAATATGGATTAATCTATTATTGATACCATAAAGTCAGTTAAAAGATCTAGGAAAGGTTTGAGTAAAAACATGAAATGGCTATCCACAGAAAAATGTTCCCTTTGTTTAAACATAAATCACAAACAGCAAAATCTGGCCATTCTTCAGATTAGAACATGGCTCATTGAAATATAAATGGAATTCTGACCTACTTAAATAGCTTGAGAACTCGGTCCCAGCAGAAGACAAAGAGGGGGATGCATATCATGATCCTGATGTGAAAATCCTTGTCGGACCTGCCCTTGTTCATATGATTACATAAGAAAGGAAAGATATCTTTCTGAACTACTTCATGAAATGTATTGCCTACATACAAAATCAGCTTTGTAAAACCAATTTGCAGTGAAAAGATCAAATACTTGAGCTCTATAAAGCAGACCGCCCGAAGGGATGTCTATGAGCTAAAAGAGGTAAATGAATGCATAGATGAGTTGAGTTGGTAAAAACAGTGCCAAAGAGATGCCCTGAATTCCTATGAGTTGATCAAAACAAGAGGAAAGAGTAAGATGGTCATAGTAACATGCAGCAGGTACAATACAGCGACTGGAATATTGCACCCAAAAAGAAGCTGCCACAAGAATGATTCATCATGCTGTAGGTGGTGTTGCTGGAGGTAAGAAGAGCACTTTCATACATTTTGTGGACTTATTATGTTATGCTGCCTTTACACTTTACAAAGAGTCTAAACAGTGAGCAAGTATCAGTTGCATTTTGTGCATGCAAATCGGTTCATATTCCTGACATTGGGATTGTACTACTGAATATTGACACCAACAACATCACAGCACAAGAATATCGAGGGAAAAATATCAAAAGGTAAGTGCACATAGGTAAGTATAGATTTACTATTATCAACTCCCCGTCTACATTCCCTGTAGTTATAAGTACTGTGCAGTTACATATGTTATGGTATGTTATCATAATTTGTAGCGCTCACAGCTACTCAAAAAAGGGTCCCGGCGCAAGCCCAAGAGTAACAAAGAAACAGATAGCAGAAGAAAGGCCAGGACAAACTGGTTAAGCAGGAAAGTTTTGAGTTTTTTCCTAAACTGAGTAGAATTCTCAAGTCTACGCAGATCCAGGGGAAGGGAATTCCAAGATGTTGCAGCAAGATAGGCCAATAAGCTGCCCCCTTACGTTACAGATGAAACCTAGGGACAGTGGCTAGGAGCATGTTCGAGGAATGAAGAAGCCTGCCCGAAGTGTAAAACTGAAAGTGTTTCCCGAGATAGGCAGGGCCATACCCATAAAGTGCAGCATGAGCAATGACCAAAGACTTGAACATAATCCTAGCTTTAACTGGCAACCAGTTGTGGAGTTAGGTATAGAAAATCTAGACATAATTACCTGTTGATATTTTTTTAACATTGTGTCCTAGATATTCTGTTGCACCTATTTTTTGGGTTTGATTTTCAGGTTGCACACCTGACTTTAGTGGGGTGGCTGAGGCCTTAGTAGTTGACCAATGCATAGCTCCACCAGGCTTATATGCACAGATGAGGAGTGATATCACATCCGTTTTCATAAGAGGCAAAATAACTTGCTGGATAACAACAATTACCCAGAAGAGGCATACCCATCGTACCATTTCCAGCTGTCTAAAATAAAAGGGGATCTAGCAGTAATGACTGCTTTTGGAAGGTTTATCATCCTTTTGTATGGCCACTGCATCCAAGAAACATGAATAAGTCTAGGCTTGTGTTATTTGCACTGAAAAAATGGGATTTAGACAATATCCCTGCAGCTCTGGATGTCTTTCGACAGCATTTGGCAGTAGCGGCCTGTGGAGGGAGTTCCGTGGGGCGGTGGGGGTGGAAAGGAAGGGGCAGGGTGGGGGTAGTAAACTACGGAATAGGGTCAAATGGAGGTAAGTAAACAAATAAATAAATAAAACGAATTTCGTTGCACGCGCTGCTTTGCATTTGGCAATGCAGAGTGCGCAATGAAATTCGTTTTACTTATTTGTTTACTTACCTCTGTTTGCCCGTGTTCTGTAGTTTACTACCCCCACCCTGCCCCTCCTCCATCCCACCCCGCCCCACCGCCCTGTGGAACTCCCTCCACGGGCCGCAACTGGCATTTGGTAATAGTAGCCTTAAAGGCAGAAGTAAGAGCCAGGTCCTTTAGAAATTCATATCTCCGGGTTGCATAATTAAATATCTTTGGCTGGATCTCAGATAGACAGCCTTTGCAGTAGCAACCACGATGGATCACTCAACCTCCTTTCAGTGTTGAAACACAATAAATCATGGGGTGCAAGTGTAAAAGTAGATGTGCTTTGCTGTTCAAAACCTGACTTAACCAGCAGCCTGAATAATCATCTTTATATAAGATGTGGTTCAAAATCTGATAATTTGTAAACCACTCGAACATACTTTTTTAAAATGTTTACAGAATAAACAGTTAATTTATGACAAAGAGTTAACATTGAACAAAAATTTAGAGATAGAAAGTGAAAAAGGAAGTGAAAAAAATCTGTATTTCATCGTTAACTTGCCTTTAATTTTGTGAAATGATTGCAAATTTGAGTTGATACTTACTAACAATAAGAAATGTCTTTGATGATTGAAGTTACATTTTCCATAGAACCCTACTTTTAGCATTTCAATCTGCAGCATAGTAATTGTAATGGGTGTATTGTGTTAAACAATCCATGTTTTTTCAATATTATTCGAAATGTATCCGATAAAAATGTAACCTGCAAATAATGCTGCTCTTGTCCTTTTTGTAGATAATTGACTGCTGAACAATATTTGTTTAAAAAAGAAGAGAGGTCCATTGATCTGTTTAGGAGTTATAAGTGACAAACATACTTCAGCTGACATTTTCCAATAAGGCAACTCAGGGTGCTTGAAGCCAGTGCCTGCAATGCCTTAAGTAAGCCAAATGTCATACTTTGAAAAAAACATGCACAATTCAGTCCAAAAAGGGGCATATCTTCCCAACAAATGCTGTTTCACCAAGCAATTGGAGTCAACACCACGTTCCAACCAAGGGCGCCTCTAAGCCCCTTACTCCAAAGTTTCCATGAAAGTTCTCTGACCGCGTCTCGCGGGGAGTTGCAGACAAAGTGAAATGCATCTCTTTGTGCTCCCGCATTTGAGATAATAAAGCCCGTGTTGGTACTTGGGTGGCGAGGGAGCCTCTGGTGTGAATTAGAGAGAATCCATGAAGCAGAACACTTGGTTTTTCATATGCATCTGACTTTTCTAATAACCAAGCATCCACCTAACAGATGCCTCGCACTCTATCTCTCTCTCCCTCTGCTGCTTCTGTCATTCAGATTTGCTCAGGTTTTGTAACTGTTTACTTGTTTTGCTACTGATTCTGCCCTCTCCACAGTTTTCCTTTGCCAATTTCTCTCAATTCTGCTCATTCCTGCCACTTTCTCTATCTCCACGTTCATCTTTTTCTACTCGTTTGTGCTGCATTCTCTAACTTCACTTACTCTCCTTCTGCTAACTTCTATTGCTTTCTCGATCTCCACTCACTTTCTTACTGCTCATTTGTTCCATTTCCATATCTCCTCTTTTATTCATTTTTTGACAATTTTGGACTGATTTTTCATGCACTATCTCTGGTTTTCTCTCTGTGCCTCTGTTGTTTTCCTGCTATTTTGTCACTTTTGGGTGCTTTTCTCTCTTTTTCCCTCTTCCCCTTTCTTTTTTCAGTTTAGGAAGCTTTATTGTAGCAAGTAGAGAACAAGGTTCATAAATTCTAATATTAATCATAATAGAAAGACAAAGAGTAACCAGAAAAATAATTGAAAAACAAAGGATAAAAGCTGTATATTCATACATTAGCAAGAATAAAAACCAGTGTTAAGAACAGATGAAACACATATGTACAATAATGAAATTAGCAGGTTTTTAAAAATGTTATAAGGGAAGAAAGGAAAAAGAAAAAGGAAGTAAAAGAGAGAGAAAAAGAAGAAGAGGAAAAAGGATAGATAATAGGAATCAACAACTTTATCAAAAAAATCTAATAAGACTTTTCCTAGTTAAACAATACAAAATCTCAGAGAAGAATATATGGACAATAACATATGAACAGTGTGAAAGGAATGAACACAGTACTCATGGTGGCTGAAATACAAAATTACTATCTTTGGTATGTATTGCAGAGGAGGATAGATAATTAGTAAGTGGAGACCAAAAGGCTTCTTTTCGAAGGAGTTGTTGAGAAGTAGTTACAGAGGCTCTTTCTAGCCTGTGATGATAACAGAGAAGGTTCCACCAAGCTGAAAAGGAAACTTTGGAGGCGTCCTTCCAGTTGGATGTAATTACTTGAAAAGCAATTGCTATTAGCAAATCCACAAATCAGCCCAAGAGTACTAAGCCATTGTATGGAATTAGTACCCAGAAATATGGAGTAGATATCAAAAGGGAAATTGGTGGAGCAAATGGAGGCAGTTGATTTACATACTTTTGTCCAAAAAACTGAAATGTTAGCGAAATGGAAAAAGGAATGTAAATATATGCCAGAGTATTCTTTCAGGACCAACAATTGGGAGATAAGCCATGACTAAGGGCCCGATTACGATTGCGGTGAATCCGCATCCTCCGGGCCGGCGGAAGCCACCGCCGGCCCGCAGGATGCAAATTCACCGCTGCGTTGAGAGAAATACCCCCCCCCCGCCAGATTAGGATGACGGGGGGTCATCTGCGGACGGCAAGACCGTCCGCCGCTTTTCCACCGCGAGACCGGGGCGGAAAAGCTCTAGTATGGTGGTGGTGTCTATCAGACACCGCCAGCCATATTAGGATTTGCTTAGGGATATGCCTTTCCGCGGCGGCAATGCCGCCACAAAAAGGCATACGGTCTTTCCCTTGGCGGGCCTGTTGCGGGCCTCAGGGTGAAGGGGGGCTGGGGGTGCACATGGGGGTTACCTATGGTACCCCCCTGCATTTGCATGCACGAAGCGGCAGGCACCGCACGGTGCCTGCCGCTTTGTGCATGCAATGCACTGCTTGTATTTTTAACATTGCGTCGGGTGCTGCTTCAAGCAGCACCCGCTGCAATGTTAAACATACAGGATGTGACCGCCATCCGAATTTGCACGGAGGGACCGCTGCTGCCTCTGTGGACGGTCCCTCCACCTCTGGGGTGGCGGACGGACGCAGGTCCGTCCGCCATCCTAATAGGGCCCTAAATTTGGAAACAGATATCGGAGTAAAAAATAATCTCTGGTAAAAAAAATAGAGAGTCTGAGAAATGCTAGCACTGTAGGAAGTGTTATGTAAGCAAGCCCAAATGGAATTCCATGCATGTGTGTAGAGAGAGTAAGTTGTAAATGTGTTTCCCATAGAAGTTCAGTTTTGCTTTTGAGACGGGTAGGAAGAGAAAAAGGAAGATATCTGTATATGTGGGAGGCGCGAACAGAGAGGGAAGTAGATAATGGTTCAAATGGAGGATCAGATGAAGAGGAGGAACCTACAGATATATGAGAAAGCTGTTGCGTTAAAATCATTCTCAGAGATTCAAACTTAAATAGAGAAGTAGCAGGTAAAATAAATTTAGATTGAAAGTCCTGAAAAGTCAAAATTAAATATCCTGCATTAGGTGTTTAACCTGGATAATCCCTCTAACAATCCAATCTTTCCAAAAGATGGTACAATTAGAGATTGTAATGCACTTATTATGCAAAATAGAGGAGTCCAGGAATATCTGTAAGAGTGAGAGAGGTTTTGTAAGAACAGGATAAAATGTAAATATAAGTTGTGAAATAGTAGGGTACTTAAACGAGCGAGGAAAGTGAGTGAAATTAACTAATGAGGAGAAGGGGAATGGATAAATAGCAGATTCCTCCAATTCATCCGAAGAAGATAAGTAGGGCAGAACCTGACGAATTAAAAAGGAGTAATGATATTGACGGAAGTTGGGAAAATTAAACCCTCCCCTTTCTTTAGGAGCAGATAGAGCAGACAAAGAAATACGAGCTTTGCGTTTATTCCAAAGGAATTTACTCAAAATGTCATTAAGAGTTTTAAAGAATTTTAAAGGAAGTCGTATTGGCAGCATTGACAAATATAAGTTAATTACCAGAAGCATCATCATTCTTTGCGGTCCATTTTAATCAAAGTCACACTCCGGAAGAAATTAGAAAAATTAGGTTCCATGGGAACTCGCATACACAGAGTGGCGCTCGAGGAGGGGATAGAACTTTGGCTCTGAGAAGAACTGAGACACAGTGGATTATCGAATTGCATGTATTTCTAACTGAATGAAAACCTTGATGTTTCCAATTGTTGATTAGTGGAAATATTCTCGAATACCAAGATTTCTGTGATGGGTTAGTGATGTTTGTTGCAATGTGTTAGGAACTAGGATTTGTGATCAGTGTTAATTCTTACATTCTGATGGATGATATATAGTTGTATCGAAAAGAAATAATGCAAATTGAAATGCTGTTTGTCTCAATATCCATAAGAAAGGAAAATGGTATTTTTCAAATTGAATAAGACAAATGCGATTTGTATTCATGATCTCTCCTGTTGGTCTATTCTTCATCTCACTTACTTGTTGTAATTAGATTTTGGTGTTGGCCACTAATTTGTAAGCACTTTTTTGTTTTTTTGAAATATCTCACACTTGGTGTTTTTTGGGGTCTCTGATAAGATTCATTGGGTGCTTGGTATAATGAGAAATGTACCTTTATATACATATTTATGGCGTCCTTTCTATTATCTCGTGTTTAGTCAAATCACAGGAAATATAAATAATAGTACTAAATATGGACTAAATATGGTATCATATTAACATTGGTCAATGTTTGACAATACTGGCCAACTATATTACAAAAATGTCCAGTTCACAAGGTTTTTCGTTAAATTGCGATTAAAAATATACTAACTGCCGGAATCCACTGTTTCAAATATGGCCACCACATACAGCATCAATTCCTATGGAAAATAAGATAAGTGAAAGTAAAAAGGGACTAACAATCCCAGTCCACTGAGAACAGGGTTTACTTCCGGCGTGTTTCACGTAGCGCGGGATACAAATAGGGACCCCCAGCTCACTTTCCTTTCCCACACCGAACGGATACTCCGAAAGCCCCTGCCGCAGGATTCTGGCAGCTTCTCTTTGGTGAGTGGCAATGGGAACACCCTTCTTTTGGGAATTGGTCCACATTTATTGGGTTACCGTCACCTGCAAACCTCGGATTGGTGACATGTCGTGTATGAGTCTAATTGACTTCCGTATTCATGGAGGGTCATGCCGTTTGCTTTGTACTTGACGAGGGCCACTTCATACCATGAAATATGATGTATTGAATTTTTTTTAAATAAATGAATCAGCTACGTTTTAAAGGTATTTTCTATGACCGGCCACTTGCGGGTTGTATGCGGTTGTCATGAAGTATATGTGGACATCAAAATAAGGGTCCATATAAATGTGGGTGGTGTTCCTAATGGATTATCGTCATCCAAGTACTTGATAATGTTTTAAAAATGGATTTGTGAGTCACGTTACTACTATATTTAGCTCAAATCTCCTCTTAGTAGCCTGCCATAATCCATATGGTGACTAACAAATTCCTGACAAGTACATTGTGAATTACATAACTTTTTTGTTTACAAATCTCTTTCACATAGCCCACATGGGGATTGAGCACTAATTACTTCAAAACAAGAAAAGTTAAAGTAAGTGGGAACAAAGAAATTGGGCAGTCACCTTTCCGTTACCATATCCGAAACAACCTTTAATTATTGCCTTTCAAAAATCTTTGCAGGCATCCACATCCTCTTGGTAATACTGGTTCTTAAAATTACAATAGGGGCGATTACCTCTATGAAATTTGTATTTTGGGCTTTGGAAAATCAAATGGCTGTACAGTTGCTTGGGATATTGAAAATACACAGTAAGTCAATGGGGGTGGACTATCACCATACAGACAATTATGGTCTGATAACCTTGATTGGACTTATATTTCTTCGTTTCTTTTGCTTACCAGGGATTTAGGACAAATCTTTTCAGAATCACTTGTTAGGTCTTTTTCCGTAAATCCAATTCGTGGGTTAGGCGGACCTTCCCCTCTTTCTAAACTAAGAAGTGAGTACATATTAATAAACGATTGTCAAATTTGGAAAATGGGGCTAAATAGGATCGCCTGCTAAAAATCTCTTGCATTTTATTTATTTGCTTCCCAGAATATCGGTCGTATCACAACCACGTTTGGTATCTATTCTTAAGAAACAGTATCTATCAATTTTGGGAAACTTTTTCATTGAAAGGTTAGTGACCTAGAACCACACTTATTGGGGACCTTGAGCACAGTGTGTGTTGCACTGGTTTTACTTGGGATACTTCACATATCATTTGGAATATGGGTCTTTAACTCTTTTGCTTTGATCTTTCTTTTCAGACATGATGAGCACAATCTTGATTTCAGTATCACTCTTTGGGAATTTCACTCTATTTGGACTTTGTTTCATTCTTTTTATTGTTCTTGTCTTACACTTTTCAAAGTGTAAGTATTTTATATTGAACATCACAATGAAAATGTTACACTAGAATAGGGGTTATTTCAAATGTGTATATATATGAAATATGAGACTATATCATTATCTTTACAGCCTTGAGAAAGTCACCGGATGTGACAAAACATGTGATTGCTGTTGTGATGTTGGATCAAGACTATAGAGCCTCCAAATTTCCTGTACAATTAGTCTTGTCAATGTTATGTTCATGTTAAAGAATAGGGGGTCTCTATTGTCTCTCTTTGAATAAGTGTAATGTTTTAATTCATTACTTTGTCTAAATTAAGAAAATACATTTTTCTTATGAATTCATCTCTGCTTGTGACCAGTGATATATTGAGAAAATGAAATGAACTCTTGCTTATAAAGGTTGGACACTATGGATATCATTTTTTTGAGTGCCAGTGTACTTTGTATTTCATAACCTGTAAATGTGTTTTGCATAGAAGTTCAGTTTTGCTTTTGAGACGGGTGGGAAGAGAAAAATTAAGATATTTGTATATGTGGGAGGCCCGAACAGAGAGGGAAGTAGGTAATGGTTTAAACGGAGGATCTGATGAAGAGGAGGAAGCTACAGAGATATCCCTTTAACAATCCAATCTTTCCAAAATATGGTCTAATTAGGGATTTCAATGCACTTATTATGCAAAATAGAGGAGTCCAGGAATATCTGTAAGGGTGAGAGAGGTTTTGTAAGAACAGGATAAAATGTCAATATAAGTTGTGAAATAGTAGAGTACTTAAACGAGCGAGGAAAGTGAGTGAAATTAACTCATGAGGAGAAGGGGAAAGGATGAATGGCAGATTCCTCCAATTTGTGCCAAACCGAAACAGGAGGGTCATCCAAAGAAGATAAGTAGGGCAGAACCTGACGAATTAAAAAGGAGTAATGATATTGACGAAAGTTGGGAAAATTAACCCCTCCCCTTTCTTTAGGAGCAGATAGAGCAGACAAAGAAATGCCAGTGTTGCGTTTATTCCAAAGGAATTTACTCAAAATGTCATTAAGAGTTTTAAAGAATTTTAAAGGAAGTCATACTGGTAGCAAGGACAAATAGAAGTTAATTACCGGAAGCATCATCATTCTGGAGGTGTTCCGCCTGCACCACCAAGACAAGAATAAAGGAGACCATTTCTCTACCATAGTGATACTTTTAGTAGTACATCATCCAGATTAAGTTGGACCGTTTTAGCAATTGAGGAGGAATATTTTATTCCCAGATATGTAATGTAATTGGTGTTCCATTTGAAGTCTATCCCTTCGAACATACTTCTTACACAATATTTGTTTAATGGAAGCACTTCAGATTTAGAAGAGTTTAATTTATATCTGGACAGAGCAGAATAGGAAGATAAAAGGTCTGTGAAAGTGGGTAAAGAAGAAGTATCTGAGAGATATAACAGAATATCATCTGCATATGCAGTGAACTTGACTTAAATCGATTTATTTGTAAAACCACAAAAAACAGAAGAATGTCATAGGGAATGAAGAAAAGGTTCAAGAGATAAAATAAAGAGCAAAGGCGAGAGAGGTCAGCCCTGACGAGTGCCTCGCTGAAGAGTAAAATAGGGAGATCGAAATCCAATAACAACAACTGAAGTAGTAGGGGAGGAATATAACAAACTAATAAGGGATAAAATAACAGGACCGAAACCATGCCACTTGAGTGCGCGCATCATAACGAGCCAGCGAATGCAATCAAAAGCTTTCTCCGCATCCAGGGTAATAGCTGCAACAGGAGAGGAGCTTTTAGAAGCAAGATGAATAATGTTCAAAAAAGTTCTAGAATTATCTGCAAGAGTTCTACCCTTGACAAACCCAGTCTGTTCATATCCAATCAAATCAGGAATAACTGTGTTAATGCGAAGAGCGAGAACGTTAGCAAAGATCTTGCAGTCTAGATTAGTTAAAGAGCTGGTGCAGTAATTAGCACAAGAAAATTCGCCTTTATCCTCCTTTGGAATTAGACAGATCATGGCTTCAAGAAAGGAGCAACAAGCCTCCTCATGGAAAAGAAAATGTTGAAATAAAGATATAAGATGAGGAAGAAGAATCTGGGAGATGCAAGAATAGAACTCGGCCATAAAACCATCCGGGCCAGGGGACTTCTTCTTAGGCAGTAAAGCTAGGGCTGACTTAAGTTCAGAAAGGGATAGGTCTTTTTCTAAGGGAGAACAATCTGTAGAGGAGGAAGAACAGGGAGGTAACGTTTCAAAAATAGAATACAGTTCTGTGTCAGAAGGAGAAGACTCAGGGGTGTATCGAGTCTTATAGAATTCCATAAAGCAGTTTAATATTTCTTCATCCTTGAAGTGATTAACTCCCTTATCATCGATGATATTAACAATTTTAGATCTTTGGGATTATACCTTCAAGTAATTAGCGAGCAGTTTGCTGGCTCTATTGCGACCACCATAAAATTTATAATTAACCTTAACCGATGTGTGAAGCATGAGGACCGGCGATGAGAGGTCGTGTAAGAGGACCGCCGTGTGAGTTGCCGAGGATCGCTGCTGCTCGGAAGAGACAGCGACGCAATGCCCCATGGGACGGCGGTTCTCACGAGAAGCGGCATAATTCCAGCCACATAACCACACGAGCCCACATGCTGCTGGGAGAATTAGATCAAGAGCGCTGAAGGTAGGATTGAGCAAGAATCGATCGAGAAGGGGCAGAGAGGGAGCCTGGGGAATCAGGACCCGGCCTGCCTGACCTTAAAATGGCGGCCGCTGCGGACACCCAGATCTAAACAAATAGATAGTGGCAAATGAAAAAGGACAAGAAATGGAAACAGAGGAGGGCATGCAGACATCAGTTAAGCCTAACTGCTAAAAAGGCGGCCATCTTGAAATGTCTACTCAAAAAGAAAGAAAGGAAAAAGAACGTGAATTGAAAGCTAATAACTCATCTTTAACAATAGTGTACCGGCTTTATGAAATCCTCTCAAAACACGCTCCACACTCTAGATAGGAGAAGAGATCCAACTCAATAACAGGCAGACTGCCCCATCAAACTGGACAAAGGGAGCTAGCAGAGCAGACAAACAGTTTGGAACTATTAGCAGTCAAGTAGAGAAGAGTCACCACAAGGTATCAACAAGGAGCAAACATGAACGAAAGCTTTTTAGAGCCAGCAGGCATGAATACTCATACCATAAAATATCCAACCAATTTATCCAAAAATGCAGCCAAAAAATTCAAACACAACATAATGAGAAAAAACCCGGACAAGCTGATCTCTGACTACTACTTTAGTATAGATAAAGGCATTATAGTAAACAACTTGTTATTCTTCACAAGAAAAACGGCTAAATGGTGCAATGCCATTACAAGAATGCTCATCACAAAATCAATAAACAATATCCCACATGGCACAAAAATTAAGATCACACCGTCACCAAGATGTAGAGCGAACCTATGCATAACCATATATAAAAACGGAATAGTGCTTATACAAGCATCCAACAGCGAATTAGATGAATTCGACATCGTTTTCTAGACCTTAAAAGATTCAGTAGAGAAATCAAGATGTCAACTACTCCAGACCCCACAAGAAGACACACCAGACACCAACAATACTACCACCAGAGATGTCACACGAACTGGAGACCATAAGGATGAATCTACACAATTAGGAGACAGAATTGGAATAGGAATGACAATAACTGAGGAGGACACAGAAAGAACAGAGATGTCGACACGACTTGCAAGCCGCGACCAGAAGCTCTTCCAAAGGGAAGAACCGACGCCGCTCCCCAATGAAGAGATATCTCACACATCTCGCACATCTCAGACATCTCATTCGAATAGGCCGCTCAATGGTAACCTGGAAATTAATACGTTAGAAGATATTAACCACTCCTTACCCCAATCTAGTACAACACAAGTGACATCTAGAGACATACCCCCAAACGCACTACCAATATAAAAAAAACATAGATATCACATCGAAAATAGAAACGGAACAGACAACTGAATGGATGACAAAAAGAAAAAGATCCTGGCAAAAAGAACAGATCAAAAACACAAAAAAGCAAAGCGCATATCCCGAAAAGAGAGAGGAATCCTTCCTAAGAGGTCACTCCAAAATCAGAGAGATATCAAAGAGCTTCAGACACTAATTGGCAACATGGCACAAGACACACGAAGCACCCTACAAGCGATGGAAAAGCTACTCGAAATGACGGTAAGCACTCATTCTAAAGTTGTACATATTCAAGAGCTAGTACACTCATCTCAAATAGAGATCAATGAGACGGCCATGCAATTATCACAAAGAAAGAGCAATGAGAAGGCCATGCTATTAGCAAGTAGGCACAACCGACCAGATAGGACTAGTGATTACTTGTCGGAAGAAGAAACACTTGCCTTACTGCGAACATATGAGACATCAGACCGCACTAGAGGGGAGGACATTAAAACAGTATCGATCGACCCAAATAGAGCATCCAGACAGAATGAAATAAAAAAACAACATTAACAATCTACAACATGTCCAACTAATAACAAAATCGCAAAATCCGACCCTAAGTAGCTCAGGGAAACCTCTGATATGCCTTCTTCTCAATTGTCGGTCTGCAACAAAACATGCATCAGACATAGCGGACCTCATCGTCAGCAAGGAAATTGACTTGACAATCCTTACAGAAACGAGGCTGTCAGAGTCCTCATCCCCAATCATGGATCTCTTAGTACCCCCTCAGTACAACATTGTGAGACTAGATAGACTAAAAAAGACAGAAGGTGGCATAGCCTGCATTCACCGATCGGAGATAGAGGTCAATTCAATTCGACCCACCAGAATCCTGTGAATACCTAAGTCTCATTATAATATCGGCAGACAATCAAAGATGCAACCTACATGCGTTTTACCATCCACCAGGAGATAACGCCTCGTTCATAGATCAGTTAATGGAGATCATAACAGCCAACTCTAATACCAATGGCAATAACATATTCCTAGGTGATTTCAATTTACACTGGGACGATTACAATGACAAACAGGTCAACGCTCTCAAAGACTTCCTAACGGAGCTAAACCTTACCCAAGCATGCACGCAACCTACACACTCGAAAGGAGCTACGTTAGACTGGATAATATCAAGAAACAAACATACTTCAATCCTCTCAATAGCGCCGTGTGACAGGTCAGATCACTATGCCATAACTTTCATGATTCCCACAGTGAAAAAGAGCATGACCACGCAACCCATCAAACTTAAAAAATGGACTCGAGATACCAAAGAGTCCAATATTGATCTATTTGTAGAAAGCTGTGAGAGGGACCTAAATCCACCTAATAACCTTCAGAATGTGAATGATCTAACACACCACTACACTATATCAGTAGCGAATATTGTCAACACCACCATGCCGCTAAAACTGAAAAGAGTCACAGAGAAGATAAAAAATCCATGGTTTAATGGGACATTGAATGAAGACAGGCGAAAAGTGAGAATGGCTGAAAGAAAATGGAGGCAACACCCATCATCCCCCGAACTGAAATCCCTCAGAAAAATCAGAAACAAATACAACAAAAAGATCCTCAACTTCAAAAAAGAATTTATAAGATCAGAATTGGATAATGCCAAAAATAGACCACAGAAAATATTCGAAATCTTAAAGCAACAATCCAATAAGCTAGCCAAATCTAGCCAAGAGACTACGAAAACGAAAATAAGCTGTTAAGAATTCGCGCCATTTTTCACTGAAAAGGCCAACACTCTTGAAAGAGAACTCAAAAGCGCAGCTGACAACCTCCCCAACCACCCACCATCTACGATCGACACTCGATCGAAAACGGCCGATAACAGTACAAAAAACAAGGCACATTGGGATACCTTAAAATTATACGACCAAAATACCATCACCAAAATACTCTCCGATATCAAACCTAACAACCACTACAACCATCCACTCCCGTCTAAATGCCTAAAAAAAAATCAGCCATATTGTGATTTCTATTTGGACCAATATAATAAATGCCTCGTTTTCCCAAGGGATCCTTCCAGATTGCCTAAAAACAGGT
Organism: Lissotriton helveticus; assembly: GCF_964261635.1. Lineage (NCBI taxonomy): Eukaryota > Metazoa > Chordata > Amphibia > Caudata > Salamandridae > Lissotriton > Lissotriton helveticus. The sequence continues at coordinate 82,942,638 of NC_136060.1, read as the reverse complement.
CAAGTCGTCCCCATCATCAAAAAACCCACAGCGGACCCGGCGGATCCCAATAACTTTCGCCCAGTGACCAATATTCCATTACTTGCCAAACTAATCGAGAAGTGCGTGCAAGATCAACTGAGCCGACACATCACCAACTTCTCCCTCCTAGATGACTACCAATCAGGATTCAGAACACATAGCACGGAAACGGCGATCCTTCATACTGTCGATGACGCACTACAGGCCCTTGACCAAAATCGAACATGCCTACTGATCCTCCTGGACCTGTCGTCTGCATTTGACACGGTAAATCATCGAGCGCTACTGACCAGGCTCAAGGACAGGATGGGAATGTCTGGAAATGTGCTGAAATGGTTTGAATCTTTCCTGCAGAACAGAACACAAAGATTCCTGGTCAACCAATCACTTTCACCATCTTGTCCTAACTCAATTGGCGTCCCCCAAGGATCTACATTATCTCCATCTCTGTTCAACCTGTATGTCGAACCACTTACAGAAATTCTTCGAAATTCAAAGATATCCTATCACATTTACGCAGATGACACGCAGATATATATCAAGATTGCGTCTCTGGAAGACATCAAACTAATGAATGAGGCATTAAAAATGACACTGCAATGGCTAACGACCAATCATCTGAAGCTAAATGCACACAAAGTTCCTACTAATTTCACCACCAAAGAACCATACAGAAGTGAAGGAATGGATCAAGCTGGTGACAGCACTAAAATGCACCCCTACCCTAATTAACTCAGCGAAATCACTAGGAATTACATTAGATGAGAACCTAGACATGAAAGCCCACATTAAATCAATGGCAAATACTGCCCGCTTTCATTTGAACTACATAAGAAAAGTGAAACCTTTCATCTCAAAGATGGATCTCAAACTGGCAATCCAGTCCTTAGTTATTTCGAGGATTGAATATGGATGCACTACCTTAGCCGGTCTACCAAAAATATCCACAGCACCATTAAAAGCATGCCTCAATGCAGCGGCAAGACTCATCAAAATTCGACCATATCTCTCCTCACCTGAAAGCATTAAATTGTCTACCCTTTGAAGCCAGAATTCAGCGAAAAATAGCTTGCATCATACACAAAGCACTCCACTACAATACACCGAGATACCTCGCCGAGAAAATTTAATTATCAGGAGGAAGCAGACCAGCTAGAAGTGCCAAGGAGCTGTTGTTGAGACCACCCATTTTCAGGAAGAAGAAAACCTATGACAGAGCGTTCTCAGGAGCAGCCCCCAAAATCTGGAACTCACTCCCTCCAAACATTAGGAAAATTCGAAACACAGCCACATTTAAGAGGGAAGCGAAGATCCTCCTGATGAGTAAGTTCCTTACATAGGTAAGACAACTCATCACTAAAACTGAAATATTGACGTTCCAATACAGAACATCTAGGTAACTAGAAGGGAATGTTACCGGCGTTAATGGAGATAAATGCTCTACGATATGACCCATGAATCAGGACTGGCGGTACACATGGTGACCAAGCTATATTTTGATATTTACCTTATGCTACTGTTACTGTATGTATATATATATGCCCACCCCCTTAGAGTCGAATAATTATGTACTTTGTATCTCTTTAAATCATGATACTATATATGCGTAATCTCTAAACTACCTCATGTAATGTGAAGCGCTCTGATACCTACGGGTCTTGTTCGCGCTATACAAAACTTTACAATAAATAAATAAGTAGGGTCCCAGAGGCTTCCTCCATCGATTTTCTATTAAAAAACAAATTAGTCTGAACTAATTTCTTAAGTGTGTCCTCATTATAAGAGGAAAAGTAGGAATGCTCAAGAAGTTTAATGGAGGCTAATAAGGAAGCTGAGTCATTAATGGATTTTTTCTTCCTAGCAGTAACATAATCTATGATGAATCCTCTAGCAGTCGCCTTAAAGGCATTCCAGATAGTGTGGAAAAGAATATCGGGATTAGCATTCCTAAGGAAGAAGTCTGACAAAAACTCTTTAAAACGTTCCAAAAAGGTGTGATCTTTGAGTAAATAATTATTAAAACTCGACCTACGAGGCTTGGAGGGCTCGGATGGGAGATCTAAATTAATCATAACAGGGGCATGATCAGAGATAAGAATGGACCCAATTTCAGCATTAGTTAGATTAGAAAGGAGATGGGGACTCAAAAAAGTATAGTCTATTCTAGATGAAAATTTTAGGTAGGGCAATAGAACGTGAACTCTAAGGTGTCCGGATGAGATATCCTCCAGGCATCCACCAAAGTTGATTGTGTTCGTAAAAGTTTTGTACATTTTATTGGGAACATATCTAGCAGTGGACTTTCTATCCGTGAAGGGATCCAATTACCTGATTGCCAACCCCTCCCACCAAAAGATTGGCATCAGGACATGAATGAAGCGTATGTGACATGGCCTGCCAAAATTGAGAATCAACATCAGTAGGGCTGAATATGTTTAGAAGAGAGAAAGGGGAACCATTTATAGTGAGATATAGAAGAAGCCATCTGCCATAAACATCCTTCTCCTCCTTTCCTAAAACAATGGAAAGAGATTTATGAAATAGGGTCACCACTCCATTTTTCCTGTCCTTAACTTTGCCATCTGAACTTGGCTTCAGGAAGAAGTTAAAGACTCACCCCTACACGCAGTAAGCCGGGCTGACCTTGCGGCCTGTGACTCTGTTGACTCCACTCACCACAGCGCGGGGACACGCCTTTTGCGCGTAACCAGGCGCTTTATAAATCTCCCTTATTATTATTATTATAGAACAGTAAACATGGCCTACCCATTGTTTTTTTAGAGAATTAATATCATTTTCATTTAGATGAGTCTCTTGGAGCATCGCAATTTTACAATACATCCTAGATGAATGGGTAAGTACCATTTGCTTCTTAACAGGATTATGGAGTCCTTTCACATTCCAGGAAACAATGCAAACATTATCAGTCATGGTAAAAAGAAGAAAACATTAAGCAACAACGTATGTAATATAAAACTGGTACAGCTGAGATTTAAACATGAGGAAACTAGTAAATCAAGATACAGAAAAGTAAGTAGTAAAAACCCATAGGAAAAAGAAATATTAAAACTAATAGAGTTGAAATTTAAACTTTTGAAGACAAGCAAAACTATATGAGGAAAAGTGAATAATGTAGGCCATTAAGAAAAAGGGAAAGTAAAATAGCAATGAGCTATAAACAATAAGAAAAAGACGAAAGTCGTGAAAGAAGAAATGTTGAAGAGAGGTCAAGGAAATATGAAGGAACACGAATATGAAAGGAAAGTAAAAGATAAAAAAATAGAGTTAGAATTTAATTAAGAAAAACAGAAAAGAAAACACAGGAAAGGAAGAGGAGAGGAAAGAAGAGAAGGTGAAAAAGGTACATGATGGAAGAAGAGGGGTTGACAGGAAGCCGGTAGAGCCGGAAGGCTTCAGTCAAGAATGACGGAATACAGATCCAGAAGGAAAAGGATATCAAGTAGAGGCTGGGAGCCGTAGAGGAAAGACAGATGGCGGGCCCCGCAAAGACATACGGAAACGACAGGAAGCAATAGGGAAGGAAATATAAGGAACAGGGAGCCAAGTAAGAGATAACACAGAAGAAAGGACAAATCACACAAAATGGGAACAAAAACATACAATGGTATAAGTAAAACAATCCTCTTACCCTTTCTAAGAGCCTTCACCTGCCATATTCCTCCTGCTCCCACCACATGCGCTTTGCCTGTTTCCCACCTCCTGAGATCTCCTGCTCTACCGATCTCCCGGTTTCATGCACTCCTCCCAGTCCCACCTACTGCCACTGCTCTCCTTCTCAGCTGCAGGGTTCTCCGCCCTCTAAAATTAATCCAGTGTTTCTTGTGATACTCTGTATGATCATTGTGCCTGATATTGGCCATTTTCCTTTCAATCATGTGAGAAGAAGTAGGTAGTTTTGGAATTCCCAAGCTGGTGTGGTCACCTGCATATTCTCTACTAAATACCCTCTCTCAATCCATCATGGCTTGGGTAGTTCTTGTATGTCACTTTCTGGTTCTTCTTCCTTTTTCAGCTTTCTGGTACTCCCTGTATGAGCAGCCTGAACCAGCCATCCCATGCATTGGGAAGCTGCTTAGGTTTGTCCCTGATTTTGCCCCTGTATTTTCTCCTGCTTAGATATTTTTTCACCTGGAGTGTATCTTGGATATTTTGCCTGGAGTTCATTTTAAAATATACATTTTCACTCTTCCTCTTCTCCCACTGGTCTCAGGATCATCCTTCCCAAAGAGGTTCTTTGTGCCATTGGCTTTTACCTCCTCTTCTATGACCACTCGTGTTGGCACCTGTTGCTACAATGTGAATTCAGAAATTCAAGGCTTCATCAAGGCTACAGGAAGTAGTAACACATCTGACAGCAAGACAAGAGAAGAAAGTCTGACTGTTAAGTCCTGGTATTGGCAAATAAAGGTAAGTGCATATTTTATGTTCTTAATTCCACATATAAGTACCACCCAGGCCTGGCAGCCAACCACTCTGCACACAGCCAAAGGCTGTGCACAGCAGAATGTTGGTCACCTGAAGTAAAGTTAGCGCCATGGCCTGGCTAGAGGCAAGTCCTGCAGCCAATCTCCCACTTAGCACAGCAAAAGGCCATGCACAGTAGGGGGTTGTCTGATTGTAGGGTTGGATTCAGTGCCTGAGTGGTAGTAGTGTGAAACGAATGGTTGGTAGTTCACAGTAGAGTTGCGCTGTGGGGGCTTTGCCACCTGCAGTGAAGTGGGCTGCATGGCCTGTATGAAGCTAGACTCTGAGGACAACCCCCAACTACACACGGCCAAAAGGCGTGCAAAGAACGTGTTGGCTGCCTGCGGTGGAGTTGGCCACAGTGACTGCCCAAAAGCCATGCACAACAGGGGTTGCCTGTCCATGGACAACCCCACAACTTGTAGTGTAGTTCCTATATCCCTGATATGCTCTGCGCATTGGAATAATATACACTATAGTTTTGACATAGGACTGAGTTCAGTATGTCTCCATCGAGTACATTAAACTTAATTACTTGTGTGTGCCAGCTAACTCAGAGGTCACTAGAAATAAACAAGAAGTGATCAGTTTCTGACAACCGCATAAACATGACAACTTTGTTTCCCTTAGAGTCGGAACAATCTCAGAATCGTGGAAACAACAGATAATCGTTTCACTCAGTCAATCGTGCATGCTTCGTTTCTCCTGGCTTGCACAGAAATAGATAGACGGGCGTTTCAATAAAAAGGGTTTATTGAATAGTCTTATTTCTCATGCAAGAGACATGAACTGCTACAATCGTAAGACAGAATGCGAAGTATAATAAGTACAGCGTTAGCAGTAGGATTTAATAAAACTGCAATTGCGTTGGCCTGTAGCTATGACATATATTCATAAAAATACATACATAAATAACACAGGCTAAAATACTCATCTGGTGCTTCTAAAATAATCCTACCCCAGTGTACCTAACCTAAATGTAGTACGAGGAAGAAGTAGGTGCTGTTTAGCTATAGTTTAGTTTAGCTATAGTTGCCAAGAGTCCCTCTGGGTTCTAGTCTGCTCCATAACTTATAATGAGAGAGGTTTGAATCTCTTTCCCGGGTCTCGTTCTCTAACACCCCACAAGGGAAGTCAGAAACACTGGAACTGGATTCTTGGTGAGGAGGATGGCACTGTCTGGTCAGTGCATCAGTTGGAGACTTGACTTCCTTCCAAACTTGCCGTGGCGAGCAGCGTCGTACAAGTAGGCAGATGAACCGTGGACCGAACCATGGTTTGCCATGGCAAGTGAAGGTATATTTATATCTTAAAAGTGTTTAGGAATACCAGTATCGATGTAAAAGTTGAGCATAGGAACGTCATGAATGACCCCCCAAGGAATAGATGTTCATGCATAGTAAATGAGGTCTTGGAGAAATCAATATCAAGCCAGGGGAAGTCCTAAAGGCTTAAGAGTCTGGTTTCCAACAACTCGTTGTGACGTAGATGAGCGGATGTAGGTATCTATACCTGTATTTGGTTAGCATGGAGAATGCCTAAATAAGGGCTGGATTTCTATGCCTAAATAAGGCAATGTGAATTGTACCTATATAAGGGCATAATTCGGGAAGTCTATATACGGAATCTAAATAGACACAAAACAAACTGTGCATGAGCATAACAGCAGTGCTGGTGGGTTTGGATGCAGGGGCTGACTGCAAGGCACACACAGCAAAAGTTGTGAAATGCACTCAAGCCTTGAGGGTGTGAGAGGTTGTAAACCCCCTGCATCTCCCAGAAACATTTCTTTCTTTTTAAATTAGGACCTTCCGTCCCAATGCCTTTAGCTTGGGCCTATAATACTGATGTGGGTGTTTAATAGGCCTGGGTGGTAAATTTCGTTCCGCGGAATTTTTTGCTTGTTCGCGTTCTCAAAATGCATGTTCGCGAGATGTTTCTCCCCGAGAACGCAAACAGCCATCGCGAACAGGAAAAAAGCATTGCGAACAAGCAATTCCGTGTATTCGCAGAATTTCTGCGTGTTCTGGAGATTTTTCACAGTTTCGCAGAATTTTGTGTAGCGCAACTACGCAAATTCCGCCCACCCCTAGTATTTAAAAAAAAAAAAAAAATTTAAACACCTTTATTAATTCCGTTCGAGATATACACAGCACATTGCCTACAACCCCCGCGGGCCGGCATTGCGATAGTGATAGAAGCGTATAATAAACAGGCAACCGGTAATACACAGCCCTGTACCGTCAACCCTGAGGTACGGCGGCGCAAGGGGCCTTCAGGGAAAACTTTCAAATCACTATAGACTGTAGGTGCCATGACAGTGCCTATGTAATGCCCCTATGCACATTGGGGTTGGTCCGTGTAGGCCGTATTTTGCAGAGTCAGAAATGTAGGTGTTATTTATATAATAAGATGCTATCCCCCCTCCCCAACGTTAACTCCCTGGTCCCTCCCACCCTTAAACTCCCGGGAACACCCCCCCCGCACCCCCCGTCTCAACAACCAGTTCGCTAACCTACTCACTATAAGGAACGCCAGGTTGTCTCATGTGCCACTGTTCACATTCCCCCCTCCGAGTGTGAACCCTTCCGAATGTCCCGTGTGTATCCCATACCCTCCCAGTCTAATGACCCAGATGTGCCCCTACCTGCCTCGCACCACTGTACAATTAGGTGTCAACTCTCCACCCAGCCATCTTTACTTCTCTCTGGTCACCAACGAGCCCTCCGCATTTGCTCCGGCAACAGTCTACCGTCTGTGTACAAGTTATGACACCCCCTCTGCCTCTTCCCGCTGTGTGTCCGCCATGGCATCCCTAGTGTGTCTAAAAGTGTTATATAGGCTCCAAAAGTTTTTTGGCCTGCTGGTGGGAGGGAGCAGCTCACTGTAGTGCTCCGCCTGCGTGCAGCAGTATACCATATCTCTAGCCCACCGTTTCTTGGTCGGTGTCGGCCCTCTCATCCAACACTGTGCCACTGTGCGTCTTGCCAGCAATAGCCCCATGTCAGTTAGTCGTCTATATGCCACCGGCAGTGGCCTCGAATAGCCCAATAGTGCCAAGGCCGGGTCGACCGGAAGTTCATGATCCAATATCTCGCTTAGTTCCGAGATGACCGCCACCCAGAACTCGTGTATCCTACGGCAACCCCACGCCACATGCAAGAAATCCGCCAAAGGCGCATGGCAGCGCTCGCACTCAGAAGACTGCCGCAGACCATACCGATGCAGGCGCTCTGGGGTGTAGTACACCCTCTGTAAGAATTTAAAATGTATCAACCTGTGCCGCCCATTCAGTGATAACTTCCTGGTATTGACACAACAGTACTTCCACATAGAGTCGTCTATCTCTATCTCCAGATCGCTCTGCCAGGCCAAACGGGCCTTGGAAGGTTCCTGCGCTCTGTAGGAGAGAATGCTCTTGTATAGGTGCACTGTCAGATGTCGCGGAGACTCCGTAGCAATGACATATGAGAGCTCCGGGATATCCGGCGGCTCTGCCAGGTCTACGCCCAAGGTATCTTTCATTGCGCTCCGGACTCGGTGGAATTGGAACCGCTGCAACTGCGTTGGGCTATCCGCTCCCTGGGCTATCTGGTCCCACGTTTTAGCTTTCCCGTCCGTAAACATCTCTCCCGCAGTCCTGAGCCCCAGCTCGTGCAAGGCTCTGATCACGTTCCCGTCCCCGATGGGGGGCAGCCACTGCAGCCATTCCACCGCCATCAAGGCGGAGTAGAGCAACTCTCCCTCCCTGGCCTTCAATAACGCGTTCCAGGCATGTTTTGTAGCCGTTATTGAGTCCAGTACTCCGACTCTACGATCTACAGGGGTGCAAACCGTAGCTGGGAGTGGAAGGGGTCCGCAAAGAGCCGCTCCATCCGCACATGTGGGATATTCCTATCGCTGTGAATCCACGTGTGTAAGTGAGTGGCCTGCGCCACCCTATAGTATCTTTCTAGATCTGGCGCACCAAGCCCACCCAGCTCGTACGGGAGCGTGAGTGTGCTCCACTTAACCCGCGGCTGCCCACCACCCCAGGCCAATCGAATCATGAGTTTCTGTAGGTTCGCGAAGAATGCTTTCGAGAGAATGATAGGCAGCGTGTTGAACAGAAAGAGAAATCTCGGCAGAAGCACCATCTTCATGATAGCTATGCGGCCCATTAGGGAGAGTGGGAGCTTACACCATTTTTCCACGTCATCCTCACATTTACTGAAGGCCACCCCATAGTTCTCACTGACTAGCACCTCCGGATCCGTGTGTATCATTATGCCAAGGTACCGCACCGGTTCCGATGACCAGTGTAGGGGATATTCCATCTCTAAGTGATCTGTCACCGGGGTTAGCGGAAACACCACTGATTTCTCCCAATTAACCTTTAGGCCCGAGAGAGCGCCAAAGCGCACCACCTCCCGCAGCACGGGGGACAAATTCCTTTCCGGGTTACGCACGTAGAGTAATGTATCGTCCGCGTATGTCGAAAGGACTATTTTATACGTCGGGAAACTAACCCCCCGATGCCAGTGGTATTCTCTCAACGCGCACGCCAGTGGCTCAGCAACAAGGGCATATAGCAAAGGGGATAGAGGGCAGCCCTGTCTTGTGCCTCTGCTGATGTTGAATGGATCCGATACGCGATTCCCCAGTCGCACCCTGGCCGCAGGTCTCCAATACAGCGCTCCAACCATTTGTAAAAACTGTTCTCCTAGTCCCATACGACGCAAGACTCTCAGCATGAACGGCCACTCCACTGAATCAAACGCCTTTTCCATATCCAAGAAAATAGCAACCGCCTTCGCATCCTGTCGCACATGTTGCATAGTGCCCAGCACAGTGCGAATGTTGTAGGTCAGGTTTCTTCCCGGTACAAAGCCAGACTGTTCTGGGGCTACAACCTCTGGCGCAAGAAGGGACAGCCGGGTGGCCAGCACCTTGGCATAGATTTTGGCGTCTACGTTCAATAGGGATAGCGGCCTGTACGAGCTGCAGACATTGGAGGATCTGCCCGGCTTCAAGATGGTAACCAGAAGGGCCTCTCTCATCGTTCGAGGCATGCTGCCATCCTCACATATCTCATCAAACAGAGACTGCAGGTGAGGAACGAGTTTATCCTTAAACGCCTTGTAGAACCCCACTGTCAGGCCGTCTATCCCGGGGGCGCTGTGTGCGCGCATGCTCACCAATGCATCAGAGATCTCGTCCGCCTGGATAGGTGACGCGAGGAACTCCCTATCTGACTGAGCCAAAAACGGTAGCTGTATGTGTTCCAGATAGTCGTCCATGTCGGACTCTAGGTCTACTGTTTTAGAAGAGTACAAGTTTGAGTAGTAGTCACGGAATTCCGTGATAATCTCATCATCAGTCGTGACCGTGCCACCCTCAGATGTAACAAGTGCTGTCACTGTGGGTGTTCTCCTAATATTGCGCAATATTCTGGCTAATAGCGAGCTAGGTCGCTCGCTCTCGCCATAGGTTCTCGCCGAGGCATACTTTCCCATGTAACATACCTCCCTATCCGCCTCCTCATTGAATTCGGAAACCAGGGATCGAAGTCTAGCCGCTGTGGAGGGGTCCGAGTCAGTTAGCAGTTGATTCTCCAGGTCAGCTATTTGGGATTCCAGTGAGCGCAGCCGCTGCCGTATGGCTTTCAAGACACTGGAGTGTTTGGACATGGCTATCCCGCGAATGAAGACCTTGAACGCCTCCCAGACAGTGTGGAAGTTATCGACGGATCCTAAATTCTTCTCAAAGAAGAGGTCAATTTCCTCCGCTAGTTCCCCTCTAAAGACGTCATCCAACAGGGCATATGGGGGGAATCGCCAGGTGAAGGGGGAGATCCTGCGTGTCGGTGTCTCCAGGACCAGTAGGATCGGTGAGTGGTCAGACAGCATGCACGCAAGTACAGTGCATGCCAAAATTCGGCCAGTGATGGAGTGAGAGGCCAACCAATAGTCAATCCTGGTGTGTATGTCGTGAAAGGAAGAGTAGTGAGTGTACCCACCCCTGTCCGCATTTCTACTTCTCCACACATCAACCAGATCCAGTGTCAGCAGCTCTGCCTGGAGAGTCAATGCCGCTGCAGCCGGATTCCGCGTGGACCCGGAGGACCTGTCCAACTCTGGGTCGAGGACTAGGTTAAAATCACCTCCCCAGATCATATGTGCCGAGGCGTATGTTCTACAGCTCAGGGCTAACTGGGCGTAAAAGTCAGGGGAGTCATAGTTCGGGCCGTATATATTAACCACCACCAAGTCATGGCCCTTCCCCACACATCTCGAAATTAGATAGCGGCCCTCAGGGTCAGCTTTAATCAGCCGCAGATCTAGATTGGAACGAGGATTTGCCCATGTCAGAACTCCCCTAGAGTGTGTAGTGAAGCCCGCCACTGTGGAGTTCCCCAATAGGCCTCTGTGCTGTAGCATCTTACTCATGAGTGGTAAATATGTTTCCTGTAGGAGAGCCAAATCTATATGGTGTCTCTGTAGGTAATGTAGCACCTTCCTCAGCTTCCTATGATCATTCAGACCTCTGACATTCCAGGTCAACACCCGTAAGGTATCAACAGGATTTACCGAATCCGTCACAGGGGCACTAGACATTGGCGGTAGCATAAAGCAACACTATAGCATACGTCTACAATTTCACGATCCATTCCCATGTCATCTGAATTGGTCAGCGAACATTCTGCGAACTGCCCCCCACCCCCCCGGCCCCCAACTCGCCTACTGTCCACAAAAACATTAACTCCCATAGTACCATTCTCCATCCCCCCTCCCACAGCAGACCCACCCCAACCCGGTCCGGCAGTGATCTACCCTCCCCGCTCCCCAACAATCCCACCCCGACTGTGTTCAACCACAACAACAGTGTGCTTAATGCGCAGGGGCCTAGGTAGCCAAGTATCATAGTCTCTGCCTATGTCTCCGAACGCTTGTGTGTCCCTCTACCCGCTCCCGCCATGCACAGTACCCTCAAGTGGTGCAACGTTCCGTATTTGTGTAAATTGTCTGTTTTATGCCTCCCCTGTTCAATACGCGCTTAAGACCATGTTCAGGAAATGTTCCCGGGTCCAGGCCATTCGCCACTGAATGTTAACTTAGAGGCCTCATGTGAAATATCCCAATGCGCGCAGAGGCCAAATGTACACTGTAATATTACCAATGTAGCCTCCCTTGCCGTGAACTTCCCCCCCCCCCCCCAGGCCCACTTATCTGTACATCTTGCAATCTTCAGAAGGAGCGCCAAGTGTCCCATCACTTCTCCAGGTGAAAGTCAGACCCATCTGTTCCAGAACCTCGCTGTGCAGATGCAAGGCTATCAAGCAGGCGATGGGAGAGATCAGTCCTGATCGTCCAACCGACTGTCGCTCTCATCCTCCTCGGGGTTCTTGTCCGAGCTCGTTGTCCGTTTCTTTGACCAAGGCTTCATCGCTTGTTGCAGCGCCTTGGGATCCGTGAAAAAATGGGAATGTCCTCCCTTGTTTACGCGAAGCTTGGCCGGGTACAGCAAGGCATAGTCCAGGCCCATTTCCCTGAGACGCTTCTTGTGCGGGATGAACTGTTTCCGCTCCTCCTGCACCTTCGCTGTGCAATCTGGGTACAGCGAAATGGTGGACCCCTCATATTGAAGTTTTTGTTTTGTCCTCGCCAGACGAAGCGCGGTGTCCCTGTCCCTATAGTTGAGTAATTTTGCTATTATAGGGCGCGGAGGCGCTCCAGGCTGCAGACGAGGGGCCAGCGATCTATGCGCCCGTTCCACTGCGAACATGGCTGAAAACACTCCGTCTCCCAGAAGTTTCGTTAGTAGCTGCTCCACAAAGCGCTCCATAGGGCCCGTAGATGTAGTCTCCGGTAGGCCCGTGATGCGTAGATTGCAGCGTCGCGAGCGCGCCTCCAAGTCTTCTGTCTTATCCTGCAGGGCCTGCATCATCCGCTCCATCTTTTTTTGCGCCGTGTCTAAGTCCGTTTGGGCCTCTTCTACTTCTGTCATCCTCCTCTCTGCCATGTCATGTCTCTCGGCGTGCTTATCTAGTCTTTCCGCCATCCGATCCATTCTATATGACATAGCGTCTATCTTGGATCCCAGGGCCGAGATACTGGTCTGTATGCCCTGCTCCATGGAGAGCAGCATGGACATAATGTCCTAGTCAGTGCCCTGAGCACCCTCCGAGCGCGTCGTAGGGCCATCTTCCGTACTCGGGCTTTGCTGCAGCAACCGCTTCCGCGAAAAGGGCAATTTACTTTGTGTTCTGTCACCTTTGCCCATCTCGCCCCGATGTTCGCCTGTAGTCTGCTTGGAAGCGCAGGACTCGCGGGGATATGCCGCAGACCACGAAGTCGCAGGCTCACTCAGCTCATGGTAGTCGCAACACCCTAGGCCGCCCCAACAATATGGGCTACGGAGGGGAAACGTCTAGTCTTATGCCTTCATCGCCTCATCCCAGTGGTCAAGCGCTTCTTCTGGGCAGGGTCCACAGGGCGCGCGCCGCACCAGCCGTGCAGAGCGACCGCGGCTCCGAAGGAAGGGCCGGCTAGGAGGTGAAAGGGTGTGGAGGGCCCAAGACACAACACCACTGCCAGAGGATCCAGCTCCGCGTCCACCCGGGGCACTCCTCACACCAGGCACGATGTATTTGCGGCCCGAGAAGGCCGCGCTCCGCCGTCTCACTAAGCGCTAGCAAAGAAAATGGCGCGAAGCCCTTCCGGGGCGCAGTCCGCCTTACCCCTCAAGGTGGCCGGTGAAGGGGCATCCAGCTCGGCCCCCGGCGTGATGCAATCCACTTCAAGTCCTCTGAGCCAGGCAACACCGGGTCCCCAACCACTAATCACTCGGGGGGGGCACGGCCTCCCTCCGCTCTGCTGCGAAAAGTTCGTGGGCGCCGGGGCCGACCCCGCGCGTCCCGTGCCGATGGGCAGTGTCCCGCGGGCTGTTGCAGACCTTCAGGGTCCTTCAAGTGGGACCCTGCTCCCCAGGCAGGGGGGGGGAGCGCTGGACCGGCACCGAGCGCGGTCCGCGGCCGCACGTCACTTCACGCCGCACGGGCGCCGCAGGTACTGTCGCCCGCGGCTTCCCGGCCCAGCTCCTCGGGGACGCAGTCTCAGCCCCGCACGGCCTTAGCTCCTCTCCTCCGCCGCCGCCGGGACGTCCGTTTGTTCCCCACGCTCTGGGCAGCTTATGGAGCCCGGTGCCGTCCCTCTAGCCTTGCCGAAGTAGGATTTTTCAGGATTTCATCGTCCGTGCATGGCGGAGCTGCGGTATCAGGCCGCCATTCCGCTTGCCGGCTAGCTCCGCCCCCGCCCACCCCTAGTATTTAATGGCAAGTATAGTCTGGTATGCCAGCCTGTAAGGCTATGTTAACATTAAGAGACAGAGACGGCAAACAACATAATTTTTGTCTACATTTAAACCCAGAAATGTGATTCTTACAAGAACCTTTCTTTTTGTGGTTTAGTAGTTTAATGCATTATTTTTTGTGTGATTTATTTTGAAAGGATTAACTAAAAATTAAGAAAGAAAACACAGCATCACAACTTGGGTGAAAAAAATATATATTTTTTGCAAATAGCTTCAAGACCAGCTAGCAGCTTGTCATGAACTGCTGCACTCTTTCCACCTTTGTAGAGTAGTTTTATAAACTGCATGCATTCCAATTATTGCATAGGAGCGGTTTTTGTCCCTCCATGAGCATCAAAGATATTTGCCAGTGTCTCTAACTTGGAGACTCTGGATATCTGCAGAAGATGTGGAAGGTCCCACTTCTTCATCATGCCTACGTTTTGCAACGTTCATTTGACAGGAATGCTATGCTTTAAGACGTTTGAGCATTCCAGTGGTGCTAAATGTATATTTTGTGCTGGTTCAACAGCTAAATACTCTTTTGCGTAAATAGCCAGTAAAGATTGTCGTGGGTACCTTCTTCTAAACACTGAGGATTGGTCCTCTCTTCTTCTTCTTCTTTTGGAGGCTCCTGATAATCACCTTGGTCTCCTCCTAATGCCACAATAAATTCCGAGTACAGTTAAAACCACCAAAAATTAGCAAGTCCCAGTAAAAATATAGCAGAGTCTACTACATGGGAACTTAAGCCCAAATCTCTAATGAAAGTCATGAGGCACGAAATACCTTCATAAGAATGAAGACAGAGAGAGAATTCAATCAGAAAACGTTTTACTGTGATTTGCAAGTATCCCAGTACCATTCCCAGGTACTGCAGGACTACTACAACACTTAAAGGTTCGGACATATTACACCAAAAAAATGCAAGGCATCTTGTTTAATTGTACCTCTGCGGAAACTTCTGGATTGAAATCCTAAATAAAATGACCCCTTCACAGTGTAGGGAATCAAATGAGAGGGGCCCTTCTATCCAAAAGGACAGGCCTCCGGGTCCGACTGTAAAGTCACAAAATTTGCCCTTACAGTCACCATCACAAGAATGTATTTATTGTTAATCCAACTCATATAATTATTAAATGTATCCACAACTCATATTATTATTATTATTATTTAGGTTTTTATAGAGCGCGTAGTCACCCTCGAGTATCCCAGCGCTGAAACCTCGTACTCCTACAGGGGGGGGCAAGGGAAACTTCAAGTAGATCAAGGAAAAAGGAGGGTTTTGAGGGACTTCCTAAATCTTAGGAGGTTAGGTTCCGCTCTAAGGTTCGGGGGAAGAGCGTTCCATTTTCTGGCCGTGTTTACCGAGAATCTGCGACCGCCAAAGCGGGCTTTCTTCACCCTAGGGACAACGATAAGGTTTCCCTGTTCAGACCGGAGCGCTCTCGGTGGTCTGTAAGGGGTGATCCACGTGCTCAGAATGGGGGGGCCAGCGTTATGCAGTGTCTTGTGGGCTAGGCAGAGGGCCTTGAATGCGACTCTTTCCCTCACGGGGAGCCACCACAAACCTAAGTAAAGTACCACAACAGTGCTGAATGTATAAAAATATTTAATAAAAAGGAGTTGGTGCATATAACAATAAACCCATAAAACCATCTAGTTTTTCATGTTAATAGTAAAGTATACATTTAAAGAAGGGGTTTCCTATTTCTTTATTGTTAAAAATACATGATATCATAAACAACACGTGCAATTAAAATACATCTAAAAGGAAAACAAGGATAGAATACACAAGACAATACAATCTATCTTAATCAATTGCTAATCCATACAAAAAATTAATACAGACAAATGGTTATAGTCGAGTTCCCATCTAGTGTGCCAATATGTTCCACAAATTCAGAACTGTATATGCGTCAACGCATTTTGATGGTTTAGAGACAGTTCTGGCCATCTTCTTCAAGACAACAAAATATCTCTCACCAATCAATGCTCAGCGTTAATACCAGGGGACCCCTTATTCAGTCCTCATTCTGTTTACGCAGTATTACTCCATGTCCGATGCATATGCATAGGCGGTCCAGAATATCTAACACATTGCGGGAACTCATGTCCCCCGCTGAATCAATATTCTTTATCATAAAATGAATCTTCTTTTTTCAGTAGATATATAAGGATCTCTTTTGGAGTAGTGAACCTCCCGATTTCCTGGCCCATTCCTGGGCAAGAACAGGTCTATTGGTTGCCTGATCAGGCCTTCCACTCAATGACAGTGTAATGCATACATGCGTCCGACTGTCTTCCTTTTTCTGATTTAAATATTGTTCTTGTGCAGGAATTGGCACGGAAATTAGGAGGCTCACTACAACAAAAGAGTTCCTTATGTATCTACTAAGAAAGGGATACTCATTTTATGATAGATTGATTCTGCAGGGGACGTGATTTCTCACAATGTGTCAGATATTGTGGACCACCTATGCATGTGCAGCAGCCCTGGAAAATACTGAATAGGCATTAGGGGTCTCCCTGGTATTAATGATAATCATTGATTGGTGAGAGGTATTTTGTTGTCTTGAAGAAGGTGGTCAGAACTGGCTCTAAACCACCGACACACTTTGGCGCATATACAATGCTAAATTTGTAGAACATACTGGCACACTAGATGGGAACTCAGCCATAATAATGTGTCTGTTTTGATTTTTTGTATGAATTAGCAAATGAGTAAGACAGATTGTATTGTCTTGTGTATTCTCTTCTTGGGTTCCTTTTAGATGTATTTTAATTCCATGTGTAGTTTATAATAGCATGTATTTTAACAAAAGAGAAATAGGAGACCCTTTTTTTAAATGTATGTTTTACTATGGAAATGACTCACTGTAGAATGTTCCTGAAGCACACCCTTAATGTTCTCCGATACAGATAGTTTTGTCAACCTTTTCCTCGTTTAGCGTGCATGCACCCGTTTCAGTGCGCCGTTCCTTTTGCACCAAGGTATCTTTCGATCAACTGTGTTGGCCTGCTAGTTTAGCAGGTCGCAGCGGGTTGCACAGCCGTGTGCACGTTTGTGTCTCAACATAACACAATTTCACCCAAGTAATCAATTTTAGTCCGTTTATTTTTCTTCACTTTTCATCATAATTTTTCACATCTTTTTCATCACGTCAAAAGCGGTTAAGTTCGTTACATATTTTTGGCGTGTAACTGTTTATATGTATTGCCCATCCAGGCCTATAAATGAACATATTCCGAACTTTCTTCCACTTGATTCTATTCGTATCCTACTCAATGCATTTCGGTTAAAAAACCTTCATCAGGAGTATCTGCAAATTATAAAAATGTCCTTATAAGTCACATTTCATTTCCGTGCCACATGATATAAATTAACAAATCCCCCTCGGTTCCCATGCTTCTGTTAGTGCAAAACAGGTTGTGCATATGCACCCATGCGACCCAATTCCACCCCCCATAAAGTGACTCCCTACAGTTTTATCGTGCATCAAATATAATGTGTAATTTACCCTCTCCCTCCTGACTTAAACACTCTTCCGAACAAAAAAGCAATCAAACAGAACTTGTTTCTTTGACCTCATGTCCCAAAAATAACCTGCCCCTTAACCTCCGAACATAATCCCCTTTCCCTTAGTGACATTCTTAAACTACCGCCCCACGAGGACGTACTCCATCACTTCCCTATCTATGAACATGAAACACAACATGATTTTATTTGTTTATTGTTATATGCAAGAACTCTTTTTGTATTAACCCCTTGGCTGCGGTGCGAATTCCGCCATGGGGGGTTGGGAGGTGAGCGTGGCGCTGATATGCTCGTGACGGAACCACGCCATCATGAATCATGGGCGGCGTGTGCTCATGATGGCGTGGTTCCGTCACGGCCCCACCCGCTCATTAATTCGCCCGCACAGGCGAGGAATTAATGCTGCGTGGGCGGAGCGGCCGCAGCATGACAGAACCACGCCGACATGAGCACACGCCGTCCATGGCTCATGACAGCGTGGTTCCGTAATAAGCAGGCAAGGACTTAAATATTTTATATATTCAGCACTGGTATGGCACTTTACTTAGGCTTTGGGTGGTGTGTATGAGTCATGTATAAATTTGATAAATATGTGAGCTGGATCAATAAGAAATTATTTGGATGGTTTATGACTCCAAAGGGAGTATTTTATGACTTTACACCCATCATAGTAAACACAACTTTTTTTTTTAAGTGATGGTCTTGCACAGTTGCTCAGGACCCGGAACAGGGAGTAAAAGCAGCTCAGTAGTCCCACAATGCTCTTTCATTGGCTCTATGGGTCTTGTGGAAGTATCATGGCATGTTGTGGAAGATCTAAAAAATAATGAAAGCAGTCATTTGATTTTCCATTCAGGAAACACTACTCAAACTACAAGCCCACACTCTTTTGAGAAACAGCCGCACATGATTTTAACAGCGGACCCGGTTGCTTGCTGGAGATGGCAGTCAAAGGAGAGTGCTGTGATCACACTGATTCACCAAAGTACAGAACAACGACCCAAAATGCTATGGGGGAAAGTGCCACCCCCAATCTAACAACAGGATGCTGTGGCAGGGCATTTTCTGTGCTGTAACTCTGCCTATCCCCACAAGTCTGAACAGAGCTGACAGAGGAGGCCGCCCTTGATGGTAGGCAACTAGGACTGCAGAGAGGGCCTCCATGGGCTCTTAGCTGGTTAGTTGCTGGGTGGCAGGGCCAACCTGATACTAATTCCACGGGCTGTTCTGTGCCACAGCCGAAAAGCTAAACATTAAACGGGTGCATTATAGACAACAAACACATTCCAAACTGTGTGCAGCACCATTTTGACTTGATTGCATGTTGGGCAGGACAGCTGGAGTTGAGGTGTGATTGAGGTTGCATGCAGTGATCCAGAGTCTATCTCTATATCATGCCCCTGGAGGACAATGATATCCTCCTTATGCAACTGATGGGAGTGCTTCCACTTCGCCCCTGTACCACTGGAAACTGAGGGCTAAAGACCTCTCTGTGGGAGCCAAGATGGGGAAAGGAGGCACCCGGCAAGCAAAACTCCAGTTTGAGAAAAATGGGGGAAAGAGAGCCCACTCTGCATATGGAAAAAGCATCTTCACACAAGGCCAAGAGAGATTCTGAAGATCTTGATGTAAAGATACTCCTACTACTCATGAAGAAGAGTCTAGCCTCTATTGGCAACAAACTGGACACACTTTCATCCTGAGTGAAAAAAGACGACAACTGCCCTCATCAAACAAGAAAAGAGACTCACTGTGGCAGAACCCTGCTGGTAACAATGAAAAACTCATAGATACAGCTAAAGTGCTTAGCATGATCAAAGCCAAGAACAAAGACCTGGAGGCCAGGTCCAGATATAATATTTTGTGCATAGTGGGTATCCCAGAGTTAATGAACACAGGCAGAAACATGAAAGATTATGTTGAGTCGTTCCTCAAATCACATGCCCATTGAACCCTGGGATCCACATCTCTGTCTGGGGCACCCCCTTGCCCAATCATCACCAGACTGTTTCATTTTAGGGATTGTGACACAGTACTGCAGCTGACACAAGAGGAACACTCATTGAAACATGAAGGAACCACCCTTTTCATATCTCTGGATTTTAACCTGGCAGTTCAGGAGGTGCACCCTAAGTATCTGCCTCTCAAACATAAGTTACATCAGACAGGTATTCAATGTAATGCTATATCAGGATCACCTAAAGATTACCCACAGCAACAAAGCCCATGTGTTTCTTACTCCTCAAATCACCTCACCTTTCATGAAGGAACTCTTAACTTATGCAAAAGCCACACCATCATCATGATCAGATGCACCTGCCAAGGCTCCAAGCAATGTGGAATGAGATAAATGGGAGACTACTACACCGGCATATTTGTAATTGCCACACAAAATGTGTACTGTACTTAAGCTAAACAATCACCTGTGCTGCATTGAGAAATGAGGCATATAACAAATGTTATCTGCCTGTGGATGGTGACTGGTATACCTAACTATTATATCGTGGACCTGCAGGCTGATGGGGACAAATAGGTCTTTGCAGACGGAAAGCCTGCAGCGGGTTTGCAGCAAGTTCTATAACGTTTATAAATATAATTCTGATTCTGAACTTGTGGCAATGCAAGGCATATTGATAGCCCATCATGTACGTTTGGATGGGAGGTTCCTGTTGCTGCCATTCACTACATATGCACCCGGAAACGCCCCCATCTTTGGTGGTGTTGATCGTTCTTCACTTTGAACTCCCCCAGAGGTAAGCTCCTAAAGGTAGAAGGGTTAATCAGGTATGCTTGGCATCCTTCAGACGTCAGGTTGGAACTGGTTTGACTTTGCTATACGAGAAATATTCACTGGTAGGTTGGGGTAGCTAATGTGGGTGGAGGTTTAGTTGCAGTATTATTTCCTATAGTAAGATGTATTTTGCTTCCTTCTTCTTGTTAGTCAGACCCTGGTTGGTGCCCAAAGAACATACATCTTTGTGAGCTCTAAAATGTACCACCCACTCATACACATGAAAAACTTACATGATTGCCCCCAAAACCCAGAGAAATAATGGCTCTGCACCTATTCATTTCCTGATATGGGATGTACTTGGACTAAATACCTATTGTAAGATTAGGCATAAACTTGCACACCTCGATCGGCACAAAACAGATGTGGCCCTCATTCAGAAAACACAGCTAGGCATACAGATGACATCATCTTTGCACTTAAACCAAGTTGCTACAGGTCACTTGCAAATTATTGCTCCTAAGCCTACGGGACAGCTATTTGGTGTGCTGCAGACTCTCATTCAAGCTTATTCATGAGTATTACGATACAAGCGACTGTGTCAAGCTAATCCAAGCCAAACTTGGTGGGAAATCCATCATTCTGACTACTAGGCCTTGGCGTAGTTCGGGGATTTTTGCTATGTGGAACTCCACGAAGTTACGAAAAAGCTTTGCAAAGTTCAGTGAGTGGGATAGTGCAGCGCAAACTTACCATTCTCGAGCGGGGGAAAAACTCTGCTGCACATTGCGAAGTGGAGTTTTCTGGACTCCGCAAGCTCCGCGGAATGGGGTATCCAGAAAACTCCTCAAACGGCGCAAAGTTCACTGCCCAGGCCTACTGACTATCATATACAGCCCCAATACGGGTGACCCAGACTTCCTCAGACTGATTTAGAATAAAGACCTGGCACTATGCCTCATAGACAATATTATGGAGGAGATTACATGTTGGTCCTAAACAAACACCATGATTGTTTTCATAATGAGTCTTGTGCATATCATGCAACCCTGAAGGACATAATGGACACAATACGGGAAAGTGGACATATGGAGACACTGATTCCCCAACATAAGGAAGGCACACATATATCCTTGCCGCATGGATCATGGTGAAAGCTCAATTAGTGGGTAAACATGTGAGACATACGTGAATGGGCCAAATTGATAGAACATCTCCAATATACTTTTTCGGATGACTCATACCTACATCTAAACACCATGCTCTCTCCTACTGTCTTTCCCCTCTTGCTCTACTAGACAAAAAGGAGGTAATAACAGAAATACTGAATTATTTCCAAACAAATTAACTCTCAGTACAATCAGTGGGCATATTATAGGACACCTTCAGGGATTTATGTGTGTGATTCGCTTACCATAATAGTGTCCTCAGGACTGTGCAAAATACACCAGATAAACTGGAGCATGAAATTCAGGCACTTGAAACAAAATATGCACACAATCGTACTTCCTACACATTAACAGAGATTCAAATCAAACTGACAGAGTTCCCTAAACTCACAGATCAACAGGTTAAGCATTTCTAAAAACATGTCACAGGCAGAGTATGTGGGGAGGCTCAGAGACCAAGTTGGACCCATACCATTTTAATATGCCAGTCATCGGTGCCCCAGGATATAAGCTGGAGTGAGATATTGGTGACTTTTTATATGAAGCCAATAATATACTAGCCAATTTGTTTAATACTACTCTAGACTTTCTATATCCTGAACATCCAGACCGCATGAGGACTATGCCACATATTTTGACTGTATTGCTCTAGGTTGGGTAGAGAGGCCCAGTGGAGAATTCCTAGATGATTTTATAACACTTAATGAAGTCACATCAGCAATATCTAAATTTGCCACATACAAGGCGCTGGGAAGCAATGGGTTCTCTGGTGAGTTTTATAAAGTCTGCTCCCCGGCTCCTGCAGATGTATAATGAGGTGATACAGAAAGAAATCCTCCTCCATCTCACTTAGAAGGGCTTCACTTATTACACTCCTAAAGCCTGGTAAGCACTCTATACCAATGGACTCTAATAACTGCTTTCCTTCATCAATATAGCTGCTAAGATTCTTGCTGACAAATGGATCACTCCTACTCCTTCTCAACCTTCTGGACAATGTGGGCTTCATCCCAAGCAGGTCCACTACACCTAAGCTTAGAAGACTTTTGCCTTAATACACCAGTTAAACCCAGAGCACAAAGTTGTGGTAGTATTCCTAGGCTAGAGAGGTTTTTTATTCCTAAAATTGGCACTATTTATTTGTAGTGTTATAAACCTTTTCCAACTACTGCATACTAGTCCTTCCACTGCAATACGCTTAAATGGCGTGTTCTCTCACCCTTTTCCCATTGAAGGGGTACAGGCTGGGTTTGCCCATTGTTCCCCCCACTATATGCCCTGACTTCAAAATCCTTGGCATGTGCAATTTGGCAGTTGCAGGGCCATGGAGGTTTTAACTCCTCTCCCTGAAACCTTATAGTACTCCCTTAGGCTGACACCATAACCCTATATTTGTTCAATCCAGCAAATCAACTATTTTTCTTCTAACACAAGCCACACAAACCCAAGAGTTAGATTTCCCTCTGCTGTGGAGTTCAACATCAGTCAAACATTTAGATATGTGGCTTAATAGGGACAGTTTGGTAGAACACTATATTTCAAGGCGTGAGTTTCCATACGACTTTCTAAATTATTTTGGTGCTGTAGTTTTTCTTTTTTTACTGAATCGATTGAGTTGAAGCACTTGAAGATAATGAGTTTTAACAGACGTGTCTAAGAATAGAAACATGGTGGCCCACTCACATCCTACAACATGCAATAATGTGCATTTGGATATATTATCGAGTGTTTTTCTAAACCTCTATGAAAAATGAAATGAAGCAGCAACATTCCACCAAAATCTTGTTGGAAAATTATAAGAAATGAAAGTAAGTTAGTTAAACGTAAGTTAGGATGTTGTCTTAAGACCAAAACCTTAAGACAAACTTAGGAAAAAATCCTAACTTAAGTTTAACTTAAGTTAGGAGTTTGTCTTAAGACCAACACTTAAAACAAACTTTAGACAAAATCCTAAGTTAAACTTATGCCTTTTGTGGATACCAAACGTCATAAAGTTAGGCTTTTGTCTCAGATTACTTTTGTGAATCGGGCTCATAGTGGAGATGACTATGAAATCCCCATGTTTTTAATAGTCTTGTCTGTCAGAGAAACAGGGATCCGAGGTTTTGCTAACTGATTAGTGTGGCTCATATGGGTACAGGATGTATTCCAAATCTGCTTGAGCTAAATTCCTTTCAGCAAAATATAGTCTGGCAGTCATTACCGAGTGCCAGTGCTGGCTGGACTAACGTTGCAAATGAGCAAAGGACACACTGCATGGCAGCATGCTGACAATTAACTATTATTTCCAGGAGGCCATGAACTCTTGTGTGATCAAGAGAGACCACAGCTATATTGGATTATTGGTCAAAACGTCCTTTATGGTTCTTGGCATTCTTTGCTAGGAATTCATGCTATGATGTTCCTATGATCAGGACTTCAATACATGGAATTTTAATTTTATTGCAAAGACCCATTGTACTCTGAAGGACTCATTTGAATGGACAATTGGATCACAGACAACTAATTTGAAAGTCATGTGGTTGTTAAAAATTAACTTTGAACTATTCTCTTGAACATTTACCTAAACTGGTAAAACACGAGGATGTATATTATACTGAGGTTACCCTGCGAAGTAACATTAAGTGTTCTCTGAGTGGATTTGCATATGTGCTGGACCTGGCCCTTTGCAGGGTCACCTCTAAACATTTTGAATCCCCCTCCCTGTTTTGCTGGATTTGTTTCTGTTGGCTTCACTACTCTGTGTACTTCACCACTGCTGAACAGGGCTTACGTGCATGTGCCCTCTGATTTAAATATTGTGAAATTAGCTTACACCTACTTGGCACATTTAACGTACTTGTGCAACCCTAGTGCACTGGTCCTACAGGTACCCACGACCTACATATTAATTGTGAATAGTGGGCCTGAGCCCTCATTGTGCAACACTCTAAAGTAGCACTTTAAAACGTGTGTCAAGCCTGCCATTGCAGCTTGTAATATAGTTAAATTACAATTTCAACCTGGCAAAATAAACCTTTTGGCAGGCCTAAACCTTCCATTTCAAAATTTGTAAATCACCCTGAGGTAGTCCCTACAGGCTCAAAGTGTAGGGTGCGTGGTATTTAAAACTAAAAAGTAGGACATGTGGGTTTAAAAAGTCCTAAAGTTGTTTTCCACTACTGTAAGGCCTGTCTCTTCCATGTACTAACAGTGGATTGCCTTAGTACATTTAGTAAGTGTTAACTTTGAATTGTGATTAGGGAGGGATGTTATGTTTGGACTGAAATCAATTTTAATTTAAAATCATCATTAATTGTAAAGTAATTTTTTTAACTGAGTTTTATATAGGCCGAACTTGACCCGAAGGTATCGGGTATCATAACGCTTTACACAAGCACCAGTTGCGTTACATGAGAGCACATTTATTTTTGTTAGGCACAGGGACATTAAGTGATTTGCCCTAAATCACAGGATCTTGCGCATCCTTGCCGAGACTCAAAGCTGGTTACCCAGATTTGAGGTCGCCGTTAGGCCAACTTCTCTCCTCAAAGTTAGATATTAAATCACAATTTTAGAAATGCGACTTTAAGAAAGTTTGGCATTTTCTTTTCCTAATCATTTTGTGCCTCTGCCAGTGTTCTAGGTCAAAAGAATGGCTCCACTGTTAGGGTGTGTGTGTTCCTACTAGGTAGGGACACAAAGGGGACTAGAAGTGGGCAGAATGGGCCATCTTGCCCGGATTTCTGGGGGTGGAACTGTACTTGCACTTTAAAGAGCTTACCTCCAGAACACACAAAGGATACCTTTGTTTTCCCAGACTTCTTGGAACCTTGACAGGACAAAGGAATAACTTTCCAGAACCAGATATGTAGGTATGATGGGATGTTCACCCACATAAAAAAGGCTGAACCAGGTACAAAAATTAGACCCTTAGAACTACTCATCACTACACTCCTGGACCTGTGGAAGACTTCAGCTGGACTGCCCTGCGACCAGAGGACTGTCCTCCTACTACCAGAGGACTGCCCTGCTACTTGAAGGTATTGCTTGCTGCTTGGAGAAATTGACTATTTCCATCAACCCAGGACCACCAGAAGTGACTCCAAGGGCTAGATGGCTGTCCATCTGTGTGAGCTATGGAGATATAACAAGCTACTGAGTCCTCTAACTCTTCTGCTGATCTCTGCTGGAGAGAGTCCTAACCCCTCAAGTTGTGTCATGAAGGTCATGAAGCCTTTGGTAGTGGTCCCAAAAGTTGGGTATTAGAAAGTTGTTCTACCAAAACTTCCAGGAGAACCAACCGAAGATTCGGTCCTACCTGCCAGCCAATCTGCCAATGTGCTTTTCTGGTTGAGCTGACGTTGTGGTAGCTCCTGCTACGTTCTTCTCTTAAGCTGTAAATCCTGTGACAGGAAGACCACCTGGTGAGGGAATCCAGCACAGTAGATACCTTTTTGGGTACAGCCCGTAGCTACGTCCCGCTGGACATTTTTGATCTCCAAAACGTTGTCTACGTGCGAAGGTAAAAATCTTCACCTGCTTCGCCTTGAAGGTAAGCCCAGACTGTGCCCAATGCATCCCTTGTATACAAGCCATGTTCCATTGCGGTCAGCCTTAACTTTTGACTTTGACCGGGATTGGCACTGTGATCTTTTAGACGCTACAGCTTAATAAGTATTTATAAAAATTTTCTCTATTTTCTACATTGTATTGCAATTTTTCTTCTGTTTTGTTTTCATACTATTACTGTTTGTGCGCTGCATAAATACTTTACACATTGCCTCTAAGTTAAGCCTTACTGTTTTTGTGCAAAGCTACGAGAGGGTTAAGCACATGTTAATTTAGTGACTTATGTGGTTCATCCTGACAAGGACTGTGGTTGTTGCCCAAGTGGGACTTCGATCCCCTCAACCAATGACCCAATTTCTTACAGTATGAGTATATGAAATTATATATACTCAGCACTTATTTTCCTATTGTTTTGTTTTCAGGAATTACCAGATTCATATTGAAGTTCAGATAGTTGGCTAAAGTTGGGATAGTACTCAAGTATAGCTATACTTATTCACAGTTACAAACGAGGCGATTGGATTCTGCCCACAAACTTAGAGCAACCTAACACCGGAGGTGGCATTTGGAAATCACAATCTTGGTCTCTGTTTTCCCAAGACTTTACCTTTAACTTGTTCTGTGGCATCCAAAGGAAAATTTCAGGAATGCAGGTGATGCAGCGCAATACTTACCAGCTTGGGTTCATAGTGAACTACCGTACTCTCAGAGGCCCTAAGACACTAATATATAAGCTGATAATTACCGCTGACTATCAGGATTTATTTTAGCTTCGTAATATATTCACCTTTTTACCATAACTTACCAAACTTCATTCACTAATTATTAATTTTCCTCTGGTCAATTGGATCAGGTTGTAGTATAATAGGTAGAAATGGCATTTACTTTTAATTTGAATAATCACAGACCCTGAATAGTTTTAAAACCTTTATCTACGCTTACATTTTGTGAGTCAAATACCAATACATGTCAGACACCAACTTCATGTAGAATAAGATCAAGTAAAATACACATATGAAAACTTAGTAAATCTAATATGGTTGCTACCTGGGAAGGGTTGAAAAGGAAAACCAGTACAACGACATACTACAGATTTATATTTACCTACAATGGTGTGAGGACCAACCCCTGGCCAAGGGCTGGAAAAGGGACTCTTGAATAGCCAGGAGCCAACAGTTCAGGACAGGTTCAGAATAGGACAGGTGACCTCTTCTAAGAGCAACGCCAGCGTTGCACCCCTTTCTTGTACTATTCCCCACAATTCTTCTCCCTTCCAGATGGATCAATTCTTCTTCTTCCGCAATCTCTCCAACTCTCCCCCTTGATTCTTCTGTCAGAGTGCTCCAACAGCGTCTCTGACCTCCGTGGTGTCCGCCGTCTTCTGCTTCAATGATGGGTTGGTGACAGGTCTGTGATAAGACTGAAAAGTTGGTGACAATCTAAGCCTACCTTAGTTATACTATTCTCAATGTATGTACCACCGCCCATTGTTTCAATATTTGTGTATTCCTAACTCCTGATTGGACAATGGGATGGGGAGAAGTCATCACACCATAATAATGTAATATCATTTTCTTAGTTTTTATTGTTCTAGGTTCCCTACCCTTAATTTCAATTTCCCATGCTTTAATTCCACTCGTATTTCATATAATTTCATCTACATTGTATATCACAATTGTTTCAGTCTCTTCCTCTTTTCAGGTCAAGAGGTGATGTTCCCAGGCGAGTCTTCTGCTTCATACTGTATTTGGCAAGCTTTCAATGTCATGTCTTGCAGACAGTCATAATTTAATGTGTGTGCGCATTATTTCCAAACTGGAGATTTCAGACACCCTCCAGGCCCAAATACAAACTAATAATAAAGTCAAATAAAAACACATTAGAATACTAAAATAAATGAATGCACTGTATACCACTTATTCCTATTCTATTCCCTTCATTATAATTTAACTATAGCATTAGCAGTTTAGTAGAATAAGCAAGATTTAGTTTCAGCACAGCATGTGCATTTGCATGTGAGAGTCAAGCGGCTATCTTAAGTACTACTGCGCAGCTGCAAAGAATTCCCACTAGGCGAAAGACATCATACTACATAGATGCAGGAGACGCTTGCACAGAAGATTCCCGCGTTTTCGGCAGCCATTTTAAGACACTCGAATTACTGGTTAGTAAAGCACATTGAAAGCTTCCCCTAGATGAAAAATCTGTAATGTATTTATTAGTATTCACAAAACATGTTGGTTACATTATTACATGTTAATCGAGAGGATTGGATCCGAGCAAGTTTCTTTACGTACGAAACCTTACTCCATCACACGTTAATAGGAGTGTGATTTCAGCTTTGGTGGTGTAGTTATGCACTTCAAGCACCAATATCTGTGATTCCTTCCTTTATCATAATGTTAATCATCTATATCTAGCTGTACTCATGGTGATAGTCATATTAGACCAACGAGCTGTATTGAAATCTGGTAATATCCTATTTCTGCTGACTGATGTTTTGCAAAATCCTGGATTTTATCCCATGTGTGCTCTTGTAGTTTTGAATCACATTCTCTCAATGACTAAAAGAATGTCTCAACATTGGGGTACCGTGGGGCATGGCTAGTCCGCCCGCAAGATGGTCACTAGTTCCTGAGTCTCCCACCGACCCAGAGACTTCTCACAGATCCTTGCCCTACCCGACATCCTGACATCAATGAGGTGAGCTGTGGCGGCACTTGAGCATGTGGGGAGTGGGATTTTACTGTTTTCAGACCGTTTTATGGCCTTTTTTTTCCCCACACCATCCTTCTCATGCTTGACAATCACGCTGCCATTTTGTATGCACTACAGGCCGGCAATGGGTGCCCCTGTGCTGGGTTAAGAAACAGTTAATCTCAGCAGAGAGGGAAAGACTGAGAAACAAATAAGCCTACCCTCAATGAGCAAATAAGAGAGCCCCACACTAAGGGGGCGATTATGATGGCGGACGGACCTGAGTCCTTCCGCCACCATAGAGTAGGGGGGAACGTCCGCATGGGCAGCGGCGTTCCCCCCGTGAAGATTAGGATGTGACCGCCAGGGTGGCGGTCACATCCTCTATCCTTAACATTGCGGCGGGTGCAGCTTCAAGCTGCACCCGCCGCAATGTTAAAAATGCATACTTTGCATTTGTATGCAGAAAGCGGCAGGCACCGCGCGGTGCCTGCCAATCTCTGCATACAAATGCAGGGGGGTACCATAGGTACCCCCATGTGCACCCCCCACCCCTACTTCACCTAGGGGGCCCGCAACGGGCCCCCGCAGTGAAGTACCACATGCTTTTCCACGGCGGAAAATCCGCCGCAGAAAAGCATCTTTTCAGGCATTTCCTAATATGGTGGACGGTGTCTGAGAGACACCGCCACCATATTAGAGCTTTTCCGCCGCGGGACCGCGGCGGAAAAGCTGAGTATGGACTTCCCGACCCCCCTGCCATCCTAATCTGGCGGGAGGTCTTGTGAATCACCGCAGCGGTGAATCCGCATCCTCGGGGCCGGCGGTGGCTTCCGCCGGCCCCGAGGATGCGGATTCACCGCCAACATAATCGGCCCCTATGAGCGCACAAACAGCCAGGTTTTCAGTTTTTTCCTGAATAGGGATTCTGAAGGTTCCATTCTTAGAAAGTCTGGCATGGAATTTCTTGGATTTGTTGTGAGGAGGCCAAAAGAGCAGCCCCCCATGTGGGCTCTGCATATACCAGGGACTGTTGCCAGATGAGCCCCAGAAGATCTGAGGCTACAAAGAGGACTATAGGGGAAGATCAACGAAGACACATACTGTGGGCCCATGCCCACAGTAGAGTATAGTTATATATGATGGAGTTTTTCTTGAAGTTAGTATTTTAATTTTTATTTTTTTCTCTATCCCCTACTCTTTTTCCAGATGGCCTTTGTTCTTCCCACATTCTCATCCCAGATGTGTCACTCATTTGTGTTTCCTCTCCCGACCCAGTGCATACATGCTGTTTCCATATGTCAGTAAGTACTCCTATTTTCCTTAATTTGTAGTCTTAAATTATGTTTTTAACTGTTGTTCAGTTGATTTGTATTGTTTGTTAATTGTCTCTGAGGGTATCATTAACAGC
This sequence comes from Lissotriton helveticus, assembly GCF_964261635.1. Taxonomy (NCBI): domain Eukaryota; kingdom Metazoa; phylum Chordata; class Amphibia; order Caudata; family Salamandridae; genus Lissotriton; species Lissotriton helveticus. The sequence continues at coordinate 82,912,705 of NC_136060.1, read as the reverse complement.
TTCTGGTTGACTCTGTGTTGGTGGTCAATCTTTTTCCTCGTACCTCACTACCCCGCCATTTCATTGCTGTGGCTTTACATGCCTTCTTATCAATCTTGGTTGAAGTCTCTTTGACTTTTTACCACCTTTTCTTTCCTTATCATACTCCTTTTCTCCTTTTTTTTCCTTCTTCTTTTCCCTCTTCTATTATTTGCATATTACCTTACAACAGTGTGCCTCAATTGTATTCTGACAAATTGGTTGTTTTACCTATTCTGTTTCATATATTCCATTAAGTTGCCGAACTATACTTATTAAGTGATTTTCTTTATACATATATATAGCTAACAATCTTCTTATTGTTTCCTGGAACGTCAAAGGTTTATGTAACCCTATTTAAAAGCAGAGAGTTCTTACACATTAATCTTGATTACAATTTAAGATCACATTATTGCAAGAAACCCACCTTACAGAAAAAGATATTTTTCATTACAGAAGTTAGAGGGTTGGTCAAGCATTTTGCTCCCCCGCAAAACAAAACAAAAATGGGCTTGTTATACTGTTTCACAAGTCACTTTCATTGATGATTGAGAAGGATAAAAGGGGTGAAATGAATAGATGGCTTTTCCTTCATCTCACTATCATTAATACTCCAATTTCCTTTCTCAACATATACGGTCCTATGGTCCTACTGGCATAGACATACAATTTTGGGAACAAATGTCAAACATCTGGCAGTCCAGTTCTAATACAAATCTCCTGGTGGAGGAGATTGTAACTAAATCACGGATCTCTTTACTGATAGAGAATCTCTTGCCAGGTACATCCCCAATAAAAAGCAAAAAACATTTAAACACAGTATTCACTCCAGAGGGTTGGTAGGCGCTTGGAGGATTTGCAATCCAGATATTCTAGAATTTACTTTTTACTCTAATTCAAATTAATCCACGTCTGTAGTTGACTACTTCTTTCTTACACATCACTTAATCTCCACATTTGCCCGTGTCGAAATTGGCACTATAATAATATCTGATCATGTACCAGTTCTTGTTGATATAGAATTATTACTTGAAACCTCCAAATCAAATAGATGACACTTCAAAAATTGCCTCTTGAAGGATCAAACTTTTATAGAACAGCTTGAAGTAATTTTGAAGGACTACTTTGATTTCAACACCACTCCTGACCTTCCATTTCATGTTATCTTGGATGCCTTTAATGCAACCGCTAGAGGTCATATATACTATGTCACAGCCAAAAAGGAAAATCCATTAAGGAATCCTTACTCCTACTCTCATATATAAAACAACATGTGGATGAATACTACACATCCGAAACCCTAAATCCCCTTATTCAAGCTGTTAGCCTCCAGCAAAACATTCAACTGAAAGTATCCAGTGTACTATTAAAGATTAATTTTAAGTTTTACAGTGGGTTTAATAAAGCAGGAAAGTTGCTTGTTAACTACCCCAAGGTCAAATCTCAAATGCCCAAGATGCTGAAATTCTACAATGCTTTATAGATTTCTACCAAAACTTACATACACTAGAACAATCTCCTTCAGGTGCAGCCCTAGATTCTTTCTTTGACTCTCTTCTATCACGTTCTCATCAGTTTCAGTTCTTTTCTCCACTTGAAAAAGACGTATCTATTTCTGACTCAAAGACAGCACTCACTAAATTACATAAGGATCAAGCGCCTGGGCGGCTTTACAGCTAAATTTTATTTACATTCCTCTCACAATCTACTCCCCCACTTGCTTTCTCTATATCAACACTTTCTCTCCAATAATGAAGCTTGCTGTACTTTTTTGGAAGCAATGCTGTTTGATCCCAAAAAAAGATAATGATTGCTCTTCTTGCACCAACTATATTCCCTCAGAAATATAGATTGCAAAATTTTCACAATAATATTAGCCCTTTATCTCAATAATTTTATCCCAGATTTGATTGATATAGAATAAACTAGGTTTGTAAAGGGTTGATATTTAGCTGATAACTCTAGAGGATACCTGAATATTCACCTCCTTGCCTCGTATCACTTTAGATACAGAAAAGGAATTTGACTGGCTTCACTGGCATTTCATTGAGGAAAAGTGTTCTTCTGATTGGCATCATTTGTACCGGGACTCCATTGCTTTTTCATTGCCATCTCGTGTCAAACACTTCCACACGACCCACCTGGTCGTTTTTACTGATGCCTGAGGAAAATCTAAACTGACAGGACAAAAAACCATCTTGCAGCCTGCATTTCTGCACAGGAACTCTCGTACACCCAACACCCCTGTTCTTTGCAGTTCAACAGAAAGCCATGAGACTACAGTCCTGCGCACTCAAAACAGAAAAACACAATGTGTAAGTAAAATGTTCTGGAGATGAAGAAGCCATCCAACGTCTGAGTATATGCTGGATTATTTGTTCTCCCTTTTAATAGGTCATCAGGTATAGGTTATACACAGACAGCCGACACTTGTTTCATTGTAGAAAAAGACAATGTTCTACAACTCCTCAGGGCTGGGAAATAGAAAGAGATGACCTCAGAACAGGGCATGGAAATCCATGTCCACAGCAATAAAAATAATAACCCACATTCAGTGGCATATTGAGCTACCGTCACCGAACACGCGTGGAGACCACAAGAGAGGGATTCATACTGAAGTTATTTCATTCAAAAAAACATTACTTGACTGTACACGCCTAATGCTTAACATTCGAGATCGTGGGTGTCAGCCCAGTGTCGGAAAGTAGAAAAAAGGGATAACATTTTTTTAAATTAAACTAAAACACATGTTAAATGCACATCATAATTATCGATTAGCACACTCCAAATAATGCCCAAGTGACTAGAACAAATTCAGTGTGTGAGATCTGTATGGTACCTTGGTGGCTGAGTCCAAAGTAAGGTAGGCTAAAGAAAGAGGTAGAGAAAGGGGAGGGGGTATTATTGAAAGGAACTCAAAGGGACCAACATTAAGCCAGAAATGATGAAGGGGCGGCAAGTAAGTTCTTACCCCAATTCCGGTGATAATTCCAACCTGGAAGGGTAACCGAATTCTTGGTGATAGGTAGGTAAAGGTTGAGTAAAAGCTGCAATAATCAAATGTTCAGATTAACCGTGGGTCCTAATGTTAATATTATTCCCACCGGTTGCATGCAACGGTAGTGTCCTAAGAGTCCTTAGCATCCTGACCAATACAAGTAACACAACGTATAAGTAGGTAAAATGTATTCAGAAATTCTTGGAAAACGAAATTTGATCTGTTCCCTCATACAGTGCGCATACGAGTTACCCCAAGAGGCCTGCTACTAATCTACACCAAACCAAATTCTACATATTAATAAAATACCTGGAAGTCATCAGGACTTGGACATAGTTAAAAAGAAGGGCATTTCTGGGAGGCAATCCAAAGTACCCACAATTATTGAAAAACGAAGGGGCCAAAAGAGATTTATTTGAATAAAAAGGGGATCTCACCCTGTTGGCAGTATCACCTAAAGTATAAAGACGCCAGTTCCAAAACGAGTCCTGTGTAAATGTAAAAGCGTATCTTGTCCTGCACCTGTATACAGAGAAAAACGTCACCAGGGAAAAGGCCCTATGGTAATTAGTACTAACATTAATAAGCTTCAACATAGTAGATTGCAGTTAAAACGACCCCGCTCACCTATAATGTAGTGTAGCAGGGTGACAGGAAAGGAAAACCGGCTTGGTCCCGGTGAAGCACGAGTACGTGCGTCTAATGGCCCTGAGGGAAGGGCAAACAAAACAAAACCACACCGTAAGTAAGTGGGTCATGTAACCCGTCCAATTTAATAAATAAAACGAATTTCGAGGCGCCCTGCATCGCAAAATGCGATGCAGCCTGCTCTACGAAATTTGTTTTATTAATTAAATTGTTTACTTACATCCAATTATCCATATTCCGTTTTTTAGCACCCCCACACTGCCCCTCCCCGCCCCGCCTTTCTGCCCCACCGCATCTCCCTCCACGGGCCGCAGATGGTAAATGGCATCCAATCTTCATATTTTCCCCTCCTACGGGGTACCCGACAGGGTTGCCCACTATCACCGCTACTCTTTATACTGTGTTTGGAACCTTTTCTTCAAGCTCTACATCATTCACCTTCTTCTCATGGTTTTACATACAAAACACCTAAATCAAATTCACTGCACAAGCAGACCATATTGTCTTGTACGTCTCAGATCCACAAACATCCATTCCTACCTTTACAGATCTTTTAGACACTTACTCCAATTTATCTGTATACAAACTAAGCTTCTCTAAATCCGAGGTCCTTCTGTTAAATACATTTTGCTTAAAGGAATTTTTACTGATCAAGGTTTTAAATGGAACTCTAACTATAATAAATGTTTAGGGATCAAATATTCTTCTTCAATCACAAAACCATCCAGACAAATCTGGACAATGTTAATTTAAGAATTCTCCAAATGTCTGAGAAGTGGTCCCCTTTGTATTTATCCTGGTGGGACAGATTAGACACCATCAAAATAATGATGCTGCCTATTATTAATTTCCATGTATCCATGTTGCCAGTGAAAGTTCCTTTGAATTTCTTAAAATGCCCTAATAGTTTTATGGGAAGAAAATATACGGAATGGACGGAAAGCATGCAATCACTATTTTCTCTATTCAAACCCAAAGACATGGGAGGTGTTAACGTCCCTAATTTTCGACAATATCATCACTCATTTACAATAAAACAAGTTTTACCTCACTTGCTTCCCGAAGCCGAAACACCTTCAACTATCTGGAACAGATTGGAGGATTCTTTAATTTCACCTTTCTCTTTATATTCTTTGGCTCATTTTCCACATCCTCCAAGATCCTTTGTGTCTACCACCGTTAAAGATTCTCTCTCACCATTGCAAGACTCTTCAGTATGGCATAATACAAATATTAAATAGTTGAATTGTACAATGTTTGGGAAAAATTGGGTAGCTAGGGGATTAACTCAGGTTAAACAGCTTATGTGGGGTCTGCATCTCCTCTCCTCATCTGAAATACAAACCAAATGTGGCTTCTCCCCTGTTTCCGCTCTTAAATATGACTCTCTTAAAAGTGTTCTTACAAAACACATATCCACCCTTTCACAGGAGCCCTCTTCCACCTCCACTTTGCTTCCATAACAATTAAAACTCGTCTCACATACTAAAACTTCCTACTTACATAAATATCTACGATCTACACTTCAAAATTGTCCCAAACATAAAATAGAATTCTTATAGGAATCAGAATTACAACACTATTTTTCCTTACAAACATGGAATTTAATTTCGTTAAAAATCCACCACACCTCTAGCAACGCAAGCACTACTCAAGCTTTATATTATTTTCATCATAGGCTGTTTTCAACTCCAACCTCTCTCTGCAAATATAACCCAAATATCCAAAATACAAGCTGGACTTGCCAGGGTTGTGTAATGGAATATATTCCCCTTTTCTCTCCTTATTTCTTTCCTTTTCCCATAAAACACAACATTATAAACTAAGGTAGTATTAAGGTACTCTTTTGCATCAACCCAGGGATGGGGGACAGGTATCAGGATGTTTTACCATCAGGGGCAGTCAGTTGCAGCATGGCACAAAAGAATCCTAAATTGCGAGAGGTAAATGGCAATATCCAAATCCTTTCATGGAATTTGGCGGGGATCAAAAACAAATTATTGTGTCCTGACTGGGCCTTGTTTGTAGAAAAACATGATATCTGTTTAATGCAGGAAACATGGGCTTTAGAAAATAACCAACGAAGTGGCTTTGCAACTTTTGACATACTGGCCACAAAGAGGGCTAGGGGTAGACCATCGGGAGGTCTAAGCATCTGGGTGGGCACGCACCTGGGTGCAAAAGCAGATCAACTGGTCACAAATTCATTGGATATACAGTGCATCCTCCTAACCCTCCCCACTAATAAATAAATTGCCTTAATTAACATCTACGCAAGGCCAACGCAGAGTGGGCAAGAGTCTAGAATTGTTGAGCATCTGAGAGATTATATAGTGACTCTCGACCCTGAGATCATCCGAATAATTTGGGGTGATTTTAATTGCCAGTTTGAACCTCTTAATAATGTGAGCTTAGATGATCAAGATAGTGAGAACCAGTACTGGAATATCTTGGAACCGCAGATTCCATCCGTTAGAGCATCTACGCCGCTATTTGTCCAAATTAATTTGTTTACTCTTTCTTTTTCTCTGAGGGCCTGCAATGGGAGACTAAAGTCGGTTAGACCTGCCCTACCCACTTTTAATAGAGAAGGGCAAACTTCGACCGTAGATTATATTATGGTCGGATCTAGAATCTGGGATAGGGTCCTGGATTTTCAGATTTTTAAGCGGAAAGATAGCGACTAAAACGCCCTAGTTATGACACTCAAGCCAGGGCGTGGGGTCTGTTGAATTATCTAGTAGCACCCATTCTAGTACAACAACCTCTCTTGCTACATAACAACAGGCAGAGAGTAAAATGGCCCCATATACAAGATTCCCTAAATAAGCTGGCACACATATACCAACAGGTTGTGCCCCACCTTAGGGAAATGGCTGAGGTCGGGTAAACGGGTACCCAAGCTGGGCAGGATACTAGGCCGTTAGAAATTCATAACCAGCTGCCTGCCAAGCTGTTGGAGGTATTCTATCCGGAAGGAAGTTCCCATCTCATCCCTGGTATAATTCATCTTGCCGTAAAATTAAAAGTGAGTTATTGAAAGCTATAAAGGCCAGGGATAAGCCAAGTATAAAGGAACTTCGGCTACACTATAAGAGGGTTATCCACTCTGCGAAGAAGGACTGGGAAGCCAATAATTGGGACGAACTGAGAATTGCTCTACAGAATAAGGATCTGAAATCCTTTTGGGCAATAGTTAGTGGCGGGGTAAGGGAGGGCAAAGCAACAATAGAACCAAACATAGCACCAACAATATGGGAGGCCCATTTTGGAACACTGTATGCTTGTTCAGGTGAGGATGCCATAGCACTTTCAACTTCTTGCCTCCCCCACGAGTATCGACTGGGGGGGGAACAGGAAATTATTCCTTCCGAAGTTGAATCTGCTATCGCTAAGCTATTACCAAATAAGGCGCCCGGTCTCGACAAGCTTCCAGGGGACCTATTTAGGTCACAACCAAAAATATGGGCTCCCTATCTCTGTGTCCTATTTAATTCCATCTTATGGGGAATGGACCCGCCGGATACCTGGCGTGGTGCAGAGATAGTTCCCATTTACAAAAAAAGCCGCCCCCTACTACCGTCCAACTATAGGCCCATCAGCCTGATAGATAACACCCAAAAACTGATGGGGCAAATTATCCTGGAAAGAGTCCAGGCCTGGGTTAAGGAAAATGAGATCTTGAGTCCTTTCCAGGCCGGTTTTAGAGCAAGTACGTCAACCATTGACCAGATATTCAGACTTCAGGTCCTGTATTGGAAAACTGTGAGTGTGTAGGGTGGCAGCCTCTACCTCATCTTTGTTGACCTGAGGTCTGCATTTTATCTTGTCCCCAGGGGAAAACTGTGGAGTGTGCTCCTGGACCTAGGAATCCCAACTTACCTCTTGGATGTGTTAATAAGGCTCCATACAGAAACCTATGCCCAAGTGAGATGCGGGAAGCATGGAGAATTGTCATCACGCTTCCTGGTAAAAAAAGGTGTGCGCCAGAGGTGCGTCCTGGCCCCTACCCTTTTTAATATATACATAAATGGTCTTATAGATCACTTAGTAGGTCTAAAGGATATTGATGCCCCAAGGCTATTCTTAGGACGGGTACCCGCACTGATGTTCGCGGACGACACTTTGTCATTGTCCAAGACATCAATGGGGATTCAACGTACCTTGGACGGTTTTGCCAATTTCTGTGCATTGAGAGGTTTGGAGATAAATTTGGCCAAAACTAAATTTATGATTTTTAACCCACCCAGGCAGACCCGCCAAACCCCAGTATAGGATGGTATTCCTTTGGAGCGGGTAAAAACCTTTGAGTACCTAGGTATTATCCTTGAGGAACATCTGGAATGGGATACTCAGGTATCAAAGGCAGGTCTTAAGATGACTCAAAAAGCGGGAGGGATATAAAAAATGCACAGACTTTCTGAGTTCAAGCCTGCTGCTCCCGTCATAGAAATTTACAAAGTCCAGGTTAGAGCGACCTCCATGTACGGGGCTGAGCTATGGGGGCATCATAAGCTTACTAGCCTCACAAGGGTAGAACACACATTTATGAGGAATTTGTTGGGTTTGCCAGCTAGCCCTCCTTTAGTACCCCTCCGATTGGACCAGGGCTGCTCCCAATTAAAGAGGAAGCAGCGCTAAGGCCACTTATATTCTGGAGAAATTGTGGACGGTCCCAGAATTAACTCCCTATAAGAATGAGTTTAGGGATGTGTGGGCTGAAATTAAAACAAATAAAATCCAGTGGCTTATTCACATTAAGAAACATTGTAGTAGGATTGGCCTACCTGAGTTATGGGTAACACCAGAAGTAGCATGCCCAGTACTATCTAAGGCCGATCTGGTGTACATTTATAGGCACTACAATCTAATTTCTCTACATATGAGTTCTAGAGTGGGTAGGCTGACATCTCAGTTTCTCCAAGTTAAAGTGGATTATAAACTGGAAGATTTCCTTGACTTGATCCATCCAGCTTTGGCAAGGAAATTGTATATGCAATTCAGGTTGGGTAGTTTGCCGCTTATGTCATTTACCAGTAAATGGGACATAAATAAAAATACTGAGTGTCCAGCGTGCAAACACCATCTTAAAGATGAAATTCATGTCCTTTTCTTTTGCTCCAAATACCAGGCTGCACGCAGATGTTGGGTGCGACCAATCTGTAGGAACCTTGGCTTCAGAGAATGCTCTAAGGCCTTTAGAGTATTAAAATATGATACGCATCTCCCTATTGTTTTTGCTGTTTCTCGCTTTTTAAACGCGATGTGGCACAAACGTCGAAACCTTCTAATGAAATGATTCACTGATTTAAATATTTGAAGAAAATTTTAAATGTATAACTTCGATAACTACTCTGAATGGTTTAATATGATTTTACTATCTGATACTGAGGAAATGGTTTTAAATTTTGTAAAGTAGTTGTGTATATATATAATTGTGCTTGTTTTGTGAATGTTCTATGTTATTTATTCTTTGCATTGTAATGTCTGTATGTATTTCATCATGTACTTTTATGGTCCTTGGTGGCCGAAATAAAGTTATCGATGATGATGATAATTCTTTCTATTGGTCTATAATTCTATATCGCAGTATCCTGCATTTAATTTTCTTGCACAAAGTCAGTTTGATCTAATTAGTAGACTTGTTTTATATAGATGCACTTTTGCTGACACTTTTCTAATAAAGCTTATTCAATCAAAAGGAAAACCATTAGGGTACTGGCATAAATTAAAGGGGAATGGAAGTAGAACACCTTCAAACAGGCACGTTGTCTGGAAAAGGTTAGCTTTACAGTGGCATAAAGACTGAACACCAATCAGTGTTTCTTTTTTGAGAATTCTCCAATACAGCTTTCTCCACCAATACATGTATTCCTCAGGTTCGAGCGCTTCTGAAAATATCATTTTTTTCCATATTTTCTACAGTTTAACAGCTAATCTTGTGCACGTTCATAATGTAATTGTTCGAGGCGAAAATGGACGATAACCATGTTTTCGTGTCCACTAAGGTGTTAATAAAAAAAAACACATTATCAGAAAGATCAGTTCTCTAGGATAAAGTTTTCGCCCTTGGCTGTGTGTTAGCGTCTTTGACAATGTCAGTGGCTGTGTCACTGGTGGAAGCATACACCCACGTTACTGCGTGACTCCTATGAGTTTCACCGTCTAGACCCGAAGATATTCGACTTTCTCCAAACACGTTTCATGGAATTAATATAAGGATCGTGTGTAACCCTATGGAAATGTCAAAATCCTTGCGACATCAACCGGTGCCGACCAGGAGCCCCGCCTTTCGAATTAAAAGAAAGAAACACTTGCGTGCGACACAATAGGAAATGAAAGTGAACAGAAAATAACGATCGGCTGGCAGTGGCATGTGTCATGGGGTCGTGGACATTCCTCACTTTCACCTGGTCTGCGTAAGCCGATGACGCGTCCCTCCCCTCAGGTGGGTGCTGAGTCAGCGCTATCTTCTACGCGTCAGAGTCAATGAGTCAGGCGCGTGAAGGGGCTGCACAAAAGATGTGCAACTCTGTTGCGTAATGCGAGTCAGGGCGAGAATCCTCATGTGCCCCAAGGGGACAGACAGAACTGTAAACTGAGCAGCCTGCGCTCGTAGTCTAGACCCTTGTGTTGCGATTTCATTCATAATGTAAAAAAAATTCTTGAATGATTCAGCGGTATTCAAAGTACCCGTCAACGTCTGTGAAGTATGAGAGTCTCCGTCTCGAAGGCCCAGAAACACATTTTGCCGCTGTGGGCTAGCATCATTTATTTTCGTAGTCCACTTGTAACTTGTAGCGTTGACGTCACTTTAAAGCTGCCTCCAATAATCACGATACTTCCATAACAACAAATTGAACCTCTTGGTGTCTTTGCAGTGTGTGTGAACGGAGATGCATGTCTAGTAGCATACTGTAAATATCGCATACTTTTATATTTGATTATTATTACTTATCGAAGGTATTCATCGTTCTGTTTAAGAATGTTCAGTGAATGTAATAGACCTAATTTCAGTGGTCAATAATAGCAGTTGCAGTTATTACAAGACGATATTTGCATGAGCAACTTCCTCTGTAGGCACTACATTTATTCATATGATAATGCTGCCCAGTTGGCCTATCGGTCGGTCTGAAAGTGGTCCAATGTCTCACCAGTCTTTTAAACGAGATCACGAGCACCTGGGTGTGTTTTACCAGACGGTGTGTAGAGGTTCTCTGCTAAAGAAGCGCACATTAAATAGTGTTCGGGTGCTAGTAGGTGACAACTGGTTCCAGGTGTGACTAAGGAGCAGGCGTGTTAGAATGTGGAGAGACACATCAGCTTTTTATATGTGCAAACCCTGCTTCTAAGTATGATTCACTGACAGAAAACGTTAAAACGTCATCTATGCTTTCAATATCAAAATACGAATTCGAAATAATAAAGTGTTGTCATCATAAACAACATCATAGTGTAGGGCTCACTTGAGTAAAGTGAATGCTCGTAAGGCCAAGTGCTGTAGAGTTTCTCAGATCAAATTCCGTGATCTTTGGAAAAATGTTTTCTGTTTCTTCCTGTAAAGCATTTCCCTTTCCTGCCAAATCAAAAACAGATTACATTTCACTCCCATTATTAGGAACGATGCGTGTTTTATCAAAATAATGCAGTAGCAACTCAAGATTTAAATTGAGCGTGCCTTATGGAAACAAATGCCGAACAATTATTTTTTACAACAATGGAGCCCTGCAGTTTACAGACAGATGAAGGAACGGTCAGGTTGCAAAACATTTTTATTCAGATATTCCCGAGAATCAGAATATGATGCCTGAAATGTGGCTTAAAACGATTACGCGCCAGATCACAGGCATTGCCAGGCAGCATCGAGACTAACAGCCAAAGGAGAGGAACTCAGCAGACATGGTGATACTGGTAGCCTAGGTGTGGTGGAAAAATGCTCCCCTTCGGTCTGGTGTGGTGGCCACAGATGCCAAGGCTTCAAGAAAAGAAAAAAAAATGTCACTGAAAAATGCAAGTGAATAAGCTGAATGAAAAGTGATAAAAATGTTGCCCGTTGACTTGCGTCCCCTTTCCTTTGTATAATACAGTAGATTCCAGGAATACAGAGCGCTTTGAATTCCACAGATTCCAATTAAGAGTTATTTTTGCCCGAAATGTTGTGCTACAATCGTTAAAACGTGTGGTTAGTAAGCTGGTGTGGTGTTCATGGCGAAGCAGAGTGTTTCATTACAGGCACAGATCATGTGTGGGCATAGTTCTGACCAGGGGAAGCATCCCATAGATAGATTTTTTTTGCATTATTCCAAGATTAGAGAGTCTGCGCTGCTGAAATATTGCAACATTTGCACTGCCTTTTGTATCAAACAACTACTGGGAAATTTTTATTTGCCAAATGGTGACAATGGCTCCTTGATATAGCACAAATGCTACTGCACTTTACATAACGTCACTCTTTTATACTTGTCAATTATCGGACCTTCTACCACTGCCAGCAGCAGTCCGAGCAGCTGTAGTCACTGATAACCTTCAAATTCCGAATGCAAATTAACAGCGCTTACAAATGTGTTAGATACCACATGACCAAAAAAAACCTCTTACATTAGCAAAGACTTAACCGCACACCATTAAAGTCAAATCCAAAAATGCAAGAAAAACTAATCTGTGTTGGAGAGCCTGGGCATATGCTGTTTTAGAGCCACTAATTCATCATTTTAAAGCTTACCCCTCGTTGGATTATTTTTTTAGGTTAAAAAGAAATGTTATTATTTAAAGAATACAACAAGGTATACACAGTCATCAAAATTGCAATGTACTTATTAAAACTAGATTAACTATTAATAATAAAAAAATCAAAAAGCATCAATTAGTTGCATACATGAAAAAGGTTATAACAACTAGAGATCAAAGGGAAATGATGTAATAACAATATATCTATACAAAATAATAAAGAAACAGGAGAGCTTAATACATTTGTTTTAAAAAAAGAATCAACATGTTGAAAAGTAATGGCTGTAAAGTAAACTTAGAAAAGAAAGATACAAATAAAAATTATGAAAATACAATAGTTCATAGAGGTTTATGGACTTCTTCCAAGAACGGGTGGTGAGGGGTGGACTTTCTAGCAGAAGCATCTAAAAAAATGGTTATTGGGGACCATATAAGTTCTCTTTTAATAAGTAAAGTTAGAGGGGAAACATATGCACAATTAAGTCCATGGTTGTAGCAAACGCTATACCACCAAGCTTGAAAAGAAAGTTGTGTGGAATGCTTCCAGTTTTTCGTAATTTGCTGGAAGGCAATTGCTACTAGTAAATCAAAAATGGCTGTGTTACATGTAAGGGATTGCCAATGTTTAGAAAGTGTGACTAGAAAAATGCTTGGAGGTAAAAAAAGGAAAATGAGTGCAAAAAATCGTATTAATTTGAGACCATACTTTCTACCAAAACTGATGAGTGCAGGGGGAAGAAAACAGCATGTGTAATAAATCAGCGTTTAACCCCGTACGTGCTCCCCAGTGCTGCCGGCGTCCAACGGCCAACTCAGCCGCGGCCACCCTTTAGAACGTCCGCACCGCGGCGGAAAAACCGCCGTGGTTAAGGCATTAAACTATTACATGACCAGCAATTTGGGGCCATTTTAGAGTTACAGTTCTATAAAGAAGTAGGAGTAAACATAAGTTGATTGTATAAAAAGAAAAGTGTTTGAGTTGTAATAGCCTATCTTGAGGGCTTACGAATATATAGCCATAGGTTGTCCCAAAACGCAGTGGACCAACAAGTATTAAAATCTTGTTCCCATTGTAATTCAATGATGGTTTTATTTCTATGTTCTGGAGGTTTATTAAGGTACTTATAAATAGATGAGGCACTTGGTTGAGAACTTAAAATAGGAAGAATATTACAATTAGATAGTTAAGGGGATGGGATCGAAGAAAGTGAGGTCAAAGAAGAAGATACAATTTGAATCAAAGTCTTAGATTTGTTAGAGTAGGACTTCAGTAGATTATAAAATGATTTTGCTTCAAGAATGGTAAAAAGAGTTTCACTCAGATAAAGTTGATGAAGCCAAAGCAGGTCCCTATCCTGCCAGATCTTCCAGAAAATAGATTTATTATAAATTTTTGTAAGGCGATTATGCCAGATTAATGAGTTAAGAAATCGATCATTGTCTGAATGGTGTGAAATGAGCATAGATTGAAAAAGTTTATGGGTAGTTTTATGAATAGGTGAATATGAAAAATGTGTCTTATGAGTAAATGTAAAAGATTCTTGGAGTGAAAAAGGTGAAAGGAAAGAGAGTTCAAAGTCTTTCCACAATGGAGATGAATCCAAGACTGACTGATTCAAACATTAAGAAAATTGCTTAAGGGGGAAGGCATTACGATAAGATTGGAAATCGGGTAAGTTTCCACCACCAAACTATTTATTACGTTTAAGCATAACTAGGGACATACGTGGTTTCTTTTTATTCCATAAAAAGGTAGATAAAATAGAATTGATTTGTTTGAAAAAATATGAGGGAATATTAAAAGGAATAGCAGAAATAGTATATGACAACAGAAGCAAGCATCATTTTGATAGTGTCGAGTCTGCCCCACCAAGATAGAAATAAAGGATGCCATTTAGAAATGGAATTAGATAGCTTGGAAAGTACTTGAGTCATATTTAATGATAATGTCTGTTTTATAGAAGGAGCAAAGCATAGCGCTAGATATTTCTTTTGGGGAGTTCCATGTGAAATTAGTAGAAACAAAATCTTGTTTAAAACAAAACATTTAGAGGGAGGACTTCTGATTTATCATGATTTAATTCATAACCACAAGTAAAAAAAAAGTATTGACTTCTTCAATGAAAGCTGTGAGAAAATATTCTGGCTTCGATAAATATAACAAAATATCATCCGCATGGACACTCATTTTAATATGAGTTTTACCATGTTGAAAACCGAAAATATTTGGATTTTGTTTGATTTTTGCAAGAAAAGGTTCCAATGCAAGGATGAAGAGAAGTGAAGATAGAGGATAACCCTGACGAACACCTCTATGTAAGGGGAGGGAATCGGAAATAGAAACATTAGCAAAAACAAAAGCTTTGGGTGATGTGTATAATAAAGAAATATAATAAATTAATTTAGGGCTGAATCCAAACCAGGAAAGCATGTGAAAAATAAAACTTCAATCCATGCGGTCAAAAGCTTTTTCTGCATTAAGAGAGATAGCTACCAATGATTGTGAATATTTGTTAGATTTATGGAATATGTTAAAGAAAATTCTCGTATTATCGGAGATAGTCCTACCCTTCATGAAGCCAGATTGTTCACTGGAGATAATGGAAGGTAAAAATGTTTGTAATCGAAGTGCAATTATTTTGGCAAATAATTCATAATCGGAGTTGACTAAAGAGATCAGTCTGTAATTTTTACACAAATGGGGCTCTTTGCCCTCTTTAGGGATCAGACAAATAAGAGCCTCCTGAATGGTATCACTGGAAGCTTTAGATGAAATAAAATCATAAATAAAGAATGAAGATGTGCCTACAATTTAAACCTAGAAAAATACAAGGAGGCTATTATCCAAGCAAAACGGGTCTATTTCTCCACCAAAATTGAAGCCGCCAGTAACTCCTCCAAGGAGCTCTTCAAATCCATTCAACTGTTAGTCAACCCCATCCATAACAATCAGTTTAGACCAGATCAAGCTTTATGCAAAAAAATGGCCACATTTTTTAAAAGCAAGGTTCACCTGATCCATAACTCATTCTATCTATAAAGTCGGGCTCCCCTAATGACCCTTGCCCGCTATCGATCATGCATCTAACATCCCGTTACATCAGCGATCAGCTAACTCCCCTCTTAAATCAAGTCATAGAGTCTTGCACTTACCCTGATGTGTGGAAAAGAGCCTGCATCAGGCCAATTCTAAACAAAACAGCCCTCGACCCTACTGACACAAAAAACTACCGTCCAATCTCAGGGCTGCCAATTGCGGCCAAGATTCTGGAAAAAGCGGTCAACAAAGAGCTAACCCACCATCTTGAAGCTAGTAATCTGCTCGATCCAACACTGCATGTTTTTAGACCCTGCCACTCTACAGAGACGGCCTTGATAATTCCAACAGAGGGGATACAGAAAGTGATGGACAGGGGGGGGGCAGAGTCATCCTGGTTCCCTTAGACCTATCGGCAGCATTTGAACCACACTGTGTTAGTGCAGCGGCTGAGGGACGTAGGGATCGGGGACCGGCTCTGGCCCTCCTCTACTCCTACCTAACAGCTAGGGAGTAGAACATAGTCTGAGAAAACCTACCGTCCGACACTTTCCATCTACCGTGCGGAGTGCCACAAGGTTCCGCTCTGTCCCCCACACTTTTTAACATGTATGTCACCCCTTTGGCCAAACTTGTCCGAAAGCACGGTTTCTCATTGGCCTCCTATGCCGATGACAAACAGCTCATAATGTCGGTCGCAGAACAACCACAGCTTCCATGCCTGTCTGGCAGATATTATGAGCTGGATGAACCAACATTTTCTTAAAATAAACACAGAGAAAACCGAGGATCTGGAGTTCTGCAAAGGTCCTTCCCTATGGAATAATACCTGGTGGCCAACACAGGCAGGTGATTGTACTTCCCCCACTACCAAAGTTAGGAACCTTGGTGTGATCTTTGACAATCAACTCAATTTCTCATCCCAGGTGAACCATCTAACCTCCTCCTGTTTTTACCTATTGAAAAGCCTTGGTAAGATCTTTCCCTTCATCCCGCAGGAGCTTCAAAGCACGGTTGTAATAGGGCTCTTTCTCCCAAAATTAGACTATTGCAATGCCTTGTTCTTGGGCATTGACAAGTCTCAGAAAACCAAACTTCAGTCACTGCAAAACACGGCGGCTTGACTATTGTTGAACATACCAAAAGGTCATTCTACCTCGGCAGCTATAAGGTTACTTCACTGGCTCCCTGTTCAACACAAGTCGAATTTAAGGCTCTCTGCAGGGTACACAAGGCTCTCTATGGAGGCAGTAGGATGAGATCCAGAGGCTGTTCTCCTGGTACTCTCCCTCGAGAACCCTCAGACCTTCAACTCGAGCCTTGTTAGCATCCCGAAAATTCGCAGAGCTTGGTGGGTGGTCGGAGCTTATCATATTGCGCTCCAAAGCTCTGGAACCAAATGCCATCTAACCTGCGACTTCAACCTTTTCGGATGCTTTCCAGGAAATTGTTGAAGACCTGGCTGTTCCTAGCAAATTAAACCAAACTACAGCACAGTTCTCCCTGCTCTCACACTCAGCGGCAAGACGCCTCAGCATTCAAATATTTTAGAAGGCACTAGCCTATCCTATCCTATCCTAAGGAGAGATTTAGAAAAGTGAGAGTAAAAGTCGGCAGGAAAACCATCCAGCCCAGGTGCCTTTTTCATTTTGATGAGCTTTAATTCATGAGAGATATCTTTTATCGAGATATCCCCCTCCAGTGATAAGAAATCAATATCGGCTGGAAATTGTTTTTGTAACAAAGCAAGGTAACTTTGAATGTCAATAGAGTTCGAAATTATTTCAGGACTATAAAGGGAAGTATAATATTCCTTGAATTCGCCTAAAATATCACGATTTTTAACCATTGGGGATGAGTTAGAATTCAAAATATAGTCAATATTCATGCCCTTTTTTTTATTTTAAGATATGAAGCAAGGAGTTTGCCTACATTATTTTGCCCCATAATAGCAAGCACTACCTCTAAAAAGTTAAGAATTAGCGTTTTCTGTGAATAATTTATTGTATTAACATTTTTCTACAATAATATTTTCAAGATCAGCTTTAGAATTAGTAGTAGTATAGATTGCCTTTAATAATTTAATATTTTTACAAATAACAAGTGCTTTTTGGGAGTTACATCTTTTCTTTTTAGCAACATGAGATATGATAAAGTCTCTGGCCGAAGCTTTAAAAGAGTCCCACACGACAGGAAAAGAGAGAACAGATCATATGTTGCAATTACAGAATTCAGTTATGAAACATTCAAAAGAAGAGGTAAAAGTCTGGTCAATTAATAAAGAAGTATTGAAATGCCACCTTTTATTGGTCATAGTAATAGGGAGTAACTTTAAATCTAAAATCAATGGAGTATGGTCAGAAATCAATATATAGTCAGTATCAGCTTGTAATATGTGTTGTGTTGATGATTTGGATACAAATAAATAATCTATATGTGATTGAGAGAGGTGAGTAGGTGATAAAAAAGTACAATGTGGGTTAAATAGTATCCACAAATCAACAACAGATCTATGAGTAATTAATGTGGTAAAGGGTTGATGTATAGGGGAAGGGACAAAAAAAACCTTGGAAGTGCGATCAATGTAAGGGTCAACAACTAAGTTGCAATCGCCACCAAAATAAAATATGGTTTAGAAATAGACATTACTAAGGTAGATATGTGTGGCCAAAAATTACAGTCAGGTTTAGTGGGAGCATACACGTTAAACAAGGAAATAGGTATATCGTTAACCTTAATATGAGCTATCAACCAATGACCCTCATCATCTGAATTCTGAGATATAAGGGAAACCATAAGCTTTTTATGACATAAGATCAATACCCCATTCCTTTTACCCATACCTGGAGAGGAGAAACCATTCCTTACCCATTGACGTTTAACCTTTAAAACTTCTGAGGCAACTATATGTGCTTCTTGTAAAAATACAACATCTGACTTAAGGTTAGATAAGTGTGTAAAAACTCTTTGCCTTTTAATAGGTGTACCCAAACCTTTAATATTCCAGGAAACAACTCGCAACGTCTAGTAGATAAAATCGCAGCATAAGTAATAGGAACACTTGTAATAAATAGAATGGCATAAAGTAAAATGGTCAAGTAGAAATAAGATACGATAAGAAATGAAAGAAGATGTGAAAAAGAAAAGGGAGAAAAGACAGAAAAGAAGGAAAAAGAGTGATATAAGAAAAAGGAAGAGAAGAAATAGAAATAATAATTAAAAAGAACAATGAAGCACACCAAAGACTCAAACATGAATGTAGGGTGTTGAGGCCACAAAGAGAAGACGGGACGGCCATTTAAAAGACTCCTGAACAAACCACGAAGTGGGAAATATTCCAGACGAGTTATACAATACTGGGCGAAAAACAGCGCCTCATAAGGAGAAACATAAGGGGAAAAAGACAAATATTTAAGACATATTATAGACAACAAAAAGACACAAGGAACAATATATAATTGCATTTAACATAATAAAAGAAAATTGTTATCAAGTAGAAGATGATCTTGCAAACTTCATGGATTCTTCTTTGCAACTGTCGAGGAAACGTTGAAGTAGAACTGGGTCTTTCTAAGTAGTTGTTTTATTCTTGTAAGTTACTTTAAAAAGGCAAGGTTGGATTAAACCAAATCTGGCTTTCAAGTCTTGCAATGCTCGTTGCATGGCTAGGAAGCATTTCCATCTGTCTGCTGTGACTTTGGCATAGTCTTGTGAGAAGAATAACTGGGAACCTTATCAGGATATGCGATGTTTGAATTTGGCTGCCTCTAAAACTTACAGCAAATCGTTGTACTCTAGAAAGTACAATATCACGCCTCTTGGTTTGCGCTGGGACGATGAAGCATGAGGAATGTGACCAAGCCTGTGTGCTCCGTGTATATTTAAGTGCGGGGATTCAGGAATCTCAAGGACCTGCGGAAGGAAGATGTGAAAGAAAGAGATGGGATTGGAGCCTTCCAATCCTTCAGCTAAACCATAAATTTGAAGATTGTTGCGTCTGCTGCGATTTTCAAAGTTTTCCACCTGTTTTTGAAGTTCCAAGATTTCCGCTTTCATAGGATGAATCTGTTGAGAGGACACTTGTAAAGGTTTTACATGACGCTCCATTTAATTGATTTTGCTGTCTAGAGTAGACCATTTATCTCCCAAGTCTTGTAAACGTATGTTTGTTTTTTCCATATAGAGTTTGAGAGCTCGTATCTTGTCCAGGAGTAACTCCAGGGATGCTGGTGGTGGAAAACCAGCTGGCGAGGGCGATCTTTTTTAACTCACTTAGTGGAAGACAGCACTGAAGAAGATTTTAGCTTAGAATGGTTCGACCCATTCAATAAAGAGGAATGAGCAGTAGGAGTAGGAATAAACGTAGGCGTAATATTTGATGATTCTATAAGAGAGGGCGATACAACCTGCTCTGAGTCCTCCATGTCACTTTGTAAAACAGAAAAAGGATTTGACATTGAGAGTGCAGAGGATTTAGAGCACAGAGTAGAAGCAGGAGCTGAAGTTGAAGTAGCACCTTTAACATGCTTGGTTCTCCCCATGAACATGAAGAAACACAGCAATAGAAGTGCAGTATGTGAGAAAAACCGTAGAGCAGAGTTATTCAATCTGTGGGGCACGCCCCCCTGGGGGGGCGCAACACCATCCTAGGGGGGGCGCACACTCCACTCTAATTTAACTTCTGTTCCCTGTGTCAAAAGTCTTGCAGAATTCTGGTATGGTTGGAGGGAGGAGGGAGGGAGGAGGGAGGGGAATCGATGGGGCACGAAGTGCCCAGGCTTTTGTAATGTTAACCGTCCCAGGAGGGGGTTAATTCAGAGCGCTGAAATGTTTCAGCTGCAGTGAGGAGGTGAAAGCTAAACAGGCACTATAGCCTGCCACGCAAGACATAGCTAAACAATGAAGCAATGTCACAAGAGACACAGAGTCAGTCCTTCCTTCTTTACAGTCAACATTTTGCTGGGTTCACGCGTGAGCCTGTGCTTAAAAGGGGAAGTGTTAAAATACAACTAACCAGTGTGCAATCACAGCTGACTCCCTTAACCTGCACATGTAGGCAGAGGCTTTTCCTCATTAGTACCACTTTGCAGTTTCCAAATGCAGAACTAAGCAACACAAAGGTGATGAGTCAACCTTTGTGAAGGGCCTTCTACTGAGTGGAAACAAATTGCTTTGTTTATAGTATCTTTTGATCCATTTAAGATGGAAACAATATTTTTTGTTGAAGTCTGCAGCGTAAGCAGCCGATGATGGATTATGTGACAAACGGGGTAAAAACATTATTGTGCAGAAAACGCTGCAGCTGTAATATTGCATAATTTCAATGGCGCTGGATATAAAACAGAAAACAAATCAGAGCTTAACAGTATAACTTAAAATAATTAAGATGAGTGAAGCTGTTAACCTCATAAACCCCAGCTGTATGTTTTCTTCAGAAAATGAAAGATAGTAAAGGACAAATTTTTTATCAAACTAGAAGCACAGTCTTCTGGATGAATGCTTAACCTAGAATACAGATTTCCTATATGATATTGTGCATACAATATACATCCCTTCTTCACATATTGGTATGCCACAACTGTACATCACCGTGTTCCCTGGAACCGCATATCACTTTTTACTCCAATTTTCTATAACACCCTAGCTCTCCTCATTTGCACAACATCCGTGTAAAGCGCTCTGATACCCTCTTGGGTCATGTTTGTGCTATATAAAACTTTATAAATAAAAGTAAAATAAAAACAAGTGACAGCTATTGTATAACTAGGACTTGACGTGTTTTGCCAAAGAAGTTTAGACTGCTAACACGTCTGTGTTTTATCGGAAACAGATGTCGAATTCCTACAAGGGGTGCGCTTATCCCACAACATTATGCCCACAACCCCGCATAGACCTGTGAGCATGCATGCAGGTGGTAGCTGATGGGACACAGGTACCTAGATTGCACTGCTGCAGGGTGTAATCTGACATCGCCGATGAATGCCTCGGCACGTGCACGTATCTAGTCGACGGGATACCGGTACCAAGATGCACCGCTGCAGCAAGTAACCTGCCCTCGCCGCTGAATAAAAGACACAAATGACCAGTACCGGGCCACACCACTAGCTGATGCGTTGCGGTGACTGTAAGCCCCCCAGCGCGCACACTATGCCTTAAGAGCCACTTCAACTGATATTTACAGCGCAGTACTAGCACTCGTGTAATCAGCAAACGTGCCTTTCACTGCTTGCTTATGGTCGTAGTTTCACACTTGCCCACACCTCAAATTTAAGGAATGAGTAGCGCTATAAAAAAATGAAGAGAGATGAGGAGCATCGTTGGTGAGTGGTAGTGAGGGAATTCATGGAGAAGGAGGAAATGTGGGAGGGGGCGCCAAAAAAGACTGTTGCACTGTGTGCAACAAGTGCTAGGGCCAGCCCTGGCTGGGAGTGTTAGCCCCCTCCTGAAGTTCGGGTCTAGTTGAGCCTCTGTACACGAGTATGGGCATGTCGTCCTAAATTACAAAAGGACACATTTACATTCAACGAGGAGAAATGTTTTAATTTCTCCTCGTTTTCGCTCTTTCAATGCATGCTGCATTCTACACCATGCATTGAAAGAGGGAAATGCCTGTAGTGATTGTTTATGTGCAGGAAGGTGCGCCTTCCTGCACAAAATCAATCTCCCCATGACTCAGGCATCCTTGCACCATGGTGCAAGGATGCCTACGCCAGCGCATGGCTGCAGTTTGTGCGCCAGCACAGGGGAGAGCACAGAGATGCGTCATATTCTTGTAAATATGCTGCATCCCTGTGCTTTGGAAGTGCTGCAGCGTGGTGCAACCAAATGGCTTGCGGTGCCACGCTGCGGCACTTCCTTGTAGATCTGCCACTGGATGTGGAGCACAACCTGAGGATGGCAGTAGCAAAATCCATCCACAGATTGACCGTCTGTGGCGAAAAACAGGACACCCGTCACATTTATGTTGGTGGTGTTATTATCAATCAATGTCATGTGTAAACAAAGCATCCTAGTAAAAACGATATGCACACATTTTATCTAGGAAAATGGTGATTTGAACTGTGTAATAAGTCTGTCATTTCAGCACACCCACTCACAAACCTGCACTTTACTAAACACTCTTATTCTGTTGAACATTATTTGCTCGATGTGGCCCGGGATATGTGTGCGGCGGTCGAATATGTAGTGTACCAGATTCGAGAAATTTCTGTTGGGTGGTGGGGAGGCCCAGCATCTAAAACAATTGAGCTGGGGGGGGGGCTCAACATACAAAAGTTTGAAGACCTCTGCCGTAGAGACATTTGCGCCAAAAGGTTCAACTAGAGAGTAAAGTTGAGATAGTATATCCAGCTGTAGTTATGGCAAATCCTATGAATAGATATGTGCTCAAAAATTATTAAAATATGATAGTAAAATTTATTCCACGCAATAACAAGGCAGTCATATACCCAGTATAGAAGAAATCAGTATTTTTTGGGAGACATAAAGTCAGGTGCCAAGAAACAGTCCAGGAGCATATTTTTCTATATTTTCCTCGTAAGAAGATGTAAATTATGGGTATTCATAGAGTCGGTACTGTGAGGCAAATTGCGAGAAAATAAAATGGAGACCGCAAATCCAGTCACGGTCCTTACCAGGGGTAATAGAAGGCATCCTGAGAGGGAGAGAGAGTTCACCTTAGGTGAAGGAGAGTATTGAGACTCTGCCACCATCCGCGAAAGTGATCCTTCTTGGGTTCCGATGCAAAGCGCTATCTGCCAGCCGCCATCTTCTTCGGCACATACTTTACCTACCCCGTAATTTATCTCGCCACAACATGTTCCTCATCTGTGTCTTTCAAATGCCTATGGTCCTTAGTAGACCTGTCAGCTTTAGGGTGGTCTTACCCCAAACCTTTTGGCCTTCTCCCCTCTTGTTTTGCTGAACTCATTTTTATTGGCCTTTGCACTTTATCAATATGAGCCAGTGCTAAAGTGCTTGTGCTCACTATCTAAAACATAGTAACATTGGCTTAGACCAGATTGGCATATTTAGTTTACCAGTAAGCCCCTAGTGAAGTGGTGTATTATAAAGCCAGGGGTGGTAAATTAAATGCTACTAGTGAGCCTGCAGCACGTATTGTGCCACACACTTAAGTAGCCCTCTAAAGCTGGGGCCTGCTATTGCAGGCGGTGTGTAGTTTTCAACTGCCAATTCAAGCTGCAAAAAAAAGCCTTTTACCAGGCCTAAAAACATCTGTTCTAATATATGTCACCCTTCTAGTAGGCCCAAAACAACACATAGGGCAGAGTGCATTGTCTTTTAAATAGTAGACATGTACTTTAAATTTTACCTGTCCTGGTAGTGAAAAACTCCTAAATTCAGTTTTTACTACTTGGATACCTACCGCTCCCATAGGATAACATTGAGTTACCTTATTACATTTAATAAGTGATATCCTTTGTTTGGGAGTATGTAGCAACATCATCTTTAGTGTCTAAGGAATTGTCATTTAAAATCCTCTTTGATGATAAAATCAGATTTTAAGTCACAATTCTGAAACTGGCACTTTTAGAAAATATACTTTTCCTTGTCCCAACCATCTGGTGCTTGCAGTCTGTTTTCTAAGGGGCATGATAAGATGTATTTGGCAGTTGGCATTTTATATTCCTCCAAGACAGCCACACAATGGAGGAAGTGTGTTTTGGCAGGATCAGTCATCCAAGGAGGTAGGCGCACAGCTATGCATAGCCCCACTTTCACTTCAAAGACACTGCCTCAGCACACACACAAATAACTTCACACTAGCCTTTTGTGACTGCAGAAATCCTGGGACCAGGGCGGGGAGGCAAGAAATTCCAAATACGTCTGTGGGTGGAAAGTCCAGAAGTTTATTTCACTTCAAAGCTGGCACCATGTATAAAACTAGGACCTTCCGCCTACGTGAATCCTAACTCTCCAATTTGGACCTTCCAGTCCTGGACCTTTGGATGTGGTGCTATAGGTGACAAGATAGCCCATATCTAAAACTTGTGACATAGAATTTCTCAGTCAAAAATTACTCTGAGAACCAAGAGGAGACCGGGACCCGAATGCTCATTGATCCACCCAAGGTGCATCAGCAGTTAGCCTGACTTTGCGGTAACTTCTGCAACGTTTTTGTCCATTGCAACAAATCCTGGTGACTTTTGACTTTTAATTAATTTATTTATATATGTATATATATATATATATTAAATACAAAGAACCAGCGCTTCGAAGCGCACACGGAGTTCAATCTTCGTAACAGCTCAGCGGCTTCCCTTCCCACAGGTAAAATCACTCAGCCTAACGCGTTTCGGAGCTGTGATGCTCCTTGTTCACAGGCAAACACATGAAGAGCAGAAAATCAAGGAAGGCACATTACCGGCAAGTCTTTTATTTCGTCATCACTTAGTGCCTTGTAACAACGTTGCATGCCGGTACTTTGAGTCTTTAGTAGTCTCCCTATGGTAGGCTGGTGCCGCCTTGCTCGTTTCATGTGGTAAATAATTAATAATGAAGTAGCCCTTCAGTGGGCCCCCGGGATGAAGGTTTTCCGACGGCGCAGCTGATTGAAGACCCCAGCTGGAGACTTGGAACAGTTCAAGTGTCTCCTTGGCCCCGAGTCCGGGCGGTGCAGCTTCGCGACAATGGATTGCCGCATGACATTTTAAATACAAAGAACCAGCGCTTCGAAGCGCACACGGAGTTCAATCTTCGTAACAGCTCAGCGGCTTCCCTTCCCACAGGTAAAATCACTCAGCCTAACGCGTTTCGGAGCTGTGATGCTCCTTGTTCACAGGCAAACACATGAAGAGCAGAAAATCAAGGAAGGCACATTACCGGCAAGTCTTTTATTTCGTCATCACTTAGGGCCAGATGTAGGTAATTTTTATTTACCGACCTCTTAAATACCGAGTCATACCGACTCGGTATTTAAGAGGTCGGAAAATAAAAATACCGAGATGTAGGTAATTGCAGATGTGCAATTACCGAATCGGAAACAGTCGGTAATTTCCGATGTGGTAAATACCGACCAGTTAATGCCCATGCATTCCTATGGGCTTTGAAGCCCATAGGATTGATTGGGCATATACCGGTCGGTATTTACCACATCGGAAAATACCGAATGTCACAAGGGTGCAGGGGGTGTCACTTTGACACCCTCTGGCACCCCCAAAAGAGGCTCGGGTGCCATGTGGCAGGCATACCTGCCCTAAGGGCAGGTCTGCCTGTCATATGGCATAGGCGTGCATGCACACATGTGCATGCACACCAGAAACGGTATTTTACCATCAAGTAGTATTTGATGGTAAAATACCGATGTGGTACTGCTTGTGGGACTCAGAAGAGTCCCACCTACATACCAATTGTCCGGAATCAGTAATGATACCGACTCGGTATTTTACATACTCGGTAAATTTACCAAGTCTGTAAATTACAAGGACCTACATGTCAAATTGCTTTTACCGGGTGGTAACGGCCGAATTCGGCCGTTACCACCCGGTAAAAGCCTACCTACATCTGGCCCTTAGTGCCTTGTAACAACGTTGCATGCCGGTACTTTGAGTCTTTAGTAGTCTCCCTATGGTAGGCTGGTGCCGCCTTGCTCGTTTCATGTGGTAAATAATTAATAATGAAGTAGCCCTTCAGTGGGCCCCCGGGATGAAGGTTTTATATATATATTGGTGGAATTCGCGTTGGGGTCACGAAACCCGCAGAAATAAAAAATAAAAAAAATGAAGCGCAGGCTTAATGAGGCCCCCTGGTGGGCCAGGTCCTGGGGGCATTGTGAAAAAATAATACCGAAGGCCTGTGAGGGCCCCCGCAGCCCTGGGGATCGCCACCTCCCCAGGGCTTGATAGTTTGAAGGTACACACCTTTTAAAAAAATTCGCAAATGGTGGACAAAGCCCCGATGAGGAAGAAACTCCTGGACCCTTAAGGTGAACAAAAGATTGGCTGCCTGGAGCACAGCTGCTTTAAAATCCTTCATGGCAGACCTCAGAGATGCACAGAAATTCAAGGTGCAATGGAGGGCTTGCTGGAGAGGTGGTTACCACTGGCAGGCTCCAGGCAAGTTTGAAAGGGGCGGGTGTGGCTCAGTTGTCAAACCTGCCTAGGAGTTCTGCTGAGTCCAAACTTCTTCGGTAATGACAGCTGCAAAGCATGACATGTTCCTTCAGGTGCTAGGTGTATTGTGAGGCAGGTAGACATAGCTGTACCATGTGTACAAGAAACCCCCGTATGCCTCTCCTTTGCCAGGGCTCGCAGCAGTCCCCGCGCCACCTCTCTGGTGCCTGTCCTCCCTGTACTGTCCTAATGTAAACACAGAGTCCTCTCCGCCGTGAATTCAGGTATGCAGGAACTTGGAATAAAGCGGAGCCCCAGGGCGCAATGTGAACTAGCAGGCCTATCAGGACAGGTCTGTGCACAGCCAGGCCCTCCCCGTGCCCCTCCCTGCCCTACAGAGATGAGTCACAAAGGGTACGCTGCTCACCTCACCACCCTGCACCCCCTCTGGGGCAAGACACGCTTCCCATCACTAGGCTTCGAGCACCCCCTCGAGGCACAGAGCCAGATGTCAAAAAGGCAGTGTACGCATTAAAGGTCAGATAACAAGAGGGTCTGTAAAGAACATGTTACAAAAGGAGGGCAGAATGGGAGAAGGGGAACAAACACAAATCTGAATTTATGTTTCATGATCCGCCTATATGCTGCCTTCTGTGGTGAGGGGCCTGCATGCATCACCGTTAGCACATAGGGGTTGTGCAACAATCTGTTATGCTACGCACAGCTATGAACAGGGGCGTACACAGTGTGTGCAAAAACCAACTGTGACAAGCGTAGGGTGTAGAAAAGAGGCAGCGTGTTTTCCCTACTGGATGGGCACACAGTATACTACGACCCACAGAGGCACACAATGCACAACATCCGACTATGACTGTAGCAGAAAAGAGGCGTGCAGTGTGCATCTTACTAATGGCACAGCCACCTCAGTGACCGATGCACAGGGATTAAAGATCACTTTCGGAGCCCAGTTACAGTCGCTGAGCCTCAACTGGGTTGTCAGAAGAGCACAAAGGGCACTATCCTGCAGCCCCTCTTTCACAGTCACTGTGTATGTGTGTAGCTCCTGACGGCATGCGGGGTGGAATACAGGGAACACAGCGGCATTCTACAGTCTGGATGACCCCTGTCAACGGGGGGGGGGGGTGTTACACGATCCCTCAAGGAGGCTGTGCCGGAGGTGAGGGGCCATGTCACAACCCCAATCCTAGGAGTTTGAATGGGGTGAAGTCACTGCAGGAGTCAGGAAGATAAAAATTCGTGCTACACCCAAGTGGTCTTGAGAAACCATAGGTTGGAGGATATAGTCTGCCCAGGGCTGGCTGTGAAACTCCACCCGGATGAGCGCCATGGCACTCTGCTGAGCAGCGAGAGGCGCAGCTTGTAGTCAGGGCAGGCCAGGTTTGCAGCAATCCCGGGCTCCACCACCTCCCCTGTAGCAGCCAAGAGTGTACAGCCTGTTCCACAGACACTAACCCCCTCTTGTTCTGGAGAGCCACCTTGCCCTGCTTATAATAGTCTCATCAGAGCATAGCCCTTCTTAATCTTCACTAAGACTTCCCGAAGGCCTGACCCACTTATAGCTGGTCCCCTCGGACTCCTCCTCTTCCTTTGGCGCTTGTCAGGGGGTCAATGCTGCCACTCAAGAATCAAAGCCCCTCCTCGCGCACCTTCATTAATCCAAATCAGTGAAACTCAGAACACCACAAGCTGTATGAGTAGTTCTGGTGGTGTGTTAAAACAAGATCGAGGGCAGTGATGTAAGTGAAAGGGGGGGAGTCTCTAAAAGGGGTGTTGCCAAAGAAGCATATCTCAGAATCCTTTCCAAGAGGCGTGGCTGGCATAAAACATGTAAAGTAAAATCCTTCACTTTACACTGAAAGCCAGCTGACCAGAATTTGGGTACTTCTTAGTAGTTTATCATTGCTTCCAGACATATAACCACAACAATGGATTTGACTAAAACAAGTCATACCTGTTGGCATTGACAATGCTTGTTAGCAAATAAATGAGTAACAACATTGATTTTGTTATCAAAAATTAGAACTGATAATTTTGATTCTAAAAATATGAGACTGTAAACCAAACATGAATAAGGTCTGTGGATGTGGAGATCTCTTACTCCTGTTTCTGTCTTTCACATCCCTCTACTCCGCAGTCTTTCTCTCTGGTGGACAATTGCGCTCTATTTTTCCCTGCATCTTTCTAAATCCTCCATTTGCGTCTCCCACATCATCTATTTTTTCCTCAGTACTGTCTCTTCGCATTCTCCTCCTACATGTACTTCCTGTCCTTCCTCCAATTCACCACCAACCGCACACCTGTAATCTCTGTGTTTTCTTTCTCTTTGGCGCTGCCAATAACTGAGGAGCTTTGTACCTCCTTGCACATCTTAAGGATTTGTAGGGCCCATACTCAGGGACGTTATATATACTATTATGGCCCTCAATTTGAAATAACTTTATATTTATCACACATTTCCCACTAATTGAAGCCCTCCTGATGCCAAACAATTTCTAAATATTTTTGAACTTTCAGAAACAGGGGTATTCAAAAACAGCCAAATGATCAAGCTTGCATGGTGCCCACCAGCGTAATGGCACTAAGAGAAAACATGAACATGTATTCTAAGCATCTTTTAGCATAGCACTGGCTCTGGGCCTGGTTAGTCAAAGTCAGTTATCACCAGTCAGCAAAAAGTTGGGGGCACAGGATTACTTTGCAACAAGGCCTCTTTCTGCACCTCTGTTGGTTCTTTCTGCATATCTCTGTGTTTAAATCTGTTTTTATTAGGTTTCAGTTTACCCATAGTCATAAAAACCAAAATGCATCAAATCAAGCCGGTCTTACATTAAATCATTGAGTAATTTCAGATTAACATTCGTACATGTCAATTACATTATTAACCTTGTTACACACTGAGGATCAACCGGGTTAAAGCCAGCGTACATCAGTGACATGGTAGATTTAGTATGACGTACAGAGTCCTCTCTGGTTCTACAATATAGGTAAATGAACAGTTGTTATAGATTGTATTGTATTGTATGTATACTTTTATAGCGCGGTCCTGTCACCCCAAGGGCATCCTTGCCCAACAACTCAACCATCAAACTAGTAACAGCTGTATAGTCCGATTTTTGGAAGTGTTTACCACACAATGTCCCTCCCACCCCCCCTCCTGATGCTTGGTTCTCCGCAGGTCCTCTCTGCCACCCAGAAATCAGAACTGTGTCCACCCTTGGCTTCAGATAATGCACACATGCGTGTGTATGACATTGCTATTGTCCACTGGTGGGCTATCCCTTATTCTCCGCCATGGCGCCTCCCTCGAGTTCAGGTCCCCTCTCTGGATTGTTCCCCATACCCCATACTCCGTGTCACGGCCCTGATTAGTCCCTCCCACTGTGTCGCAATAGGGGTCTTCCGAAGTGCCAATGTTTCCTCTCTTAGGATGGCTATTCCCTCCGCTTAGGCCTAGGCCAGTAGTGAATACCTCCATGCTCGCTATAGTTAGAAATTAGCATTTAAAAAACCTTTGACATTCACTGAAAAACCCACAGGTTTCAGGGAAGTTATAGTTAGTTGGATATTTCACTTGTAAAACACCAGAGAAATTCGGCTGTTATAGTTATTTCAGCTAACTATAACTTGCGCCCCTGCAATGCACTGCTGAAGTCACATATTAATGACATCACTGATGACATCACTGATGACATCTCAAATGACATCACTGATGACATCACTGATAACATCATCCACATGAAAATCAGATGCACTTCCTCACACCCTAATATAACCTTTGATACACCCACTCTAAAATACAGACTACCATTTTTGAAACCATAGACACACCAATACCAGTTACTACAGACGCACTCACTGATTCCTAGGTCTATTCACACATGCACTCATTCACCCATGCAGTCACTCATCAATACAACACTATCATATCTACTCATACACCTATACAGACACTCACACAGCGCACTCATCCTGAGTTACTCAAACACCTAGTCAGTCATGCAAAGATACAATCACACTTCCATTTACTCACCTATACAGTTATACACACACCACCTCACTTATTCATACAGATACTAACACATGCTTACTCTCTTGTACAATCATTGCCACAAGATACACCCATCCATACAGCCACTCTCACAATCACTCACTCTCACGTATAGTCATTTATATACTCAGATAAGTAATCAATAACCCAAATAGATACTCCTGTAACTCACCAACCGATGCAGCCACTTACACACAATTGAAAGATTGATACCGACATTTACACAGTTTAGTCACTAACCCATGCTTTCAGTAAGACACGTTTATTCACTCACTTATACAGTCAGTCACGCACCTACTAAATCATCTATTCGAGCACTTATACACCCACTAATTCCTCAATACACCTTGGCATATAAATAGATATATAAAACATATTTAAACTTTACAGAAACACACATTCACTGGATGATGTCAATAGTGATGTCATCAGTGATGTAATTTGAGATGTCATCACTGATGCATTGCGGGGGCGCGAATTATAGTTAGCTGACTAACTATAATAGCCGAATTTCTCTGGTTTCGCACAAATAAAATTTCCAACTAACTATAATGTCCCCAAAACCTGTGGTTTTTTCAGTGAATATCAAAGGTTTATTAAATGCTAATTTCTAACTATAACGTCCCTGAAACTTTTGATTTTTTTCAGTGAATATATATATCTCTCTCTCTCTCTCTCTATATATATATATATATATATAACACAAAGTTTGTGGCTGTTCCCCAAGCCTCTTTTTCGGCGGGCGCACGGCAGGGGTAGCCACCCCCTTTAAACACAGTCTCACCAACGTGATCCCTCCTTCGGTACCGGAAAGAAACAACACTGGAGCCGTGGCCTCTATTTTCGGTGCAGTTTATTCAGAACACAACGTCCTACGCGTTTCGGAGTAAAGTTACTCCTTCTTCACGGGCAAGAATGTGCGTTTCAATACAAATAATAAAGTAAAGTAATGCATCACGTGATGATAAACATAAACAAAATACTTCGACTTTGTACATCTCAATAATTACGTATTAATTCAAATATTATATGAACTCTTGTTGCCTTGATTATT
Source organism: Lissotriton helveticus (assembly GCF_964261635.1). Taxonomy (NCBI): domain Eukaryota; kingdom Metazoa; phylum Chordata; class Amphibia; order Caudata; family Salamandridae; genus Lissotriton; species Lissotriton helveticus. Next base: position 82,881,082 of record NC_136060.1, on the reverse strand, counting down.
TTAGTATTGCAATTCTAATTCATCATGTATCACTGATATTTAGAAAAATTACGAATTTAAAGTTGAAAATTCATACTGTCATATCTACTCTTCAACATAAAAAGAGCTATTGTCTTAGTAGTAATAATTTCTGTATAATACAATGTGGGTATTTAACATATTTTCAAAAAATGTATTTTTACAAAACAGCCGGTTCAGGGCGCGAACCATAAATCTCAAAAGAGAACGATATCCGTAGCTGTTTAGTGTGTTGCGCTATATCAGTGGCGATCCCAATTTACGGAAAATATTGATACCATCTTCCTATTTTAGTCATAGGGTGCTATGCCTTCATAGGCAACAAACGATGGTTGTTATACAGTGCCCAACATAACCTGCTAGTGCACTCGTAATGATAAGAGAGTAGTTAACGAAAGTAATGCCCAAGTGGGCTCATGATTATTATACATGTGAAATAGAGTTCATAATGATCACGTGAAGCCGAGTTTTACAAACAAATACTGCCCCAGTGGGCTAAATTCATTCTACTTCTAGTCTTGATCAAAGGCGGAGTCCATAATCGGTCTTTCTTGTATATAAATCTGTAACAAATGAGAGATGAGAAAGACAAAGTTCTATTAAAATCCCTACAACCTGAATAAAATGGTTGTAAAGTTTGAACACACAAATTCTAAAAACAGCAGTCAGAAAGTTAAGCAGAGAAAATACATTTGATTAACTGCACATTTAATCACCCTGCAAGTGCACAGACAATTCTTCGTCCATATTTAACCCATGAGGCACCTTGGTGTTAAATCTGATAATAAATTTGGACTCCAGTTTCCTAAGTTCCAACAGTCTATTCCCTCCTCATATATGGGGGGTGATGCAGTCTATCACTGCAAATTTGACCAGATTGGCATTACTTTTGTGGTACTCTTGAAAATGGCGGGCTACCGGATAACTTTTGTCATTTTTATTTATAGCCTTAAGATGTTCCAGCACACGTTTTTTACCTTTATGGATAGTGCTTCCAATGTAATATTTCAGACATGGACATTTCAGGGTATAAATAGCGTATTCCGTATTGCAATTAAGGTGTTTCTCAATGACCCATGGAGCTTCATTGTTGTTGAATTTCAATGATTTAACATTGCAACTGTATTTGCAGGCTTTACAATGATTACAGGTAAAAAAGCCTTTTATGTCAATCCGTTTCCTGGGGTTTTGGATCATGTTGCTACACAGATGATCCCGTAGTGATTTTGGTTTGCGAAAAGTGAGTGAAGGTTGATCTCCTATGTATTCTTTGAGATCGTCATCAGTCTTTAGCACCTCCCAAAACTTTTTTAGGCTCCTTTTCACCTCCCAAGCCTGTGTGTTATATGTCGTTATGAATCTTATCGATTCTTTGGATTTACATTGGGATTGTTCGGCTTTGGGGAAGATAAGGTCCTGACGATTCAGGGTATCAACTTTCATAATGGAGCTTTACTCCGAAACGCGTAGGACGTTGTGTTCTGAATAAACTTAAAAAAAATAGAGGCCACGGCTCCAGTGTTGTTTCTTTCCGGTACCGAAGGAGGGATCACGTTGGTGAGACTGTGTTGATATATGTATATATATATATAAATATATATATATATATATATATATATATATATATATATATATATATATATATTACCTACTGGCGGTCGCCAGTAGGTAGTTATAGTTAGGACCTAGTTTCCATAAGAAATCCACAACATTCTATTCCCTGAAAGTTTCGGGGTGATTTGTCAATTGGGGGCAGAGAAAAAGGGGGGGGTCCCAAAATGTGTTTTCCCCAAGCAATTTTCCATAGGGACCTTTAAGTGAGGCTACAGCCCGAACTGCTGAACGGAATTACACCAAATTTGGTAAGTGATTAGATGTGTGTATACATCTGTGAATCACTGAGTGGATTTTTAGATACTTGTATTGCTGTGACAATGGATTTAAATATGATACTCTGTATTTTACAAACAGTGATGAAAAATTTTAATAGTGTATGAAAAGGTGTATGTGATTGTCACGTGGATGATGTCATCAGTGATGTCATCAGTGATGTCATTTGAGATGTCATCAGTGATGTCACTGACCATGTCATGAATGATCTAATATGTGACATCATCAGCAGTGGATTGCGGGTGCGCGAAATATAGTTAGTACAACTAACTATATAGGAGCAATTTCATTGGTTTTGTATGAGTAAAATGTCCAGCTAACTATAACACCACTAAAACTTATAGTTTTTGAGTGAATATATATATATATATATATATATATATATATATATTCACTGAAAAAACCATAGGTTATAGACCATATATAGTTAGGAATTAGCATTTACAAAACCTTATTTTACTCACACAAAACCATTGAAATTCCATATATAGTTAGTTGCACTAACTATATATCGCGCACCCGCAATCCACTGCTGATGATGTCACATATTACATCATTCATGACATGGTCAGTGACATCACTGATGACATCACTGATGACATCATCTAGTGTCTGTGTGTTTTTGTAAAGTTTAAATACGTTTTACATATTGAAGAATGACTGGATGGATGGAAGACTGAGTGTGTGTGTGGCTGGCTGGGAGGTGTGTGACGCTGTGCATATCAATGTGTACTTGTATCAGTGATTGTATAAGAGAGTAAGTATGTGTTAGTATATGTGTGAAAAGTATGGTGTTCTGTGTTTAACTATAGATGAGGAAATCGAAGTGTGATTGATTCTTCACAGGACTGACTAGGTGTATGAGTGCATATGATAGTGTTCTAATAATAACTGACTGTATGTATGAGTAATTGTATGGGTGAATGAGTGAATATGTGTGTAGACGTACGAATCAGTGAGTGCGTATGTAGTAACTGGTATTGGTGTGTCATGATGTCATCAGTGATGTCATTTGAGATGTCATCAGTAATGTCATTTCAGATGTCATTAGTGATGTCATCAGTGATGTCACTGAAGTATGGTGTTCTGTGTTTAACTGTATAGATGAAGAAATGGAAGTGTGATTGATTCTTTACAGGACTGACTTGGTGTGTGAGTAACTCCATGGATGAGTGGCAGTGTGTGACTGTCTGTATAGGTGTATGAGTGCATATGATAGTGTTGTAATAATGAGTGACTGTATGTATGAGTGATTGTATGGGTGAATGAGTGAATGTGTGTGTAGACGTAGGAATCAGTGAGTGCGTATGTAGTAACTGGTATTGGTGTGTCATGATGTCATCAGTGATGTCATTTGAGATGTCATCAGTGATGTCATCAGTGATGTCATTTGAGATGTCATCAGTGATGTCATCAGTGATGTCACTGACCATGTCATGAATGATGTAATATGTGACATCATCAGCAGTGGATTGCCGGTGCGCGATATATAGTTAGTGCAACTAACTATATATGGAATTTCAATGGTTTTGTGTGAGTAAAATAAGGTTTTGTAAATGCTAATTCCTAACTATATATGGTCTATAACCTATAGTTTTTTCAGTGAATTTCAATGGTTTTTTAATAGCAAATATCATAAGCTGTCGAATGTCAAGTACATGGTAAGTGAAAACATTTTCGTGTTTATGCACACTGATCTGCTTTGAATGGTGCCCCCCCCTCATTTCTATTAGGAGTACTCTCTCTTTGCAGATAGTGAAAGGTAGTTAACGCAGGCCTTTGCCCCCGTTGTAATCCGTCGTGCCTGCTTCTCTCTCCATTTCATTGATTGTTATCCAAGTATTTACTGTTTTAGAATTAGTTCTCTTTGGTTCATTCTCTATTTACAAACAAACACAGAGTCGCAATACTCTGTTTAGTCTTTGCAGATAACGAAAAATCGTGTAAAAAAAAAGAAAAGGAATCGAGCAAAATCAGTAGGCCACTAATGGGATCTCTTTTTGACCTCGCTAAAATAGAAACATTAGGAACAACCCCTCATGACAAATACAAAACTAGTGAGATGAACTGAACTCCACACAATGATGGCTGCAAAACAGCTCGGCTCCGCCACCCACCCCGCCCAAAATAACGATAAAGAGCGGCTGCCATGATTGGTTGCGGAATGGCCACGACGGAGCTACGAAATGGTGCTGCTCTCATGCTAACCCCAGCTTCAGTCTGAAACATCCAGAAACACTGTAGACTACCAATTCGATCAGTTCCGGTAGCGCCCCAATGTAACCCGGTAGAGAAGAACTAGCCCTCCCCTCTTTGACTGATGGTTCTTGTTGCCTGTCCCTTCTGTTGTCATTTAACAGAACTATTTAGCCTGCTGAAAGGGGTTGTGTTCCGACCGCTGGTTGGTGGAGACATTTTGACTATATTCTGGACCTGCGTTGTCGCGTAATGCGTCATATGACGTGCCGCGTTAGCGCATCCGGAAGTCATCCGGGGCGCGCAGCGCGTAACGTAAGCATAACAAGTCATGTGACTTGTTAATAAAACTTTTCATTGGTTCATTTTACTTTTCTTATTGTAATGATGAAAGGCTTGGTCATATGACCTAAAAATTACGCTTTTCATTACTTCCGAACATTATTTTTTCTTAAATATATGTTATAATGTTCCAGGCTAATGTACTTTCCCGGAAATTTTACAACTGTCCTGCAAGTAAAATATATTCTTTTTTCGAGAAAAAGAGCGTTTCTTCGTCCCATGACGGAGCCGTTGAGCAAAAGAGGGTCGACCTGCTGTCTTAGTCGCCGATACGCCTGAATATGAGATTCTTATCGATCACTTTATGTTGCAGGAATAGAAAACACAACAGCCCTTGACCATTTATCTTTACTGCGTTCCTTCGTATTATACCTTTTACCCTTCATGTAATTGGTCTGCTTTATTTCACTTGCCTTTTAATGATTCTAAAACAGTGACTATTATTAAAAACTTTACCAATGTATATACTACTACCATGTTTTCTTTTAAAAACCTTTATTGTGAAAATTTCATTATACAAATACGAGCCTATAACCACGTGGGCCTGCCACGGAGCAAACTGTAATCGTATATGATGAATAGACATTTACACTGTAGAGGAACGTAACGGGCGGGCCATTAGGTTGCAAGAACTAAGGTGTCTAACAGTTACGGAATCGGTGGACGTACATTTTATAATTAAAATACGACAGGGCCAGTTACAATAAAATTATCTAGATATACATTTGCGGGCAAGTACCATGGGTGACGTTAATTCGAACTTTCAACAGTACAGTAATCAATAACACATCAGAACTTAATATCAATAGGGATGTCGAAATATTCAATCAATTCTCGTCCCCGCCCGCCATGTGCTTCAAAACTGCATACGTATCTCGTGATTTCAAGGTTCTGCAACCAGTACACAACAAGGAGTTACGAGTCCCATTTATTCCGGCGCCATTTTGGGCGAGGACGGGCAGGTCCAGGATATAGTCAAAATGTCTCTACCAACCATCGACTATGATGATGTTCATATGCTGTATTTATTAGAGTAACACTCATCTGTCCACATGAAATTAATTTGCCACAATCTAAACATGTCATTTTAATCTTTCCAAAGTTCTTCTAAATATTTGGGACCGTTTCCCTTGCCTCTGAAGCTCTCAGTGCCACTTCTTTGATGAATGTACTAGCAGGTCAGGGGTTCTCCTCCAAATCTCTCTTTTATGCAGCACTATAATTAATTGGTGCCACCTCTCCATATGACGATGCATGGTATAGTTACCACAACTATATTTTTTTTCGGTTCCTCTGGAGAGTTCATCGTGGCAGATGAAGCGTGTAACGTACCGGGCATTTACCTTTTTTTGCATGTACAGGAAAGGAAAAAAAAATTGAGCGTCCGAGTTCTAAGGTGTCCCAGGGCCATTTTAGTGGACCAGGCCCAAATCCAAAGAACAGGCCGCCATTTTGAGAGTCCTCTTGCAGCCGCCTGTCGCTGTAGCATCAAGAGCAGCCGAAACTCAGCTGAATGGCAACTGAAACGGTAAAGGGGCGCCCCACTACAGCAGACGAGCCTCCACCTAGGAAGGCCCATTCACGCCGGCTCCCCCCCCCCTTCGGGCACCCCACGCCGTTATTCGGAGCAGTATTGTAGGATGGCCACACCAGTGCGGCAACTTGCTAGACATCACCTCGGTGGTAACCGAATCTCAACGCCTTGTGGTGTCTTCTATTCAGAAAACATTGTTATGTTGCCTTCGACCTATTCGCCGCAAGTGCGCACACAACTCAACTGCATAGCTTGCTAGACACAACCTCGGTGCCATCCGGATCTTGGAATGTCAGCGCCTTTTGGTGTCTTCTCTTCAGAAAATATTGTTGCGCTGCCTTTGGCCCCATTCGCACATCAGTCCGCTACTGACGCCATCTCACAGGCTAATGGGGCGCCCCACGCCGACTTTCAGCATTGTAGGATGACCACACCAGTACAGCAACTTGCTAGACATCACCTCGGTGCCATCCGGATCTCGGCGCCCCACTGCAGATGAAGTGCCTCTCAACTATGAAACCACCACGGTGACATCCGGATCTTGGCGCGTTGTGCTGCCTTCGGCCTATTCGCACATCGGTCCGCTACTGACGCCATCTCACAGGCTAATGGGGCGACCCACGCCGAGTTTCAGCATTGTAGGATGACCACACCAGTACAGCAACTTGCTAGACATCACCTCGGTGCCATCCGAATCTTGGCATCTCAACGCCTAGTGGTATCTTCCATACAGAAAATATTGTTACGCTGCCTTTGGCCCCATTCGCACATCAGTCCGCAACTTAGACATCACCTCGGTGCCATCCGGATCTTGGCATCTCAGCGCCTTGTGGTGTCAGTCAGAAAATATTGTTGCGCTGCCTTTGGCCCCATTCGCACATCAGTCCGCTACTGACACCATCTCACAGGCCAACAGGGCGCCCCACGCCGACTTTTACCATTGTACGATGGCCACACCAGTGCCACAACTTGCTAGACACCACCTCGGTGCCATCCGGATCTTGGCATCTCAGCGCCTTGTGGTGTCTTCAAATCAGAAAATATTGTTGCGCTGCCTTTGGCCCCATTCGCACATCGGTCCGCTACTGACGCCATCTCACAGGCCAACGGGGCGCCCCACGCCGACTTTCAACATTGTAGGATGGCCACAGAAGTGCGACAACTTACTAGACACCACCTCGGTGCCATCCGGATCTTGGCGCGTTGTGCTGCCTTCGGCCTATTCGCACATCGGTCCGCTACTGACGCAAACTCACAGGCCAACGGGGCGCCCCACGCCGACTTTCAGCATTGTAGGATGGCCACACCAGTGCGGCAACTTGCTACACACCACCTCGGTGCCATCCGGATCTTGGCATCTCAGCGCCTAGTGGTGTCTTCTATTCCGAAAATATTGTTGCGCTGCCTTCGGCCCCATTCACACATCGGTCCGCTACTGACGCCATCTCACAGGCCAACGGGGCGCCCCACGCCGACTTTCAGCATTGTAGGATGACCACACCAGTGCGGCAACTTACTAGACACCACCTCGGTGCCATCCGGATCTTGGCGCGTTGTGCTGCCTTCGGCCTATTCGCACATCGGTCCGCTACTGACGCAAACTCACAGGCCAACGGGGCACCCCACGCCGACTTTCAGCATTGTTGGATGGCCACACCAGTGCGGCAACTTACTAGACACCACCTCGGTGCCATCCGGATCTTGGCGCGTTGTGCTGCCTTCGGCCTATTCGCACATCGGTCCGCTACTGACGCAAACTCACAGGCCAACGGGGCGCCCCACGCCGACTTTCAGCATTGTAGGATGGCCACACCAGTGCACCTTACTAGACACCACCTCGGTGCCATCCGGATCTTGGCGCGTAGTGAAGCTGCAGCAGCTGCAAATAAGCTTCAGACAGTGTTACAACCTCTGCTCAGAACTCTCAACTATGACACCACCTCGGTGCCATCCGGATCTTGGCGCGTTGTATTGCCTTCGGCCTATTCGCACATCGGTCCGCTACTGACGCCGCCTCACGTGCCAACGTATTTTCTCCGCATTTTATACCCTATGCCGCATAACAGGTCATGTGACTTGTTTATAAAACTTTTCATTGGTTCATTTTACTTTTGGTTTCCTAATGATGGAAGGCTTGATCATATGACCTAAAAACAACACTTTTCATTGGATGAAAACTTTTTTTTTTTCCCAAACGATGAAAGCCCCACCTTGTTTCTGGATGTTTCAGACTGAAGCTGGCGTCAGCATGAGAGCACCACCATCTCGTAGCTCCGTCGTGGTCATTCCGCGAGCAATCATGGCAGCCGCTCCCCACCAGAAGCCTGCAGGAGTCGGGGCCCCCAAAACTTTTGATGAATTCTCAAGGCGGAGGGGACGCTTTCGAGAATGGGGTCCAAGACCTAGCAGACAAGCGTCCGATTTCCAAGGTGTCCCAGGGCCATTTCAGTGGACCAGGCCCAAAAAGGAAACAGCCTGCCGCCATTTTGAGAGTCCTGTGACAGCCGCCTATCGCTGCACCGCAAGAGTGGGCGCAACTCAGCTGAATTGCGGCTTTTGACACAGTGGACCAAAAACGGACGGAATGGCAACTGAAACGGTAAAGGGGCGCCCCACTACAACAGATGACACTCCACCTGGAGAGGCCCGTTCACGCCGCCTCCCCCGGGGCGCCCCACGCCGTTATTCGGAGCAGCATTGTAGGATACCAAAACCAGTGCGGCAACTTACTGGACATCACCTTGGTGCCATCGTTCTGCTGCCTTCGAACTATTCGCACAACAGTTTGCTACTGATGACCCACCCCCCGCGACGCCCCACGCCGTTATTTGCTGGGTGGCAACTTACTAGACATCACTTTCGTGTCATCTAGATTTCAGCGCGTTCTGCTGCCTTGGAACTATTCGCACAACAGTTTGCTACTGATGACCCACCCCCCGCGACGCCCCACGCCGGAAATCTGGACGTTGTGCTGCGTTGGGACTATTCGCACAGCCGACCGCTACTTCGTTGTTTTTCCCTAAAAATGTTTATATGTTATTACTATTTTTGTTTTCTTGTATATATTTATAAATTATTAAAGTTTTATAATCTTACTACTTTGTCGGAGTGCTATATATTTTTAATGTGACACATAATTGTAAAAACTTTGATGTACAAAGAGTCATCCCTGGAATCTTCCGCTTCAGGCTCGGTCCCCTCCCCAATCACAATACAGGATGGTTTTCAGATAATAGGAACGCGTCTGCTGTGACGGATCTCATCGAGTGTGGGCCTTGATCTACTATAACTCCTTTGAAGAGGGGTGATTCTTTACAGCTGTGGCCATAAACTACATCTGCAGGGCTAGCTGATACCCTAGGACCAGCCTGGACAATCGGACACAGAGGAAAAGGAGTGTCAGAGGGTGCGGTAGTGAATAGGGCGAAAGGGAGGTGTCGGGCGGGCACAGGGTGTGATTCTCAGGGAAGAGCAGCGCAGATGGGGGGAGGTTTATTACCCATGCATAAGACAGAGAGCGGGGGTGACCACTGCCTGGGGGAGATGCTTGCGAGGGTGGGGAGCCATGCTAAGGATCGACAGCGTGCACAGAGTGGGTCTGGTCAAGGCATCTAAAATGGCTGCCGTGCACGACAAAGGTGTGGCATTTGAAAAAAGACAAGATGGCGCAGACAATGTTTTTCAACACTTCCTGATTTCCTTCGAATCGAACGTTAACAGACGTTGGGGCATATTACCAAAGTTAAGCGATATTTATCCCTAACGATGCTTAGCAACGATTTTTTTACCGTCAGAAATTATCGCAGATAAACCTTGCTATTATCAAGGTTTATCGCAAATACGATAAAAAACGACCGCAATGCATTAATATGGCTGAAAAATCAGCGATATTCATGCATTACCGAGCTAATGCTCTTAGCCATGTTATCCACCTCCCATTGGATAACATGGCTAAGAACTGCTCAGGGCAGGTGCTAGCTTTTGGAGATATTCGCGCTTATCTCGAATATTTCCAAAAGTTGATAATAGGAGATAGCGATGTTAGCGACTGTTTCCAGTCGCTAACATCTTGGCATGCCCACTTTGCATGTCATTAGTGATAAATATCACTCACATGCAAAGTGGGGCCCAAGATGGTCGCTATCTCCTACTAGCCATCGCTAACTGGTGTTAGCAACAGCTAGGTAATACAGATATAATTTTATCTCCGCGAAGCGGAGCGCTGTTACAGATATATATCTTGTTTTTGAACGTTAATTTCTCAAAATGCACTGAAGCACATATATTGAGACCTAGCAAAGGCACATCGGGCTACCAGTCCCTAATATTTTACCAAGTTTCGTGCAAATCCATTCAGCCGTTCGATTATTATTATTATTTTTTTTTTTTGCCCCGCGGGGCCCTTTTAAAACCTCCACATCAAACCTAGGGGGTCAGTGAGGATCTACTATGCCCCCTTATGGTCATTTGCCCCTTCGCTTTGGCCTCCTCTTGTCTCTCGATCCTACCGAGAGACAAGATGGCGGCCGCTACGGACTGTTTGGAATGTTTACAGACACCGGAGAGCCAATCAGCTTCGCTTCGCAAAGCTCCGTAACGCGAAAAGTACGCGAAGCGGTGCGCTGTTACAGATATATATCTTTTTTTGAACGTTAATTTCTCAAAATCCACTGGAGCACATATATTGAGATCTAGCAAAGGCACATCGGGCTACCAGTCCCTACAATTTTGCCAAGTTTCGTGCAAATCCATTCAGCTGTTCGATTATTATTATTAATTATTTTTTTTGCCCCGCGGGGCCCTTTTAAAACCTCCACATCAAACCTAAACGGTCAGGGAGGATCTACTATGCCCCCTTATGGTCATTTGCCCCTTCGGTTTGGCCTCCGCTTGTCTCTCGATCCTACCGAGAGACAAGATGGCGGCCGCTACGGACTGTTTGGAATGTTTACAGACGCCGGAGAACCAATCAGCTTCGTTTCACAAAGCTCCGTTGCGCGAAAAGTCCGCGTACTGGAGCGCTGCCCGGTCCGCTGTTACAGATATATATCTTTTTTTAAACGTTAATTTTTCAAAATCCACTGGAGCACATATATTGAGACCTACAAAAGGCACATCGGGCTACCAGTCCCTACAATTTTGCCAAGTTTCGTGCAAATCCATTCAGCCGTTCGGGCTAAAAGTGAGGCCAACCGCCCTATGGAAAACTCAATGTTAAAAACACGTTTTGGGACCCCCCTTTTTTCTCGGCCCCCCCTTCACGAACCCCCCCCCCAAATTTCCAGGGGCTGCTCAGAAACAAAATGTTCCATTTTCCTGAAAATTTCAGCCAATTCCGTCCACAAACGCCAAAGTTATTAGACATAGAATTTTCAAAAATCCCATAGAGAAAAAATCCTAACTATATATACCTACTGGCGACCGCCTGTAGGTAATATATATATATATGTATATGTATATATATATGTATATATATATATATATATATATATATTACCTACTGGCGGTCGCCAGTAGCTAGTTATAGTTAGGATGGAGTTACCATAGGAAAATGGCAACATTCTATTCCCAATAACTTTGGCGCCGATTGACGAATCTTCGCAAAATTTTCAAAACTAATTCTTTGTTGAGATCAGCTCCTATGTTGAATGTTTGGGAATGATTTGTCAAGGGGGGCGAGAAAAAAGGGGGGTCCAAAAACGTGTTTTCTCCATGTTAATTTCCAAAAGGAAATTTTAGACAAGGCTACAGGTCGAACGGGTGAACGGAATTAATCCAGATTTGGCAAGGAGAAGGGTCTTGGTCTAGAAAGCACGCTTTTGTTTATTTGGTGTAAATTTGTTCAGTAGTTTTTGAGAAATATAAAAATTGACAGATATCGATATTTGGGAATTATGCCATCTGATTGGCTGAGGCGTAACGAGCGCAAGATTCTTGCTGAGTGGCTGCGAGCGGTGCGAGTGGTTGCAACTAGGAAGTGTTGGCCGCCATTTTGTGAATCTGTTGAAGCGAGTAAGGTGAAACAAGGGGGGAAATAGGAGGGTAGGAGCACTGTGACCTCTGTGGGGTGTTTAGGGTGTGCTATAGAGGGGGTGCAAAGCGAAGTATTTACCCCTACCGGTGTGTAAGTGGTGGGCTACGGAAAATAAGTGAGGTATTGCGCAGAGTCTGATGCAGGTAAGGTAAGCTGGTGTGGGACTCGGGGGTTAAAGCGTGAACCCTAATTGTGTGTCTTATGCTGTGAAGTCATGTGCCGTGGCCGCTACACTACAGTTGTGGAAGTAGTGTCTGGATGTGTTTATAACTACTAGGACAAACTACTGACCCGCACTGGTATGAAAGTCCTGGGGTACGGAATATATGTGAGGTATTGTCTAGAGTCTCATGTTGCTAAGCGGAGCTGCTGCTGGAGTCGGGGATTAAAGCGTGAGCCCAAACTGTGTGTCATATGCTGTGAAGTCATGTTCTCTGGTCGCTGTGCCACATCTGTGCAAGTAGTGTCAGCATGTAGTTATAGCTAATTGAATGAACTTTTGTTAGAACATTGTAGCTTGTGTATGGTGGTTAGGTGGTGTTGTATAGGGAGTGCGAAGGTAAATCAATATGGTATTTGTAAGCACAAACTACTCTCCCCTATGGGTGAGTAGAGCTGGGGATCAAAGCGAGAGGTCTGTGCTGCAAAGTGAGATGGTCTGGCTGCTGTGCCACAGCTGGGTGGACAATACATTTTGGCGAGGGTGCGGGAGTTGGCGTTATATGGCCCTAAAATAGCAGGCCTAAGTTGTAAGTTATAGGTTGGCTCTAAAAAGAGCCCTTGTGTTCATTAGTTGGAGCTACATATAAGTGCAGATGCACAGCTTTAAGTTATTCAGGAAAACTCGGTTTCCCTGATCTGTGAAGTGTACTCCATCACTTCTGTATATATCCGCCATATCAAAACGTATGTTGTTTGTGTATATGGACCCCATTTTGTGCTCTCTGAGGTATGCAGAGACAGTTTTGTTGATTTTTCAATCTGAGGAAACAATTGTTTGAACCATTTCCTCTTCTGTCTTTGGCATATATTGCAACATACAAAGACAGTTTGAGGCAAAAGTACCATCAATTGTCCAAAGGTGTCCTTCATAAGCATTTCCAAATCTACCCCAGTCAATGTGGCTAGGTTGTTTCCACCACAGTGCACAATCATGAGGTCAGGGTGTTGGAGATGCAAACAGGTTTTAGGCAACAATTGGTGCCACTTCAATCCTCTCTGTCCAAACCATTTAATGTCCACATTTTGTAAACCTAGGTCCCAGTCAATACGTCTCTGTTCTGCATACCTCTTGCACCAGAAAACATAGCTATGTCCTACGATCAATACTAGCCTTTTGAAGGTATGGCTGGAAGGTATGGAAAGATGTCTGTAGCTCATACAGTTCCTTCATAGAATAGGAGATATGTTTAAGATGGGGAACTAGCTTCTTTTCGCATACAAAACGGTACCTGATTGGGAGATGGAAGGCACTGTTCGAACTTAAAACAATCGTGAACGTTTTACCTGCACGTGACGTTAAATGTTCAAGAAAATGTTGCAAAAAATATTGTTAGGTTTAAAAAAATTGATGAACTTTTAACCTCCACGTGTTGTAGAATATTCTAGAAAGTGTCTTGATAGAATACGTTGCATTTCTGACTTCAGTGTGTACTTGAATATTAAAAAAACTATTTATATGGAAAAGTAGAAAGACAGAAATGGAGAGAATTTTTGAAAGCTAAAAGAATCAAGGAACTATTGCAATTTGTTCTTGATTACCTACTGGCAGTCGCCAGTAGGTAGTTATCACTGTTAACGGTCTGAAAGTGCAGCGTTGCTCAGAGTGGCATGGTGGTGATATGATATGGTGCTACACTCGGGTATGAAACCAAGAGTCTAAACGTGAGGTCATTGCTGTAAAGTGATGTGGTCTGGTGTTTGTAGCATATGTGTGCAAGTAGGCGATTATACCATACAGGGAGTGGGAAGCGAACTACTGACCGCTACTGTGTGTTGACAGTATACCGGGAGCGGGAAGCGAAGTAGTTATGCCTACTGGTGTGAAGACTTGGGGATGAAAACCGAGCTGATTGCTGTAAAGTGATTGGCTCTGGGCGCTGTAGGATACTAGCCACTGTAGTATAAGTGTGTGAGTAGTGTTAGTATCCGTTTATAGTATATAGGGAGTGGGAAGCGAACTACTCATCCCTACTGGTGTGAAGACTGGGGATTAAACCGTGAGCCTAAATTGTGAGCTCATTGCTGTAAAGTGATGTACTCTGGGCGCTGTAGCCTACTTGTGGAAGAAGTGTTAGTTTTTGTTTATACAATATAGGGAGTGGGAAGCGAAAGTCTTACCCCTACCGGTCTGAAGACTTGTGGATGAAAACATGAGCTCATTGCTGTAAAGTCATGTGCTCTGTGTAGTATTCCATTGTAAGTCAAAGTAGAATGTTAGTATGTAATTCTACTAGAATCGAAGGGGCATATTATCAAGGAACTGCCGCTAAAATGGCGATAACGGGCTTGATAATATGCCGTAGAGAATTCCAATAGAAGGCCATGTTAACACAAGAACATGGACTTCTATTGGAATTCTCTACGGCATATCATCAAGCATATCAACGGCCGCTTTCTGCCGCTAAAGCGGCAATAATTTTAGCACCGTTCCTTGATAATATGGCCCTCAGTATGTAATGTTAGAATGTAGGGCTAACATGAGGGGAACCATGTGGAGTTTGTACACAGTGCTGGATTAGACGCTTGCTTTGCTGATGGTCCTGTTGGTGGTTGTTTCAGGTGTCTTGTTTTCTTTTAATAAATCTACTTATTTGATCCACTGCTGTCTGCCTCTTCACTACATAAATTTGGCGTCGAGCGGGAGAAGGCAAAAAGAAGGCACACCTCACCAATATTTAAAAATTGCTTGCATTGTGCTGGAGACCCGTTTTGTTCGTGTAGCTGTTTCTACTCATGCCAGGGTCGTCGGCTCATTGAACTATGTCATCCGACTTCTTGTAGGATTTATATTTTTAGATTTTGCGCTTCCCCTGCTTCTTCACTACATTCTGGTTGCTGTACTACACGTGTGTAAGTAGTGTTAGTATTCCTTTATATTAACAAATGCATAATGGTAGTAGGGAGGGCGACCTCTCAGGCGCAGCTCATACAATGTTCCGGGATGTGCATTCGCTGGACATTTGTGTTTGCTATTTGAGGGTGGTGCATGGCTTCCACCCTGTGATAGCAAATACTTGTTCAATTAATTGAAGCAAGAGGAGAAAAACCTTGTATCACTGTAATAGAGGGGATGCAGATGGTAAAAATGGAGAGAAAAGTACAAAAAAAAAGTGGCGTCTCGCAGGTTCTTTTACATGAGGCCACTGGTGGGTGGATAATGTTCCGTGGCCAATCCAATTATTATATTGCGGGGTCTCTGTAGGACTGGGGATCTTAATGTCACATGAAAATTAGGTGCGGAAGGGCACAGAGATATTTTGCAGCCTAGGGGAGCGCCACCTTCCCGGGTATTGTTTACTAATTGTTCGGGGGGTTCGAGGCAAACTGAAGTCCGGGGATTGCCAGACTCCCGGTCTTTATTTAAATATGCAGGGTTGGCCTCGGCAGTCTCTGAAGCCTCGGTGGTCCTAGGCAGTGCCTTATTTGTTCTGTAATCATCCGGGCAATACTTATGGTGTTATAAAGTGATACACTCATAGAGCTCTTGCAGTTGTACAATTACCCTGGCTTCATTTGTTTAATAGTCAGTTAGATTATGTTTGGTAAGTGCACTCTAATATTATATAATGTTGTCCTTAAAATCTCCTATAAACAGATGATTTTCACAATAAATAATAGACAAGTGTTGGCAGAAAAAGAAGACCTATACACTCAGTTATTTATTTGTAAAAAAAAGTAACCTTTATTAAAATAGAAATGTAACTTTAATAGAACAGTATAATTTAAAAAAACGTGGGTTGGACTCCAGTGGAAGAAGAAGAGGAAACCTACAAGACAAAAATGAAACATAAGTATGCGTGCTATGTGGAAGAGGTAAAGAAAGGTAATCCGAATGAAAGGACCATAGTGAGAATGGAAGGGAGGGGGAGTGGGTGGAAGGGAGAAGGGGAGGGAGAGTCAAAAGAAGAGAGGGAGGAGGAAACAGAGCGTTGGCATACTGCACCCAGCCCTTAGTGTTTACCCTCCGTCACCCGTTTGTCTAGGACGCTGGGGTCTGCGAGAAAGAGTGTGGTTCAGCAAGTCCTTAAAATTAAATACATGAGGCCAGAGACTATGGGACATATTATGTAGGAAGGGCGATAACATTATTGCTGCTTTAGTGGCAGGAAACTGCCACTAAAGCGGCTATAAGGGGTTGATAATATCCCCTTGTGAATTCCCTTGAAGCCTAGGTTCTGGTGTGAACCTGGGCTTCTATGGAAATTCACAAGGGCATATTATCATTCCTTTCTCGTAACTTTAGCGGCAGTTTCCTGTCACTAAAGTGGTGATAATGTTATTGCCGGTCTTTGATAATATAGTCCTACATTATTAGCTACGGGTAAATCGCTTGCATGCACCTGTGCACCCAGGGTGCTGCACCCCAACCCCTTCCCCTGCACTCTGCTTAATTGTAGGTCTTGCACACCGAGACTTTACTGCTCACCTGCCACCACTGGTGTGTCCCACAACGTGTTGGTGCAAGCTTCTAGTCCGGGGTATGTTTGTACGGTAGACCAGGTCTCTGGTCGGGGATGGTGTCTTGATACCACGATGGAAGGTGTCAGAATGCCAGGGCATCATTGCGGGGTCAGCTCCTCCTCCACCCTTCTTGTGGCAATGAATGGAATGTCTGAAAAGGGAGAAATAATTTAGTGGTGGAAACGTCTGGAGGTAAATGAAGGTTTATTTCAAGCTTGATAGAAAATAGGAGCTGAATGCATCCTTCGTTTTTGAAGTACGGTCTACCAACTGTGAGTGGTAATCGTGGTACAAAGAGGAGTTGGAGTGCACGAGGATACACAAGCTTAAATAAAAATATGTAAGCCAACATTCACATACAAAGGAACAGAGGGAATGCTAGAAGCTTAATGTGGGCGTGTAATGCAGTGGCGGGAGCCTGTGTGCATGTACACATAGCAAGGAGCTCACTACAGTGTCCTAAAAGCCAACGCCACATGTCTATAGGGCAGCTCTGCCCTCTGGCTCAGGCCTACAGTACGGTCCAGCAGGTCTTTAAAACTAGACTGATGTGACTGAATGAGGTCAGAGATCACATTATTACACAGAGCAACATCGCTTTTTCGCACATGCGCATTCAGGGTGATGCACCCCACCCCTCCCACAGAACAGCCCTCAACAGGTGTCTTTTGGGCAGCTCTGGCCGTAGGCTCAGGCCTACCTTATGGTACAGCAGGTCTTTAAAATGAGACAGAGATGTGACTGAATGAGGTCAAATATCACATCATAAAACATGGCAATTTCTGGCTGATGCATCCCACCCCTCCCGCAGCACTTCACTGAAGAGGTGTCTGTAGGGCAGTGCTGCCCGCTGGCTCAGGCCTACAGTATGGTCCAGCAGGTCTTTAAAATGAGACCGAGATGTGACTGAATGAGGTCAAATATCACATCATAAAACATGGCAATTTCATTTGTTCGCACCTGCCCACCGAGTCTGAAGCACCGCACCCCTCTCGCCACACCCAGCTCAATTGGAGACCCTGTGCACCCAGGCCACTCTGCTTACCTGCTGTCATTGTTGTGTGAGCAAACAAACACTACGGCCAGCAGTGCTCACAATCCAGATGGAGTGTTGATTGCAGGAGAGTGTACACCTCATGGATCCCTTTCATAGATGACGGGCAGTAGGGCTCACAATTTAGAGCCCGTGTTGATTGCCAGGATGGTGTACACCTCATGGATCCATTTCTTTTTTTTATTGCGCATTGTGATATGCGAGGTGGATGCAGCATATCATTTGAGGTCGTGTGGAAGAAGAGGGACGTGTGGCGTCGTGGTTATCCTATTTATACATACGCAAAGTGGGCTATGCTTGCGTTTGCCAGGCCAACGTAGGCGTGTGAATAATTATTTCGGGGACTTGGGCGTTGTTCAGTTCCTGCCTGGCCTGGAAGTGTACTTATGTTTGTTTCTTTTGTAGTTTTGACCTCACAGAGTGTGCAATTTAGATTATGTAGCATGTGTTGGGACGGCAGAAACTATTGTTAATGAGATGGCATGTGGTCTAGGATGTGCAGTCTGCCCGGGGCTGATAATGCTCCTTAGAGCCACGAATACCCAGGCCGAAAGGCAGCACAATAATGTGCAAACACACACACCAGGGGCATTGTGTAACACATACTTGTTTTTTGATGGAACTTTGAGATGTATGACAATCACACGTGGAAGGCTAATATACAGACCATGAATATTGATCAAGATGATCTTTGCATGTTGTGTATAGTATAAGTTATGTGTATACAGGAAAACAATTTTCAAAAAAGCTTTCTAAGTAGATGAGGTGTCTCTCATCAAACGCTGTAGAGAGAATGCGTAAAATGGGTGGGATCGTACAACTGTTACAATGGGAAATGTTATGAACCAATCAAATGCTTTTTTTAAGGTTACATGGCAATCGCAAACAGTGACATCATCAGCAGTGCATTGCAGGCGAGCGAGTTATAGTTAGCTCAACTAACTATTACAGGCAAATTTTATAGTGAAAATATATATTCTATAGAACAGCAAATCTTATCACTGGGGTTAACATTTTGTCCGCCATGTAGGTTCGATTATGCCAGAACCCGAATGGACTTTTTTAAGTTTGTGAGAAAGTTGAAACTTAGAAAACTATTTCTGATTAACAAACAAAAGGCACGCAAACCTCAAGAGATCAACATGGGGAAGGTCAATAACTTAACAGTGAGGGAATATGAGCTGCAATGTGATCTACAAGATCTCCTTAATGAGGGAAATCTAGAAAACATCCAAGAAGTAACAGACACAGCAGTAACTAATATTCCTGGGAACACATCATTTAAACCGAAATCAACGTTTAACCCAGTGTTGGCACATGATAATATCGATGTGTTCAGTGACATGGTAACATCAGAGATAAAGAAATTAAACAAAAAAACTCTGTTGAGGAACAAAGGTACGGTAAAGCACAATAACTCTTTTGGTAGCCTGATGAAAAAACTCCAGGATGATGATAAAATGGTGATCAGGCAATCGGACAAGGGGGGCAATATTGTCCTTTGGCCCCTGTCCTTATATCTGGAGGAGGCACTAAAACAATTAGGTGACAGACTATGCTATAGCAGGTGTGATCGCTCGGCATTTAAACAGGCATGGGACAGGTTGAACTCAAAATTATACACATGGAGAGGACAAGGTCTTCTGAGTGGGGATGAGTTGAACTTTTTAAAGACTAATCATCCCATAACTCCAGTGTTTTATCTGATCCCCAAGATCCACAAGGACAGTGCTAAGCCACCTGGGAGGCCCATAATTTCAGCGTGTGGGGGGACATTTGAAAAAGTGTCCAGGTACATTGATCACTTCCTCCAGGATTTTGTGAAATCCCTGCCATCATACATCAGAGACACCATGGACTTTTTGCAAAAGATCAAATCCGTGAAGTGGACTACAGAATACCTATTGGTCACACTGGATGTCACTGCCCTCTATACGAGCATCAACCATGTCGATGGAGTGAGGGCAGTGAAACACTTTCTTAGCAAAAGACCAGTGTGTATGCTGGAACATAATATCATGTTGGTGGAGATGTTGGAAATGTGTCTCAATAACAACTATTTTCTCTTCCAAAACCAAATGTTCCAGCAATTGCGGGGAGTAGCAATGGGGGCCTGCTTCTCCCCCAGTTACTCATGTCTACACATGGGGCTGTGGGAGGAGCAGGTCCTAGGCAATGCCTTCAGTGAAATTATGTCCAGCAAAATAATATCGTGGTACAGATTCATAGACGATTTGTTTATAATCTGGAAGGGGACAGTGAGTGAGGTGGAACAATTCATTAGTAATATCAATCAAAATGAATTGAATTTACACTTCACAGGTACCATCAGTGAAAGTAAAGTTAATTTTCTTGATGTAGAGGTTTATGTAGAGGAAGGGATACTGCAGACTAAATTACACCGCAAAGAAACTGCAGGCAATACAATCCTCAATGCCTCTAGTCAGCACCCCAACCATCTAATCCGCAGCATCCCCTATGGGGAGATGCTGAGGATTAGAAGAATCTGTAGCACGGATGCAGCCTGTTATGCAGCACAGAAAGAGAGCAAGGCAAGGTTCCTACAGAGGGGCTACACAGCAAGTGTGGTGTCTAAAGCGATGGAAAGGGCTAACATGGCTGTAATATCCCCAATAACTTCAATGGGGGAAGAACACACAGTGTCAAAAAAAGCAGAGGGACAACCAAGACTTATTATGGGCTATAGTTGCCAGCATAGACTGTTAAAGAACATTGTTAAAAAAAACTGGCATATAATCACAGGGGACCCTGTGATTGGCAAAACAATGGCAGTCTTTCCGGCTATTACATATAGCCGTGCTAGGTCCATGAACGACATGCTAGTCAGCAGTAGCCCGGAGATACCAACTAAAGGCAACTGGCTGGGCAAAAGTAGGGGGTTCCTCAAATGTGCAGTGTGTAAGGCGTGCACCATAGGAAAGAACAAAACATCTTATAGTTCTCCGTTCAGTGAGATGGAAATTCCTATTTCTAAGAAAATAACCTGCAAGTCAGATTATGTCATCTAGGTCTTAGAATGCGTTTGTGGACTTTGCTACGTTGGGAGCACAAAGTTACAAGTCCACAGACGCATATTGCAGCATATGAGGGCAGTAATCAACAAGGATGAAGCCTACCCTGTCGCTAGACATATTAATCTATGCCACAAGGGAGATGTAAACTGCCTGAAATATTATGCAATAGATATGGTGCTGCCGTTGCGCCGGGGTGGAAATAGAGAAGCAAAATTAAGAGTTTTGGAAACCCGGTACATCCTTGAACTTGACACTAAGACACCGTTTGGTCTTAATGCGACTGAGGATTTGTACACTTGCTTACATCTGGAATAACAACATAAGCGAGATGTACAAATCAGTCAGTAGAATTGCACAAATGAATCAGGGCATGGGAACGTCAAAACAAGCTATGCTATCAAGTACTGCCAGATTTTAAAATAATAGAATGAAACACTTAATTAGGGAAGAATCACACTATTTTTACTATTTCCTTTTGTGGTGCTTGGATAAAACAAAATATAATTCTTGGCAATGTAGAAGCAGTGGTCCGGAACCTCATTGACAATGCCCACTGGGGCAGAATTATTTTAAAACCTTACAAAAATAATAGACTCTTTTGGAAAATTTGCACAATGCACTTTATTTTCTTGCTATTTTGCACAGAAAATTTTGTACAGTGATCTACAAAGATCTTTTGTATATAGGTGTATTGCAATTTTGCACATGTATAAATATTTATTTTAAGTATTTATTGTATTTATTGCGAAATTTTGCACAAATCCATGAGATAAAATATTATGATGTTGAAATAAGGTTTTAAAAGGAACATGAATGCAATGTAAATGTTGGTTTGTCAAAGAGTCCGGTCTAGGCTGAAGTATTTTCTCTATTTCTATAGGCTTGGAACCATGTGACCAATCCAGCACTACAAATCACTGGGTGTATTTTGACCATGTCATGTGATCAAGGGCTTCAGGGCCCGAAACGCGTCATGGCGATCAAGAGGGTGCACAGAAAATAAAAGCGTTTAAATCATCCTAAATGGGTCCGTTCCGTTATTTGGCCTGTAGCTGTGTGCTGAATTTTCGGAGTTCCTGATATATATATATATATATATATATATATATATATATATATATATATATATATATATGACGCTCAAAAACTCTTCGCAAATAGTTCAAAAGAGGCAGCACTCACAACCCAAGAGGTGTCCAGTTATTTATTCGTAGGGAACAAAAAGCACAGACGCGTTTCGGCGTTAGCCTTCGTCAGTGTGTCACTTGTTAGTTTCAAACATCCCATAGAAATACAAAAGTCTGTAAATACTAACATAAACATAGGACTGTAACCCTTTGTGCCTATATGGGCGCCATATTGGAAGGGTGTTCATCCAGATAGTGGGTCTGTTGCAATTCATCCATTAGTGCTAAGGTGAAAATAAAGCCGTGGATCGGCTAATGTCCTATGTTCAAAGGTACAATGTCATATTTACAGAAAAACAGTGCAAAAAATAATACTGATAATTATAGTCACAAACATATAAAAAGGACGTTCAGATGCAGGGGCGTAAGGAAAGGGTTACACATGTAAGTACGATATATCCAGAATGGCCAGAGAGGATATCCAAAACTCTCAACTATACTCCTAGAAGGTGCACAAGTCTGACACTGTTCATCCTTAAGCTGCTATGCAATACATTTTACTCTGGTTATTTAAAACCCATAATGGGGAACAGCGAGAAAAAGAAAAGAAAACATACTTTTCTATCAGTTCAGATTCCAATTAGGCCCAATCAAATTCCCTACATACATGTTTTCATATGTTGAGTATATACATATCTACATAATTACGTCCCTACTTTGAACTGACATTCCAAGCGAAATGGGTAAAGCGCAGTCTAGTGGTCTTCTATATGAAATGCGATTTACATTTCATTCCAACAAAGAGAGTTGATATTTTGGGATTTTTTTGGTATTGTTAGAGTACAGTATTTACACTATCCACAATGTGACATGAAAGTTCCTCACCGCTATTCATCCCTCCCGGATGTTTAGCCGAAAGGTCTACGATGTATCTCGACTCGAGTCTACGGAGTCTCCTTAAGCGGTCACCTCCTCTTACATTTGGTGGGACAATGTCCAATCCAAAGAATCGCAGTTTTGTGCGATCTTTGTCATGTTCCTCAGCAAAGTGCCGAGCAACCGGGTATGAAATGTCTACTTTTTCGATTGCTCGCTGGTGTTCAAGAATCCTCAGTTTGAGTTCCTTAATAGTGCTGCCAATGTAGCTCAGGCCACATGGGCAGACTAAACAGTAAACTACAAACTGGGTGCTGCATGTGATGAAGTGCTTAATTTGCACTTTCTTGCCGGTGTCGGGAATGACGTATGATAGTACACGTCTGCTGCCACTGCAAGCCTTGCAGTGACCGCAAGGAAAGAAACCAGCCATCTGCTTTAAAGAGTTGGT
This sequence comes from Lissotriton helveticus, assembly GCF_964261635.1. NCBI lineage: Eukaryota > Metazoa > Chordata > Amphibia > Caudata > Salamandridae > Lissotriton > Lissotriton helveticus. The sequence goes on along the minus strand of NC_136060.1, from coordinate 82,857,842 downwards.
TTTGGGAGGTAGTTTGTCAAGATGACTTGACACTAACATGTCGTTTAATGACCTTGCCCTGCTGAACGTAATTAAAGGATGTGTAGGTAGATCATCCTTTAATATACTGTCAGTCTTCAGTATGTGCCAGTTCCTATTAAGCATAGCTTTCAGATCTTTAGCTCCCCTGGAATACGGAGTAATTAGTCTGAATTTTCCACTCTCTTTGTTGGTGTTTCTGTTTCTCGTCACATTAGGATCATCAGTGGCCAGCAAAGTATTTCTCTGTATCCTCCTTACCTTATTCAGAGTCTTTTTCAATAAGGTATTGCCATAACCCCTCATTGAAAATCTCGCTAGGCATTCCGAGGCAGCCACCTCGAAATCGGATTCTTTAGAGCAGTTCCTGCGGATTCTGAGCAGTTCTCCGTAGGGAATGCTGTTTTTTAGTGGGGTGGGATGGCTACTGCTGGCAAAAAGTGTGGAATTACCAGCAGTTAGTTTTCTGTACAGAGTGGTCTGCAGGAGATTGTCTTCAATGTACACACTCAGATCCAGATACTCCGCTGCCACCGGGCTCACTGAACCTGAGAAGTGCAAATTGAGGCCATTAGTGTTAAGAATCTTTATATATTCTTCTGCAGTGTCCATCCCTCCATCCCAGACGATGAACAAATCGTCGATATAACGATACCAGCATTTTACTTGTCCTGTGTCTGTACCAACTGTGCAGCTTCTGGGCACCTGCTCCTCCCACCAGCCGACGAACAAGTTCGCGTAGTAATCCTGACTGCTGTCAACGCGGTAACGAACAGTCGCAGACCTCTTCTCCTCTCACAAATCAAACTTTAAAGTAAAGCACCATCAAATGTGTCAGCAGTGGTAATTTATTTCAGCAAATGCAGAGCAAGTGCTCTCCTTGACGCGTTTCGCTCCTCAGGCGGAGCTTGATCACATGACGCGCCTAAAGTAGGTGTTACAATATATAGTGGTTAAAAAGCTCTATCACCCATAAAAAAGGGATGAAAGGCACAAAACAACAAACTGGCATAGATTCAAATAGTAAATTCATTCATTGCGATGTGTAACAGAAATCAGAACACCAATTTACATCTTTGATTTTAACTAAAAAGTCTGTAGTGTCCTTAAGATAGGAAGGGAGTGAAATCATGTGAGGTTGAAGAAAAAAATCAATGTACTTGGATACATTTTCATTGATACTTCCCCGTGCCGAAATAATAGGACGACCAGGGACAGGCGTGATCAACTTGTGAACTTTGGGAAGAAGGTAGAAAACTGGAGTGATGGGATGTGTAACGCTCAAAAATTTTGCCTCATCCTTGGTTATGAGACCCTTTCTTTGCCATTGATAGATATTCTTTCTGGTGGATTCATTGCATTTAAGCATGGCAAATTTGGTGGTTTTGGTGTAACACATGGGATCCCCCAACTGTTTTGTGGCTTCTATAAGATAATCTGGTTTAGCCCATAGAACCGTGTTACCACCTTTATCGGCGTTTTTTACAATCACAGATGGATTGCTTTGAATTTTTCTCATTAATGACAAATATTATTCATTATTGTAGTTTTGTTGGTTCCTTTTGCCCAAAGTTACTCTATTCAATTGCTTTAGTTCAGCGACTACTCTGTCGCTAAAAACGTCCACTGCGTCCTTCGGCATGAGGGGTAGGAAAGTTGATTTACTTCGAAAAGGACTGGATGCTGGTTTATTAACTGTGATGACTTGACTGTCCGAAGGTGGTTCTTGCGTACTGTCCTCATGGGCTAAAGAAAGAAGTGATTGCAGGCCCTCAAAATTTCTGACCTGCAGAGGAGCTACTCTTGTATCCACTTGTACAATGTCAGATTCTTTGTTAGCAGGCATACGATGCAGTTGAAAGTATTTCATCAATTTGATCATTCTGATGAATTTAAAAACGTCTATGCTTGCTTGAGTGTACGAAAAATTGTTGGATGGACAAAATGACAGGCCTAATGACAGAAGCTGTTCCTCCACCTTTGATAGGACAAGGTCTGTCAAATTGATCACAGTGTTTTGTTGTTTCATTGTGGTTTGTTCCAGTTCCTGCGAGAGTTGCCCCTTGCTGCGCCTCGCTTTGGAATTGCGCCTCCTGATGCGGCGTTTTTGACTGCTGCTCTGCTCTGTTGTTGCTGAGGGTTGCGGAGGCGCAGGGAGTACCGCCGGTCCTCGCTGACAAAATTCAGCTCATCCATGACAGAGAAATTTGTTAGATCGCTGGAGTCTGCAGAAATGATTGACCGACTGTCATCTGACCCACTGTTAGAAGTTAGAGATGCATTGTCAGAGTCTATTGGATCAACATTAGTAGTTGTCGATTGACCCATGGTCGGCCCAGATTTTTGCTGTCCAGACATAGCTTTTCGTTTGTAGGAATCGTATTTTCTGGCAAAAGTGAAAATGCGACTTGTCGCATAATCGCGCTGATCACGTGCACATTTTTGTATTTTGCGTTCCTGGATAGACTCCTCGTATTTCTTCAAACTTACTTCAATCTCTTTCCTGGTTTTATTAATTAGGTCAGTTTCACCGGTGGCTTCTTGTAGTCCGTTAATACGCTCTATTTCCACAAGTAGAGCTTCTCTGTCAGATTGAGCGTACTTAATCAAGATGTGCAGCATGTTTTTTGAAGCCTGCAGATTATTGTCGGCCCATTCTTGTAACATCTTGGGGTCCGGATTATCATATGTGGGAACAATTAAAACCCTGAGGCCCCTTGGTACGCGATTGGCGTCACGGTACTTCTCTAGTGACTTTTTTACCACCATGTGGACAACTTGTTGCGTAATAATTTCTCCAAATTCCTCAGTAAGTCTTTCACATTGCTATTCAGCAAGGTTCCCTGATTGGTGGTAGGCAGAGCATCATTAACCGCCGGTAGATTTTCATAAAGTGCTTCAGCTGCCGTTTCTCTACTTTTCAGCGCATCACTGGAAATCATGATTGCACAAAATAGTCGGCTTTTAATAAAAAATGCTGCCGCTTCACTGCTAGATGGCAATAATGTGTTGTATTGAATAATAGGAGAATTATCCCAAAACCTGCTTTAAATGTCAAGTCAAGTCAAGTTATAAACTTTATTCGATTGTTCATAAAAACATCATAAAAGTATACAGAATAAAAAAGAGGCACTTATGAGTTAGTACAAAATCGAGGAATACAATACATAATAGTACTCAGATAAGTAAGAACATGGACTAGTAGCAAGGATTTGGACCAACACTAAAAAAACATGCTTTTTCTGACCCATACTGATTTTAGAATAAAGGTTGCGATAAAAAAACAGATATCCGGGGTGGCAAGTGCAAATAGAAATCTCATGGCATTAGCAGTTGTGGACACAGAATATTTCTTAAACAATGGTTTGAGGTAGAAAATACGCAAAGATTTATACAAAGGGCATATTAACATGAAGTGCAACGTGCCTCGTTTAGTAATTCCATCACACGGACAAGGGGTGGCAGAGTATATTTTCATCTTCGGAAATGCCACCAGATTATGCACAATACCTAATCTCAGCCTCGTTAATACATATTGGTGAGGCTGTCTAGTGATAATTTTTAGGTACATAGGAATCCCATTCCCTTCTTCCTTGTTTGAAAAATAGAAAGCATGGGTAGAATAATCACTAGATTGTTCTTTACGTCTGTTATTTTTATGCCTCAAAAAAACTCCTTTAACCTCAAGCTTCGGTAGAACAGTAGCACACCTGGGGTCATCATGAACATCCAGATCAAAAAGTTCTTTAAAAGATGAAATGACATATTTTAGCCACGGAATCCGATGGACATTGTCCAGGCGTAAACAGTCTTGAATTATTCCCCTGGTGAAGCCAGTTTCATCCTTTGTCCAGATAGACCTCCAGGCCATTAAGGGCCTCAATCCGGTTAAGTCAGTTATATAATCCAACCCTAGTTCTTTATGGGTCAGTTCAATGGATGCCGAAGATGGAAGGCAGAGGAGTCTCTTAAGAATTACATTTTCCAATAATTGCAAATCCCTTTGAGGCCTGTGTCCCCAAACTCCTGAGCCATAAAGGGCAATAGATGCACACCTATGTCGATAAACATTCAACATATCTGGTATGCGGCGGCTTCCTAATTTGGCAGCAAAACGAAATACACTTAGGAAAGCATTGCCCATCCTAGCTTTAACATTATGTTGTTCTGGGGCCCAAGATCCGCCATTATTAAAAGTAATGCCCAAATAACAAAAGTTATTCACAACCTCAATACGGTTTTCCTTAAAATAAAATGATTTAAGATTATTCACCTTTTTTCCACATGCCATGATGTAGGTTTTAGAATTATTAATTTTTTATTTCTTCCCCTGTATAAAATCATAAAAACTATTCATAGGTTTCTGGAGGCCTATGGGGGTTCTCGAGAGTAAGACGGTATCGTCTGCGTAAAGCAGCACCGGGATTGGTTGTCCCTCGACTTGCGGGGCATCAGCTTGCACGTTTTTCAGTTCATACTCCATCGAGTTTATAAACAAGGAAAAAAGTAGCGGAGCCAGGACACAACCCTGTCTAATGCCGGATTTTACCCTGATCTTCCTCGTGCACTCACCCTCTTGACCATAGCGAATCTGGGCTGATAGATTATTATAAAGTCTTGCCAAAAAATGGATTATCGCTGCCGGAGCACCCATTTCGAGTAAGGTTGTCCACAGCAAAGTGTGGTCAACCAGATTGGAGGCACTAGAGAGGTCCGCAAAACAAAGGAACAAAGAACCCTGTTTTGCTCTGGTGTATTTTCCTATTATAAGGTCTAGGTTGATACACTGCTCAATAGTGCCGAGGCCCTTCCTAAAACCATATTGGGAAACTGCAAGGATATTATTGGTTTCAGCCCACTCCTCCAAGCGTAGCAATAAGACCCTGCTCATGATCTTTAACGAGGAATCCAGGAGGGAGATGGGGCGGTAGTTCTTAGCCTCTCCTCTATCTCCCTTCTTATAAATTGGCAGGATTATGGATTCGCTCCAGGTAGGAGGGGTGGTAGCGTTAACTGCGGCATTAAACACTTGGGTCAATAGGGGGCTCCACAAGGCCAGATCTGTTTTGTATAGATCGACCGGTCCTGGGGCTTTCCCTCCTTTACTATTTCGAATTGCCATGTCAACTTCTTGAAGGGTAATCCCCAATGATTGATTGGATATGGTGAATTTAACACTAGAGCTATCCTGGGCCTTACAAGTTCGGTCAAAGATCCCGGTAAAATATTGGACCCAGCTATCCTCGCTAACTTCGGCGGTTAAAACTGGGAACTCCTCCTTCTGGAGGAAATGGCTATTGACAGTGCTCCAGAATAGCTTACATCCCATAGCGCTGCCGCCTTGGTCAGATCCTCCCAGGCTTGTTCTCTTAGTTCCTGTTTCCTACGCTTCAGCTCGTGTTTATAAGTAGCCCTCAAAAGTATTACAACATCCCTATCTCTCGGAAGATTAGATAGAGCCCTTTTATGGTCTTTTAGCGCAGAAGTACAGGCTTTATCAAACCAGCCTAATGTGGCCCGCTTGGTTATACCCTTGGTGATGGTGAAAGACTTTTTAATTATGTCACCGAGTTCTTCGAAGTCGGCTATAATACAACTTGGGGCGGCATCATCTTCAAGACAACAAAGTAGCACTTCGTGACCTGCGCCCACAATTTTCTTTAGTAATTTATCTGAATTATTTCCACACCATTTAATCCGGATGCCATTTTGCCTACATGGTATAATCTCATCAACAATTCTACCGTCACGACGGGTCATAGGACCCCAGATGAGAATTGACAAAGTAATGGCATTGTGGTCACTAATTCCAAAATCCACAATAATGGGGACCGTACAAAGGGGGACCAGCTGTGTTGATATCAACAAGTGGTCAATAACAGATGCAGAATTTCTCCCTGTAAAAGTCGGAACAATATTACCCTCATTATCTAGAGCAGGTTGATGGATAACCAAATCGAGTTTTAACAAGAGGGTATTAAGGGAGTCGCCATAAATGGTACGGGTGAAATGAGCCCGGTTCTCCCCATTGTCCCCATCCTACCCACATACATTAGTATATGAGTAGGGACAAGTTCTGATATTGAAGTCCCCCCCCCCAGATAATGTCATATGGCTTGTGGGTATCATTGCAGATTTTATTTATAGCTGACTCTAGTTCATCTACAACAAGGGTACTCCCGGGGTCAAATGAATTGTTATAATGATTAATCAGCAAGGTGTTCCGGCCCCCTTTATGTTCCAGCCTAAGTATTTGAGAGTGTGAGCCTACGGTGGAGTGGGATCTCACACGTACTGGGAAGTGCACAGACACTAAAATCAACAATCCACCTTTTGCCCTACCCATGGAGGATTTTTGCGCAGGGCAATTATAAGAGACAAAACCATCATGATGAATATCAGTCGTGGACCAGGTCTCCTGGAAACAGAGGATGTCAAACCCGGAGACAGACTCCTTCCAACCCAGGGCTGACATCCTCTGCCACCAAATGGCGATATTCCAACTTACAATTTTACAACCAGGGGGGTTAGTTACCAATGCTGGCTCAGTCAACACAAGGTTAGTTGGGGAAACCGGAATAGTTAACAACACCTCTGACATACCCAGGGCATAAGGCGGATGATGGAAATCCGCTATCACAGTTTGCAAGAGGTGGAACAATTGGCGACATTATAGGTGTTAAAAGAGGCAACAAACATTCAGCTGGACACATTTCATTGACCACAACTTCATTGTCCACTAAACCATTACCCAACACAGATTGGGTGGACCTTGACTCACATGTTGACAGTAGTCAATCCACAACCCTCTATGCCATCTAGACAGCTATACCGATTACAATCAAAAAAGGGATTGTACTGGGGGGTATACTGGGACGATATGGCTGGTCTTATATCGTAGCTTCTAGGTCTTCCCCTTCGTTCAACCCTTGACCAATCAGGCCCTCCTCTACCATGGGTTACATAGTTAGGTGGAAAAAAGAAAGACACTGGGAGGGTCTGAATGGTCGAGTCAAAAGTCCTGTTAAATCCGGCATAAATATGGGATATCGTTCTAGGGTCTCTGAAGCTAACCGTAATACAATCCCCATTAATGGACTTGGCCGTCTTACCTAGCCAGGGTACCCTCCTTACCATAATAATCTCATTATGGAGATGGGCCGGGAGGGGTCTGTTCCAGTTAAGCCACTTAACGACTCTACCTTTCAGGGAGCTATAGGTTTCAGTTTCTCCTGTTTCCAGGGCAGGGGCTCCAGCCAAAACCACCATATAGCGATTTGCTTCCGGGGGAAGATCAGGCAGGCGAGGTTTACGGGCTCTAGGTACTTTAATTGGAGACCCGTCTGTACCGTCAGTCGTTGGTCCGGGTGGACAGGAATTACAAGGTTGGAGTCCAGGGAGTGGTTGTGGGGGGACAATATTACACTGGTTGGAATCTTGATGTACTACTGAGGGACCTAGAGGAGGACAGGTAGAGTGTTGGGCAACATTAGCTTATAGAATAGCAGGGATGGTGGGAGTGATTTGTAAGGTATTGGAGCTACTAGGTTTGTTAACATTGGCTAGGATAGAAGCAGTGGTTTTCTCGATGTTAGACAATCTAAGTTCTATCCTTTCCATTTTAGCCTCAAGAGGGAATAGAATTGATTTAAATAAAATGGCCAAGCTTTCAATAGATACCTCTCTAATAGAGGAAACTGTTGGAAAAGTCGTGGGGAGAGGGGTGGGATCGTGTTGGGTCTTTGCTATTTTCGTATTCCTACCAGTTTTCTTGTTATAAGGTCTTTTCCGTTTGGTAGTAGCCCCTTCCTTCACCCCCTGGGACATAGAATTATTAAGAGTATCTTCGGGTACAGAAACAAAGGAAACATTATAGAACTAGGTCTATTTCAGGCAGAGTTTTGTTCACCATGATATCAAGGTCCACTGAAGCCTGATTAACCACTTCAGGAAGGGGGGGGTTGGTCTGCCGCTAAAGTGGTGATGGTATCAATTGGTCTTTCAGGTGTTTTTGCATTAGCTAATGACCCCAAGGAGGATCTTTTAATAGACAACAGTTCCTTGGACAAACGTTTCTCAAGAAAATTAATTTCAGTGTCAATGATAGTACTTGCCCCGATGATGAATTTGTCCATACCTCCAGTTATAGATCCTCCAGCAAGCGAGGACTTACTCCGTGTTTCCCGGGCAGCCATAGAGTCCAATGAAACGTACAGGGGGGTTAAGATCAAAGTAAGGGAGGTGGTCCGGTCCGGTCACTCCTGGTCACAAACGGGCACAAACAGGCCCGCCCTTGACCCGGGCTTCGCCCGGCGCCGTCCCGCGCGCATCCCGCGTGCGCGTGGGAGGGTGTAGCTAAGTAGGAGTGGAAATGGAGAGAGGTGGGGCGGGAAGAGGAGCCAGGTGCGGCTGATGGCTCGCCGCTAAGCAGCCTGGCCCTCGAAGTCCCGTTTGCAGCAACAGTCTTCAGCCCCTCCTCACGATTCTGGAGGGAAGACCCGGAGTCAGGAAACAGCTTCACCACAATCCAAAGCCTCAAGCGGCACCCACGGAGCGGGGGCCGCGAGGCGCTATAAGGTGGAGAGAGGCGGGACGGGAAGAGGAGCCAGGTGCGGCTGATGACTCGCCGCTAAGCAGCCTGGCCCTCGCAGTCCCGTTTGCAGCAACAGTCTTCAGCCCCTCGTCACGATTCTGGAGGGAAGCCCCGGAGTCAGGAAACAGCTTCACCACAATCCAAAGCCTCGAGCGGCACCCCTTTAAATGTCAATAGTTCACAGTTTGTTGGTACCGGGTGTCTTACCGGACTCGGCGTCCAAGGCTCGCAAAGGTCAGCCGACCTCACTGAATCCACCAATGCCACGCCGTACAGCAACCTGGTACCGTCTCAAACGAGCAGTCTCTAGTAAGCGGGGGGCTCAGTCAGCAAGAAACTCATCCGAGTTCCAGTCAAAATACTCCGAAGGGTAGCTGGCTGGAGAAAAACGCTGAGCCTCTTGGATCTGGGCAGGTCCTGCGGAACCGGAAACAACCAAAGTCCGGTGATGAAAATCGTAGTAATCCTGACCGCTGTCAACGCGGTAACGAACAGGCGCAGACCTCTTCTCCTCTCACAAATCAAACTTTAAAGTAAAGCGCCATCACACCATCAAATGTGTCAGCAGTGGTAATTTATTTCAGCAAATGCAGAGCAAGTGCTCTCCTTGACGCGTTTCGCTCCTCAGGCGGAGCTTGATCACATGACGCGCCTAAAGTAGGTGTTACAATATATAGTGGTTAAAAAGCTCTATCACACATAAAAAAAGGGATGAAAGGCACAAAACAACATACTGGCATAGAGTCAAATAGTAAATTCATTCATTGCGATGTGTATAAAATGTAAACATGGGAAACACATGATATATGTATAGATATATACAAAAAACATTAGGAGATAAATATAATATTCAAAATTTTAAAACGCAAAAAACACATTTACTAAAGATACTAGAAACATTAAAATACTTTGAATAATCAAAACTAATCATGTAAAATGTGAAAAAACAATTAATACTATAAAATCTATTCAACCAAAATTATGAAAAGTATTAGAGTTTAAGGGGTCCATTAGGAAGTCGGCGGGGGCACCACCGCGGTGTTGATTGTGCGGAAAAATGCATTTTTACGCCTGCAAGTAGCGGTTCTCAGGTCTGCCCTATTAGTATGGCCAAACATAGATAATTTCCCGTCCGTCGCGGTGTGACGCGCACCGCCATCAAAGTGCGCCCGCGGCGGCGGCAGTGGAGCCAATGGAGACACACAGCCATGCGGAATGATGTCCACACCACAGCAGAGATACAGCACAGTCAGCGATGGTGAAAGCTCGACAGCAGAGCGTGAAACCAGAGTCCCGGTCCACACCACCCGGTCACCACCGCCATGGACCCATCTCTACACGTCTTTCCGGTGCTGTATCTGCTACATCACCAGCAACTCATGGACCGCCATGGACGCCGCTGCAGGTAGGCAATTACACACACACAACACACAACACATGGGTTGACACAGGGTCCAAATCCACATCAGACACCCTGCCGGAGACAGGAACACATCCACAAGGGCACCCACACATGACCCACTGCCACCAAGTCACCCCTCAGCATCCTGGACACACATCTTCCACGACCATGCAGCAATATCCTGGACACGTCACCCCAGCGGTGAACACAAGGGAATACAGTGGTACAAAAGGGGGTGGTGATGGACGGAGCATCTGAACCAATCAAACACTCACACCCAGTCAACAGATCTGGGTTTAATCCATCACCGTTCTTTAGCCCACTCTGCCACCCCAGTTCACACATTGCCATATGCAAGAAACCGGTCCTCGGAAGCTTGTTTACGGTTCAGGGAAGGCATGGCTTGGCAGTTCGGGCTGGACTGTTCCCATGAGGCACAGGGTCAGACTGATTTGCATATGGTCATGTCTGAACTGGGGTGGCAGAGTGGGCTAAAGAACGGTGATGGATTAAACCCAGATCTGTTGACTGGGTGTGAGTGTTTGATTGGTTCAGAAGCTACGACCATCACCACCCCCTTTTGTACCACTTTGTTCGCCATAAGTTGGCAGGGTATGCTCAGACGTGAGTCCCTTGCTCACTTTGCCACTGGATTCAAGCAAGCCGGGCTGGATATGGCTGAAATGCCAGAAATCAGTCCTCGGAAGCTTGTTTCCAGTCCAGGGAAGGCATGGCTTGGCAGTTCGGGCTGGACTGTTCCCATGAGGCACAGGGTCAGACTGATTTGCATATGGCAATGTCTGAACTGGGGTGGCAGAGTGGGCTAAAGAACGGTGATGGATTAAACCCAGATCTGCTGACTGGGTGTGAGTGTTTGATTGGTTCAGATGCTCCGTCCATCACCACCCCCTTTTGTACCACTTTGTTCGCCATAAGTTGGCAGGGTATGCTCATACGTGAGTCCCTTGCTCACTTTGCCACTGGATTCAAGCAAGCCGGGATGAAGGTGGCTGAAATGCCAGAAACCGGTCCTCGGAAGCTTGTTTCCGGTCCAAGGAAGGCATGGCTTGGCTTTTCGGGCTGGACTGTTCCCATGAGGCACAGGGTCAGACTGATTTGCATATGGCCATGTCTGAACTGGGGTGGCAGAGTGGGCTAAAGAACGGTGATGGATTACACCCAGATCTGTTGACTGGGTGTGAGTGTTTGATTGGTTAAGATGCTCTGTCCATCACCACCCCTTTTTGTACCACAAGGGAATACAGGCACACAATGCAGAAGGCAGGGCCAGTGCCAGACATGGGCAGGGCACAAACACCACAGGACCACACCTCCTCCCACCACACATTAGCACACCCCATGAAGGTACATGCCATGTGCCCCTCTTGTGCACCCCCATGCACAACAACAAGCCAGGTCAAACTACGCCCTGCAACCCACAACAAACAACCAGGGAGACAGCCACAGCAGGAGTGGCTGCACAGGAATACACAACACACAGCACAGTTCCACAGGGCCAGGGAAAGACACACACCACAACACCACTACACTCATGGAAACAAAAAGAATTACAACCACCAAATGAACACATACAAGGAACAAACATACAAATGGACACACAGTCTGCATAGTCACACATACACACCACAGACTGTCACACAGACACATACACACCCCAAATGCCAACAGCAATGGAGCAACACAAATAGAAAAGGCAAAGTGGTATGCACACAAATGGAAGGCCATGGAGGCACACAACAAGCATGTGTATATCACATGCAAGACAAGGAAAACAGAACAACACCCTCAGACCATCAAAGCACACATGGCTGGTAAAGTCAGTGAAGTCAAACACAGACACCACAGTGCAACAACACAGGGAGACAGCAAGGCAAACTATGTATAAGCACAAGGATGAAAGGAAGGCCCTGAAGTCAAACTGTGAACAGCTACACATGTATATACCTACTTCACAGGAGTACACCAGCAGCACAACACACAGGGCCCATTGACAAACTCCATGACTGCCAAACACCAGGAAGAATGTACACACATAACCCCATTACACCAGCAGCACACAACACCAGTGCCAAATACACTGAAGGGTGGCAATAATCGTCAGTCTATACGCACACAAAAAAACACACAGCCTGGGTGGTGCCAGAAACAACACACACACGCACTGGGACGCCAGAACAAATGTCTGCATAAAAACAACAGACAAACACATAACCTAACAGAAACACACACAGAACCACAACAAAAACAGACATGCCCTGTACAGCCAAACTGTGGAAAGGCAATGGAAGCACAGACACAACAGGAATGCACAACCTCATTGCTCAGGAACAATGCACAGACAACATACCACAACACACACAAGAAGTGCACCATCACAGAACAACACAGCCACAGCAAACAAGCAACAGATGCACAGGCCAAAACAACACAGAAAAAACACTGCAGGACATCAGGGGATGCACACCAGGCAATGACAAGGCAACATACACTCACAGCACTGCATGCACAACAAGCAATGTTGAACAGTTTAACAGCAGATGAGCAAACATGACTGACAAACAGCACAAGAACATCCCAAACAAACAATTGGGGAAATATCCTGAGTCGCACATTGCTCCTGGCCAAAGAACTGCACCACAAAGCACAGTGTCACAAATGAAGTGATGAGGAGGCACACACACATGTAAAAAAGAGGGGACAGCTGTCATCTCAGTGAAGTGTACTGCACGTCAGTAGTGGACAAGGCAGGAGTGCACCATACACAAACAGAGGTAGTGCAGACCCACAATGGGTAGGCATCTGACGCACAGATAAGGGATAGCATGACACCACACACAACATGCCACACTGGAGGCAAAAAGGCTAACATCCTAATCTCCTATGTACAATGAATTATAATGAACCGCAGCTAGTTGGGTTTCTACTAACTTCTGAGTCTTATACGATATGATATAATTAGTTCCTTGCTTCCATGTACTGTTTATTTACATTGTACGTTTTTTATGTCTTTGAAATGTTTTTATTGTATCTTTTATGGTCTTATAAGGCCGAAATAAAGAATTTTGGATTGGACTGGAGGCAAAAAGGCACCATGTGACAGTAATGCATGCGAAAACACAACCACAATGGCAGCGCGGAACAGCACGTCTGCACAGTCTACACAAACAGTATCAAGACACATGGATGATCAACAAAACACAACACTGATGTGCCAGTCACACACTCTGCATACTCACAAGTGTTAAAAACAACAAGTAAGAGTCAGACAGAACTGCATGGGCACACCGACACACTGCACAGTGCACAACATACAACTCACACATGTGCATACAACCACATCCACAGGGCTGAACAATCCAAACAACAGGCACCCAACTCCTGGGTAATACATGTGTCTAGTTAACAATGCAGGAGCACACACACCAACACTCCCTACAAAGTCACACCCTTCACACTGCACACTTCTTGACTACCCAAGAGCAGACATCTAAGGTAGGCCATTGGACCAGGATAACTGGCCATCACAAGATGACCACACACATACACTGCTGGGCACACTTAAGGAAGAACACACATACATGATGACACTGGCCAGCCTGCCTACAAACCTGTGGACAGAATCACATTCTGTGCTGGCAGTGCCCCCAAATCTGACATGTGAAGAATATAGCTAACATCAACAAATCATGGAATTGACAACTCCATTACAGGTAAAATTGACATCATAGACACCACAAGTATCAGGGTCATAAAGAACTGAAGTCCCTGTTACCCCTGTAAAAAAAGAGTAGGTGAGCAAAAACATTGGCAATGTTGAAGTGGAACACAGAGCATGGGGCACAGTAAACCATAAACACACATCAAACAAACTTTATTCAGTAAGGATACTGACAAAACAGACAAAGGGAGTAACTGTCTTTATTCACATATTGCACGGATAGACACCAAGAGTAGAGAAGAGCAAGGCACAAAATGCTGAGCATATCCATGAGAATCTGCACAGGCAGGGCCAAAACAGGAAGGCCAGTGTCCAGGGCAAAGTGCAGAGCATGTCCATGAGAATCTGCACAGGCAAGGGCAAAACAGGAAGGCCAGTGTCCGGGGAAAAGTGCAGAGCGAGTACATGAGAATCTGCACAGGCAAGGGCAAAATACAAAGGCCAGTGTCCAGGGCAAAGTGCAGATCATGTCCATGAGAATCTGCACAGGCAAGGGCAAAACAGGGAGGCCAGTGACCAGGGCAAAGTGCAGAGCGAGTACATGAGAATCTGCACAGGCAAAGTCAAAATAGGAAGACCAGTGTCCAGGGCAATGTGCAGAGCATGTCCATGAGAATCTGCACAAGCAAGGCAAAACAGGAAGGCCAGTGTCCAGGGCAAAGCTCAGAGCAAGTACCTGAGAATCTGCACAGGCAAGGGCAAAACAGGAAGGCCAGTGCCCTGGGCAAAGTGTAGATCCAGTTCATGAGAAGCTGCACAAGGAATGTGTGCGACCGTACATTAACATGATCAGTACAGGCCCACCTGCGTGAGAGACAGGCGTGTGAGGGTGACTACCACTCAGACTTGACTGTTAGGTGGACTGGGAGCTGGCTGTGTGTCGAGGACAGTAGGAGCACCTGACCGGGGGGAGAGCAGCCCGGCTGAGGTCGAGCTATCAGTGGCTTGGCAAGCCGGAGGGCTGCTTGGAGCAGGTGGTGTAGTGGTACATGGAGGTGGAGACATGTGACGTGAGACACAGTGTGGGTGGGAGACTGTGGAGGGGTGCCATTCCACTTCCTGGGGAGTCTAAATGGCCTCACTGTCTTGGTAGGAGTGGGAGGTGGGGCGGACACAACAGGCACACTCTCTACCAAAATTGCATCAGGTGCAGATCGTGGTACTCCCTCTGGGAACGTGCTGGATACAGCAGAATGCTTCGCCTGGCTTCGGCCTTGCCCCTCCATCCCCTGTTTACCAGGTGTAACCCCTACAGTGCCCTCCTTCCCCTGCTTCCCTGGGCTTGGAATGGGAGCCGAGGTGGTAGGTGAATCTGCCTTGGAGCCCTTCTTAGGTGTACCCTTGCCATGCACCACCTCCTCAGTGGGCATAGAAACTGCATGCCTCTCTTTGCGAGATGCTTTAGGGACAGGAGAGTCCTCAGTGGGGCATGCCTCTGAGGCATGTGAGCCTGAGGTCTGCATCTTTGCTTTTTGGTGTTGTCTGACGGGCTTTTGTCTTTGCGCTCTGGGGTGGCTTTGTTCTTCTGTGGGGATGGCGTCTGCAGGCGGGACCGCTTGGGTTGTTGCTACTGTTTGCTTCGTGTGCATTATCATGACTTTGAGGTCTGTGGACCGTGGTTACTATCATCAGACACGGCCACTACATGGGGGGTGGACAAAGGACCCGGAGCTGGACTGGGAGTATGTGCCTGTTGAAGGGCAGACGTCACTGTGGAGGACAAATCCTGGACAGTACGGTGCAGCCCACCCACGTCTGAATGTATGCCCTCCATGAAAGCAACCACCTGGACCAATTTTTTGTCATGGTCAATGAAGGCATTGAGGAGAGCTGTATGACCTACATACAGTTGGCGCAAATGCTCCACAGACTCAGCACTCATGGCAGCAGGGGGGACAGGGGCAGGGGCAGCGGTACCAGGTGTGAAGGAAACTCGTCCCCTATTACTGACCCGAACACGGGCAGCACCAGAGGAAGTGGCTGGGCGGGTGGGCACTGGCCGCTGTGTGGTCGAAGATGATGCAGAGTCCCCATTCCCTGTGCCTGCCAACATGGATGCATCCCCGCTGGCATCAGATGATGTGATACTTTGCGTCTAAGGCTGGGATTCCTCCTGCAGACTCCGGTCCTTTGTTGCTTTTTCTGTAACTTTAGTTTACCTCCCTCTTCTGTGTCCCTTGTTTTTTCCTTCTGTATCCCTTGCCTGTGTAATTTCTTCCTTCGTTTTTATTTCCTGCTCCTTCCTTACTGTGCCCCTTGTTCTTGCTTTCTTTATGCCTGCTTTGCCCATTTTTTCCGCCGATGCATCCCCTGCGCCCCCCGCTCGCCCATTCGCAGCCCCGCTCCCGCCTCCCAGCTGCTCCTCCCTCCCACCTCTCCTTATATGGCGATATTCCAACTTACGATTTTACAACCAGGGGGGTTAGTTACCAATGCTGGCTCAGTCAACACAAGGTTAGTTGGGGAAACCGAAATAGTTAACAACACCTCTGACGTACCCAGTGCATAAGGCGGCTGATGGAAATCCGCTATCACAGTTTGCAGAGGTGGAACAATTGGCGACATTATAGGTGTTAAAAGAGGCAACAAACATTCAGCTGGACACATTTCATTGACCACAACTTCATTGTCCACTAAACCATTACCCAACACAGATTGGGTGGACCTTGACTCACATGTTGACAGTAGTCAATCCACAACCCTCTATGCCATCTAGACAGCTATACCGATTACAATCAAAAAAGGGATTGTACTGGGGGGTATACTGGGACGATATGGCCGGTCTTATATCGTAGCTTCTAGGTCTTCCCCTTCGTTCAACCCTTGACCAATCAAGCCCTCCTCTACCATGGGTTACATAGTTAGGTGGAAAAAAGAAAGACACTGGGAGGGTCTGAATGGTCGAGTCAAAAGACCTGTTAAATCCGGCACAAATATGGGATATCGTTCTAGGGTCTCTGAAGCTAACCGTAATACAATCCCCATTAATGGACTTGGCCGTCTTACCTATCCAGGGTACCCTCCTTACCATAATAATCTCATTATGGAGATGGGCCGGGAGGGGTCTGTTCCAGTTAAGCCACTTAACGACTCTACCTTTCAGGGAGCTATAGGTTTCAGTTTCTCCTGTTTCCAGGGCAGGGGCTCCAGCCAAAACCACCATATAGCGATTTGCTTCCGGGGAAAGATCAGGCAGGCGAGGTTTACGGGCTCTAGGTACTTTAATTGGAGACCCGTCTGTACCGTCAGTCATTGGTCCGGGTGGACAGGAATTACAAGGTTGGAGTCCAGGGAGTGGTTGTGGGGGGACATTATTACACTGGTTGGAATCTTTATGTACTACTGAGGGACCTAGAGGAGGACAGATAGAGTGTTGGGAAACATTAGCTTATAGAATAGCAGGGATGGTGGGAGTGATCTGTAAGGTATTGGAACTACTAGGTTTGTTAACATTGGCTAGGATAGAAGCAGTGGTTTTCTCGATGTTAGACAATCTAAGTTCTATCCTTTCCATTTTAGCCTCAAGAGGGAATAGAATTGATTTAAATAAAGTGGCCACGCTTTCAATAGATACCTCTCTAATAGAGGAAACTGTTGGAAAAGTCGTGGGGAGAGGGGTGGGATCGTGTTGGGTCTTTGCTATTTTTGTATTCCTACCAGTTTTCTTGTTATAAGGTCTTTTCCGTTTGGTAGTAGCCCCTTCCTTCACCCCCTGGGACATAGAATTATTAAGAGTATCTTCGGGTACAGAAACAAAGGAAACATTATAGAACTAGGTCTATTTCAGGCAGAGTTTTGTTCACCATGATATCAAGGTCCACTGAAGCCTGATTAACCACTTCAGGAAGGGGGGGTTGGTCTGCCGCTAAAGTGGTGACGGTATCAATTGGTCTTTCAGATGTTTTTGCATTAGCTAATGACCCCAAGGAGGATCTTTTAATAGACAACAGTTCCTTGGACAAACGTTTCTCAAGAGAATTAATTTCAGTGTCAATGATAGTACTTGCCCTGATGAGGAATTTGTCCATACCTCCAGTTATAGATCCTCCAGCAAGCGAGGACTTACTCCGTGTTTCCCGGGCAGCCATAGAGTCCAATGAAACGTACAGGTGGGTTAAGATCAAAGTAAGGGAGGTGGTCCGGTCCGGTCACTCCTGGTCACAAACGGGCACAAACGGGCCCGCCCTTGGCCCGGGCTTCGCCCGGTGCCGTGCCGCGTGCGCGTGGGAGGGTGTAGCTAAGTAGGAGTGGAAATGGAGAGAGGCGGGGCGGGAAGAGGAGCCAGGTGCGGCTGATGGCTCGCCGCTAAGCAGCCTGGCCCTCGAAGTCCCGTTTGCAGCAACAGTCTTCAGCCCCTCGTCACGATTCTGGAGGGAAGCCCTGGAGTCAGGAAACAGCTTCACCACAATCCAAAGCCTCGAGCGGCACCCCTTTAAATTTCAATAGTTCACAGTTTGTTGGTACCGGGTGTCTTACCGGACTCGTCGTCCAAGGCTCGCAAAGGTCAGCCGACCTCACTGAATCCACGAACGCCACGCCGTACAGCAACCTGGTACCGTCTCAAACGAACAGTCTCTAGTAAGCGGGGGGCTCAGTCAGCAAGAAACTCATCCGAGTACAAGTCAAAATACTCCGAAGGGTAGCTGGCTGGAGAAAAACGCTGAGCCTCTTGGATCTGGGCAGGTCCTGCGGAACCGGAAACAACCAAAGTCCGGTGATGAAAATCGTAGTAATCCTGACCGCTGTCAACGCGGTAACGAACAGGCGCAGACCTCTTCTCCTCTCACAAATCAAACTTTAAAGTAAAGCGCCATCACACCATCAAATGTGTCAGCAGTGGTAATTTATTTCAGCAAATGCAGAGCAAGTGCTCTCCTTGACGCGTTTCGCTCCTCAGGCGGAGCTTGATCACATGACGTGCTTAAAGTAGGTGTTACAATATATAGTAGTTAAAAAGCTCTATCACCCATAAAAAAGGGATGAAAGGCACAAAACAACATACTGGCATAGAGTCAAATAGTAAATTCATTCATTGCGATGTGTATAAAATGTAAACATGGGAAACACATGATATATATATAGATATATACAAAAAACATTAGGAGATAAATATAATATTCAAAATTTAAAAACGCAAAAAACACATTTACTAAAGATACTAGAAACATTAAAATACATTGAAAAATCAAAACTAATCATGTAAAATGTGAAAAAACAATTAATACTATAAAATCTATTCAACCAAAATTATGAAAACTATTAGAGTTTAAGGGGTCCATTAGGATGTCGGCGGGGGCACCACCGCGGTGTTGATTGTGCGGAAAAATGCATTTTTACGCCTGCAAGTAGCGGTTCTCACGTCTGCCCTATTAGTGTGGCCAAACATAGATCATTTCCCGTCCGTCGCGGTGTGACGCGCACCGCCATCAAAGTGCGCCCGCCACGGCGGCAGTGGAGCCAATGGAGACACACAGCCATGCGGAATGATGTCCACACCACAGCGGAGATACAGCACAGTCAGCGATGGTGAAAGCTCGACAGCGGAGCGTGAAACCAGAGTCCCGGTCCACACCACCCGGTCACCACCGCCATGGACCCATCTCTACACGTCTTTCCGGTGCTGTATCTGCTACATCACCAGCAACTCATGGACCGCCATGGACGCCGCCGCAGGTAGGCAATTACACACACACAACACACAACACATGGGTTGACACAGGGTCCAAATCCACATCAGACACCCTGCTGGAGACAGGAACACATCCACAAGGCACCCACACATGACCCAACTGCCACCAAGTCACCCCTCAGTATCCTGGACACACATCTTCCACGACCATGCAGCAATATCCTGGACACGTCACCCCAGCGGTGAACACAAGGGAATACAGTGGTACAAAAGGGGGTGGTGATGGACGGAGCATCTGAACCAATCAAACACTCACACCCAGTCAACAGATCTGGGTTTAATCCATCACCGTTCTTTAGCCCACTCTGCCACCCCAGTTCACACATGGCCATATGCAAGCAACCGGTCCTCGGAAGCTTGTTTACGGTTCAGGGAAGGCATGGCTTAGCAGTTCGGGCTGGACTGTTCCCATGAGGCACAGGGTCAGACTGATTTGCATATGGTCATGTCTGAACTGGGGTGGCAGAGTGGGCTAAAGAACAGTGATGGATTAAACCCAGATCTGTTGACTGGGTGTGAGTGTTTGATTGGTTCAGATGCTACGTCCATCACCACCCCCTTTTGTACCACTTTGTTCGCCATAAGTTGGAAGGGTATGCTCAGACGTGAGTCCCTTGCTCACTTTGCCACTGGATTCAAGCAAGCCGGGCTGGATATGGCTGAAATGCCAGAAATCAGTCCTCGGAAGCTTGTTTCCAGTCCAGGGAAGGCATGGCTTGGCAGTTCGGGCTGGACTGTTCCCATGAGGCACAGGGTCAGACTGATTTGCATATGGCCATGTCTGAACTGGGGTGGCAGAGTGGGCTAAAGAACGGTGATGGATTAAACCCAGATCTGTTGACTGGGTGTGAGTGTTTGATTGGTTCAGATGCTCCGTCCATCACCACCCCCTTTTGTACCACTTTGTTCGCCATAAGTTGGCAGGGTATGCTCAGACGTGAGTCCCTTGCTCACTTTGCCACTGGATTCAAGCAAGCCGGGATGAAGTGGCTGAAATGCCAGAAACCGGTCCTCGGAAGCTTGTTTCCGGTCCAAGGAAGGCATGGCTTGGCTTTTCGGGCTGGACTGTTCCCATGAGGCACAGGGTCAGACTGATTTGCATATGGCCATGTCTGAACTGGGGTGGCAGAGTGGGCTAAAGAACGGTGATGGATTACACCCAGATCTGTTGATTGGGTGTGAGTGTTTGATTGGTTCAGATGCTCTGTCCATCACCACCCCTTTTTGTACCACAAGGGAATACAGGCACACAATGCAGAAGGCAGGGCCAGTGCCAGACATGGGCAGGGCACAAACACCACAGGGCCACACCTCCTCCCACCACACATTAGCACACCCCATAAAGGTACATGCCATGTGCCCCTCTTGTGCACCCCCATGCACAACAACAAGCCAGGTCAAACTACGCCCTGCAACCCACAACGAACAACCAGGGAGACAGCCACAGCAGGAGTGGCAGCACAGGAATACACAACACACAGCACAGTTGCACAGGGCCAGGGAAATGCACACACCACAACACCACTACACTCATGGAAACAAAAAGAATTACAACACCAAATGAACACATACAAGGAACAAACATACAAATGGACACACAGTCTGCATAGTCACACATACACACCACAGACTGTCACACAGACACATACACACCCCAAATGCCAACAGCAATGGAGCAACACAAATAGGAAAGGCAAAGTGGTATGCACACAAATGGAAGGCCATGGAGGCACACAACAAGCATGTGTACATCACATGCAAGACAAGGAAAACAGAACAACACCCTCAGACCATCAAAGCACACATGGCTGGTAAAGTCAGTGAAGTCAAACACAGACACCAGAGTGCAACAACACAGGGAGACAGCAAGGCAAACCATGTATAAGCACAAGGATGAAAGGAAGGCCCTGAAGTCAAACTGTGAACAGCTACACATGTATACAACTACTTCACAGGAGTACACCAGCAGCACAACACACAGGGCCCATTGACAAACTCCATGACTGCCAAACACCAGGAAGAATGTACACACATATCCCCATTGTGATGTATTCCTATAGGTACTGTATCGATTCCCCTATTCCTGACCCTGGTTTGGTTAATAATTAACTAGCAGCCATCCAACGGTGCAAAAACCGTTATCTGATTAAGCCACACCACGGCACAGAAGCGCGTTATCTGATTAGGTCATAACGCATGCAATCTAATTAGACAAGCGATATTCCTCCAGCCCCTGATAAGGCATACAGAGTTCTCAAAACAAATCAAACCTACAGCGACCTGGGAAATTCCCATAGCCATTGTTTTGATTTCACCGAGAACTTCAGCAAAAGAATGTGCGAACGAGCCCGTTCATATGACATCCTTATTGACGTATATATGTCCATCCTTACGTCAATCTCGGCACCTTTCAGGTATAAATATTACCGACATTGCCTTAAGCAAACACATGCGGTGGTGACGAGATTGGAGCAGCGAGACGTGCCGAGGAGCCCAGCAGAGAGCGAAGCCCACAGGCGCTGCCCCGCCTTCCTGACGCGCTGAGAACGAGACGCTGCCTTTCTCCTGCTGAGAAATCCAGCTCCGGCGCTTCCAAGCAGCCCTCGCAGGCAGCTGGAATATCAAGACCTGGGATAAGAGATACCAGCCCTCCATCATTCTAGATCTCAGGTACAGAACTAAATAACCCCTTGCAGAGAATTCTTGAGTCAGTCCCTTGGCAAAACAAACTTAACTTAAACTGCTACTTATCTACTCCCGCCCACGTATTAGGCTTAGGTCAGGTACACTGGGGTAGGCGTGGTTAGAAGCACCAGTTGAGTACGATTAGTCAAATGTATATATGTATGTATCTATTTTATTCATTTTAAAGTATCATATGGCTCAGAAACTATATCAATGCTTTTACAGTATTATTTTATAATTCTGTCTTTACTGTATGCACTTTACTTAACTATCAGTATTACAATAATAGCGATTCATTTCTCTTGTATGAGAAAGGAGACTGATCAATAAATAACATCTTTTTATTGAACACGCCCGTCTCTTCCTTTTCTCTACAATCTGGTGAAACTAAGAATGCACTGAACTGACTGAGTAAAATAAGTTGTCTTTTGTTTTCACACGACTCTAGAGATACACTCTTGATTAGGGGAGAGCAAAGTTGTCATGTTCTATGGTTGTCAGAAACTAAATCCCTTCTTGTCTATCCAGGGAGGTTAAACTCCTCCTTGCCTATTCGAGAAAGTTTCTAGTGAACTCTGAGCTAGCTGGCAAACACAAAACTTTAAGTCTAATATCGTCGGTAGAAGACCTAGTTAACCTCTGCCCTAGGTCTATACTATTGAAGATATTATTCCAATGCGCAGAGCCTATTGGGATAATAGGAACTACACTACACCATTACACCAGCAGCACACAACACCAGTGCCAAATACACTGAAGGGTGGCAATAATCGCCAGTCTATACGCACACAAACAAACACACAGCCTGGGTGGAGCCAGAAACAACACACACACACACGCACAGGGACGCCAGAACAAATGTCTGCATAAAAACAACAGACAAACACATAATCTAACAGAAACACACACAGAACCACAACAAAAACAGACATGCCCTGTACAGCCAACCTGTGGAAAGGCAATGGAAGCACAGACACAACAGGAGTGCACAACCTCATTGCTCAGGAACAATGCACAGACAACATACCACAACACACACAAGAAGTGCACCATCACAAAACAACACAGCCACAGCAAACAAGCAACAGATGCACAGGCCAAAACAACACAGAAAAAACACTGCAGGACATCAGGGGATGCACACCAGGCAATGACATTCAACATACACTCACAGCACTGCATGCACAATAAGCAATGTTGAACAGTTGAACAGCAGATGAGCAAACATGACTGACAAACAGCACAAGAACATCCCAAACAAACAATTGGGGAAATATCCTGAGTCGCACATTGCTCCTGGCCAAAGAACTGCACCACAAAGCACAGTGTCACAAATGAAGTGATGAGGAGGCACACACACATGTAAAAAACAGGGGACAGCTGTCATCTCAGTGAAGTGTACTGCACGTCAGTAGTGGACAAGGCAGGAGTGCACCATACACAAACAGAGGGAGTGCAGACCCACAATTGGTAGGCATCTGACGCACAGATAGGGGATAGCATGACACCACACATAACATGCCACACTAGAGGCAAAAAGGCTAACATCCTAATCTCCTATGTACAATGAATTATAATGAGCCGCAGCTAGTTGGGTTTCTACTAACTTCTGAGTCTTATACGATATGATATAATTAGTTCCTTGCTTCCATGTACTGTTTATTTACATTGTACGTTTTTTATGCCTTTTAAATGTTTTTATTGTATCTTTTATGGTCTTATAAGGCCGAAATAAAGAATTTTGGATTGGACTGGAGGCAAAAAGGCACCATGTGACAGTAATGCATGCGAAAACACAACCACAATGGCAGCGCGGAACAGCACGTCTGCACAGTCTACACAAACAGTATCAAGACACATGGATGATCAACAAAACACAACACTGATGTGCCAGTCACACACTCTGCATACTCACAAGTGTTAAAAACAACAAGTAAGAGTCAGACAGAACTGCATGGGCACACCAACACACTGCACAGTGCACAACATACACCTCACACATGTGCATACAACCACATCCACAGGGCTGAACAATCCAAACAACAGGCACCCAACTCCTGGGTAACACATGTGTCTAGTTGACAATGCAGGAGCACACACACCAACACTCCCTACAAAGTCACACCCTTCACACTGCACACTTCTTGACTACCCAAGAGCACACATCTAAGGTAGGCCATTGGACCAGGATAACTGGCTATCACAAGATGACCACACACATACACTGCTGGGCACACTTAAGGAAGAACACACATACATGATGACACTGGCCAGCCTGCCTGCAAACCTGTGGACAGAATCACATTCTGTGCTGGCAGTGCCCCCAAACCTGACATGTGAAGAATATAGCTAACATCAACAAATCATGGAATTGACAACTCCATTACAGGTAAAATTGACATCATAGACACCACAAGTATCAGGGTCATAAAGAACTGAAGTCCCTGTTACCCCTGTAAAAAAAGAGTAGGTGAGCAAAAACATTGGCAATGTTGAAGTGGAACACAGAGCATGGGGCACAGTAAACCATAAACACACATCAAACAAACTTTATTCAGTAAGGATACTGACAAAACAGACAAAGGGAGTAACTGTCTTTATTCACATATTGCACGGATAGACACCAAGAGTAGAGAAGAGCAAGGCACAAAATGCTGAGCATATCCATGAGAATCTGCACAGGCAGGGCCAAAACAGGAAGGCCAGTGTCCAGGGCAAAGTGCAGAGCATGTCCATGAGAATCTGCACAGGCAAGGGCAAAACAGGAAGGCCAGTGTCCGGGGAAAAGTGCAGAGCGAGTACATGAGAATCTGCACAGGCAAGGGCAAAATACAAAGGCCAGTGTCCAGGGCAAAGTGCAGATCATGTCCATGAGAATCTACACAGGCAAGGGCAAAACAGGAAGGTCAGTGACCAGGGCAAAGTGCAGAGCGAGTACATGAGAATCTGCATAGGCAAAGTCAAAATAGGAAGACCAGTGTCCAGGGCAATGTGCAGAGCATGTCCATGAGAATCTGCACAAGCAAGGGCAAAACAGGAAGGCCAGTGTCCAGGGCAAAGCTCAGAGCAAGTACCTGAGAATCTGCACAGGCAAGGGCAAAACAGGAAGGCCAGTGTCCTGGGCAAAGTGTAGATCCAGTTCATGAGAAGCTGCACAGGGAATGTGTGCGACCGTACCTTAACATGATCAGTACAGGCCCACCTGCGTGAGAGACAGGCGTGTGAGGGTGACTACCACTCAGACTTGACTGTTAGGTGGACTGGGAGCTGGCTGTGTGTCGAGGACAGTAGGAGCACCTGACCGAGGGGAGAGCAGCCCGGCTGAGGTCGAGCTATCAGTGGCTTGGCAAGCCGGAGGGCTGCTTGGAGCAGGTGGTGTAGTGGTACATGGAGGTGGAGACATGCTGACGTGAGACACAGTGTGGGTGGGAGACTGTGGAGGGGTGCCTTTCCACTTCCTGGGGAGTCTAAATGGCCTCACTGTCTTGGTAGGAGTGGGAGGTGGGGCGGACACAACAGGCACACTCTCCACCAAAACTGCATCAGGTGCAGATCGTGGTACTCACTCTGGGAACGTGCTGGATACAGTAGAATGCTTCGCCTGGCTTCGGCCTTGCCCCTCCATCCCCTGTTTACCAGGTGTAACCCCTACAGTGCCCTCCTTCCCCTGCTTCCCTGGGCTTGGAATGGGAGCCGAGGTGGTAGGTGAATCTGCCTTGGAGCCCTTCTTAGGTGTACCCTTGCCATGCACCACCTCCACAGTGGGCATAGAAACTGCAAGCCTCTCTTTGCGAGATGCTTTAGGGACAGGAGAGTCCTCAGTGGGGCATGCCACTGAAAATATTCTGATTAACTCAGATACTCTGTCCATCAACACCCCCTTTTTGGTAATATTTTCACCACTATTAGTGTGGAAGGGTATGCTCAGACATGAGTCCCTTGCTCACTGCACCATCAGGATTCAAGCAAGCCGGGCCGAAGACGGCTGTAATGCCAGAAACCGGTCCCCGGAAGCTTGTTTCCTTTCCAGTGAAGAATTGGATTGGTAGTTTGGTCTGCCCTGTTCCCATAATGCACTGGGCCAGGGACAGACTAATTTGCATATAGCCAGGTTCTGAACTGGGATGGTGCAGTGAGCTAAAAAACGGTGATGGATCAAGCCCTGATCTGTTGACTGGGTAGGAATATTCTGATTAACTCAGATACTCTGTCCATCACCACCCCCTTTTTGAAAATATTTTGGCCACTATGAGTGTGGAAGGGTATGCTCAGACATGAGTCCCTTGCTCACTGCACCATCAGGATTCAAGCAAGCCGGGCCGAAGACGGCTGTAAGGCCAGAAACCGGTCCCCGGAAGCATGTTTCCTTTCCAGTGAAGAATTGGCTTGGTAGTTTGGTCTGCCCTGTTCCCATGAAGCACTGGGCCAGGGACAGACTAATTTGCATATAGCCAGGTTCTGAACTGGGATGGTGCAGTGAGCTAAAAACCGGTGATGGATCAAGCCCTGATCTGTTGACTGGGTAGGAATATTCTGATTAACTCAGATACTCTGTCCATCACCACCCCCCTTTTGAAAATATTTTGGCCACTATGAGTGTGGAAGGGTATGCTCAGACATGAGTCCCTTGCTCACTGCACCATCAGGATTCAAGCAAGCCGGGCCGAAGACGGCTGTAATGCCAGAAACCGGTCCCCGGAAGCTTGTTTCCTTTCCAGTGAAGAATTGGCTTGGTAGTTTGGTCTGCCCTGTTCCCATGATGCACTGGGCCAGGGACAGACTAATTTGCATATAGCCAGGTTCTGAACTGGGATGGTGCAGTGAGCTAAAAAACGGTGATGGATCAAGCCCTGATCTGTTGACTGGGTAGGAATATTCTGATTAACTCAGATACTCTGTCCATCACCACCCCCTTTTTGAAAATATCTGAGGCATGTGAGCCTGAGGTCTGCATCTTTGCTTTTTGGTGTTGTCTGGCGGGCTTTTGTCTTTGCGCTCTGGGGTGGCTTTGTTCTTCTGTAGGGATGGCGTCTGCAGGCGGGACCGCTTGGGTTGTTGCTGCTGCTTGCTTCGTGTGCATTATCGTGACTTTGAGGTCTGTGGACCGTGGTTACTATCGTCAGACATGGCCACTACCTGGGGGGTGGACAAAGGACCCGGAGCTGGACTGGGAGTATGTGCCTGTTGAAGGGCAGACGTCACTGTGGAGGACAAAGCCTGGACAGTACGGTGCAGCCCACCCACGTCTGAATGTATGCCTTCCATGAAAGCAACCACCTGGACCAATTTTTTGTCATGGTCAATGAAGGCATTGAGGAGAGCTGTATGACCTACATACAGCTGGCGCAAATGCTCCACAGACTCAGCACTCATGGCAGCAGGGGGGACAGGGGCAGGGGCAGCGGTACCAGGTGTGAAGGAAACTCGTCCCCTATTACTGACCCGAACACGGGCAGCACCAGAGGAAGTGGCTGGGAGGGTGGGCACTGGCCGCTGTGTGGTCGAAGATGATGCAGAGTCCCCATTCCCTGTGCCTGCCAACATGGATGCATCCCCGCTGGCATCAGATGATGTGATACTTTGCGTCTCAGGCTGGGATTCCTCCTGCAGACTCCGGTCCCCCTCTGAGGCGCCGGTGACATCTGTGTCACTGGGCTACTGTGCAGCTGTAGTGGTAGTTTCACCCCCTCTAGTGTTCGTCTCTTGTCCCTCCGTGACCAGAGGAGATTCTGCATGAGAGAGAGATGTAGAGTCAGGTCAGTGGCAGCAACAGTACTAACCTATGCAAGCAATGCATTACAAAAGCTGACCAAATCTACATGTTGCACAACACCCTCTGCAATCACATTGCGGCAACTCACTATATAGACTCAAACAGTGTGTGGAACCCAGATTTTTAGTCATGATTGAGCCATGTGATGGCCACACAGCACAACACCCTGCTTGTGGCTATATTCAACGAGACACACAACTAGCTCTGCGCACACCTAGGCACATGATGGGGCACACCACTTGTTGCCACTGACACATCTGGATGGAACAGGAGGAGACAACACAGACACAGACCTCAACATGACAGTCCACAATGGCGATGAGTCAATGCCACCCACCATGTTTTACTTTGGGGCCCGAAGACTGGTGCACATTGTTGTCAGATGTCTAGGCCTCCACAATCTGGGTGCATGCAATGTATGAATTGATGAAGTCACACTCAGATTGGGAACACTGCCGTTCCCTCCCAGTGTGATTCCCCACACTACCTCAATGCAGAAGAAATCTGAAGAGCACAAATCAGACTGCAATGGAAATGCACAGCATGGAAAATTACCTTTGTAGGTACAGGTTGGGCAAATGCATGACACTGGCACCCAGCCCAGCAGCCACTTACATGCCACTGCATCACACCACCAACATCACATAGGCCAGCCCGGCACAGGCTCTGTACACATGCAGCCACTCCCAACCGAAGTCACCCTCCCCAAATGCTCACCCCAGGCTTGCTGCTGATGCTCCTTCAAAGATGCATCCAGCTCAGGCTGAGTCACTGCCAATTAGTGGTGTCATGCTGCACCGTGCCAAATACCCAGTGCGAGGAAGCAGCCCCAAGGTCATCTCTACCACGTTCTTTGCCAGCCGGCTGATGTCGTCCCAGCTCTTGTTGCAGTGGGTTGGCCATCGGTTAGAGATCCCCAGTGCTCACACCTTGGCTGCAATGACCCTCCACATGGCCTTACGCTGGTGTACCTTCGGCTGCAGGCATGAGAGACAAGAGGGGGAAATGATCAGTGACACAGTGTAATGTTCCAACATCTATCAGTATAGCAGCAAGTTACAAACTCATTACAAATTCAACGATATGTCCATCAGAGACTAGGGTACATCTTACAAGGGACATCTGCATGGGAGCAACCCTTGATCCTGTCATCAGGCAGGTTGCTTCCCCCCTCACTGCACAGCTCCACCAGTGCAACCGTGTGCTCCCACTGCCTGTCGCCGCTTCTGCCACAGGTTAAAGGCCCCTGTGCCTCAACAGCACGGTACTGCTGCACTTTGCTCTTGCACTTTGCTCTTTGCCTTGTTTTTGTATTTTGCCTGTGTTATTCTGTAACCTTTGTTGCTTTTTCTGTAACTTTAGTTTACCTCCCTCTTCTGTGTCCCTTGTTTTTTCCTTCTGTATCCCTTGCCTGTGTAATTTCTTCCTTCGTTTTTATTTCCTGCTCCTTCCTTACTGTGCCCCTTGTTCTTGCTTTCTTTATGCCTGCTTTGCCCATTTTTTCCGCCGATGCATCCCCTGCGCCCCCCGCTCGCCCATTCGCAGCCCCGCTCCCGCCTCCCAGCTGGTCCTCCCTCCCATCTCTCCTTATATGGCAGCTGCCGTGCTGCTGCGCACAGGGGGCGCACCGCTGGCATGCTGAAGGCGCGCCACGGGCAAGCCCATCTGCGGCTGTCCTCGCCTGGACTGCACTTAGCGCCAGAACCCCTGGCCTCGGCAAATACCACAAAGCCCGTCTCTACTACGATGTCAGCACACTCCACGCACTCAACACCAGACGAACACACACCTGCTTCCTGGCCACCCCGAAGCGCATCCATGGACCCTTCACCTGCCGGAACTGCAGCTTCACCAGCATCCAACTCACCATTCCACCCCACAAGACAGGTCGCAACAACCTCAGATGCATAATCCTGAACACTGGGACCTGCTCGATACATCCTCCCCGGACGTTGCCTTCCTGACTGAGAGGTGGATGAACGACTCATCGGCACCCGACATCGCAATACCCATCCCAGACACCTACAAGATCGTCCGCAGAGAACGCACCAACAGAGTAGGAGGGGGGATCGGCATCATCCACAAGTCCCCCCTCAAGGTCTCGACCAATGCCAATGATACCCTCAGCACCGCCGAACACATGCACTTTCAGATCCACACCGATCCCAATACGACCCTCAGAGGAACTCTGATCTACAGACCCCCCTGACTCCGGCCACAGTTCAGCTAGTCCATTGCCGACTTTGTTAGCACGCAAGCCCTCGCCTCCATGGACTACATCCTCCTCGAGAACAACAACGACTCCAACTGCACCACCCTGATCGACAACCTCGCCAACCTCTGACTCAGACAGCTCGTGACAACACCAACCCACACCGCCAGCCACACGCTCGACCCCATCTTCTCCGCAAGCTCCCACGTCTCCTTCAGTCACACCACCGATCTCCACTGGACCGACTACTGCTGGCTCCACTTTACCTTCTGGAAACCCACCATGCACCACCGCACCCAACAGATCCCCCACCGCAGCTGGAGCGAAATCACCGAAGACCAGCTAAACGCTGCCCTCGACAGATGCACACCCTCTGACCCCACCGACTCTGACGCTGCCGCCAACCTCAGACCCTGGATCGGCGGCTGCGCCAACAACCTCACCCGGATTAAGAATCCCCCAATAGACACACCAATAAGAATGCCTGATGGTTCACTGCGGACCTCCAAGCAAAACTGCCGAAAACTGGAGAGGAAATGGTGCCACGAATAGATACCGAAGAACCAAACAGCCCACAAGAACGCCATGCGCCAACACCATCACCTCCTCAGATCTGCCAAAAAGACCTCATTCAAGGACCACCTCGACAACAAGGCACACAACAGCAAAGAGCTCTTCAACATTGTGAAAAAACTCCCAACCCCAGCTCCAACACCAACGACATCCCACCATCGCAAGACCTGTGCAACTCCCCTGCCTCCTTCTTCCACCGCAAGATCACAGACATCCATGACAGCTTCGACAACCAGACCACCACGGCACCCAACAACACCACAGACCCCACAGTCACCAGCCACAGCAACCCCCTGGTCGCCTGGACTAACATCAACGACGACAATACCATCAAAATCATGAGCACCATCCACTCCGGCTCCCCATCAGGCGCATTCCCCACCACATCTTTAACAAGGCCAGCACCACCATCGCACCCCATCTCCGCAAGGATATCAACATCTCCTGCGAGACCGCGACCTTCCCGCAGAGCTGGAAGCATGCCGAGATCAACGCCTTGCTCAAGAAACCCAAGGCAGACCCGAGGGACCTCAAGAACTTGCGGCCCATCTCCCTGCTACCATTCCCGGTGAAGGTCATTGAAAAAACCGTCAACAAACAGCTGACCAGCTACCTCGAGGAGAACAACATCCTGGACCCTTCCCAGTCCGAGTTCTGCAGCAACTACAGCACAGAAACGGCCCTCATCGCTGCCACCAATGACATCAGGGCCCTGCTGGACAACGGCGAGACCTCCTGGACCTGTCAGCCGCCTTCGATACTGTCTGCCACCTCACCCTTAGGACTCGCCTCCACGACGCAAGAGTCCGAGGCAAAGCACTGGACTGGACCACCTCCTTCCGCTCGGGCAGAACTCAGAGTGTCCGCCTCCCCCTTCCGATCCAAAGCCTTCCAAAATCATCAGCAGCGTAACTCAAGGATCATCCCTCAGTCCGACATTGTTCAACGTCTACATGGCCCCGCTCGCCCACGTCGTCAGACTGCACGACCTCAACATCATCACCTATGCCAACAACACACAACTGATCCTCTCCCTCACCAAGGACCCTCTCACTGCCAAAACCAACCTCCACGAAAGAATGAAAGCCGTTGCCGAATGGATGAAGAACAGCCGGCTGAAGCTGAACTCAGACAAGATGGAGGTCCTCATCCTTGGCTACAACCCCCTCAGCCTGGGACGACTCCTGGTGGCCGCCCACCCTGGGAACTGCACCGACACCCACCGACCAGGCACGCAACCTGGGATTCATCATCGACTCAACACTCTCCATGACCAAGCAAGTCAACGCTATTTCATCCTCCTGTTTCAACACCCTCCGCATGCTCTCAAAGATCTACAGGTGGATCCCCACCGACACAAGAAGGACGATCACCCAGGCCCTCGTCAGCAGCAGGTTGGACTATGGGAACGCCCTCTACGCAGGAGCACCGGCCAAAATGCTGAAACGACTGCAACGAATACAGAACGCCTCTGCTCGCCTGATCCTCGACATCCCTCGCCACTGCCACATCACACCCCACCTGAGAGACCTCCACTGGCTCCCCGTCAACAAGAGGATCACCTTCAAGCTCCTCACCCACGCACACAAGGCACTCCACAACATCAGACCAGCATACCTCAACAGACAACTCTCCTTCTACACCCCGAACCGCCAGCTCCGCTCCGCCAACCTCGCCACCGAGCAACCACCGGTGGCAGATCTTTCTCCTACCTCACCGCCAAGTCTTGGAACGCCCTCCATATCCTCCTACGGCAGACTGAACACCTACTAACCTTCTGGAGGCAGCTCAGGACCTGGATTTTCATGCAGTAGCAGCACCCTCCCCCCCCCCCAGCTCCTTGAGACCCTCGCGGGTGAGTAGCGTGCTTTACAAATGTATTGATCGATTGATTGATAAGCTGATGTGTATTCATGCAGTTGTGAGGCGGAACACAGTCCCTGCACATCTCACACACATGCAGGATGCCAGCACTGAACCCCCTATGTGGCCTGCCCACATCTCCAGCCCATTGTTGGGTTGAGCAACACATACATCACATATGAACCTGGGTCTGGGGGTGGACTCACTGTGTGCAAGACTGCGCAGCTCTCAATGCCCCTGCCCTGTGAATCGATAACTGTGTTATGGGTGTCGCATTGAGGGACATAGACTCACAAACAGAAATTCCTCAACACAAGGCTGGTCGTGTGCAATCTACAGGGCTGAGATGTAGCATAGCTGGAGTGCAATGATAAAATATTTAGGAAATACACTGTAAATGAAGTGATGTATCCTTGTCCTTGTAGGCGGGCACTGTGCTGGCCATCTGGGCTCACACTGAGATGGACAACAGGGGCACACACAGCCATTCAGCCAAGCAATCACTGTCTTGGCTCCTGCATGAACTACCTACAGCGTCACTGTATGGCTGACAACACAACACAGTTCGCTCATACCTACTACCGCAAGCAGGGAAACCTGTGACATTGCGACACACACCTTCACCCTGGAAACAGCATGTTTAGCAGAGCATGCCACAACCCCACACCCTTAGGCACATACTGCATCAGTCCAACTACATGTGTGCCCCCCCCGCCCTACACCTCCACTTTTGAGGACTTACCATGACAATTGGGGCACCATACCGTCTTGGGTACTGTGTGAGCACGTCATCCATCAGGACCTCCAGCTCCTCGCATGTGAATGGACTGGCACGGATCTTCTCTGTCCTTGCCATCACTGTGGACATGGATCAACTGTGGTGGAATTGTGTGGTGAGGGGTCTCTGGCAGCAGTCCCTGGCGGCAGCAGCAGATGAGGGGTGTCAGGCAGCAGTCCCTGGAGGCAGCAGCAGATGAGGGGTCTCAGGCAGCGGTACCTGGAGGCAGCAGAAGATGAGGGGCCTCAGGCAGCAGTCACTGGAGGCAGCAGCAGCAGGTCAGGGGTCTCTGGCAGCAGTGGAAATGTGAGGCTCCCTCCCACACATATATAGCCCCCTGGGGTTGTTTTTACAAAGGTGCCAAGCTGCAGCAATTGGTGGTCCAGGTCTGCCTCTTTCAAATGAATCCAATGACCGCCTCCGCAGTGGCGGAGCACGCCTACCGCGATTTTCAAAATTGCATCATGCCACCACGATCCATGTTCCCATTGGCTCTAGGACATGCTCCATGGCTGTGACACACCGCAGTGGCCCGGTGCGCGCTACCTCAATGGTGCGTCTTTCAAATGTATCCAATGACCGCCTCCACCACCTACCATGATTTTCAAAATTGCATCATGCCGCCGCGATCCACGTTGCCATTGGTTCTTGGGCATGCTCAATGGTGGTGAAACACCGCAGTGGCCCGGTGCATCTTTCAAATGCATCCAATGACGGCTTCCGCGGTGGCGGAGCGCGCCTACCGCGATTCTCAAAATTGCATCACGCCACCACAATCCACATTCCCATTGGCTCTAGGGCATGCTCCATGGCAGTGACACACCGTGGGGGCCTGGCGGTAGCTACCACAATTTGGGTGCCATACAATCACATGAGGCACCGCGATTTGGGTGGCGAAGCATACGCACCGCCATTTGGGCATGTCTCCATGCCTATCACTACCGCACTTGTGAGAATAGGGGGTGCTGGTGACACACCGCGGGGGCCCAGGTGGTAGCTTCCATGATTTGGGTGCCATACA
This sequence comes from Lissotriton helveticus, assembly GCF_964261635.1. Classification (NCBI taxonomy): domain Eukaryota; kingdom Metazoa; phylum Chordata; class Amphibia; order Caudata; family Salamandridae; genus Lissotriton; species Lissotriton helveticus. Next base: position 82,823,496 of record NC_136060.1, on the reverse strand, counting down.
ATCACATGAGGCACTGAGATTTGGGCGGCTGAGCATACCCACTGCCATTTGGGTATGTCTCCATGCCTATCACTACTGCACTTGTGTGAATGGGGGTGCTGGTGACACACCGCGGGGGTCAGATGGTAGCTACCGCGATTTGGGTGCCACACAATCACATGAGGCACCGCAATTTGGATAGCAGAGCATACCCATTGCCATTTGGGCATGTCTCCATGCCTATCACTACTGCACTTGTGTGAATGGGGGGTGCTGTTGACATACTGTGGGGGCCAGGCGGTAGCTACCACAATTTGGGTGCCATACAATCACATGAGGCACTGCTATTTGGGTGGCGGAGCATACCCACCGCCATTTAGGCATGTTTCCATGCCTATCACTACTGCACTTGTGTGAATGGGGGTGCTGGTGACACACCACGGGGGCCAGGCGGTAGCTACCGCGATTTGGGTGCCATACAATCACAATGGCCATCTGGCACACATCAACAGTTCACGGATGCCACATGTTCAAGGGCACATCATTGTGCACAAGATGCCAATGTTCCATTTACTACACTGGTGACTACGCATCCCATGTTTGTGTATGTGATTACGCAGATTGACCTGTACTCCCTTACATGTCACTTATGAATTTGATGGTGGATGAGGCATGACAGTGTTGTTATGGACTTTACAATGTGTACCCATATTAATGTGTTGAGGTGCAGTGACAATCACAGCAATGCTCGTCTCAAAGAATGATGTCGTTTTTTGCATGACCTCTTATGTCTGCTCAAGCACACAATCGTAATTTCTGCGCCAACTGTGGTCATTGTGTTGTGGATGTGTGCCAGGTTGAATTGACGCATTAAGGTGTGACATGTACAGCAGCTAGGTATGAGACAGTGGGGTTGATTTGTTACACATTTGCTGGATGCTGTACTCCCAAGCGTGCCCATGTGTAATCTGGCCATATGCCTATGTGCATTCACATTGACCAAGGTGGTGTTTCAGGTACTTGTTTTGTGTAAGTTGACAGGTGTGCCCTTTGTGTAGATGAGAGTGTTCCTTTATGTAAGCTGGTCTGTAACCCAATTTTTGATGGCAGTCATTGTTGTCGTTGTGTCATCCAGAACGTGAGCTGGTGTGCCCATCTCATTATGTATTGCATTGACATGTGTACACTTTCATCTCAACTAGGAAGAGGCCAAATCTACTTTGTCACTTGACAGTGCTGGAGGACATGGAAGGTGTGGCAATCATCCAGAAATTCCATCTGGCTAGAGCCACCCTAAAATCCCTTTGTGATATGTTGGAGCCCCACCTGCAGCATCGCCGGATATATCCAACAGCTTTCCCCCCAACTTATAAGGTGATGACAGACCTTCACTTTTTTGCCACTGGACCGTTCCAGCAGACAGTAGCCAGCGCTGGTGGGATGTCACAACCGATGTTCAACATGGTTCTGTCCGCCATGATGATATACAAGGACAGATATATCCATTTCCCCAGGGGTGCTGAATTGACAGCTGTGAAGGGAGACTTCTATCTCCTCTGGCACATACCCCATGTCGTTGGTGCCATAGATTGCACCCATGTTGGTCTTGTGCCACAACAGGTAAGTGAGCACATTTACAGGAATCGCAAACATTACCACTCCATAAATGTACAAGTGGTGTGCCTGGCAGATGTAAATGTAAATGTAAATGTATGTATACTTGTAAAGCGCACTATCACCTTTCAGGTATCCTGGCACTGTATACCGCTGTGGAACCCTTCCTGGCTTTCCCTGTGAGATGCCCTCTACTGGGCACCCCCAAGGTGAAGCCAGGCATCCTAGCGCTTTCAAGGCCATTGTAGAGATTAAGCAAACTATTGCCCAGAGTTGCAGAGTGGGACCCATGATTGGAGTAGGCACCGAGGTGAGAATTATCGAGTCCGTGGACATTGAGCCCAAGACCCTGCCGCGTCGGGAATTGAACCCTGGTCCGGGCCAGACCTCTGCCTCAGGGTAAGCCACACTTCTGATCATCGCCTTCGTGTGTGCCAGATTTCCAGGTTCACCCCATGACTCCTACATCCTGCATAACAGCATTGTGCCCCAGATGATGACTAAAATGCTTACTGTGCGTGCACGGATTGTGGGTGAGTATGCCTGGTTGTATGGCATGCTGGGTGTGTGACCTGCTGCCCTCTGCCTCAGCAACATTGCGATGTCCATTTGTGTTTGTCATGTCTACGTGACTCTGCATATCCCAACCGTCGCTGGTGGCTGGGAGCCCCCTGCACATAATTGTGCGGACCCCTTGCGGGATCCCCCTAAGCAGGCCTTGGGGGTGAGGGTGTTTCTACCCTGCCTCCTTTTTGCCTTTTGCACACTTGTTTTCCTTTTTTCTTGTGCCTTGGTTCTACCGAGGCACAAGATGACTGCCAACACTTCCTGGTTTGGAGTGTTGACAGCCAATTAGCATACAGCTCGTGATCGGCAGGGTGCGCCGAGGGTGCGCCCTGGGTGCGCGGATCCACCGTGGCCATAAATATCACTCTTTATTCTTTAATTTTTCAAAAACTACTGAACGGATTTACACCATTTTTAAAAAGGTCGCTTTCAGAGCCAAGCAGTACCTTTTTGCCAAATTTGGTGTAATTCTATTCAGCAGTTTTTGCTCTATCAGAGTCTAAAATTTCCTATGGGAAAATGATTTTTTCATCACTATTTTTTTAATTTCTCAGGAATTACTGAACGGATTTATACCATTTAAAAAAAAGGAGCTTTCTTAATCAAGGGCTACCTTTTTGCAAAATTTGGTGTCATTCCGTTCAGTAGTTTAGTGTAATTCCATTCAGCAGTTTGGGCTGTAGCTGTGTCTAAAATTTCCTATGGGAAATAACATGGGGAATATGCGTTTTGGGTCCCCCCTTTTTTCTCAGTCCCCGCTTGGCGAATCATCCCAAAACTTTCAAGATAGGAGTGGACCAGAGCGCCTCACGAGTTTTAAAAATGTCACGAAGAGCCATCAACCGGCGCCAAAGTTAATGGGAAGAGAATGTTGCGAATTTCCTATGGAAAATAGGTCCTAACTATAACTACCTACTGGCGACCGCCAGTAGGTAATATATATCAGTAGCGGCTCGTGGAGGGAATGCCGCAGGCAGTGAGGCAGGGTGGGGGTAGTAAACTCTGCTCACGCCCGACCAGAGTAATGTAAACAAATAAATAAATAAAACTAATTCCATTGTGCGCACTGAAACACATTTGGCGGTTGAAACACGTTGTGCATTAAAAAACTTCTGCTACTACTTATCGACTGAAGTGTTGAGAGCGAATAAATTGCAAAAGTATTGTGGACCCTTATTGCTGGTATGCTCTGCCGGCGTACGCGCCGCTCTTCACGGGTTTGACGATCCGACAGGAGCGACGAGTATTTGGAGATATTACCTACTGGCGGTCGCCAGTAGGTAGTTATAGTTAGGACCTAGTTTCCATAGGAAATCCGCAACATTCTATTTGGAATAACTTTGGCGCCGGTGGACGAATCTTCGTGAATTTCTCCAAGAAAATGGCTTGCTTGGTTCCGCTCCTTCCCTGAAAGTTTGGGGGTGATTTATCAAGTGGGGGCTGAGAAAAAAGTGGGGTCTCGAACGGCTGAACGGAATTACACCCAATTTGGCAGAGATGTGAAGTTTTGTTGGCAGATTGTGCTTTTTGTTAAATGGTGTAAATCCGTTCAGTAGTTTCTTTGAAAATTGCAAGTAAAATCATAGCGATATCTAGAGACGGGGTGCAGTACGCGTACAGAAATTCGTTCAATTACGAACGCGAGCTGCATGCTGATTGGCTGTGTACTGTCTGTCAACACTCGAAAAAAGGAAGTGTTGGCAGCCATCTTGTGCGTTGCTAGAATCGAGTCACAAGAAAACAGTTAAACAAAGTTGAGAAATAAGGGAAGGGGGTAGGCTAGAAACATTCTGACCCTCTAGGCTTGCTCATGAGGTTGTACATGGATGTTTAGGCTCTATTTCTTTTTTTTTTAACAAAAAATCGCAGAGTACGCGTACGGAAATACCTAGAATTATGAGCAGGAGCTGCATGCTGATTGGTTGTGAACTGTCTGAACACTCGATACCAGGAAGTTTTGGCAGCCATCTTGTTCGTCGCTAGAAGCGATTCACAAGAAAACAGTAAATAAAGTTGAGAAATAAGGAAAGGGTGCAGGGTAGAACGATTCTGACCCTGTAGGCTTTGTCAAGGGTTAGGTTTAGAATTTTTAGGCTATTTTTTAAAATTTTATTTTGAATAGAAAAATCGCAGAGTACGCGTATTTACGTGCACGAGCTGTATGCTGATTGGTTGTCGATACTCCAAACCAGGAAGTGTTGGCAGCCGTGTTGTTGGTCGCTAGAACCGAGTCAGAAGAAAACAGTTAAAAAAAAAAAAACAAGGCGAGAAATAAGGAAAGGGGGCATGGTAGAAACATCCTGATCTTGTATGTTTGGTCAGGGGGTCGTTCATGGATTTTAAGGTCTATAGTTTTTTTTATTTTGAATAGAAAAATTGCGGAGTAGGCGTATTTACGTGCATGCTGATTGATTGTCGACTGTCTGTCAAGTGTGGGAGATTATGAAAGGTGGCATGGTAGAAACATCGTGATCCTGTAGGGTTGCTCAGGGGGTCGTTTATGGATTTTTAAGCTCTATATATTTTTTATTTACAATGGAAAAATTGCGGCGTGCGCGGACGTCCAATCACGAGTTGCATGTTGATTGTTTGCCTCCCTTCACCCTAATTGACAACGTAATGGGGGCATTGCTGCCGTGTCTGTTTTAACTTTGCAACACAGTAGGTAGGATAAATAAAACACTTGATACAATGTAGAGTGACACTATTTATTGTATTTAATTTTCCAATGTTTTGAAAATAGAATATACTCATGTACAAAATATTGTTTTATTTAAAAAATAAATATTTAATATAATTTTTTTTGAATCACCACATGAGCTGATATTATAGCATAGATAAAAAGAAGTGTTTATGTACAAGGAGCTACAACAGAAGAAATTCAGTATGGAAAACCAATAATATAATTTGAACACATTTTCGAAATTAGTAACCGTGTCATAGAAGAGCTGAACATACTTTCTACAAGTAGCGAGAATGAAGAGGAAGATATAAATGCTGGAGATATTAGCTGAGATTTCCTAGATTAAAAGTTAATGTTGATTTTCTGGAAGAATTGATAATACCAGTCAAGAAAGGCTGAAAGTGTGCAATTTAAGCGCTGTTTTTGGCTGAGGTAGTTCATACTAATTAGAAGATAATGTCAAAAAAGTAATGTTGAGCATAGTAATGCTTCTGATCCATGCATTTTATTAGGACGATAGACTGTTCCCCGTAAGACAAAAGTTCATTACAATAAATGCATAGAATGTTAATTTCATCGAAATGAGGATCAATTTGTGGGTGTGGATTGCTTGCTAAATGTGCTCCTGCAGCAATCGCTGTGCTTGGTGGGTGCAGTAGTAGGTTGGTTCTCTCTGTAAATGAAAAGGAGGACATTTTTCTGTCTTAGGCTCTATAGTATAGAGCCTAAGACAGAAAAATGTCCTCCTTTTCATAGCCTGAAATGGATGCACACATTTAATAAGAATAGACTCATAGGTATTTAAATTCATCAGTTGAGAAGGAATTATTACGAAGTCTACATTATTATGCACAGCACTAGGAGGCATTTTGTTCTTATTCAATTTGTTATAAAAAATATTTAGAAATATTCTGATTAGAATGCAATTCAAAACATTTCTGTGAGTAATAAGTTGCAAAATGTTTCGTCATTATTATTTTCCTTTTTAATACACATGAACAGTACTGGTTTGAATTTTAAAACGAGTTTGTTGAAAAGAAATGGAAGAATAATTTGGTGTTTTGGTGTTAGTGAAATCCCAACAACTTTGTAATATGTTGCTTAAAATTATCTACAGTACAACATTGTACATTCTGTTCCACATTTTCTTCTAATAATATTTCAGTTTCTGCACGGTTTTCCTGAGGCCCAAAGTAACTAAGCTGAATTTCTTCAGAGACATTTGTTACATTTGATCCAGATGCACGAAAAAGAGTACTGTTCAATTTTTTTAACATTAGTGCTGGAATTTTTGCGTAATACAATGTTCTGATTAATTTTCTGAATAAAGTATGATTAACTGGTAACATTCTGAATTGGTGAAAAACACTTTGGTATACTTTTTTAGAAAGATAAGGCAGGGAATGAGTTTGGAAAGCAGTATTTTCTCTCACTCTGCATGAGTCTAGTGCGTGCCACATCTTAATCTTTTGTTTAACACTTTTGTTATTATAGTTGGATAAAAACTTGCATAAGAAAATTAGTAGATTCTTAACTTACAGTATAAATACTACTACAATTGGAAGTGTTCACTGGAGTTTTAGAACGTGTCCATAAAAGTTCCTCAGGTAACACTTCTTTTGCATTTGTAGGAACAATTTTGTGTTTCACAATAGAACAACCATTTCTAACTTCATAGGTACGAATACTAGTGTCATCTGTATGCAAATCATTACTCTGAAGATAACTTGTCATTAAAAAAAGGCTAAGTACTTGATCTATCGTTCCATTCTCATAAGAAAAATGTTTGAAAAATGTGTTAGTTTCTCTTTTCCATTTACTTTTGGCTTTCATTAAAGGGATCGATGATTCCAATTGTGTGACAGTTAACAAAATCTGTGGACATAGCACAATTGTCTGTCTTAAATAAAGCAAAGATACATTCAATGTTGTCTGTAGTGTAGATGGAAAGGTGAATTGAAGTTGTTAATCCTCTTGTCCATAGTGTAGGTCGAAGGCAGTACTTGACAGAGAAATGGAGGAATGCTTTGTCTCTTTTTTTAATACAAAATCTGAAGACATACAGTAGAAACATCTATAATTTTAAGAAATGAAGGCTGAATTTCGTAATGTACAAACTGTAAGGAAATGTGATGACATTGTGAAACTGTCTGTTTTAAATAAATCAAGATTGTATTGAATATTTTCTGTACTACTGGCGGTATTGGTATCTAGTTGTGAACTCTCTGAGTGCAGAATTTATTGAAGGCTCTTCTTGGTAGACATAGGAGAAATTTACATGCAAAAGTGAATTGAAGTTGTCAACCCTGCTGTCTGCAGTGTAGATTGAAGGCAGTTGTTGAGACAAAGATTAAAGAATTGTATTTAGGTACAGATATCAGAATCTGAGGACATAGAATTGTATTTGTGATAGGGAAAACAGTGTTTAATGGAATGTGGTCCTTATTGTAGAAGGAAAGCTCAATTGACGTTGTCAACCCTGCTGTTGGCAGTGTAGATTGAAGGCAGTTGTTGAGACAAAGATTGAAGAATGCTATTTAGTTACAGATAACAGAATCTGAGGACATAGAATTCGATTTGTTATAAGAAAAACAGTGTTTAATGTAATGTGGTCCTTCATGTAGAAGGAAAGCTCAATTGAAGTTGTCAACCCTGCTGTCTGCAGTGTAGATTGAAGGCAGTTGTTGAGACAAAGATTGAAGAATGCTATTTAGTTACAGATAACAGAATCTGAGGACATAGAATTGTATTTGTGAATTTGGAAAACAGTGTTGAATGTAATGTGGTTCTTCATGTAGAAGGAAAGCTCAATTGAAGTTGTCAACCCTGCTGTCTGCAGTGTAGATTGAAGGCAGTTGTTGAGACAAAGATTAAAGAATGCTATTTAGTTACAGATAACAGAATCTGAGGACATAGAATTCTATTTGTTATAAGGAAAACAGTGTTGAATGTAATGCGGTCCTTCATGTGGAAGGAAAGCTCAATAGAAGTTGTCAACCCTGCTGTCTGCAGTGTAAATTGAAGGCAGTTGTTGAGACAAAGATTGAAGAATGCTATTTAGTTACAGATAACAGAATCTGAGGACGTAGAATTCTATTTGTTATAAGGAAAACAGTGTTGAATGTAATGTGGTCTTTCATGTAGAAGGAAAGCTCAATTGTAGTTGCCAACCCTGCTGTCCGCAGTGTAGATTGAAGGCAGTTGTTGAGACAAAGATTGAAGAATGCTATTTAGTTACTGATAACAAAATCTTAGGACATAGAATTCTATTTGTGATAAGGAAAAAAGTGTTGAATGTAATGCGATCCTTCATGTAGAAGGAAAGCTCAATTGAAGTTGTGAACTCTGCTGTCTGCAATGTAGATCGAAGGTAGTTGTTGACAGAAAGATGGGTCAATGCAAGTTGTGAACTCTGCTGTCTGCAGTGTAGATTGAAGGCAGTTGTTGAGACAAAGATTGAAGAATGCTATTTAGTTACAGATAACAGAATCTGAGGACATAGAATTGTATTTGTGATAAGGAAAACAGTGTTTAATGTAATGCGGTCCTTCAAGTAGAAGGAAAGCTCAATTTAAGTTGTCAACCCTGCTGTCTGCAGTGTAGATTGAAGGCAGTTGTTGAGACAAAGATTGAAGAATGCTATTTAGTTACAGATAACAGAATCTGAGGACATAGAATTCTATTTGTTATAAGGAAAACAGTGTTGAATGTAATGCGGTCCTTCATGTAGAAGGAAAGCTCAATTGAAGTTGTCAACCCTGCTGTCTGCAGTGTAGAATGAAGGCAGTTGTTGAGACAAAGATTGAAGAATGCTATTTAGTTACAGATAACAGAATCTGAGGACATAGAATTCTATTTGTTATAAGGAAAACAGTGTGGAATGTAATGTGGTCCTTCATGTAGAAGGAAAGCTTAATTGAAGTTGTCAACCCTGCTGTCTGCAGTGTAGATTGAAGGCAGTTGTTGAGCAAAGACTGAAGAATGCTATTTAGTAACAGATAACAGAATCTGAGGACATAGAATTCTATTTGTGATAAGGAAAAAAGTGTTGAATGTAACGCGGTCCTTAATGTAGAAGGAAAGCTCAATTGAAGTTGTGAGGTCTGCTGTCTGCAGTGTAGATTGAAGGCAGTTGTTGAGACAAAGATTGAAGAATGCTATTTAGTTACAGATAACAGAATGTGTGGAGTGAGTAGAATTGTATCTGTGATAAGGAAAACAATGTTAAATGTTATGCGGTTCTTAATGTAGAAGGAAAGTTGAATTCAAGTTGTGAACTTCGCTGTCCACAGTGTATATCGAAGGTAGTTGTTGACAGAAAGATTGGTCAATGCAAGTAGTGAACCCTGCTGTCTGCAGTGTAGATTGAATAACTGATAATCTCAGGCAAGAAAGGTAATAAGTGTGCATCTAAAGCAAGAAAGTTCTGGGGAGTTTGCGATGAGGAGTGGTCCAAGCAGGACGCATTGGTAACAAAGTCTTTATAATCAAGTTTTCTAATAAATTTTGGTTGTTTATTTTGAGAAGTAAGTTGAAGTATATCTCTGAAAAGTTTGATATATTTTTTTTCGAATTAAGTCATTTCATTCAATATGGTGATGTGTTGATTTTTGGTGTACTGAGTTAGTAATGTTTGGTGCCAAGGTTGAATGTACCGAGTGATGATGTGTGATTGGGTGGGGTGCAGTAATTGAAGTAATGTGTTATGTCGATTGAATTCTGCATGAATTTCATTTAAAAGGTATAGAATGTCTCACTGTGACATAAAACTGTTCACTCTTTTTTGTGATGATTTATGGTGCAGTGAGTAAGTAGGATGTTTGGTGCTGAGCTTGTATGTTCTCTGTTCAGTGTATATTGAAGGTAGTTGTTAATAGAGATAGACAAATGGTATTTGTCACTTATTTAAAGAAAATCTAAAGACATTCCGTAGAAGCATCTTTAAAATAAATAAATGAAGTCTGAATTTCCTATTCTTCAAACTGTAAGGAAATGTGAGGCCATTGTGAAATTGTTTATGTTTTAAATAAATTCTAGATTGTATTTTTTTTTCTGTAGTGTTGGTATCTAGTTGTGAAGTGTACTGAGTGCAGAATTTATTGAAGGCACTTCTGAGGACACATAGTGAGGAGGCATTTATGTGGAAAACTGAATTGAAGTTGTGAATTCTGCTGTCTGTAATGTAGATCGAAGGTACTAATGTATACAAACATTGATGTATGCTATTTTGTACAGTTAACAGAATTTGAGGACAGAGTACAATTGTGTCTGCCTTAAGTAAAGCAAAGCTGAAAAGAATGCTGTTTTTAATGTAGATGGTAAACTGAATTAAAGTTGTGAACTGAGCTGTCTGTAGTCTAGATTGAAGGCAGTTGTTCACACAAAGATCGATGAATGCTATTTAGTCACAGATAAAAGGAACTGAGGATACAGTACAATTGTCTCTGCCTTAAGGAAAGGAAGGGTTGAATACAATGTTGTCCTTAATGTAGAAGGAAGGTGAATTGAAGTTGTGAACCCAGCTGTTCGTAGTGTAGATTGAAGGCAGTTGTTGACAATGATCGAAGAATGCTATTTAGACACAGATAAGAGAATCGGAGGACACAGCATAATTGTCTGTCTTAAATAAATTGAGAGCAATATGTCATACTCTGTTTTACGAATTTTTAGCATTTTTAAATGCACTAAGGCAAGCATTAAGTTTGATACCATGCTTACATCATCAATATTGACAACTTTAATTTTCTTCATGAGTCTTCACAACAAGCTTCTCTAGATAGTTTGTAGTATTGTAATTTGTTGTCATGCTCCAGAGGTAGATTAAGTGAAAGGTGTAATGTAGCATTGGAAATGTTAAAATCTGGTCATATTTTGAATATAAGGAATTTATTACAAATATGCGACAAGTATATGATGTTAGTTATGGGAGTATTGTATAAGATATAAGAATTGGAAAAAAGAGTTAACATGGAAAGAAGTTTTACAGATATGATTACTTTGCAATATGTTTGCAAATGAAAGTATTGTTTCTGAGTTTGTAGTTATTTTTTGAATGATTGATAACCCTAGTTAAGAAACACAGGTAGTGTGCAAATTTCGAACTGCCTTTGGCAGGGGTAGTAGGTACAAAGAAAAGGCTCGATAAAGGGTTTAGAGTTTGAATCAGAATATGAATTTGAAGATTAATTGATAATCCCCGCGAAAAAAGGCAACAAGTAGGTGTGTGTATGTATGGATGATGTGTTTATTGAGTGGAGGACGAATAAGGTAAAAAATAAGAAAGGGTGCAGAAGTGCAAAGTACCCAATGTTTTGTCAGGGAAGTTGTTCTGTAGATATTCAGCTCATTATACAGACTTTGTGTGGCAAGAAAGAATTAAAGTGTGGAAATTAACCACTGCTATTTAAGGGGAGGTAGTTATGAAGAAGGCTGAATAAAGCGTCTGTAGTTTGAATTTGGATTATAAGAATAATAATTCATAACTGCTGCGACGAAAGGCAGCAAGTGCAACATTTTCAACTGTCTTATGTTGGGATAGTATGTATACAAAAAAGTTCTTAGAAGAAATACTGAAGATAAATTTGGATTCAAAGCTGAATTTAAGTTGTGAACTCTGGTGTTTGCAGTGTAGATTGAAGGCAGTTGTAGACAGAAAGATTGATGAAAGCTATTTAGCCATAGATAACAGAAGCTAAGGACACAGTATAATTTGTTAACCGTAGATCATACTGGTTCTTTTTTAATATTGGTAGATTTTTATTAAGCTTTTTATTATACATGAATGGGAGGAAGTGCGGAAATTACCCACTGCCAATGATAAGTAATAGTTACGAAGAAGGCTCAATAAAGTGCCTGCACTTTGAATTCCAATTTGAAGAAAAATAATTGATAAGCACAGCTAAGAAAGGCAGCAACTGTGCAAATTTCTCACTACCTTTTGGCCGTGAAATATCTACATGAAAAATGTTTGATAAAGGGACATGAGTTTGAATCAGAATATGAAATTGAAGAGTATTTGATGATGTCAGTCAAGAAAGGGAGGAAGTGTGCAAATTTTGCACTGCCATCGCCTGGGTTAGTAGCTACAACAAGAAGGTTCGATAAAGGGCCTGTTCTTTGTATATGGATATGAAATAGAAGAATAGTTGATAACCATAGCCAAGAGATGTTGCAAGTAGGTGTGTGTATGTGTAGATGATGTGTTGATTGAGTGGAAGTTGAATAATGTGAAAAAATAAGAAAAGATGCAAGTGTGGAAATTATCCACTACAATTCATTAGTAGTAGTTATGAAGAAGGGTCAATAAAGGGTCTGTTCTTTGAATTAGGATAAAAAAACAGTAGATTTGATAAACATAGACCATAGTGGCTCTTTTTTAATATTGGTAGACTTTTGTTAAGCTTTTTATTATACATGAATGGTAGGAAGTGCTGAAATTACCTACTCATTGACGAATAACAGTTACCAAAAAGGCTCAATAAAGGGCCTACAGTTTGAATTTTAAGAGGAATAACTGATAAGTCCACTTAAGAAAGGTAGCAAGTGTTCAAATTTCCCACTGTCTTCTGGTCGTGCGATATCTACATGAAAAAGGCTTGATAAAGGGATATGAGTTTAAATTAGAATTTGAAATTCAAGAGTATTTGATAAGCCTAGGTAAGAAAGGCAGCAAGTGTGCAAATTTCCTACTACTTTCGGCTGGGGTAGTAGCTACAATAAAAAGACTTGAAAAAGGACTTTGAATTAGAATATGAAATTGAAGGATAATTGATAATGCCAGGCAAGAAAGGCAATAAGTGTGCAAACTTTCCAATGTCTTTGGCCGTCGTAGTAGCTACAATAAAAAGGTTTGATAAACGGCCTGTATTTTGAATAAGGATATGAAATAGAAGATTAGTTAACCATAGCAAAGAAAGGTAGAAAGTAGATGTGTGTGTGTGTGTACATGATTTGTTAAGTGGAAGATAAAATAGGTGAAAAATAAGAAAGAGAGCAGATGCACAAACTACCCACTGCTTTGTAAAGAAAGTGGGTGTTTGGTTTCCCAGTCCAGTACACGGAGTGTGCGTCGGATTGTGCAGTAGGAGCCTGAGAAATGGGTATCTCATCTAAGGAGTTCAGCGAGTGCACAAAGTACGCACACTGTGCGGTAGAAAGGACGCAAAAAAGGATGCAAGTTAACCTATTACCCACTGCCATTCATGGGTAGTAGTTACGAAGAAGGTTCAATAAAGGGCCTGCACTTTGAATTTTTAGAGGAATCATTGATAACCCCACTTAAGAAAGGTAGCAAGTGCGCACATTTCCCACTGCCTTCTGGTTGTGCAATATCTACACGAAAAAGACTTGATAAAGGGACATGAGTTTGTTTGTTAACCCTAGGAAAAAAAAGGCAGCAAGTGTGTACATTTCCTACTGCTTTCGGTTGGGGTAGTAGCTACAACAAAAAGACTTGAAAAAGGATTTTGAATCAGAATATGAAATTGAAGAATAATTGATAATCCCAGGCAAGAAAGGCAGTAAGTGTGCAAACTTTCCACTGTCTTTGGCCGCGGTAGTAGCTACAATAAAAAGGTTCGATAAATGGCCTGTATTTTGAATATGGATATGAAATAGAATATTAGTTAACCATAGCAAAGAAAGGTAGAAAGTAGGTGTGTGTGCGTGTAAATGATGTGTTGATTAAGTGGAAGATAAAAAAGGTGAAAACTAGGAAAGAGAGCAGATGCACAAACTACCCACTGCTTTGTAAAGAAAGTGGGTGTTTGGTTTCCCAGTCCATTACACAGACTGTGCGTCGGATTGTGCGGTGGGAGCGTGAGAAATGGGTATCCACTGCTTTGTAAAGAAAGTGGGTGTTTGGTTTCCCAGTCCAGTACACGGAGTGTGCGTCGGATTGTGCAGTAGGAGCCTGAGAAATGGGTATCTTATCTAAGGAGTTTAGCGAGTGCACAAAGTACACACACTGTGCGGTAGAAAGGACGCAAAAAAGGATGCAAGTGTGCAAATTACCCACTGCTATTCATGGGTAGTAGTTACGAAGAAGGTTCAATAAAGGGCCTGAACTTTGAATTACTTTAAGAATAATTGATAACGCCGGCGAAAAAAGTCTGCAGGTGTGCACATTTTCCACTGCTTTCGGCTGTGGAAGTAGCTAGAACAGAAAGGCTCAATAAAGGGCCTTGACTTTGAATCAGTTCATCAGGTATTTCATACACATCAATTTTCTTGTTAGCAGTATCGGAATTCATTTGTTCTAAAGTTTCTACATAATTTAATGCTTCTGGAAAGTGTGTATTAAAGCTTTTGTCTTTGAAATCATAGGTCATGTCTGGAGCACTAATTTTCCCTCTTCACTCATTGCCTGTGATAGATACGATTAGTTCTTGAATTACACTCAAGGTAATATGCAACATCCCCTCAGTATGAGGATGTTACTTAGAAGGATATTGTGTTCTTATGTTTTCTTAATTTTTTTAATCAGTCATTCTTTATGACTTTAGGAAAAAGCTGAGACTGTTATAGCAAAATACAGTACTAAAAATGTAGAATATTTCTATTTATCTTACCCATTCCAAAATAGTATTGTTTCCACTTTGGTTAGAACAAAAAGGCTCGATAAAGGGCGTGAGTTTGAATCAGAATATAAAATTCAAGGATAATTGATAAGCCTAGCGAAAAAAAGGCAGCAAGTTGGTGTGTGTTATGTGTAGATGATGTTTTGATCGAGACGATAAAAAAGGTGAAAAATTAGAAAGGCTGCAGAGGTGCAAAGTACCCACTGCCTTGTCAGGGAAGTGGATGTTTGGTTTCAGATCTCATTATACATATAGATTGTCGAATTTCGTAGTGGAGTGTGAGAAATGACTTCCACATGAAATGAAGGAATGTAAGTGTACTAAGTTACCATTGCGGCGGTAGGGCTGAAAAATTGCAACACTGGGCCCATTTCAGGGACTCCATTTTGAATTACAATAACACTTGGCAAAGGCAGCAAGAAATGTAGTAGGTAGGTGTATTTGAGGTAGTGGATGTAGAATAAGGTGAAAAGGAAGAAAGATCCTACTGTCTTGTAAAGGAAATGGGAGTTTTGTTTTCCAGTATATTACAGAGTGTTAGTCAGATTTTGCAGTGGGAGTGTAAGAAACGGTTGTTAACCATAGGCAAGAAAGGTAGAAAGTAGGTGTGTGTGTGTGTGTACGTGTAGATAATGTGTTGATTGAGTGGAAGATGAATAATATAAAAAAATAAGAACGGCTGCAACGTCACGAAGTACATATAGAGCAGCTCTCTAAACATGAAGTCGCACAAAAGGAAGGTACTCATCCTCAGACCCACCCTTTCAGCCTCGGATGACTTACGCTAGCTGAGTACATTGTGGAAAGTACCAACAGCTATCAAGCATGTGCACAACCTAGAATTCATCCTCAACTCCTCCCTTTGTATGTGTAAGCAAGTCTACTCCGTCTCCTCGTACTGCTATAGCACCCTCCACATGCTCTGCAACATTTACAATTGGATTGTAAACTAAAGAAAAACAGTGGCAGTCCTTCATGAGCAGCAGACTACACAGTGGCTAAACACTGTATATAGGAATTCCAGTGAAACATGTACAACAGTTACAACAAGACCAAAAGACTTCCACCTGAGTGATTATCAATGTCCTCTGCTGCAGGCACATCATTCACCACTTGATACACCTACACTACCTTAATACCATGAATAGGATCATCTTCAAGCTGCTCACCCTTACTTTTAAAATACTCTAGAACACCAGAGTAATCTACTTTAACAGTAGTGATCCTAAAAAGGCCAAATTTTGATCTTAAAATTTTGACTTTGAAAATATTTGGTAAAGTTTTGGTAACTCTTTAGGCAAACGTTGCTTATAAACTAATTGCCTATCATTGCAATGTATCCAAGCTTTCAGTGATTTTAAATAAACAGTGTAATGTCCAGATGTTGTGGAAGGTTCATTATGAAAAATAATTGCAACAGTTACAAAAGTTCTTCCTGATATTGAAACTAGACCAGCTACAACATTTTTAATTAAAATTTCCAATATTGTTATTGGTTGCAAAAGTGGAAACTACCTAGTGTTTACTTGGGGAAGTAGTTAGAACAAAAAGGCTCGATATCGGGATTTGTGTTTGATTAGAATATGAAAGTGAAGAATAATTGATAACCCCAGCGAAAAAAGGGAGCAAGTAAGTGTGTGTATGTGCGGATGGTGTCTAGATCGAGTTGAAGATGAATTAGGTGAAAAATAAGTAAGGCTGCAGATATGCAATTTACTCAATGCCATGTCAGGGAAGTGGATCTTTGGATATCCTTTTTTATTATACAGAGAGGGTGTCGTATTCCGCAGTGGGAGGCTAAGAAATGACTACCATATCTAATGAAGCACTGTGGGCCGTAGAGTTTGAAAATAAGAACACCCGGCCCTTTTCAGGGTCTCTACTTTGAATTAGAATAATAGTTGGCACAGACAGTCAAGAAAGGCAGGATGTAGGTGTGTGTGTGTGCTAGTGGATGCAGAATAAGGTGAAAATTAAGAAAGGCAGCAGACGCGCAAACTATCCACTGCTTTGTAAAGGAAGAGGGTGTTTGGTTTTCCAGTCCATTACACAGACTGTGCGTCGGATTCTGCAGTGGGAGCCTGAGAAATGGGTATCACATCTAAGCAAACAGTGCATGTGCAGAAAGTACAGTCACTGTGCGGTAGAAAGGACGGAAGAAAGGACACAAGTGTGCAAATTACTCACTGGTATTCACAGTTTGTAGTTAGCATGAAGGCTAAATAAAGGGTCTGCATTTTGAATTTGAATTAATTTTAGAATAATTCATAATTCCAGCCAAGAAAGGCAGCAACTGTGCAAATTTTCCACAGCCTTTGGAAGGGGTAGTTTTTAGAACAAAAAAGTGTGTTAAATGTCTAATAACTAATGTTAAGGACAGTGACGCTTTGGTTTGTTGTTTTTGATGAGATTGATAGACTGTTTTGCATAACACAAAAGTTATTCGCAATAAATGCTTAGAAATTTAAGTTTACCAAATTGAAGATCAATATGTGAGTATGGACTGTTTTCTGAAGATGGTGTTGCAGTAGTTGATGTGCTTGATGCAGCAGGAAGTTGGTTGTTCTGCAATCTATGTTACAGTGAAGCTAAGTTGTTGGGGTGCAAGTTGTTTAAGTGTTGCACCATATTTGCTGTGCCAAAGGAGGATTTTTTGGATTGATCACACCTTGAAATAATTGTTTGGTAAATTTAACAGGTTACTAATGGTTGGTGTATTTCAGTTAGTATGTGTGTGGACTTTGCTGGAATCTTTAAGGGACATATTAGAGCTTTCAGAATACAGAAACACTTTGTACCTAGTGACGTCGAATTCTATTTTGTGAAGAACTGTTGAATTGTAAATCCGCCTTTAGAACTAATGGAAAGGTAGCATTTTAAAGTGTTTGATAGGTTACACTACATGTGTGCATGGAGCTAAAAAAACTTAGCATGGTTAAGCATGGACATTGTCTCAGAGAAAACGTAGCATTCAGAATTGTAAAAGCTTGAGATACTAATCTTTTTAGAGTTGGAGCAGAGTTCCTGTAACATAGGTACTTAATTTTCTTTTTGATATTCAGCAATCATTTCCTGTACCTGTTGAAATATACATTTAAATGTTCCTCTTTAAAGGTCAAGAAGCAACACTGCTCCTCTACACAATATTGTTCGATGATAGTCTAAAAAGTAGTGGTAATTTTACTGTCACCAAGGTAGATATCTGACAATAGAATGAATGGTATGTTTACACAACTATTTCATAGTCGTAATGCAAAGGGTGTGTATAGAGTCAACAAAATGATTTTTTTTTACATATATAACAGGTAAGTATAATTTATATTTCCTTTCATGGATTGAAGGTGGTCATCTGCTGCATTCGAAACATTGGGCCTGTTGAAAATAAAGTAAAAAGTAAGTTGTTATTAATATTGCATGGTTTAAAGATGAATAGGTTGTTGAAATAACAACTTTATAAGTATTTATATGGTAAACATAGTTCCAGGGTCAGAATGTGCGGTATCATAACCTGGATATCGGTACACAAAGTAGTTTTGTTCAGTGCCAGTAACTACTGTGGAAGTTTGTGCTTTTTAAAACCAACACTTTTTTTTAGTTTTGCCAAAGTTTGTTATAATGGTGAGGGCACAGCAGCTTCCACTGCAATAACGTTTTAGAAACGCGATGGCAAAAGAAGTCACGCAATGACAAAACTAAAAAGATGACCATCAATTTTAGACTTACTGCCTTTGCCAATGTTTGTTTAATTTTGTTTTCCATACTGTTTTTGAAACTAGTTACAGAGATTTCCCATAATGAAATTTTTGAGAAATTGTATGGATCAACACGTTACTAAAACATTCTGCAAAAAAAATGGTAAGTGAAATTTTATAGTAGTTTAGCAAAATGTTTTTTTTCCTGCTTTCTCTTTTTTATGAACATTTTAGTTTGAAAGGAAAGATTCATCAATCTTGATATTATGCTTCTGCAATTATTTCCATCAAATCGCAGAGCATTCTGGGAGCAGGAAACATAGTAGTAAGCTTTGCAAATGTGTGTATACTTTTTTTTACTAGAAAAGCTGTCAGTAGTGCAGTCTCAGCTTACATTTATTTTGAACACTCACTCTAATAATAATGACTTTGGATCAATGTTGTGGAAGGTGAAGGTCATTAACATATGGACACAAATATTACCTCGGCAGTAGACAGTTCTCATTCCTGCTCCGGAACGTTTGATTGAAAATTGGCAGCTGAAGAATTTGTGCGGCAGGGGATGGGACTACTTGTTCCAAAGACAAAGTACATGTGAATTTTTTATAGCCCTGGGCCCAATAAATATATCATGGTGATCATTGAGAGGTGGAAGAGTTCCTGATAAGTATACGTGGGTCAGACGTGTTTCAGAGCTGTATGCTTTTGTATACTGCAGGCACTGATGGTGGTGCTGTGAGAGCTTACAACATTTACTTAGAGTGTCTGGCTGAATAATAAAGGCATTGAATTATTGAAGCAGAAATACAGGTTTGAAAAGTATTAACATATGGGCAAACATATTACCTTAACTGCAGACAGTGCCCTGCCCTGACCTATTATGTGGTACTGCTAAGTGATAGGGAAAGGGTTTGTGCTGCTGGGAGTTGGGTCTACTTGTTCCAAGGATATAATACACATGAAAACGTATTGTCCTTGATCCAAACTAATATGTCCTTTGCGTCGGGTATAGCAGGGGTCTCCAACCTTTTCTGCAGTAAGAGATAATTCTGATGAAGGAAAGTCCTGCTGAGCTACTAGTATACTTTATCACTGTAAAATGCCGATGATATGTATTAACATTACACTATGACCACCCTAAGCACAGTTATCAGTAGTAACCCCCAAAAATTTCAGGTGTAGTTATCAGCAGAATGCTAGGAAAATGTTTATCAATATTAAATGTTTGTAATAGTAAAATACAAATCTTCATATGCTGTGTTGCACAAAGGGTAGTACCACAGCAGTAAGTCTCTCCTACTCAAATTGTATTATCATTCAGCTAACAACTTTAAATGTGTTTTAGAATTGCAATATTATGTCTTCATTCGCATATTAGTTTTTGAAAATACACATAGTTTTCTATCAAAATCCCTTACAGCTTTGAGCAATCAAACTCAATTTTCCAGAAGAAAAACTTTTTTTAAAAAAAGCATAATTTATTCTTTTTAAAAATCAAATCAGTTTTCATTGTTAGAGAATACACAGTCCCTAAACATCAGCTTTTACTTTTCATTGAGTACCGCCTTGTAAAAATGCATCTCATGGACAAATTATGCTTCAAATACCCAGGTATTGGAATCATAGGCCATGGTTTTTCACCATAACACTAAGAATGCGTCTGTTATGGTAATAATGCCCACCATTAAACCATACTCTTTTGATGGAGACCAGCATACATATTTGGTAGTCCTTGACGCTAGGAGTAGTTTTAAGGAATGCACACTGTTTATTTAGGAAGGACACAATGTCACACACCCACACAAAAATGAATGTGATGTTTTTAATTTTCCCTGCTCTGGATGCATAATCTGTTCTCTTCGGCTCTTTGGTTGATAATGGTCCCAACTAACATAGTTTCACTTTAGTTCTTGAAGTCACACCCTTTGGTGGGTCATCCCTGGTTACTGTTGTTACTATTCTTTGATGTCACATACCGTGCGACTGATGGAGCCGGGTGGATAATATGGCCAATCTCTTTTTAGGTAGTTTTAAAGTGGATAAAGATGGTTCATGTGGCAGGCCCATAGGCCAATACTGCATCTTCCACATGCTTTAACACCCTCCGCTCACTCAGCAAGACTTTCAAATGGACCAACCCCCCCGAACCCAGGAAGACCGTCACCTATGCATCCATAATCAGCAGGGTGGACTATGGGAACACCCTCTATGTCGGAGTCAACAAATCTCTACTCTACAAACTTTTGACTGTCCAGAAGGCCGCAGCTAGACTCATGCTCAGCATCCCATGAGAAGACCACATTACCAAGCATATACGAGACCTCCATTGCCTCCCCGTCGAAAAACAGAGTGATTTTCAAGCTGCTCACACACACCTATAAAAGGTCTCCACAACACCGGACCCCAATACCTCAACAAATTAATGTCCTTCTACACCCCTAAAAGAAACCTGCGCTCCGCTGACCAGGTTTTGGCCGAGATCCCCTGCATCCACAGAACCAGTAAAGGAAACAGGATGTATACCCTTCTCCTACATCATGGCAATGACGTGGAACAAACTACCCCTCAGCATCAGATAAAGCACCACACTGAAAGCATTCAGAAGGAGCCTCAAGATCTGGCTTTTCGAATGAGCTGAGGTGCCCAAATCCCCCGACACATACTCCCCCAGCGCCTTGAGAACCTCATAGGTGAGTAGTGCGCTCTATAAATCCCTGATTGATTGATAGGCCACCAAAGTGTGTGTTTGAGTGTTATCAAATGGCCCTGGTATTGGTTCGGCTGTCTGTAACTCTTAAAGGTAGTGGAATGAGTAGGGTTGCCTGTTACAATATAAAGAGATTCTCCCATATTGGCTTGGTTTGCTTCACCTCTGAGAGCTACTTTGAGGGTGCTGGTAAGCTACCAGTAGGTCCCGAGCTACTGGTTGGAGACCCCTGGGCTATAGGAATTCCACATCCCTACCGGTGCATAGGCAGCTTTCGAATATAGTGAAGGCAACTCAGAAAAGATTCCTACCATAAAGTTTTCTGAAGAAATTGCGGAAACTTTTTGGTTGTAGACAGCACAAGACTTTTCAACAGATGTAAATGTAAAAAAGATGTATATATGGGCATCATAATAGCAATGCTAACCATTGGAAAGTTAATTTGCAAATTATTGTACATGTTGCAAGTGTTTTGAAATCAACGCAATGGGACTGTGGCAACTATTCAAAACAACAATAATTATTCGTATTGGGGTTGAAAACCAATCGTAGGTTTGATTGCAACTGTGTTAGGACCATAGTAGTGGGGAGACAAAATGATGTTCAAGTAGCAATATGGTTCTGACGGGCATTATAGATTTGTTTGGTAGACGTTCATAAATGTTATCTTTGAAAACCCTGTTTGCTATTTACAAGTATTTTAAAGAAGTAAACTATTAAGTTGAGTTACTGCCATTGGTCATAGTCGTGAGGATTCAATTGTTGTAGGGAAAGCCCTTAGAGAGATACGAATGGTTATGTTTAATAGTTTGCTTTTTTAATTTCATAAAGAGAAATGATATTGGCAATTTTATATTTGTGCAATATAATAAATAATAAAGAGATAAGGTACATTGTTTTGTACGGAAAAATTACTTAAAATTTACTGAAAACTCTTGATAGGTCTGAATTTTGTTACTCCGTGAATCATGACCCATTATCTTTGTTAAAGGTTTGGAAGTGTATAGAAAATATTGTAGGAATATAATTTTTAGAGTGGAGAGTTTACATTTTACGGTACAGATGTCTACATCGGGGTGGAGGTCTAGTTGTTGGCCTCTCCCGCCCTCAACAGGATAAAAGATGCGCCCAGGCTCACGCACACAGATTGATTATAACCAAGTTCCTGAGGCGGAAGCCGGGAACATAGGTTAGCGCTTGATTTTAAAATACATTTTTAAACTTGCTGCTTTTGCTCATTTGCACTTTCCCTACCTGCCCGCATTGCACACTTCCCCTCAGCCGATTTGGGAGCTGACGAGGGAAGCTACATAGCTGCCATCTTAGGGGAAGTCTCGGGGTGGAGGTCTAGTTGTTGGCCTCTCCCGCCCTCAACAGGATAAAAGACACGCCCAGGCTCACGCGCACAGATTGATTATAACGCAGTTCCTGAGGTGGAAGCCGGGAACATAGGTTAGCGCTTGATTTTAAAATACATTTTTAAACTTGCTGCTTTTGCTAATTTGCACTTTCCCTACCTGCCCACATTGCACACTTCCCCTCAGCCGATTTGGGAGCTGACGAGGGAAGCTACATAGCCGCCATCTTGGGGGAAGTCTCGGGGTGGAGGTCTAGTTGTTGGCCTCTCCCGCCCTCAACAGGATAAAATGGCTCTACCTACCCGGCCGCGCAGTGGACGCGCGCAGCGGGCACGCTGCCGGCGCGCCGAAGAGGCGCCAAAGAGAAGCCAGTCTGAGCCCGTCCGCGACCAGACTGCGGCCGGGGCCGGACATTCTGCCCAAAATACCATTATCCAAAGGATCATGTATAGCCTATGGCACTTTATGAACTCAGACCTACAGGCTGTTCTCATCCCTTGATCTACCCATCAGAACTATGGAGTTTGGACTTTTCATGTAAGTGGTGTGGTTTCTACTCACATAAAGACACTTCATATGATAAACAACTTTCCCTGCCCACCCCTACTCCTATTCAGGATCCTAGAACGGTGATATCTCTCAAGACAGCACTAATAAACTGCACATCTTTGGTCAAACATTCTTTAGATATCCTTCAGTCCCTCAAAGACAACGATTGGGACCTCCTTTTCTTGACAGAAACTTGGTTAAATGCGGAGACCAATCCTGCCCTTACACTGGCTATTCCAGACGGCCACAGTATTATTTGTGCCAACCGGCAAAATGGCAGACAGGGAGGGGGAGTGGCAAATATTTATAAAAACCACATGGACGATCACCTCACCCCACTATGATCAAATTGATTGCATTGAAGCTGTCCCCTTTTGCATCAAACTTTCGGCTTCCATTTCATGTGCTGGCCTTCTGATGTATCGCCTGCCAAATTCCAGTCCCACCCATCTTCCAGCTTTGATGGACTATATCACCCAATCATGCGCGCGGTATGCTAATTTCACGGTCCTGGGAGACTTTAACCTACATGCCGAAGATATTGCCTGTCCCCCTAGCTCTAATTTTATCACCACTTTGGCAGCCTGTGATTTGATCCAATTAGTCTCTCTTCCCACTCACAAAGCTGGACACACACTGGATTTAATATGCTCCAACATTCCTGATATCTTGATCAAAGACCCTATACCGGTCATATGGTCTGACCATTACCTTATTCCTTTTTCTTTTCAATTGACCCATTCTGACAGACCCTCTTTAGTCCCTAAGGAATTTGGGAGAAACTGGAGCAAAATCTCCCAGGCCTCCCTACAAGAGCACTTAAAAAACTCCAGCCCGCCTCCTGCCTCCGACTTAGACTTGTGCATTAACAATCTTAATGACTGGGTGGGCGAGGCAATTGAGTCACTGGCTCCAATTAGACCAATCAAAACTTTCAGGTCGGCTCCCGCAGCCCCATGGTACTCGGACGAACTAAGGCAGAAAAAGTCCTCATGCAAAGTATTGGAACGACGTAGGAGACTGAGTTACTCAACAGAAAGCAAACTTGAGTATCGAACTGCCCTCAAAGAGTACCGTAAACTGATCATATCACAAAAAAGAAGTTTTGTATCAGACAAAATCGAAAAAGCCAGCAACGCCCCAAGAGAGATTTTTACGATTGTTAGATCTTTTACTGATCCACAAGCCTTAAATCAACACCAGCCGGTGTCTCAATCTCTCTGCACTCAACTTTCCGAATTCTTTGAGGACAACATTGCTCTAATCCATGCCTCATTTGCGACCAGGGACAGCCCTGATATCAAGGAAGTACCAACGGACCGCAATACCTCAGTCCCGATCTTCACTGAATTCTCGGAAATACCGGAAGAAACTTCTCTCCAGGAATTACTCAAATGCAAATCGGGATCTCCTAGTGACCAATGGCCAGCAAAACAATATAAAGCACTAGCAGCTTTTCTTAACCCCCACCTTAACTCCATATGGAATACCTCTCTAAGCTCAGGCATCTACCCTGAAGCATGGAAACATGCCTCTCTGGTCCCTATCCTAAAAAAAGCCAACGCGGACCCAGAGACCCCTGCAAACTACAGGCCTATTTCCCTTCTCCCCGCCCCAGCCAAGATACTGGAAAAACTAGCTCACCAGCAAATTGCTAGTTTTATAGACAATCAGGGCCTTCTGCATGGTTTCCAGCATGGTTTTCGCTCAGGATACAGCACGGAGTCAGCCCTGATCGAAATGGCAGGTTCTGTACGGTGGACACTCGACCGGGGTTCGAGCGCGGTGTTAGTGCTGTTGGATTTATCGGCAGCATTTGACACCGTCTCTCACCCTATACTGCTGAGAAGGCTAAGCGCCATTGGAATCCAGGGAACGGTGCTTAAATGGATAGGCTCATTCCTCACGAACCGAACACAACAGGTTTATACTCCTCCCTATACTTCAGCAGTTAGACCACTGAAATGGGGTGTTCCCCAGGGCTCCTCGCTAACCCCGCTCCTGTTCAATGATTATTTTACCCCTTTAGCTGAAATGATTTCACACTCGGGCATTAAAACAACATCATATGCCGACGATATCCAGCTGCTTTTCACCTTCGATAAACCATCTGCGACCACTTTTGACCCCCTCAAGATATGTCTCAGGAACATTGCTAAATGGATGGATTTGAATTCCCTCAGACTCAATGCAGGTAAAACTGAGGTTCTGTTTTTCAATCAACCTTCTCCTTTAGACCCCAACCTTTGGTGGGCGAAAGATCTAAGCCAGGCCCCCATTCCGAAGGACTCTGTTAGAAACAGGGGTCCGATGGGACCACCGTTTATCCCTCGGGAACCAGGTCCAAACAGTATCAGCCATTAAGAAAAATGAGGTGACCCACAAGGTAGGGACCTGGGCATATAGTAATATAGAAAGAACAATGGTCCTAAACCTATTAATTATGATTATTGACTTAATCAATTATGATGCACACAGTTTTTATATAGAGAAACCACAACCAGTCTGCTCTTTTGTACTCAAGTTGCTTAGTACCACAAGATAAACCTACACCACGGTTACAGAAAAACTTTTAATTTTTGTTTTTCATTTTTAGCAGTTCATTTTATACACAATATATCATTTCAGAGTAGATAAAAACAGGGTGGTTGCCCAAAAAAGGAGTGTGCAAAGAAAAGCGTGATCAGAAGTGTAAGACAGATAAATAGAAAGGAAAATTCACAATAGTAATCAGAAAAAATTCACATTATTTGACAATCAATACCGGACCTTTGATTTGCCGTATTGAGTACCTGGCCAAACCTTTTCAAACTTTCTGTAATCAAAACATTATTGCATCCAGACATATAAGTCCTAGGGTTTTTTTTGCACTATATATAAAGTTTTTAAATAGTTGGTCCAAGGTTATATGAAGGTAGCGTCGACGTTTCGACTCGTCTTATGCCCAAACGGTGATTTGGACCTGGGGATTGCGAGTCTTCATCAGGACTGGAAAAACAGACGTGGGCAACCAAGGGATACTAATAACCCTATGAAAAATAGAATTGGAGATTACTAACCGTGGTGAGATTAATTGAAATAAAACGATAACCCATAAATGGGTCGGGTCTCGTTTCTTACCCTTCAAAAATGGAAAAACAATAGGAGGAGGTCCATAGGTACACCTTCCCATCAATTTTCCTGTAAAAGAAATGAACCTAGAGTTTATCTAGGTCTAATAGTTGGCAATTCTCTAACCATGATCAGTGTTGAAGAAAGGGTTGTTTACCTTAATATAGGATTCTCTCCTCACTTATGTTGAGAGGGCACAGATCCTCATGTAAACATCATGGCGGAGTAATCTACAAATAATTTATGGTAGTGTGAGTATACAATTCACCCTAGATACAGCATAAAGGTGAACGCTCATTCCAAAACATTTTTACCTTGATATAATTGTCGTTCGATCGAATTCTTATTTGAGGGGCTCCAGTAGGTAATATCAGGTAGCTGTATACAGAGACACAATAAGGTCTCACTTGAAATGTAATATAATTTATTATACAGCACAGAATCATTTAGAATCGATCAGTGCAATTACCTTCTTAACGCGATTCAGATAAACAGGTCTTGATTTGAAATGGGCTCCTACTCATAAAGTCAGGTAGCTGTAATGGAGACAGAGATATAGTCTCGCTTAATGTCAATGAGGGAATGTTGATCCGATTTAATTTCAGCAGCGAAATCCTTTTCAAAGTTTTGCTGCGAGTTTAATCACACCCAAAGGTTCAAGGGCTTACCTTGTTGCCGATATATCAGCCGGTATGTACAGCCAAGCCTCAGTGTGTGCGAGGACGCCGCCGGTAATGCAACCGCATTTCCGCGTTCAATTGTAACCAGCCCTCCTCTCCCGATTAGGCATAGAGAGAGGACTTATGTTGTAGAAATCACGTAACATTACAAATGTGTAAACACCCGAGCTGTTTTTTTTAAAAAGTCTCGTTTTAGTGCTAGTCATCTATTTATTTTATTTTAAGCACTTTATATCGCGATTAAAAAATTATTTAACAAAAAAATTTTTTTCGTGGTGATTATTTAAAAAAAGGGGTTACACTAAATTCCCGGGGTTAACTCATATCCATCCAGTGTTCTATCTAGGGTAACGAGGACCTAGATTAGTGTCAAATCGATTATGTGTACACAAACTAGATGAGCGACTTCATAATAGACATAAAAGATGGACAATTCTTATTCTATTTTTGGAGCATGCATCCAAACTTCCCTTGGAAAAGCCATATTAATGGCTGTGCCTATATATATCCAACCACATAGGGTGGAAAATGAAGTACCAAACAAGTGTAACAATCCCAATGGTCGACATAATTATATCATACATTTGGAAACCTCATCCAGTTATGACCCACGTAGGTATACAGCTTATTCTCTGGGATTATTCCATTACAGTTGGAGTAAGGTAGACAAAAGGCACATTTATACACATAGAGTTGGTAAGGGATTTGTCAAAAATTCTCAGCAATTTTACATCTGTTTAGTGTGGTGTTTTCCAGAACATTACGGCAGTCTCATATAAAGTCTAAACAGGTATCAGTGCATAGGAAAGATCATACAATTATGCAAATATACACAGATATGATGGAAATAAATTTACATTTGCTTCCATATGATTGACACAGTCATATATATATATATCTATACCTAGATATGATGATGAATATATTACTTAGTGATTAACATTCACATGTTAAGGTGGATACAATCAGTTTTCGGTACATCATTTTCACAGCATTGCTATAATCACATGGGACAAATTCAAGACAGCTGTTCTTATAACACCAACAACAACTACTGGTGTGTTTAGTCTACGGGATTCATATTCCCAACAGTGCCACTTGTTTATTCATCTCCTCAAGTTCATTGAGGCCCTTATTGACCGTATTTAGAGTATATATCCACTTACACTCCCTCCTATTCAGGATGTTATGTAGATCACCTCCTCGTGGGTTCGCTGTTACTTTTTCGATGACCCACCACCTCAAGCTGTTTTCTGGGTGCTTAAATCTACTGAAGTGATCAACTAATGGGGCCCCCTGGACTTTACAATGTATCTGACTCATGTGTTGCAAGATCCGGCATTTTATTTTCTGTGTGGTCTGTCCCACATACAAAAAAAAAACACATGGGCACATAATTGCATAAATTACCCATGAGGTATTGCAGTTGGTATGTTTTGTGAGTTTATGTATCTGCCCATTATGATTAAACACATTACCCTCTATTGTAAGGGGGCAGGCTTTACAAGGCCCACATTTTCTGTGGCCGTTAACTGTTGGTGCATCCCATAGTGTAGATTGGCTCAAAGACTGTTTTTTAGGTAACAAAGATTTGACTAGGTGATCATGGATGTTCATCCCTTTCCGGAAGGCATGTAGTGGTGGTGGAATCCCCCCCAATTCGCCGCTGATCAGATGCCAATGACAGTTCACACATTTTTTAATAGCATTGCTTTTCGTATTAAACGTCGTCACACAAACCAATCTTTCTTCCTTTGGTTTTGGGTTAATGCAAAGTAAGTGCTCTCGGTGATTATGCCAGGCCCGTTTTCTGGCCTTCTTAAGAAGTCGCATGGGATACCCACGCTCACCCAATCTCGACATCAAAGTCGCTGATTCCTCTAGGTAATCATCCTTCTTAAAACAATTCCGACGCACCCTCAGGAATTGTCTAAAAGGCAAGTTATCCCTGAGGTTGCGTGGATGATGGCTGGTGTACCTGAGGAGGGTGTTTCTTTCGCTACTCTTTCTGTATAGGGTAGTATATAATCTTCCTTCCTCGGTTTTGATTTGCAAGTTCAAAAAGTTAATGGACATCGCATTTGCTTCCAGAGTGAATTGTATATCCTTTGAACAGGCATTGACCCAACCGTGAAAGTCTGCAAGTTCAGACTGACTTCCTTGCCAAATCAAGAGAACTTCGTCAATATACCTTACCCACAGCAAAATATTACTGCGGTAAGGATTATATTGACTTAGAATGTATTTGTTCTCGTATTCACTCATGTAAATATTAGCCAGATTGGGGGCAAAGCTTGCCCCCATCGCTACTCCATTTGTTTGAATGTAATATTCATCTTGAAATACAAAAAAATTCTTGGTCATAGCAATTTCTAGGAGTTGGATGATAAATTCTGTTGGTACTCTGTGTGGCGCAGATCTCATGTTGAGTACACGTTCCATACAGGTCAATGCCTCATTTTGGGGAATATTGGTGTATAAAGATGCGATATCCATCGCGGCTAATATACACGTATTGCAATCATATTGAAAACCCTCCACTAATTGAATTGTGTGTGTGGTATCTCGAACATACGTTGGAGTTGCAATGGCTATAGGCTTTAAAAATACATCCACGTATTTACACAGGGGTTCCAATAAAGACCCACAACCTGAAATTATTGGTCTTCCCGGGGGTCTTCTAATCTTTTATGCACCTTGGGGAGGGTGTATATTGTCGGCGTTCTTGGGTTCTTGTTATTTAGAAAATCATACTCATGTTTATTGATGATTCCCTGATCTAAAGCTCCTTTTGTCAGTTTCTGAATTGATTCACTGATGGTTTTAGTAGGATCTTTTTTCAAATGTACATAGTTACCCGGTTTCTCCAATTGAGAAAAGATTTCAGTTTTATATTTTTCCAGGTTTTAAACAACAATAGCCCCGCCTTTATCGGCGGGCTTAATAACGATGTTGCTGTTATTCTTTAAAGACTGTAATGCAGTCTTTTCATCACGGCTTATGTTGTATGGAACATATTGTCGGGTAGCCAATGTTTCATCAACATCCCTTAAAACCACATAGGCCAGTATCGTATTATCAATCGAGTGTGTCGGGGGGTTAAACCTAGACGGTGGTCGTAGACCACTGCCCGAGAATACTGGATTGTAAGGGATCTTTTGGAAATAGTGTTTAAGACGAATTTTGCAAAAGAATTGTTGTAATTCAATTCTGATGTTAAAGTCATTTGGTATAGTAGTAGGGATAAAAGACAGTCCTTTAGACAGAACTTGTTGTTCTATTGAGGACAGTTGATAGCTGGATATATTGATTATGGGGTTGTCCGGTACATTTCTCACCATTTGTATTGCTGGCGTCTCGTATTGATTTCCCCATGGGAGTTCTGTTGGAAGTGAGTTTGTTTTCTCCCACGACCTGTTCCCCTGTTCCAGGGGCGCGTTCTTGATCCCCTGGCTCTCCCCCAGGGGCGGCCTCTCGTAGATGAACCCCACCATTGGTCCTCTTCTAAAAAAGGCTGTTGTTCTGAATATTTTGGGGGGGGTTGTTGTTGATCGATGAACCAGTACTTGTACTAGGGCGTTCTGAATCACTCTCTGAGCCACTGCTCACAGAGGATCCAGAGAAGGTGTTATACCTCTTATAACCACCTCTACCTCTACTAGACCAACCACCTCGTGGATCTCTTTCAAAATATCCCTCCTGAAGGTAAGGGTACGTAGTCTTTTTGTCGTACGCTACCCGGTTTCTCAATTGGAGAAACCGGGTAACTATGTACATTTGAAAAAAGATCCTACAAAAACCATCAGTGAATCAATTCAGAAACTGACAAAAGGAGCTTTAGATCAGGGAATCATCAATAAACATGAGTATGATTTTCTAAATAACAAGAACCCAAGAACGCCAACAATATACACCCTCCCCAAGGTGCATAAAAGATTAGAAGACCCCCCGGGAAGACCAATAATTTCGGGTTGTGGGTCTTTATTGGAACCCCTGTGTAAATACGTGGATGTATATTTAAAGCCTATAGCCATTGCAACTCCAACGTATGTTCGAGATACCACACACACAATTCAATTAGAGGAGGGTTTTCAATATGATTGCAATACGTGTATATTAGCCGCGATGGATATCGCATCTTTATACACCAATATTCCCCAAAATGAGGCATTGACCTGTATGGAACGTGTACTCAACATGAGATCTGCGCCACACAGAGTACCGACAGAATTTATCATCCAACTCCTAGAAATTGCTATGACCAAGAATTTTTTTGTATTTCAAGATGAATATTACATTCAAACAAATGGAGTAGCGATGGGGGCAAGCTTTGCCCCCAATCTGGCTATTATTTACATGAGTGAATACGAGAACAAATACATTCTAAGTCAATATAATCCTTACCGCAGTAATATTTTGCTGTGGGTAAGGTATATTGACGATGTTCTCTTGATTTGGCAAGGAAGTCAGTCTGAACTTGCAGACTTTCACGGTTGGGTCAATGCCTGTTCAAAGGATATACAATTCACTCTGGAAGCAAATGCGATGTCCATTAACTTTTTGGACTTGCAAATCAAAACCGAGGAAGGAAGATTATATACTACCCTATACAGAAAGAGTAGCGAAAGAAACACCCTCCTCAGGTACACCAGCCATCATCCACGCAACCTCAGGGATAACTTGCCTTTTGGACAATTCCTGAGGTTGCGTCGGAATTGTTTTAAGAAGGATGATTACCTAGAGGAATCAGCGACTTTGATGTCGAGATTGGGTGAGCTTGGGTATCCCACGCGACTTCTTAAGAAGGCCAGAAAACGGGCATGGCATAATCACGAGAGCACTTACTTTGCATTAACCCAAAACCAAAGGAAGAAAGGTTGGTTTGTGTGACGACGTTTAATACGAAAAGCAATGCTATTAAAAAATGTGTGAACCGTCATTGGCATCTGATCAGCGGCGAATTGGGGGGGATTCCACCACCACTACATGCCTTCCGGAAAGGGATGAACATCCGTGATCACCTAGTCAAATCTTTGTTACCTAAAAAACAGTATTTGAGCCAATCTACACTATGGGATGCACCAACAGTTAACGGCCACAGAAAATGTGGGTCTTGTAAAGCCTGCCCCCTTACAATAGAGGGTAATATGTTTAATCATAATGGGCAGATACATAAACTCACAAAACATATCAACTGCAATACCTCACGGGTAATTTATGCAATTATGTGCCCATGTTGTTTTTTGTATGTGGGACAGACCACACAGAAAATAAAATGCCAGATCTTGCAACACATGAGTCGGATACGTTGTAAAGTCCAGGGGGCCCCATTAGTTGATCACTTCAGTAGATTTGAGCACCCAGAAAACAGCTTGAGGTGGTGGGTCATCGAAAAAATAACAGCGAACCCACGAGGAGGTGATCTACACAACATCCTGAATAGGAGGGAGTGTAAGTGGATATATTCTCTAAATACGGTCAATAAGGGCCTCAATGAACTTGAGGAGATGAATAAACAAGTGGCACTGTTGGGAATATGAATCCCGTAGACTAAACACACCAATAGTTGCTGTTGGTGTTATAAGAACAGCTGTCTTGAATTTGTCCCATGTGATTATAGCAATGCTGTGAAAATTATGTACCGAACACTGATTGTATCCACCTTAACATGTGAATATTAATCACTAAGTAATATATTCATCATCATATCTAGGTATAGATATATATATATATATGACTGTGTCAATCATATGGAAGCAAATGTAAATTTATTTCCATCATATCTGTGTATATTTGCATAATTGTATGATCTTTCCTATGCACTGATACCTGTTTAGACTTTATATGAGACTGCCGTAATGTTCTGGAAAACACCACACTAAACAGATGTAAAATTGCTGAGAATTTTTGACAAATCCCTTACCAACTCTATGTGTATAAATGTGCCTTTTGTCTACCTTACTCCAACTGTAATGGAATAATCTCAGAGAAGAAGCTGTATACCTACGTGGGTCATAACTGGATGAGGTTTCCAAATGTATGATAAAATTATGTCGACCATTGTGATTGTTACACTTGTTTTGTACTTCCTTTTACACCCTATGTGGTTGGATATATATATAGGCACAGCCATTAATATGGCTTTTCCAAGGGAAGTTTGGATGCATGCTCCAATAATAGAATAAGAATTGTCCATCTTTTATGTCTATTATGAAGTCGCTCATCTAGTTTGTGTACACATAATCGAGTTGACACTAATCTAGGTCCTCGTTACCCTAGATAGAACACTAGATGGATATGAGTTAACCCCGGGAATTTAGTGTAACCCCTTTTTTTAAATAATCACCACGAGAAAAAAAAAATGTAAAATAATTTTTTAATCGCGATATAAAGTGCTTAAAATAAAATAAATAGATGACTAGCACTGACACGAGTCTTTTTTAAAAAAACGGCTCGGGTGTTTACACATTTGTAATGTTACGTGATT
The DNA here is from genome assembly GCF_964261635.1 of Lissotriton helveticus. NCBI lineage: Eukaryota > Metazoa > Chordata > Amphibia > Caudata > Salamandridae > Lissotriton > Lissotriton helveticus. The sequence goes on along the minus strand of NC_136060.1, from coordinate 82,790,491 downwards.
TCTACAACATAAGTCCTCTCTCTATGCCTGATCGGGAGAGGAGGGCTGGTTACAATTGAACGCGGAAATGCGGTTGCATTACCGGCGGCGTCCTCGCACACACTGAGGCTTGGCTGTACATACCGGCTGATATATCGGCAACAAGGTAAGCCCTTGAACCTTTGGGTGTGATTAACCTCGCAGCAAAACTTTGAAAAGGATTTCGCTGCTGAAATTAAATCGGATCAACATTCCCTCATTGACATTAAGCGAGCCTATATCCCTGTCTCCCTTACAGCTACCTGACTTTATAGGTAGGAGCCCATTTCAAATCAAGACCTGTTTATCTGAATCGCGTTAAGAAGGTAATTGCACTGATCGATTCTAAATGATTCTGTGCTGTATAATAAATTATATTTTCATTTCAAGTGAGACCTTATTGTGTCTCCGTATACAGCTACCTGATATTACCTACAGGAGCCCCTCAAATAAGAATTCGATCAAACGACAATTATATCAAGGTAAAAATGTTTTGGAATGAGCTTTCACCTTTATGCTGTATCTAGGGTGAATTGTATACTCACACTACCATAAATTATTTGTAGATTGCTCCGCCATGATGTATACATGAGGATCTGTGCCCTCTCAACATAAGTGAGGAGAGAATCCTATATTAAGGTAAACAACCCTTTCTTCAACACTGATCATGGTTAGAGAATTGCCAACTATTAGACCTAGATAAACTCTAGGTTCATTTCTTTTACAGGAAAATTGATGGGAAGTTGTACCTATGGACCTCCTCCTATTGTTTTTCCATTTTTGAAGGGTAAGAAACGAGACCGACCCATTTATGGGTTATCGCTTTATTTCAATTAATCTCACCACGGTTAGTAATCTCCAATTCTATTTTTCATAGGGTTATTAGTATCCCTTGGTTGCCCACGTCTGTTTTTCCAGTCCTGATGAAGACTCGCAATCCCCAGGTCCAAATCACCGTTTGGGCATAAGACGAGTCGAAACGTCGACGCTACCTTCATATAACCTTGGACCAACTATTTAAAAACGTTATATATAGTGCAAAAAAAACCCTAGGACTTATATGTCTGGATGCAATAATGTTTTGATTACAGAAAGTTTAAAAAGGTTTGGCCAGGTACTCAATACGGCAAATCAAAGGTCCGGTATTGATTGTCAAATAATGTGAATTTTTTCTGATTACTATTGTGAATTTTCCTTACTATTTATCTGTCTTACACTTCTGATCACGCTTTTCTTTGCACGCTCCTTTTTTGGGCAACCACCCTGTTTTTATCTACTCTGAAATGATATATTGTGTATAAAATGAACTGCTAAAAATGAAAAACAAAAATTAAAAGTTTTTCTGTAACCGTGGTGCAGGTTAATCTTGTGGTACTAAGCAACTTGAGTACAAACAGTATCAGCAGCATGTTTTTCCAAAATCAAAATCATAAAAAAAGTATACATTTTTTACCCAGTGCCAACCGCAAAACAATAGTCCACGCACTCATGATCTCGCATCTTGATTATGCCAATGGTCTATACCTAGGTATGTCAGCAGGTCTGTGCCACAGATTACAAACGGTGCAAAACGCAGCAGCCCGTTTGATCGGCGGTATCCCCTTCAGGCAACACATTTCCCCTTATCTACGGAAATTGCACTCGCTCCCTATCTCTAAGTGCATTGAATTCAAAGCCATGACCCTGGCCTATCGGACAACAAAAGGTAAAGTCCCAGCCCATTTGAGATCAACTCTCCGTTCATACAGTAATTCGAGAGTTCTTCGCTCAAACACTAAATTGTTGCTTGCGACCCCCAGATTTAAAAAAGCTTGATCAGGCGGCAAAACCTTTGAGGTATGTGCCACCCAACGCTGGAACAAGCTCCCGCTGTATCTTCGGATGAGCCCATCGGAACCTGAATTCCGTAAATCCCTTAAAACTTTTCTGTTCTCCCTGTAAGCCCCTGTCTCGGACCATCTGCCTCTGATCAATTAGCACTGGGACACCCCGTTGGGGTAGTTGCGCGCTTTACAAAATACACAAATAAAATAATAATAATACATTACAAAATTATTTTAAAAGATTACCCTTTAAATTATTTGATAAAATAAATTTAGATAGTTTAAACTATTACAACCAGTTATATTTTCCGAAAATAACTTTGAAAACGGATTAATAAATGTTGAAAAACGTCTACTTACCAGAAGTATCCAATGACAGGCAGCATTTGTCGGAGTAAGAAGAATGTCCATTTTCTGAAAAGGTACCTGTAGAGTTAAAATGCAATCAATAATAGGTTTACATTACAACCAGTCAGTCAGTCAAAATACTTTTATTCGATTTTAGAAAAATTATAAAAAGACATTACATACAAAAGTTCATAATACATTTTGCAGTTACTTCCAATACATCATGTTAAAATGGATTAAACCAAATTACATTCGTCTAGAGTTATAAGTATTAGAAAAAGTGAATATTAATAAATATATTTTTAAAAGGAACATAGTTAAAATATCTTACATTTGTCATAGTCTTCTAAACGTTACTTGATTCTACCCTTAAACATTAATTTAAATAGAGGTCTGAGAGGGCTATATGAGGTAGCAGTAACTATTACAAGCATGTAGGCATCATTTTAAAGAATACAGGTTTGGGAGTGTCACGTGACGCAGTAATAAATATTAAAACTAATGGGAGAATTAGGAGGGGGCAAATACGAAGAACTAGAAAGTATATATTCCACAAACATAAAGGAAAACAGAGCTGGGAGGGCCACGTGACGGATTTAAAAAAAAAATACTATCATGAATGCACAATTTGTATCAATACAGGCTAAAGCACGTGACAGTTTAAAAATACAAAACTGAAATTTATGCACAGAGAATTTTTACAATTAGAGGTCTGGAGGACCTCGTGACGCAGAAAGAAACATTTATACTAAGTATATACAATTTAAAAACGTTGAGGGGTAGGAGGGCCACGTGATGGAGAAAAGAATATCATCATGAATGTACAATAAAAAGAACACATACCAAAGCACATGACAGTTTCAAAAATAGGACACAGAAATTCATGCACGGTCAGTTTATTAAAAAAAGAGGGTTGGGAGTGCTCTGTGATACAAAAGGAAATATTAGGATCAACAAAGGAAGATCAATAAGAATACAGGCCTGGGAGGGCCTTGTGACGCAGAAAAAAAATACCATCATGCATGCACAATTAATAATGGAGGCCTGAGCACGTGGCGTAGTACAGAAATACGACACAGAAATGTATGCACGCACAATTTATAAAAATTAGAGGTGTATAGGACCTCGTGACTTATAAAGAAACATTTCAATTATGTAAGCACACTTTGAAACCATTGAGGGGTAGGAGGGTCACATGATGTAGAAAAGAATACCATCATGTACATGAAATAAAAAGAACAGATTCCAAAGCACGTGAGGCTCTTCAAAAATGTGACACAGAAATTCATGCACGCTCAGTTTATAATAAAAAAAGAGGACTGGGAGTGCTCCGTGACACAGAAGGAAATATTAGAATCAACAAAGGAAGATCAATAAGAATACAGGCCTGGGAGGGCCTTGTGACGCAGAAAAAAATACCATCATACACGCACAATTAATAATGGAGGCCTGAGCACGTGGCGTAGTACAGAAATACGACACAGAAACGTATGCACGCACAATTTATAAAAATTAGAGGTGTATAGGACCTCGTGACTTATAAAGAAACATTTCAATTATGTAAGCACACTTTGAAACCGTTGAGGGGTAGGAGGGTCACGTGATGTAGAAACCAATTCTATCATCATGTACATACAATTAAAAGAACAGATTCCAAAGCACGTGAGACTCTTCAAAAATATGACAGCAAAATTCATGCAAGCTCAGTTTATAAAAAAAAGAGGTCTGGGAGCGCTCCGTGACACAGAAGGAAATATTAGGAACAACAAAGGAAGATCAATAAGAATAGAGGCCTGGGAGGGCCTTGTGACGCAGAAAAAAAAATACCATCATACACGCACAATTAATAATGGAGGCCTGAGCACGTGGCGTAGTACAGAAATACGACACAGAAATGTATGCATGCACAATTTATAAAAATTAGAGGTGTATAGGACCTCGTGACTTATAAAGAAACATTTCAATTATGTAAGCACACTTTGAAACCGTTGAGGGGTAGAAGGGTCACGTGATGTAGAATAGAATACCATCATGTACATACAATAAAAAGAACAGATTCTAAAGCACGTGAGACTCTTCAAAAATACGACACAGAAATTCATGCACGCTCAGTTTATAAAAAAAAGAGGGCTGGGAGTGCTCCGTGACACAGAAGGAAATATTAGGATCAACAAAAGAAGATCAATAAGAATAGAGGCCTGGGAGGGCCTCGTGACGCAGAAAACAAAATACCATCATGCACGCACAATTAATAATGGAGGCCTGAGCACGTGGCGTAGTACAGAAATACGACACAGAAATGTATGCACGCACAATGTATAAAAATTAGAGGTGTATAGGACCTCGTGACTTTTAAAGAAACATTTCAATTATGTAGCACACTTTGAAACCGTTGAGAGGTAGGAGGGTCACGTGATGTAGAAAAGAATACCATCATGTACTTACAATAAAAAGAACAGATTCCAAAGCACGTGAGACTCTTCAAAAATACGACACAGAAATTCATGCACGCTCAGTTTATTAAAAAAAGAGGGCTGGGAGTGCTCGGTGACACAGAAGGAAATATTAGGATCAACAAACGAAGATCAATAAGAATACAGGCCTGGGAGGGCCTTGTGACAGAAAAATAAATACCATCATGCACGCACAATTAATAATGGAGGCCTGAGCACGTGGCTTAGTAGAGAAATACGAAAAAGAAATTCATGTATGCTGAATTTATTAAAAAAAGAGGCTTGAGACGGCCTCGTGACGCAGAAGAAAAAAAAATACCATAATGCATGCACAATTAATAATAGAGGCCAGAGCACATGGTGTACTATAGAAGTAGTACACAGAAATTCATGGACGAACAATTTATAAAAAAAATAGAAGTGTTGAGCAAGTCGTGATGCAGAAAGAAACTTCTAAACGATGTGCATACAATTTAATACCATTGAAGGGAAGGAAAGCCATATGAAAGAGAAAAAGATAGTATTATGGATATACAATTTACAGTGGAGGCTGATGTTGTGACGCCTCTCTTACCTTTGCTTCTGTCGTCTTTTTTCGTGTTTTCAAAGGCTGTGGTTTCGCTGAGTCTGGGGTGTTTTACATGCGGGCGGCGCCGCCTCTGCGCCTATGGTAATGTGGCTGGGCGGCGGCAGCAGCAGTGACACCACGTCGAGTGTCAGGAGTCCTCTTCCGCTCAAGCAATCAGTTCGTAGTAAAGTTGATGACAACACTTTGTTTGTCACCACAGCACAGGCAGGGAAAAGAGAGCGTGCTCACATCAGTGCCCGCATTATATGGGAACCGCGGGGGCTGACCAAATGAAGCCGAGGGCCGTGATTGGTAGTGTTTTCATGGTCTGTAAGAATGACGGTCCTGGGGGACATCCCATTGGCTAATGTATTCGTTTGCAGGGTTAGTGATTGGAAACATGCTAGGTGGTGGCATGTGTGGAGTGTGGGCAGGTGTGCACCGCGCATGTGCAAGTATGAGTGTGTGCAATAACAATTAACAACAGAGAGAGATGGGGCGGTGTTATCATGTGCGCGACGCAGGCCCAGAATCGGATCTGCAATGAGTCAGCACTTTTAATCATTGTCCTTAGCGCGCCCTGAGCTCTGATTTGTCACTGAGAGGGTGATCGCACCATAGTTTGTACTGCGTATCATACTCAGCGTGTACCCGCGCATACGGTATGAATATGCTTTGATGTTACCCGTCGCATTAAAGCTTTGGTGTGACGTCATGTACGGCGTAATGTACGCGAAAGGGGGCAATGTTTGTACTTGCTTTAAAACATTTATTTATGTATTTAATGTACATACTAAGGGCAGACATTTGGGATGACTATGATTTTTTTAATACTTGTAACAATCATATATTACTTTTAAAAACTATTACACAAATTGCGGTAGAACATGATGCGTACTCGTATTGAAAGAGATGCGGAAGCGCATCATAAGCGTACGCAAAGCCATGTGACTTTAAAAGTAGAGATTTGATTGGTTCGTAACTGTTCCTATTGCGACTGTTGAATGTTCCGTCCCATTATAATTATTCTACTTTGAGTTTCCAAGAAGAAGCATTTCTTCTGAGAATCTTCTCAAATAGAAGGAAGATCACAATAATAAGAGCAATGGACTCATGTTCCAGTAGTTCTTCAGAGGTAGATTTAATTCCTGAAAATCCTCCAAAGAAGAGGGAAGAAGCTCTAATTTGGAAGTTCTTTACTTTTCCAGAAGGACAAAAAAAGGTTAATGCTCCAAAAGTAACCTGTAAAATTTGCGAAACAACTCTTTCAAGGGGTGATCCATGTAAAAAATACTCCTTTGGCACATCAAATATGGTGCGACACGTGAAGAACTTGCACCCCAACAACTTTGCTCCAGCTGCAAGGCGCACGTTGCACGAGAACCCACCTGCTGCTACACCAAGCACATCAACTGCTGCAGCAGCATTTTCAGCAAGCAGTCCACACCAACAAATTGATTCTGACTTTGCTAAAGTTAAAATTCTATGCATTTATTGATATAAACTTTTGTGTTATGGGGAACAGTCTGTGGACCTGATGAAATGCAGGATACAGGAGCATCGCTGTCCTGGACATTAGTTTTTTTTTTTTTTATTCTTTTGTTCCGCTTGGAATTTGTTCATAAAACACACCAAAAAAAACAAAAACAGTTCTTTTTAAAACTACCTTCAATGGTCAAAGGAAGAACTATATTTCTATGTTAGTGTGTAAAAGTTTGTCAGAATGAATGTGTAGTTGATAAATGAATAAATGAATATATTACTAGTTTATGGAGAATATGAAAGTGCAGAAGTATAAGAAAGTGCTACAGCATAAATCTATAATGTGTTTACCTATAGTATACTGTAGTATGTCCGAAGCACTTGAATGTAATATATGTACATAAATATGTTAGAAGTCTATGCTTCAATTTGCGCTGCCTGGGTGAATTTGTATGTGTTAGGGGCAGATTTATAATCCCCTTGTGCCTCTTTTACACAGCCGTTGCGTCACTTTTTGTGAGACAGCGGTGGTGCAAAAGATGTGCCATGGTGTGTGCTATTAACAATGTGACGTATCTGGAGGGTGCATTACATTGTAAAGTCCTGCGCCAGAAGAGGCTTTCGTGTGCAGAAGGGGGTGCAGCAACACCTTCTAAAAGTGACTAGTCACTTTTGAGCTTATGCTGCATCAAAACCTTGCATATGCTTGAAGCAGGTGTAAGGATTGATACAGCTTTGTGAGCATAGGGCCCCAGGGCATTGCTGGAGCTATGTTATACTTGCAACCGAAGTCAAGCAGTAATTAATCCAAAAATTACTTTGCAATTTAGTTTTGTTATTATTTTATAATATGAATATGAAATATAATCTGAAAAATTAAGTACATATAAATATTTATATTAAAAATATAAGAAATTGGTATAAAAAGAATGACATAATAATTAATACATTTATAAATTATCATTTACAAAACCTTTGAAATTCACTGAAAAAACCATAGGTTTCACACACGTTATAGTTAGGAATTAGCATTTAAAAAAACCTTAGAAATTTACAGAAAAAACCATAGGTTTCACCCATGTTATAGTTAGCTGGACATTTCTCTCATACAAAACCATTGAAATTCCCCCATTATGGTTAGTTCAGCTAACTATAACTCGTGCACCTGCAATGCACTGCTGATGACATCACATATTACATCACTCATGACATGGTCAGTGACATCACATCAATAGGGCTAAACAACGATGAGGAATTGTGGGTCCACTTAGAATAAAAAAAAGACGTCAAAGACAACAAGACATAGGATGCATGCAAATGAAAAGATCAGTGAAACACCAGAATGGAGAATCGGTTTTCAAGTGGGACTACATTGAAAAACTGAAACTCAATAGGATAGAGAAACATTAATTATCCACTAGTCTCTGAAAGAAAATGATGATAACAGATTTTGAACTCATTAATTAGCCAATTCCACTCTCGCAAATCCGGGAGCCTAATAAATTTGTACAACTGGCCCATACAGGGCTGCAACAAAATAGTTGAGCCGGCCCATATAGGGCTATACACAGAAACACACACAAACATTACAGATGGGGATAAAAATATATGAATTTTTATAGATCCTGAATCAGCATGGCAATCATATATGCAATGGTACAGATATTCATAGTATCATTAATGAAAGTGTAACATGTATTTCTTTCATAAAAAAAAATATAAAAAAAAGATATAAGTGAACTGTCCTATTAGAGAATATTGTCTTTAGGAATTAGTAAGTTTTTGCAGAAATGAAATGCAAATTACTATTATTTTTTCCCTACTATGATCTGTGTTGATTGTATAAGAACATAATTAACAAAAAAGATTTGTGTGAGAAAACATCGTTTTTAACATTGCACTTGCACTTTTTGAAACCATTAGTTTTATGTAATAAGTCAACCCATGTCCTACCTTCTAGTACACTGTAAGATGGCCACTGTTGAGGATATGGAGGGGTAGTCCGCTCTCCCTTTCTATTAGAGAGGTGGAGTAATGGCGGACAATATAATGGTTTCTCTATGACACACTCGCCAACACTGACGAAGCTGCAAGGCGAAATGCGTCTTGTGGAGGAGGCAGGGGGTCTGCCAATAAATCACTTTTGAAAACGGATTACCAGAGTGCTGTCTAATTTAGTTGTGTGGAAAGGAAACGGAATTGTTACGGAAAAAAAAAGAAAAGAAAAAAAAATATATATATATATATATAAATATATATATCTTTATTAAAAGAGGAAAACCAATTAATCAATTTACATAATTACTATTCAGTACAAGAATTAATTGTCAATTAATAAATCATGCTACTCAATTAGGAATAAATTACCTTCCATCCTTATTCCCCCCTACAAACTTATCAACCCACATCTAAAATATAACAAAAAAATAAATATTCCAAACGTTACAGATCAATTAAATAATTAATTAGCAATTAATAAATAATTGTAAATTAATTATTACTTAATTAACTTTCCAACCTAGCGGCATACGCCCACACCCGAAAATGGCAGACGCGAAGCCATGGAGCTCCCAGGCCCCATAATCCGGCTCTAATCCCACCGTTCTTAAGCCATCGAAGACACGGCCTGAAGTGAAGACATCAGGGGCAATGCAAATAAGTAATAATAGCCCACTGAAGTGATGGCGATCTCCGGGCCCAGCAGACTAATGACCGAACCGTGCTGCCAAGATGACAGACGGTGACTGCTCTGTGTTTCAGTGATGGCAGCCCTAATTTTACAGTCCAGAAACCATTGAAGGCTGGAATTATGACACCTCAGGCCGTGCAACTGTGAAATCACACCCACTGTGCACCCGAGGTGTGTGTCAGTGGCCCCTGAGATGATCCAGCCAGTGGCACTCTGCGCTGCCAAGATTGTGGGTGGCATTTGATCCTGTGAGTCAGGGTTGGTCAGTGCCCCGAGATGTACACTGAAGCTGACCAGGTCCATGATACTGGCCGAGGACTGCTACGGAGGTAGGCGAGACTGAGCATTTGGCTGGCTAAGTGTGGGAGTGCCTGCCTATTTTGCGCACCGACCGCCATGCAGAAGGATAGTTCAGCTGCCAGAGTTGTCTGGCAGGCGTCTGGCTTCAATGTTCATTTCATTTCATGTGGAGAACCACCACCCCTCGGGGCAGCCAAGCCCACCAGGTGAAAAGACACTGGAGTGTGCTCCCCAGAGAGGGCTGCCCCTGCTGGATGCAGGGACCGCCCCTTGCATGCTATCATTTTAGTGCGACACATAACCAGAGGCTGGCCCCTGCATTGGTCTGAGAGGTGAGGGGGTACTCCTGTATACAAGCTGAGGAGAGGAAATTAACATGTACTGTACCCTGCATTCCCCCGCTACCTTTCACCCCTTCCTCCCTCTCCCCTGGCACACTGCTCATGATCCTTCCCTACCAGTTACTGTGCAAATAGCAGAGTGCAGGGGAATTTTAGAGAGGCCGTGGGTCACAGTCATGGTGGGCCAAGGAGTGGGCACGTTTGTGAAAAATAGCAGAACAGTCACAATCAAAAGGGTTGTGACCTGAAAGTAGATGGGCCTGATGACTCTGCCCAAGTTAGCTTAACTGGCGAACAGTCCCTATAGTTCCTAGAGTAAGGGTCTGAGTGAACCATGCCCACGGCCCTCCACCTGAGATGCCCATGGAGCTGGGAGTGCATAGACTGGGAGGTGCCCTCTGTGTGAATCCTTGGGCCACAACACAGTGAAGATGAAATCGTGGTTCTCCTAGAGGGGCCCAGTGGTCTACAGTGTAAGAGCAGTCCTCGTTGGAGGTGATCACCGGCTGGGCATACTGGCAAGGTCCAGTGAATCGCTGCTGGCAATCACCTGAGGGTGCTTCCCCTGTTTATGCAATCTGCCAGACTGATTAGCTGGAAGTGCAACCAGCTGGTCTTTTCTGGTGGAGGCGCTAAAGGCTTATTCAGCCCCCCGGTGGGATGAAGATCCCCAGCTGCTGTGAACTGGGCTGAGTGGTCTCTCCCTCCGGGAGCTGGGGGTGTCCCCCCATCCTTGCCCTAGCATCACTTGCTTACTACAGAAGAACTCGCCTGTGCCATTGGGTACAGCTTTACTGACTCGCTCCCAGTCGCCGCTTCCAGCGGGCTCTCCAGCCAAGTTCTGGACACTGATGTGCCTTCCATAGGAGTGGACAAACTTGCCCTCATCCTGCAGGAAATCAGGGATCGCATCAAGGAATGGCTGGCACCATTATCACAGACGTGAGCCTGTTAAAAGATGACCATTGCAAATTATCAGACAGGATCGAAGCAACTGAAGAGGCGCTCTCAACATTATCTCCTGGTCATAAACAACTTGCTACACAAGTGGCCCAGCTGCAGCGTATAGTGGATCTCCTAATGTGCAGAGCAGAAGATTCAGAGGGGAGGATTCGCTGCAATAATATTAGCATTATTGGATTTCTTGAGGCTACGTAAGGAACGTGCATGAGTCAGTTCTTGGAGGAATGGTCTTGGGCTGCAGTGGCTCCTACAGGGCTCTCATACATGTTTGTAGTTGAGAGGGCCAACAGGGTCCCTACCAAGCAGCCCATTCCCAGTGCTCCTCTAAGGCTGATCGTGGCCAAGGTCCCTAATTATAGGGATCAAGATGTCCTGTTGCAAGCAGCCAGAAACCGAGCAGATTAAACAAATGCTGTCTAGTGGAGACGGGCCTCCTTTCAAGAAGCCAAAAGGTGGATTTGAGATGCGGGCCTCACCTATGCCCTCCTCTCCCTTGCCAAGCTCAAAGTGCTACAAAACAAACAGGCGCATTTTGTTGACACCCTACAACAGGTCCTGGACTGACTGGCCTAACACTTCCCTGATTCAAAAGGGTGGGAGTGATCAGATACAGCATCGTCAAATGCAAAGTGCAGGGTGAAGAGGAGGGGGAGAGACTTTAATATTCACGGGGCTGTGATGGATGGGGAGCCCCCTCCCTGCAGAAGGTACTAAAGGGACAGCTGCCAGATTTGCAGTCAGCAACCTGAAGATCACGCACCCCTCATCACCTCCAGAATAGTGTCTCTGAGTTAGATAGAGATGGAAGCATAGCACCACTCCCAACAGTTACTTCACAAACTTCAGATGAATTATGAATGCGACCTAGGAACAATTACCTCTTAAAGCTGTGTGGGGCATATTAGCAAGCAACTCGTTAAAATGATCGCCCCTTGAGCGGCAGTAAACTGCCGCTAAAACGGTGATAATGTGCTTGCTAATATCTGTTATAGAATTCCAATAGAAGCCCAGGTTAGATGTCCTGCACATCTAACCTGGGCTTCTATTGGAATTCTATAATGCATATTAGCAAGCCAATTATCGCCATTTTAGCGGCAGTTTCCTGACGCTAAAAAGGCGATAATTTTAAGGAGGTTCTTCCTAATATGCCCCTATGTTTTTTATGCTGACCTACATAATTATTATGCACCACCTCGTTATACATAAATCCTGGATTTTATATAACCATTTGTCCCCTTGGATTGAAACTGAATGCAGGCCTCCATCACAGCGGTGTTGTCCCTTCTGACGTACCCTAATGGGCAGCTGGCAATGGAACTGTAATGTTGCCTATCATTGCTTGATGTGGGTTTGGGGCCCTGGGGGCCAGGTGGCCTAAATCACTCCCAGGGCTGTGCTGAGCTACTAGAACATGTCTTACTGGTTGTGCTGTATGCACCCCTATAGCAGGTGCACCAGGTTCTTAATGTTTGCATTGTTATCTTTTTTTTCCACAGGTTTAGTCAAACAACCCACATTTGCTGAACCGAATATTGGTAGTTTGATTTCTAATATGTTTGCTTGTGTCACTGCTCTCATTGGGGGTGGAGATTGGCTGGAGGCTGGGTTTATTGTAACTGTCACACAGAGTTCATCAGTTACAAAACATTATAATCTGGTAACCTGAAACGTACGGGGTATGGGATCCATGCAAAGGAGGCAAAGGATATTATCTTAGCTACACCAGTGCCAAGCCCATATTACCTTTCTTCAGGAAACACACTTGTTTACCATGGAGGAATTATACAAACATTGGTGAAGCCAAATATTTCACACCTCCTAGTCTGCCTATTCCCAGGGGGCTGCAATGTGCTTGGGATCTGTTTGGGGCCCACGACTCAAGGGTGGTTACACAGGAATGCTATGTTTTGGTGAGGGGCACCCTGGATGGGGACATGATAGTATATGAATGCATATATGCCCCCAATACTGAGCAACATGCCTTTTATACAAACTTGTCTGCTCCACTGGCAGATTGAGCTCCATACCCCTGGGTACTGGGGGGAATTTTAATACAGTAGTGCATATTTACCTTGATAGATCACACCCCCCTGCTGCCCGGTACCACACTGGCCCATCAAGCCTGTAAGTTGAAACTATGAGTAGATGGCTGGGAATTGACTAATGTATGGCCTAGTCGAAAGGAAGGTATGAGAGAATACTATTTTTATTCACACTCACATACCCTGCATAGAAGATTAGACCCTTTTTATGCCCAACACACCTCCAACTTCGCATAATCATGCCACTTATTTAGGCAAGACTATATGGGATCATAATAGCCTAGAGATTTCGGTGGCATGGGCCAGGGACCAGCTCCGTATCCTACATGGCAGCTACAGCCTGTGTTATTGGAAGACACCGTGGCACCTGCAATGGATATATATTTTGCAGCTAGCACTGACACAGCTGCTTCACCCATCATTGAATGGGCAGCATTTAGGGTACTATTTCGTGGCACGGCTATTAATTGGTAGTAGTAGCCAGGAGAACGATTCTCCATGAGAGGTGGAAGACTCACTGGGACCACTTGAAACACTGCATGTGTGTAAGTTGGTATTGTCACTGCGTTTCCGGGACACCGCATCTTTATTTCTGCTGGAGCCTAGCAACTGGGTGTTTGGCAGCACATCAGCTGATGGAGTCTGCAGTATGAAAGAATCAGGGCATCCCTGCAGTGCAAGTTAGTGCGGATCGTGGTGATGCGCACACCTAATGTTAAGATTCACAACTGAGCAGCGTTTTCACACACCTCTGTGGAGTTTACCGGCAAGTGTTTCCATGCGTTATGGATCACAGGGATCCACACACCTCTGTGGAGTTTACCTGGCTGGAATAGGCAACCCTCTGTGGTGGATCACGGCAATCTGCATACCTTTGGTTAACATGTGCAAGCAGAGTAAGTGCATGACAGTGGTTTTGCTACTTCCAGTCCGCGGATCTCGGTGATTTTCACAATCCACTCATATTCCTGTTTGTGTGTGTCTAACAGACGGTGTGTATTATTTTGGGGGTCCTAAGTACTTAGGGCCCGATTCTGATGCGGGTTGGAAAGCTTCACCAACTGAATGAGTTTGGTAATGGTTTTCAACCCACTCGGATCGGGATGCTTCCAGATAAGATTTGATTGGACTCCCATTGACTTCAATGGGAGCATATGTTCCTAACCGCATCATAATTGGGCTCTGGGTCAGGAAGACACGTTCCCGATCCGATTTGGAAGGAGCAAATACCATTAGGAGGCCTTCCTAACCGTATCGGAATCAGGCCTAAGATGGGAATGCTTTCCTCACCGCATCAGAATCAGGCCCTTAGTGTTGGAGATTACATTTCTTATTTGGTATTAATTTTAGATGATTTTGTTCAGCTCAACATACTGCAAAGCATAATTCCTCCCACTGCTTTTTAGGCAACTCCAGGGTCTCCACAAATTGAATGGAAGGTTACGAAAGAATATTTGGAGGCCATATAAGGTGAAGTGTTTATGCTATTTTAAGGCATTTCTTGTGGCCTAGAGTAGAAAGGGTAGAAAACTGTTGAAACATCTACCCAGTGGAGAAGTGTGGCTCAAATGGTTAGAGTGGCAGACCCTGATGCAGAGGTCTGGTGCGCGACCAAGGTTCAATACTCGCCTTGGCGGGTCTTGGGTTCAATTTCCTCGGACCTGATAATCCTCCTCAGTGCCTATTCTAATCATGGTTCCCACTCTGCAACTCTGGGCAATAGCTTGCTTAATCTCCACAACGGCCCCAACAGCGCTGGGATGCCTGGCTTCACCTTGCCCAGGAGTGGACATTTCACAGGGGAAAAGCCAGGAAGGGTTTCTAAGTGGTATACGGACAGCGCCAGGACACTTCCGTTGGAGGTAGCTGTGCGCTTTACAAATGCTGGCATTTACATTTACAAATGCTGGCATTTACAGTGTCAGCATTTTGGGGGAGGAGGATGTTTTGGATGACTATGTCAAGGCCATAATAACCTTGGATGTCTGGTTCAAGAAAAAGAAAAATATCATAATAGAAAAGCACACATTTTATGCTAGACATACTGTTGGGATGTATGAGGAGATGATCAGGGATCAGATCGTGAATATAACTAAGAATAGAAAGATTCAGGAGAAATTGTTGACTATGGATGCCCTAACTTTGGATAAAGCTGTTGAGGTTGCTAGCAGCATCAAGGCTACCACAATTTATATGGAACAAATGTCTCTTGGAGCGCAGGTACATGCTGTCCAGGGAGAGAATTCCGCCAGGCTTAAGGATAGGAAATGGGACACTAAGAAGAAAGTTTTAGAATGTTAAAGATGTGGGAATAAGAATAATTTAGGGAATTCTCAGGGGTGTCCTGCTGTTGATAAATATGTGTGAAATGTAAGAGAAAAGAGCATTTTGATAAATTGTGCAAATCTAGTAGCAGAAATAGTGTTCACAAACAAATTAATCTGATTGAAATACTATCAACAAGGATGACAATTTACTTTTGATTCTGATGGTGAAAGTGTTGTGTTTTGCATACAGAAGTTGGATGCTGATGTGGACAGGGTTTTGGACAAAGATGTGATGCAAATTACGTCTGAAAAAGTTGAAAGACTGTTTTGTTTAGTAAATGTAGCTGATGTTCTGGTCAATATATTGGCTGAGTCAGGATAGTTTTTACTCTTATTGGGACTAAGGATTGGGAAAGATTCAAAGGGATCTGTTTAAGAAAATCCACTGTTCGCCCCATTGCCTATGGGGGAAAGTCTGTAGACTATTGTCGGAAAATTTGATGCAGAATTGGATTTTACAGGGAACAAAGAACTGTCTACTGTGTATGTACCTCAGATACCTTAAATAATTTATTTTATCGTTCCTAGTAAAAAAGGCAAAAAAGACCTAACAATTTGTGATAAAGATGTGTACCCTAATGATGTACAGGGAAACACAGTGTGTTTTTAAAATAACCCTCACCCACCAAAAGGACCCTTGGTGGCATGCTTCATCATTGGGTCCTCTTCACCCATGCTGCGGGATGAGGCGTGCTGCAACCTACGGAGACACTGGACCACTTACGAGTGAAATCACTATGTGTCATGCTAATGTGAGAGTGGAAGGGTCAGAAAAGTGACAAAGTAGTGGTGTTTAAAAGTTACCTGGCTATGTGGAGAAACTACTATTTAATACCTTTCCTAGCTGGTAGCGTTAAAAGAGGGGAGTGGAGGCAATATGCTGAGACCACCTCACTAGTCAACATGTTTCAAATCCATCCCCTTTGGCTTTTTCTTCAGGACCAAGTTAGATTAAGCCAAGAAGCAATCCAGGAAATCAGCTAACTGCGGGGTGGTGGAAGCTGAGATTGAAAGCACACCGCATGTGGACTGCACTGAGACCCTTCACTCCGTGCCCAGCTCACAATAGGAATAAAACAGCAATATTCCGCAGCATGCGCAATTGTTAAAGGGCGCATGCATGACGGAAAGTTCTGTCCCAGAAAAGCACACACTCAGTCCCTATGGGACTGTATAGCGCAGCTGGCGGAACTAAAAGCCCTGATACTGGCACTACAAAATTACAAAATAAGGATCATGTATTCCTCACACTCATAGTGTGAATAATTTTACTGTGTCCAGTCCTATAACAAATGTTTACACTACTGGGACCAGAATGGGTTTAGATCTTCCAAAGGTTTCACTGTAAAGCACAAGATGCTTTGGGAAGAAGTGGCAAAGCTGAAAGACAGTCTGCCACTGGCTCATGTTATTCATACATTGTGTCATCATTGGCATTCATGTTGAAGGGAATTCTCTGGCGGATGAAGCCACCAAGGCAACAGTTCGTACTGCTGCCATTGCTGCAATAACTCGCTGAAGTTTGTTGATAGACGAAACAGCTATGGTGGCAGTTAATGCCATGTGCCACAGAGCAGCCCTGCCAAAAGGCTTCCTACTTAATTACTCCTACAAGTTAGATGTACAAATCATTATGTATGCTCAGATTCCAGGATGGGAGACAGAGTAATACTAAACATTGATCGCAGATTAGGACTAATACTAGCCACCAGGACTTTGTCCTTAAATGCGACTTTTACCAGCAGAGTAAAGGCTCCACCGTAGCATGTACAGCATAAACATCTCTATTGATTTCAGACAAGGCCTTGGCTTGTGTGTTTCTGGATAACTATGGCCCCTTAAAATCAGATGGGGCTTACAAGTACATTGTCGTGGCAGTGGATTCATGCTCCAGATTCCTGTGGGTTTGGCCACAGCACTCAGCTGACGCTCAAACTGTAATAAAGGACTTGGGAGTCTTCATCAGGACATACACAATTGGCACACTACATTCCGATCAGGGCCTCGTGTTTTGCTCTAGGGCTTATGAAGAAGCCATGGGACATTTGGGTGTGGCCTTGCTGTACTCCTCCCCGTACCACCCCAAGGGAAAATCGGTGGTTGATAGGAAAACCCGTGGCTTAAAGCAGTCCTTAACAGCCAGGTTATTAGGCTCAGGTAGCAGTTGGGTCAATCACCTATATGCGGTGCAGAGGGCACTTAACAACATGCCTAGAAAATCCCTGGGGTGTCGTACACGTTATAAACTCTTGTTCTGGATGAGAATGTGGGTACCAGACCTCAATAGTGTCAGCACAGTGGTGGCTGAAACACCATTTGACATTAATCAGCGTTTGGCTGTTTTTCAGGAACTCAATAAATTCCGGGCTTTGCAAAGCAACATCCAAGTAAAAGACACTTCCACTGGGAAGTGAAGGCAGTCCCAGTAAGACCTGCCTGGGTCCCTAAGATAGGGGACCATGTCAGAGAACAAATATTGGACAAAAAAGAATGTGGGCTATCATTCACAGAGCCTGTACCTGTCTTGGATGTTGAAGGTATCAGAATTTTCCACTACCAGTCACCGAGACAAAAGGTTTGTCTCTATTGATCTGATCAAACCACACTATGTGGCTGATTCTCAACGGTAGGCCACGTAGGCTCCTGAGTAGCCACTGCACTCCTCTCACTACAGTACAGAAAGTTCAGATGGAAGCTACAATAGCAACAGAAGATTCCACCCTCCAAAGATAAGCTGTAAACAACAACGAAATTATTCTTCTCCCCATTGAAACAACAATAGCTATATAACCTAGAGGTACAGAAATCTCAATTCAGAAAATTGACAAGGTCTATGTGAACATGCCACAGATCGAGTCATCTCCCAGTTCTACAGAACCTCCTGAGCTGCCAAGAATAGACTGGACAGTGTTTTGCTGTTTTTTGGATTATTACAACTTCTCATTGGATTTAGGTGAACCTGAACTGTCAATACCCCCTCTCCCTTTCAAGCTACAAATATATGGTCTCTGTCATTGGCTGAAAAAGACATACGTTGCAGTTCCCTGGATACATCTCTGGATTACAATTGGATTACTTTTCCTGGTTCTCTGGATTTGTGTAGTGACTGTTTTTTTCCTACTTCTGAATGGACATTATCCCCCGGAGCGCTCCGCAGTACAACTTGTGAACTTGGTTCTTAAACCACATGCATCCTCACACAGGGAACTAAGGAACCTGTCCCTGGTGAACATTACAGCAGTTCCAGTTCCTGAAGCAATTGTGTGGGACAGGGTATCGTATGATGTGTATGGTCCTACAAAACTGTTGCAAATTCCTTATTTTAAAATAATCCCATTAATTATATTTTCACCTTTAGTACTTTCTCTGATGATTGGGACATTGAAACTTTGCATAATGTACTTGCAGATCCAGAGCAATCAGCTGCATTTTCTAATGATGAATTGTATGATGGAACATCTAATTATGGAGACATGTTCTGTTATCAACATTATGGTCACTTTTTTTACACAAAGCTAGTGTCCCACACACAGTTTACAATTACACACAATGGAAACAATGCCCAACACCACTGAAAGGTAGTTCAAAGACATTTGCACAAAGGTTTGCTTATTTTTCTGGTTTCAATACATTGTATTATTATAGGCTTGTACCTACACCTGCAAAGAAAAATATGCTAACAAACACAAAGCTAATATACCCTGCTTCCTTTATTTGCCAGCTGTCTATACAGGGTTTCGCCCTTAGGAAAGACACCATAGACACAACATTTGTCGGGGGGACTAAAGATTGGCAGGTTCAGGGAACTTAAGCCTTATTTAGAGCCTGCTTCATACCACATTGAATAATTTTCCTGAATAAAACAATGCAGCAAACTTCCTTTCTTGGAATAGCCAAGATGAAGGATTTGAACACACCTCATATTGCACGTTCTGGCGCTTTGAACACTGGCAGCATCTAGCACACTTATGTGAGGATACACTAGATAGCATGAGACAAAATGGTTATTTTAATTAATCATATCTCAATTGGGGTGAGTTATTCCTGGATATCAGCTTCCCTTGGACTTTAACTAGCTCCGTACCCCTTTTCCTCCCCTTCTTAGTGAACTGTATTGCATTGCATTGCATTGTTCAGTACATTTACGCTTTGATATCATAAGCTGTTCATGTTGTATGCCTTTGTTTTACTCAATAATAAATTACAACACAAAAAAGGTCCCAATTGGAAGGGATGGTTGATTTGGCCTGTGGACACAAACGGGTGTCAGATTCCTAGGTAACACCGAAGGGTTTAAGATCAATAGAACTGATCAGCGATATGTACAGACAGAACACTCGGGTAGTGACCTCATATAGTGTGAGGAAGTTGTGCCTAGATTGGCTAAAAATCTCAACACTTTCCCAAGTGAAGTGACACTTGTCACTTCTTTCTGATGACATTGATCTCAGAGATTTTTTATTAGGCCACAGGAACACACATCAAAAGCGCTATTAGTACCGAATATACAACGAGCTGTGGAACATTTTTCAACAGGGTTAATTGAGGAAACGCTTTAGCTGTGGTTGACAATGGTATGACCACTTTATCATCCAGAATGTACTTACTGGGCAACATAGTATATTTTGCAATTTACATATACAGAAAGACATGTCTCTTTTACAACATGTTTGAAAAGAAACGGGCCCCTGAATCTAGGTTAAAATGCCTGGACAGGGAATATCAACTATGGGGAAAGAGACACTTAAGCATGGTGGTTTTTAACACATTTCAGGTATATACATTCCAAACATTCATTGAGACATTACTTACAAATATCAACCGTTTTTGTAAATATTTCATTTATTTATTCACAGTTTTTTTATGATTTAAAAAGATATATATAATCTTTTTTTTGGTTTACAAAAAAATATTTCCATATATTGAATCTGACAGTTGTCCTATTTCTCTATTCATTATTATTCACACAAACCTTATCATCATATTTATGGTCATATAGTCGACAAATAACATCATTCATCAGTTTAACAATGTAAAAGAGACTGGTAATCTTCTTTAACAAATGGTCATACAATCAATATTGAAACCCTACATCTTTATGCTGGTATGGAGAGACTGGTGTCTTGTTAACAGTCATATAACACCATTCATCAGTTTAACAATGTAAAATAGACTGGTAATCTTCTTTAACAAATGGCCATACAATCAATATTAAAACCATACATCTTTATACTGGTATTGGGAGACTGGCGGCTTGTTAATAGACTTTTACAACATGGACAGTCACAATTACGGTCAATCGTAATACTGAGCTGGACATTACAAACATTACGTTCTGCCCTGATGCTGTGGAGTTACATCAACAGTACTAGTCTGTTTTCTGACTGTGATTCAACAGATAGACAGATGGTAATGGCATGCAGAGATGCAAAATATACCAAGTTGCACATTTAAAAATTAGATCAATTACCTTTCACCATGGCTGAGGCACCATTCACAACTGTAAAATCCATGGTTACATCACCCTTCCAGTCACAACTTTCCAATTCCAATATTATCTCCAATACCAGCAGGTAAGCAGATTTCAAGCACTAGAGAAAGGTTATGTGCATGAGTATTGGGAATTGCAGGAATGGGAACATGATTATTTTCCTTAGTGGCTCCGACTGTGAAGATGCTATAAGCCGATCCTTAGTTTCAAAGGACATTTGTCTCCATGGGACATGCAATGCTTTGTTAGCAAACTTGTCCCATTATATGAAGGGGTCTCCAGCTGTGTCCTGTGTTCAATCTGCTCTTGAATGGGAGCTATTTGAAGCTGAATCATCAAGGTTGCTGCGGAATGGAACCTGGCATCTCTTATCTAGTGACGGTTAAATCCATAGTGACTTGTACACAAGTACTGTCCCCACCTGCTCGTACAGTTAGGGACCCATTTCAAAAAATGGGGTATACCCAGTTATGGTCCTGGACCTGGGTGCAAAGAGATACAAAATACAGTGGTCCTAAACCTTATTTAGATAAGATACAAATCATTAATCCATAAAGTACAGTTGGTCAATTGAGTGGGTGAGATATGGAAACATATAAATTATAAAGCTCATGATCCTTAGTTCATTATTCATACATTAAAAGGGAAAAAGTACAACAAACCAAAACCTGACTCACCATTCAATTTATTATAACTCGTTTTTGCTGGTGATATTTCAATTATAATACTGCAATATTCTCAGGCAGAGAAGGTTGCTCCAAGGGGGGAATGTGCGTAGGAGAGTAGTGCTCAGTGTGAATTGGTGAGAAGGAAAGTAAATAGTAATGATAAAAGAAAACCACTTTACATATTTTTATCACAATAGGACTGGTTGTAAATCACCGTCCTGGTAGGCGTAGCCATATTTATGATACATATGGTCGTATTTATCTGGTTCGTACAGGTACACAGTCAAAGATTTGCCATGATATGGGGCAAAACAAAAAAATGGGTCTAGGCCTTTCCAAGGGACATCGACGTGTCTCAATATAGGTTACTGGACTTTTTAGAGAGTGTATCAAATTCGTGGCAGCTTGTTCTTTGGCCTTCCAGGCTAAAAATGTACCCGTAAAGTTACTTTCTTCATAGACTTTTTGAGATTGTCTACAAAAAACCTCTTCACTTTGAGCAAAATAATGGGCACTAAGTTCCCGCTTAGCTTCACTAAGTTGATTCTGAACATTGCAAGATCGTTGTGCTGTTAAAATCTGAATTCTTTGGAACAGAGAATTCCTAATATTTTTTACAACGAGCCAGTCAGCTGCATCTTTGCTTATGACTATACCCCGAATAAAAGCCTTCAGGGAATCCCAAATAATATGTACGGGAGCTGTGCCTGTATTTCGGGCAATAAAATCCGTGATCTCTGATTTGAGTGCAGTAACCCAGTTTATCTCTTGTAAATGTGCTTTATTAAAGATCTATCGTTTAGGAATTTTAGTATTGTTTCCCACAACAAATTCAATAACCACCATCGCATGATCTGAAAAACCATTATGACAAATTTTCTGAGAAGAAAAATTAAGTTGCCTAGAGGCCAAAAATAAATCAATACGGGAGGATGATTTAAACCTGCCCGACCAACAAGTAAAGTCAGTTTTGTGTGGATTTTTCAAGCACCATGGATCACATAAATCGAGTATTGACATATTGTTTAGCATAGTCCTAAGGGATTTAGGTTTAGACTGTCTCTTGGAGGATGTGGTAGAATCTAAATTAGGGTATATTGAAATCGCCACCTATAATAATATCCCCTCCCACCAATAATAAGGACTGAAACATAGCGTCATAAATCTGAGAATTATCCTCTATAGGGGCGTAAAAGCTGACAAAGTTAATAGGCCTTTGTCGATTTTTAATACTGGACGAGGCCCAACACCAACGACCTAGACCATCCTCCTCCGTCTGAATAATTTAAGCCTCCAAGTTTTTATTAAAAAAAAGAGCGACTCCCCGTTGTGAAGTAATGGCGCATGAAAAACCACGGAACAAAGCCCATGCTTTAAACATCGAAAAATCCTCCTTTTTAGGAGCGGAGAGATGGGTCTCTTGCAACATTATAACAGCGGGATTCTCAGTCCTAATCCATGACTCTATGGCACACATTTTTTAGGTCTCGGCCTATTTCCATTCCGCAGGAATGGAATAGGACGAGTCTATAGCAGTGAAACCAAGAGTTTCACCATGAGCCCAAAAAAGAGGTTTTTCACGAGTGCATGTGCTCTCGTGCACGAGCTTGCCCGAGCCTTCTGCCTGCCTCCTGCCTTGAAGGCAATCTGTTTCTCCGCCCCCTGCTGTTCCCTCCCACTCGCTCGCACATCAAAGGCTGCTCACTGAAACACCATATGCCTGCTCCCCACCCCCGCCCCCACCAGACTTCATTGGAATGTGCTACGTGCATTCTCCCCTCCCTTTCAGCCCGTTTAGCCTCTTTAGCACCTCCCCTCTCTCTCCCCGCACACAGCCTTACTTGGATTTCTCCTGCCCCTCCCCAAAGAGATTCTAATCTGTGCTTTTCCGCCAAAGCCATTGCAACTTCAACGGCTGTGTCTCCATAAGAAAATGAATAGTTCTACAGCCGTAATTGGGCTTGATTCTCTGGTGAAATCCCTCAATAAATAGATGCAGTTGTGCTACATTCACGTGAAGTAGCAAGATGTTATACCTACTTGCAAGTAAATAAATGTTTCTTTTGAAGACTGTGTTTTTCTCACATATGCCTTTGTTGGCAGTCTTATGGAATTGTCCTTGTGTTGGTGCTCGTTTAACTCGTTGCTTGTTATTAGTGTGTTAATGTTCACTCCTGTAAAAATAAGCACCCTGGATCATTGTGTTCTCCGTGAGGCATTTCAGGTGGTCTGATGTTTTTCCGACAGCCCGTATCACCCATCTGCTGAGCTCGAGTCCCACCCAGCCCACGTCCTGCTTCCGTAGAGGCTAAAATGACCGCACTCATTGGTGACGCCAAATTCACTTTTCTGGGCTTTCATTGGGGGAGTCCGGCACCACAGCCTGCCTCTCCCCTGAACGCTAGGAGCAGGGAAGACTGATGCTAGTGTGAGAGATTCGGAACTTTCCCTCATACTTCAGTTTCCTTTGGCCGCTCCCCCACTAAACTCCACATTGTTTTGGCAAAACCAAACCGATCAATGCAGTTTACTTTAATAACTTATTTTCATTCCCTTTGATGCATTTTGCTGACAATACTTTTGACTTCTAATTTCCCAGATAGGGACACCACCACATCACTCAGGGACACCACTACATCACTCAGGGACACCACCACATCATCACTCAGGGACACCACCACACTACTCAGGGACACCACCACACCACTCAGGGACACCACCACATCACTCTGGGACTCCACCACACCACTCAGGGACACCACCACACCACTCAGGGACACCACCACAGCACTGAGGGACACCACCACAGCCCTCAGGGACACCACCACAGCCCTCACGTACACCAACACGGCACTCAGGGACAACACCACAACCCTTAGGGACACCAACACAGCACTCAGGGACACCACCAAATCACTGATGTACACCACAAAATCAATCAGGGACACCACCACACCACTCAGGGACACCACCACACCACTCAGGGACACCACCACACCACTCAGGGACACCCCCACACCACTCAGGGACACCACCACACCACTCAGGGACACCACCACACCACTCAGGGACACCACCACATCACTCTGGGACACCACCACTTCACTCACGGACACCACCACTCATCACTCTGGGACACCACCACATCACTCTGGGACACCACCACATCACTCTGGGACACCACCACACCACTCAGGGACACCACCACAGCCCTCAGGGACACCAACACGGAACTCAGGGACAACACCACAGCCCTTAGGGACACCAACACAGCACTCAGGGACACCACCACATCACTGATGTACACCACAAAATCAATCAGGGACACCACCACACCACTCAGGGACACCACCACACCAGTCAGTGACACCACCACACCACTCAGGGACACCACCACAGCACTGAGGGACACCACAACAGCACTGAGGGACACCACCACAGCCCTCAGGGACACCACCACAGCCCTCAGGGACACCAACACGGCACTCAGGGACAACACCATGCCCTTAGGGACACCAACACAGTACTCAGGGACACCACCACATCACTGATGTACACCACAAAATCAATCAGGGACACCACCACATCACTCAGGGACACCACCACACAACTCAGGGACACCACCACATCACTCTGGGACACCACCACATCACTCTGGGACACCACCACATCACTCTGGGACACACCCACATCACTCTGGGACACCACCACATCACTCTGGGACTCCACCACATCACTCTAATACACCACCACATCACTCAGCACCATAACAGCATCACTCAGCACCACAACAGCACTGTCCTTGCTGGCTAACAACAAGCATTCCCATAGCCAATAGGACTCGCATTAGGAAAGTGTAAGCTATTGGCTTTGTAAATAACAATGCTATTAATTTATATATTTTCAATGCCAACACATATTAAAAAAATAATTGTCATTTACAATACCAATACCTCACACTTTCCTAATGCGAGACCTATTGGCAACGCCAGTGCTTGTTTCTTATTATTGAGACCATTGACATTAAAAGAAATTAATTTCAACCCCCAATTAGTAGACATAACACATATTACAACTTATATGCCCCGAACATTGCGACAGCATAAATAGTATAATCCCAGCTTTTTCATATGCAACAAAAATCTTAAGAAGGAACTCTTCCACTAAAAAGAATTCTGCTGCAAAAAACGTCCCTATTTTCACCTTTTTTATCCCAACCACCCGTGCCCCCGCCCCAGACTTCACCCGTGGCCATCCTCCTGCTGCCCTCACCCACGCATGGCACTGAGTCTTAACCCCTACCATAGAGGTGTCTTGGTATAACACCCCATAACCTCCCAAACACCCCCCCTCCACCCACACCCCCCTCCATACCACTTACAACACCATCCTCTGATGAATTAAGAGAAAGAAAAAGAAAAGAGAGAAAGAAAAACACAGAGGTATACTAAATATCTAGCCAGGCGACATTTTGCTAAGCAGATCTTGTGCCTCATCTACATCTGTCAACAAATAAAATTTGCCTTTGATCAGTACTTTTAGTTTTGACTGTTGCGCAATTGAGGCTTGGGCCCCCTTAGCTTTGAACAGAAGTAAAATTTTTACAAATTCCTTTCTGCGACGAGCTGCAGCAGCAGACATGTCGGAAAATATCTGACATTTGGTGGTAGCATTTGCTGCAAATTGACCTTGTTTGATGGCCCTGGACACAATTGTCTCTTTAATGCAAATGCCTGCAAAATTTAACAAAATAGTGCGGCGAAGAGTGGAATTTGGAAATGGCTGAGCCGGCACACGATGAGCTCGGGTGATCGTCAAATCCCCTTTAAGCTCCGGAATGACTTCATGCAGAAGAAAAGAAGAAACCCATAAGGTTCACTATATTAGAGCAGGTGTCAGCCCTGCACATGTTGATATAACCAGACATCTGGCGCAAAGAGAGACATTTTGGATCAGATTTTTGAAGACCATGAGTCCTTGTGGGTTCAATGATAACATTGAATTCACATGTTTTCTGTAAATATGCATGTATGGCAATGGAGACGGTTTCCTATATAATTTCTTTTACATATATTCTTTTGCATAAATGTTTCTCACTAGAGAAATGTGTACAGGACCCATTTGGACAAGTGACCGCATCATATGGTTTTTTCAAAAAGACAAATAGACATGCAATATTAGACCCACACAGGACTTTTTGTACAAAAGGATAAATATGGTGAGCTTCCATTGTTATTTGATGGACTTGGGTTTATTGATTCAGGTTATTGTGCATTAGGGTTAACAGTTGGTTTCTTTGAGATGTCTGTGGTCATGAATCTTCTGAGTTTATTTTATGTTTCACCACAAGTAGAAAGCGTTTGCACAATGTACATGGGCCAATCAATTTATTGTTGTTTTTTGACTGGTTCCTATACTTTTGTTGATAGTATTACCAAAAAATTGTGCAGCGACTTATTAGTATTCCTTAGATTCTTTTTGTGGAATAGTGTAACGCTCAACTCGCTTTGAAATTTTAGAGTGGAACGCGGAGTCTGTCTTCCGTTTCAAGCTCAGTACACAGACAACGGGAGTCTGTCGTTTATATCTATGATTTCTCTAACGTCGCGCTAAAGGCGGAAGTTGAAATAGAAGTGAATAGAACGCCGCGGTGCACGACGCAATTATAGCGCGAGGGATTCCGGAGGACTTGGTACCATTTAAACCAAAGGTAAGAAAGCAGGTAAGCTAGTTAATATTTGCTCAGAGATAGTTGAGGATTGTGCCATGGGTTTGGATATTGACTGGAGGGTGTTTCTCTGCAGCACGTGTGACATCGTTGGAATTTCAGTTTAGAGAGAGTGGGGAGAGAGCTGGTGTTTAGCAAACACGAGCGCAGGTGCATGTAAGTCGGATATTTCAATGTAATAATGGGCTTAGTTTTCAAACATCTTTTATACGTTATTTTGGCTAATTTGGACATTGTTTGTTTTGGCTCATGTCATTTTTATATAGAGTACGGGGCTTCCGTGTTGGAAATAGGAGGCCACTGCTTAGTTGGTTGTTTTAACAAGCATCTTAGGTGAGTGAGTTAACTGAAGATTTTAAGTCACTTAGACTCCTTTGCACATTAAGCATGCTACATTGGGTGGATTATTATCACATTTCTGTGTACTTGCACATAGCATAACCTTGGAGATTTCACTTTGCGTGTCTTTTTGAAAAAAATATGGTCTGCGCAAAAAACTTTATTGTTCTGGTCACATGCACACTTGGGCTACAAAGTGTCTTGAGAAATGTTACACCAGATTGGGGACTACCTTCATGTTCCTTCACTTTGGCTAGTGGTGTCTTTACATAATCATGTAATAAAAACTGTATCTATAATTTATTTTTTCATTTTGAAAATTCAAATAGACATAGAATACATGAATTGTACCTTTATGTTTTTACAGTGTTCCCCTGATGAAGGTGCCAGCACCGAAATGCATTGGGAATTGTTGGATGCTGTGTTGAAGAATTGAAAATTTGAAAATTGCAAATAAAGCAGTGCACACTGTGTTGAACTGTGATGACCCTGTTTAACATTTTTGTTATATACACATTGCAGTACTGGCTCGTTTATTTTGAAATATGTTTAATCTTCCATTACGGTGGATGTACAATTGAGGAATTACGTCAAATGTGCTCATTGTTGATGAAGTGATTTTGTACATAAGCTTTTTTCATTAAGTGAAATGTTCATTTGACAAATGGAATACATTTAGCACCAGATTGGGCATGTGAACACTGCACCCTAGCATTCAATCAGGTCCTGTTTGACTTTTTTGACATATTTTTATCTGACGGGCGTTATTCAGGTTAGTCCGGGGTTGCACCGTTTTTTAATAATTTATCCCAAAAATGTTGTGGAAGTTGTTAATAACGAAAAACAATGTGAGTACTGAATGGTGTGCAGGTTATCCATCTATTGTTGCATGTTTAATGGTTGCCAGAAACCATTCACTCTGGTAAGGTTAGAGGGGCTTATGGTGGCACTGTGAACTAGCTGGTCTATAGGCCAACAAATCCTGCAGGGGTGTCCGGAATCAGTCTAGGCACCACACCCCTAGATTATGTTTTCCAAACAAATGTGCAGATCCTATGGAATAATAGGAACTACATGACACTATTCCAAATAACTTAACATTAATTTCAGGGAAGGTTTGGCACACAAATAGTGTTAAATACACTATTCCCACTCCAAAATAAGTCATGAAAGGAATTGGACACTAAAGGGGCAAGATTTACTATTCTCACAACAATTTACTTAACTCAAGGAAGGTGCGGGACACTAAAGAGTCAACATTAATCTTTAACACTGCAAAAAACCTTTTCTCAGGCAAGGTTTTACACACTAAGACAGTTAGATATACTATTGCTACTCCAAAATTGAATAAGTCAGGGAAGGTGCAGGACACTAAAGTGGCAACATTTACTATTACCATTCCAATGTAACTTAACTCACAACAGGTGCTGGACACTAAAGATCCAACATTGACCTTTCACACTGCAATAAAACTTATCTCATGTAAGATTTTGGAAACTTGAAGGATTAAATATACTATTCCCACTCCAAGATAAAAAAAAAGTTAGGGAAGGTTTCGGACACTAAAGGAGCAACATTTCCTATTCCCACTCTAATTTAACTTAACTCAGGGAAGGTGTTTGACTCTAGGCACCACACCTCTAGATTATGTTTTCCAAACAAATGTGCAGATCCTATGGATTAATAGGAACTATATGACACTATTCCAAATAACTTAACATTAATTTCAGGGAAGGTTTGGCACACAAAAAGTGTTAAATACACTATTGCCACTCCAACATAATGCATGAAAGGAATTGGACACTAAAGGGGCAAGATTTACTATTCTCACAACAATTTATTTAACTCAAGGAAGGTGCGGGACACTAAAGAGTCAACATTAATCTTTAACACTGCAAAAAACCTTTTCTCAGGCAAGGTTTTACACACTAAGACAGTTAAATATACGATTCCCACTC
Organism: Lissotriton helveticus; assembly: GCF_964261635.1. NCBI lineage: Eukaryota > Metazoa > Chordata > Amphibia > Caudata > Salamandridae > Lissotriton > Lissotriton helveticus. The sequence continues at coordinate 82,760,953 of NC_136060.1, read as the reverse complement.
CAAAATTGAATAAGTCAGGGAAGGTGCAGGACACTAAAGTGGCAACATTTACTATTACCATTCCAATGTAACTTAACTCACAAAAGGTGCTGGACACTAAAGATCCAACATTGACCTTTTACACTGCAATAAAACTTATCTCAGGAAAGATTTTGGAAACTTGAAGGATTAAATATACTATTCCCACTCCAAGATAAAAAAAAAGTTAGGGAAGGTTTCAGACACTAAAGAAGCAACATTTCCCATTCCCACTCTAATCTAACTTAACTCAGGGTAATTGTTTGACTCTAAGAAGGCAATGTTTTCCTTTTACACTACAATAAAACATATCTCAGGGAAGGTTTTGGAAACTAAATAAGTTAAATATACTATTGCCACTCCCAAATTAAATAAGTCAGGGAAGGTGTTGAACACTAAAGGGGCATTATTTACCATGCCCACTCGAATCTAACTTAACGCAGGGAAAGTGCTGGACATTAAAGATGCAACATTAAACTTTAACACTGAAATTAAACTTTTCTCAGCCAAGGTATTGCACACTAAAATGGGACAATTACGAGTGTGGCTGCGATACCGCCCTGCTGCTGCACCGCCAAACCCATTTGAAAACTACCCTCCGTATTGTGTCTTTTTTAGTCACTGGCGGGCGGTTCCTTTGATGTTCCCACGGCAGAGCCTATAAAATAGGCCCTGCAATGGGAACGTCAAAGAAAGGTCCAGCACGACATGGACTATTAAGTCCATGCTGTGCTGGAACTGGGGGAGCATGCACACAGGGGGGCATATGTTGTGCCCCCCTGTGTGAATCCGCATGAGGTGAGGCACAAGGAGGCCCTGTAGGGCCCCCTTTTGTTTGTCACCGCCACTGTTTTCATGGAGAAAAGACCTCCATTAAATCAGTGGGGGTGAGGAAAGTCGTAATATGCTTGGTGGGACCGTGACAGTCCTGCCAACCATATTACTGCCTCAAGACTGCCGCGGCACTGCCAGGGAATGGCTGTTCAATGTTAGAGTTGGCAGTCCAGGGCGGCACGACTGCCACGGTTGTAATGTGGTGGTCGGAAGACCACCATCACTGCTGTACCATGAGTCTAGTGGTCCTCGGACTGCCAGACTCATCATTAGGCCCTAAATAGGCAGCATTAACCTTTGACACTGCAATAACACTTTTCTCAGTTAAGGTTTTGGACACTAAGGGCCAGATGTATGACCATGTCCTTTTGCATGTCGCAAATAGTGCTCAATTGCGAGTCGCAATTTGCGAATCGCAAAATGACATGAACAACAGTGTCAGAGACACTGTTAGTTATTCTCAATGGGGTCACAAATTGCATGTCTCATCAATATTCATGAGACACTCGCAATTTCCGACCCCATTGAGAATGGCAGTCCCTCCCAGGTATGCTGGCCTGCTGGGCTCAGCAGACCTCCATGTCTGGGACTGCTTTTAAATAAAGCAGGCTTTTTTTAAATGCAGCCCATTATCCTTAAATAAAAACGGGATGAATGAAAAAAAAAAAGTGGAATGTTTTTGTTTCCCCTAAAAAATATTTCCTCCTGCATTTGCAAATTGTGAGTCGCTAAACACTATTTTGCGAGTCGCAATGTTTTGCGACTTGCAAAATAGTGTTAGTACATGGCCCAGAGGGATTTTGCATGCGCAAACGGTTCGCAAACCCGTTTGCGCATGCAAAATCCCGTCGTACGTCTGGCCCTAAAATCATTAAATATACTATTCCCACTCCAAAATAAAATAATTCATGGAAGGTGTTGGACACTAAACAGGCAATATCATCCAATTTCACTAAAATAACTCATGAGTAAAAACAATAACAACATCCCAACAAAATGTTTAACTTCTATAACATATTAATTGAAGTCATTTAAATACCTATATATTACAAGCAAACATTTACAAAAACAAATACAATATCACTGCACATAAATGTAAAAATACAAGATAAATATGCAGCATTTAGGGTCTGATTACAACCTTGGCTCCCACAGCACCAAAGTCGACCGCTAGCCACCTTCCAGAATAGGAGTTTTTTCTCCTGGTCTGGCGGGCACTCCTTTGCCGTTCCCAAGAAGTGCCTTTGAAAAAGGCACCCCAGTGGCAACGTCAAAGGCCGTTCCTGCAAGGCATGGACAGTTAAGGCCATGCCAGGCAGGAACAAGGGGTGCATATACACAGAGGGGTCACACCATATGCCCCCTGCATGTATCCCCAGGCTCAGAGGCCCAGGAGGACCCTGTAAGGCCCCAATTGTTTCCTCCCCGCCTCACTTTTCATGACAGGCTTACTGCCGTGAAAAGTGAGGTGGGGAGGAAACTTGTAATATGCTTGGCGTGCTGCAGTGGTAATGCCAAGAATATTGTGGCATCAGGAACACCACACCCGGAGGTTTCGGCGGTCCCCTCATGGTCCTAATGCTGCACTTGTTATGTGGCGGGCGGCCCACTGGTGCAGATTCCACTACTGCCACCACACCGCCAACACGGGTTCGGAGGTCACATGGACCACCAAACTCATATTCAGGCCTTTAATATTCCCACTGCATCACAACTTAAATAAGGTAGCGTAGAAACAGAAAATATATTATTTATTAACCATTGCAATGTTAAAATATCAATATACACACATTATAAATCTGTTATGAAAATGTTATTTTGTTATATAATACAATTGTTAATCTACTAATTTATTATAAAAATATTACTATAATTTAAAATTATAAAATGTCTTTTACAAATGTCTTTAAAATTGTCTTTTAAAAAAAACATTATTTTGCTTAAATTGTTTTAAAAATAAATAATAGAAAAAATTCCGCAAAAATACAATTATGTTTATTTTTCTTCTATTGTTAAATGTTTTTTTACAAACCTGAAATGTAGAGTATATGAAACTCAACAAATTGTGCTTTTCAACAAATACATCACACTCACCATAAATAAACAAAAATAAGGAAAATACACATAATATCATTAAAAATAATAGCAAGGCTTATACCCAACAAATTAGAAATACCACTTCAAAAAAGGAACAAATATATAGTTTTTCTTTTTTAATTTTTTTGTTGTTTTATTTACTTATCCACTTATACACCAAACATTCTAATACAAAATACCCTCTCTATTTCCAAATTATAAATTTTGTCACAATTCCTATGCAAATTTTCAATACTTCTCCCTTATAATCACATCTACCACCTACTATTTTTATATATAATTTATTTTTTAAATTTCATGATTGCATTTTTAATTTGTTTTAAAACAACACAAAATATTTTTTAAATATTCCCCACCATTTCTCATATAAACACAAGTTCCCAATAAAGTTTGTTTTTATTTCTTAATTTTTCAAAATATATATAACAAAATCAGAAAATAATTCATTTTTTAAATACTCCCCACCCCTTTCCCCTATAACCTGACATCCTGTTCCTAATTTATTTTAACTTTTTGAAAAAAAATGTTTTAATGTGTTACAAATATTAAAAAGGAATACACAATTAAAAACATTATTACATTTCTCCCAAACCTTGTCCCCAATAAACCCAACATCCTGCTCCTAAAAAATGATATAATAAAACTAAAAACAAAACATTTCAACTATTTAAATCAATCACCAAAAAGTAATACACTTCCAAAAAATAGAACTACTACATTTTTTTACTGTAAATAAAAATACATACATATAATATACATATAATTACACACTATTTTTCACTAACAAACAATATTATGTACAACAATATTATTTACAATTATATTATTTACATCAATATTTGATGCAGCACCTACAATCCATTTTTTTTTTCATTTCAAATAATTTTTATTGGGATTTTCAAGAAAAGCGAGAACATAAGTGAAAATAAAGAAATACACAAACCGTCATGAGAAGATATGCAATTACAAATGAGATTGTAAATGATAATTAATTACAAAAAGAGAAAATGACAAAAGAAAGTTACAAATTAAATGACAAATGGAATTGCGGTTAGATCGGAGGCACAGTGGTCCTTGTTGCTAACATGTTTATATAGACTGACCACAAGGTCATGTGATAGACATACATTTGCAATTATATATGATTGAATAAGCAGCATCAAGACTATAGTGTGAGGACATCCATTACAGTATTATAATGTTCATAAACACATATCCTGTGGGCAATCATACTATTAGTCTAGAATAACAAAACAGCAGGTAATTCACATAGCTTCCCATATCTTATCTATGGTATTATATTATAGACATTTTGAGGATAACGTGAAGTCTGTCCAATGCGTTACGTTCCCTGAGTGAAAGGACAGATGAGAGGATGCATGTTCGGGAAAGAGACCTATAGGGAGAGTGTCCTATCGCAAGTCATTGTGTTCTGGAGATCCTCTAATGAGCACAATAAAGTGTATGCATGAGACTCCTGTGCGGTTGTTAGGGTCATGGAGGGTCATATTTAAAGAAAAAGGTGTCAAGGGATTTCCATAGTTTACTGTTTAAAGGATGCCAGGACTAAGAATGTAGTAAGATATTATATGTCCCTCTGAGAAAGGACAGCCATTCTTGCCACTTCCTGAAAGAAACTTCCTTTGATTTCTTCCAGTTGTTAAGTATAATTTTGCAGGCAAGCGAAAGCATTAGATCTGACAGGAAGCGGTCATTCTCATCTGACATCATTGGGGCTAGGAATCCCAGGAGGATATACGAGAATTCCCTGGGTGGATCGATATTGAATGGGCTTTTTATACAATTGTATATTTTATCCCAGTATGTTTGCAAGATAGGGCAATGAAAGATCATGTGGGCTAAATCGCCGTCTTGTGTTTTGCAGTTCCAACTTGTTGGGCTCTGACTTAGGTTCATCTTAAAGATTCTTGCTGCTTTCCAATATGTTCTATTTATAAGCTTGGGTTTCATTTGGGATAGTACGGGAGAGATTGTATTAGAGTAGAGAGTTTTATGTATCTTACGCCAGTCAAAGGGAACATATCTAGTGTTAGGCTCAGATTCCCATTTTACGGCATTAGGCAAATGTGTTTTGCGTGGCTTTGTGTGCAGTAGTTTGTAGATTTTAGAAACAATGTGCCCTGATTTTAGTAGTTGGGATATCAGTGGAAGGATCAGCAGGTTGGAGGGCAGTATTGAGTGTAGCGAGAGTTGAGTTTTTAGTTTCAGGAATTTATACAAATCTAAGAGCTCTAGGCCACACCATGTTTGAAGTTCGGAGAAGGGAGTGTGCAGTTTCCCCGTATAGAGGTCTATGACTAGGTTTATGCAATTTTTTGACAATTTTTCCCAAAATAACATTTGGCTGTCCATCTTTAGATATGGGTTATACCAGAGGGAAGCTAAGTTGGATTTGCTCATTTTCACTGCCGACAATTGGTCCGGGCACAGAAGGGCTCTTCTCGTATTTTGAATGATATATTTAGAATGGGGGATGAAGGAGGTGTTCATAGTTAGGAGAGCAGCCAGCGGAAATTGATTAATGAGTGATCTCTCAATGTCTACCCACACTGGAATATATTCAGTAGAATCAATATTTTTGACATCGATATTGCATACAACGATATTTATGTGTCATGATATTCTGAAAATGAAATTTATGTCACACAATATTTTTTTCAATATTTTGTCTGAATACAATTCACTGTTCTAACCCCACATCTTGTTCTAAAAATTCTTCCCCTTCCCTGTCAAGACTCCAAGCTGTCTGGAGGTGACAAAAGGAAGGGTAGGCCTGGTGTCATGTTGCTTTGTGTGTGTCTGCAGGAGGCAAAGCCTTTTGAATTGTAAGTCATCCTGTCAGGATGGCTCATCTGGTACATAATTAAGCCCCCTTTGGGTCACTGTCTGAAAGGAATACACAAACCGTAAGAGTCACTGGGAGAAGGCACAAATGGTTGGGACAAGAAAATTGCAATTTTCTAAAAGTGGCATTTTCAGAATTCTAACGAACATCAGACTTTACCATTAAAGAGGATTTTTCATTAACATTCTTTTGAGTGTAAACAGCATATCTCTATCTATTCCCATTCCAAAGATATAACTTATTAAATGTAGTAAGGTAACCCAGTGTTAGTCAGTGGGAGAGATAAAACTGCACTACAAGCTACCGTGGCAAGCATGAGACATATTTTAAATGGCTACTTCAGTGGCTGCCTCAATGAGTGCTGCAGCCCACTAGAAGCATTTAATTTACAAGCTCTGGGTACATGTGGCACCATTTACTAGGGACTTACAAGTTAATGATATGTACCAGTCAAGTAAATGCCAATTGTACCATGCTTTAGGAAGAGAGCGCAAGTACTTTATCACTGCTTAGCAGGGAAAACATGTACAGAGTCCTAGTGGCATCAAAACTTGGCTAGGCAACAGAAGGCAAAAATCTGAGTGTGACCTTGCAGAAAGGGCTAAGTCAAACACACGGCATCACATATTATAGGCAAAATCTGCCCTGAACTATAGTTTTGCTGCACCTAGGCATACAAGGTCCTGTGAGGTGTTAATCCCAAGTGTAGATTTACAGTCCCTAACACCCTATCTGCGCTTATTATGGCACTTTAAGGTCTGTGAAGTTTCCCTGGCTCAGCTTTGAATTAGAATCTAGGCCTTTCTACCTTATACTGGGCCAAGTTAATTAATCTGCTCTCCATTGGTGTAGTGAGACCCTCATGGACGCACTTTGGTTCTCCTTTTAGATTTACATTTTACACATTTTAGCGGACTTTGTCTTAGACCTGTTATCTTTTAATTTTTTTTTTTTTACAATATGATTCTAATTAATGCTGGTTTTTTTCAGAAAGTCATTCCTGCTACATAATCTGTACTCTTTGTTCAAGGCTAGGAACAGAGAATGAGATATTCTAGTGCTTGCGTTATCTTCTCGGAGGCAGCTTCTAACATATAGACTCATCATTGCATCAGAACTGTATCTCTAACACTGTGTTTGTATTATATAAATAAAGAACTGTCCCTCAGTGGATCAGAGGGGGAAATCCAGACACAACGGTCAAGGAACAACTGTTGAGCTGGACATGTGTCTCTGCCAATGTTGTTCTTCCATGCTGATTCTGCAGACTTGGATTGCCAATCCAACATCAGACCGAGTCATCCAGGTGTGGGGTCTCAGGCTATCCTCAGAGATTGGGCAGAGGGTACACCCATTATGCTCTCAGAGTAGGGGTAGTGCAAGGTAGGGATATATAGATATTTAGAAATCAGACTGCCATAGTTGTACTATTCATTCTTTTCACCATGTTCACAATGCTGGTTACTTTGCCCAGTTTTATCTGTCTAATAATTGCAGCTCATTCTTTCTATGCAAGACTACAATTGTTTCAATAAATGTAGTGAAAACTCTGGCCCTGAATCACACAGGTAAACGTATGCATTAGCGTAAGTTTGCGATTGCATGCTATTCACAAAGACATTTATGAGTAGTATCTTTACGAGTGCGGAGACTCTGCATATAAAAAGATAGGTCTTTTTATGTGCGAAGACTGCACTGGTAAAGATACTACTTGTAAATCCCTTTGTGAATCGCATAAAATCGTAAATGTCTGTGAAAGCGTATGTTTACCTCTGTGAATCAGGCCCTGAATTTGTATCTTTTCTGGGCTTTACCAAGAGCGTGCATGATTAAACAAAGAAAGGGGTAAGATCTGTTTACATGATTCCGTTAGGATCAGAGTATCAAGTTTACGGTTGCCAGAATCACCTGCCACCCCAGAAGTTTTAGGGGTACAGGTACAGGCACTGTGAGCTAGCTAGGAATCGGGTGAAATGCTTCTGAGGGTGTAGATGGACTCAGCCCCTGCATTATGATGTCCTGTTGACTCCGAATCAGCAGTCCTATTCTTTCAAGTGGGAACATTTTCTAGTGGGAACTGAGGTATCAAAGGCCTCTGCACAAAATAGAGTAGTTAACAGTGCCTGACCCAGTTCCTAGGAAAGGAAGGGGTGTGGAGAAAATCTGCATCTATTTGTTATCATGTTATTCTGCCCGGGGGATGGTGTAGCCCAGACCCACTAGACAAAGGAAGAGGGCCAGATCTCTTGAGTCAACACCGAGGCACTCACTTTTGAAGTTTTGGTGGCAAGGAATCAGTCAGCTGTGCCAGCTGGATTACAGCTATGGCTCTAAGGAGAGCTCTTTCAATAGACAACCTGAGGTCACCATTTTGATTTGCCCCAGAATGCTGTGCAGGAGGATTGTGACAGTAGTAGGGTGATGATGTGGCACTGAAGCATTGGGCAGGGGCTCGAAGCTTCTAGAACTTTCCACCCGCAATTTAAATTCCCTGCAAAAGTGTGTGACATAAAACTAACTCTAGGGTAGGCCAAAAAGTTTTATTGGGGCCTCCGTAGGTGGGGGCTAAAAACTACATACAATGAGAGGAGGGGATTCTACCTATCATAGATGAGTGATAGGTTAAATCCCCTTCTCTCATAGTATTTCATTTTTAGCCTTCACCTACGGAGGCCCCAATAGAGCTTTTTTGCCTTCCCTAGAGTTAGTTTTACCTCACACTCTTTCTTCCTTCACCTCACCACACCCTGCTCACATTATTGGTTTTAGGAGACCTCTCTTGAAAATACTGAAAACATCCCTGAGCTCCTCGCTCTTAGAGAGGTTTGCAATGCGAGGAGGTTTTCCTTTAATGAAGGGTCCTCTAAAAGGGATATCCCAGCACATCTTTTCACTGTTCATCTCTCCATGTAGATCCAGGTGGCTTTGCTGTGTTTTGTGAGTTTGATTTTTGGGAGATGGTCCCTGTAGGTCTTTTTAAATCTCCTCAGGCTCTATTTTTTGTGTTACTAATGGGAGTATACCTTTAGACAGAATAGAAATCTATAAGCCAGATGAATTGTTGTTTATGGCTAAGGATGTCACCCCGAAGGCAAGAGAAGCGCATGAGAAGTTGTTGGATTTGGCTCAGAGGTATGGGGAGGATTTATCTTGAGCAAAGGCATTGCACGGAAGCCACAGGCTCACCTACAGTGACCAAGAGCTAGAGGAAATTATAGTGACTGGAGTGAGGATGCACATACAGGAACTGGTAATAGGCATGATGGGTTTGAGTATGCTGGATAAGTGGGAAGAGAAGTGGTCAAGGAAGAAGAGTGCAAGAAAGGCGACAGAAGAGACGCCTCCTCCAGGTGGGGAAATGCAGGGAATAGAGGCATACCTGTTGTGAGAGGTGCTTAGTGGAGGATATGTGCATGTCCCGTGGGTTCGGGATGTACTTGCTGCATTCACGAATGACTTCCCAAGACTAACAGAGAAACCTGCCAAGCGCATCTAAGCAAGTTGATTGCTTTGTTAAGATCTGGAAAGTGTTGTGGATTGATTTAAACACCTTGCTTGAAATCATGGGTCCTAGTGATCTAGGGTCTGCTTGTAAGATTGCTGTTGTGTGGCCTAGTGCAGAGCCAGAGAGGGGCTCAATAACTCATGGTTCTTCTCTGCTGGTCATGAGAAAGTACGATCAGGTGATCATATGGTTACAGACCAAAATAGCCTCACAGAACATCGATTGGGTCAAGATAGATTGAACGATCCTGGGGCCTAAGGAGTTGGGACACCCCTATCATGAAAAGCTGTTACAAACCTTCAAGCAGTACAGTGGGCTAGATACCCTTGACCCTAAGGACATGGGACAATTTGTGTCCATATTTGTGACTGGATTGAGGCCAGAGATCAGCCTCATAATCCAAAAGTATTAGATCTGCTGGCAAAACAAATTTGTAGACGAAATCCTATGATATGCCAGGTACTGCAGTGATGAATTCATATCCAAACATAGGAGGATACAGGAGAAATTGATGTTAGTTCAAATGTGTAATGCCTAGAAGGGAGAATAGGTGCAAAAAGATGATAAACCCTTTGACAGAAGAGGTGCCGGTGAAAATCAGAACCTTCCAGGATCACCATCAGTTCAAGGTGTGTGATTCCTGCCCAGTGTGTCTGTTAGGGTGGGATCTGTTGTGTAAGCTGAATTTCACCATCTATTGCATACCAAAAGGAATTGAGTTGCAGTCCAATGATGAGGACATTGCTTTCAAATTGGCAAAGCCGAACTTTAGCACTACAATGTTTCCCTTACTGACAGTGGAAGACCTGCCACTGGATCTCGGAATCACTGTCTCACCAGTGGTATGGGACTTTTCACGAGAGGAGGTCAGAGTGATTGAAGCAGTTGAGCCAGTCCACATAGATGTCAAGCCAAAAGCAGAATTTCCAAGGATGCCCCAATACAATTTGATCCCAGAAACGGTGGCAAGGATTACACCTGTGATTGGGTCTATGATCGTGCAGGATATCATAAAGGAGATCATGGGAAGTCCATGGATTTGAAGAAACCTAGTGGAAAATATTTCATTGTCCAAAACCTAAGGAAAATTAACAGCATAGTGATCCAATGTTGTCCCATGGTAACAAATCCATATGTGATCCAATTGCTGATACCTTGTGAAGCTGAATGGTTTACAGTGATTGGCCAATGTCAGGTGTTTTTCTCTGTTCCATTGCAACAGAAAGCCAATTTTGTATTTGCTTTCCGAAAACAATTTATTTATTTATTTATATATTTATATAGGGCAACTAATACCCAAAGGTGCTTGTAGACCAACATCCTGCAGCCAAAGGTGGAAAGTGCTAAATGACTGGGAGAAAATATAGAAATACTAAGGTTATATCTTAAAGAGCCAAGTCTTAAGACTCTTCCTGAAAGTGAGCAAGTCCGGGGAATTTTTAAGTGTGAATGGTAGCTGATTCCACAATCTGGTAGTGATGTTTAAAAAGCTTTTACCACCCCAGTTAGACAGTCTTACTTTGGGGACCTCAACCAACATAAGTGAGGAGGACCGCAGCATTCTGGTTGGTGTATACCAGCGAAAGTAGTCAATCGGATAAGTGGGGAGGACCGCAGCATTCTGGTTGGTGTATGCCAGCGAAAGTGGTCAATCAAAAACACATGGACCTGGTTGTGCAATGCCCTAAAGGCAATGCTCAGTGCCTTAAAGTTGATCCGTTTTTCCACTGGAATCCAGTGTAGGGTATTAAGGGCCGCCTTTGCAGAAGAATATTTTGGCTGTCTAAAAAGCAGACAGGCGGCCGAGGGCTTTATTAATTCCAATCAAAAGGCTGTTATAATAGTCCAGCCTTGATAGGACTAAGGCTTAAACCACTGTTTTCTGCAGGTCCAGTGGCCTAAAATAGAATATTTACTCGAGGATCTTCAGAGAGTAGTAGGCAGCTGAGGTAATTGCATTCACATGGTGGGAAAAGGACAGGGTGGTGTCAAAGATGACGCCCAGGTTTTTTGCTTTGATTGCTGGTGAGGGGAGAGGGCCTAGTTCCATAGGCCACCAGTAAGAGGAGCATAGAGAGACATCTCTGCCAAAAAGGGGAACCTCCGTCTTATTTGAGTTCAGCTTGAGACAGCTCTCTGACATCCATCTACTCACATGACCCATACAGGCATGAAAGTTCTGGATAGTGTTTTGCAAGTCATCAGAGATGGATATTATAATCTGGGTGTCATCAGCGTAAGACACCATAGCAAATCCATAGGATTTGATATGCCTGGCCAGAGGGACTACGTAGAGATTAAAAGGAGTTGGACTTCAAGACGACCCCTGTGGGACCCCACACATAAGATTGAAGCTCCGAGAGCTAAAACCACAAATTGTTTCCGGTCCGAGAGGAAAGAATTGAACAATGATAAGGCGGCACCAGCGATGCCTATTTCTTCAAGGCAATGAAGTAGGAGGTCATGGTCCACTGTATTGAACACTACCAATAGGACCAGCAGAATTAGTGCCGCCATGCCTCCCTTATCTACAGAGTGCCTGATTTCGTCAGACGCCGTGATTAGTGCGAGCTCGGTGTATGTCCACTTCGGAATCCATATTGAGATGGATCCAGAATATCATTGATAAGGATAAAAGAAGTTAATTCTTGGTTAATGTATCTTTCAATAATTTTTGCCGGTAGCGGCAAGCGGGCAATAGGATGATGGTTGCCTGGGTCTGCTTTGTCCAATTTGTCTTTTTTTAATAGTGGAAGAATTTAGGTCTTTTTCCATTATTTAGGGAAATTGCCAGTTTTAAGAACAAGGTTGAACAACTCTGTGAGACAGCCGGCTATTGGCTCAATTGCAGAGAGGATGATCTTAGGAGGAAGGGTTCCAGAAGTGAGCCAGATTTGGCGACAGAAAGAAATTTAATCACCTGCTCATGCATTATAGGTGGAAACTCAGAGAGATAAGCACTGTCTTGTAATAAGTCTTAGCTCTTCTGAGAACCAGGGTTTGGTACGTGCTGTCCCATTTTATTGAGGAACTGTGTCTAGAACTACTGAACCAATTCAGTCATGGTATTCTAGAGCTGCTGTCCCTGGATCTGAGGATAGGAAAGGTCTGCTCAGGCTAAGTTGAGAATTAAACTCATTTTTGTCCAGGCGGTGCCATTGGAAGCACTTGTGGTTTTAATAAATGACAGCCTATTATCAACTGTAGAAGGTAGTGTGAGAGTTAGCATAACTGCTGCGTGGTCTGACCACAGTAGTTGGAAGGTACCTTTAAATTTCAGAAGCGGACAATCAGAGAAAACAGCATCAAGCAGATGTCCAGCTCTATGAGTAGGACCTTTAATCAGCTGTGCCAAGCCTACACTTGCTAGAAGGCCCATAAGGACAGTTGAATCCTTATCATATAATTTCTCTAAGTCACCGAGAATGGTATAGTCCCGGAAACTGACTTTGTGTTTAAGTAGCTGACCCATGGTTTGTAAAAAGTTCATTTGTGGTCCAGGGGGCAGGAGATCAACATTCCATTAAAAGAAAAAGTATGTCTTAACGTGGTGTTGTATCACTCAAGGTTATACTGAAAGTCGATCCATTTTCAAACAGATCATGAAAAAGAACTTTGAAAATCTGCGGTTGCCCTGACACTCAGCACTGGTCCAATACATCAATGGCCTTCTTATTGCGTCTGAGACACATGATGCTTGCAGGGATGATACCATTGCCTTACTGAATCACCTGGCTGAGAATGGGCATATGGTGTTCCCAAGTAAGCTTTAGTACTGTCTGAATGAAGCACAGTTCTTCAGCCAAAGGATTTAATAGGGTAAGAGGAAAGTGTGACAGGAAAGAATGGAGGCGATCATGAAGATGAATCCGCCTAGTATCCAAAAAGAGGTCAGAATGTTCATGGGAAAGGTTGGCTACTGTCAACAGTGAATTCCCAACTTTTCACGGATGTTGAAACATTTGCAGATGCTGACTCACAAGGATGTTTGGGATCCAGTGACTTGGGATAATGATTGCCTACTTGCCTTCCTGGAGTTGTGAGAGTGCCTGTGTTTCGCTCCGGGTTTAGCAAAGCCTGATTACAACAAAGCGTTTTTTCTGTTCTACCATAAAAGGGAAGGTTGTGCTGTATCTGTACATTGAGGTGCCTTAGACCAGGGGCCTATTTCTAAGCTGCTCTAGATCCTGTAGCTTTAGTGTTGCCTGGATGTCTCAAATAGGTTGCTGCAACAGGTGTCTGCATTGAACAACTTGAAAGCATTGTGATGGGTCATCCTCTTACAGTGTATGTACCACACTCGGTTGAGCTTCTGATGACGAGAACCAACATGCAGCACTTGACAAATAACAGATTGACAATGTATGAGCAGGTGCTACTTGCCGCTGAAAATGTAACTCTTAAATTCTGTTCTTTATTAAATCCTGCTACCTTGTTACCTATTTCAAGTGCTGATGGGAAAGAATGTGAAGACCATGACTGTCTGGATGTCACTGAACTATGTTCAAAACCAAGGCCTGACATTGTCGATGAGCCATTGTCTGACCCCAATCAAGTCCTTTTTGTTGCCGGCTCATGCTTTAGAGACACTGAAGGGAATCTGAGAGCAGCGCTTGCAGTCCATACTTTCTCTGGAGTGGTGGAAGCAGCTTGGTTACAGGAAGTACATTCCGCACAAGTGGCCGAAATCTTTGTCTTGACACAAGCATGTTGAGTCTCTGAACTAATCTTAGTCATGATCTATACTGATTGCCAGTGTGGGTTTGGTGTGGTTCATGATTTCGGGCAGCTTTGGTCTCAGAGAGGGTTCTTAACATCATCTGAATCTTCTATAAGAAATGGGGAGAATGTGAGACAACTTTTGGAAGCATTTGGAAGCGGTTGTTGTCAAGTGTGCAGCCCATGGAAGGGGGAACGATTTTGTAACCACTGGAAATTAAAATGCTGATGAAGCAGCATGTGCATGTGTCTTTAATGGAGAATATATTGGCGACAGTAACGAGAAGACTGAACTTAATATGATGCTAGCTGCTGCTGACACATGGGATGAAGTGAGGCGTTTGCAGATGTAAGTTACAGAGGAAGAACAAGCTGGTTGGGACAGAGCAGGCTGTTAGACGGGGAATGATGACATTTGGGTGTCAGCTGATGGCTGGGCAGTATTAGCAGATTGATTGTTGCACTCAATGGCGAGGTAAATCCATGGAGCGGTTCACATAGGGAGGGTAGCGATAGCCAGATTGTTTTGGCAGACTTGGTTCAATCTGAGGTTCCGATGATTGCGGAAGCTGTGTGTCATCTGTGTGTCACATGCCAGCAAATGAATGCAGAGAAAAAGACTGTTATTGCTTTGAGCCACATTGGAAGGTCAGGAGGTCCCTTTAATCGGATCCAAATGGATTTTGTAGAGATGCCTGGTTGTGGTGGTTTGAGATACATTTTGGTTGTTCTGTGCATCTTTACTCGGTGGGTGGAGGCTTACCCAACTAGGAGATGTGATATCCTCACAGTAGCTAAGTTCTTGCTAAGAGAGCTTATTCCTAGCTTCAAATTTCCATTACATTGGAGTCGGATAGAGGCACACATTTCCATAATGAAATCATGAGGTTACTGTGCGCAGCTCTTAATGTGCAACAAAGACTACATTGTAGCTACAGAAAAGAGGCATCTGAGCAGCGGAGCAGAACAATGGTCCCCTGAAATCGAGGTTGGCTAAAGTGTGTGCTTCAACATCTTTGAAATGGCCTGACGGTGTACCACCAGTGCTAATGAGTCTGCGCAGCATTCCTGACAAGAAAACTGTATTGATGTCCCACAAAAATACTCATGGGGAGAACAATTTGATTTGCTTGCCTGCTGTGCCTGCCAACGTGCTGGTGAACATTTCAGACGATTTGGTCCTTGACTATTGTAAAGGATTGCCTGACGTGGTTCACTCTGTGTCTCATCAGGTTGAAGCAGCGACTGCACAGACATCAAGGGGTCTCTGTCACGACCTGAAATCAGGAGATTGCGTTCTTATCAAAAGACATGTGAGAAAAAACTGGCTTGGTCCTTGTTGGCATGGTCCTTTCCAAGTGATACTGACAACTACAACTGCTGTGTAGTGTGGCAGAGTTCTGAATTTGGTCCATGCCTCTCAGACACATTGAGTTTCTGGTCCCTCTAAGGAATCAGCTCCTGTCCCAGAAGAATTTCCAGTCGTGACTGAAAGTTTACGGGAGGGGACAAGCCAAGCTGTATAGGTACCTAAGAGGTTGGATGCACACCAGGTCGATCTGAGGGGGTCAAGCTACACATGACCCTAGCATAGACTCTGAGGGAGACAGTACCGTTGCGAGTGATAGAGAGTCTGACTCAGTGGAAGATGCTGGTGTGACAAGAAGTCATAGACAGTCCAGGAAGAATGTTGTTGCAGGTGAGACCTGGCCTGTGAGACAGAGAATGTAGAAGATGAGACTTGCATCCGAAAGAGAACTTGCACCAATAAGTGACATTTCAGAGTCAGACCTGAGTTAGATGGAGCAGGACACAGAAGGTGCAAGGAGGTCTAGAAGAGCTTGAGTGCCTTGTCGAAGGTATTCCTCTCCAGAGTGGACTGATCTGGTTTCAAATGCTAGTGACCAAGATTTTGGTGCTAGTGGTTGGGATATTGCTGAGAGTTCCTTGGCTTGCAGTAAATGCAGTTCTGTCATTGACCGTTACTTTTCCACCAAGACTAATTGCTGTACGGACTCTGATTTTGGAAGTCATGGCATTCCCAAGTTTCGGAACCCCACAGTCTCCTCCAGAGACTGCAGCATGGAGAACTGAACTGCTACAAGGAGTCATTGAAGAGATTGGCTCTGACCTGATAAGGTATGTGAATTGAACTGTGAACTGTCAATAATTGGTTGAAAAAGACAACCTAGGCCTGATTGGAAGAAGAATAAATGTAGGGATTCTAACTAGAAGAAGAAGAAAGAGGGCTAGTGAGGTCTTCTGAACTGTGTAAATGCTGTAAAAAAGGAACTGTTGAAAAGAACTTTCCAAGGTTTCAAGAGTTGCTCAAAACGTTGTCAACCATGGGGAGTGAAGGAGAAAAGAGAATTGGTGTGCTATTCTAATCTTTGAACAGTGATCTGAGCTACTCTAAAATGGAGCCTGGAAATTCGAATCGTAGGCACAAATGACTTGTAGGTGCACTCATTATTGGGGTGGTTGTAGTAATAGCTGTAGTCCTTAGAGAACAAGTTGTAAGTTCACACAAAAGTGAGGAACAGGGGGTGGGAGTACATGGGACATCCACACCTACTACTGCTGTCTCAAAGGAGGGTACATTAGGATCTGAGAAAGACTTAATAGAGCAAGCTAGCAGCTACCTTCATGTAGACCTGTCTAAGGGAGATTATACATTAATTGCTTACGCTAAGTTGCTGTATGAACATGTAGACATTATGGAAGTTAGAGATTGTTATGTATGCATGCAATTACCCGCATCAGTTAAAGAGGGAGTCACTTAAGATCACTTGCCATTGAGCTATGGCATTAGTTGAAGCTTACTCCTTTGTATGTTCTATGGAAAAGTTCATTATGCATACTTATCCTCCATCTATGACAAAATATTTTCAGAAATACCTGTATACAAACATTTGAATAAGTACTATGCCAAAAGGAGGGTAGAAGGAATAGAAAACTACTTTGCGCCAATTATAACATTAGATACTGCTTATGGGCAGAGATATAATTTAACTTGCATACTAGCACATATAGAAAAGAAATGTATAGATCCGAAAGAAGATAGACACAGGGGATTAGTTAACAATGTTGATGACATGGATAAGGATTCCGATTGGACCAAAGAGATATTCGCTCATAAGGCTTTAAAAGAGTTCTGGCCCAATAGCTTGAGATTGGCAACAGTGAGGAAAGCTTTTCGTACGAAAAGCTGAGAGTATTTACAATTCTCTATTTGTAGGACAGAGTGCACGCAATTACATATTTCTTGTCAATGGCCTTTGGAAGACGTTTTTTCAGGAGTCAGTTTGCATGGTACTGGGAGCATATTTTGTGGGTGGAAAGAATGCGTATGTCTATTTGCCGAGCAATCTATCATGTGGAAGATTTGGAGAGTCCTGAAGGAAGATTGAAAAGCTATCTCTTGTAACTGTGAGAGTAAAATTGTGAACTGCGTTAATGTATCTACACAATATATGTTATTTTAGTTTATTGACAAAGTAGTATGAAGAGTTAACGTAGGAAGTAAATGTAACTAGCAGGAAATTATAACATGAAGAAATCGTGTTGTGAAGTTTGATACTACTCATGTACTAGATGCGTTTAATAATAATAATACTTTTATAATGTGGTAAATGTGTTAATCGAACTGCAAAACTAGTTATGCAACTCCTAATTTTAAATGATGCGTTCTTAGGTTAACCAAAGCTGTAGGCCTGAAATGCAACACCTGACACTCGCTTGGGATTAATGTTCCGAATTTCATGTGCACTGTGTAAGCTATTCTTTCTCATGTTTCATTGCAGGTGGAGAAGCATTCTTTAGGCAAAGTAATGTCTTTGTTTTAGCAGTTAGGCAAGGAAAGAACACGTTACAACGTTTTGGTTTGGATGCAATAAAAGAAAGAAGTTGGTCTCACATGGGAGACTCCACAGGAGTCTGCGCTAACGCGGTGATTTTAAGACTGCTTACATAGCGCTGCATTTTCTTTTCGTGTATTTGTAATTTTAAATTGCTTCTACCTTGTGTGCCTTAGCGCTTCTCCTGGCCCCTCACTTGCACGTTAAAATTACCTTAGCACCGCTGTTTTGCGGGCCCGGTTCTGGGGTGGTGAGGGAGCGCCATATTGGTGTAACTACTGAAGCCTGACGCCGCCATATTGGTGCGGGTCGTGGCGCCTGGTTCTCTTCACTTCCGCCGGCCTACTTAAGGCGGAACTTGCTCGACGAATCCTCCTGGCAATAGGTGCCTTAAGGTTAGGCTGCGTATTCTGCGCTTCAAGGACTGCGCGAATCTGCGCTAACGCGGTGATTTTAAGACTGCGTACATAGCGCTGCATTTTCTTTTCGTGTATTTGTAATTTTAAATTGCTTCTACCTTGTGTGCCTTAGCGCTTCTCCTGGCCCCTCACTTGCACGTTAAAATTACCTTAGCACCGCTGTTTTGCGGGCCCGGTTCTGGGGTGGTGAGGGAGCGCCATATTGGTGTAACTACTGAAGCCTGACGCCGCCATATTGGTGCGGGTCGTGGCGCCTGGTTCTCTTCACTTCCGCCGGCCTACTTAAGGCGGAACTTGCTCGACGAATCCTCCTGGCAATAGGTGCCTTAAGGTTAGGCTGCGTATTCTGCGCTTCAAGGACTGCGCGAATCTGCGCTAACGCGGTGATTTTAAGACTGCGTACATAGCGCTGCATTTTCTTTTCGTGTATTTGTAATTTTAAATTGCTTCTACCTTGTGTGCCTTAGCGCTTCTCCTGGCCCCTCACTTGCACGTTAAAATTACCTTAGCACCGCTGTTTTGCGGGCCCGGTTCTGGGGTGGTGAGGGAGCGCCATATTGGTGTAACTACTGAAGCCTGACGCCGCCATATTGGTGCGGGTCGTGGCGCCTGGTTCTCTTCACTTCCGCCGGCCTACTTAAAGCTCCACTTTTTTCAACGCGCAGCGGGGACGCGCAAGGTGGCGCCTTCTCTGTGCCTGAGTCGTGCCCGTCTGCGCCCGTCAGCGTTCCGGCAGCAGACGGGGCAGGACGGCTGGCTGGCACTTTCCTTTGGCTGGTATCTTACTTTTATTAGTTTTAGCAATGTGTTACTCTTATTCATCAGAGACCCTTTCCAATCTCCGTCCTCCGGTAGGTCGCTGCCACTCTGTTTTTCCGGGCCGTCGCGTCCTTAGAAAAGGTTGTAAGGTCTGTGGTTGGCGTGCTCCTATATATAACAAACCAAAACAGACTCATCCTCCGATTACTATCACCTGCCTACTTCTTAATACACGTTCTCTAGGCTGTCATGCACTAGATATATGGAATTTGCTCGATAATTCCGATATATCCTGCCTTTTTCTCACTGAGACATGGCTGAGTGATACCTCGGCCCCTGACTTAGCCAACGCCATCCCACCTAATTATTCCATCATTAGGAGGGATAGAACATCTGGGCGCGGGGGTGGTGTAGCTATTATAGTTAACAACCAGCTGCACTGCACTACCTTCCCGGTAGACAATATTCAGGACACCGAGGCGCTCGGATTCACTCTTCATTTGTCTCCCCATCAAGCATGCACCGGTATTCTGGCATATCGAACCCCCGGTCCATTAGGCTCTTTTTTGGATGAACTACAGGTAGCACTTTCAGTCCCATGTCTTAAATCTGAACATTGTCTACTCTTAGGCGATTTAAACATACACATGGATGAGGCTACAAATTCTGACACAATGAAACTCATGGAGGTTACAGCAACATTAGGACTTACACCTTTCATTCATGATTTTACACACAATAAGGGCCATATTTTGGACCAAGTTTTTTCCACTGTTCCGATTAACGTACTTGTTCCTCAACCGGTATTATGGTCGGATCATTTCTTAATCACTTTTAGCCTATCAAGTGTCCCTTCCTCTAGATTTAATCCCACTACCTTTGCTAAACGTCTTTCCAGGCCTTTTCATTTGTTATCTAATGAGACGTTACTTCAGGCCTTGGCACGTTCACCTTGCACTCTATCAGGTAATGTGGAAATTGACCTAGTTCTTTATACGGAATGACTCACAACCATATTGGCGGATCTCGTGCCTGAGAAAGCCTCTAAACCCGGAAACAAACGTCCTTCCGCTCCTTGGTTAACATCTCAGCTTAGAGAAGCCCGTCAAAACTGCAAGAGAGCAGAAAGAACCTGGAGGAAAGACTACAATCCTCTTGAGAAAGAAAAGTTTAAAAACTTAACTAGATCCTATCACAAGATGATTTGGAGTGGGAAAAAATCCTATCTTGAACGTCGGATAGACGAATCTGATAATTCCTGTAAGGAGATTTTTAAAATTGTTAAGGACTTCACTTCTCCATCCCTAGGCATCTCTGCTCAGTCTCACTCAAAACCTTGGCTGAATGAACTTGCACATTATTTTGTAGACAAAATAACATCTATCCAAGCCGCTCTTGCTACTCATTCCAAACAGCCTCAGGTTGCTGATCTTGATGCCCTCTCCTCCGTAAAACCCACCCTCTGGGAATTCCCGCAGCTAAGTCTTGCTGCCTCATTAGACCATCTGACAGGCTTGAAATCGGGCTCTCCCCTAGATCCCTGCCCGGTCTCTTGTCTCAACAAAATAGCCCCTGTGCTAAATAGACCTATTAATTCCATTCTTAATTCCTCACTGTCTTCTGGCATAGTCCCTCAGGCTTGGAAGAGCGCTCTCATTCTTCCACTAATAAAAAAACCAACTCTGGATCCCATCATACATGCCAACTATAGGCCTATTTCTCTCCTCCCCGCTCTGGCGAAGGTGGCGGAAAGACACGTGCACCGATCTATCTCCGACTTCATCGAGAATAACAACTTGTTGCACATTACTCAATCTGGGTTTCGTGCGAATTACAGCACAGAGACCGCGTTACTTGAAGTCACCACCGCCATCAGAGAGGTCTTAGATTCTGGAGGTAAGGCCATGTTGGTCATGTTAGACTTGTCGGCGGCGTTCGACACCGTTCCCCATGATACCCTCCTAACTCGACTCTGGGATTGTGGTCTTAGGGGACGGTGTGGAACTGGCTTAAATCATTTCTAGCCAGCCGTCGACAAACGATCTGGGCGCCACCTCACTCCGCAGCTATGGCAACCCTGGAAGTGGGGGTCCCTCAGGGGTCTATTCTTAGTCCCCTGCTTTTTAACATCTTTATGGCCCCCCTTGCAGAGGTTGCGGAGTCGTTTGGCGCTCAGATCGTGTCTTACGCTGATGACACCCAGCTCTTGTTTACTTATAACAAGAACGAGGTGTTTGATGGGATCCGTATCAGAGGCTGCTTCGAAGCAGTCTTTGATTGCTTCAAAAGACACGGCTTGAAATGCAACTCCGATAAATCGGAGCTGCTTTTTTTTGGATGT
Source organism: Lissotriton helveticus (assembly GCF_964261635.1). Lineage (NCBI taxonomy): Eukaryota > Metazoa > Chordata > Amphibia > Caudata > Salamandridae > Lissotriton > Lissotriton helveticus. Next base: position 82,739,538 of record NC_136060.1, on the reverse strand, counting down.
GTCTTCGAGCCAAATTGGAAAAGTTGGTGGCCACATGATTTGTTTCCTCCTGCTAATGCTAGTACCAAGGCTAAAAACCTTGGTATCATTGTTGACAATGAGTTGACTTTTGGACCTCAAATAGCCTGTTTTTCGGGGAAATGTTTTGGAATCCTGCGGATGCTCAGGAAATTTCTCCCTTTGATTTCTGTGAACCATCGAAGGGTCATTGTCCAAGCACTTGTCGGGTCGCGTCTGGACTATGCTAATGCCCTCTATTTAGGTCTCCCTAAATATCTCGTAAGGAGACTCCAGGTAGTCCAAAATTCAGCTGCCAGGGCTATTTATGAACTCCCTAGACGAGCTAGTGCCTCTAACTTGCTGAAAGAATTGCACTGGCTCCCTATAGCCAAGAGGGTTCTCTTTAAAAGTCTGACGCTAACCTACAAGGCCCTTCATGACTCGGGTCCTAGGTACATTAGAAAGCGTCTTGCTCTTTATAAACCGAGCAGAGCTCTGCGATCTGCCTCCTTGTCTAAAATGGTCGTTCCATCCATCAAACGAACCAGACAAGGGGGGCGCTCTTTCCACTACCTGGCCCCGCGCGCTTGGAATGAACTTCCTATTGTTCTTAGACAGGCCCCCAGTCTGATGTCTTTTAGAAAGGCATTAAAAACCTGGCTTTTTACTAGTGAATTTTGATGTTCCTTATTTGCAGTTATGTTTCCTTTCCATTAAAGGACTTCTTCGCCAAAGCGCCGGGACACTCCTACGGGAGTAGCCGTTGCGCTATAGAAGAACCCAATTAACATAACATAACATAACAGGAACCAAGGACAAATTGTTGCAAAGAAATGTACATGGAGAACACCGTGGAAAAATACTTTCATCACTGTAGCCATTGTGGAGTTTGTGAGAGGAGTGCATTTGGGGAACTCTACTGTGGATAATTGGTTGCTAGAGTAGAGATAGTGCCCAAGTCCTCCTTGCCTTTGGAGAGGGCGCATCTCAGATAGTGGCTTTATGCTGGCTTTATGCTGCTGACCCGTCTCAAGTGTGGAGAGACTTCTTAGGAAGACTCCACGAGTTACAACTTTCCTCTTTAATCTGAAAAGCTTGCTCACTAAAGTAGGGATGTCATTATAGTGATAGAATAGGGATAGTTTTAAGTGCTCTTCGTTCATCAGCCCTCCATGCTGGAAAGTTTGGACTTTTGTTTTTTGATTGACTGTATTCTTCTTCTTGAGTTAATAGTTCTGTTCATGTTGCACCGTCTGTATTGGGTGCGTAGATTTGGCTTCATGTTTTTTCATTTGTATTTATATACCCTCGTATTGAGGTGTGTTTATGTTCAATTATTTTTGGCTTTGTAATAAACCTAACTAACCTTCCTCAATTACCCTTTGGTTCTTATTTATCAGGAAGCGTTGTCTCTAAATTGACTGTGCATTGATGATTTAATTTCCTTCACACTTTCATGCTGATAAAAAGACCTATCAGAGAGTGTCTCTGGAAAAGTACCAAAATGAACAGAAATGGCCCATTCACTACAAAGTGTAAACTTACTCAAAAATGTAAACTTACCTTTGTGAATCATGTCCAATGTTTTTAATTATATTGCATGGCTTTGACTTTTGGTACTGTCCCGTTGATCTCAATGGTGGTGCAAAGTTGATATATAACATCTGGTTAAACTTATTGATGTGATGAACCCTGACAAAGCCAGTAGGGACATCTACCTAGCCATTACCAATAGCAATAGATGAGGCCCTTGAAAGCACCCTCACTCCAGAGGCTATATCTGGCCTAACAAAGATTGGTACCTCAAAAACTCCTCAGTAGCACACTGGTTGGTGCTTTTTTGTATTAATTAACAACATGTTGGATCTCAAAATATGTTTATTATACCTGTACTTAAGCTATGCATCAACAGATACAATTTGATTTGGGCTCATGTAAGTGCTCAATCAATTCAAAATTCTTATGTTCAATAATCCAAGATACCTCTATGGGTCTTGCCTCCATCAATGTTACAAAGGACTTCATAGAGCGGCGTAAATCCCCAGTGTGTACTAAAGGATTTGATCAGACAGACCAAAGTGACCCCTGATGCAAAGTGAATCATCAGTGGACCAGCATTGTAGATGAGTTATGGTAATTTCTTCAATGCCTGTGGCATGAGTGTGTCTTGGATTTACTTCTCTGGTGTATACAAACCGGGTGATATGACACTGTCTGATATTGCCATTACAACCTGGAAGAGGAAATACCTACAGAGGTCCCCCATGATGCTATAGGGTTGTGGGATTCTCTATTCACTGAAGACATTTTTTATTGTTGTGTTGCTTTATGGCACCATATTATATAAAGGTGCAAAGTTTTGTGTTTTTCTTTCCACATCCTCAGATCAATTACATGAAATGTTTGGCCCGTTTTTTTACGGGCATTAGTGATCTATTAAGGACAATGTTGAAAGCTTTTTGAATCACGCGAAAGATTTTGTTTCTGGTTACTTTGCAGATGATGTTTCTAAATAGGAGGCATTGAGAGAATGTTTCAGTTTAAAGAGGTTTACTGGTTTGTTATGTACCCAGCTCATTAAGAGTGGTCATATTCCTGTCTTGCTTCAGGTGCTACTTTATTGTCCTGATGAACACCTTGAGTAACTCAGATCAGTATAGAGGTTGAAACATCAACACATAAAGAAGTATATACATTGTTGCCTGCTATGTAATGAACTCAAAATTGAGACCGCTATTAGACTTGAAAAAATGGTGACTATTCTACAAGCTTTTTCACGTTGTTATATGACTTATTGTGAACTTGTCCTCATTTGAGCCACTATTCACTGTGTCATTCACCAGAGCACCTATGACATATTGACATGATCTACACTGATTGCTGTATTATTTGTCAATGTAAGTGTACATTAAACTATGTGATACAGAATCATCTTATGGTACCTGTTGATATTTGCCTAGGAAGCAAAGTATTTTTTTGCTTCCTATGTGGGAACCAAGGGGAATATTATCAAGAAACGGAGTTAAAATTATCACCCGTTTAGCGGCAGAAAACCGCAGCTAAAGCGGCGATAATGGGCTTGATAATATGCCCTTGAAAATTCCAATAGAAGCCCATGTTCTGGTGTCAACATGGGCTTCTATTGAAATTCTCTAACGCATATTATCAAGCCCATTATCGCCGCTTTAGCAGCAGTTTTCTGCCGCTAAAGCGGCGATAATTTTAACTCCGTGCTTGATAATATTCCCACATTTTTTTTAGATCACTCTCCCAGAAATACAGGGTTGCCCCTTATGATTATTTAATTAATTCTGAGCAGCTGCTTGCTCGTGAGGGCTTTTGCTTGAATTGCTTTTGTGTGATGTATTCCTGTATACTATGTCCGAAAAGGAAACATTATCCTACTTTGAAGAATATATATTGAAATTGTTACAAGGACCTTTCTTTTAAGAGAATGCTCGATTGTAGTTGGTGAGGCATTACAAGAGAAAAATGTAAAGTTAGAAAAGATCAAAAAGAAATTGATTCGTACAAGGTTCATGGGCAATTAATTACATGATATTTGCAGCCAAATATAATTCCTGTGGGATTGCAAGTTAAAAAAGAACCTGCTCTTTTCACGGAAGACCCAACATTTCTTGAGAATTTCACTTTCATAGATAGAGAGAGTCCCCACCATGGATGATGTTGGGGATAGAAACTTGAGAAAGAAATTTCAGAGTTGACCCAAGAAAATCTGAATCACTTAACAATGCCAAAGAGGCTCTTTAGAACTTACAAGAGAACGGTGGTGGAGTTCAATACAATACACTTTTTTTTAAACAAACTTTATTGGCATTTTCGTCATATACAACCATACAGTATCTTTTTCATGACATTAAATTGAGCATTAAGGTAAATAGGTAGATTTGATGGATTATTACGGAAGAGAAGAGAGTATAAGACCATAACAATAGTTTCCAGGTATAAAATTATGTTATGACAGAATACAATAGGAAATATTTACCCCTGTGTATCCTGCAGGGCTTAGGTAATTTTATACGATGTATATCATTTACTAACTATATAACTCCTTCCCACCCTTCCCTACTCTTCTCCCCACTGGTAGACCCTGTAAAATTACAGCATATGAGTGTTGTGCAGAGCCCTTCTCATTATACGCGTGTGGTGTGCGAATTATTAAGAAAGAGCTGGTTATGTTCTAATTTGCATCTGATGGGTGCCCAAGGGTCTAAACATCAGCCTACTAGAAGTCAGGGTTGTAGTAGCTAGGACGTGCTTGCAGACCGTGACAGTTAATCGATCTCTTACACTTTTTTGTACTGACTCTCTGGACCCCTCCGGTAATGGAGTGTCTAGGCAGGCAGGGGTCAGGGGGAACGGCACAGGCACAGGTGACCATATGCCTGGTAGGTCTAGGTCCTTAAATGCTTCAATGAGAGCATCCCATTCCAATGCAATTGGTTTCTTTCGAAGGCCTCTGTATTCTTCTCTCCGGAGTGCATTGCTTTCTGCCGTTGCCCGTTAAATGACTTCCTCCCGCCAGGGTAAGACAGTTGGGGGAAGCGGATTTCCATTTTCTTGTGGTTTGCGGTTTCGCAAGGAGTAGTGCCAAGTCTGCAAATTTAGTTTATGCTTTGCTATTCTTGGGACGGGGATAGAGACCTAGAATGCAAATGTCTGCTGCACAGCGAGTGGCCTTCCCTATCAAGTTCAATACACTACACAACATGTACACAAGTACATTACGAAATATGACAAGTTTAGAACCTATTCATATCTCTGAGAAGATTACTTCAAACAAGATGAGAGGGATCAATATATATAAATAGGGGTATGGTCCTGTACAAGAAAATTGTCACTATTTCTGATACATCAGCTTCTGAGAGTTCAGACATAGATAGTATCCCGAGCATGAATGTGTCCTCCCTGCTCCAAGCAATGAAAATCCACTTTTTAGATCTTGCCTACGCAGCGTGAATGCGCTGCATAGGCAAAAAGACCTGTAGCTATCGGGTTCAGCCAAAAACGTGCACACGTTCCATTGCCTTCAATTGCAGCGCGTGCACATGTGGCGATTCACTTGTGGGAGCGAGCGGCTGGCGCCATATGTTATCAATTATCACGGAGCCAGCCGCTCGCTTCCGCATGTGAATTGCACAGGCCTCCTCCCCCCTCCCTGCTGCCACTCGAGGTGCGCTTGTTGATTTTGGGGGAGACAGGTTCCAGCTTTGGCCTGGGCCCAACTGAGCCTGCTGCTGACTTTCGCATTTCGAAGGCTCTGCACTGCACATGGGTCGCCTCTCTTCCCGTGTCTGCGGTGTTCTTTCTGATGTTTCCTTCCCCCACGTCTTTGGCGTTATGACCGGCTGTAGCGCTCTCTGTGGTGTGTTTTTTTTTCATGGGTGTCCCTGCGGGGTTCTGTTAGGTGCCCTCGCGGCTGCCATTCACTGCCTGCTCCTACATTTGTTTTGGCAGATTCGGACTCCTGGTCCTGAGCTTGGAAACGTGTCCGCTCCCTTCCCCATCCTTGGGACGAGGCTCTTGCCTGCAGGCGATTGTTGCCACATTGATGCTGCATTTACTCTGCTTGTTATTACTTTCAGCGTGCACTTGTTTAGCAATAGCGGCGGGCGCCGCACACTACACTCACGCTGCCTCTATGCCCACGCCCGGGTGTATTTTCAAATTGCACCCGTCCGCAAAGGAATGGCCAATTGCTCGTTTAAGACGAGTGGCCGCCCACCTCGCACTCTGCCCGGCGGGAGCCAATGGCAGCCAGAGGGCACTGCTAGGCAACAGCACAGCCGGGGGCTCCGACTCCGAGGGACAACTGGGCCCCGAACCAATCCTTCCCTGAGGCGGCTCCAGAGAGCCCAGTGCGCCCGCCGGCGGTGAGTGCTGCCTGCATGCTTGCCTCGTCTCCTTGCTTTAGCTGTGTGCACTCCTGGCGAGGGGTTGCCTGTTCTAACTTAGTGCACTGCTGGGGGTGTGCGTCTGCGTGCTCCCTGGCCTGTGCAAAGATGGTGGTGTGCACCTGCATTCTCTATCTCTGTGCACTGCTGGGAGGGGTGCCTGACTGCTCTACCTCTGTGAGCGCAACATCTGACTAGGCCCTAGTGCCCCGAAAGTGCTGATCAGTACCGGTCAGGTCAGTGTAGAAGGCAGAGGCACCCACCTCTCTGGGGGATAGTCTGTTGCTCTGCCACGCGCTATGCAAACGTCCGACAGGCCCCTGGGTCATCATGGTGACCCATCCTGGTCTTAACAGCTAGGGGACTGCAGCCCACTGGGAGAATGCAGAGGCGCACCGGCCCTGCCCAGAAACTTGGCAAACTATGCTGCTTCATCCCTGAACAGCTTTACACAGGTAATGAGCAACACATAGCGCCCAGATTTTTCCACACAGCTGTACACAAATACTGAGCTGCCCATGGCACCAGCTGGCCCCTGCACAGGTTGGCACGGATACTAAAAGGTGAATGAGCCCCGGGCCGCCTCATACAAGCACATACAACAGTGCCGGACCTGGCCAAAAAATAGGCCCAGGCATCTACATAAAAGTGGCCCCCTTTAGTAAACCAGATAGCTAAAAAAGTGACCCACATGTGCAAATCAAGTCAGTTTTGAACTTGTATAGTCACACTGTATGGGTATTTTGCAAGGCCTGTGATACTGAACGCATGTGTGGTTGCTGCAGGCAATGTTTGTGGAGATATTTGGGAAATCAACAGTAAAACCACGTCATTAAACAGTCCCTCAAACTGCTAAAAAAAAACAGGTCCACACACTAATTTGTCATACCAGCCCATCGTTCACTTCCTGATTACCCTATAGGCCAGTCCGACCCTGCCACACACACACACACACACACACACACACACAGCTCCACATGTGTAATGATCGACACTTCGCACCCACATGCCCTCCACCGCTTTAAAAAGCTACTGAGCTGCACAGGGCACCAACTGACTCCTGCAGAGATATTCGCAGGTACTATGAGGCAAAGACCCCTACATACACCTGCACCCACTGATGGGTGCAGGTAATGAAGGGAGATGCCCCCAGATACCCTTACACAGCTTTACACAGGGACTGAATGCACATGGCTCCCGCTTGTCATGTACAGCTACACACAGGTCCTGGACAGTACATGCCACACACGTGAAAAGTGGCATCAATCTACCCTTGCCCAGCTAGACAGAGCCTTACTCCTGGGCAGCACATGGCAACGCACAGCTACATAGATGTGTTGGGTGGCATGTGATACCCTCGGGGACTGGCAGCACAAGAAACCTACATGCCCGGTCAGGGCTATACAGTTTCCGGGCAGAGCATGATACGTCTGCACGGACTCGGAAATCTGCGCACAGTAATTTATGGAAACATGACACCCACGTGCAACACATAGTAAGTGGGCAGTATGTTACACCTGCGAACAGTAACACAAGTACTGACCTAAGCAACGCGCTGGGTGCATCGCACACTCTGACACAAGGAGCACAGGTTGTAAGTCCCATTTGCATGAATTGTGCGCTCCTGAGCAATATGCGTTTTTCCCCCTTTATCTCCCTTATTTGCCTAAATTGCAAGCCCATTGGAAGCCACTGGCTTTAAGCACTGAATAAAAACACAGAAACGGACGATCTGTTTCTTCATCAGAGTGCAGGCTTCCCGAGACCCACAAGCCACAATAGACACTTGAAGGATGAAAGGCACAAGCCACATTTGGTCAGAGTGGGTCCCAATTAATGTAGATTTTCAATCGCACCAACGGTTATTTCTGTTAATCTATGCAAGCACATCAAGGGCTGCAAATTATTAGGGTAGATTTCCAACTTCTTCCTAAACGTTGGTGAATCTGTATTAAATGCACATTTTTACCTGAGCATAGGGATTGAATCAGCTGAAGTGGAAAGTTTAGTCTCTTAATCGGGTAAGTGTTCTTCTCATGTACAAGGCTAACTTGTACATGGGGGACGGGGGCGAGGGTGTGGCGTAACCCCTAAAACTGCTGCCTTTGGCTTTTGGAACTGAGGAGCCAGGTTCGAGTCCCGGTGCTCGTTCAACAGTGTGTGATTCTGAGCAAATTACATATTTGAGTGGCAGCTAACATCACCATGAAGGAGTAAGTTGCACCCTGAAGCTGAATGTGCTATCGAGTGGTGTACTCAAGAAATAGAAAAGAAAACAGAAAACATAATGAAATGAGAATTCAATCTAGGAAAAGTAAAAACAATTGTTTTACTAATGTCAGAAACCAGACACTTTACCTCATGGAATAGGTAAGGTGTCTTAAATTGCTAGCAAAGTTGCTAAAAGCGCTGTAGTTAGTGATCACGAGTTTGAATTCTGGTGTGCCTGTTCAGTATTCTTTCCTTTCCAGGTCGATACAGCGTGTGCTGTAAAAATTGTTTGTACAGGCATCTGTTTTTTTTTTTAAACTAGAAATTGAAAAAGTCTGTTTTAAAGGCTTCCACAAAAGTTGTTTTTTACTTTCTTTATATACACCAAACCGTTTTAGTCTTAAAATGCTAACTACCAGACAGGCTAATAGTAATTTGTGACAAATGTATGTTTTTGTCCGGCAATGCAATTCTAGTACCAGTGGGGCACATGCATCATTGAAAATTGCATTCGCAAATGATGCAAATTGCAAAAATCGGCCGTTTGCGAATGCAATTTGAACTTTTGGGATGCATCATAATTTTTGTACTTTTCGTAATTTAAGAAATCGCAAAATTGCGATTTCTTAAATTGCGATTGCATTTAAGGAATCTCAAATTGAGATTCCTTAAATGCAATGCATCAAACTTAAAAAATTAGCGTTTCGCTAATAAAGTGCATTTTTCAAAGTTCCATTTTACACACACACATGCCCTTAGGGCATATGTGTGTGTGCAAAATGTACTTATAGGCAGATTTATGGGGTGCAACAGCAGGGCCGGACTGGCTACCGGGCAGGTTGTGTGTGCTGCCGAGCAGGGGGATCATTTCGTTGATGGGGACCTGTGTGTGCAAAACGAAATTCGTTTTGCTTTTTTTATTTCAAAGCGCACGCAGGTCCCCATCAACAAAATAAGCTCACACCAAAGAGAAATACTCCCCCTGCTCGGCAGCACACACAACTGCCCGGTAGCCAGTCCGGCCCTGTGCATCAGGGTGTCCATTTGACACCCTCGCACCCTTGAAATTGCATTCTCAATTTGCGATTCTCAGAGAATCGCAAATTGAGAATGTCTTCCCATTCTGAATGGGGAGGTATTCCTTAATTGTGATTCTCAATTAGAGAATCGCAATTAAGGAATTTTAAGAAATCGCTATTTTTTTTGCGATTTCTTCATGCATAGCCTTTTGCAATTCCTTATTAGCGAATCCTTATTTTTCGCTAATAAGGAATCGCAAATGGCATTGTTGATGCGTGGGGGCCAATGTCTTTTGATTGTTGTTACATTGTTCTAAAACTTTGTTTAATGTTATTGGAGAGGAAAGGCTGTCATGCCTGGCGTGCAGACCCAGTAACCAAGAAATGCTGCTTTGAGTCCTGGTTTTACTGTTTAACTAAAATGTGTGATCCTGAGCAAATCACTTTGTCTCCCAACGTGGCAAATACTGGAAGTGGCTGGAAGCGATTCAGTTTGCAGAGTGTGCTATATAAGACAAGCATTGATATAGCCAATAGGTCTCGCATTTGGGACCTTATAAATGTTAACCCATGCAACAGTTGATGTTGTTGCACCAAGGCTTTTGTGCTGCATAACTAAATACTTATAAGGTCCCAAAAGCGTGACCTATTGGCTATGCCAATGTTTGTTTTAGGGAGAGTCTGGTAGACACAGAGCCAGCAGGGGGGAGAGACAGGCTGAGTGAGGGGCAGAGGCATGGTTTACAATCCATAGGCGACCCACCGGGAGCTGCAGACATGCAGGAGCTACTACTACTGGCAGGAGATAGGGATGCTGCCACTGCTCCCATGGTGCATATTCTCAATTTGTCCAAACATTGATTGACACCAGCAGAGTTATCCATCCTACTAAGGGGTCGGTCCTTTGTACCTACTACTAAACTGAATTTCTTGGAGCTCACGGTAGAAATGCAGAAGTCCTACAGAAAGACTGCATTAAACCATTAATTTCGGAGCAGTCCACCTAAAACAACACCTGATGCCACAGGTTTCTGCCCGCCTTCCTCTTTTATATTACCCTCAAATGTTATGCCAGGAGAGATGATAGCTTTTGAGAAAATGTTAAACAGAGATATGAATTCCCTAAGTAAAGTTAGAAAGAACATACATTTTAACATACCTAGGAGTGAGAGTTTGGTCATCCAGTCATTGTGAAAGAATGAGGAGATAGTTATTAATGCTGCTGACAGTGCGTTAGAAATGGGGGTCTCTAGTTGGCAGAAGTAAGTACCTTCCTAATCAGGGTAAGGGAGTTACACTCCTAAAATAATCCCTGCTGGCCCCCTTGGTAGCTTGACATGAGCAGTCAGGCTTATCTCAGAAGCAGTGTGTGAAGCATTTGCACATAACCAACAGTAATACAGTGAAAACATTACAAAAGGACACCAAACCAGTTTAGAAAAATATCCAATATTTTTATATATCCATAACAAGACAAAAACAACAAAAATGAAACATACAGTACTTTAAAAATATATACTTTGGAAGATATCCTTAAAATTGCAGAAATACCTCAAAAACACAGTTCATACTGCACGGGCCAGCGAAAACATGGACAGACTCGGTAACTGTACCTTTCTCACTGCGGCTGGCACGTTGGTGCAGGCAATCATGGCAACCGTCGCAGTTGTGCTGCAATATGGTGCGGTGCCCTCTCGATGCGGTGCAGGCAGCGGCTCAGCCATAATGCATTACATTAAACAATGGTCCTAAATCTTCATTTAAAGAAGGGAAGCGCAATCCCTACTCAGTGATTTCAGTCAATAATTTTTAGCTTTTATGAACAAGTTTGATAGCTCATGGTATTCAATACATTACTCATCATACAACAAGGAAGGCGCAACAACACATAATCTCAATCACCATGCATTTATTTTCATGACAATTGGTGAAACAATCAAACAGTTTTCTTTGTACTTTTTTTGGCAGTTTTAGCAGTGGAGATTGCTCCAGAGGGAACGTGCATGAAGCAAGGGTGCTCAAGGGTGAGTGGGTGAAGACGAATATTCAGAGTGGTGACATAGGGAAGCTTGCCATATTTAAACAATTGGACTGGTTTTAAATCACTGTCCTATAGGATCTGGCCACGTTTTACAATATACAATCTTAATCATACAGTTTCAAGATTAGACTAGACATCCATTCTAGTATGGCACGGGGGGAATTCCGGGGTCCAGGCTAGAAAAAGGGGGCATCGACCTTTCGACCCGTCTTAAGGCCTTGATGGCGCTTTATTCCTCGGCTGTGCAGGTCTTCATCAGGACAGGATGGGGTAACCTGTGAGGGTGCAGGGCCTTCTTACGTACTTATAATGAGTAAAAATGGTGATAAGTATGTTGCACTAAGGGAAACCTGTTGCATGTAAATGGGCATACAAGCCTGCTTACCCACTGTTGTGTAGTGTAGTTCCTATTATCCCAATAGGCTCTGCGCATTGGAATAATACCTCCAATGGTATAGACCTAGACCAGACGTTAACTAGGTCTTCTACTGTCGATATTAGACTTAAAGTTTTGGGTTTGCCAGCTAGCTCAGAGTTCACTAGAAACTTTCTCGAATAGACAAGGAGGAGTTGAACCTCCCTGGATAGACAAGAAGGGATTTAGTTTCTGACAACCATAGAACATGACAACTTTGCTCTCCCCTAATCAAGAGTGTATCTCTAGAGTCGTGTGAAAACAAAAGACAACTTATTTTACTCAGTCAGTACGTGCATTCTTAGTTTCACCAGATTGTAGAGAAAAGGAAGAGACGGGCGTGTTCAATAAAAGATGTTATTTATTGATCAGTCTCTTTTCTCGTACAAGAGAAATGGATCGATATTATCGCAATACTTATGGTTAAGTAAAGTGCATACAATAAAAGCAGAATTATAAAATAATACTGTAAAAACATTGATATGGTTTCTAAGCCATATGTTATTTAAAATGGACAGAATAGATACATGCATATAAACATTTGACTAATCGTACTCAACTGGTGCTTCTAACTACGCCTACCCCAGTGTACCTGACCTAAGCCTAATACGTGGGCGGGGATAGAAAGTAGCAGTTTAAGTTAAGTTTGTTTTGCCAAGTGACTGACTCAAGAATTCTCTGTAAGGGGTTATTCAGCTCTGTACCTGAGGTCTAGGATGGTTGAGGGATAGTATCTCTCGTCTGAGGTCTCGATATTCCAAGCTGCCTGCGAGGGCTGCTCGGAAGCGCCGGAGCTGGATTTCTCGGCAGGAGAAAGCAGCGTCTCGTTCTCAGCGCGTCAGGAAGGCGGGCAGCTAGTGGGCTTTGCTCTCTGCTGGGCTTCGGCAAGTCTCGCTGCTCCGATCTCGTCACCACCGCGTGTGTTTGCTTAAGGCAATATCGGTAATATTTATACCTGTAAGGTGCCGAGATTGACGTAAGGATGGACATAGACACGTCAATAAGGATGTCATATGAACTGGTCGTTAGCACATTCTTATGCTGAAGTTCTCGGTGAAATCAAAACAATGGCCGCAGGGTTTTTCCCAGGTTGTCATAGGTTTGATTTGTTTTGAGAACTCCGTATGCCTTATCAGGGGCTGGAGGAATATTGCTTGTCTAATTAGATGGCAAGCGTTATGACCTAATCAGATAACGCGCTCCTGTGCCGTGGTCTGGCGTAATCAGATAACGGTTTCTGCATCATGGGATGGCTGCTAGTTAACTTGTTAACCAGAATAGGGTCAGGAATAGGGGGATCGATACAGAACCTATAGGAATACATCACAGTTGCCTGCGGGACGTGGATCTTAAGTTTAGGGCATGATTCAGTCACAGGTGTCGAAGTCAACAACAGCGATGGCGTGGTGAGACCAGGATGGTGAAGTGAAACAAGGCGGTGTGGATTACAGTGCCCACAGGTCATAATGCAAGCAGTGGCTCTGTCGCGGCAGTCGTTGTCATTGGTGAGCCTAGTGTTGCACTGCAAGATGCAGATGTTGCTGTCAGGACACAGAGCCAGAGACAGAGTCAGTGACGGAGTATGTTGAGTTTCCCTTCTCTGTGGCAACTGAAACAGCAGTTCCAGAACCTGTACCCAGAGGTTGGTGAAGTCTTTGCAGTCCCTGAGACTTCAGAACAGGAAGAAAGCTCTATTTCAAACCCTTGGAGATACTCAGTACAAGTAAAGAAAGTTCAGTCCAGTCCTTTCACTGCCCAAGGCAGAAGCTGCAACTGCAGGCCAACCCAACTAAGCAACAACACAGCAACGGGACAGTGCTCCTCCTGGCATCTCTTCCAGCTCTTCTTCTTTGCCCGTTCCTTGATCCCAGCGAGTTCTAAAATGTTGGGGTCTGGGCCCCAATATTAATACTCAAAATCCCTTTGTCCTCGCAGGCAGAGAGTGTCGGTGCTTAGTCCAAACCAGTTCTGTCCTGTCTGGCCCAGCTTCCTGGCAGGAGGTGGAGACAGCATTGTGGAAGGCAGACGAGGCAAATTCAGGAGTAAAGAAATCTACTCCCCTACTCTAAATGCAGCCCAGGTCTATTCAGCCCAGCCCGGACTCATCCAGACTCTCTGGAGCCACCGCACATCCCCAGCCACCGCACATCCCCAGCCCCTGTCACTCCAAAGCCGGACAGTTAATACACATCCTAGCAGAGGCACACTGGATAGCTAAGCAAGAAAATACCTACTTTCTAAAAGTGGTATTTTCAAACACATAATGTAAAAATCACCCTCACTAGAAGATGCATTTTAACCCTGTTAGTTCAGGCATACTAAACTTTATTTTCCTATCTTGTTCCCAGGGGTAGTTATGTTTATAAGATGTTATAAGCAAACTCCCCATCCTATCCTATGAAAACAGGTAGCAATGCAATAGTGAAAAACGAAATTGGCAGTATTTCACTATCAGGCTATGTCACACACACGAGGGTATGTCCTACCTTTCACATACACTGAACCCTGCCCACAGGGGTACCTTGGGCCTACCTTAGGGGTGACTTACATGCAAGAAAAGGGAAGGTTAGGGCCTGGCAAGTAGATGCACTTGCCAAGTTGACATGGCAGTACAGACTGCACACAGGCTCTGCAATGGCAGGCCCGAGTTACATTTTCAGGGCTACTCATGTGGGTGGCACAATCAGTACTGCAGGTCCACTAGTAGCATTTGATTTAAGGGCCCTGAAACTCTCAGGGCACTTTACAAGGAACTTACCAGTAAATCAAATATGCCAATCATGGAAACACCAATCCATAGTAACACTCTACAACAGGAGCACCTGCACTTTAACAATGAACAGAAGTGAGAAAGTGCGCAGAGACACTAAACCAGCAAAAAAAAATTCAATCTTGAGATATATTTTGTTTTTGGTTACTTTGCAGATGATGTTACAAATTTGAAGGCATTAAGAGGATGATTCACGCTCTTCCCCCACACTTGAGTAATTGTTGTTCTTGGTGAATGTGATACATACACCGTTAGTTTAAAGAGGTTTACTGATTTGTTATGGTTATGTACCTCCCTCATAGAGTTGTTGTATTTTTGTCTTATTTTAAGTGCTACTGTATTGTCCTGATCAAGACCCAGAGGAACCTAGATCAGCAAAGGGATTGACGCTTTAACATGAAGATTTATATACATTGTTGCCCGCTGTATAATAGACTTTAAAACTGAGCCAGCTATTGGACTTGAATAAATGCTGACTCTTCTACATGTGTTTCCCTTTATCTGTCATATCACATATTGCACACTATCCTCACTTGAACCACTATTAACTGCACCATCCACCAGAGCACCTATGACATATTGACACGATCCATGCTGATTACTGTATTATTTGTCAATCTACGCTTACATTAAACTGTGGGATACAGAATAATTTTTTGGTACCTCATAATATTTGCCTAGGAAGCTAAGGCTTGTTTTTTTTCCTCTGAGGGAATCATTGTTTTTTCATTTATCACTCTGTGTACTACAGCCAGGTTAAGAAATATAGAATTTGTTCATCGCCTTATTATATGTAGTTATTTTGCCAGAGAAAGGCGATGACCAATATAGGGCTGCACATTTTTTCCACATAGAACTACTTAAAAAAATATTCTTTAGTACTAGTTTAATTAAATATCTTCATAACTTTAGGACTTTTCCCTTTCTCTAACAAGAACTTTAGTACAGTTTCACTGAAAATGATGGGCCCCATTATGATGTCAGATGGAAGGCCATCTGACAGCTCGTTCCGTCCAACATCTGAGGCATCGGTTCAACTGCCCGATCATGATGTAGGTGGTCAGACCGAGGCCTACAGGGGGAATCTGCTTCGCCTACGACAGGCTAAAGGAGCCTGTTAGGACAGGGGGTGGATCTTAAGCCCCAAAATGGAGGCGGTGCCTGTTCAGGCAACGCCGTGGGGATTAAGTTGTGTGTTTCCCACAGCCTTTCAATGAGGTCCGACTGCAATAGAAAGGCTGTTGGAAATGGGCTGGGGGGGGCCCTAGCAGGGCTTCCTTCCCCCTGCAGCCTCAGCTATGAGGCCTTGGGGGCACTTGTGGTGCTCTTCCCAAATATCCATGCACCGTGTGGCAGGCACCATTCTGTGCCTGCCACACGGTCATGGATATTCAAAAAGTGTATATTTCCTATTGCGGCATATGCTGCAGCCCTCAGAATAAGCCGTAATAGAAAAGATACATTTTCCAACCGCCATGAAGGCAATCACATCCTCATATGGGAAGCTGGACTAATGACTCCTTGTCTGGTAGTCCTGTTTCCGACACAATGACGTCTGGTCGCTTATCTGACTGGCATCGTAAAGGGGCCCATTTGTCTGCTACGTAGTGAACTATAACATCTGCTCTTCATAGTTAACAGTCTAACGTGCACCATTATGGGGATTTATTTTTAATCCAAAGTTTTTTTTCACTATAATACTATAAGTACAAATCTTTCTTTTAATTTGTGGAGTGTTGAATATGTACAGAGCAGTCAAAAGTGGTAAAATGTCCCCATAGTGAAATGACACTAACTGACACTGTAACATTAGCACACTAATACATTTTTTATGGGTGATATTTTCAGACGTTTTGCATATTAATTTCTTTTCCCATCTGAGCAATAGTGATATATGTTAAAAATGTGCAAAAACAAAATTGTCTATGTCTATGTATAACACCTACTTTTTACAGAGTACACAAGAAGAAATAGTAACGTGTTGCTCACTACAAGCAACACATTATTTTTTTATAAACACTTAAACCAGTGTTTTAAAACTAAAATACAAAAAAGATAACAGAACCGAGGCAAAGAGAGGGAATCACCCACAGAACCGGCTCAAACTGGCGATGCCTGGCCCTAAGATGGCCACAGCCCGGGACCTGAATGAACTAATGAAGATCACTGCAGACGGCCCCTTCTGAAGCCGTAACGCGCTTCCACCTACCCTGCCCGCATTTAACCTGCTGTTCAAGACAGCACCTAGGTCGCCTAACTAATTGCCCACGCAGCCTAAGGTCATACCAAGGACTCCCAATCAAGCGCGATCCGCCCCCCACATCTCCTATCCTGATGACAATTAAGGGCAGCCCTCTGAGGATTTCCGGACCCTCCGATGATGATCAACAAGGGCCAACATGGATCACCCTACGCTCTGCTCCAAGGACGCCAGTGACTTCTAGCCTACTCTAAGGTACCAGACAAGCTCCATAGCCCTCTACCGCAATTAACCTATACCTCGATCCACTCGGTACCCCCACTCCTCCTACCCCTAGCCCCCTCAGCAACCACCCTTATAACATAGTACACTCTGTGCCCCCCTCTACTTGCTCCACATCGCTTCCCCCCCACCTCAGCTAACATCACTTTACCATAGTCCACGCTAAGCCCTCGTAACCACAGCTCCCACTAGTAGGGTAGAACCCCAAGTGCCCACCTATCATTCATCGTGGCCAGTCACCCTTAGCCAATACTCCCAGTCCAAGGGTGTGCTGCCCCCTTCTATAGCTCGTCCCATCCCACCTACACAATACGCGAAAATGTCACCAGGCTCATCTGCTTCTGCTGAACCGCCCATGTCGATCCACACGAAACCGCACGGCGCTAATACCTTTGCTATTATCTTCCCCCCTAACCCTTCATCCAAAGCAAGAAGAAATCTCAAACATAATCTAATCAGACAACACCCAGAAACGCTATTTGTAGACATATACCACTGCTCCTCCAAAGGGCAGGTGAAGATGGATTTCATCTTCCACACTGATAAACCGCAGAGCTGGAACACCACTCTAAGAATGCAACTACACATATCTAAAACGACGACCACCTCACATAGCTGCAAACTGATGACCTCTCTCCCTAACCAGGCAACAAGAAAAGGTAATACATTAGTGACCATTTACGCAAATTGCACAGTTCTGATACAGGCCAACAACGAGAACTTGGAGGCCTATGACTACCTCTTCCCTACTCTTTGTGCCTCTCATCTACACACTCTTAGTCCCGTATCAAGCCAGCCCCCCTCCCTGATCAACCGGCCCCTTCAGGAGAAGCATTTATCTACCTCCACTCCCTCATTGAGACCCCCCAACCCATCTCTAGAATCTTCTCCTCCCACTCCTCAGTCCCCTCGAATCGAGACAAGGAAAATCAATCCCCACTGCCCCCTCAACCTGATCCTCCTCTACATTACCCTATCATCCCTCGGGTCCGGTCAACTGACCCCCTTCTTTCACTCGAAGAAAAGTAACCTTCATTGCCCCCCAATCGCATCCTCCTCAACAGCACAATAGTTTCCCTCGGGCTCGATCTACCGACCCCCCCATCACTCCTCGAGAAGCATTGGGGAAGAGCCCTCGACTAATCCCCCTACCAAATGTTGCGAACAGAGACAGCCTGGTAGTCCCTTCCATCATTAGACCTCATGAGACGACCCTGCCCCCCACCCCACGAGTTGTCCCAACCCAAAACTGCACACCACCTGCCTCAAAAGACTTGACTCACCGGATGGATCTACTTGAAAACCAACTGGAAATTATATTTAGAGGCCTCGATGAAATCCTTTCCAACCTAGACAAGGCAAGAAAGCCCAACATTCCCAATCAATGCCTTACTTTCCGGCGGAGCCTAACCCACTACAACGCCAACTCACGACCGCTCCCGCACGCGGAAACAGACTTCTGAGGCCCACAAAATCCGACAAGATGATCCCTCCTCAAACTCTCACTGGAACCAAAGCACCTACGACCAGGGCTCAGAGCCACACTAACAAGGATGTGGAGACACAAAAACAAAGACCATCCAGAACGAAAGCAGCAATGTCCACCAAAGAAGCTTTGGACCTAGCCTCCACTTATGACTCCTCTTTCCCAATGCCCACTAACTCCAATATCCAAGTGATCACAGGCTTCGGAAGAGACCTCCCTCTCGTGAAAATTGTAAGACCCCCGCCCTTCCTCACCTCCATACCGAGGGCCCCATTAGGAAAACATCTGAACATAAATAATCCAGCAACTAACTGCATGCTCATTAACTGTAGATACGCCCCCAAACATACAACGGAATTAGTTGAAACCATCCTATCCCAGAACCTTGATATTGTGTTCCTCACGGAGACATGGCTAAAGGAGACCTCCCCACCCTGTCTGGACTTGCTGGTACCCCCAGGTTTCACCATCATCAACAAAGACAGAAAAGGTCAATGCCGGGGGTGTAGCCATAATCCATAAAGATGACATTGACATCGCTGTAACAGACTCATGCAAATACAGCTCCTTAGAATGTCTATATGTCTCCATCAAGACAAAGGAGAACCGCCCTTTGATTGTTCACCTTCTCTATCACCCACTTGGCAATTCCCCCACTTTTGGCGAACACCTATCTGACCTGATTGCCCAGTGCGCTCTCAAAGACTCTAACTTCATAATCCTGGGTGATCTCAATTTACGCTGGAATGAAATTCAATCTCTCAACAATCTCCTTTGTGATAATAACCTTTCCCAACACTGCTCTGAAGAAACCCACAAAAAAGGAGCGACCCTGGATGCCATCATTGCCCATCAAGACGTAATCACGATCGACAACATCCTCCCAGTGGACTGGTCGGATCATCACATGATTTTATTCCACCTCAACCAAAGAGTCCTATCCCTGCCCCCTGCCCAAGATGCCCCCAAATGGTAATGAAATCGAAACCAGATTCCCTTGGACATCATGGAGGAGAGACTCAAGTTCCTCCTACCCAATGACAATGATCTCTCCACAAACGACCTCACCTTGCTCCATAACGCGAATTTGGGATCCCTTCTTGACCAACTAGCAGACTTGAAACTAAAAAAAAAAGCGAACCACCCCATCCAGGTCCTGGTTCGACTCAGACACTAATGAAGAAAGGAGACAACTAAGAGCCGCAGAAAGACGCTGGAGGAACTTGCCCTCTACCTACCATCGTGACAAACTCAGAACTATCCGGAAGAAATACAATAATCACATCAAGAACAAAAAATCTATGTTCTTCTGCTCCGCTCTGGTGACCACAAAAAATAGACCTAAGGAACTTTTCAGTATCATTCGACAACAAACCTCCAAACCAGATGCTTCCCTGGAGCTGGCCTCCAAAGAACGATGCAACAACTTTGCCAACTTCTTTGATGATAAGATCTCCAAGATCGAACACTCCCTGGCCAGCAATCACTCCCTCCCCCCATCACAACAAACAAGGTGGGGTGCTTGACAGCGCCCCCCCCTTCCTCTACTAAACCCTGGTCACTCTTTCAGCCCATTCTTGAAGAAGAGATAGTCAAACGTATCGCCACCTCCAAACCTTCATCTCACACCCTTGACCCCCTTCCTGCTCAACTCACCAAAAAACTGAAACTTTCCCTTGCCCCACTGTGGTGCAGGATTATAAACAGCTCCCTAAAAACTGGAGTAGTCCCATACTGTTTGAAAGTGGGACAAGTCACCCCAATACTTAAAAAACCTGGCCTGGACAAAAATGACCTAAACAAATTTAGACCCGTCTCTAACCTTCCTCTTCTCTCCAAAATCCTAGAAAAATGTGTTCTCCACCAACTAACTCGGCACTTGGACCATACCAGTCTCCTAGACTCACATCAATCGGGATTCAGGAAAGGGTGCACCACAGAAACTGCAATCCTCAAAATAATCAATGACCTACTCAATTCACTGGACTCAGACCATTGCTCCCTCCTCATTCTCCTAGACCTATCGGCGGCTTTTGACACGGTCGTTCACATTCTTCTCCTCAAAGCTCTGGAAGAAAGGGCCGGACTCGAAGACGTGGTCCTTAACTGGTTCTCCTCATTCCTACACAACCGCTCACAAAGAATCAAAATCAGAAACTCCGAATCCGACCTCCACCCAGCCGAAGGCTCAGTGCTCTCCCCCCAACTCTTTAACATCTACATGGAACCCTTCAATACCCTACTCAGGAAAGCCAACATGCCCTTTCACCTCTACGCTGACAATACACAACTCAACCTGGAAATTTCCTCTTCTAAAGACATCCATAGACTTAATGAACCACTAAAGGAAGTCCAACGTTGGCTGTCAAGTAACCATTTAAAGCTTACCCGGGACAAAACTGAGCTACTTCTTATCTCAAACAAAGAAGAGAACCCAAAAATAAACGAATGGCTAAAAGATATTGATGCACTCAATGGGAACCTCTCCTTGGCTGACTCCGTCAAATCATTAGGCATCACGCTAGACTCTAAACTTGATTTGACAAAATACATCAAGATTTCGGCCAAAAGTGCCATCCTTAAACTGAAACTTCTTAACAAAATTAAACCTTTCATTCCATCCAAAGATCTCAAACAAGCCACCCAAGCATTGGTTCTATCATGACTGGACTATGGAAATGCAATCCTCTCGGGAATACCCAAAACTCAACTTGCTCCTCTGAAAACAACCCTCAATGCGGCAGCCAGAATGGTCACTGGAATAAAGAAATTTGATCACATTTCTATAGCACTAAAAGATCTCAAGTGGCTACCTATAGAAATGCGGGCTAACTTTAGAACAGCCTGCCTCCCCCATAAAGCCCTTCAGACAGGCAAGCCCGAATATCTGGCATCCAAACTCAGAAAAGCGGGTCAGAACAGGACTCTCAGAAGCTCTAACACCCTACTTTTATCCCACTCAAAGCACGAAAACAAAAAACTACGGCCAGGTCCTTTGCCGGAAATGCTCCCAAATATGGAACTCTATCCCCCCACATCAGAACTATTCCTTATTTCCCGAAATTCAAAAGCCGACTCATAATCCTTTTCCTCGACCGATCCCTAGCGAACAGATAGGAACTGCTTGGAGTGTTCAAAACGCCTTTGCTCTCTTCTCGATGCGGATGGCCATCTCTACTCTGACTCATATCCTGAAAGTCTCGCTGACTGTACATTATTTGATTTCTTTTGCACTGCTCTCTACTTGTTGTAAAGTGCTTCGATACCTTCCGGTCTGGCTAGCACTATATAAAACTTCTTAAATAAAAATAAATAAATAAAAAACTCTGGAGCCTGCTCTTAAAGAGGTGATGCATTTTATCATTTGAACAGGCAGCTGTAAAAAGCGTGTATTATACATCGTATGACATTGACACAGGTGACAACAGAAGCAGTTTTAACTTTCTTTGAAATGCTATATTTGCAGGGATCCAATTCCTCTCACAATGTGACTAACATGAGGTCATGTTTGCATAATACATATGAGTACTGTGGGAAAACTGTTTTTTTGGTATATATATATATATTTCGTGTGAATTTTCCATGGCCTTTGAATCAATCGGCTGTGGAGGAAATATAATTGGTTTCCTGTCTGAATAGTACACCACTACAAAATGTCACCCATGTTTACGCTCCACTTAGGTGAATTTATTTGTTACCTTCTCTATGTTTACTTCACTCGTATGCTTATATGTGCCATAATGCCGGGATAACTCACGTGTGATCAAGACACTCTTAGTGTCGAAACGCGTAGCGTGTAAAACTGTAAACAATAAACCATCTGGTATTACGGAATCCTGAGTGCGCAACCTTTTTGCTGTGAAGCAGACTTGCAATGGAATATTGAATCGGCTTTTTGTGGTCCGCCGATATTTTTGCGCCACCTGGCTTGGGAGAGAGGATCTCAGCAGGACCCTGTTGCGTTTCGTGAGATTTACGGAGGGATCCAGTGCCGGCCGCCAGACGCCCAGCTGTATTTTTCAGCTTGATAAAGACTGAGTCCGTGTGGAGCCGCCGTCCCGACTCTAAAAGGTGAGCCCGCCCGCGTACGGGGATCGAGGGAAGCAGAGGCAGGAGTGCGATTGTTTTGCTTTGCAATTCCTGTCGTGGGTGAGGCGGTGGGGGTTTGCTGAGTAAGAGCGGGTGGCGTGTGGTTGCAGAGAAAAATACCGAACAAATCTAACTATAAAAACAACAGTTGTTGTTAAACACGGCTAATACTCTGCATACGTGCTCCCACTGATTTAAAACGAAGCGGCACCAGGAACCACTTACATAAGTGGGGGAACCGTTTACTGACATTTAATAAAAGCATTTTGGAAGGGTATAATCTACCGCCAAGATTTACAGTTTCAAACTACGAGTGCAGAACTATATAACACAGAGCAACTTGTGGAGCAGTACCTATTCTCTCTGGGATAAATGGAGGAAGAAGGAGATAGAAAACGAGAGGCAGCCACATTATTTGCCAGAGCACCAGGCAAAGGCAACAACATCGCAAAAACAGTGGCAAGACCTGAAAATGACTCTATGCACATCAAACTAAGGAAATATGAGAGGCTGGTAAAACAAGAAATCTCTCGTTGGTGGGAGGCGACATCTCTGCAGGACTACGTAGACAAGGCAATGGTGCCTCGGGGTCTGCGCATCTACATAACGCCTTCTCGGGAGTCATCTAACCCTCAAACGCTGATAGACTGGGCAAATAACTCGGCTATGAGTAGGAAAAATATGCTATGCATTCTCATCAAAGATGCATGGGAGGAACATGAGATAATTCTCAAAGAACTTAAGGAACTAGATAAGGAGTTTGAAGGAAGCCCGGAACAAGAGACCATAACGAAATTTAAGGATGAACTAAAGGGCCGTTTGAAAAAATATGAGGATGACATCAAATATAGAAAACAGCGTAAACTCCACAGAGATTGTGGAGATTACGAAAGTGGACGTATTTTAACTTACAGTCCAAAATATGATCATCTATATAATCAAACTGGTACAGCAAAACAACCGGGCACAGATAACACCTCCTATGCAGTAACTCCAACAGTAGAAGTAATTACTGACTCTGACACGCATGTATCAAGACAGACTACAAGCACATCATCAGAAATTGAAATAACCACAAGACCGGCTAATTTTTTAGACGAGTTCAAAGTATTAAGAACAAGGCGAAAAGTGGTACCGATGCAAACGCAAGTTCCCAAGAAGAACCCAACACGGGGCAGACCAAGGGGCAGAGGAAAAGGCAGGGGAGCTCAGCAAAGAGACGATTCAAGCTCCAGCAGAGGAGAAGAAAAGAACAACAAACCCGTGGGAAACAAAGGAAAGGGTTACAAAAACAGAAAATAACCATGGATGCAGAAACGGTAAATAAAACTGTTATAAACTTATCGTCACGTACTCTAACTCTTAAAGAGAAAGAAACTCTCTGCTTTGGACTTAGTTTCTGCCCTACTGAATGTTTCAACTATGCAAATACCAGGGTGGATATTTTCAAATTTGTTAGAAAGATCAAATTAAAGAAATGGCATTTCTTTAAGCAAGCAAGAAACAATGATATTGCTGATGATGTAGAGGAACTCTATGATATGTATAACAATGAGAACTTGAACTTATCCAACACAGAAACATTTCCCATCAACCAGAATATAGAAGGGGATATGGATTATGAGGAAATGAGAACTGATAAGGCAGCTTGTACACCTTTTAAACCTAAATCTGTGTTCTGTCCTATCATGCCCCATGATAATATAGACACATTCCATGAGGTTGTCACTAAAGAGCTTGCGAAATTAAAACATGGCAAAGAACTATGGTGTACAACAAATAGAAATCTCTCGGGCGAGCAAAGAAAATTCCTTACTGAACTTGCAGAGGATAGTAACATCATACTCAGACCATCAGATAAGGGTGGTAATATCGTTTTGTGGGGTAAAGATTTGTATGTAACTGAGGCTCTTAGACAGTTAAACACCTCTAATTTCTACTCCAAATGTACCATGATAAACTATAATGATAGCATACTAGAAACCTGGGAAAAACTACAGGATTGGCAAAATGAGGGTCTTTTGTCCTGGCAGGAGTTTTGCTTTCTCAAAAAAGACTATCCGAAGTTACCTATTTTTTACCTGTTGCCTAAGGTACACAAAGATGCTAGGGTACCTCCAGGAAGGCCCATCATATCATTGATAGGTAGTGTGAATGAATGTCTATCACAGTATGTTGATCACTTTTTAAGGGAATACGTATGTAGGTTACCCTCGCATACGAGGGATACCACTGATTTTCTGACTAGGGTCAACAACCTATCGTGGGTGGAAGGGTCTTTTCTAATTACCATGGATGTCAGTGCCCTGTACACGATCATAGACCATGTGCAGGGCATGGAAGCCAGTCTACATTACCTTTAAAATCGGGACAGCTGCTTTATAGAACATACTTGCATGCTCATCGAAATGATGAAGATATGCTTACGCAACAACCTCTTTATGTTTGATAGTGTCATGTATAGGCAGATACGTGGAGTGGCAATGGGTTCGGCATTTGCTCCTAGTTTTGCGAACCTCTTCCTGGGTAAGTGGGAGGAGGAAATAGGTAGCAACCCCAATTTTTCTGAAGATCTGACCAAGGTAACCACATGGATCAGATATATAGATGATCTGTTCCTTATCTGGACAGGGACAGAGGAAGAGGCAGTCCGATTTATAGAGAAACTCAACATCAATGAATATAATATCAAGTTGACATATAACATCAGTTCTAAGACAGTTGAATTTCTCGACACAGAAATCAATGTGACCGAAGGTAAACTGATCTCCAGACTCCACAGGAAAGACACAGCTGGCAACAGTCTACTTCACGCCCTTAGTGCTCACTCATATCCCCTCAAATGGAATATTCCTTACGGTGAGCTTCTAAGGGCGAGGAGAAACTGTAGCAGCGATGAGGGCTTTGCTAAGGAACAAGATACCATGCTGGATAGATTCAGAAATAGAGGCTATCCAGAGGAGGTCCTAGAAAAAGCTGTTCACAAAATCGCCCTGATTAATAGAACCGAAACTCCAAAACCCAGAGACAAGAGTGATGACATCAACAATAAGACTCGTGTCATAACTACCTTTAACAGTAAATCCAAAAAGGTACAGAAAATACTGGTCGATAACTGGAATATTTTGAAAGTAGACAATATTGTTGGTCCTCTTCTAGATGATAGACCTCAAATTACTTATAGAAGAGGGAGAAATCTACGGGATATTCTGGTTAAAGCGGACATCACAGAAAAGAGAACTCAGGTAGAAGGCCTCAAGGGCTTTTACCCATGTGGCCATTGCAAAGCCTGTAGGGCTAGCACTATGGTCAAGACTATTGATGTACCGGGGAAAAAGGAACCTAGAGTCATTAAACAGTTCCTGACCTGTAACACCAATTTTGTAGTGTACGTTCTCGAGTGTCCATGCAAACTTCGGTATGTAGGGAGCACCACCTGTATGGCAAAGAAACGAGTACAGGAACATCTCAGAGCTATCACCCATGAAGATGTCAAATACCCCATTGCACGACACTTTCAAAAGTTCCATAAATCCAATAATTCCTTGTTACGTTACTTTGCGGTGGAACAAGTTAACATAGGAAGAAGGCGTGGGAATCGTGAGCTGGCCCTGAGAAAGAAAGAGTCAAAATGGATCATGGAACTCGAGACAAAGTTCCCCGGGGGACATAACCTCGATGAGGAACTCAGTACACACTTATATGATGACTAAAAAGGTGGTAATCATGACTGAGTCTGACCCAGTATAGAATATTGCTCCTATGTGTTATGAAACTTTACATTGTAACCTCTTTTATAAGTAATTTTTTATGAAGAGATTTTAATTGTATGTTTATTTGTTTTTGTAGGATAGAATTGAGGCAAGAAATTGGCTCCGTCACCTTCACTTCACGGTCCTTTAACCTCAATTATTCTTCACTGGAATGAAAGACACTTTCACTTGCATGCAAGATATGAATTAATAGATGTGCACTCTAATCCTGGGACAAAATGGCTGGCTATCAGCATATGGTTAGAATACGAAGAGAAGAATGAAATTTCTGAGGGCCAGTTGTTACAGGTGTGTGGTTTCATTTGGGCACTAGACCGAATGGAAGGGATTCCATCTATATACTGAAGGTATGAAATTTAGGTATATCTACATGTAGTATTAACAAGGCACCAATGCTTATAATGTATATACAAATTCTTACAGAATTCGTTTCCTACTTAGGAAGATGAACATATGTACAATCATGTATTATAATTCGTGTGAATTTTCCATGGCCTTTGAATCAATCGGCTGTGGAGGAAATATAATTGGTTTCCTGTCTGAATAGTACACCACTACAAAATGGCACCCATGTTTACGCTCCACTTAGGTGAATTTATTTGTTACCTTCTCTATGTTTACTTCACTCGTTGTATGCTTATATGTGCCATAATGCCGGGATAACTCACGTGTGATCAAGACACTCTTAGTGTCGAAACGCGTAGCGTGTAAAACTGTAAACAATAAACCATCTGGTATTACGGAATCCTGAGTGCGCAACCTTTTTGCTGTGAAGCAGACTTGCAATGGAATATTGAATCGGCTTTTTGTGGTCCGCCGATATTTTTGCGCCACCTGGCTTGGGAGAGAGGATCTCAGCAGGACCCTGTTGTGTTTCGTGATATATATATATATATATATATATTCGCTCAACAAGTTCCTACTCCTCACAGGAATCACTTGGACACTCCAGATACTTGCAGTAAAATTTATTTCAGCAAGGGAAAAACAATGCGTTTCGGTAATAAACCTTGATCACGCTTGTGAATTCAAGTAACCACTATGTTTAAATACACTCCAAACATTACGTAAAAAACCGTTCACCCCCATGTGATTCAAAGGGCAACTGTGGCGGTCATCTTACAATGTGCAAAATTTCACGATAGAATCACTTTCTGATCAATACCTAAGATTACTGTCATAAAATACACAAATCATTACTCCATATTTGATCGCGTGTAAAAAACACAAATTGTGCATCAAGTTACATCAATGATATTTACATTTGTATATTTCCACGAAAAGCAATATTTAAGCTCATTGTCGGCTAGTACATTTCTAGTTAAATGCCATAATCGTTTTGCCATATGCTTATTGAACCATTATGTGTTCGTATTTGTCCTTGTAGTCTGACAAGTCTCAATTTCTAACTTTATTGAGACTGACACTGCCGTCATTTTAGTCCAAACCCCAAATCTAGCCCAAGTGGGCAAAGTAGAAGTAATATCTACACAAACTACATGTCAGGTTACTGGTTCAAAATAACACAAGTCCGTGCCAATCATCTTTCCATGAATGTAATTCATTGTTCCATCAATATGCCGCAAGTTGCCAAAGTTGAAGTGCCCTAAATCTAAAAATGAAAACATGATTAAAATACAGATCAGCTTCACTGAATACAGATATATCTATTCTATTCATATAAGTGGATTGCCAGTTCTTCGCTCACATTCAAACCTTTTGGCACCAGGCTTTCCAAATCAATAATATAGCGTGACTCCAACTTGCGCAGCGATAATTCGTGATTACCCCCTCTCGCTCCAAGGTTCACAGTGTCAATTACCACCATTCGTAGCAGGGTTTCATCGCTAAAGGGATGTTCAGCGAACTGTCGGGCTACAGGATATTGTTTATTTTTGTTCTTCGTTGCCCGTAAGTGTACTAGTACCCGTTTTTTTGCTTCACATTTGGTACTGCCCACGTACCACTTATCACATGGGCAGATCAAAACATACACACTGTGTGTTGTATTGCAAATAAGATTTTTCTTAATCACAAACTCCCTCCTAGAGTTGGGTATCTGTAATCTGTCACAGTCTCTGCTGCTCCTACAGGGTTTACACCTTCTGCAACGTCTGAAGCCAGAGGGTGCCGAGGTCTCCCTCATTACTTGTGTCCTGACATGATTGTGGCTGAGTTCATCTCTCAGCGTCCTACTTTTCCTAAAAGTTATTTGCGGATTACTCCCTAAGTTCTTGCTAAGGTGGTCGTCCGTCAGTAATACATGCCAGTGTTTTTTAAATATCTGTCGCATGACATTCGCCTGTCCTGAGAATGTTGTGATAAATCTAATACATTCCTCGTTCTCTTTGTTCTGTTTAAACTTACTCCCTGGGGTACAGCCATGGGCGCCTGCTTCGCCCCCAGCTACGCAAATCTTTTCATGGGCTGGTGGGAGGAGCAGGTTGTCACAGAAATGCATTGTCATTTACAATGCCAATAGCTTAAACTCTCGTAAATGCGAGACCTATTGCATTGAAAATGCTTGTTTAAGAATCCCATTCCTGTGCAGTCAGTCAGAGTCCATCAAAACATCAGGGAGAAATCCACAGCATCATCCATCAACCACTTCATTCACCGGGCATTCCACAGATGAGTTATTGCAATATCAATTTGCTGTCATCAACATCTCAAACAGCACAAACAACTAGGCCTGAAGAAATATCGGTGAAGTGGCAGTTGTTTATTTACCACCTTGCCAAAAAAATGCACAGGACAATACATGCCAGGTGTGCAAACATGGGCTTGATTGAGGTAAAACTGACCAGTACTTTATGGGAACAAGTGGGATGGTGAAGCACCTGTGAGCTATGCATTCCCACCACACGGCTCATGAAGAGTGTCAATGAACACAACAGGCAGCAGAAGAAATTGCACCACTGGAACTACAGTACCATCAGCAACTGGAGGACAATGGTGATATGCAGTATTTTGCTGCATACTGCAAGCACTGCCTTAAGTTGTGGTTTCTAGAGAGACCAATCAAATATTTTTTTCTAAAGCCATGAAAGGCCATCTTAAGAACTCAAAGACATCAGCAAAAAATATGAGTAATAAAAATATATAGTACATAAAAAACAAAAAAGTCCAAAATTAGAAAATACAGTAGTTGACCACTGTATAACATATTTTAAAGTTTCGAACTAAAAATGTATTTTAAAGCATTTCCAAAAAAACACCACAGCAAATAAATTGTTCAGAGCCAAAGCTCTGCATTCAGTATCCTCTGCCCACAACAAGAGGTTAAGTGTAGAGTGGGTCAGGATGGATGCTACACAGGGTTGGTCGCAAGATTTGACCATAGGTTAGTCATGCTTTATGACCAACCAAAACTGCTCATGGCCATACATTGTGCACAGTGTGGTGTACAACCTGAAGAAGATGTTACACATGCAACATTTAGAACATGAGCAAGCAAAAATTCTGAAATTCACAAAAAAAAACAAAAGTTAAAATGACGTTATAGTTAGCCAAGGTATTAAGATCCTAACAAAATAAAAAGAAACAGCAAATTCACTAAAAAATGCAAAGGTTAAAGTGACGTTATAGTTAAGCGATAGAATGAGCCAAGAAGTAATATTTAAAAACCTAAAAAAACACACCCTGAAATTAACCATTTATAGCTCACTCAACTACCTTTAAACTGTGCCCCATCATGCACTGCTCATAGCCTCGCACAAGTACATTACCGCACCCATTACTTGTAAAATGCGATCATTGATGACATCAGTGACAACATCATCCATATCACTTTCATTCTCATTACTCAAAAGACCTTTACAACATGTTAAAAAAATTAACTTAGTAGTAGAGGGCCTATTCTGATGTGCAGCATAGAATTCCTGTTTATATTGAATGGAAATAGCGCAGGCCCTAGAGCCAACACTGGTTCTCACTGACTAAAGGTATATGGTGAAATTATAGTTAGTTGAGTAAACTGTAACTGGTGGGTTTTAATGGTTTTTGGGTATTTAAATACTAGTTCTTGTCTCATTTCGCCACCTAACTGTTAGGATCCAAATCAAAGAAGACACTCAAGTGTATGCTTCCTTAGATGTTTATTCGTTGGAGAATATCAACAGTCCACCACAGTGTATTGGCTGCTTCATAACAGCTACTAACTGACTGTAATTCAAACATGAGAACATAACCTTGGTACAGAGCTTTGTGTTGTCACGGATGACATAGGTATATTCTAATAACAGTGCAGTCATGAATGACATAGGCAGTGCTCTAATAACAGTACAGCCTAAGCCACAAGCATCTTTCCCCAAAATAATATTTAGAATTAAAAACTGATACACAACAAAATTATGAAATTAGAAATAATGTGCAAAGAATGGAAAAGGAAAAACACAATTAAAAAACAACTCCAATACTATAATTTTACTGAGAACCAAGATCTAGCAAGTCACATAATCCTTCTGCCAACCAGGTTTAACCCTTGGTCTCTTGGTTGGAGTGTTCATAACCTTTATCCCTGTTAATAAGAGTGTCATTCTCCACTGAAGTATTGTGATGTGAGCTGCAATTATCCTTAATTTTTACCAAACAAGACATATCCCATACATCTCAAGAGTCCAATACCACCACACTTTTCCTGACACCAGCAATACTAAAAGAACCCATGAATTAGGAACGCAGTTTCCTCAGAATTCCAGGTCTTTTGATCAACTCTTTCTAAGAAACTTTCCACACAGCCTCACACGCACAATTTTGTACATCACTCGAGCTCTATGTTTCTTGATGTGGTGATATGTGGAATTTCGCAACATCCTCTGAATTGTGCACTTCATTTCTTCCTGTATTCAATTCCAACCATGCCAAATTGAGTTTATTATGAGGCGTTCTACCTCTCAAAGAGGCAAAGGTGACATCAAAGTTACACTATTAGGCATTTTACAGTGAGCTTACCATGTCTTTCTCAAGACATACTTTAGAGAGTTTTTTGTAAAAAGCGCTCTCTGAGCACAACTCTTCACTATTTTATTCATACTTTCTGCTAAACCATTGGCTTGAGGTGAATAAGGTGCTGTTTTAAAATGCATAATCTATAGTTCCTTGAAAAACTCATAAATACCTTGAAAAATGAATTGTGTCCCCGTTGTCTGTGATAAGATACTTGGGTACATCTTCCAGAGAGCACTCCTCCATGAGAAATTCTGTTATAGTCTTAGGGCCTAATTACGAGTTTGGCTGTCCATAGGACTGCCAAACTTGCGGTGGAGGTGCGGATGTGACTGGGGACCATTGCCCCAGCGGCCCAACCGCACCAGTGGTGTCTCTGCAGCACTGCCAAGCATATTATGAGTTTCCTCACTGCCACAGATTTCATGGAGATAAGCCTGATATGAAACTTGTGGCAAGAAGGAAACTAAATATTTCCTATTGGCCTGAGGATACATGCAGGATGGCATAAGATGTGCCCGCCTGTCCGCATGCACCTCCTTTCCTGCACGGCATGGACTGCGCAGTTCATGCCGTGTGAGAACAGGCTTTTGCATTTCCACTGTGTCACCTTTTTAATAGACACCGCCATGGGAACGCCAAAAGAATGCCCGCCAGACCACGAGAAAACTCATAATCTGGCGGGAGGCCGGCCGTGAGCTTTGGAGGTGTGGGTACATGGCGGTGGTGTGCCAATCCGCTCCCACACCGCCAAGCTCCTAATCAGTCCCCAAGTGTTCACTGAAGCTACACATTTGGCGACCACCCACTTGGAAGTGTAGCAACCAGTAACAAAACATATCGCTCATCATGAGTCCTTAAGTTCAAAAGGACCTGCGATGTCCAAACACAACTTGGTCCAGGGCTCCAATGTAATTTCAACCAGGCATACTAGAGCAGTTAATGTCTTTTTGCTTTTATCATTATTAACACATTGCAAGCAATCCTTCACAACACCCTCTACTTGATGATCCGTCCCCGGCCACCAATACCATTCTACTAACTATGGGCCCTATTAGGATGGCGGACGGGCCTGCGTCCATCCACCACCCCAGAGGTGGAGGGACCGTCTGCAGGGGCAGCGGCGGTCCCTCTGTGCAAATTAGGATGTGACCGCCACCCTGGTGGTCACATCCTGTATGTTTAACATTGCGGCGGGTGCTGCTTGAAGCAGCACCCACCGCAATGTTAAAAATGCAAGCAGTGCATTTGCATGCACAAATGACTGCTGCTTCGTGCATGCAAATGCAGGGGGGTACCATAGGTACCCCCCATGTGCACCCCCCTTCCCCCTGGGGGCCCGCAACGGGCCCCCAAAGAAAAGACCTTATGCCGCCACGGAAAAACATGTCCCAGCGCATATCCTAATATGGCTGGCGGTGTCTGAAAAACACTGCCACCATATTAGAGCTTTTCCGCCGCGGTCTCGCGGCGGAAAAGCGGCGGACGGTCTACCCGTCCGCCGATGACCCCCCAGCCATCCTAATCTGGCGGGGGGTCTTCCAACACACCGCAGTGGTGAATCCGCATCCTCCGGGCCGGCGGTGGCTTCCGCCGGCCCGGAGGATGCGGATTCACCGCAATCGTAATCGGGCCCCTAGTTTTAGTCATGTTTCTCCCCAGATGCCCTTCATGATCCCAGTTGATTATTTCTCACCCAGATCACACAATTAAACCTCTGAAAATGTAGAGCTCATCCTTTACATTCAAAAATCCTCCTAGGCCACCAGAAACATCCTGCACTCTGGCCAAACTTTTACAGAGAATTCTCTTAAACCCAAGAAAACTGTATTTTTTGAATTGGCATTGGACCATTAATTGCCATTAACCGCACTCTCACATAACCATCCAACAAACGTGTTGTCATACTTTTCTCCATCTTGATCGACTGGCAATCTTGATAAGCAGTCCGCATTGCTATTCTTAGGTCCTGGCACATACGCCACATTAAAATTGTATTCTGATAATCTCTCCATTCACCGTCTTTTCCTAGGAGACAAATTTTCCATCTCTCCACTAATACAAATTTGGGAAAGTGGGCGAAGGTCTCCTCTGCTGAGTTAAACTGTCCTAGATGTAGTGCTGTCTACTTTCATTACACATTTCATTCATGCATTGAAATGGGGCCAAAATCCTACAAACAATGCTACTGAAATGTACTTGTTATGTCCCAGTTTATCTGCAGAATCTTAAATCAGTTAAAAATCAGCAGGACAGCATTGTGGAAGAAGTATTAAGTTGCTATTCGTGCACTATGAAATGCCCTCCTACGCGGAGAATAAGCTCTTATAAGGTACCCTGGACCTGCAAGGCATTAAAGGTCACACTCTCATAGGGTACCATAGACTTAAACATGCACACTGAATTCCTTCTGGTGCATCAAGCTTTGTTAGCAAGCATCACAGGGAAGACACCCCTGACCACTGTGATAGCACCTGAGTCTCTCCAGTACTGCAGCGATGTCCTGGGTTTCACGGGATTCGCTCTATACGGTGCATTCAAGGTAAGAGGATATCTCATTCCCCAGGCAGTATGCTAATAGCTCAAACGCTTGAATAATCCCTCTCAATTTGAAAGCATGGGTCACTCGAGGATGCTTGTGGTGTCTTGCTGTTCCTCAGCAGGCACTCGTCTTCAGTATTAGAATCCAAATCAAGACACTCCAGTGTATGTTTCCTTCAAAGTTTATTCATTGTATACAGCAAAAGACCACCGAACCGCATTGGTAGCTACAGGACAGCAACTAGCTGACAGTAATTCACACTTTAGAACATAGGCAGTGTACAGAGGTTTGCGCAGTTATGGATGACATAGGTAATATAACAGTGCAGTCATGAATGACATAGGTATTATTCTAATAACAGTGCAGCCTAAGCAACAACACAAACTATAACGTCACTTTGACCTTCATATTTTTCGGTAGAAAAATGTATATATATGTATCTATATAACTATATATAGTTAAGATGGACACAAGTGCAGGTAAAAAATGCCGACCATCATAGCATAAAAAGGTGTTTATAACAATAGTCATGAAGCATATTAATACTCACCAATCCCAGTACAGTGGAAAATACAAATATCGCATATTATACCAGAATATTAATTGTCAACCATAAATTAAACGTCTTTTCATTAACATAGCAATTTTAAAATTCATAAATACAGATGCAATATTACAGTGTGGTCGATATATGAAGTTCTTATGGCATTTCATAAAGAAAACTCCAAATTTCGGTAAACCTCATCCAAGTTTAACGGGAGGGACATATGTTGTTAGATGCGAAAAGGATTATTTATCCATGTATACACCATAGCATGAAATGCCCTTCAATAAAAGAAAAATCTAAAGTCAAAATGCAATGCAATAAAAATCTCAAATTGAATTAGAAATGTAGAGTCAAGATACAAAATGGCACCAAAATGGCATAAATCCAATAAGGGGAAATTTAAGGGAAAATGGTACCTAAAAAAGCACAACACACCACTGATAGTCTATGGTTGCAGTAGGCTGTGGGGAGCTAGGCACAATTTGAGGCTGATCACGATGGATCACAGGTCGAATACACCAACCAGGTTGGTTATAATCAAAGATTTTACCTTCTAACTTAGGGAATGATTTAATTTTGGGTGTGTTTCTGGTCTTCAGTAAATTACTCTGTCACCATGGTGGAGGTGCTGACCAGCAAATTTGATCTGTCTGTCAGTATGGCTGACATTTCAGGCATTGACAGGAATCGCTTTCAGGAAGGTTCCTACCAACACTTTGTAACACTGATGGATGGCTCTGTCAAATATGATGGAGCTGTGCGGAAAGTTGAATTTTTTTTTTATTTATAGAAAGAAAATAAGAAAGCTGCATTTTTTTGCTGATTTTTTTTTCAAAACAAAGCCCCCCTCACCATGTGAGTTTGCTTTAATTGCAAGGCAAGCATTGAGCACTTGTCAGAGCCTCTTATCCTCAGGTTTTTCCTGGCTGTGAGACTAATTTCGAAATGGCTATGTGTCCACCCATCTAAATCAGGTGGGTAGACATATAGCCAAATCTCTGGCACCCCATACTCTGTCGGATCGTCAGAGAAGTTTAACCGTAGCAGGGATAGAGTACCATCATCAAACTATGGTCTGCTTGTATTCAAATTGCTTCAATTTAATCAGGTGGGCATACGATAGTCTTGACGGTGAGAGAACTCCACCAATGTCGTGAAAGTCTTTGGCTACACTAAGCCTGAGTTCTGAGGTTGGGGTGTCTTTGGGGGAGTGTACTATGGTAATACTAGATGTCCTCTGACATTTTACACTGAAATCCAGTTAGAGGTAGGCACAACTACAAACTCAGAGACAGACGTCTGGTAGAACTAAAGCTGGGTTCTCCAGCAACCAAACAGTGGATATACATGAAGTGTTTTAGCGTTCTGTTCTCTCTCTTCCAAGTATGCCCCAAGATTTACATGTGACGGAGCAATTCTGCCAAGAAGGATTTGATATAAAAGCAACACCCACAGCCTCCACCCAGCATATTCAAAGGAGGCATCACTGTCCATTCAGGTCAGCCTTTTTAAATGTTACCTTTTTAATGTTTTTTAAATATCCAAATTCAACATTGACTTGGATTTTTTTAATAACTATTAAAAATGCGTATTTAATTATTTTTCTACATGAGTCTATTTACTAGCTAAAGTATTAATATGTATATTTGCATCTACATAGGATAGCTAGGTCTCCTTCAAAAAGTGTAAATTTGACAGATCGAGCTAGAGGTGTAAAATTGCAGCACTCAGGTTACAATGGTAAGCCTGAAGCCATATTTTCCTTTACTACACTAGTGGATGGAACAATATGTTCTGCTGTCCACAGATAAGATTTTAACTTTCTATGCCATTGGTGTTTTTATCTACACCATGTATGATAGCCTTTATGAGATGGTTAAATAAGTCAATCAGGGAGTAGTCGTTTTGTACATGTTTTAGTGGGCAGATCACTTACACTGGGCACTGGACAGTAGTGCCTCTGTGTGCAGAGTCCAAAAACCACCACTACAATTCAGCAAAAAATGGAGGTGAATGTGCAATATGGAACATTTATTCATAACTTTGGTGCTATTCGACAAATTAATGCAAAATGCTTTCATAAAACAGATCATTTGATGAGGTTTGTCATGACAGGTTTCATACAGCCCTATCTAGTAGAGGCAAAATAAACATGGTACTAACTCCGGGTGAAGTACTACACTACGCTCGCGTAGTTTGCGAAGTTTGCGCTACTTAGCACTACGCAAATTGCACGTAGCACAGTGCAAACACTTGTAGCGCAGCATAGCGGTCATTTTTTGCTTGCTCGCGGTCCTCAACGTCAAGTTGGCAACCGCGAGTGAGCAAAATTACATCCTGGCGAGACGTTTTCCTCGTTCGCGATCAGCAACATCAAGTTGCCGATCGCGAGCGGGGAAAATAAACTTCCCGGCTAGATTCTCAACGCAGGGAAGTCAGATTTCTCATTGCAAGTGGTCGCGTATGCTCGTGACCGCTCACGATGAGAAACTTCCAGTCCGCCTTGAGAAAGCTGCTGCCCGAGTAGAAATCTACTTGAGCGGCAGAAAACGAACGCTTGCACTGTGCTTCCTCTCCGGCAGAACTCAGAGCATCTGCCTCCCCCCCTTCTGCTCCATGGCCACCTAAATCATCTGCAGCCTACCCCAGGGCTCTTCCCTCAGCCTGACACAGTTCAACATCTACATGGCACCCCTTGCCCACGCCGCCTGACAGCACAACCTCAACATCATCTCCTACGCTGATGACACACAGCTGATCATATCCCTCACCAAAGACCCTCACACCGCCAAGACTAACCTCCACGAAGGAATGAAGGCCGTCACCGAATGGATGAGGAACAGCAGACTGAAGCTGAACTTGGACAAAATGGGGGTCCTCATCCTCAGCTCCACACCCTCAGCCTGGAATGACTCCTGGTGGCCTGCAACCCCACGAACAGCCCCGACACCCACCAACCACGCACACAACCTAGGGGTCATCCTCGACTACACCCTCTCCATGACCAAATAGGTCAACGCCATCTCCTCATCCTGCTTCAACACCCTCCGAATGCTCCGCAGGATTTTCAAGTGGATCCCCACCGAGACAAGAAGAACAATCACCCAGGCCCTCGTCACCAGCAGGCTGGACTACGGCAACGCCCTCTACGCAGGAACATCGGCCAAGCTCCTGAGGCGATTGCAACCAGAATGCGTCAGCGCGTCTGATCCTCGACATCCCCCGCCACAGCCACATCACACCACACCTGAGATACCTGCACTGGCTCCCCGTCAACAAGAGGATAACCTTCAAGCTCCTCATTCACGCACACAAAGCTCTCCACAAGACCAGCCCAGCATACCTCAACTCTCGACTCAACTTCTACACGCCCTCCCGCCAGCTCCGCTCCGCCAGCCTCGCCCTCGCCACATTTCCATGCATCCGAAGAGCGACCACCGGCAGGAGATCCTTCTCCCACCTCACCGCCAAGCCCTGGAACACCCTCCCCACCAACCTACGGCAGACCCAGGACCTACTGGCCTTCAGGAGACTCCTCAAGACCTGGCTCTTCGATCACTAGCAGGGCCCCCCCCCCACCCAGCGCCTTGAGACCCTCACGTGTGTGTAGTGCGCTTTACAAGTGTTATGATGGATTGATTGATTGCAAGATGCGGTTTGCACTGATTGTACAGTGCGGACAAGCATCCGGCACTGTGCAATCAGTGCGAACAGCATTTTGCACAGTGCACTACGCAGTTCACATAGCTCGCATAATGCAAAGTGTACTTCACGTAGCTACGCATAGTTCTACTATGCGAACTACACCCAGGGTTACGTGGTACATAAAACAAAGTACCTAAGGGGTAACATCTGTAATACATTCCAATCTAGCCATCTCTGGTTACTAGTTACTTTAACATATCACTTAGCCTTCAGCCTCATGGTTAATATTTTCAGTAGAACCCCTTAATGGCAATATTGCAAAATAAACACTGTTATCCATTTTGGAATTTAATGAACAACCCACGTCTGAAAGTATTTAAAACTCATCCCCCACCATGCACAGCGTTGTCATCAATGTCATTTCAGATGTTGCAGTGAGGTTATCAATGATGTCATAAAACAAGACATGACTGATGTAATTTGAGAGGTAATTGGCAGTAAATGGACAGGGCACAGGTTACTTTAGGGCACAAGTTGTAGTTACTTTAAATAACTATACCTGGTAAATTTCAGTTGTTTTGTTAGTTTAAAATAGAATGTTTTAAGCAACATTTTCACCTAACTATAACGTCACTTTCACCTTTGTTTTTTTCCCCCAAAGCCCCCCTCTCTAAGCCTTTTCAAGGCCTTAGAGACCCCCTTCATCTAGGACCGATACCAGGGTGTGTGCGCCCCCTCCCCAAGTATTTTAAAGTCCCCGGGAACCGAGACTGGGCATGTGAAGTGAGCTGGGCTTCAGCCAAGAAGGCTAACGTCTCTCCCCGCCACTTCCCTGTAAATATCCCCCCAGTTATTGAGGGCCATTTGGAATTCCCGAAGGGAGGTGATGGCCTGCAGCTGCATGGGGAGACTGTTCCAGGTCATTGCTATGATGTGGGAGAAGAAGCTTCCTCAACTTGTGCTTCGGTAGATGCAGGGAGTATGGGCAAGTGAAAAGGATAAGGAGTGTAGAATTCTCAATGATTGGTGGAAGTTCAGACAGGTCCTTGGTTGTATAGAGCCTTGTTTCTTGGGTCAGCAGCTTAAATTGGCATCTCTTCTGATTGGGGAGCCAGTGGAGTTGCCTGAGGTGGGCCTGAAGTGGGTTCATCATGGAAGGTCAAGGAAGAGTCTGGCTGCTGCGTTCTATATGATCTTAAGTACCTGTAGGAGGTGTGTGGCGATTCTAACATAGAGGGTGTTGCTGTAGTCCAGTCACCAATGACAACAACATCACCACCCTGCTCGACAACCTCGCCAACCTCGGACTCAAGCAACTGGTGAAAACCCCCACCCACTACGCTGTCCACACCCTCGACCCCATCTTCTCCGCCAGCAGCCACGTTGCATTCAGCCACTCCACCGGACTACACTGGACCGACCACAGCTGCATCCACTTCACCTTTAAGAAGACCACATCCCACCACCGCCCGCAACAGATCCCCGTAGATGCTGGAGCAAAGTCACTGCAGGCCAGCTAACCACATCTCTGAGCCAGAACCCACCAAACAACACTACTGACACCAACGACGCAGCCCGCAACCTCACACAGTGGATCGTCAACAGCACTGACGCCCTTGCACCACTGAAGAACCCTCCAGGCAAGCCCGGCAACAGGAAAATAACATGGTTCACCGACGTCCTCAAAGAATCGAAGAAATCCTGCTGAACCTACGAGAAAACCTGGCACCGCAAACAGACGACAGAAAACATGAGAGCCCTCAAGAACGCCACCCGCAAACATCACCAGCTGATCCGCACCACCAAAAAGACATCGTTCAAAGAACGGCTGGACAACAACACACACAACAGCAAGGAACTCTTCAGCATCGTAAAAGAGCTCTCCAATCCCAGCGCCAGCAGCAACAACATCACACCATCACAAGACCTCTGCGACTCCCTCGCGCGTTCTTTCACCGCAAGATCGCCGATATCCGCGACCTTCATATTTTTCGGTAGAAAAATGTATATATATGTATCTATATAACTATATATAGTTAAGATGCACACAAGTGCAGGTAAAAAATGCCGACCATCATAGCATAAAAAGGTGTTTATAACAATAGTCATGAAGCATATTAATACTCACCAATCCCAGTACAGTGGAAAATACAAATATCGCATATTATACCAGAATATTAATTGTCAACCATAAATTAAACGTCTTTTCATTAACATAGCAATTTTAAAATTCATAAATACAGATGAAATATTACAGTGTGGTCGATATATGAAGTTCTTATGGCATTTCATAAAGAAAACTCCAAATTTCGGTAAGCCTCATCCAAGTTTAACGGGAGGGACATATGTTGTTAGATGCGAAAAGGATTATTTATCCATGTATACACCATAGCATGAAATGCCCTTCAATAAAAGAGAAATCTAAAGTCAAAATGCAATGCAATAAAAATCTCAAATTGAATTAGAAATGTAGAGTCAAGATACAAAATGGCACCAAAATGGCATAAATCCAATAAGGGGAAATGTAAGGGAAAATGGTACCTAAAAAAGCACAACACACCACTGATAGTCTATGGTTGCAGTAGGCTGTGGGGAGCTAGGCACAATTTGAGGCTGATCACGATGGATCACAGGTCGAATACACCAACCAGGTTGGTTATAATCAAGGATTTTACCTTCTAACTTAGGGAATGATTTAATTTTGGGTGTGTTTCTGGTCTTCGGTAAATTACTCTGTCACCATGGTGGAGGTGCTGACCAGCAAATTTGATCTGTCTGTCGGTATGGCTGACATTTCAGGCAGTGACAGGAATCGCTTTCAGGAAGGTTCCTACCAACACTTTGTAACACTGATGGATGGCTCTGTCAAATATGATGGAGCTGTGCGGAAAGTTGCATTTTTTTTATTTTCAGAAAGAAAATAAGAAAGCTGCATTTTTTTGCTGATATTTTTTTCAAAACAATGCCCCCCTCACCATGTGAGTTTGCTTTAATTGCAAGGCAAGCATTGAGCACTTGTCAGAGCCTCTTATCCTCAGGTTTTTCCTGGCTGTGAGAGTAATTTCGAAATGGCTATGTGTCCACCCATCTAAATCAGGTGGGCAGACATATAGCCAAATCTCTGGCACCCCATACTCTGTCGGATCGTCAGAGAAGTTTAACCGTAGCAGGGATAGAGTACCATCATCAAACTATGGTCTGCTTGTATTCAAATTGCTTCAATTTAATCAGGTGGGCATACGATAATCTTGACGGTGAGAGAACTCCACCAATGTCGTGAAAGTCTTTGGCTACACTAAGCCTGAGTTCTGAGGTTGGGGTGTCTTTGTGGGGAGTGTACTATGGTAATACTAGATGTCCTCTGACATTTTACACTGAAATCCAGTTAGAGGTAGGCACAACTACAAACTCAGAGACAGACGTCTGGTAGAACTAAAGCTGGGTTCTCCAGCAACCAGACAGTGGATATACATGAAGTGTTTTAGCGTTCTGTTCTCTCTCTTCCAAGTATGCCCCAAGATTTACATGTGACGGAGCAGTTCTGCCAAGAAGGATTTGATATAAAAGCAACACCCACAGCCTCCACCCAGCATATTCAAAGGAGGCATCACTGTCCATTCAGGTCAGTCTTTTTAAATGTTACCTTTTTAATGTTTTTTAAATATCCAAATTCAACATTGACTTGGATTTTTTTAATACTATTAAAAATGCGTATTTAATTATTTTTCTACATGAGTCTATTTACTAGCTAAAGTATTAATATGTATATTTGCATCTACATAGGATAGCTAGGTCTCCTTCAAAAAGTGTAAATTTGACAGATCGAGCTAGAGGTGTAAAATTGCAGCACTCAGGTTACAATGGTAAGCCTGAAGCCATATTTTCCTTTACTACACTAGTGGATGGAACAATATGTTCTGCTGTCCACAGATAAGATTTTAACTTTCTATGCCATTGGTGTTTTTATCTACACCATGTATGATAGCCTTTATGAGAAGGTTAAATAAGTCAATCAGGGAGTAGTCGTTTTGTACATGTTTTAGTGGGCAGATCACTTACACTGGGCACTGGACAGTAGTGCCTCTGTGTGCAGAGTCCAAAAACCACCACTACAATTCAGCAAAAAATGGAGGTGAATGTGCAATATGGAACATTTATTCATAACTTTGGTGCTATTCAAGAAATTAATGCAAAATGTTTTCATAAAACAGATCATTTGATGAGGTTTGTCATGACAGGTTTCATACAGCCCTATCTAGTAGAGGCAAAATAAACATGGTACTAACTCTGGGTGAAGTACTACACTACGCTCGCGTAGTTTGCGAAGTTTGCGCTACTTAGCACTACGCAAATTGCACTTAGCACAGTGCAAACACGTGTAGCGCAGCATAGCGGTCATTTTTTGCTTGCTCGCGGTCCTCAACGTCAAGTTGGCAACCGCGAGTGAGCAAAATTACATCCCGGCGAGACATTTTCCTCGTTCGCGATCAGCAACATCAAGTTGCCGATCACGAGCGTGGAAAATAAACATCCCGGCTAGATTCTCAACGCAGGAAAGTCAGATTTCTTATTGCAAGTGGTCGCGTATGCTCGTGACCGCTCACGATGAGAAACTTCCAGTCCGCCTTGAGAAAGCTGCTGCCCGAGTAGAAATCTACTTGAGCGGCAGAAAACGAACGCTTGCACTGTGCTTCCTCTCCGGCAGAACTCAGAGCATCTGCCTCCCCCCTTCTGCTCCATGGCCACCTAAATCATCTGCAGCCTACCCCAGGGCTCTTCCCTCAGCCCGACACTGTTCAACATCTACATGGCACCCCTTGCCCACGCCGCCTGACAGCACAACCTCAACATCATCTCCTACGCTGATGACACACAGCTGATCATATCCCTCACCAAAGACCCTCACACCGCCAAGACTAACCTCCACGAAGGAATGAAGGCCGTCACCGAATGGATGAGGAACAGCAGACTGAAGCTGAACTTGGACAAAATGGGGGTCCTCATCCTCAGCTCCACACCCTCAGCCTGGAATGACTCCTGGTGGCCTGCAACCCTAGGAACAGCCCCGACACCCACCAACCACGCACACAACCTAGGGGTCATCCTCGACTCCACCCTCTCCATGACCAAATAGGTCAACGCCATCTCCTCATCCTGCTTCAACACCCTCCGAATGCTCCGCAGGATCTTCAAGTGGATCCCCACCGAGACAAGAAGAACAATCACCCAGGCCCTCGTCACCAGCAGGCTGGACTACGGCAACGCCCTCTACGCAGGAACGTCGGCCAAGCTCCTGAGGCGATTGCAACTGTCATGTATTCCTATAGGTTCTGAATCGATCCCCCTATTCCTGACCCTATTCTAGTTAAACTAACCAACAAGTTAACTAGCAGTCAGCCCATGAGGCAAGGAAAACCCCCATGATGCAGATACCGTTATCTGACGCAGTCACACTACGGCACAGGAACGTGTTATCTGATTAGGTCATAACGCTTGAGATCTAATTAGACAAGCAATATTCCTCCAGCCCCTGATAAGGCATACGGAGTTCTCATAACAAATCAAACCTATGACAACCTGGGCAAAACCCTGCGGCCATTGTTTTGATTTCACAGAGAACTTCAGCAAAAGAATGTGCTAACGAGCAAGTCGTATGACATCTTTATTGACGTATCTATGTCCATCCTTACGTCAATCTCGGCACCTTAAAGGTATAAATATTACCGATCTTGCCCTATGCAAAACACACGCGTGGTGACGAGACGGAGCAGCCATACTTGCCGAAGCCCAGAGCAGAGCAGACCCCGCTGGCAGCAGCCCCGCCTTCCTGACGCGCTGAGAGAAGCTGCTTTCTCCTGCCGAGAGACCCAGCACCGGCGCTTCCGGGTAGCCCTCGCAGGCAGCCTGGAATATCGAGAGCAGAGAAAGAGATACCATTCCTCATTCATCCTAACTTCCAGGTACAGAACTGAATAACCCCTCACAGAGAATTCTTTAGTTATTCACTTGGCAAAAACAAACTTAACTTAAACTGTAACTTTCTATTCCCGCCCACGTATTAGGCTTAGGTCAGGTACACGGGGTAGGCGTATTTAGAAACACCAGTTGAGTACGTTTAGTCAAATGTATATATGTATGTAATCTATTTTAATCATTTTAAACATCTTATGGCTTAGAAACCATATCAATGTTTTTACAGTATTATTTTATACTATTGCTTTTAATGTATGCACTTTACTTAACTTTAAGTATTGCAATAATATCGATCCATTTCTCTTGTATGAGAAAAGAGACTGATCAATAAATAACACCTTTTTATTGAACACGCCCGTCTCTTCCTTTTCTCTACATTCTGATGAGACTAAGAATGCACGTACTGACTGAGTAAAATAAATTGCCTTTTGTTCACACGACTCTCGAGATTTACTCTTGATTAGGGGAGAGCAAAGTTGTCATGTTCTATGGTTGTCAGAAACTAAATCCCTTCTTGTCTAATCAGGGAAGTTAAGTCCTCCTTGAACATTCGAGAAAGTTTCTAGTGAACTCTGAGCTAAGCTGGCAGACCCAAAACTTTAAGTCTAGTATCGACAGTAGTAGACCCAGTTAACGTCTGGTCTAGGCCTTTACTACTGTAGGTATTATTCCAATGCGCAGAGCCTATTGGGATGATAGGAGCTACACTACATGGCGCCCAACGCGTTTGGAAAGGGCGATAAAACTAACGTAAGACATTTAGAGTAACTCAGTCGTGCTTTCTCACTCAGACCCCTTTTCCCACAATACTCCAAAGACGTCTGGAGTGGGTGAAAGGTTATATCCTCCAAAACCTCCCAGGAGGGAACTCCTATGTATGGTCCTTGGTATAGTCAACGTTGAAGGATACACTGTTCCAAAATATTGTGCATCTAATCTTTGTTTCCATAAGAAACCTGATCTGCAAACAAACAAAATAACCTTCAGGACAGTAAAATGTCAGACAATGAAGAAGAAAGAGAGGCAGTTAGATTAGCAGCTGAACTCGCAGCAGCTGATGCTGCAGCACTAGATGCAGACCCGGAGATAATACTCATCCCGGTCATCAAAAGGAGATCTATAACTCTAAAACT
This sequence comes from Lissotriton helveticus, assembly GCF_964261635.1. Classification (NCBI taxonomy): domain Eukaryota; kingdom Metazoa; phylum Chordata; class Amphibia; order Caudata; family Salamandridae; genus Lissotriton; species Lissotriton helveticus. The sequence continues at coordinate 82,694,550 of NC_136060.1, read as the reverse complement.
TATAGAAAATGGACTGACACCTAGAGGTGGCACAGTCATATTCGTAATTGAGGCACACGAATATCGGCAGACAGAGGTATACTATTCATGGATACATTTTCCAGCAGCAAATGCTGTAACAAAGTACTTCCACTATTACAAAATAGAGGAACCTCCTAATGAGTACACTCCTTTCGAGGAGGTGGAAGTACCACTCAAATTTCAAGAGCATTTGCTCTTATTTGATGGCGCCCTAAAACATAATAATCACATCACCAGGCTCGGTCCTTTAGGTAGACCAGGAGCAACGTGGCCGGTACTAGCCGGATACACACCACATCCAGACATCGAAGGGATGTCTACAGCAGAGCTGTTAACACAGCTAAAACAATTAATAAAAATTCATAGACAATTAGTACAGTATGTGATGCGAACTTCAACAATTCAGCCAGCGATTAAACTTCCACAGCTGACCCCTCACCAGGGGAACACAAATAAAATTACACCACAGAACATCCAGTCCTGCCTAGGTAAAGTACCGACTAAACGGGAACAAATACCATTCTGGTTGGCACAAAAAATCACCCAAATAGAGGCGGTGTTTCCTGACACCACCCCGTTGGAAAAACACAGGATTCTGACTATATGTCTCCCAATGGGAATCGCACCACACATAGAGGACTGTGACACTTGGGGTACAGTCTTTGCTTCTATCTACACAAAAACGCACGGTGTTCCATCCATTTCGGTAATACCAGATGTGCTAAAACAAATTCAAGACGAATACGGTCCAGAACCCGCTTTAACTCTTGGTATGAAATTACTGAAAGACTTCAAGCAGGTCTCGGCTATATTATTAGCCAACATAAAGGGAGAAGCAGCAAACGTGGCGATCCGCCAGAGGTTAAAAGAGACAGATATAGCAGACCAACCAGCTGAAATTGCCAGAATCATAGAAAAATCCTATGAGGAACTAGGTAGAGACAGTCTAGGTGGAATACCAGTAAAACCGCAACTGACTGAAAGTCCCGAAAAAATATTTTTTAATAATAATTCACCAAAAAAGAACTGGGATGGAAACAAACAATCCAATCCTAAAGAAAAGAAATTCCAGTCCAGAGGGAGGTCTCCTAGGCGAAGAGAAAAATCTCCAAACCAGAGACAAAGGTCACCCCAGAGTGACCCTTCTGGGAAAAGATATAACCTTAGAAATAGGGATAATATAAAAAAGCCTGATAGATATCAAGACATTGATACACGTCCCTCTCAATCTTTTCAGACTTCCTCGCAGAAATCGGAAAGAAGAGGACGATCAGAACAAAGAGAAGAGCACGCCAAGTCCAAAGACAAGGAACCTGCTCAGCTAAAAAAGAAATTACAATTTCCAAAAAAGAAGGTAGCCAGCATTAAAATAGTTAACAATGCCGAGAATTCTGAGGACACAACTGAAAAACGGAGAATGGGCTCAGACAATGCTAGACAGCGCAGCAGAAGTGAGCATAGCTCGCAAAGTCCTTATGAATCATCTGGAGACAGTGGACACGAATGAATATCTTCAAGTGGAAACTGCGGACACCAGAGTTAGCAAACCTCACAAAATATACGAAATAACACTACGTATAGAGGGAGATAAGACTAGGAAAATAAGGGGACTATTTTGGGATAATCTCTCCGAGGGCTATGACATCCTTCTAGCTGAAAAAGACTGGCCACCAGAGTTTGTCAGGGAGTGCCCTCATGGCGAAGAAGTAATTATGCCAGCCTTCTCAAATCAAATTCCAATTCATAAAAAATACACACTTGCTAGAAAGTGGGCAGTGGCTCTAGCTCCTGCTTTATATAAAAATCATGTAGGATGGGACGAGGACTCCCCTCCTCACAAAATCCAGTTAAAATCACAACCTGCTGCACAAAGGCAGTACCCAATTAAGCAAGAAGCTAAAAAACAGGTAAATGAAATACTAGATCAGCTAGAATACCAGGGGGTGATTGCAACTTGCACTTCACAAATGAACAACCCTTTGTTTCCGGTCTCCAAACCAGACAATTCATATCGTCTAGTTTTGGATTACCGACACCTTAACACATGTTGCAAAACCTTTGCAGTGCAAAACTCACACAGTGCTGCACTAATGAATAACATAGTGCGCAAAAAATACAAAACAACCTTAGACATCTCTAATGGATTCTTTTGTCAAAACATAGCACCAGAAAGCAGATATTTAACTGCATTCTCAATAAATGGCACTCAAAAACAATTCTGTCGGTTAGCCCAGGGGTACAAGAACAGCCCGGGAGTATTCTCAGCGAGAGTAACAGAATTACTACAAATATATGATGATGAAGCATTATCTTATGTCGATGACATATACTTAACAGATGATGACTTGGATACTCACTTGAAGAGAGTGAACACCATAATACTTGGGTTCGCTGCAGAGGGTTACAAATTCAACTTTAAAAAGTCCAGAATTGCCCATCTGAAAGTCCTGTTCGTAGGATATGAATTATCAAATATAGCCTGGCTGACAATTTTCTAAAACTAGAAGAATTGAAAAATTTAGAATATGAAAAATCATATCCTCTGCCGATCGACATTCTGCCTTTACGACATTACGTCTGTGTAATTTATACAGACGGACATGCTCAACCCTCCGTTTGGGGAGAACAAGCATACAACCCCACATGTGGGATTACAAAAGAAGTGTGGCGCGGAGGTAAACTAAAACCTCTATTAACAAAAACACACTCAGTAGAAACTAATTCAGAACAACAAACTGAAATAATAGCATTGAAAATGGCGCTAGATAATGCGGATCGCGAATTCCCGACACTTATAGTGTCAGATTCATATTACTGCGTCAAATCATATAACAAGGATTTGCAGACATGGATTCGGAACGGTTACAAAGATGACACAGATGCACCAATAAAGCAGAAACTGCTCTGGGAACAAATAGCTCTTTTACAAAAAGAACTACCAAAGACTCACGTGACACACTCACTGAGTCATCAGCGTGATGGCGTTCACGTTGCAGGGAATTCATTGGCTGAAACAGCCACAGCGGCAGCCACTAAATCGGCTCCCGTAGTTCGAGAAAAGCGTACATTAAAATACATTGACGGTGAAACAGTGCTGGCGGTGAAAACGTCATCAAAAGGCGACTGCTCAGCGTTACCGATCAACTATCCACTCAATTATACATACATAATCGATGCAAACTCCGTCCCTTTTGCTCGAATCCCTGGAGTGGGGGATAGAGTGATTCCAAACATGGACAGGAGAAAGTTGTTAATCGCAGACGCACATATGGGCGAGGGTCTCAGACACCTCAAACTGAAAGATTCTCTGGAAGAATTACAATCAAGGTACTGGTGGCCAGGCATGAGCCTGCATCATACCATGTTTGTAAAAAACTGCCCAAACTGCAACAGAAATCGCAGTGGGGAGAGAAAAAGTGTAACACGGTGGAACCTGATTGCAGATAATATCACCAGTAAAGAGCATGGCTTGCGATTAACATATACAGGCTAGTTTCCACTTATAATGTAGATCCTCGGCACTCGGCTGACGTCTGGACTGTTATACAAAGATTTGCGAGTCTAAATGGCATATACGCTAAGAGCGTGCTACGTTTGACCATTGTTTTCACTCCAGCCCTTAAGCCCGAGGGGAATCATGGCCAAATGAGCATAGCACAGCGGGAATCTTCTCACTTCCTTCCTGAGGGATACGGGATGGTGTAAAGAAAAAACCAAGGCATAAAGCAATCTATAACGGAAAGGATATTAGGTTCGGGAGCTAGGTGGGTCAAACATCTAATAAGTGTCCAACGTAGTCTAAATAACTTGCCAAGAAATTCTCTGAAGGGATTCAGTCCATACGAATTATTATTCGGAACTAGGATGATTATCTCTGACCTTGACAGTCAGACTTCAGTGGTAAAAGAAAAAAGCTTTGATATCAAAGACCGTTTGGCTATTTTACAGGACTTAAACAAAACAAGAAAAGACCTGAGCAACATAAAGTTGAAACAACAGCCAACAACCACTGAAGAACCACCACCTGTCCCAGCAAGACCTGTCTGGATTCCAAAAGTCGGGGATCTAGTCAGGGAAAAGATCGCGGTAAAGAAGGAATTTGGGCCTTCTTACAGAAAAGCAGTTCCTGTCTTGTCTGTCAACGGGACAAAATCAGTTGTACTACCGCCACTTGCTGGTAAAAAGGAGAACCGAGTTGTATCCATCGACCTGGTAAAACCACAATCATGTGGCCGATAACAAACAGTAGGCCAAGTGGACTCCCAATAAGTAGCAGAACACCAAGGTTTGCTACCAACACAGAGGTCTTAACAAAGAGGCTCATCACATTTGAAACGCCTACAGAAGAACAACAAGGACTATGCAACAATGCAATAGAACTCAGACCTCTGAAAACCCAAATAAAAACATTTAGCAGAGACACACCAATCTACAATGAAGTACCAAGTGAAAATGCAAGACACAGAAATCCTGAAGCAATTGGAACAATTGACAGAACTGCATCCGGCTACTTCATAAACTTCGATGATTCCTCTGAAGGCTTCAGTGAATCAAAGACACAGCCATCATCAAAAACCTTTAAAGATAAAGCTAACGAACTTTTGAAACAACTGAAAGAAACATATCTGATTTCTCCATGGATTGAATTTTGGGTGGGTTTTGGTGCATTTATCCTCATACTTTGGCTCATCATGGTACTAACTTTGGGACGCTTCATTGAGGGAAAATATGCTAAAATGGACACAGCAAGTCAGAAAATCAACTTGATCCTCAAACCACACACATCTTCACACGTCGAGAAAAGAGAACTTTCTTCAGCCAACTTCACAGCCAATCCTATACCGGGTGGGGTAGCATGGGACAACACTGACTATGAAATTCATGGTCCGGTCGAGATCCTGAAATATCCACACCAAATTAAGATCTCCTTGAGTGACTTTGTGAAACCGAACTCATTTGCTGATGATTGGGACTTCGAAAGCATTAATAATATGATGTCTGACTTAGTAATGTCTGCTAAATTTACCAAACATGATTATTTGCAGGGTTCTACAAATTATGATAGTATGTATTGCTATAACCACTATGGTAACCATTTTCTACATAGATCTGCACAGCCTAGAAATGTTTTAAATTATAATCAATGGGAACATTGTGCTACACCTCCAAAAGGGAGCTCAAGGGCCGTTTATGACAAATATTCATATTTTTCAGGTTTTAACACAAGTAATGCTGAAACATTTTATTTTAAATTGTCGAACAAGACAGGGATGAAAACCATGATAACCAACACAAAATTGATATATTCAGACTCATTCTTTGAAAAAATGAATACTTTTGGTTTTGATTATTGGGACAAAAATGTTGAATTGAAAAGTGTTTGGGGTACAAAAGAATGGCAAGTACAGGGTATAGAATCACTGTTTAGAGCCTGCATGATCCCGGAACAAATTATATTTTTAAATGACACTGTCCAACAAACCACCTGTCTTGGCTTAGCCAAAATCAAAGACCTAAATAAACCGTCTATTCCAAAGCCAGCAATGTTTAGCAACACTTCTATAGATGAAGAGATAGACGTAAACCATATATTAAACCAAAACAGAACACATCCTGATTGGAAACAGTGGTTGATCTGGCCCACAGATACTAATAACTGTCAAGACAGATTCCTGAAAAAAACACAGGGGTTCAAAATGACCAGGCCAGACCCTAGATATCCTCAAAGACATCACCCAGGGATAATAACCACCTACAGTGTGGGCAAATTATGCCTTCAATGGCTACAAACTTCCACACTGGCAGAAATTAAGCAACACCTAACTTTACTTACTGATGGTGCTGACTTGCGTGATTTCATAATGGGACCACGCAAACAGCTTCAAAAGCGTTTCATAGCAGCCTCTGTATATGCAGCATACAATGAGGCCTGGAAGGTTACTCAAATTGAAACAGCAGAGAAAATACGGGAAATTGACCGTATTAATTTGGAAAAATCACTTTCTGTAGTGGACAATGGGTTAATGACTCTGTCCTCCAGAATTTTTTCTTTGGACAGCATTGTGTCTTCAGCAATCGATATATTATCGCAGGACTTACTGTTGTTACAACACGGTCAGTCTCAATTGCGTTCTATTGTACAGCTTGGCTGGACGTTACAAAATCTGCGTTCAGGCTATGTGCCTTGGCGTTTAATCAACACAACGTCATTATTCCAAATCTTTAACCTTACTGATAGACAAATCAGTATGGCACAAAAGGGTGCTGATTATACAATCTTGAGCATTGAAAAACTAGAAAGATTACCAGTGACAATGTCAGAACGACCTGTCAGTGAATGGATATTACATGGGATAATAAATATTCCAATCTCAACCTTCAGGTTTCAATACTGCCAAAAATATATACAGGCTGGCATGTACGAGAAATTGGGAAAGGGGTACCTTAAAACAACATGGAACCTGCCCTATTCACATGCATGTGTCAGTAAAAAAGGACAGAAAGTGTTTCTTAGTGGCAATAATTGTGCGATGTCACTAAGCGGCACGCTTCTGTGTAACGGAATTAGTTTGCATGGAGCCTGTGAAGGGAATTCATACAACCTTTCATGTCACCAGCAAGGCGCACCTGCAACTGAGATAGAACCATTCTTTGAAGACTCTATAATGGGAGTAACATTCTAATTGTAGACCGCAGATGCTGTAGTCTTATGCCCGGGACTCCTTATCTAGTAACTACGACTGCGAAGGTCAAGTGCTGTGGACGCTCATTGTTCCCCAGCTCCTTCCCAGACAGGGAGGCAAGGGCATGGCCCAATTTGAAAATTACTTCTATTCGAATAGATACTTTAACCAGAATGAAAACAGTGCTTCTTCAGACGCCTACAAGGCTCACGTCATCAAAAGAAACGTATGATCTACAAGTCGCAAGGACGACTGCAGAGATACATACATTATTATCAACTAATTCCCCCGTACATTTCGCGGAAATCCTGAACGAAATCTTAAATATTTCTGATACCAATGGGGTCTCAAAGGTATTTAAGACAGTATTTTCGATGGCATTAACACCATTCAAAGCCATACTGGGTATCTTTCCAGATTTCGTCCATTCGATTTTTGGCGGACTTCCCCTGATCCTGGGACTAATTGCAGGAATCCTATTCTTAGTCCTTATTTTTCGTTATGGCAACCCATGTCACAGACCAAACTCTCGCGACAATGGAAGAAACAATCCTAGCCATTGGATACCGGGACCGGATATCAAAAATCCTGGGACTCTCCCGGCTTAGAGACCTGAACATAAATTGGTTTCTATCATTTCGACCAATGTGGCAAAGATGTGTTTTACCTGTACTAAGGTGTCTGCTATGCGGAGAAGAATGCGTGTTAGACACCTGTCTGACGCTACAATCGGATGCGCCAATGGATGCAGAAACATTGTTGGGCCCGATAAAGGTTCATGCTTTGTGCTGCCCTCAAAGGCTGCCAATCCTGATGACGGCATTCGTGGAAGCTTCACCACTACGACTGAGGTGTAGTGAAGTTCAAGATGAAAGCAGCATCGATCAGGTACGACCTTCTGTCAGCAATGTGAATCAGAATGTCAATGGAGACAATCATGCGCACGAATGCATGATTACACCTATTTCCGAGTTAGTGGAACTTTCCCAGGAAGCTGTTGACAGTTTTTTTGAAAGCCTAAATGATATGATGTTCTCACCCGAACAGAAATAGAGACTTTTGAGCAAGCTCGCACTCGGCGTTCCCTGAATTCGGCCTTCAACTTTAAAAATAAAGTCACATGAACAATTTTCCTCCAGTTCACGGACAGCAATTTTTAGCAGCCCCAAATTAATTTTTACAATTTTTCGGGACACTATCTTCTGCTTAAAGTAAGAAACTATTCCTAGAGAACTAAGATTTCTATTTTTAGATACTTTATAGACATTAGCTGCCCGCTGGTATGTTCACATATATTTTATTCTGTGATGGAATGGTCTCGAAACTTTTTTCTGTATTTAAGAAGCCATTTCATGTGTAATTTCTCATATACCAAATAAGCAATAATGTATACAAATGCGTGATTACTTTGGCATTATTATACAGCTTGAGTGCATACAATTTATATGACTGCAATTTTCCGTATATTTGAAAATTTCGAAATGCATTTATGTATTTTGGGGTGGTAAGGTATACACACTACTCTATAGTATGTTGTACTATGTTATTTTTTATTTATTTATTTTATTTTAGCTGTTTTGTAGCGCGCTCATATACTACCAGAGTGTCCTGGCGCGTAAAAAAGAAACAAGCAAGTGGCCGGAGGGAAAAGAAAAGTAGAAATCTAATTTTTTTATTTGCCATTAGTATTTTAATAGGCCATTCTGAAAAGATAAGTTTTTAGAGCCTTCTTAAATATCACGAAATTTTCAGTTAATCTCAGGGAGAGGGGGAGGGTATTCCAAGTCCTAGCCGCGGTGACAGCAAGTGATTGGCCTCCTAAACGAACTCGCTGAAATCGGGGTACTTTTAAAAAGTTACAGTCAGCTGAACGCAAGGCCCGAGTAGGGACATAGCGGGTAAATCTTTCCCTCAGATAAGAAGGGCCAAGGTCATGAATTGCTTTAAAAGCTATGGTAAGAATTTTAAAAGTTATCCTCTGCACTACTGGCAGCCAGTGTAGTTCCTTCATGTGAGTCCGAGTACTTTCTCTATATGGCACATTGCACAGTAGGCGAACCGTCGCATTTTGAATAATCTGAAGCCTTGCGATTAAAAAAGCCGGAGATCCACATAGCAGAGAGTTGGCATAATCGAGCCGTGATAAAATAAGGGCCCTCGCAACCGACTCTCTTGCTGAAGACGGTAAATAAGGAAAAATCTTCCTCATGGCTTTTAAGGACCCGAAGCACACCCCAGTGAGTCTTTTTATGTGTGCTTCGAATCGCAGATCCTCTCCAAACCAGACTCCTAAGTTTTTAGCAGGAATATTAACGGAGCCTGGCTGGGGAAATTCGGAAGGCCACAGAGTTTCTCTGAAGTTAGGCGAGAACTGGCCATACAGCAAGATTTCTGTTTTATCTTCATTGCACTTCAGCTGTGCTGCTGCTAACCAGTTGAACACAGCGGAAAGGCATGAACGCACGGCCTCAGTATTAGTATTCGCATCTGGCCACGTAAACAGGAGTTGCGTGTCATCCGCATACGCTATTATTTTTGCTCCCATTTGTTCAGCTAAAAAAATAAGAGGAGTGAGATATATATTAAAAAGGAGGGGGCTCAAAGTAGAGCCCTGGGGTACTCCTGTAGTAAGAGGTTTAATCAAGGATGAGTAAGGAGGAATCCAAACCTGCTGAGACCTATCTGAAAGAAAGGATTTCACCCATTCCAGTGCAGAACTCACTATGCCGATATCGGCCAGCCGTGCCAAGAGAAGTGCGTGCGGAACAGTGTCAAACGCGGCAGAGAGGTCCAATAAAATCAGGACCGCTCTGCCGCCACTGTCCAAACACCCCCTAATCGCCTCTGTAACCTCTACCAGCGCTGTTTCTGTGCTATAGGCTGCACGAAAGCCAGATTGGGCTGGATGTAACGCTCCTGATGTTTCAACAAAGGCATTAAGCTGGGAGAATGCTAGCTTCTCACCAATTTTAGCCATAGCTGGCAGAAGAGAAATAGGTCTATAGTTGCTTGGCACAGCTGGGTCCGCGCCTGTTTTCTTTAGCAATGGCAAAAGCTTAGCCTGTTTCCATATTTTAGGGACAGTTGCAGTAGTAAATGATAGTCCTATTATTTGGGAGACTTCTGAAGCCACTACTTCGGCTGCTTCGGCCAGCACCCGGGCCGGGCAGACATCCCCGGGAGCACCAGATTTTAATGATTTAATTGCTGCCAGGGTATCATCGACCGAAGGGGGGATAAGTCTCTCCATGATGACGATGGGTGGAACCTTAGTTTCAATATTATCCATCATCTCGTATCCTCCTCCAACTGTTCTCAAACTTTGTTGAATGTTAGTAATTTTCGTTAGGAAGAAGGAGGAGAGCTTTTCACACCATTCGGTAGAAGGACTCATAGATACCTATGAGATACTATGCCTAGATTAGTAAATATGTCCATAGTTAGCGTGGAGTGGGTGTCATGTATTCCTATAGGTTCTGAATCGATCCCCCTATTCCTGACCCTATTCTAGTTAAACTAACCAACAAGTTAACTAGCAGTCAGCCCATAATGCAAGGAAAACCCCCATGATGCAGATACCGTTATCTGACGCAGTCACACTACGGCACAGGAACGTGTTATCTGATTAGGTCATAACGCTTGAGATCTAATTAGACAAGCGATATTCCTCCAGCCCCTGATAAGGCATACGGAGTTCTCATAACAAATCAAACCTATGACAACCTGGGCAAAACCCTGCGGCCATTGTTTTGATTTCACAGAGAACTTCAGCAAAAGAATGTGCTAACGAGCAAGTCGTATGACATCTTTATTGACGTATCTATGTCCATCCTTACGTCAATCTCGGCACCTTAAAGGTATAAATATTACCGATCTTGCCCTATGCAAAACACACGCGTGGTGACGAGACGGAGCAGCCATACTTGCCGAAGCCCAGAGCAGAGCAGACCCCGCTGGCAGCAGCCCCGCCTTCCTGACGCGCTGAGAGAAGCTGCTTTCTCCTGCCGAGAGACCCAGCACCGGCGCTTCCGGGTAGCCCTCGCAGGCAGCCTGGAATATCGAGAGCAGAGAAAGAGATACCATTCCTCATTCATCCTAACTTCCAGGTACAGAACTGAATAACCCCTCACAGAGAATTCTTTAGTTATTCACTTGGCAAAAACAAACTTAACTTAAACTGTAACTTTCTATTCCCGCCCACGTATTAGGCTTAGGTCAGGTACACGGGGTAGGCGTATTTAGAAACACCAGTTGAGTACGTTTAGTCAAATGTATATATGTATGTAATCTATTTTAATCATTTTAAACATCTTATGGCTTAGAAACCATATCAATGTTTTTACAGTATTATTTTATACTATTGCTTTTAATGTATGCACTTTACTTAATTATAAGTATTGCAATAATATCGATCCATTTCTCTTGTATGAGAAAAGAGACTGATCAATAAATAACACCTTTTTATTGAACACGCCTGTCTCTTCCTTTTCTCTACATTCTGATGAGACTAAGAATGCACGTACTGACTGAGTAAAATAAATTGCCTTTTGTTCACACGACTCTCGAGATTTACTCTTGATTAGGGGAGAGCAAAGTTGTAATGTTCTATGGTTGTCAGAAACTAAATCCCTTCTTGTCTAATCAGGGAAGTTAAGTCCTCCTTGAACATTCGAGAAAGTTTCTAGTGAACTCTGAGCTAAGCTGGCAAACCCAAAACTTTAAGTCTAGTATCGACAGTAGTAGACCCAGTTAACGTCTGGTCTAGGCCTTTACTACTGTAGGTATTATTCCAATGCGCAGAGCCTATTGGGATGATAGGAGCTACACTACACAACCAGAATGCGTCAGCGCGTCTGATCCTCGACATCCCCCGCCACAGCCACATCACACCACACCTGAGATACCTGCACTGGCTCCCCGTCAACAAGAGGATAACCTTCAAGCTCCTCATTCACGCACACAAAGCTCTCCACAAGACCAGCCCAGCATACCTCACTCTCGACTCAACTTCTACACGCCCTCCCGCCAGCTCCGCTCCGCCAGCCTCGCCCTCGCCACATTTCCATGCATCCGAAGAGCGACCACCGGCAGGAGATCCTTCTCCCACCTCACCGCCAAGCCCTGGAACACCCTCCCCACCAACCTACGGCAGACCCAGGACCTACTGGCCTTCAGGAGACTCCTCAAGACCTGGCTCTTCGATCACTAGCAGGGCCCCCCCCCCCACCCAGCGCCTTGAGACCCTTACGTGTGTGTAGTGCGCTTTACAAGTGTTATGATGGATTGATTGATTGCAAGATGCGGTTTGCACTGATTGCACAGTGTGGAAAAGCATCCGGCACTGTGCAATCAGTGCGAACAGCATTTTGCACAGTGCACTACGCAGTTCACATAGCTCGCATAATGCAAAGTGCACTTCACGTAGCTACGCATAGTTCTACTATGCGAACTACACCCAGGGTTACGTGGTACATAAAACAGAGTACCTAAGGGGTAACATCTGTAATACATTCCAATCTAGCCATCTCTGGTTACTAGTTACTTTAACATATCACTTAGCCTTCAGCCTCATGGTTAATATTTTCAGTAGAACCCCTTAATGGCAATATTGCAAAATAAACACTGTTATCCATTTTGGAATTTAATGAACAACCCACGTCTGAAAGTATTTAAAACTCATCCCCCACCATGCACAGCGTTGTCATCAATGTCATTTCAGATGTTGCAGTGAGGTTATCAATGATGTCATAAAACAAGACATGACTGATGTAATTTGAGAGGTAATTGGCAGTAAATGGACAGGGTACAGGTTACTTTAGGGCACAAGTTGTAGTTACTTTAAATAACTATACCTGGTAAATTTCAGTTGTTTTGTTCGTTTAAAATAGAATGTTTTAAGCAACATTTTCACCTAACTATAACGTCACTTTCACCTTTGTTTTTTTCCCCCAAAGCCCCCCTCTCTAAGCCTTTTCAAGGCCTTAGAGACCCCCTTCATCTAGGACCGATACCAGGGTGTGTGCGCCTCCTCCCCAAGTATTTTAAAGTCCCCGGGAACCGAGACTGGGCATGTGAAGTGAGCTGGGCTTCAGCCAAGAAGGCTAACGTCTCTCCCCGCCACTTCCCTGTAAATATGCCCCCCAGTTATTGAGGGCCATTTGGAATTCCCGAAGGGAGGTGATGGCCTGCAGCTGCATGGGGAGACTGTTCCAGGTCATTGCTATGATGTGGGAGAAGAAGCTTCCTCAACTTGTGCTTCGGTAGATGCAGGGAGTATGGGCAAGTGAAAAGGATAAGGAGTGTAGAATTCTCAATGATTGGTGGAAGTTCAGACAAGTCCTTGGTTGTATAGAGCCTTGTGTGCTTGGGTCAGCAGCTTAAATTGGCATCTCTTCTGATTGGGGAGCCAGTGGAGTTGCCTGAGGTGGGCCTGAAGTGGGTTCATCATGGAAGGTCAAGGAAGAGTCTGGCTGCCGCGTTCTATATGATCTTAAGTACCTGTAGGAGGTGTGTGGCGATTCTAACGTAGAGGGTGTTGCTGTAGTCCAGTCACCAATGACAACAACATCACCACCCTGCTCGACAACCTCGACAACCTCGGACTCAAGCAACTGGTGAAAACCCCCACCCACTACGCTGGCCACACCCTCGACCCCATCTTCTCCGCCAGCAGCCACGTTGCATTCAGCCACTCCACCGGACTACACTGGACCGACCACAGCTGCATCCACTTCACCTTTAAGAAGACCACATCCCACCACCGCCCGCAACAGATCCCCGTAGATGCTGGAGCAAAGTCACTGCAGGCCAGCTAACCACATCTCTGAGCCAGAACCCACCAAACAACACTACTGACACCAACGACGCAGCCCGCAACCTCACACAGTGGATCGTCAACAGTACTGACGCCCTTGCACCACTGAAGAACCCTCCAGGCAAGCCCGGCAACAGGAAAATAACATGGTTCACCGACGTCCTCAAAGAATCGAAGAAATCCTGCCGAACCTTCGAGAAAACCTGGCACCGCAAACAGACGACAGAAAACATGAGAGCCCTCAAGAACGCCACCCGCAAACATCACCAGCTGATCCGCACCACCAAAAAGACATCGATCAAAGAACGGCTGGACAACAACACACACAACAGCAAGGAACTCTTCAGCATCGTAAAAGAGCTCTCCAATCCCAGCGCCAGCAGCAACAACATCACACCATCACAAGACCTCTGCGACTCCCTCGCGCGTTCTTTCACCGCAAGATCGCCGATATCCGCGACAGCTTCGGTGCCCAGACTCCACCCCCAGCCACCGAACCAATGCCCCCTACAACTACCCTCAGCGTTTGGGCTCCCATCAGCACCGAAGATACTGCCCACGCTATGAACACCATCCACTCCGGCTCTCCCTCCGACCCATGCCCTCACCACATCTTCAACAAAGCCGACACCATCATCGCTCCCCACCTACGGAACGTCATAAACAACTCCCTCGCATACACCACCTTCCCAGAGAGCTGGTAGCACGCAGAGATCAACGCCCTACTGAAGAAACCCATAGCGGACCCTAAAGACCTCAAGAACTTCCACCCCATCTCTCTTCTTCCCTTCCCTGCAAAAGTTATCGAGAAGATCGTCAATATCCAGCTGACTGCATTCCTCGAGGCCACTGGATCCCTTGACCCATCCCAGTTCGGATTTCGAGCCAACCACAGCACCAAGACCGCCCTCATCGCAGCCACTGACGACATCAGGACCCTACTTGACAACGGGGAAACAACCGCCCTCATCCTCCTGGACCTCTCAGCCGCCTTTGATACAGCCTGCCATCGTACCCTAATATCCCGCCTCCACAACACCGGGATCCAAGATAAAGCCCTGGACTGGATCACCTCATTCCTCTCCAACAGAACCCAGAGAGTCCGCCTCCCTCCCTTCCACTCCGCGGCCACCGAGATCATCTGTGGCATACCCCAAGGCTCATCGCTCAGCCCAACCCTCTTCAATGTCTACATGAGCCCCCTCGCCACCATCACACGCAAACACAACCTCAACATCATCTCATACGCCGACGACACCCAGCTGATACTCTCCCTCACCAAAAACCCAGCCACCGCCAAACACAACCTCCAGGAAGGAATGAAAAACGTCGCTGAATGGATGAAACTCAGCCGTCTGAAACTGAACTCAAACAAGACGTAGGTCCTCATCCTCAGACCATCCCCATCTGCTTGGGACGACTCCTGGTGGCCCACAGCACTGGGCACCGCACCGACACCCACTGACCACGGACGCAACCTGGGATTCATCCTGGACTCCTCTCTGGCGATGACCGAGCAAGTCAATGCCATCTCATCCTCATGCTTCAACACCCTGCACATGCTCCGCAAGATCTTCCGGTGGATCCCTACCGGAACTAGAAAGATGGTCACCCAGGCCCACGTCACTAGCCGACTAGACTACGGAAATGCCCTATACGCAGAAACCACAGTCAAACTTCAGAAAAGACTCCAGCGCATACAGAACGCATCCGCACGACTCATCTTCGACATCCCACGCCACAGTCACATATCAGCCCACCTGAGAGACCTGCACTGGTTCCCCATCAACAAAAGGATCACGTTTCAGGCTCCTCACCCACGCACACAAAGCGCTCCACGACATTGGTCCCGAATACCTCAACAACCGCCTCACGTTCTACACTCCAACACGCAAACTCCGCTCCGCCAGCCTCGCCACGGATCCTCAGAACCACCGCCGGAGGAAGATCATTCTCCTCCCTGGCGGCCAAGACATGGAGCTCCCGCCCACCTACAACTGACCCAGGACCACCTCACTTTCAGGAAACACCTCAAGACCTGGCTCTTCGAGCAGTAGCGGCACTCCCCCCTCCCCCCTCAGCACCTTGAGACCCCTACGGGTGAGTAGCGCGCTCTACAAATGTTTTTGATTGATTGATTGATGCAAAGGGGGTATGCAAGTTAGTGTTATTGTTCAGCCGATATCTGTGGTGTGTTTGGGTGGGGCTTGTCATGGGTGGGTGTGTGAGCTGTGGCAGGTAAAGCAGCAGTGGGTGCAGGTGAAAGGTCCTACCGTAGGGCGTGGATTGTGCAGTGGCAGTGTTTGCTGCAGCCTACAGAATCAAGGGTGTAGAGCTCGGCAGTGGTGTATCTTCGGGGGGCAGGAGGGCCAGGGTCATGGCACTGGCTACGTCCAGACACGGATGTGTGCTGAAAGACTTGTTTTTGGCTTGTCTTCAGTGAACCAGCAGCATTCCTGCTGCACCTGTCTGCTGCATGCTCACGCTGCAGCCTGAATTACATAGGTCCTGAGGTGGGCGGGGCTTCTGTTGGTGGGACGAGCGATGAATGGAAAAACCTGGGTGGAAAAACCCCAGCAGGAAAACCCAAGCAGCAGTGATGACACTGGACCAGTCTGGAACAGGTAGGAACTTGAGGCCACTGCTTAGGGTGGGTGGAAGTTCTTTTGATGGGAAGAATGGTGAGTGGGAAAACTCAGGTGGAAAAACCTCAACAGGGAAACCCAGGCTGCGGCAGTGTCACTGGATCTTTCCAGAACAAGCATGAACTAGACACTACGGGTGAGTGGTAGGCTAGGTGTCCACGTGTCTACTGATGCAGGCCCACTACGACATGTATTAAGTAGGTCCTGAAGTGGGTGAAGCTTATGTTGGCAGGAAGAACAATGAGTGGAAAAACCCGAATGGGAAAACCCCAGTGGAAAAACCTGGGCAACGGCGGTGGCATTGAATTATCCTGGAACAAACAGGAACGGGGGGGCACAGTCAAGTGACAGGCTAGGTTCCTTGGTGCCTATTGATGTGGTTGTGCTCCCACGTGCATTAAGTAGGTCCTAGGGTGGGTGGGGCTTCTGCTGACTGGAAGAATAGTGATTGGGAAAGCCCCGGTAGGGAAACCCAGGCTTTGGCGGTGTCATTGCATCAGTCTGGAACAAGCAGGAACTGGAGGCCACAGGCAAGGGACAGGCTAGGGGTCTAGAAAAAACACCAACATTACTAAATTAGCCTGAGGGTCTCATGAGCAACCTGGGAAGGAGCTGGTGGGGGGTCCATGGGTGTTTTGGTGAGTAGGGGAGGACGAGGGAGGGTGGCGGGGAGGGAGAGAGGGAGGAACTGGGCGCAATGGGACGGGGTGTGGGAATGGTGGGGAGGAAGGTAGAGGCTGATATTATACTACTGAAGGTGGGAGAGATGGGGGAGTGAGTTGTGAGGTGGGAAATCAGAGTTCTGTATGGTGATGATAGTGAGAGTCCACTGTGTTTTTCAGGGTGGCCCTACGTAGGTCATTGGGGTAGGGGGTCTGGAATAGCCGTGGCAGAGTGCTCGCCGTTGTTATCATCCTGTAGGAAGGGTGTCCATAACTGGAGGAACAAGTCAGGCTGGTCTTGCAGGTTATAGATGACACGCTCATGTGAAGCCGTCTGGATCATGGCTACTAGCCAGGCCTTCTGTGACTGGGGGGGCGGCGTCCTCCATTGGTGGAGGATACATATCTTGGCCCTGGCCAGAGCTGTATGGAAGAGGTGGCGTTGTCATCATGCAACCTCTGGTGAGTTCCGTGTGTTGTGGAGGAGAATAGCTGAGGACGTGAGTGGTAGCTGCAGAGGCATTGAGCCACTCAAGACTGACAACATACGAACAAAAAGGTTGGATCGAGGGACATTCACAGATTATATGCGTGGTATCACAGTGGGTGCTCGCAGATCTCCAGCACTGCGCATGCAGAAGGAGATCTGCTCTATTTAGCTTAGTCAGGGTCCAATGGCAGTCGTGTAGTCTTGAAATGTGACTGAAAGTTGGGCATGCCATTTAGCATGTAGGGCTCGCGAGACTGGCTGCATGAGTGTGCTGTATAGTCCTGTCATCACCTCTTTGCACCTCCCTCATGTATGCAGATAGAATACTAGAGGCGAGACTGAAGGGACCACAGGCAAGGTCCCAGGCAGCTCCTCAAGCAGTGTTGTAATTGCAAGTAGCACCAGGTTTGTTTTGGGCGGAGGTCAAATTCTTCTCTTAGTTGGGCAAATGATTTAAGATCTCCATTTAGTAAGAGATGGTCTAGATACCTGTGTACCTCCAGTGAGTACAGTGTAGTGTCTGTCCGTTGATGCGAATGCTGGCAGCGCCCCACAGGGGGGCCTTTTCATGCCTTTGTGGTTTCGTCCTGAGTAGGTGGTGTGCGCATTGCCAGGCCTTTTGCATGACATGCTGCACCAATAAATAGTGTCGTAGCTGCAGGAGCTGGCTCCATACAGGATAGAAAGGCCCCTGTCAGCTGGTGTATGGCCTGTTCAATGTGAACCCACTGCAGGGGGTCATGGAAGCTAGGTAGCATGTGCACCAGTTGATAGAGCTGAAGAGCAAGGGCATAGTGCTCCACCAATGGAAGGCTTAGGCCTCCACAGGAGCGCTGCGCCATGAGCTTGGTCATGGCTAATCTGGGTTTCGAAGAGCCCCATACAAAAGACTGGATTTGGGATTCAATGAGACGTAGTGTGTATAGGGTTACTTGAACTGGAAGCATCTCAAGCGTGTATGTGAAGCGTGGTAGAGTTACCATCCATACCACCTGCACACTGCCCCACATGGAGAGTCCCAGCGCAGCCCATTTTTTCGAAGACACGCTTCATCTGGGCTAGTAGGGAGTTCAAGTTGTCCGGTACCATACCCTCCATGCCCCTGTTCACCAGGATCCCCAGATACTTAAGACGGGAGGGTTGCCAGAGGAAATGGAAGCCTTTGGTAAGATCGCTTTGGTGGTGCCGTAAGAAATTGGAAGGGCTTTGCTTTTGCATAATTTATTTCATAGCCAGAGAGTGTTGAGAAATCTTCGAAGATGACTATCAGGGCAGGGAGGGATCTTTGTAAATTGGTCAAAGTAAGAAGGACATTGTCTGCATATGAATATATCTTGGAGTGCCTGGTTGGGAGTGGAGTACCTACTATGTTAGCAGAGCTGCAGATAGTAGAGATTAGGGATTCCATGGCTAGGAGGAAAAGAAGTGGTGAAAAGGGTACCCCTTTGGATCAGGAATGGGTCAGACTGGAAGCCCCCGGAATAAACCTGGGCCGTAGGGCAATCATGTAACAGTCGTACTTTAGCTATGAATTGGTCCCCCAGGCCAGAATCGGTCCATTGCAGCTAAGAGATAGTCCCATTCAATGCGGTCAAATGATTTCTCTGCGTCAAGGGAGAGGGCCAGTGCATTCATCTGTAAGTCTTTGGCCAACCACAGTAATAAACAATGACTAGCAAAGCCAATAGGTCTAGCCTATATGAGATTTATTGCCTTGTCAATGCTTATTTACCCATGTAGCACAGCAACACAATATGGCAGTAAGTAAAGAAAACAATTGCTATAACGCGGCCAGAGCGAACCGTGCCATAGTGCTTTTACTTTGTTTTACTTTTAGCCATTTTGTGCAGATGTGGTGCAACATGGCAGAAAGTAAATAAAAAATGATATGACATGTCTAGTGTTGAAAGTGTTATAGCGCTTTTATTTTCTTTACGTTCAGCCATGTTGAAAATAAAATAAAAAGGCTCTGATGCCGCAATAGCACTTCTTTGTTGTGGGACGGCGGTGGGGAAGAGGGAAGCCATTGATATGGGCCAGGGGGATTGGCAAGCGAGAACGGTAAGGAGCGGCAACGGTTGAAGCTACGATGGGAGGGGGAGGTAAGTAATGATGGGATAAGCAAGAAAACAGATCTGGGGTAAGTCTCCACATGGACGGCAGGTCCCATCTGATACGCCTATCAGCGTTTTTTTCTGCCTAGTCTTGTGGGGGCTATACCATGACCCAAATTGGGAAGTTTCTCCAATTTAGAGGTACTTGATTGACTATAATTGTGCTGAGTGAGGGGAAATCACTATTTCAGAATCTACTTGTTAAGATTCCTTTACTGTGTAGATCAAGGTTATCTTAGGTCCTGGAGAATCACCACATGATCAATTCTCCTAACATAAATAGGCGAGAAACATGTCGACCCACTATATTCACTAAGCTACCAAGGATTATTATGTTATGTTATGTTATGTTATAAGGATATTTGTTGCGCGCACAACTACTCAAGAGTATCCTGGCGCGAAGCATAACCACAGAGAAGTCAGGGCTGAACAGCAAAGCGAAGCAATTTTAATAGGCAATGTTAAAAAGATGGGTCTTAAGGAGCTTCTTAAAACAACCGAGGTCTCTGGTGTTCCTGAGAGTGAGTGGGAGGGAGTTCCAGAGGGTGGCGGCTTTGACCGAAAAAGATAGACCGCCCAGTCTGGTTCGCCGGAAGCGGGGAACTACCATCCTGCGTTGGGAAGCCGACCTTAGGTTGCGACTTGGGACATGGAAGGTCACTCTTTTCCTGAGATAGACAGGGCCTGTATCGTGGAGGGCTCGATGTGTGAGTACCAAAGCTTTAAATTGGACTCTTTGGGCCACCGGCAGCCAATGAAGGGTAGCTAGTTGATGTCTTATGCTGTTTCGTCTAGAGATACCCAGCAGGAGTCTTGCGGCAGCATTCTGGATAAGCTGGAGTTTATTAACCAGATAGGAAGGGGAACCCAGATACAAGGCGTTAGCATAATCCAGGCGGGACAATATAAGGGCCCTAGCGACCGTTTCCTTAGCTGACTGGGGTAGGAGAGGAAAGAATCTACTCAGAGATCTGAGGGTCCCGAAGCAGGCGCCCGTCAAACGCTTGATCTGCTCTGCGAACCTCAGGTCTTCATTAAACCATATGCCCAGGTTCTTGGCTGGGCCACCTTCAGAGAGGGGACGGGGAGAATCAGGGGGCCAAAGTAGTTCAGTAAATTGGCTTGGGAATTGACCATACAGTAAAATCTCTGATTTTCCCTCATTACATTTGAGTTTGGCATGAGCTAGCCAGGTGAAAACGGCTGCCAAACATTTTTGTGCTGCATCAGTTTCTAATGACGAGTTGCCCCATGTAAACAGAAGCTGGGTGTCATCAGCGTAGGCCATAATTTTTGCACCCAGCTCCTCGGCCAGGTAGATCAACGGGGTCATATAGATGTTAAAAAGAAGTGGGCTCAATGTAGAGCCCTGTGGGACCCCGGTCTGAACACGCCTGGCCGAAGAAGAGTACGGGGGCATCCAGACTTGCTGATAGCGGGAGTCAAGAAAGGATTCCAGCCAGGACCACGCAGCCCCAGTGATACCAATCTCGGTGAGGCGAGCCAGGAGGAGTTGGTGAGGGACCGTATCAAAGGCGGCAGAGAGGTCCAATAAAATTAGCGCCGCTCTGCCACCCTTGTCCGTGCACTCCCTGATGGCTTCCACCACCTCCACCAGAGCTGTCTCAGTGCTGAAAGATGACCTAAAGCCCGACTGGGCTGGATGTAGCGCACCAGACTCCTCAACAAAAGCGTTCAGCTGCCGAAAGACAACTTTTTCGCAGACTTTCGCCAGTGCCGGGAGCAGAGAGATGGGGCGGTAGTTAGCTGCAGTAGCAGGGTCTGCCGAAGGTTTCTTCAGGATTATATCCTCTATTAGCACTCACCCTTTTAACCAGGCAAGTGAACTCATTGCATTAAATAGGTTTCTTGCGGAACACTTAATCCTAAATCACTTTACTTACAATCTCCACATTCAACCCACAAACCCGCACTTCATCAAACAGCATTAGAGAAAGAAGATCTCCATCAAAGAGCCCCCTCAAGGGTGCTCGTCGGGAATTGCAGCGTCAGCCCAATCAGGAGCTTGCCCAAAGATGAAGCATCATGCCCACAAGGGTGTGTGAGGGAACCTGCTCCTATTGGAGCATAATTCACCTCTGAAACAACCCTACCTTAACACGTCCATCTCACTGCTGCACTATAGGAACTGCTTGCTCTTTTTGATACTACTTGATATAGTGAGGATCCTGTATGCTGGCCCTCAGTGCTCCTAGTCCCCCCTGTTTTAAACTTGTTATGCCTTGGAAAGGATGAGCAAGTGTCAGGAATGCTGTCACATTACTCACAATTGTAAGGAATTGGACGAGTAAGGTGAAGAGAAAGCGATACATCTATAAAGGTGCAGTTTTGGCAAATACTGCAAGAATGGGCACTTACTTCCTCTTAGGCTGCCACTGCAGTGTGGGTGCATGGATGTGATCAAACAAGCTGCTACTTATAACGCCTCACTGTGCCAGTGAACTTGCCTATGGGCGTTCATCGGGCTCCCCCTTATTGCAGTTATTAGTTGTGACGCGCACAAAATCAGCTTCTGAATGTTATCCATATGCAGGAAAGTGCTTATTTACTGCGGACTGGTTCAAACAGTAGGAGTAGAAAAAATGCTGAAAAACAGATGAAGATGCAAGATACAACACCTTCCATTATTTTACTCCTTCAAACGAACTGCTAAATGGTAAAAGCCCTATGTCCGTAGGAAGAGAAGTGCTGGGAAATGAGCAAGCATCAGTGGGGGAATCTCCCAAGCCCCCCTCCCCAGACCGACAGGTTGAGAGCGTGGGTGGTTGTGGGAGGGGGGCAGGTTTAGCCGGGAGAGCCGCCCCTCTGCTGCTCCTCATGCGTCCCCTGCTCGCACCTGTCCACTGCAGACTGGGAGCGCCTCCTCCTCACACCGTCCTGGCCCGGTGAGACCTGCACACTGCAGCAGCCTCCCAGGAGCCCTGAGCCCGCGCGCACTGCAGCAGGACTTGCCTAGAACCAAGGCTGGGGCAAGGATCGGCCCTGCCCTCTCCAGACACGAGGGCATGTATGAGGGATGAGATCTGAGGATTCCAGGTGACCTGCCGCGGCGTCCACTAAGGCCTGCTCAGCACCCACCTGTCAGGCGTCGAGTGTGTATTTAAGGAGCTCGAGCCTGCGGCCAGGCATAGCAACATCGGGAGGGGGTCTCGCAGCAATCCTGCTGGCACCTGCCTATCACCGAGACCCGAGCATCTAACACTTAAAGAGCGAGGACCAGGTCAGAGGACGCTCACAGCGCAGAGAGCTCACTGAGCGGAGATCGGAGCTTTGATCCTCACACGGTGGAGCATCTGCCCCGCACAGCCCGGGGTCCCTGCACTCACGCCGGGTCCTTTCTGGACTCGCATCCTGTGACTTGGTGCCTCGCCCCATGGCCCCACTGGCCGAGGCCGGGAGTTTCTTCGGCGGCCTGGAGGGACTGGGACATCCGGTGGGCTCCCATTTCTTATTGCCCCCTGTGGCAGAGAATCCTTTGCTGATGATGACCGACCAGCACGCGAGTGGTGGACCCCGCGGGGAAACGGCCCCCCACTTTATGCAGGGCATCCTGCGCCGGCGGCAGCTCTACTGCAGGACCGGCTTCCACCTGCAGCTCCTTCCGGACGGCACCGTGCAAGGGACCCGGCGCGACCACAGCCGCTTCGGTGAGTGACCATCCCTGCGCCGGGCTCGGTATCCAGGGCACAGACACGCGCAATCAGGACCCTCGGGCAGGCGCCCGCATTCAAACTGGGCCTCATGCAGACCCCAGCACTCGCAGGGTCACACTGACCCAACTATTATTACACAGAAACGGGCACACACTCGCACAGACCCCTGCACTCACAGATCCACGCCGTGACACATGCCTTTACTGACACCATACAGACTCTTACAGACATCTGCACTAACGGGATCACACAGACCTTAAACGTTCACACTTGCCCTAACACACAACGGCGCCAAAAAGGTGCACACTCCCATAGATACATGTATACGCCTACTTATGGGCACAATTACGCAACTGCGTGTGCTCAAAGATCACATGAAGGCCCACAGAGATACCAACACTACTTCGACGCATAAACTTCCACGAGCATCACATTCACACCCAGGCACAGTCACAAATAGATGGGAAAACTGTGCAAGTGAAAGGTACACACAGGCAGGGCAGCCCCACAGGGCGGTGTTTTGCATCTGGCTACTGTTTTAAGAGGTTATTTTGTATTTAATGTTGTGCTCATTATGTATTGTATTTTTGAGTAATTTCGCGTAGCACGTATAGATGTCGAGCAACAGTAATTCAAGGCAGCGGCAACGCTACATTTTAAGCAGAATCTATCTATCGATGGATCTATCTATCTACCTATCTACCTATCTCTCTATCCATCTATCGATCTATCTATCTATCTATCTATCTATCTATCTATCTATCTATCTATCTATCTATCTATCTAGCTATCTATCTATCTATCTATCTATCTATCTATCTATCTATCTGTCTGTCTGTCTGTCTGTCTATCTGTCTGTCTGTCTGTCTGTCTGTCTGTCTGTCTGTGTGTCTGTGTGTCTGCCTGCCTGTCTGTCTGTCTGTCAAATGACCACACATCTTTATTCAGGCGATGGTGCTCGCCACAGCACAGCAGTAGAGCAAAGTGAACACTTTGAGCAGTCGCCTCTTTCCTCTGCTGTGCGTTCCTCGTGGCAGTCTACCATAGCCTCTTTACCCCCCACTACCCATCACTGTGGCGCGTGCAGGCATTGCACAAATCCTCGTGCGTTCATACGTTGTCTATTAACAGGACAGAGATATCCATGCATATCCTTAGCCCAGCTGCGCGTGCCTGTGTCCAGTTGTGTGCATTGAGTAACTTGCTCCAGGCTACTGTGCACTCCTGTGGTAAGTGTGCTGACACCTTGGCCCTCTCCAGAAAGCAGCGCCGGGCTGTAAGGCATACCGATTGATTGTGAGTTAAAGTGCCTGCTGTAGGCTCGAGGGATATCAAGAGCCCACGCAGAGGGGCCAGGGTGCGTATGTTCAGAGTTATGTCATTTTAGCTCATCATCGCGCATCTTTCTTTCCCTCGCCGCCGGTTTACCTACACTCTGCTCTCTCCGCGCCCTCACCTCCACCTGCATAGACACAACACGTGAGGGAGCGCTCTCCGATGCGCGCTGCCCCTTGAAGTTGGGATGTTTGATATCGGCTTTAGCGCCAGAGCTTGTAGCAGTTCTGGCTTTGATAAGTGAGGTCGCGGGGCTCCCCCAGTATGTAAACACCCCCTCAGCCCTACATCAGGTGCTGCCCGGCAGACTTCAAACAGGGCGCAGTGTCTCCCCTCGCCGCCTTTGTCCTGCCCCTATGCTCCGCGGCTGCCGCCTCTGATGTGGTCTCGGCCTCTCGGCTGACTCACCGCCTTATTATGGTTTTACAGAAAGGGGCGGCTTTGAAAAGGAGCGCAGCATAAAGACAAAATACCTCCATGCGCTCTCAGGGCAGGCCTGCCTGGCAGGCCGCTCACTTCCCAGACACTATTAGTATGTATCCGTTTCAACAGGCTGAGGCGCTGTGCTCCATTGCACCCGGGTCCGTTACAGCGCGCCAAGAAGACCTGTGTGGAGAGAACCCACGCAGAGTCCGCACTGCAAGTGAGCACAGTCAAGCCGAACGTCAGGCCATTTAAAAAATGTTTTTACACATATTAAACGAGAGGTACAATCTCGAGCATTGTCTTGGGAGGTCAGAAACGTCTTTGGAGGTGCTCTAAACTGACACTTGGCAGTGCATGCATGACTTCAGTCAGTTCACCGGTGGCAGGCAATTTGCACAGAAACTGACCGACTAATGCAAAACGTCATTGCTTTCCATGGAAATGCCATATTGCTAATAGGTCAAGTCACATGTCCTTTGCCCTCGCCAGTCAGTGCAAACGCTGGTGCAAAACTGCCACCTGACCCAGCTACCAGTTCAAAGCATGTAATATGGCCTCGGGGTTGTCCGAGACACACAAGCTTCTGCTGGACTACAACGCCTACCCTCCCCCCCCCCTTCTCACACGGGGACAGAGCCTGGTCGCAGGCACGTGATTTCAAACCACCACTGCAGTGCAAACATGTCACTGTGCAGGGGCCCCCGTGTGTGTAACCAGTGCCTGGCGTGATGGGCGAGGAAACCCCCTCAATGCTTCCGTTAATGGATCGCAAGGGTCTTTAGCCCGGAGCTGGTGCAAACACTGAAACTGACAGCATCAACCAACAATAGCCACATATAGGGGAAACACATGGACATAGGGATAATGACACTATTTCACCGAAGTGGGCTGGCTGCTGCCTTCGCGCTGTGACTTTTTAGCACACGTTCGAGTTTCGAAGATTAAGAAAGGAAGACACCAAACGACACAAGAATAAAACCTTAGTCTAAACCCAACAGCCGTTAAATATGTAATTGTTATACATGCGGTGGAATAAAAGGTTTTATGAAGCTATTGTACCCATTCGAAAGTAAGTAGGTTTTTCCTCGAGGGTCGCATCATTTTAAAACCGCAGGGACATGAAGTGTTTCTGTACCTCCGGGGAGCTAATTCTTGGATGCATATAAAAGCCAGTTTAGTGTCCAGGAGACTTTGCACGCGCCCCAGTCTCGTGCAAGATTAGCTACTGATGTGTGTTGAGTTGTGAGTTCTGTGTGTGCCCCATTGTCGGCGCGCTGTGTGCTTTGGAGGCGTGTTCTGCATTGTAGATTCGTTCTCTATGTGTACCCCATCCTCTGAGTGCTCTTGGCAGAGATGTTTTAAGGCATGGGCCGAGTAGGCGATTGCCCGGTCCCCCACCTTCCATGGCCCCCCTGGAAAGATGACATTTCTGTCTCTATCTCATTCCTATCTATCTTAACATCTCCCCTTTTCTCTTACCCGGCTCTACCACTCACTCTATCAGTGCACCTTTCACACGGCACGGATTTTGGGGACCTCGGAAAAACATATTCGGGCTGTTTTTGTGTGACCCCAGGCCAGAAACGTTAACTATCATTCAACATTGTATGGCATATTATGAGCTTAAATTAGCAGAAAATTGATAATAAAGTTCAAACTTGCTACTAACAGCGGGCCCCAATATATGTTTTGCTCGGCCCAAAAATCTTGATATTAGGGTGCATTATTAATCGTTAATTTTTGTATGTGTGTGGTTTGCTCCATTCTCGTGCGCAGTGCGCTCTGTGACTGTATTTCTGATGGTCAGTTTCGTCTTTCTCTCTACCCCCCTCTATCTCTCTTTGGATGTGTCTCAGTTTCATGCATTGGGTATGCTCTGGGAATTTATTTTTCAATATTGGCAGGTAGTGGGGGAGGGGGCGCGCTCACCTGCTAATCTCATGTTTGGTGATGTGCTCTAGGGATGCATTTTGAATTGTTACTTTTGGGTGAAAGTATGCCCCAGTCTAATGCGTGGTGTGCTGCTCTGGGATGTATGATGATTTTTAATTCTATGTATGTTTGTGTGCTTTAGTCTCATGTTCGGGAATTGCTCTCGGACGCCTGATGGGTTGCTTCGTATGTGGGGGTGCTTCTGTGCGCCCCAGTCTCATGTTCGCTGGACTACCCCCAGGGACTGTTTTCTGCAACTATCAATTTGTGGGCTGCTTTCACCTGTCCCCGTTGCCACGCCATCGCATTAACCGGTCCCTCTTTTCTTTCAGGCATCCTGGAGTTCATCAGCGTGGCCGTGGGGCTGGTCAGCATCAGAGGGGTGGACAGCGGCCTGTATCTGGGAATGAACGACAAGGGGGAGCTGTACGGATCGGTAAGTGTAGTACACTCACTCGCACACCACCCGGGCTCAGTGCCGAACTCAAACGAGTCCGGGGATGAGGCGTGCAGTGCACACCACAGGCCCACCTGACACAGGCCGCACGTGCTAGATCAGAAATAATCGAAGGGTGCGCTTATTTGGGGGTGTTTGAGTCACGACACAGAGACATCCGTTTATGTATATTTCAGCACTTACATGGCACGTAGTGAGACAGGCAACACCAGAGCTTCCGCAGCTGGGGCTCGGCCGCAAGCAGTGAGCGATGAATCGATTAATCGATTCCAAGAGAGACAACGATCAATGTATTTATCCAATTTCCTTCCAGCTAAGAGGAACAAAGCGATATTAAAATGTGCCGTGGGTGGAGAGGGGCGCGGATTCACCGTCTGTATCTGACAGCGCACAGCCTCGGAATACACAAACATCTGTCAGATTCACCTCACGCGCCCCCCGTGTCCGCGCGCCTCCCACTGACTAGGCGCTGATGGGATAAGCTTTTGATAAAGTAATCAGGCTGCTGATTCGCTTTCATTATTCCCTCTAGTGAATCATCATTTGAATTACCTCAAAGCAAATGGCCCGCAGTTTGCCCCCCGACCCCCTCCCTCGGCCTTAGCCTCAGTGTTACAGTGGTAAAACCCCCCCTTTGGCCCCTTGTCCTTCTAAGAAACATCCACGTGCGAGAAGTCTGGTGATTCCCGGAAGGGCATCATGACAAACTACAGAGAAGGATACCGACAAATTAATATCGAACACAGAAGTCTACGCAGACATACAATGCCATGGAACACACCTCAATATACATCCGTCAGCGAGGCATATTTGCTGTTCTAGTCGGTGCTTTGAGGGCCAGTCTTCCCGCTGTTCTACAGCAGGTGTCGCTGTGCGACTTGAGCCACTCTGAACTATCGACACAATCTGAAGCGTGAAGCATCCTGCCTGCCTCACACATGATTTATGGTACATGGCCACTAGGGGAGAGCTAAGAATGTACACCCATAGAGATGTGTACCAGAAGTATTGTACACTGCCTGCCTGGCCCGCACGAGTATGACACGTAGGCGCAGCACGATCTTATTTTAAAGACAGCAGTTCACCTTTGCAGTATTTCCTAAATAGATGTAAGCATCCCCTGACTTTCATGTCTTGCAGAATAATCAACATGAACCCCGTTTGCGTCATCAGTGTGTGTTAGCCTTCACTCCTGTAGCGCCTCTTCCTTCTTCTTTCCCTTGGCATCAGCTTTTCAAGGTGCTAAATAGGCCCGGAAATAAGCTGTTCGTGCTCTATCCTGCTGCCCACCTCGGCAGAGTACCAGAGCAAAGCCTGGAGGTGTCATGGCGCATGGGTACACAGTTTCTTCCTATCAGTACACTCAAGAGATAAATAGCCATACAAACACTTTTTTATTGTCCTATAGTATTATTTAAATTTAATGAATTGCTATTTATTAAGTGTTCCTCGAATATGTGTGTTAATTTACCTGAGAAGGATTTTGCTGCTAGTTCTTTTTCTTTTCTTAACCCGGTACTGTGTAGATACATATATTGTATTGTAATGTTTTAAAATGTATTGTATTGCATTCTTTTAAGGTTGTTCAACCGAAATAAAGAATAATGAAATGAAATGAATATGCCATGTTTGTTCCGTGTCACGTGCTCTATTATCAGGAAAATCGCCACACTAGACAGAATTGTGTAACGCTCAACTTGTGTGGTACTTGAGTCGAGAGGTCCGGGGTCACGAGTTCCTTTAGTGAGGCCGCAATGCTTCTCATGCTTAGCAATTTACTCGTCTTTACTAAGTAGAGGAAACACAGCACTATTTCAGCCAGGGTATTTCCAAAACAGAAACACTAAATTTGTGTCATTACTTAATACAGGCATTGAACTACAGATGTTTTTGAAATGCACCGGTTTCACATGCCCTGTAAGTGTTCCACCATAAGAAAGCTCCATTGGTTCCAGTCAGATCACGGATACAGTTTAAGCACCAATGATTTCATCAAGAAGGTCCTAGCATCTTTCAAGAGACCTTCAAATGGTATTCCCCACTCGTACCTTCCCATTTAGCTCAGCAAAAAAAGTACTTGGCTCCAGATTTAACAAAAATACAATTGGGGAGGAAGACATTCCATTCTTTCAACCTCCAAGTGGTGGAATGCGTTTCCCTTTCATTTGAGAAATCAACCCAATCTGTAATAGTTTAGAAAATACCTTAAAACCTGACTCTTTTCAAATCTCTAGTACTCTGCTTAGTCACCTATAGAGTCCTGCCCCTCTGGGACATATATCAGTAACGGCCATACCATGTTTCATAACACTAGTGCCAATGCACCTTTTAAGGTATTAGAGCGCTTTACAAACCATATAACATATAAACATAACAAAGTCAGTTAGAGACATCATGAGGTTAGACGACAGTGACATGTATTCTCCAGTGTAGCGAAATTGTGCATTTCATCAACACTTTTAGGTTGATTTTTAATTTTTTTTGCCTTTTTCTTGTCATCTTCAGGAAAAGTTGACTTCAGAGTGCATCTTCAAGGAGCAGTTTGAAGAGAACTGGTACAACACCTACTCCTCCAATCTCTACAAACACGGGGACTCTGGGAGGCGCTATTTTGTGGCCCTGAACAAAGATGGCACCGCCAGGGATGGGACCAGGTCGAAGAGGCATCAGAAGTTCACCCACTTCCTGCCCAGGCCTGTGGACCCAGAGCGAGTGCCTGAGCTCTACAAGGACCTGCTGGGCTACAGCTGAGAGAGGAGTCCGAGGGGGGAAGGAAGCCAGACTTAGACACTCATCCTTGCCACGAAGTCCGCGGGACACAAGGATGACAGGCCCAGGCACGATGAAGACCGTTAGCCAGCCTCTCGAGAGCTGGAAGAGGCCTGCTGGCTGGAAGGATGCGTTCTACCAACCGGTGGGGGTTAGGACAAAGAGACTGCAAAGCCGACGGGGCGAAATTACTTTTGGTAACTGCACCTTGAAGGATCTGTGACCGATGGGTTATGGTATTCTGGTGTTATGTTGACACATGCTGCTGGTGCCTGCCTTTATTGAATTCATGAATTCATTATAACCTGCAAACTCAAACAACCTACCTGATTTAGGAATGAACCTCAGTATGGACTGGAGGAGCATTAAATGATCTGCTGTTTGGAGTGACACATTGTATTTGGACTTGCTACAACACATTGCATGTGGACTTGCTACACCACACTTCCTGTCCTACTGGATGGCGTTACATCTCAAAACAAAGCTAGATCTATTTTTTCAGGACTATTAAAGCAACACTTTTCCAGACCGCCGCATATATTTATTTTTTATATTTATTTATTGAAGAATTTATTTTTTACCGGGATCTGAGTGGTATTCTTTCCTGCACCCATTTCCCAGAGATGTACCAGGAAGTCATTGTTTATGCCAACGTTCACTAAGAACCGTAACCTATTTGTAAGATTAAATTATCATTTTTATTTCACAGTCGAATGTAGGGCGCCATCCTGAGTTTACATATCGTAGGCTAGACTTGTAGGCCAATGAACCCTACCGATGACCCCATCATTTCGAAAGAAATGCTGAATTGTTTTGAGCTACGAGAATGCCTTACAATGTATGTAAAATACTTAATGCACATTAAAAAGGGAATTATATAATCGTTTGTCTTTTCGATTATTTTCTCTCTCTATCGTTTCTTTCCAATGGCAATCCTTTGAATGTAGCTTTGGCTGTATCCTGGACCTACAGTTTCTAGGTACCCACGCCAAAGAGAATATCACATTTCAGTGCGAAAAGGCGCTGGTCTATAGGGGTTCAGAGACGCCATCAAAGGGCAAGAATCGCAGATTTACTTTAAGACGTACACACTCCCCCAAGAAATGGGTTATCAAATTCAGTTCTTGTGGTACATTGGGGAGGATGGTATCCAATAACAGAGCGACACCGGTGCAGGGAACTCTCTTGTCCCCTGTGCAGGTGGGCTTTGCTGACGCCCTGGCCCTCCTCCAGAGCATGGACTGTGGGGCTGGAGAGAGAGTCCTAGTTGCAGCTGCGCCAGCCAGCTGCTCTTACCTGTGTCCTGTGCACAGGGCTTTCAGTGGGGGCTCTCTAAATGGACATGGCCAAAGAAACGCACATAGGAATCCTTTCCAAGAGGCATGGTCTATGCAATTAGGGGCATAGCCGTAAAGCATGTACACTAAAATCCTGTGCTTTCTTTAGCATGCCATCAAACCAGCATTTTGGTGGCCCTCTATGAGCTTTCAGTTATTATATTCAGACATATCACACACTAACAGACATGCATTTAAAATAAACCAAACCTAGGCAATTTGCCAATGCCTATATGCAGCATCAGATAAAAAAGTAACAATGCTTTTATCGTTAATAATTAGAATTGAAAATGTCATTCTGAAAATAAGAGACTTAATTAAATATTACTGAGCTCTGTGAAAGGGGTAGTGGTCTTTAAAAAGTTGCAATCAATCTTGTTTCCACTTTCACGCCTCTTGCCTCTGTAGCTTCACTGTGAGACACACCCTTTTATCCCCACTTCTTTCTGAAATCACCTGCATATTTAACACCTATCTTCTGCATCTTCTTTTCACTCTCTCCTTCAAGCACTTTCTTGCACATCCTTCACTTCACCATCACCCTACACACAAACACACACTACACACCCACTCACCTCTAAGCACTGCATTTTCACACTATAAATAATTTTACAGTTCTGTATCTCCTTCACACAGTTTTGCTTATAATCACAATTACAAGTGGCATTCATGACTAGGCCTGGGTGTGAAATTGTGCTCCACTCATCGAATATGCGGAGTTTTTCCCACTACGCACAGTGCATGAAGTTCCAAAAAACTCAGGGAAATGGAGTGGAGATTTTTTCCTAGCCAACATTAAGCTGGAGAGTGCGAGCGAGGAAAGTCTCACTCCATACCACCTCCCGGCGAGATTTCTCAATGCAGGCGGTCACAGAGGGTCGCTACGGCTCGTGTTGAGAAACCTTCCGTTCGCATTGAGGAAGCTGCTGCTCGAGTAGAACATCTGCTCGAGTAGAACATCTACTTAAGTGGCAGAAAGAAGCAATGGCCTCTTGCGCTGCATGTGGTGCAGTTCGCACTGATTTCACAGTGAGGACAATCACCTGGCGCTAAAAATCATCACAAACAGCATGACATAACGCACTCCGCTGCTTGTGGAAATCCTCGCAGCGCCGCGGAATCTTTTGGTCACTTGGAACGCCGCAAACTCCACCCAGGTCTATTCATGACCATTGCTGAATGGGATCTGCAGAGAGGCCAAGGACTGGATTGGCATGTATGTACCCTCTCCACTTAAAGCCCTGGCTGTACAGAAGGAAGCCAGAGTGCCTGGGTGATGCGTGAAGCTGCTGCTGGGGGAAGAGGCTACAGGGGAAGCCCTGCAATCATTCTGAGCTGGGAATTGCTGTGAAAGCGAGGTAAGTCCAGGTCTAGCTGCTTATACCCCTAAAGGTGCAGGACACAGAGCCCGGAGAAACCAAGATAAAGGCCTGAGGTATGAGCTAAGGTACGAGGGAGAGACCAGAAAAAGGGTGAATGGATGTAGCAACAGAAGGAAAGAACAGTGCGACTTTGGTGGTTCAAGGCAGCCAACTCTGCCTAGTTTCGGCTTTCTTCACCATTTTCAAAATGAAAATGCTCTCTCCTAGAATTGTATTAATTTACTTTGAAATACTTTTTGAAACCTTTCACCTTTCCATCTCGTTATACTACTTATAGATTATAATTTTGAAAATGTCCTATGTGACAATTTCCTTTTATTTTATTCTTTGGCGAGCGAACCAATTTTTGCCTGCTGTGATGCAATTTTTGTTAACACAGTCGCACTGTGTGGGCCAGAGATTGGTTATATACTTCAACAGGCACAATGTGTGCACAGGTGTAGTTTAGTCAGTGAGATTCGGAAAGGGAGGGGTGGGGGGAGGGTGAATCTCAAACTTACCAACTAAAAAAGTTGTGGGCTGTATTGTGGATGGGTGAGAAGATCAAGGTTCATGTTGACTGTTACAAAGCGAAACTGTGTCAGTACTTATTTGCATTAGTAGGGCCTCTGTCTAGAGTGCACAGTGGGAGAAAAACAATGGGTTGAAATGCTGCTCCAAGCAATTCCCAGCAGTTAGACTACATGCAATCATTTGACCCATCACCTTTGGGTGTTTGATTGCCAGCAGTATGCCTGAAAACCTGTGATGTTTGTAGCATTTGTCAATTCACTATTAAGGTGTTCACTCACAACATTATGTTATGCTTATAAACACACTCTATTTGCAATACGTCAATTTTATACATGCTGTACTTTGCCCAAGCTCCCTGCTTTATATTGGCCAGACTACGCAAAAAGTGAAATTTAGAATTTGTCAACCCGAGTAGGATAAGATGCAAGGTCCTCACTGCCCTAGTGGTTGCTCACTTTATTGATTCTAATTACTTTGAAAACAATCTGAAATGGTTGGTAATTTGTACAATATCGATACAAGAAAGAGGAGGAATTCCTAAACAACTCTTGAACAATGAGGAGCTGGAATCAATACTCGAAATGGACAGAATGAATTCCGGACTCAACACTTATGAAGACTACATATCATAGATCTAGACACTTATGCTCACATACATTTTGTGGAATAACATACTCCACAGTTTCTTTACTGTGACTGGAGAGTATTTTTGAAGCAAAAAGACTGAGCTGTCTCTTGTATATATATTTTTTGGCTGAGGTCCTGTACTTATGTACATATCATTCTGTGTTTTACTGAGTATGCAGATAACTAATTTAACTTTAATTTCTTCATTATACCCTTGTGCTGTTCCTTCTTTTCTACCTGCTGTTTGTATTTTGTTTTCCTTCTTCATTCCTTTCCATTCCGTGTATACCTCCAATGTGTTCACTAAATAGGCCCTTTCTGGTTTCCTGATTCCTCCCAACATGGTTGCCATCCTCGGGGGATGGTTGTAATCCTTCATCTTTTTTTTGCCTTTCTTACTCTTGCAACATGGGCGCCGCCATTTCATGGTTGTAGTCATTGGACATTGCTCCTGCTTTTGCTAACAAGATTTTATTGCCCCTGCTCCTGTAGTCTGTTTCAGTCCTCTCTGGCCTCTGCCTACCTCATGGTGATTCCACACACAGGCACTCCAAAACAGTCCCACTCAACCGACCCCAGGCGTCTGACTCCCATTTTGGAATTTAAGGTAACACATAGGGGCTGATTGCAATGTTGGGTGGAGTTTCCTCTGCCCAACATCGTCTCGGTCATGGGACCAACCAACACCCGGTTGGCGGTCCCAACCGACTAATTAGGATGCAACCGATCACTGTTCGGTCGCATTCTAAACTTTACAATGGCAGCATGTATTCCAGCTGTGAACCAGCCTGAATGCATGCTCCTATTGTAAAATAGGAGGTGCAGTTCATCCCTGCACCCCGTGGCAGGCATCTCGAGGTGCAGGGTTCAGCAGGGGGGCACCATAGGTGCCCGCTCGGCCTCCAACTGGAAGGGGAGGTCTGCTGGGGCCCCCCAAAGTTGAGTTCCGTCAGCCTTTCTATGTCAGAAAGGCCGGCATGGAAAGGCTGCCGAAACCCAACATCGTAATCCTAAACCCGCCCTTGGGATTACTGGCTGCATTCCAATTTGCAAACAGGTGCTCCGAGCCCATCGGAAGCCAGTCGGAATGACTGCTCGGATTCCTTCCTGACTACCTCCCTCATAATGAGGTGGTCGGAAAGGAATCCGACTGGCATACCACGATGCAGTCGGAAAGGCTCCAACCGAAGGTCGGAGAATTTCCGACCACATGGTAATCGGCCCCAAAGGTTAAATTCTTTGGCCCTTGCAATTTCCTTATTGCTATTACAACCATTTACAGACTATTTTGACTAATTCTTTTATCACAGATGTCTGCTTGGGAGTTATTCTGTTTCTCAGGTGAGCTCCCCTACTTCCTCGCCTTTTCTGAACATGTACAACTCTCTTATTACTCATTCTGCTTTCTTCTTCAATTTTATTTTATAGTGAATGCTAATAAGGTCTCGGTCCCATTGTAAATGTCAGAGCTCTGATGGTGATCCTGGTATTTTCTGAGGAAGGAAAACACAGTTGACTGATTATAGCGCAGAACCACTTTTGAATACATGACTTGTTATGATGGACTGTGTTGTTCTTGTTATTTTGACACACCAGATAATCATGTGTATCACATGCCTGTGCCACTTATGAGGGAGACCTGAACACGTTTTGCACTGGCACTCACTGCATCATTTTAGTGACTTTAATTGTTTAATTGATTAAAATTGTCATTTGAATACATATAATGTCTGTATATTCCTTCAACTAGGGGCCTCTGTTCCTTGTTCCCTAAGATTGGGGCATCTTTCTCAGTCTACTGCTGCCAATGTTTGTGAATTCCAAGAAGTAGTAAATTTGCACCCAATCAGCAGCAGATGTACTCCTGTTTTGATAAACTGGTCCCTATATAGATATCTGTTGGTGTTTGTATTATTTCTAAAGCACATTAAACCAGATGGCATCAAAGCACTGTGATCAGTCAAAGAACTGTGTGAGCAATGACAGCCCAAAGCAGAAAGAAACAGAGCAATCCAAGTTCTCAATCCAAAAAATGAACACGTTAAAACCTATTAGTGAAGTGAGAACAACGAGCAAGACGCTACAGGCATAGGAGACCCGAGTCAGGGTCTCCAGGCCCAACTATCAAGCAAAGAAAGCATTTCTTTGGGGGTAGAATGCCTCAAATACCCCCCTGGAAGCTATGTCCCTGAATATGTGCACACCTTACCTCTAAAAATATAAGGGAATATGTTGTTCAAGTGCCAGTTACGCTTTCTGTGCATGGTAGCATCACGGTGACAAGTTATGTTACGCTGCTGCTACTGCACTCCCAAGATACTCTTTATCCACACACTATCTTCTCCCAGAGTGCCTGATGGAAAACAGCTGGGATGGGTTACTGAAAATGTCACTAGTCTATTGCAATACAGTATTACACATGTTCACGGCCGCTGTCCTACCTAAAATATGTGGCTTCATTTTTCTCCAACCTTCATTCTTATCAAGTGGTCAATGACACTATTAGGTAATCGTGGCTGTTTAGCAAGTACTAGTTTCCATGCAGGAATATTTTTGCCATAATATCTACAGTTTAATTAACTGTTAAATGTAAACTATAGACCCAATAACACAGCATGTTACAGGCTAGAAATAGCTGAAGTCGTCACACATGATATTGGAGCACTTTGCAGTTATGCCATACATTCTCCAGTTTATTTTCTGTCAGACCTACACCACAAAGTCCTGCAGCCAAACATTGTCAAAAATGGGATTATTAATTGTGGTGGATGGTAGTCTACCATAAGTAATAATGTCACTATTCACGATAGGTCAGTAAAAGTTTCTGAAATTTTAATCTGAGCTCGGAACCTAGCAGCTGTAGTACAGAGCAGACATGCTTCACTTAAGATAATGTATAAAGCACTTAGAAGTACCAAGAAACAGTTAAAAAGTAAAAAACACAACACAATAAAAATCACACTCAAATTTATAAAAATAGAGAATAATTAAATTAGCAAAATGACACCAAATCACTAAAAATCCAATAAGTGTAACCCAGGATATGAATATTTAAAGTTTTAAATATTAAATAAAAACAGCACAGAAATGTGTTGAGCACCAACCGCTGTCATCTGCCTACACTTGATTGGTATTTAGGCATGATTTAAGGCTGACCGCGATGGAACATGGGCCAGATTCATAAACCAGGTTCAGGCATTGCAAGTTTTATCTTCTAACTTAGGGGCCTATTTCAATCTCGCTCGGAAGGGCTCCGAACGCGACCTGCCGGAAATAGTATGAACCGGACGCATGTTTACTGTGACCCGTACAGCTGTACGAGTGAGCAAGTACAATGCGAGAAACGCAAAATCACCGACCAAATTGTTTCTTGGTCCAAACCGCTCTGTACGTCTCGTCCGTAAGCAAGACATGCTGTGCAATGGAAGCGATTTCCGACCGAGCCAGTATGATGCACGAGTCGGACAGCCGGATCGAGTCAGAGCCTCCGACACGTAAAAGCTCTGGGAAGTGGACTTCGGGGGTCCATGCCAGACCCACAACAACCGCAGTCATACGAGTCGATCACAGTGGGGGAGCCAAGGGTCCCGCTACACATGCATGTACGGTGCGGGTGGCAAAGACACGTCCCCACTACAGGGGGCACCCTTGTGCGCAAGGTACATTTTTCGTCAATGGGAGCCTATGTACGCGTCGTACAACAGGCTCCCATTGTCTTCAATGGGGCTTTGAGCGACCCGTGTCCTTCCGTGCTTGTTCGCGTCGTACTCGGGCGCTCGGAGCCCCGAAGCACGAGTCGGACGGAAATCCCTCCGGATGAGAGCCGGACAGAGCCTTCTCCCAGCGAGATCAGAATCGGCCCCTTAGTATCTGATGTGGTAGTCAAAAATCCTCATTAAGGTAAGGCAGAAGGCTGTGCTCTACGAGGCCGGGTAGCCACTGGATGAGGTCCCGGTGAAGTCATTGATTTTTGGGAAGAAAGCTCCAACCTGGAGAAATTCAAAATTCACACCCAAGGAAGGTCCCTCACTGGCCAGATACTTTTGGTGCCTTTGCCCAATAAAGAGTTCTACATACAGAATTTAGTCACTTTTTAGGAACCCTGATTCTTACAGTGGAGCACAGCTATAAGCTTTAGCCAAACAGGGGCCCTCTCGGCAACGTCTCACTGACACTGATTAGTGTTGTGGAAATGTCCCATGTGGGAGCAACCTGAATCTTCAGCCCAGCAGCAATGCAACTTTGTCAGATTGACTTTGCAGGTTTGCCACGATCCTCAGGAGGTCTTTGGAGGCAAACATTTCCCATTCCCAGGTTTTTCAGGATGTTAGAAGGCATACACCTTGACACTACCAAG
The DNA here is from genome assembly GCF_964261635.1 of Lissotriton helveticus. NCBI lineage: Eukaryota > Metazoa > Chordata > Amphibia > Caudata > Salamandridae > Lissotriton > Lissotriton helveticus. The sequence goes on along the minus strand of NC_136060.1, from coordinate 82,656,312 downwards.
GGTCCCAGGACCTCGGAAACAGCACTTTGTATTCAAGGCTCACCTCAGCAGAAGCCACCAGCAGGGTCCAGAGCAGGTCAGGTTGAAAATGGTCAGCTGGGATCTTCATGAAGCTTGTTGTATTCTTGTAGCTTAACAGGGGGTCAGCCAACTGACTCTTGGAGTCCACTAACTGGGAGCAGGCCCAACATTTCGGATGTCCTCACAGGTCTCAACAGCAAGTGCAGTCCTTCTTCTTCTTCCATAGGTCTGTCAGTGTTCTGAAATGGACGTTCAGGGATGCCATATTTATGCCTGTCACTATCCTATGTGATGGTGGGGGGTGACTCCTCGCCCCTCCCAAACCAATAGGGAAAAGTTCCCATGGGTAACTGTTGAAAAATGGCCCTCTCTGAAGGGTCACTCTAAACATTTTGCCATCCTCCTCCTCTTTTCTGACCTTTTTCTTGTTGGCTTTAGGGCTCTGGGCACTTTACCACTGTTAACCAGTGTTAAAACACATGTACTTCTCCCCTAAACATTGTGACATTGATGAATACGCAATTTGGTATATTTATTTTACTTGTAAGTCCCTTGTAAAATACCATATACCCAGGACCTTTAAATTAAATGCGACTATTGGGCCTACAGCACTGATTCTGCCACCCACACTGGTAGCCTTTCAAACCTGTCTTAGGCCTGCAATTGCAGGGCCTGTGTGTGTAGATTACTGCCACTTTGACTTGGAATTTAAAACCCTTGGCCAAGCCTTAAAATACCATTTTATTACACAAAAGTCACCCCTTGGGTAGGCTCTAGGTAGCCCAAAGGGCAGGGTGCTATGTAAGTAAAATTTAGGACATGTACTTATTAGGGGCCGATTCCGATCTGGGTCGGAAAGCACTCTGACCGAGCCAGATCCGGGGTGTTTTCTGACCGATCCGGACTCCTGCAGTCCAACCGAGCGAGTACTATGCGGCCGTATGCTGTTGGACTCGGTTCGGTCAGACTCCCATAGAAGTCAATGGGAGCTGGTCATACGATCCGTACATGGGCTCCCATTGAATGAATAGGTACATCACGGACAAGTGCGCCCCCTACAGTGGGTACCCATAGGTGCCATCTGCACCGTACATGCCTGTGTTGGGGAGACTCATGGGTCTCCCCTGTGTCCGGGTCGTAAGGCTGCGGGTAACAGGGGGTCAGATGCGAACCACCTAAAGTCCAACTCCGGGAGCTATTGTGAGCCGGATGCTCTGACTCTGTCTGATTGTCCGAATCTAGCATCGTACTAGCTCCGTCGTAAAATGTCTCCATTGCGCGCCACGGTTTGCTTGTGACTGAGTCGTACCGAGCGGTTTGTACCCGGAAACGATTCGGAAGGAGATTCCGCGCTTGTTCGAATCGTACTTCAACGTCCGGACCCGTGTACGACTCTGATGGAAATTCAGCCTCCGGATCGGCTCCACTAATGCCGAACCTGATTTGATGCCCTACCGACCAAGATCGGAATTGGCCCCTAAATTGTGAATGTCATGATAGTGACAAACAGCGAAATTAATTTTTCATTACTGTGAAGCCTACTTCTCTCAAACGCTAACATTGTGAGTTCCTTAACGCACTTTTAAGCTGTAACTTCTGGTCAGAAAGGAGTAGCTGCATCACGTTTTATATATTTGGAATGATAATAGTAAATCCTCTTTAATGGTGAAGTTGGAGTTGACATTATTATTTTATTAAAAACACTTTTAGAAAGCAGACATTTCCCTGATCTTACTGCTCTGCGTGCCTTTTCAGCCTGTTTCCAATACACATCTGGGTGGGTGGCAGCTACACTTTGTGCATTCCCTCTAGTCAGACAGCCAGAAACACAGGATGGATGGCTGTGACACAGAACTCCTCTGCAATCATCCTTATTTTGATAGCTGTTACTAGGCAGGAAGAAAACGTGTGAGCTGACACTTACACCTGAATAGGCACTGTCCTGTTTCTCACACAAAGGGCTGATTATTCTGTAGTGATAGTCTGGAGCCAGGGCTGGGTAGAAACAGTTAAAAAGTAAAAAACACAACACAATAAAAATCACACTCAAATTTATAAAAATAGAGAATAATTAAATTAGCAAAATGACATCAAATCACCCAAAATCCAATAAGTGTAACCCAGGATATGAATTTTTAAAGTTTTAAATATTAAATAAAAATAGCACAGAAATGTGTTGAGCACCAACCGCTGTCATCTGCCTACACTTGACTGGTATTTAGGCATGATTTAAGGCTGACTGCGATGGAACATGGGCCAGATTCATAAACCAGGTTCAGGCATTGCAAGTTTTATCTTCCAACTTAGGGGCCGATTTCAATCTCGCTCGGAAGGGCTCCGAACGTGATCTGCCGGAAATAGTATGAACCGGACGCATGTTTACTGTGACCCGTACAGCTGTACGAGCGAGCAAGTACAATGCGAGAAACGCAAAATCACCGACCAAATAGTTTCTGGGTCCAAACCGCTCTGTACGTCTCGTCCGTAAGCAAGCCATGCTGTACAATGGAAGCGATTTCCGACCGAGCCAGTATGATGCACGAGTCGGACAGCCGGATTGAGTCAGAGCCTCCGACACGTAAAAGCTCTGGGAAGTGGACTTTGGGGGTCCATGCCAGACCCACTACATCCGCAGTCATATGAGTCGATCACAGGGGGGGAGCTAAGGGTCCCCCTACACATGCATGTATGGTGGGGGTAGCAAAGACACGTTCCCACTACAGGGGGCACCCTTGTGCGCAAGGTACAGTTTTCACCAATGGGAGCCTATGTACGCGTCGTACAACAGGCTCCCATTGTCTTTGAGCGACCTGTGTCCTTCCGTGCTTGTTCGCATCGTACTCGGGCGTTCGGAGCCCCGGAGCACGAGTCGGTCGGAAATGCCTCCGGATGAGAGTCGGACAGAGCCTTCTCACAGCGAGATCAGAATCGGCCCCATAGTATCTGATGTGGTAGTCAAGAATCCTCATTAAGGTAAGGCAGAAGGCTGTGCTCTACGAGGCCGGGTAGCCACTGGATGAGGTCCCGGTGAAGTCATTGATTTTTGGGAAGAAAGCTCCAAACTGAGAAATTCAAAATTCACACCCAAGGAAGTCCCTCACTGGCCAGATACCTTTGGTGCCTTTGCCCAATAAAGAGTTCTACATACAGAATTTAGTCACTTTTTAGGAACCCTGATTCTTACAGTGGAGCACAGGTATAAGCTTTAGCCAAACAGGGGCCCTCTCGGCAACGTCTCATTGAAATTGATTAGTGTTGTGGAAATGTCCCATGTGGGAGCAACCTGATTCTTCAGCCCAGCAGCAATGCAACATTGTCAGATTGACTTTGCAGGTTTGCCAAGATCCTCAGGAGGTCTTTGGAGGCAAACATTTCCCATTCCCAGGTTTTTCAGGATGTTAGAAGGCATACACCTTGACACTACCAAGGGTCCCAGGACCTCGGAAACAGCACTTTGTATTCAAGGCTCACCTCACCAGAAGCCACCAGCAGGGTCCAGAGCAGGTCAGGTTGAAAATGGTCAGCTGGGATCTTCAGGGAGCTTGTTTTATCCTTGTAGCTTAATAGGGGGTTAGCCAACTGACTCTTGGAGTCCACTTACTGGGAGCAGGCCCAACATTTCTGATGTCCTCACAGGTCTCAACAGCAAGTGCAGTCCTTCTTCTTCTTCTACAGGTCTATCAGTGTTCTGAAATGGACGTTCAGGGATGCCATATTTATGCCTGTCACTATCCTTTGTGGTGGTGGGGGGTGATTCCTCGCCCCTCCCAAACCAATAGGGAAAAGTTCCCAGGGGTAACTGTTGAAAAATGGCCCTCTCTGAAGGGTCACTCTAAACATTTTGCCATCCTCCTCCTCTTTTCTGACCTTTTTCTTGTTGGCTTTAGGACTCTGGGCACTTTACCACTGTTAACCAGTGCTAAAGCAAATGTACTTCTCCCCAAAACATTGTAACATTGATGAATACGCAATTGGTATATTTATTTTACTGGTAAGTCCCTTGTAAAATACCATATACCCAGGACCTTCAAATTAAACGCGACTATTGGGCCTACAGCACTGATTCTGCCACCCACACTGGTAGCCTTTCAACCCTGTCTCAGGCCTGCAATTGCAGGGCCTGTGTGTGTAGATTACTGCCACTTTGACTTGGAATTTAAAACCCTTGGCCAAGCCTTAAACTCCCATTTTATTACACAAAAGTCACCCCTTGGGTAGGCCCAAGGTAGCCCAAAGGGCAGGGTGCTATGTATGTAAAATTTAGGACATGTACTTCTTAGGGGCCGATTCCGATCTGGGTCGGAAAGCACGCTGACCGAGCCAGATCCGGGGTGTTTTCTGACCGATCCGGACTCCTGCAGTCCAACCAAGCGAGTACGATGCGGCCGTATGCTGTTAGACTCGGTTCGGTCGGACTCCCATAGAAGTCAATGTGAGCTGGTCATACGATCCCATTGACTGAATGGGTACATCACAAACAAGTGCGCCCCCTACAGTGGGTACCCATCGGTGCCATCCGCACCGTACATGCCTGTGTTGGGGAGACTCATGGGTCTCCCCTGTGTCCGGGTCGTAAGGCTGCGGGTAACAGGGGGTCAGATGCGAACCATCTAAAGTCCAACTCCGGGAGCTATTGTGAGCCGGATGCTCCGACTCTGTCCGATTGTCCGAATCTAGCATCGTACTAGCTCCGTCGTGAAATGTCTCCATTGCGCGCCACGGTTTGCTTGTGACTGAGTCGTACCGAGCGGTTTGTACCCGGAAACGATTCGGAAAGAGATTCCGGGCTTGTTCGAATCGTACTTCAACGTCCGGACCCGTGTACGACTCTGACGGAAATTCAGCCTCCGGATCGGCTCCGCTAATTCCGAATCCGATTTGATGCCCTACCAACCAAGATTGGAATTGGCCCCTAAATTGTGAATGTCCTGATAGTGACAAACAGCGAAATTAATTTTTCATTACTGTGAAGCCTACTTCTCTCAAACGCTAACATTGTGAGTTCCTTAACGCACTTTTAAGCTGTAACTTCTGGTCAGAAAGGAGTAGCTGCATCACGTTTCATATATGTGGAATGATAATAGTAAATCCTCTTTAATGGTGAAGTTGGATTTGACATTATTATTTTAGAAAAAACACTTTTAGAAAGCAGACATTTCCCTGATCTTACTGCTCTGCGTGCCTTTGCAGCCTGTCTCCAATACACATCTGGGTGGGTGGCAGCTACACTTTGTGCATTCTCTCTAGACAGACAGCCAGAAACACAGGAAGGATGGCTGTGACACAGAACTCCTCTGCAATCATCCTTATTTTGATAGCTGTTACTAGGCAGGAAGAGAAAGTGTGAGCTGACACTTACACCTGAATAGGCACTGTCCTGTTTCTCACACAAAGGGCTGATTATTACGTAGTGATAGTCTGGAGCCAGGGCTGGGTAGAACAGGGGACCTGTAAACTTCAAGGCCCTACTTTGAAGTCACCTCCACTACAAAGGCACAACTGAGTATACAATCTGGGGTTCTGACTCTATCAAGACAGCACACTACTGTACCTGTCAAGAAGTGTGCCAGAGTAAAGACTGCTATGCTACAAGGAGTTGCACTCTGCTTGACTGTTGCTCTGGAAAAACTGCTTTTCTGTTTTGCTGTGCTGCCCTGCTGCCTGCTGAGGACAAGAACTGGACCCATCTCACTTTAACCCAGAGTGACTCCAAGGGCTTGCTGGTGTGCCCCCTGTTCTGCAGTCTCAGGCCCATAACATACTTTCTTCAACCCTGCATTAGCACCTGGACTCTGCCATCTGTGAGTCTTGCCCTGCCAATTGGTGCTAATCCAGTCCTGAGCCCTTGAAAGGTGATTCCTGCTGTGCGGATCCATCAAAACCGACGCATCAACAGCTTTTCACCGACTCATTACCCTTCGATGCCAAAGCAGGTCAACGACGATGGACTGCGTGGATTGACAATGATGCATCACCTGCATGATAAATGGGTTCATTGATGAAGCCTTCTTCGTCTGCGCAGATCAGAACTGACGTATCGCCTGCATCCGAGCGATCAACGATGATGCCTCTCCTCCTCTGCTCCTTGCATTCTAGTCTTTGACAGCAACGCTTCCCCCATCCAAGGTATTTTTTCAGCGGGTCCTACATGAGTCCTGTAGCCAGCCTGCCCACCATCGTGGTCAACCTGAACATTGAATTTATCCTGGTCTAGTGTTATCAAATGTCCCCAGTTGGTGCTTGATGACTTAAACACTATAATTTGATTTAATCTTAAAAAAATCATAACTTCACTTCTACTTATTAAATTCTTGTAGTTTTGGTCGTGATTTACTAATAGAATTATTTTCTATTTGTCTACCCCTGTGTGGAGTATTATTGGGGTGTTTTCATTGTGTTACTGATTGTGTATGTTGCACAAATACTTTACACATTGCCTCTTTAGATAAGCCTGACTGCTCTGTGCCAAGGTACCAGAAGGTGAGCACAGCTTATCTTTTATTGTGTATCTACCTTACCCTGACTAGAGTGGTGTTTCCTGACTGTACAGGGTTGCATACTCTGACAACCAGAAACCCCATTTCTAATATTTGTGTTCAGCGGTGAGGATAGGACTTGTGTTTGTGCAATATCAAATAGTAACTCATTGTTCATTACAACTCTATTCTAAAATCAGATCAAACTTTTTCAATTCTCCCTAAATTGATATCTTTGATTTTTACAAAAATCTTTCGAATTGACACCTTTGCGCTGATCAGAACCGACACATCACCCTTCAATGCGGCTGGCACCCAATGACATCTCTTCGACGGACTGTGCAGGACAACGGACTGTGCGAATCGACAGTGACCCATCGCCAGCATTGTAAAGAGGTTTATTGACGAAGTCTTTTGTGACTGCGTGCATCGGAAAAGACTCATTGCCTGCATCCACATGATCGCCGCCTCACTTCCTCTGCTCCTCGCATCAAGTCTACTACGTCGATGCTCTCTCCATCCAACATATTTTTCAGTGGTATGTTCATGATGCCTGTAGTCGGCATGCCCTTAATTGTGATCAACCTGACTTTGGATTTACTCCAGTCTAGCACAACCAGATGTCCCTGGTTGGCGCTTTATGTCTTAAGCACTAGAATTTGATTTGATCTTTAAAAATACATAACACCGGTTCTATTTATTGAATGTTTATAATTTTGGTCTTTTGGTCTTGATTTACTCAAAAAAGTATTGTCTATTTTTTTAACCATGTGTGGAGTATTTTTGTGGTGTTTCATTATGTCACAGTGTGTGTGTCTGTATGTTGTGTGTGTGTATTATACAAATACTTTATACATTGCCTCTGTAGATAAGCCTGACGTCTCTGTTTTAGTATGTATCTAGCTTACTCTGACTAGAGTGGTGGTTCCTGCTTGTACAGGGTGCATACTCTGACAACAAGAAACCCCATTTCTAACAGCAATCCTACTTACTTTTTCAGCAGTTCCAGTGTACCCTACTGCAAGCAATCATATAGTGCCCCTTTCTGCCCAAATCCAAGATGGTGAAAACACTTCTCCCCTTATGCAGAACCTGTGTGCACACCCCAGAGGTGGGAACACAGATTCTTCACAAGGGGTGAAGACCTCTGTGGTCACTTCAAAACTTCAGTGCTTGGGGCTCTCATCCGACATTTGCCTGTGACAGGGTTGGGCTCTTTGAAATTAATCAAATTCCTGGACACCTCCTCAACAAACAAGCCCCTTTAACACCTCATTAACAGGACCATCAGCTGGTAGGTAACAGTTGTATTGTATTGTATTGTAATTGCATTTATATAGCACTTACTACCCCTGAAGAGGGGCCAAATTGCTTTTTGGACGAGTAGCACACTACTCCGGAACCAAAAAAGAATTAGCAGTGAATTAGTTTGGGGAAATATGAAATTAATATGAGCAGTGGACATCGTAGTCTGTTATTTGGATTGAAAAGGATTGTGACGGCATAGAAGATGGAAGGGTTTGCATTTATTTAGCGCTCATGTATATGAGCCTTGTGAGGCTTTCAGAATGAGAAAGATAAGCTTTTAAAAGTACCTTTTCCAAACTATTTCTTACAAATCTGACTCCACCAATGAATTGGGTTTGCAATACATATTTTAAAATGATAAGACTTAAATTTGGAGGTGTTTCCTAACCTGATATAACATTGTTCAATATATTATTGTATCCCAATGCTTTCCTTTTCCTAAGCAACCCTGCTAGAGTGAAAATAGTTTTTGGGTCCTTTTCAATTTAAGGGCATATTTAACATTAAACCTTGACATGTCCTACGTTTAAATGACATACACCCTGCTTTATGGGCAAAAAGGCCTACTTAGGGGAGACATATAAATATTTAAAAGAAATGTTTAGGCCTGTCAAAAATGGGTAATAATCAGAGGTCAAATTTGCAGGTTTAAAACTGCAAAGTCAGGCTACGATGGTAGGCTTGCAGTCATGTTTGCACTCTCCCTGGAGTAGTGGACAGAATGAGTGCTGCAGTTCCCTAGTGACATTTAACTTACAGGCCTGTGTACACTTTGACATAGTCCCATACTAGGGACTTATAGGTAAGTTAAATATGTCAATTAGGAGTCAGAACACATGCCCTGGGGTCTGTTTGGCAGACTAAAAAAAATAATCTGCATCAGTCCAAACAACGTAGGGTGATCATACAAAAGGAAGCATTTTCTTGCATACACGGTAAATTTATTTTGGGAGAGGTTCTCCCCATTGCTCAACAATGCAGTGGTGCCACACTGATAGTATTTTAAATGTTTGCTTATTCTTTGCCTCTTCCTTAAGCAGAATGCTAGTAAGACTCAAAAAAGAATCACTCTGCTCTGGATTGCAGCTAGGCTCAGATTCGGTCTGTTATGTGTAGAGAGGACTGTGATACTGCTCTCTACAAGTACACAAGTTCCCTCAGAGTTTACTATGTAAATAATGGGATAGATCCATACATAGCCCCAGTGCGCTGAAAGATGTAGGTGTTTGTGTTTTCCCTTTGTTTCCGGAGCACAGAGAGTTCATGTGGATTTGCAATCTCTTACAGTTTCTGAGGGGAAGAAACATCCCATTTTCTGACAGTTAGGTATTGTAACACAATAGCTCACTTGTAATAAACGACTGTACTTTTATACATATCAAACTATCCTTGTAACAAGAAAAGAAAACACAGTAATTTACACATGCATGCTTCCATATATTATATAATTAGGTAGAATTCCAAATTACTACTCTTACGTATAAATAAGGGTTGAGGGCTGTAAATGGGCGCTCGAATTCTGATCAAAGACTTAAACACACATACAAGAGGGTAACTTGTAAATCAAGAATCAACTATTTCCTTCTTGATGTACAACTATGGCGAAATCTTGTTGACATGTGGGTAATAGAAAGATATGACAGTGACCAGAATTAACAGAAGTATTTGGGTTCCTTGAATTACCTCCAGAACTCAATCTATCCAACCCCATTACCCTTAGTAACAACAAATGGAGGATTAAATGGCCTTCAATTGGAAATTGCACCGATACTTTGGCCCACATTTACACATTAGTTGCCAACTCATTGGTCACTATGGGTGTTAGAAGATTGGACATACATCCTCCGGTGGAAATATTTTTAAATGTACTTAACAATATCAAAATATATTTCTATAAAGATAGCATTGGAAATCAAAAAGTAAGGGACACCAAGAATAAATGGTTTGATGAGACTTGCATTCTTGCTAGGAAATCCTTGATGGGGACGACCAAAGCTGGGCACAGAATACTGGTAGCTTTTAAAAGGAAAGAATATAGGAAATTCCAACAAGAGGCACAAAGGAATTGGCACATACGGTACTGGCAAGATTTACTAGCGGCAGCCCAAACTAAAAATACTAAGGAATTTTGGCATCTGATCAAGAATGGAACGAAAATCCAGTTGTGTAGGAAAATGTTCATATCCTTCCACAGATCTGAGGAGATCATTTCTCTAAACTATATGCAGGACCAAAAGAGGGTTGAGGAGTAATCTATGAGTATTTTGATTTATTTAGAATAAGGTACAGCCCACCTTGCCTTCACTATGGAAGAAACTTTAGAGGCAATAGCATCTCTTCAGTAAGGGAAAACCCCTGGCCTTGATAAATTTCCAGGCGATCTCTACCGATAAGAACCTAAAATATGGAGCGCAATTTTAAATGATACAGTTAATGGCATATTAAAAGGCGCTGAAATCCCGGACACATGGTTAGGCCCCGAAGTAGTGCCCATATTTAAAATGGGGGACAAAAGTGATCGAGCAAATTACAGGCCTATCAGCCTCATCAATATTGCTCAGAAAATATTTTGCCGGCACTTGCTAGAGAGGATCCAGGTCTGGATGAGAGAAGGGAATTTATTATCACCTTTGCAGGCAGGAGTTAGAGGCAAAACAAGGACTATAGATCAGTTATTCAGTTTTCAACTGATCCTTTGGAAAATATGATACAATAAGAAAGTTCCATTATATGCAGTGTTTGTAGACTTCTGTGCTACATTTTAGTTCCTCGAGAAAATTTGTGGCCAGCACTTAGTAAAATGGGGGTCCCGGAAAAATTCCTGCAAATTATTATCAGATTGCATACAAATAACTATGGTAGAATTAGAGGGGGGCTTACTGATTGGATCAAGGTAAACAGAGGAGTGCAGTAAGGGTGTGTCCTTGGTACTACTCTCTTTACCCTTTACATTAATAGTCTGATTGAACCACTCTTTAACTGTAGGGATGACCCACCGAGGCTTGCTGGGCAATTAGTGCATGCACTTTTATTTTCAGACGATATCCTGCTCATCTTCCAAACCCAGATTGGGCTCAAATATTTAGTAGACCAGTTCAGGAAGGGGTGTGATGATCTGGATTGGAAATAAATTCTTTAATAACAAAATGTATGTTTTTTTAATCATCTGAAGCAGTTTAATCATAGTATTAAGCTGGGCTCAACAGTATTAGAGGAGGTACAATTATTTGATTATCTAGGGGTAAGGATGACAATCATGGTCACCACAAATAGTCAAAAGCCAGATTTCGCTCCAACACGTAGGGACAACCCTAGTTAAAAATCAAGGAAGTCAACTTATAGACCGCTGATGCCAGTAATCCACGTCTATCAGGCACAGGGCTTAGGAGCTGTACTCAATCGGGAGGAGCTATACTAATGTGACTCTCACTGAAAAAAATGAAAACATGTTTATGAGATCAGTCTTGGAGCTCCCTAGAAATACCCCACTAATACCAATGTGATTGGACATGGGCATGAAGAATATTGCTCATGTAATTGCCATCCGGCATCTAACATTTTGGATTTGCAGTTGGTCGAATGACTCGCCACTATCCATGAAGGAATCTCTTTTAGATGTACTATCCTTAGATACCAGAGGGTGTGTACAGTGACTCAACTACATAAATGGATGGTTGGTCAAATTGGGCATGAGTGACTTGTGGCTCAATCCTGATAGTATTCAGAAAAGATCTTTAAATCTCCTCAGAAAGAGATATTGGAGTTACGTGGATGATAATTGGTTATGTAATAGAACAGCAGGGACATTGACAAACATGTTTTTAAGTTAATGTGCAACAGGAAGAATTTTTTAGTTGCATTGAACCCCCACTTGCGAGATCCTTATACCTTAAATTTAGGTATAGTATCCTGCCGATAAAAAGTCTCTGTAGTAAATGGAAGGGCTCTAATGGTTTGCACAGTTGTCCTGTAAGTGAGGGTACCTGAGACAGAAGCACATTTCTTATTCTTTTGCCCGAAGTATAAGCTTATTAAAAAAAAACATGGCTGGTTCCGATATGTTGGATCCTTGCTGCCAATCGATTAATTGAGATCACCAGGATTTTAAAAAGTGATTGTACAGAATATTTTATTTTTGGATTGCCAAGATATTTTTTATATACATGGCGATCAAGAAATAGGATATTGCTAAACCTGAACTGATCTAAAAACATATAAAGCACTTTATGCATTTGTTACTAGTAAAATATATACCAAGCTATAGATTAGAAATACCAATGATTTTTTTTAGGAATGATAGCATTGAACCTATTACTTAAAGATACATTCTGTGTGAAAATGATGGTGAAGTCATGCTAATAACATTTTAAAGTCACAAGTCAAATTCACAAGATTTAAATATACTGTACATGAATTGGATATAGGTAACTGTGAGTCTAATTTTATTCCAAAGGATAATTTTAATTTTTGGCAGGTTTTAAACACCAGTATCCTTTCTGTTAAAACAATATATTATAATTATATTGGAACTGAAAGAAGATTTGATTTTTGGTAGTATTGTATAATTTTTCTCAATAACATAACTTATTTTAACTTTATTGTTACACACTTGTCACATTATCAAATTCAAAATTGGTAGTTATACAGTGCAATCATCTAGTGATTTCTGGAAATATTTTTGTAATTACAATAACTTGTAGACAATAACACAGATTGTGATTATGCTATGTGTCACATTCATGTTGTATTTTATAATACTATCATAACAACAATAACATTACCATTATTAACACTTTTACTATGTTCATTTCTAATAATACATTTTAGACTATTTATATTTCACAGGCCTGTCACTGGATGGCAGCAGAGAGCTCAACATTGAAGCTGGAATATTAGCCTTCTGAGCATTATTACAAAGTGCAGCCAAGAACAGTTACATATTATAAATGGGACATGAATACGAGTGCTTATGGGAACTAGTAAGTGGTTGGGCTTATGGAGACCTGTGCATCAATATATAATAAAAGAATGTATTATTAGCTATTTCCTGAAATATTGCATGGATAGGCACAGCCTTATGCAGGTAATCTGCACCAATACATTCAAAGGACTGATAAGCTAATTGGGGTCAGGTGAATCTCAAAGGGTGGGAGCCCTAGGAAAATAAAGAAAACCTTCTTAGGACAATATTCAGAGTCAAAACCATAAATGTTTATTCAAAATTATGAATCATTAGAGTGAGCAAAAAGGTGGCATATTTCAATCATTCATTAGCGACAGGTTTAACATAAGGTCAACCTCTAGAATAAAAAAAATATTTGAAATAAAGCATCATATAGCAAACTAACTTAGGGCCTTATTTTAGATATTGGTAAGTCGGCTAGATGACTGCTATTGCGATGGTCAGGAGACCGTCCGACAAGCAATCGGTGGTCTGATCAAAGCATTACGATGTGACGGTCAGACTGGCAGTCCCAAAGTGCTCTTTTACACAGTGGCTTTTGCTGGGACCCAGGAAAATGGCCACAGCATAAGCTGCCATGTAAAGGAGCACTTCCTGCACCTCCATGCACTGTGTGCCTTGCACCATGTGGCATGCATGACATGGTGCATGCCACACTGTGCACAAAAGTGCTGTAGGTATGTTGTTTAGGCTCTCCTATCAGGGCCGGACTGGCCATAGTGGGCACTGGGCAATCCCCCAGTGCGCCGCACGGGTGGGGGCCGGTTTTGGGCCCCTGAGGGCCGTTTTTGTTACAGGGCTGTTTTTGCAACAAAGCTGCAAGATCGGCCCTGTACCAAAATCGGCTGAAAACCGGCCCCGGCAAGGAGCTCGGCGGCACCTCCAACCCCCCCCCCCCGACTGGGGAGGGTGGGGGGGATGGCCGGCCACTTCGCCAGGGCCGGTTGTGGTTCCCAGTCCGGCCCTGTCTCCTATGAGCGAAACATACTTGCCACCGTGACACTGCAACACTACCTGCCCTGGATTCAACCTGGAATCCACTGGGCGGGTTAACCGTGGGCTTGGCAGTCTCCCTGGGACAACTGAGGTGGTGGTCCTACAGGAAGACCGCCAACTCATAAGTCTGGTCCTACGTCACATGGGTTATACCTAGAACCAAGAAAGTGGGTCAGTTGAAAATGTGAATTGGAAATGTACTAAATATTATTCTAATGCATGCTATGGGAGGGCCACTACAAAAGATGATATTGTAATTCTTGTAACAAAATACAGTCACCCTCTGAATATGACAGAAATAGAAGTAAGGGAGGTATTGCAGGATATAAGAGAGGCATGCATTAGCTTTCAGAAACTCACAACCAAAATCCTAAAAGATATACTGTCTAAAGTCCCTGAACACATCACAGGGCAACTACCACCTATTCCCACTTTAAAACATTGAATTTCATAAGCTAAAAAATCCGCCAGAGATACTCCTCCTGCCCTAGGAGATACCAAGACATAGAAATACCTGAACATTGAACAATGACACATAATGAGGTGCCTTTCCTTTTATATGACAACTTAAACAATACGAAATAAATCCTAATATTCTCCACAGCACATAAATTACTAAAACTAAGCCATTGTCAAACCTGGATGATGGATGTGATCTTCAAAATGTGTCCCAAGCCCTTCACTCAGGTACACACCCTACATGGTGAATATCAAAACAAAAACATGCCTTTTATATATGCCCTACTTCCAAATAAACAAAACAACACTGACTACGAACTCTTATACCACATGAGACATAAAACAAATAACTACTACCCACAAAAATAATCTTAGAGATGAACAAGCCATGTTTCATGCAATTTAAAAATGTTACCCCAACACAGCCATAAAGCTGTTAATATCATTTCAATCAAAGCATATGGAGACAACTTAAACACCCTGCACTAAGTGTAGAATATTCTACAGAGAGCCAATTTGCCTTTGAAAAAAATGATAGCACTCCTGTGTCCCAATCACAGAGGAAACTAACACTATAGTTTGCTAATAGAAAGTCCTCATACCAACAAAATGAAAACAACTTAAGCCCCCCTAATGGATTATTTCCAAGTCACTCAAATTCCAAATACCATGGTGGAATGTCTATGACAGCACCTTAGCAAAGGAAGCCAAAACACACAACGCAGTGGAAGGATGGCACAAGGCCTTCCAATTCACATTAGGCAGAACCCAACCTACACTCTATAAATGTATGGAAGCATTACAAGCACAAGAGCACGGCAGAGCTACCAACAACTACAAATTAAGCTATCTGTTACCCAAATTACACTTAAACCTGGAAAACTAATTAAAAGAATGTACAATATGCTATAATGTTAGCCAAAAGCACACTATAAAATAAATACTATTCTACAGAAGTCCTAAAAAACTGTCACAAAATCAAAATCAACATGGCAAATCATTGCTGATATAAATGATAAGCATAACATTTTATTACATCAGTATGAACATAAAATAAAACTTACATTTTAAATAAGACAGAGATAATAAATAATATATAAATTATTTAGATAACAAATGTAGACCTGACTAAAAAAAAGCTCAAAGAACAAACTAAATTGATTAAGTAAAATAAAAAACAGCACATAAACCATGCATTTCCAAATAAGAATCACCTAGTAGTTTGACAAACATTAAAATATAACATTTCCCACCCAAAAAATAAAAAAATATAACTTATTGTTCAATAGTTGCAGATCTTCTTCTGTATTCATGTAGTTAAAAATAAAAATCTACCAAAAAATGGAAAAATATTTTCCACATAGCCCCACAAAATGCAAAAAGTGAACCAATCCTAAAGATATACCTCGAATCACACCAACATTCATAAGAACCATTAGAAATCAGTGTTTAAAAATTAAATGCTCCTGGAAACTCAAATAACTGGAAATCAAAGCTAAGAATACCCACCCCCAAACACACAACATTCCCAAAAATCACAATGAATAATAGTTAAATATGTAACATAACATAAAATAACAAAACATTAGTATAACAGTGTATGAAAACCCCACCATAAAATGCACACAAGTAAAAAACACTACTATTATTACAACTTAATATACAGAAAACTCACAAACAAGACTATAAGTACATACCTCAATGTCAAAAGTACTTACCTGTTCTGACAAACAGCAGCACCTTAGTGCAACCTGGATACCGGAAAATAGACTAAAAATAACACAAACAGACTACAAAATTGAGGGTAGTGGCAATATGTACGCTAAATGAAACCAAAAAAAGATTCTCGATTACTACATAAAAAATATTAAGAATGTAAAAAATATAAACAAGGTTATGAAAAAAGTACTAATATTGTAAAGTATAAAGTAAATATTAGTACAAAATATAAACAATGATTTAATGTATACAAAAAACGCATGTTATATATATATATATATATATATATATATATATATATATATATATATATATATATATATATATATATATATATATAACAAAACCGTTATCCCAAAGTCTTTCCTCACCAGAAAAGAACAACGCTGAGTAAGCCCAGATTTGGTGAAAATCTTCAGTGATTTATTGTGCAAATCATTCGCCGGCCATCCGCCGTGACGCGTTTCGCCTCCAAGTCGAGGCTTGATCACATGACGTGACAATGAAACAAACAAGGGTTTAAATACTCAAAATGAGCACGTAGCAGGCAAGGCTTCATTTAAAGTGAACAATGCATATTAAAATAATTTCGTAACGTCCAGAATTCGAAACATGATTGAGGGCGCAGTGCCCAATTACTCAATCCCCACATGGATTATCACATAAAATTAAGTCCATCATAGTTATATATACATAGTTATTTACACATAAATATGAATATCAAAAACATGTTACTCTATAGAAAGACATATAAATATATACAATAAAAATCATGTATATACACCTTGTGGGGAAGATTTCAAACCATTCAAATCATCAGACTTACACACGAAAATTCATGCAAATATTAATCAATTTCTCGAAAATGCTCAAGTTAGCAATTAATCCAAAAAAGGAAGCCATCGCCTAATCCTTTTATAATCCTTTTAAAAACCCTTGGTAGATGCTGTGAAATACTCATAAAGTGATTAAGATAAAGTGCTAGTGCAAAAATAAAAAAATTATTACATCATTATTATAAAACCTTTTCACAGATATAATGGAAGTTTTAGATACCGGAGATTTTAAAGGTTCATAATTCCATATTGTAGCTGAACTAGATTTTTCTCAATCATCAGCAGGGGTATGCCTAGCTTCCTTATTCAGAGCAGAGTCAAAGGTAACTGTGTGCTCACAACGAAAAGATACGAACGGAATTAGTTTATAAACCTGTTATCTATTATATTAAAGACAAACACATTATCATAACAAATATATATAAATAACCATCATATTTCTTTTAAGCAAGTGTGTAGATCCTCCCGGTCATTGAGTCCTCCTGGGCTCTTGCTGTTAAGTTGTAAAATATACCTGGTCTCCAAGAGGCGCAATTTGCCCTCTCTATCCCCTCCCCATTTTAAGGGTAATATCGTGTTGATTAGGTAGTATTGGAGACTACTAGGGTCACTATTATGTAATGATTCAAAGTGACGTGCTACCGGGTAAGATTGATCCTTGCCAGTTATTGCTCTAATGTGTTTGAGTATACGTTTATGTGCAGATGGTCGCGTGCTGCCTACGTAGTTTAAGCCACATGGGCACTGCAAAACGTAAATTACAAACTCAGTCTTACAGGTCAGGCGTTTTGTGATGGGTACAGGTTTTTCCTTAAAAGGACTCATGTAATGGGTTTTATTCACCCCATATCGGCAGGCCTTACAAAATCAACATTTCCTGAAACCCTTGTTCAGGGCCTCCCATGTTCCAGACAGGGCTGTCTCCAGGTTGTTACTCACTAGGGCGTCCGCCATAGTGGGAGACCTGCAAAAGGTGATTTCTGGTCTTATGGAGACATCTCCTCCAATTATTGGATCCCCCTTTACTAGGTTCCAGTTTTTGCAAAAGATCTTTTTAATTTCTGAGTGTTGCTGACTGTATGGGACTATGATTCTGGAATTGATGTGGGTGTTATCGGGGTTTATTGCTAGTTCTTTAGTCTTGGGGATTAGGGCCTCTTCTCTTGTTTTGGCTCTAGTGCGTCTAATGGCTTTGTCTATAATATTCTCTTTATATCCCCTTTCCAAGAAGCGATATTTACTTGCTTGTTGGGCAGTCTCACAATCATTGTCTGAGCTACAAATTCTCCTCAATCTAAGCATTTCCCCGTAGGGGATGCTATTGATGAGGTGATGTGGGTGTTGACTTGTAGCGTGAAGTACTGTATTCCCCGCTGTCTTTTTCCTATGTAGTCTAGTCCCTATTTTATGATCACTGACAAAAACCTCTATGTCTAGAAAATTTACCGAGACATTGTCTATTTGCGAAGTGAATTGTAAATTTAAAAAGTTAACATTTAACATTTTTACAAACTCTTCAGCACTAGATCTTGATCCTCTCCAAACTAAGAAAAGGTCATCAATATATCTCAGGTATATCATAACATTCGTTCTCATGATCTCACCATGTGACCCCATGAGGACCCGTTCCTCCCACAGCCCCATGTGCAAGCACGCAAAGCTGGGGGAAAAACAGGCCCCCATGGCCACACCCCTTAATTGTTGATATACCTGTCCGTTGAAAATAAAATAATTCTGTTCCAAACAGAGTTTCAACATACCCACAATCATTCGACTGTGATTAGAACAATTCTCAGGTCGTTGAGATAAATAGTGCTCGACGGCTTTTACGCCATCACAATGTCTTATTGACGTATATAAAGAGGTAACGTCTAGAGTCATTAAAATATAGCTGGCAACCCATTCTGGCTCACTCAGTTTACAGATAAAATCTGTTGTGTCTCTCACATAAGAAGGCAACATTTTTACCCATTCTTGTAAGAAAAAATCAATATATTTTGAAATGTTCTCCGTGGAACTGTTTATTGCCGATAAGATTGGTCTTCCAGGTGGTGTTTGTTTGTCCTTGTGAACTTTGGGCAATAAATATAGGGTCGGTATCACAGGACAGTCCTTCTTCAAATATCTGAATTCGTCATTAGAGATTAATCCCCCACTCCTCCACGCCTTAAATTTGGAATTCTGTTCCGACCAAGCCGCTTTTATTGCTGTAATGTTACTCTTTTTGTAGCAATCAGGGTCTCCTAATTGTAATCGGCTTCCTTTACATAATCATCACGGTGCCAAAGAACAATATTTCCCCCTTTGTCTGCTTGCTTCACAATTACATCATTGTCGGATTTAAGTTTCTCAATCAAGTTATTATAGCATTGATTCTGTTGACTTATGATGGTATGTTTTTTGTTGGTAGTGGTATATAGTTTCTTTAAATCTCGTATAACAAAATCCTGATAGAGGTCCAGACTGTCATGTGTCATGATTGGCAAGAAAGTTGATTTCTTTTTAAAGGAAGTATAACCTGGAGCATTGTCAGAATGCGCACTTGATATCGAGGACTGTCTTTCATCTTTGCCCTCCTGCTGCAAATCCCATATTTCATTCAGGGATATGTCAACTCCTGTTGTAAGCATAGTGGGACTTTGTGCAGTCAGATTTTTTTGTTTCCTGTATGGTTTCAAACGATGGTACTTGCTTAATTTTAGTTTTCTAATAAATCTGAAAGTGGCCATCCTCAAATTAGCATAATTCATATTGCTCGGGGGGCAGTACGATAAACCAAGTCCCAAGAGCTGTTTTTCCTTGGGGGTTAGGACAATATTAGTCAAATTTATGATTGCTGTTGAGCTGGGGCTTGTGTCTGATTCTGGAATCAGTTCCATTTGCCTCTGTTTCCCCGATTGCCCCTCTTCCCTCCACCTGTATTTCCTCTGATGACACTTCCGTCGCTGGAGCCGCTTGCTGTTGGCCCTTTGCTGTTTTGTTTGGGGTCTACTTTCGATTTCGATCTCAGCGTGTCTCGGCGACTTTCGCAGAGGCAATTTACCTCCTGCGCCAGAGACAATTTGGTAAACCTCGTCTGCACGTTTTTTCTGGGGTCATTATCAGAGTCGCTTTCGGCGGCAGAACTGAGATCCGTCGAGGAAGCAGATGCAGTAATGCCTTGCCTCAATTTTTGACCGCCTTTGCTGACCTGCGCCTTAATATTGTCGTAACGGCGCGCAAAGGTAAAAATGTGTCCGTGAAGGTAATCTGATCTGTCCCGCTCAAATTTAAAAGTTTTTCTCTTCTTTATTATGTCTTCCTCTTTTACAAGTCTTGCCATCATCTCATCCCTCATTTTAGTAGTTTGGTCTGTAGTATCCATTGCAGCCAATTCTGCTTTCACGGCATCTATTTCAATTTGCAATTTCACCCTGTCGCTCTCAGCATATTTCGCCAAAATGCCCATCAAGCGTGCAGAGGACTCCAAGTTGGCCTCAGCCCATTCAGCCAGCATAGCTGGATCCGGGCTCTCATAGCTCGGAGCCAATGTACTTCTGAGACCCCGTGGGACGCGTTTGACTGACAGGTAGCGAGTCAAGGATTTGTGCTCCCACCATTTTGATTGCTCGCGTTTCATGAGCTTCTCTAATTTCCGAAAGATTTCTCTCACATTGGAGTCACCGTCACCTCTGACATGATGCATCAAGAAGGCATTCAGATGTGTCACACATATTTCTAAAATCCTATTAATCTGCAGAAGATCACACTGTGAGTGAAGCTTGATATAATGAGCAACTAGAATGCTAACATTCAGAATTTATGGCAAATGTGTGACACATCTGAATGCCTTCTTGATGGAACTAAAGTAAACAAGCATTGAAAATGCAATAGATCTCGCCCTCGGTGTCACACATACTGTTGGCAGAGACAGACATGGTACATTATATCTAAAATCCTATTAATCTGCCTAAGATCACACTGTAAGTGAAGCTTGATTCACCCATCATTGTAATCTTAGGCAGAGTCACCCATACTGTTGGCAGAGACACACATGGTACATTATATCTAACATTCTGATCATGTGCCCAAGGTAACACTGTGACTGAAGCTTGATTCACCCATCACTGTGATCTTAGGCAGAGTCACATATACTGTCGGCAGGGACAGACATGGTACATTATATCTAAAATCCTATTAATCTGCCTAAGATCACACTGTGAGTGCAGCTTGATATAATGAGCAACTAGAGTCTTAACATTCAGAATT
Organism: Lissotriton helveticus; assembly: GCF_964261635.1. Lineage (NCBI taxonomy): Eukaryota > Metazoa > Chordata > Amphibia > Caudata > Salamandridae > Lissotriton > Lissotriton helveticus. The sequence goes on along the minus strand of NC_136060.1, from coordinate 82,635,286 downwards.
TATGGCAAATGTGTGACACATCTGAATGCCTTCTTGACGGAACCAAAGTAAACAAGCATTGAAAATGCAATAGATCTCGCCCTCGGTGTCACACATACTGTTGGCAGAGACAGACATGGTACATTATATGTAAAATCCTACTAATCTGCCTAAAATGACACTGTAAGTGAAGCTTGATTCACTCATCATTGTAATCTTAGGCAGAGTCACACATGCTGTTGGCAGAGACAGACATGGTACATTATATCTAACATTCTGATCATGTGCCTGAGATCACACTGTGACTGAAGCTTGATTCACCCATTACTGTGATCTTAGGCAGAGTCACATATACTGTCGGCAGGGACAGACATGGTACATGATATCTAAAATCCTATTAATATGCCTAAGATCACACTGTGAGTGAAGCGTGATATAATGAGCAACTAGAGTGCTAACATTCAGAATTTATGGCAAATGTGTGACACATCTGAATGCCTTCTTAATGGAACCAAAGTAAACAAGCATTGAAAATGCAATAGATTTGGTGTGATCTTAGGCACATGTCCACCATATTACATGTAATCTACCATCTCTTTCTCTGCAAGCAGTCTGTGTGTCTCTGCTCATATTATTTCAAAGTATCTACAGGCCAAAAACAGACCACCTATATATAAACAAGACATAACATTAATTAGTAAATCGTTTTTGACAGAAAGCAAAGCACATGTAATGTAAATGAGCCTTTTGTTGTATACTAGTGTTTATATTGTTTACTTATTGTAATTGATATGTAATATGTTTGCAGTAGTCTATAATATGTTATTTTTTCTTTACTACAGATTATAATCATCTATACAAACAAACTAAAAGATGCCTTCCAAAGCAAGAAGAGAAAAAATGTATAAAAGAAAATTAAGGACTAAAGAAAAAGAAAATCAACAACCAACCAAAATAAAATCTTCAGAGAAAAAGAAAAATGCTCCTGGTAAGCAAACTAAAATTTTTCTCAGGAACTTATTGAAATGTCAAGAAAAAAAAAGTTTTTTTAGAAAGAACAATGAAACACCTGTAATTTCAAACAAAACAGGATGTCCTTCTAAAAATGTTAGACCTGTACGCGGAGATGATATTTTGCATACCAAAAGAAGAAGCAAGCAATTTTCTGAAATACGTAGACGAATGTTTTACAACAGAATAGTATCAAATTTATTAAAAAATGTAAAGAGGTATAAAAAAAAGACTGCTTTTTACAAGAAAAAAACATAGTTAAGATTGTGGATGAAGCATTTAAAGTGAAAAATAAATTGTTTAGTTTAGTAATGAATAGAATTCGTACACTTGATAAGATAATCAATGTGTTCAAATCAAAATGTAAGTGGAGGAGAGTAATTAATCAAACTAATTTCTGTGATGTTTTTTCTGGAGAATGGAAGCATAGTTCAAGTTCTGAGCCATTTTTCAATGAAGAAAGTTACTTTCAGGATAATGATTTGGTGCATGCAGTTGACACCAGTGGTCGAGCATATGAGGTGAAGGACGGTTGTCTGGTTGAAAAAGAAGAGATTGTGCCTAGAAATACAGAAGAGGTGTTACCAAATGAAGTTTTAGGGAGAAGTCCTAAGGCTCCAGTGTATACATGGAATTGTAGCTGTATTTGTAGTGTCCGACAGGAATCAATTGATTTGTTTCGCACTTTCTTACGGACATATACTACGAAAAGTGTGAAACAAAAAATGAAAATTTTACAAGAGTTAGATCCTTGTAGAGTGAGAGAAAAACAGGTTTGCAAGGGCATTCACTGGCTTGTCTTTCAAGAAAAGTATGTCAGAGTGTTTTTCACCATTTTAGTATGTTAGCAGTGCATCATAATAAAGTAAGGAAATTAGTGAGAAGGTTGTACTATGCAAAAAGTCCAGCACTTAAACTAAAACAGTTAAACAGTGCTCTTTTGCATGGAACTGAATTAGATGTCAAAAACATTTGTGATGAAATTGAGTTTTGTTACTTTGGTGAAAAAGAGGTCAGCGCAGAAATTGATACAGTAATAGAAGGTAATGTAGAAGAGCATGTAGAGATTTTAAGTACAGAATAATTTGAAAATGGAATTATAAAGTTTAAAGTCAATTCAAGTGAAAGGCCTAATTTTTCTTGTGTTTGTTGTCGACGAACTCATTATAAGCATCAGACTAGATTAGTTGATTTATATGTAAAAAGCGAAAAGATAAATAATAATGAGTGGAAGTATTTTGCAACTTATTTGTTGGTTGAAAATTGTTTTGATTCGGGCTCTGATCAACGTATTTATACATATTGCTAAAATAAATTAAATGAAAACAAAATGCCTGCTAGAGCTGTTCATAATAATATGGAGTTGGTAGACATTCCTTCTGAATTGATGGATTTAAATACCTATGAGTCTATTCTGATTCAATGTGTGCATCCTTTTCAGGCTATTGTTCGCATGGAGCCTAAGACAGGGAAATTGCCTCCTTCAGATTTACAGAGAGGATTAAAGGGAAGAGTTGTTTATTTGCCTCTAGATTTTAAGAAAAATATTGATACAATTGGTGTTGAAAAAGTAGAAGAGGAACCTCTGGTTATTCTAGTTAATGGTGTTCCGACAAAAAATAAGAAAATCTGGCAAGAATTAGTGGACGTTAGGAAAGTCAAAAAGGCAACGTTGTATTTGGTAAAAAATAATCAGTACTATAAAAATGTGTATGTGGGAGAAGAGGAAACAACAGTACAAGACGACACTGATGTCTCTGCTGGGCAAATAGAAAAAGTTGATGTCTCTAGAAGTGAAGAAATTTACGAACATTATAGTGTTCATCCATTGCATTCCAAAGAAGTAATGGGGAATGCTATTGACTCGTTTCAGATGAAAAAAGCCGAAGGAAGTCCCATTAGTGTATGGGAAGAAAGTTTGGAAGCTCGTTGTTTTCCACAGTTATTTCCAACAGGTGAAGGTGGACGATATGACGACCGACCTGTTCAAATTCCTGCTTCTGAATACCGGACTTCAAGATTATATGCAGAAGATCCAAGGTTTCATCAATGCATTCCATATTTGTTCCATCTACTGTTTGAGAGTGACTTGTCTGGACTTTCCTATGCAGTAAACCATATACTGAAAAGTGGAGCACATCTACAAAATGTTTCGGCAAGGGATTTTATGGATAAAGTCAAACTGCAAGACAGTGTTTTGGAATCTCAGCTAATTAATCTCATGGCATGTCAGCGTGGTACTAACGAGTATTGGTACCATCGTCATGGGGAATTGAAATGTATGCTAAGAAACTTAGGAACTCCTACATGGTTCCTCACTCTTAGCTGTGCTGAGTATGGTTGGGAAGACTTACTTGAATTTCTACGAGAGGCAAATAAAAACATTGAAAATATTGAATACAAGACACCTGGAGAACTGTGCTCTTTGGATCCAGTTAATGTATGCAGGTAATTCAATCATAGGTTTGAAGCTATGATGTCTTTTATTACAAACAAAAAAAATCCTCCGCTTGGAGAGGTGTTGGATTTCTTTTGGAGAAAGGAGTATCAAGCAAGAGGTGCTCCTCATATACATATGCTGCTATGGATTAAAGATGCACCTACATTTGGAACAGATTTAGATGAGAAAGTGATGAGTTTCATTGAGCAGTATTCTACATGTGCTGTTCCGAAAAGTACAGAAGAAAACAATTTAAGACACCAAGTTTTACGCTTTCAAAGTAATCGTTGTGGGAAATACTGTCGTCGAAAATACAAATCCAAGGACAAATTCTACACGAAATGTCGTTTTGCATTTCCACGTCCAGTAACATTGAAAGGAAGAGTCAACAATTTTATGTCTTCTCTGCGACATACTGTGACAAGGAAATCACCCAAAAATACATACTACCTAAGAAGAAATGAGGAATCCAAATTTATAAATGACTACAACCCAGTCATTTTGTCCATGTGGAATGCTAACATGGATATTCAATAAGTGGCTGACAACTCTATTGCTGTGGCTCGATATGTGATGTCTTACATCACAAAATCAGAAAAAACAGAACTGAAGGAAATGTGGGAGGAAATTTCACATGAAAAGAGTCTAAGCAAGAAATTATACAGTTACAGTCTGAAGATGTTGTCGCATCAAGAAATTGGAGCATATGAATGTTCTGATCGGTTGTCATCAGCAAGTCTATATGCCAAATCTAGAACCATCATTTGGGTGAGTCTAGGTCTTGCTGCAACACGAAACCGAGTTTTGAAATCTGTAGAAGAAATAGAGTATTTGGCGGAGAAAGAACCAGACAGTACAGATATTTTGAAGACAAACATGTTGGATACATACTATCCAAATAGAAGTACTCACCTTGAGAACGCTTGTCTCTATGAAGTTCTGCTAACCTACATTTTTAAAAAGAACGTCACAGAAGACATCAAAAAAGGTGTATATGCTGTAATTGGATGTGAAGGCTGTCTAGTAAAACAAAGAAAAGGCCTTTTGATTAATCATCGAAAATTGAGTTGTGATTCTCCAGACAAAAGGGAATTTTATTACTTAGCTCTTTTTCAACTCTTTAAGCCTTGGCGTAGAGAAGAGGAACTACTTGGAGATTTTCTTACTTATGAAGATTCGTTCAATGCAACCAAGGATACAATAGAATGTCCTGTTTTTTCAAATTATCTGCAAATGTTGAACGAGGAAATACAACAAGAAGCTACAATTGCAGCAGAGATTGCTATAGACAGTTCTCAAGATAGTCAGAGTTCTGCTTCCTTGAGTCAGGATCCACTAGGAGGACCAATTATACAAAATGAAGCTGCCACTGCCATGGATGAAGTTGAAAGAGCCATGGAACAAGCTCAGGAGGATGGAGTTGACTTAGAAGATTTGGAAAAAGAACTAAACGTTGAGCAGAGACAAATATATGACCAAGTCACAGAACAAATTGAGCATGGTTTATCTCATGAGAAAAAAGAGTGCTCATGTACATCATTTGTACATATCTGACTGTATGTGAGTGGAGAAGCAGGAACTGGGAAAAGATTCCTGATTAAAGCGATTGCAACATATTTGCAGAAAACAACGGAGTCATCGCTCTCTTGTGTTGTTACTGCTCCAACTGGGTTGGCAGCACACAACATTAAAGGGATTACTTTACATCGCTTATTGATGCTGCCAGTGGAGCATGATAATAAATTACAATACCACAAGCTATCTGGAGAAGCTTGTTGTGAAGTTTCAAGAGTCCTAAAGAAAATGAAACTTCTTATCATTGATGAAGTAAGCATGGTATCAAATGTAATGCTTGCTTTTGTGCATTTAAGAATGCAAGAAATTCTTAAAACAGACTATGATGTATTATTTGGAGGCAAACACATCATTGTTTTTGGAAATCTACTGCAACTAACTCCAGTGAAAGGACAGACAGTGTTTAAAATGCTTACACATGAAGATACCAGGAAGTGCTTAGGAAGCATTGGAAATGTTAACATATGGTTAAATTTCAAATATGCAGAACTACTTCAAAATATGCGACAGGCAAAGGATGAAGATTATAAAAATATTCTACAAGATGTAAGAATTGGCAAACTAACTGAGCATGGCAAAGAAGCTTTACATGGACGATTAATTTCAAATTTGTTTCCAAAGGAAAATATTCTCCCAGAGAATATTTTTAAGAAAATTCCTGAAAACAAATCTGTCATATGTTTGATGCCAACTCTGCAAGAATGTTCAATCTTCAACACCAAAATGTTAAAGTTGGAAAATCAAGAGATTATGAAACTGGAAGCTATTGATAAAATAGAACATGAAGGAGCAACTATTATTTTGTCAGAAAAGTTGAAATCAAAATTAGATTATTCAGAGAAGACAATATCTAAAACTGCTGGTATGGAAAAGACTCTGTATGCATCTTTAAATTGTCGTATAATTTTACGACGTAATTTACATGTGGAAAGAGGTTTAGTAAATGAAGCAATGGGTCATGTTGTGGATTTTGTGCATTACCGAAATAGAGATGGAATTGAAATTATAAAAATTAAATTTTATGATATTGAAGAAGTACAACAAATCAGTCGTTGTTCTGCTCGTTTTTTGCTAGTGAAAGATTTATATGTCCGCAGAAAACAGTTTCCTGTTTCTTTGGCATATGCAGTAACTATTCATAAATCTCAAGGTTTAAGTGTTGATAGTGCTTTAGTGAATATTGAAAATTCTGTGTTCAAGGAGGGTATGGCATATGTTGCTTTATCTCGAGTCAGAACTTTATCTGGATTGTACTTGATTGATTTTGATGAGACAAAGATTAATGCAGATCTAAATTGTGTAAAAGAATATAATAGGTTAAGAAGACAGTATGCTCCAAATGTACCTCAATATTCTCTGTTTGAAAAGCGTGTGGTAGGCCGAAAAAGAAGAAATTAGAAAAATTGTAGTGAAGTTGTAGCAAAAAGAAAAAAAGTAGATGAAACAGTAATTGTAAGCAGAAACTAAATGGATTCAGTTAAAGATGTTGTTGGATTTCAGTTTGAAAATAGTTCTGGTGTCAACTGCTATGCTAATGTAGTGGTTAATGTTTTTTTTTCTTCAAACTGTAAAAGAACAGATTGCTGAAAATCGTGATCAAACACTTTGTTGTTTATTAAATTCTGTAATAGTGAAATGTAGCAGTGATACAACAAAACTACAAAGTGTTTCTGAAATTCGAAAGGTTTTAGGCATATGTTCTGGTCTAAATCAATTTACACAGAATATTCAGCAAGATTGTCAGGAATTTCTAATGTATATGCTTGTTGTTTTGCAAGATGAAGGTGTAGATGTAGAAAATCTTTTTGGCCTTTCTTATAAATGGCAACATGACTGTGACAATTGCTCCTTTTCAAGTAGTACTACAGTAGACACTGAAAGATTTATATATTTGACTTTACCAGACTGCAAATCAGTGTCTTTTAATAATGTAGTTAGAGCAGAAAATCAAAACATGATCTGTAGTCAATGTAAATCTGCAATGCTATCAACTTTATTTTTAAGAAGATATGGACAGTATGTTATTTTAATGTTCCAACGATGTAGACCTGATGGAACTAAATTGACAACATTAATTAAAAATGTTGTGGCTTCTCAATTATCAATTTCAGGAAGAACCTTTACAAATGCAGCAATTATTTACCATGATGGTCCTTCAACAACATCAGGACATTACACATGTTATTTAAAATGTCAAAAAGGCTGGAAGCTCTGTAATGATACTCAATTGACTTTCAAACAACGTTTGCCTTCTGACTTACTAAATTCTTACCTAGTGTTCTTACAACCAACATTTTAGGGAAGGTAATTGGCCTATGAAGATTGCAGCCGTTAATATAACTTAGTTTGCTCTTCAAAATTACTTTCTGAATGAGAGTGATGAAGATAATAAAAAACATGTAGTTCTCATAGAGATAGTATATGTTTATCATATAGTGTCTGCTGTGAGTATTATACAAATTATTTATAAAAAGTAAGCTAGAGGTGGAAGTAAAACTCTTGTTTCATAATGTAAAAGATGTTGGAGCTTTTCTTTCAGAAAGTCGGGTATATGAGACATTAAGAATACTCTGGACTAATTTCCATAGAAAAGGACTTTCCATATACTATTTGGCCTCATGGAAAAGTGGATGGATCAAAAGTGAGTTTAGATATGGTTTTTGAAAATTTTACATTATTTAAGAAATTATTCAATGGGGTTTTCAAACACAATTATTTTGATTGTGTTTTTTTTTGCCCGCTGTTATATGATGAGTACTATTGAAGTCACTGTTTTAAGTGAAATTCCATATATTCTGAGAACAGCAAAAATAAACCATTTAACATGATGTTGAAATTATTTCGTATTTTCAATTATTATTAAATATATAATATTTTCCCATTCTCTTATGCTCACTCACCTATTTCCACCCTCTATCGCTCCTCTTAACTCACCCTCACTGGCCTTTTTTCACTCTCCCTCACCTCCCTTCCCATATTACACTTTCCTCACTTATTCTCATTAACCACTCCTTCACTGCCCTGCAACTATTGTAGCCCAGAACAAACTGCAAGTAGGGAGAATTTTTCTAGAGCGGAAAAACCTACGCAGAGAGGAGGCTGAAGGGTGCAAAAAGACAGTGAGGGCCCATCACCTAGTGAAGAGCGTGGAGGGTATGGAGCCATACTTGTACCTCATGTATAATGCACAGGATAGGTTCTTGATGTGCCGTTTCAGATTGAACCTACTCCCTTTTATGTTGGCATCACCAGCGGAATTTGCTACATCAATGGAACAGAAGGGGCCCTGCGGCTGCGACAATAGGTCTCCGCAGGACTCCCTTCATTTTGTTTTACTCTGTCCCTTTTACTCAATGCCCAGACGCAGATACCTTGTAAACCTTTTGAAAAATGCTAATTTGGTCACGCTAGGGAGGCATTAGTATTTTTACAGAAAGCTGCGGAACCCTTAATATTGTGTAGCATTATGAATTTTATTAAGGTAGCACTTCGTTTAAGGCTTACTAGAGGAGAAGACTGAAATGTTTTTTATTCTAACCCTTAAGTGCTACACATGGCTATATTGTTGTATTTATGTCTTGTTAATTCTCTGTGCAAAGAATCTTGAAATGTTTAATGATTTTTTTACTATGTATATATGTGTGTGCTTTTATGGTGTTTTTTAATCACCGATTAAAGATTCTTGAACTGAACTGAACACTGCCCTTTCCCTCTCTCCCATTCACTCCTTTCCAGCTGTCTGTCACTCTACTTCACTCCCCTTCCCCTTGTTTTCTTTCTTTGTTTCCTCAATAATTCCCCTTCTCTCACTCACCTTATTACACTTCACTCACTCCTTCTCTCACTTCCTCTGTCCTCTCACATCCTCACTCCCTTTCCCTCACTCCCTCTCTCTTAGCTTCAGTCTCTCAATCCTCTCACTGTCTCACTCCTCTTGCGTCATGCTTACTCCCTAAAACTTACCCACACTCCCTTACTTATCTTTCTTTGGTCTCTTACTCAGTTTCTTTCTGCCAGTGTTTCCTTCACTACCTCAATGTTCTCACTCTTTCACTTCCTTTGTCTCAAGCTCATTTGCTTTTATCCTCTTTTGATTTTCCTTTTTTATCTACCTCACTCTCCTGAACTCACCCTCCCTCATCCTTGTTCCCTTACTTCAGTTCGTTCAGTTATCCTCAATCATCATCTTTAACTACCCTTCTTCTTTCTTTCGTCATGTACTCACCTTTTCCTAGTCCCTTTGCTTCACTTTTCTTCCCTTTCTTCCCTTCCTTTGCTCTCTCAGTCATTCTCCTTCCCTTACTCACCTTACTGCCCTTTACTCACTGTTTGTCTTACTCCCTCTATTCTCTCATATTCTTACTTGTCTTCCCTCACTCCCTCTCTGTTACCTTCACTCCCATTGTGTCCTTACTGTCTTACAAGCCTACATTCACCCTCACTGAAATTCCATGCCTCATTGGCATTAATCCACTGTTATTCACTCCTGCTTCTCTGTCACTCACTCCCCTTTCTTTTCTCCCCTTTCTCCCCTTTCTCCTTTTATTTTTTGTAATGCATATTTCTTTAGGATCTTACTCACCTTCAGTTTATTTCTCTCTCTTGCTCTTGTTCACTGTCACTGAATGTATCTATGTCATTATCCTTTTAGTAATTTGCTCTCTCTCTCTATTTCTTTTTAACTCTCTCTCTGACCTTCACCATTCCTTTGTTTTTCGTTCTGACTACTTCACTTCAATTTTATCTCTTACTGACCTTTTATGACTTTTAATGTCGTACTTTGTCTCTTGTATTGTAAAATATATATTATAAATATTCTAATTTTCTTTGTCTTTCACAGATATAAATTTTAATGGAAATATGATATTAAATTTACATTACTTATAAGGTAAGTTTGACGTACAATATTTATTTTCTCTATACTGTTTTCCATAACCTCACTACTCTTCTTTGATACTCCCACACCTCTGTTCCCTTATTGCGCTTGCCTCACTTAGTCTGAATCCCTACGTTTATTCTCTTTTTTCACACTCTTCTCTTACACTCACCTTCTTTCAAGCCTTCTCCTTTACTTTCTTTCCTCTCTCTTCTCTTACTTCATTGTTTTATTTTTTTTCCTTCCTTTACTCTCCTTACTCCACTTCACTTACTCCTTCTGTTTCTTTCTCTGTCCTCTTACTTCTACACTCCCCTTCCCTCAATCTCTTTCTGTTAGCCTCATTCTCTCCATCCCCTTAGTCTCTCACTTCTCTTCTGTCACGCTCACTGCCTATAACTCAGCCATACTCCCACACTCACCTTCTTTCAGACCTTCTTCTTTAGTTTGCTTCCTCTCTCTTTCCTTCTTTTGCTCCTTCACTCTTTTCTCTTCCTTTACTTTCTTATTCCACTGTACTAATTCCTTCTCTTACTCCTTCTGTCCTCTCACTTGTACACTCCCCTTCCCTCATTCTCTCTCTGTTAGCCTCATTCTCTCTGTCCTCTTAGTCTCTCACTCCTTTTCTATCACGCTCACTCCCTATAACTCAGCCATACTCCTACACTCACCTTCTTTCAGACCTTCTCCTTTACTTTCCTTCCTCTCTTTTCCCATCCTTCACTCCTTCACTCTTTTCCATTCCCTTACTCCCCTTACTGCACTTCAGTAACTGCTTCTGTCAATCCCTCTGTCCTCTAACTTACTCACTCCCCTTTTCTCACTGTCTCTGTGTTACCCCCATTCTCTCCGTCCTCTTAGTCTCTCACTCCTCTTCTATCACGCTCACTCCCTATTACTGAGCCATACTCTCACACTCATCTTCTTTCAGACCTTCTCCTTTACTTTCCTTCCTCTCTCTTCCCATCCTTGGCTCTTTCACTGTTTTCCCTTCCCTTACTCTCCTTACTCCACTTCACTAATTCCTTGTGTTACTCCCTCTGTCCTCTTACTTCTACACTCCCCTTACCTCATTCTCTCTCTGTTAGCCTCATTCTCTCCGTCTCTTTAGTCTCTCACTCCTCTTCTGTCACGCTCACTCCCTATAACTCAGTTATACTCCCACACTCACCTTCTTTGAAACCTTCTCCTTTACTTCCCTTCCTCTCTCTTCCCATCCTTTGCTCCTTCACTCTTTTCCCTTCCCTTATTCCCCTTACTCCACTTCAGTAACTCCTTCTCTCAATCCCTCTGTCCTCTAACTTACTCACTTCCCTTTTCTCACTCTCTCTTTGTTAGTCTCACTCTCTCTGTCCTCTTAGTCTCTCACTCCTCTTCTATCACGCTCACTCCCTATAACTGAGCTACACTCCCACATTCGCCTTCTTTCAAACCTTCTCCTTTACTTTCTTTCCTCTCTCTTCCCTTCCTTCACTCCTTCACTGTTTTCCCTTCCCTTACTCTCCTTACTCCAATTCATTAACTCCTATTCTTACTCCGTCTGTCCTCTTAGTTCTACACTCCCCTTCTCTCTTTCTCTCTCTGTTAGCCTCATTTTCTCTGACCCCTTAGTCTGTCACTCCTCTTCTATCACACTCACTCCCTATAACACAGCCACACACCCTCACTTATGTTTCTTTCCTCTCTCACTCAGGGCCTCATTCATGAGAAATGACGCATCGATGCGTGAAAGCAGCGATGCATCACTTCTCAGTGCGCTCTCCTTGCGACATTCCTGATGCGTCATATTTATTGTAAGATGCATCATGTTGCAAGCAGTTACAGATACGTCAGTATTTCTGACGTATCTGTAAGCGCAAAAGTGACGCATTGCTGGAGTGTGTCACAAAAGTGACGCAACTCCAGCAATGCATCCTTTCACATGGGGCAAGCCCCATGTGAAAGGGCCTGCGTCAGTCCTACGCCTGCTGTGAGGCAGGCGCAAGATTTTGACGCAACGGCATCCTCAAAGTGACGCAGTGAAATCTCATAGATTTCACTGCGTCACTTCTACGACCCTTCCTTGCGTCAATATGCCCCCTTTGCATACATTATACCGGGCGCAGGTATAATGTGGCGCAGGGGTTTACAAAGTGACGCATCTACCTAGATGCGTCACTTTGTAAATATGACTTAACAAGGTGCATTTTTTACACCACTGGTGCGTCACAAAAAGTAACGCACCGGCTGTGTAAAAGTGACGCATGGCCTCATAAATAACGCCCACAGTCTTCTACTCTCACTTTTTCTTTCACTTTCTCTGTCTCTTCACTCCCTTACTCACCTTGTCTCACACTCACTTGTCTTTATCAAGTCTGTATCTCCACTCTTTCCTAAACATTAGTGCTCTTTTCTTACCCTTCCACACCCCCGTTCCTTTACTACATTTTCTTCACTTATCCTCATTCCCCATGTTCACTCTCCTTCTCCTCACTCTCCTTAGCCACACTCACTTTCTTTCAGTCCCCCTACTTTACTTCCCTTCCCCTCTCATCCCTTTCTTTGCTTTCTCGCTCATTTTCCTCTTCTCTCTCACTGCACTCCACTTCAGTTACTCTTTTTCAGTTTTTTTAAGAATACAGCTCTTTTTTGAGAATTGGAGGTAGTTCTAAAAAGAACTTTTTTTTTTCTTCTTTTTTCGTTTTTTTCTCAACAAAAACAAAAACAGGGGATGGCAAACGGCTCAACAGGAGCAAAAAAAAATCAAAATTAGGGCTGGGGACAGCAGCGGTGGTTCTCTATTGCTCGAGCAATGATCAAAATACTTTGTTCCCCGTAACAAAGTAGTGCATCACAATGTTTTCATTTGATTGAGGCCTCATTAAAAACAGGCTGAATATTTGGGATCAGCTGTTCTGGTCGCCCCCTCACCGATGCAGTTGCTCCTCCAGTTGAAGTAGAGGCACCATCCCTGGGAGCCTCTTGTGCCAGAGCACTGACACTCTCCCGGGCATAGTTCTGGGGGTGCCTCCTCTGGACGTGCCGAATCATAGTAGAATTACCAAAACTGTACTTCCTTCTGGGGTCTCCTCGGGAAAGTACAGTATGGCAGATCTTACACTCCACCTTTGGAGCATGTACTTTTTTAAGTCCCTCAGGTATATCAAAAAATTTCCAAATGAAATGTTCTTTCACCTTCGGCTGAGGAGGCTCTTCATCTATGAAACCATCTGACTCCTCACTGCTGCTGGATGCTCTGGCAGCCATTCTATTCACAGATTGTTAGCACAGAAAAAAAGAGGTATTGCTCTCACCAAAGTGAAAGCAGAAGTGAAGGAAAAGGGTGGGGTTTTCATTCTTTGGAAAAAAAATCTGTTGGCAACCAATAAAAATTGTTATTTTAAGGTCACATGACTTGACGCGTTTACGCTACGCGCACCGGAGCGCTTCCGGGGGCGCTCACGTGGCGCAAACGTATGTGCTTCCGGGGGCACTTACGCGGCGCGTCTGAGTGATGTTTTGGTAGCTTTACGGAAATGCAAAATCATTTTCATTCGGAAAATCAAAAATACTGCTTTATAAGTATGGTAAAGAATGTCTTGCATTATTATTTAGTTTTCATACAAATTTTTTTTATGAACGCAGAAATAGCGCTCTCGCTGCGCTCTCGGGAGAGCTTACCGGTGCGCGCACCCTGAGCGCTCCAAGTCAAAATGATACGGGATACGTGCGCGCACCCTGAGCGCACCAGGAAAAAATTATTTTAAAAAATATATACATTAAACAAATAATTTAAAAAATATATATATATATATAATTAATAGTTGTAAAAAACAGGTAATAAAAAAAAAAAAATCGTAGGTTACAAAGTCAATATACAAAGGAATTAGCTTTTAAAAAAACTATGAAATTCACTGAAAAAAACCATAGGTTTCACAAACGTTATAGTTAGGAATTAGCATTTAAAAAACCTTTGAAATTCACTGAAAAAACCATAGGTTTCCCACTCGTTATAGTTAGGAATTAGCATTTAAAAAACCTTTGAAATTCACTGAAAAAACCAAAGGTTTCACACCAGTTATAGTTAGCTGAACATTTTACTCATACAAAACCATTGAAATTCCCACGTTATAGTTAGTTGGACTCACTATAACTCGCGCGCCCGCAATCCAGTGCTGATGATGTCACATATTACATCATTCATGACATGGTCAGCGACATCACTGATGACATCACTGATGACATCTCAAATGACATCACTGATGACATCACTGATGACATCTCAAATGACATCACTGATGACATCATCCATGTGATAATACGATGCACCTCCTCACACTCTAATCTAACCTTTGATACACCCAGTGTTAAATACAAACTACCATTCCTGAAATTATTGACACACCAATACCAGTAACTACATACGCACTCACTGATTTCTAGGTCTACACACACATCCACTCATTCACCCATACAATCACTCATACATACAGTCACTCATCAATAGAACACTATCATATCCACTCATACACCTATACAGACACTCACACACTGACACTCATCCACAGAGTTACTCACACACCTAGTCAGTTATGCAAAGAATCAATCACACTCCCATTTCCTCAACTGCACAGTTTTACACACTAAACCTTACTTATTCAAACATATACTAACACATACTTACTCTCTTTTACAATCACTGATACAAGTACACATTGATCCATACGGTCACTTACGCAATCACAGGCTCTCATGTATAGTCATTTATATATGCCAACTCTCACATGCACTATGTTTTACATATGTACTTACTTGGACATGGCGCACTGAGATAGCCATTCACTCACCAACACACCCATGCACACAGTCAACCACTCATACAGCTGTTTCCACATGCACTCTTGAACCCATATACCAAGTGAATCAACTGCTCACACATATATGCACAGTCACACACCACCCAGCCACCCACACACACACTCACCCTCACATAAAAATATTTGGACAACCAATCAATAACCCATATAACCACTCATATAGCTACTGATCAACACATGCAGCAGCTTACACAACAAAAGACATATTGATGCACACATTCAGACAGTTTAGTTACTAACCAATGCATTCAGTAAGACACATTTAATCACTCACTCATACAGTCAGTCACGCACCTACTAAATCCTTCATCCAGCCACTCATACATACACTCTTTCTTCAATATATAAAACATATTTTTACTTTACAGAAACATACAGACACTGGATGATGTCATCAGTGATGTCATTTGAGATGTCATCAGTGATGTCATCAGTGATGTCATTTGAGATGTCATCAGTGATGTCATCAGTGATGTCACTGACCATGTCATGAATGATGTAATATGTGACATCATCAGCAGTGGATTGCGGGCGTGCGAGTTTTAGTGAGTCCAACTAACTATAACGTGGGAATTTCAATGGTTTTGTATGAGTAAAATGTTCAGCTAACTATAACTGGTGTGAAACCTATGGTTTTTTCAGTGAATTTCAAAGATTTTTTAAATGCTAATTCCTAACTATAATGAGTGTGAAACCTATGGTTTTTTCAGGGAATATATATATATATATATATATATATATCTATATATATATATATAGATATATATATATATATATATGACCTACTGGCGTCGCCAGGAGAAAGTTATAATTAGGACCTACTATCCATAGGAAAATCGTAACATCGTTTTCCCAATAACTTTAGCGCCGGTTGACGAATCTTTGCGAAATTTTGAAAACAAGTGGAGCGCTCCAGTCAGCTCCTATCTTAAAAGTTTCGGGGCGATTCGGCAAGCGGGGGCCGAGAAAAAAGGGGGGTCCCAAAACGTGTTTTCTCCATGTTAATTCCCAGAGGAAACTTTAGACACCACTACAGCCCGAACTGCTGAATGGAATTACACCACATTTGGCAAAAAGGTAGCCCTTGGTTCATAAAGAACTCGTTTTGTTAAGTGGTGTAAATCCGTTCAGTAGTGCCTGAGAAATATGAAAAAGAAAAATTATCGATATTTGGGCAGAGCCTAACCACACATGTCATCGTGAGATCTGATTGGCTGTCAGCACTTCATCCTACAATTGCTGGCAGCCATCTTGGGACCAATATACATGATAGTACCCCATTGAAATGCATTGTAGTGAATCGAATATTTTGTCGGTTACTAAAAGGAGAACTATAAAGGGTGATAACAGACTTTAGTTACATTAGAATTCATTTGTTGATGGTACCATACTAATTTCAGGAATTGTGGCGTGTTCTAAGGTGATTTTACCCTGTGATAAACCTTCTGCTGGGATATCATGAATCATGTTTGAGGGAAAACTATTATCACATGCTTGTCCCATAGAGTTTTGGAAGGTGCTCCAGAAGCTAAAATGAGAGCATATTTTCTGTAATTTCACATTATCTTTCTCAGTCATGTGAGAATGAAGTCTGACATTCTCAGTAAAACATGTACATCCAACAAGGGCAGAGACTGTCAGTTGATTCCTTTGTGTTCCACTGCAGCTTCCAAGAGTGTTCTAAAAAAACAACTAGAGCGGTAATAGCCTTACTTATGACAAAAGTATTGCACACCTGAAGCCACCTTGATTGGAATAAACTGGTAACACTTAAAACATTTATTTTAAAAAGGAACAAAATGATGGGGTTCATTTTGTCATAGAAATTATGGTTAGTGCTGCAGATAGAACATTTAGGGCATGTTTTGAGTGAGATCTCAAATCCTCTTCTATTTCATTAGAACATTTTGACATGCAGACTGAAACACTCCCTTTCAATAATACCAGCAGCAGACTTCCAGTTAACTCCCTGGTGAGCAGTAGCTTTACTACAGTGATCTAATGTACAACTAGAGTGCTAACATTCTTTATTTATGGCAAAGGTGTGACACATCTGAATGCCTTCTTGATGGAATCAAAGTAAAAAACTGGAAGCATTTCTTACTGAGGAGACTGCAGTAAATGAGGAAATTAGGAAACTTCATAACAAATAAATCTCCCAAGATGGACACCAGAGAAAAATCAATCAATCAATCAATCAAAGCATTTGTATAGCGCACTACTCACCCGGAGGGTCTCAAGGCGCATGGGGGGGGGGGTCCGCTACTGCTCGAACAGCCAGGTCTTGAGCTGCTTCCTGAAGGCGAGGTGGTCCTGGGTCAGGCGGAGGTGGGCCGGGAGGGAGTTCCAAGTCTTGGCGGCGAGGTAGGAGAAGGACCTTCCCCCTGTGGTGGCTCTTCGGATGCGGGGGATGGCGGCGAGGGCGTGGCCGGTCGATCGAAGCTGGCGTTTGGGAGCGTAGAAGTTGAGGCGGCTGTTGAGGTATCCTGGGCCTTGGTTGTGCAGGGCTTTGTGTGCGTGGGTGAGGAGACGGAAGGTGATTCTCTTGTTGACCGGGAGCCAGTGGAGGTCTCTCAGGTGTCCGGAGATGTGGTTGCGACGGGGGTTGTCCAGGATGAGTCGTGCTGAGGCGTTCTGGATCCGCTGGAGTCTCTTCTGGAGTTTGGCGGTGGTTCTGGCATAGAGGGCGTTGCCGTAGTCCAGTCAGCTGGTGACGAGGGCCTGGGTGACCGTCTTCCTGGTCTCGGTGGGGATCCACCGGAAGATCTTGCGTAGCATGCGTAGGATTTTGAAGCACGACGAGGAGACGGCGTTGACTTGTCTGGTTATGGAGAGGGAGGAGTCCAGGATGAAGCCCAGGTTACGTGCGTGGTCTGTTGGTTTGGGTGCGCTGCCTAGGGCGGGGGGCCACCAGGAGTCGTCCCAGGCGGAGGGTGAGGATCCCAGGATGAGGACTTCCGTCTTGTCCGAGTTCAGTTTCAGGCGGCTGTTCTTCATCCATTTGGCTACCTCTTTCATCCCTTCGTGTAGGTTGGCTCTGGCGGTGGCGGGGTCGTTGGTGAGGGAGAGGATCAGCTGGGTGTCGTCGGCGTAGGAGATGATGTTGAGGTTGTGCTGGCGTGCGATGGCTGCGAGGGGACTCATGTAGACGTTGAAGAGGGTTGGGCTGAGCGAGGAGCCTTGAGGAACGCCGCAGATGACTTCGGTGGCTTCTGATCTGAACGGGGGGAGACGGACTCTCTGTGTCCTTCCGGCGAGGAAGGAGGTGATCCACTCCAGTGCCTTCTCCTGGATTCCGACGTTGCTGAGGCGCTGTACTAGGGTACGGTGGCAGACAGTGTCGAAGGCCGCGGAGAGGTCTAGGAGGATGAGGGCCGCTGTTTCTCCGTTGTCGAGCAGGGCTCGGATGTCATCGGTTGCTGCGATCAGGGCGGTCTCGGTGCTGTGGTTGGCCCGGAAGCCGGACTGCGAGAGGTCGAGGGATCAGTTCGTCTCGAGGAAGGCGGCCAGCTGCTTGTTGACGGTCTTCTCGATGACTTTTGCGGGAAACGGGAGCAGTGAGATGGGTCGGTAGTTCTTGAGGTCGGTGGGGTCGGCTGATGGCTTCTTTAGTAGGGCGCTGAGTTCGGCGTGCTTCCAGCTCTCCGGGAAGGTAGCGGTGTCGAAGGAGGTGTTGATGATGTCCCGCAGGTGGGGTGCGATGACAGCGTCGGCCTTGTTGAAGACGTGGTGAGGGCAAGGGTCGGTCGGAGATCGGAGTGGATGGAGTTCATCGTGCGGGTGGTGTCTTCGGTGCTGACCGGGGTCCAGGCGCGAAGGGTGGTGGGGGGCGGTGGTTCGGTCGTGGCGTGCGGCGGTTGAGTGCTGAAGCTGATGTGTATGTCCACGATCTTGTTGTGGAAGTAGAAGGCGAGGGAGTTGCAGAGGTCTTGCAAAGGGGTGATGTCGTTGTTTCCGGCGTTGGGGTTGGAGAGCTCTTTAACGATGTTGAAGAGTTCCTTGCTGTTGTGTGCGTTGTTGTCCAGTTGTTCCTTGATTGCAGTTTTCTTGGTGGTGTGGATCAGTTGGTGGTGTTTTCGGGTGGCGAGCTTGAGGGCAGTCATGTTGTCCGGTGTTGGGTCTCTGCGCCAGGCTTTCTCAAGGGCTCTGCAGTCCTTCTTGGAGCTCTTGAGTTCGTCGGTGAACCATGGGGCTTTCTTGCTGCCGGGTCTGCTAGGCGGGGTCCTCAGAGGGGCGAGGTCGTCTGCGCAGTCGCTGATCCACTTCGTGAGGTTGATGGCCGCTTGGCTGGGGTTCGTTGCGCTGGTGGGTGGGTTCTTGCTCAGGGAAGTCGCGAGCTGGTCAGCTGTGATCTTGTTCCAGCTTCTGCGTGCAACCTGTTGCTTTAGGTGGTGGATCGTGGTCCTTTTGAAGCTGAAGTGGACGCAGCTGTGGTCCGTCCAGTGGAGTCCGGTGGCGTGGCTGAAGGCGATGTCCTTGCTGGATGAGAAGACGGGGTCGAGTGTGTGTCCGGCGTAGTGGGTGGGGGTGGTCACCAGTTGCTTGAGTCCGAGGTTAGCGAGGTTGTCCAGCAGGGTGGTGGTGTTGCGGTCGTTGTTGTTCTCCAGGTGGAAGTTGAGGTCCCCGAGGAGGATGTAGTCAGCGGAGGGGAGGGCATGCGGGCTGACGAAGTCGGCGATGTCCTCGCTGAATTGTGTGCGTGGTCCCGGGGGTCTGTAGACGAGGGTGCCTCTGAGGGTGGTCTTGGGGTTGATGTGGATCTGGAAGTGCAGGTGCTCGGCGGGTGCGAGGGTGTTGTCGGTGTTGGTCGTGATGCGGATGGAGTTCCTGTGGATGATGGCGATGCCTCCTCCTGTCTGGTTGATGCGGTCCCTCCGGATGATCTTAAAGCCGTCCAGGATGGCGATGGCGATGTCGGGCGCTGAGGAGGCGTTCATCCAGGTTTCCGTCTGGGGCTGTGGTGTCGACGAGGTTCCAGAGCTCGACGGCGTGTCTGTGGACGGAGCGGGTGTTGAGCAGGATGCACTTCAGGTGGCTGCTGCTGTTGCTCGTCGAGGTCTTGGGCACTGCTGGAGTGGTGCAGGTCCGGATGCAGGTGAACTTGCGGGAGTTGCAGCAGAAGGGTCCGTGGGTGCGTCTCGGGTGGCTCGGTAGCACCCCGGGAGTCGGCCGGCGTTGAGTGCGGTGAGTTCGGTGGCGGCGTAGGTCCGGCGGGAGGGCTGGTGACTGCGGGAGACAGGGGTCCGGGCGCTGGGCGCGGGCCAGGCGCGGACGGGCGCAGACGGGCTTACCTTTGGTGCACCTTCGGCGCTCATTCGGTGCTCCGGCTGCGCGCGTCCGCTGCGCGGTCGCTCTGGGGGCGTCATAAGAAGGGAGCCGGGAGGGAGGGTCTGCGGGGAGGCGGGAGCGAGTTAGCCTATCGGCTGGCGGGGGGCGGGGCCGCGGGCAGGCAGCGGCGGGAAAAGCGAGTGCGGGCTTGGCGGGCGGCCCTGCGGCGGTGAGGCGCTGGAGGAGGGAGCAGGCGGCGTCGGCGGCGGCAGGCACAGGCAGCAGGTGAGGCACAGGAGCGGGAGACAGGAGGAGCGTGGGGGCGATCAGGCCGGTAGAGGCGCAGTGGTCGCTCCCGAGAAGGAGTCTGGGTCCCCTTAAGAAGGGAGCCGGGAGGAAGGGTCTGCGGGGAGGCGGGAGCGAGTTAGCCTATCGGCTGTCGGGGGGGGGGCCGCGGGCAGGCAGCGGCGGGAAAAGCGAATGCGGGCTTGGCATGCAGCCCTGCGGCGGCTGGGGCGCTGGAGGAGGGAGCAGGCGGCGGCAGCGGCGGCAGGCACAGGCAGCAGGTGAGGCACAGGAGCGGGAGACAGGAGGAGCGTGGGGGCGACCAGGCCGGTAGAAAAATGAGCCCAAATGTAGCACAAATATCACCCAGATGCAGCCCACATATAGCCCAATGACAGAAGTGTGAAAAACACTTTTTATTTTTCATTTTTCTGACGTTTTATTTAGTGAAGACTGGTCAGGTATTGGAGTGTTATATCTTACTTTGACCCCTTATTGCATATTTTGCACAAAGTACATGAGATTGATCTTGCGAAACATTGAACTTTACGATTCTGTTAACCTGAAGTTGCTCTGAACCGGTCTTTGTAACACCCGTTTTTACCTACTGGTTTGAATTAATTTTCACTGTATTGTATTAGGAAAGAGAATTTACTGTTTTTCTGTACACTTTTACAATCTATGTTTCTAAATCAGATCGAATAAAGTTTAATGAATTTTATGTCAGGACTGAGGCGAGGATTATGCATATCTTTCCTCACTTTATTTGAATAGCAGTTCAAAGAAAACGTAACACAACAATCATTAAACAAAAGACTACACAACCCATGAACCATTAGGGGGTAGTCTCCAAGGCAACTATTGTCCAATCATATCATAGTCCATCGTATATAATATCGTGACGTCCCTTCCGCTTCCTCTTTCTTCACTGCTCGTCAGTTAATTGCATTCCTTACATAATCTGACGTTGTTGCTGTTTATATAGCGGTTTCTTGTGCAAGTTATTAGCATTTTTGCCTTGGTATTGTTTCATATATGCCTTGGTATTGTTTCATATGGTAATATTTAATATTTTTTTCATATATTGTGCAGCAGGCTCTTGCCCGAGCACGTACTGCCCCTCGCAGTTTCTCCCGCTGTGCGCTCTGCAGGCTTTGAGATCCTGTGAGGCGCATCTGGTCCGAGCGAGGCAGCTCCGTCGAGCGCTCCTGCTGGTCTTTACGCGCGTTTGGGAATCCGTTCACTCCTTTAGTGTCTGCTTGATTCCTGACCAACCCTCGCCTAATTTTGACACTGCTACGCGGTGATTTCCCCACATGGCCACGTTAGTGACCAGCGATACCTGGTGGTGGAAATTGGTATGCACCTGAGTCTATTCTTATAACAGCTTCGGGGTAAGCCCAGCTGTTGGAGCACCGGCGAGGGGGCTGCCTTAAGGATTCTGTTCTGTGCTCACACCCTCTGCTATCATGTCTTCTCCACAAGACCATTTTACTCCTCCTACCAGGAAATGGAGGAGGAATGGCCCCCCAGCATCTCCCTCCAGCAGTGGACCAAGCCCTCTCTCCGGCTATTTCTAGGGCACTGGCTCCTCTTAGGGATCAGGTGGATAAGCTGGTGAAAAGCATCCCTGGGGTGTACAGTGACCCAGATCTGGAGGTGGCGGGTCCCAGTAGCTCCCAGATGGGGAATAAAAGGGCCATTAAGCATAACACGGGGCACTTGGAAGAATTTTATAAATTTACAGAGACCTTCCTCAAGAGTGCGTGAACGCTAAAACATGCACCCTGCCCGGAGGAGGAGGAGCCCGGAGACAATTGCAACGCTGTTACCACTATTGTAGACCCCGACAGCAGGTTTCCCTTAGAGGGAGAGGATGTATTGGAGGATGATTTCTCTTCCGATCAGGATAAGGACTCAGGGCGTCCCTGGCGTCCAGAGTCCCACTCCTCTCAGTGGCAGGTTGGGAAAGAGGTCCACTCGGACATGTTCGAGCCTACCCAAATTTACCATCCTAGGTCAGCGTAGTGGACCCCTGACACCAAAGTGGCAGAGTATGTGGTGGGGAAAATTCATCAACCCCTTGAAAGGGAGGTCAGGAACAGGATGAGGGGAGAATGCCCCTGGCCCTCACTGAAGGGGAAGGTGGCACACACTTAAAATCGATGAGAAACTATGTACCTTTCTCTCCAAGATTATGAGGGATCTCAAGAAAGGAATTGATAGGTCTTGGACGTGGTAGGGCCGTTGACCCAAATTATTCAATTGGCGGAGCGTTCAAAAGAGTCAGGATCCCCTTTGTCCATGGATATTGTGGCTGGTTTGGCGCACTACCCTAAACCCTAAAACACTACCCCCTCTACTACCCAAACACCACTGCACTACCCTAAAGCCTAAAATGCTACCCCCAGCACGACACCATACACTACCCAAACATAACTGTACTACCCTAAACCCTAAAACACTACCACTACCATGACTCCCTGCACTACCCAAACACGACTGCACTACCCTAAATCCTAAATCTACCCCCAGCACAACCCCTACACTACACAAACACCACTGCACTACTCTAAACCCTAGAACACTACCCCCAGCATGACCCCCTTCACTACCTAAACACAAATATTCTACCCTACAACCTCAAACACTACCCTCGCACAACCCCTTCACTACTCAAACACAACTGCACTACCCTAAACCCCAAAACACTACCCCCAGCACGACCCGTACACTACCCAAACACCACTGCACAACCCTAAAACACGACCCTCTACACTACACAAACACCACTGCACTAACCTAAAACCTAAAACACTAGAACCCAGCATGAACCCTGACAATACACAAACACCACTGCACTACCCTAAACCCAAAAACACTACCCCTACACCTCACAAACACCACTGTACTACCCTAAACCCTAAAACACTACCTCCAGCATGACCCCCTACACTACACAAACACCACTGCACTACCGTAAAGCCAAAACACTACCCCAGCACTACCCCTACACTACCCAAACACCACGGCACTACTCTAAACGCTAACACACTACCCCCAGCATGACCCCCTACACTGCACAAACACCACTGCAGTACCCTAAACCCTAAAACACTACCCCAGCACAACTCTATACACTACCCAAACACTACTGCACTACACTAAACCCTAAAACACTACCCCCAGCATGACTCCCTACACTACACCAAAACCACTGTACTACCCTAAACCCTAAAACACTACCCTCAGCATGACTCCCTACACTACACAAACACCACTGCACTATCATAAACACTAAAACACTACCCCAGCACTACCCCCTACACTACCCAATTACCACTGCACTACCCTGCCTAAACCCTAAAACACTACCCCCAGTATGACCCCCTACACTACACAAACACCACTGCACTACCCTAACCCTAAAACACTACCCCCAGCACGACCCCTACACTACCCAAACCCCACTGCACTACCCTAAACCCTAAAACACTACCCCCTGCATTACACAAACACGACTGCACTACCATAAACCCTAAAACACTACCCACAGCATGACCCCCTACACTACACAAACACCACTGCACTACCTTAAACCCTAAAACACTCCCCCCTATACTACACAAACACCACTGCACAACCCTAAACCCTAAAACACTACCCCCAGCATGACCCCCAACTCTACACAAACACCACTGCACTACCCTAAACCCCCCTACACTACACAAACGCCACTGCAGTACTCTAAACCCTAAAACACTACCCCAGCACGACCCCTATACTCCCCAAACATCACTGCTATACACTAAACCCTAAAACCCTACCCCAGCATGAACCCCTACACTACCCAAACACCACTGCAGTTCCCTAAACCCTAAAACACTACCTCCAGCACTACCCCCTACACTACACAAACACCACTGCACTACCCTAAACCCTATATATATATATATATATATATATATATATATATATATATATATATATATATATATATATATATATATATATATATATATATATATATATATATATATATATATATATATTACCTACTGGCGATTGCCAGTAGGTAGTTATAGTTAGGACCTATTTTCCATAGGAAATCTGCAACATTCTATTTGGAATAACTTTGGTGCCGGTTGACGAATCTTCGTGAAATTTTCAAAACTGGTCGGGCGCTCCGGTCCGCTCCTATCCTGAAAGTCTTGGGGTGATTTGTGAAGTGGGGGCTGAGAAAAAAGGGGGTCCCAAAACGTGTTTTTCCCATGCAATTTTCCATAGGTACCGTTCATCGCGGCTACAGCCCGAACAACTGAAAGGAATTACACCAAATTTGGCAAAGTTGCAGTCCTTGTGTCAGACTTGTGCTTTTTGCTTATATGGTGTAAATATGTTAAGAAGTTCCTGAGAAAATGACAACTAAAAATACATATATATCTATGGCCTCGGTGGACGCGCGGATTATAAGCGCACCGTCCCGATCACACGCTGAATGCTGATTGCTGTTAAGTGGTTGTCAACATTCGAAACCAGGAAGTGTTGGCCGCCAGTTTGTGCCTCAGTAGAAGCGAGTATCTAGAAATGAGTGGAATAAGTGTTTAAAACGTATAAAGGGGGCAGATAAGAAATATTTTGACTCTCTAGGCCTGCTTACGGGGTGCCACAAGGACCCCTAGGGCCCAAAAATATTTTTTCTGTTTGAAAAAAACAGAGAAATGTTTACTGCTTGCAACGATAAACCTCCAGTTCTTCATGAATAAAAATACGTCACAGTACTACACAATATACATACTGATAAACCTATTTTCACTCTAAAAGTAAAAGAGAACTACTTGATAATTTTTTTTATTTGTACATATTTCAAACCTTCTTTTTTCTGCGTCTTCATAGTATTTTCAATTCGCGATGATATTACTTGAACTGTTCTTACATCATTTTGTTTCTAAAGTACAATTTTACTTTTACACACTACATTTAGAAATCATAATAATATACTTGCATTAGAAAAATATATAAAGCATAAACTTATACTATTAATTTACCTCTCTTTAAAATTCTTTCCTCCTTCCATCAACATACATCCAACTCCTCTGGAGGGGACATAATGTTTTATATATTACAATATACACATTAACTTTATGTTCCCTCTGAGGAAATGGACGATAAACTGAAGATGAATCCAACGATCATAAACTTTATCTTGCTCGTAGTTTGGTCATTCGTAATTAAATCACAGAAACAAAAGTAATCATCCTACGGGTGTGGTTTATATACGTGTTGGTTATTGAATTCACCATGGAACCAATTTAATGCTCCTCCCATTTTTTGTCACGTTTTTCAGTTGACACGTGCTCAGGTTTCCACTGTTTAACTTGCGCATGTGTTTTTTTTTTTTAAGTGAAACTTGTTAAACAGTTTAAGTTTCATTTTATATACTCATGCTTATTTACCGCCCTCTGGGGAACCCTAAGAATTGACTGACTATACTCCCTGACTTAGTGGCCCCGTTCGTTATGAAGGCCGCCAATTTCACCTTTCCAGGGGACCTCAACTTTTACTTAGAGGATCCCCTGAACATTGGGAGTTCAACTCTTCCAGCTGATCTTGAAGCCCTTAATTTGCTGTTACAGAATCAGGGACCCACTCATCAAGCGGGTCATCTGTTGGACCCGATCTTGTCCAATCTTGCGTGGGACTGCAGTCTACCTGCGCTTCCCCTAGGGTGGTCTGACCACCATGCCATCCAGTTTAAATTAGTCACCCCGGGGCCATTACGCCGACCGATAGTGATGACTTAGTCTGTAAGAGGCCCTGGAAGAATCTAAACTTAGACTCCCTTAACAACCTTTTAATGGTGAATCCTGCGGATATCAATGTACCCTGTTGCACCCTAAATTCTGCGGTATCCAATCGGTTAGCTATGTCCATTGATACTTGCCTGCCCCTGGTATCTAAACGCAGTTCTATTCACCAACCTCCGGCCACATGGTTCAATAATGAACTAAAGGCCATGAAATCAAAGTGCAAGCACTACGAAAGAAGATGGCGTAAGACCTACTCCCTTAGCGGCAAATCGGATTATAAAGCCGCTTTAAATAAGTACCATTTGGCTTGTAAGGCAGCTAAAATCTCTTTTGTCTCGAATACTATCACCAATTCTATGAACCGCCCTCGGGCTTTATTCTCCATGGTGAAGAAGCTGGCAGGTTCGATGACTGCTCCTATGCCACCTGCCCTGGATGATGTTCGATGCAATGGCATTGCAAATGACTTCATTACTATTGTCGAGACGATATTTAGCTCATTAAAGACCCCCAATTCTGCGAATATAGTGAGTTCCCTGTCTGATATGACATGCGGAAGCTATCAGTCTTCAGCTGCTAAGATTTCCACATGGTCTCCTTTTGATGCTGAATCTTTTTCTGACTGCCTAGCTAAGGTAAAATCGGGTACTCCTCTTGACCCTCGCCCTGACAACATCCTGCAACAGCTTTCTCTAGAGGCCCTTCTAGTCCTTAAAGCACTCCTGAACGCATCTCTACAAGAATCATGTATTCCCCTAGACTGGAAGCATGCAATGGTGGTTCCTTTGCTGAAAAAGCCCGGAGCTGACCCTTCGATTATGTCTAACTTTAGAGTGTTAGACAGAAGGACCAAAGCAGCCAACCAGGTCATGCACAACAATTCATATAGTTCCCAATGTATAGTGGTGCAAACTCTTCCAACATCCGCTGCCTTGGGATGCGTAAAACAGAAAAAATATAGAAACAAAGCAGAAGGTGCACTCTCAAAATTATATAAATTCTTCTTTATTCCAAAATTCTTTTTGACATCATAGGCACAGCCAACGCGTTTCGTTCCTTTCTTGGTTTTTGGAACTTCGTCAGGGCTGTAATAATTACAACATATATAACATGAATATACATAAAACAGAACAAACCAAACAAAAAAGTACAAATACCAAAGAATTTCTTAACATATTAATACAACAACAATACACATTCACAAAACCCAGGACAGCACAATTTGACGAAATACACATAATTTAAAAACCATTAGGATCAAATGATAATGTCTACAGTCCCAACAGAGCACCTAACTGCCATAATCCTAGAAAAGAATCATGTGGACTAGAGAACATATCGAATAATAACATGATCCGATGGTAACACGCATATTGTCAATACAAAGAAAAATGCTTAATAAAACACACACTTTAGCAACCCCTGTAATGCCCTCTGCAAAAGCTTCACCCACAACAAATACAGTTCTTTACATCACCTTCATTAACTTAAGAAAGTGTGCCAATGTTTCACCCACCAAAATTGCAGTTTTTTACATCATCATCATTACCTTAAGATAGTGTGAAAACACCGGTATAAAGCAGAGTCATTATTCTAAAATTTCAATCCTAAAACACCCCTCTGTTTCTGCTGAAGGGCGGAAGTAACATGACATGATTTTCTGGTCCTTAAACTTGGCCATTTATCATAATATATAGACCATTCCTCCACCGTCCCCCATTATCAAAAACATGCTTCAAATATACCACATTGAAGAATTCTAAAGATAGATATACCCAATTGGAAAATTCAAGAAAACCCCATATATAAGTGGGGTGACGCAAAGTAAATATAAAAAAAGGCAATAAATATCCTACGTCTGGTTTAATAATCTCCGAAAAATAAAATATGCTTACCAGAAATTTTGATAATTTCAAAACTTCAGAAAATGGTGGATGCCGAGTATCAAGTGGATCTGAATATTGAACTGTAAGGATCAGGCGTATGCTCTATAAAGCAAAGATATACAATATAATAATTCCGACATGACCGAATACGTACATAAAAAATCCCTAAGGTTAAGTCAGCGAGAGCGGAGAATTGTACCTCCTAGTGGCCCCAAATGGCGAGATAAATTCATTCTAATCCAACATTCTGAATGGGCATCCACCCCTGGGCCATCATAGAGAGGAATTGAAAAGCTTTGTCTTAGAACCATAGTCCCAAAACAGAAACTAACTAGTTCCCCCAGAGTAATAACACTCCCATTGAAATTAGTATACCTCGAGAGTGAGAGATGGCGTGAATCTGCCTGTATATCCTGAAGAGAACTTGTATTTCCCATCTTGAGGTTAAGAAACCTGTAGGGGTCACAAAATAAAACGAATGGACATTTGTTTAAGAGAGGTTCACAATTGAAAAAGTAGAGGTTGCCAGAAAGCAGCTCTCTGATAAAAAAGTCAGGCTGTTGCTTAGAGTTAAAGCGAAACTAGTTCACTCAGCCTGCACCATCAATAGACCTGGACTCAGTACCCACAACATACATGTTTGCCATAGTGTATAAAAGCGTTAAAATAAAAACACATGGAGGTCAAGCTGTTACTTAAGGTTGGGGCAAAACTAGTTTACACAGCTAGCCCCATCGATAATACTAGGCTTAGTACCCGCAACGTACAAGTTTACCATAGTGTTAGCACTCCCAGTTCCAAAGGAGCATAGAAAGACGGGGCCATTGTTATTAGGTGGATCAAACATAGTATATAAGAAAAGGTCAGGGTTTAATTAAACTAAGGAAAATAGATAAAAAACATAAATAGTGCCCATACCAGTTTTAAAATTTGGGCCAGCCTTTTAGCTGTATGTCGAACCTCAGGGTTCCTCAGAAGGTAATCCCTGCCCAAATACCTCAGCGTCGTACCGGATGTTTCACAAACAACTTGCCGAACCTGGAATGGAAGTTTCAAAAAGAAACCCATGTAACCAAAGACCGGTTTAACTATCCATAGATAAACGAGCACTAAGAAACCATCTCCTGCCCCTGTCCATAGTTAGTACCTGTGATAGGGTGTCGGTCGTCCTGATCTCGGCATCCGCGGCGTCCTGCAAAGAGCCCATACGTGCCATTGTTTTTATAAAGGGATGCACTGATTAGGCACACCGGTGTGTTTGATAGGTTACACCCTGCGCACGTGACAAGGTCTAGATCGGACTCAGCCGGAAAATGAGCGCCATCTTTGAGTGTTGAGATATAACATAATAAAACATAATATACCAATAATTTGAAAAACGGAAAAGCGAGGACGAAGTTAAGCTAAGAGGGGGCAGAGAAAGGAAAATGGATAACCTAATGGCCAATATTACGCATAAAGAACAAAAAATACGCTCCGAATTGAATGTGGATAGCGAGGTAGCGTCGTTGTAAACAACACACCCTCAACACGTGATAGGGTCCTAATCCGCCTATGGACCCCATCTTGGAACGGGGATTTCTGTTCTGAAACCACCATCCACACCGATACATGGAATAATGGTATGCTTAAAAAACATATATACCGAGTACATGTTTAATAGAGAGATATTTCGTATGGAAATATACTAGAACCAGTCATTCTCCCAGAATAGCACCAATTACCAATTAGGGCAAATGGCTATTCACCGCATATTTTATGAACCGTTTTTTTATATATATATACAAGGTACCAAATACATAATGCAAGTAACATTCTCTTATATGTGTAAAACGAAGCACAACCATTAAAAGGTCCCTTTTAAATGGCCAATTTTAAGGAGAAAGAGAAAAGTAGCCTCCATATCTTGATTTTACTCATAATTTTGATAGTAAACTTTACGTCATTAGAGGAAGGTGGACAATGAAAAGAAAAAAAGTCCACCAAATATCCAATGGTAAAAACAGTAACGTGACATCACAACATATACCTCACAGATATTAGGACATAAGGTTAATAAGAGCATGTGTAAGGGGTTACCATCTAGTATCAATATTACAATTGGAATCCATCCACGATTTGAGGCAGTATGCATATATGTCCACCATATAACACATGATGGGTCCATGCAACGCTACTCCAAAAAGAAATGGAGTTCCTTATCCGTATTATGGCCCGTCTGGGTGGCCCTAAGGCGACAAATCCATTTCGCCTCCCTTTGTCGTAGAGCCAGCTCACGGTCCCCACCCCGGGTGTCCTGAGGGATGTGATCAATTCCCAAAAACCAAAAGGTTAAATCTGTGGAATGGTGGTCATTGTAGTGTGTACTGACCGGATAGCGACTGTCTTTGTTGATAATCGCCCTTCGATGTTCCTGAATCCGATTTTTTAATGGGCGTGATGTGCTGCCAACATATATTTTGTCACAACTGCAACCCAAAATGTATACTACATAGGGTGTGTTGCAATTGATGAAAGCCTTGATCTTGTATTTTTTAGACGAAATATGAGAGAATTCACTGGTTTTATGTCGCCCAAAGGGACATATGTTGCAAGTACCACAGGTGAAAAAACCCAAGGGTTTCGGTGGGAACCACATTTTCTTTCTTTCATTTGTGACATAACTTTTACACAGAGTGTCTCTCAACGATTTTCCCCTGCGGTATGTTACCTGCGGTTGGTTAGGGATGATGCTAGATATGCTGTTGATGTTACCAAGAATGGCCCAATGTTTTCTAAGAATATTATACACTTTCTTACTGTGGGTATTGTATTGAGTAGCAAATCTGACTGGTTCTTCCTTTTTCCTAGTTGATTTGGGATTTCTTTTTTTGGTACAGAGGGTATTTTGCCTGTCAAGTTTGATTGCTCTTTCAATCGCTGTTTGTACTGTTTGTTTTTTATACCCTCTCTTGAGAAATCTACTGTTTGCCTCTCTAATATTGGTGATAAACGTATCCTCCTGGCTGCAATTTCTGCGGATCCGTACCATCTCGCCATAGGGGATATTGTTGATCACTGACTGTGGATGAGCACTGTCGGCCCGTAGTACCGCATTGCAGGCTGTCTCCTTCCTAAACAGTGTACTCTGGACAGTGTTGTTGTCGATATAAAACCTGATGTCCAGAAAGTCAATACTATCCCTTCCATGCTTCATTGTTAATTTAACATTACAGTTGTTATCATTGAGGTAGCCATGGAAGGCCTGTAATTGTTCGTCCGTGCCCGACCAAACAATTATGATGTCGTCTATATACCTCCCCCAGAACACGATATGATCGGTCCAGGGGGAGGCATAGTTGCACCATACATGGGAGCGCTCGTACCAACCCATGAATAAACAGGCGTACGAAGGCGCAAATTTTGAACCCATTGCTGTCCCACGTGTTTGGTGGTACCAAGTGCCATCATATAAAAAGTAGTTATTCTCAAGAATAATTTGTATCATTTCTAGCAGCATTTCGTTAAAGTCATGTAGTTCTGCTCTCTCTTTGTACAGGAAGGACTTTACCGCAGTTAGGCCAAATTTGCTATGGATACACGTGTACAGGCTTTCCACGTCAAATGTGACAAAAGACAATTCCTCTGACCATTGTAAGCCATTGAATTTGGCTAAAATGTCGGAACTGTCACGGATATATGATGGAAGGTTCGTAACATACCCCTGTAAATGAAGGTCAACAAACTCAGAGATTTTCTCAGTAACTGATCCAATACCCGAAATTATGGGGCGCCCCGGTGGGAAGGCACCCCCCTTGTGCACTTTGGGTAAGATATAGATACATGGGTATCTTGGTTTATCTACCCGTAGGTACCTAAACTCATCTTCAGAGATGAGACAAATTTCTCGCCACTCGGTCAGTTTACTGGTAATTAGACTGTTGACCTTATTGATAGGATTGGTAGGGATACGTCGGTAACAGTTGGTGTCATTGAGTTGCCTAAGGATTTCGCCCATGTAGTCCTGATGGTCCATCACAACTACATTGCTGCCTTTATCGGCCTCTTTGATGACGATGGTACTGTCAGATCTTAAATTTTCAAGGGCAATTCTCTCCCTGGCAGTGATATTGTAATTGTTGGGATTGTTTCGTTGTACAGAAGTTTCTAATTTATATAGATCACTAGTCACTTGATTATAAAAAGTGTCAATACTAGGATGGTAATTGTATGACGGCGTAAATTTGGATCTTGGTTTTAGATGGCTGTTGGTACCCAGATCTTGTCGTATATCCAATTCGTCTAAAAGTGCCTCCATATCATATGGTTCTTCATCGTTAAGGTTAAGCAACAAGTGTATGCCTCTAACATCAGCTACTGTGTGTGTCCCCACCTCCCTTGTTTCAACTCTTTCAGGAACCTTTGGTGACTGACGTGAGAAAAAATCCTTTAGTTTTAACATTCTCACAAATTTGTATAGATCTATATGTACATTTACAAGGTCCCCTCCCTGGGTCGGACAGAAATTGAGGCCCTTACTCAAGACAGACATTTCATCCTTGTTTAGCACTTTATTAGACAAATTGATGACCTTTAAATCAGAAGTACAATCCATTCCACAATTAGACATTTCAATACAATTGTCATTCATTGTTTTGGTTTTGTCCCCGCATTGGGTTTGTTTGCCGTGTTGCTCGCCTGGTTCTTTCCGGGACCTGTACCTGCCCTTCCCCCTCCTCCCCCCCTCCTTGTTTTGTTTGATTTCCCTGAGGGCGGGTAGTGGTCTCTCTTTTTTGTTGCAATCTGTTGCTCATGCGCAACGTGGCCAACTCCTTTTGAAAAGGAGTGGCCGTTTCGGCTAAAGGGATCTCCTGAATGATATTGGAGGTTGTACTACAGGAGGAAGCGGAGGTTATACTACTTCCCGATCTTGTTTCATCATTATCATCCCGTTCTTCACGTTGTCTTTTTTTGTCCTCATTGCCCTGGATGCTATCGAATTTCTTAGCAAAGGTATATATTCGACCATCCTGATATGTGTATTGTTGTTGTATTAATATGTTAAGAAATTCTTTGGTATTTGTACTTTTTTGTTTGGTTTGTTCTGTTTTATGTATATTCATGTTATATATGTTGTAATTATTACAGCCCTGACGAAGTTCCAAAAACCAAGAAAGGAACGAAACGCGTTGGCTGTGCCTATGATGTCAAAAAGAATTTTGGAATAAAGAAGAATTTATATAATTTTGAGAGTGCACCTTCTGCTTTGTTTCCATATTTCTTATGTCTAACTTTAGTCTAATTTCACTATTGCCGGTTCTTTCCAAAATCCTGGAAAAACACGTGAACTATCAGCTTTCAGCTCACATGGAAAGCTCGGGTTTTTTTCACCCGTCCCAGTCAGGATTCAGAACTCATTTCTCAACAGAAACTACTTTGTTGGGGGTCAATGGGAAATTGTGCTCCTGCTTGGATAAAGGGGAGACTACGGCGCTCATTCTATTAGATCTGAGCCTCGCATTCGACACAGTACCTCTTACCATACTTTTAAAGTCTCTCCAGTCAGCAGGAGTCGTATGGCCCGCCTTAACTTGGCTGTCCTCCTTTCTCAGTGACCATACATTCCAGGTCTTCTCTTCCAAATATTCATCTACTATCAGGTAATCTGCGTACGGAGTTCCCCAGGGGTCCACTTTGAGCCCTGTGGTCTTTAACGTCTATGTGAAACTCCTGGTGTCTATTGTGGAGGATGCAGGTCTGTCCCTTTACTCGTACGCTGATGACAAGCAAATTATTTTTTCCATGTCCTCCACTAAGGAAGATTAGTCTTCCTACCTTCAGGTGGGTTTACGGAGGGTGTCTGAGTGGATGTGTGCCAATCTATTGAAACTGAACAGAGATAAGACGAGGTTGTAATTTTAGGTAAACACAAGCAGCTGTGGGGGGCCCAACATTGGCCACTGGAAATGGGCACTCTTTCTCAACTAGTTACCCAAGTTCGTAATCTCGGGTTTATCATCGATAGTAACCTCTCAATGCGGCAACAGGCGGTTAGCGTTGCTTCCACCTGCTTTACCATTCTAAGATGGTTGCGGAAGATTATCTGGATGCTCCCAGACTCCACAAAAAGAACGGTAGTCCAGGCACTTGTCACCTCACGCCTGGACTACGGGAACGTTCTGTATCTGGGTGGAAGCCAGGAGGTGCTGAAGAAACTCCAGGTGGTCCAGAATTCCGCAGCTCGCCTTTTATGTCACATCCCAAGGAGATCATCCATCTCTCCCATCCTTCAGGATCTTCACTGGCTCCGCATTGAGAGCCGCATTAAAGTCAAGACCTTGTGCCTGGTCTTTAAAATCAAACTAGGCTTGGCTCCATCTTATCTTCAGGAGATTGTCCATCCTTATGTCCCTTCCCGGTCTTAACGTTCAGCCACCCAAGGCAATTATGTAACACCTAGTTGCAGACTATCTAGAATGGGTAGCCGGTCCTTTGCATTTCTTGGCCCTAGATTATGGATTTATCTTCCCTGTTCTATGAAACAGGAATCTTAAGACCTGGCTTTTCTCTCAGTGATTAGCTATCCGTGCTCTCAGCCTGCAGCAGTTGACATGCCTGCGCCGGGAAACCCTGCTTAGGGTAGCTGTGCGCGTTATAAATTTAATTAATAATAATAATAAGTATTCGCTCTTTCTTTTTCTTTTAATTCTTTCTCTCTTTTATTATACGAGTATTAAAATAAATCCCCAACTTAAAATGTGCCACAGGGCATGTTTGCACAGTGGTGAAGAGAGGGGATGGTGTAGGAAAGTGGCTCTATATATACTGGACCGAAGTAAAATCAGCCGAGATACGAATTCCGATTTACTCACCTGTTATCAGGAGAGACCTCAATGCTGCAATTTTGAGCCCAGAACTGATCCTGAAAAGTAATTCTAACCGTACTTACCAGTAACTTGAATTTCCTTCCATAGGCTAACATTGACTGGTTTCACTTGGAAATTCTTCTAAGTGTAGAGTTTTGGAACTTACAAATATTCCTCTAAAATCAGATGAACTACGAATTCCGATTTACTCACCTGTTATCAGGAGAGACCTCAGTGCTGCAACCTGAAAAGTAATTCTAACCGTACTTATCAGTAACTTGAATTTCCTTCCATAGGCTAACATTGACTGGTTTCAGACATGTTATAGTTAGGAATTAGCATTTAAAAAACCTTAGGAATTCACTGAAAAAACCATAGGTTTTGGGGGTGTTATAGTTAGCTGGACATTTCACTCGTACAAAAACATTGAAATTCCTCCATTATAGTTAGTTGTACTAACTATAACTCGCGTGCCCGCAATCCACTGCTGATGATGTCACATTTAACATCATTCATGACATGGTCCGTGACATTACTGATGACATCACTGATGACAGCTCAAATGACATCACTGATGACATCACTGACGACATCACCCACGTGACAATCTGATACACCTCATCATACACTAGTATAACCTTTCAACAAAATATGGAGTACCATATTGGAAACCATTGTTACTAATACAAGTTTCTAAAAACCCACTCAGTAATTCCTACATCTACACACACATCTAAACACTAAGCTATAGGTTCACTCATACATGCTAACAAAGATCAATAGAACACTATTAAATATACATATATTCCTACATCGACATTACATACCAGCACACATCCTATTCACTTTTGCAGTCATCCTACTCACTTATGCAAACAATTGATCATACTTACATTTACTAAGGTACACACTTATACAAACAAGACTTTCTTTATTTATATAGATAGTAACTAATACTTAGTGTGTTATGAAATCACTATTACAAGTATACAGTTTTCGATACAGTCACTCATACAATCACTGAGTCTTATGTATACATATTTATATAGAACAACTGTCACATACACTGCGTTTTTTATATTTCTACTCATCACCACACCCATAAAGAGATTCACTCACCCAAACAACTGTTTCCAAGTGCAGTCTAACCTCATGTACCTCCTAAATCAACTATTTACACATCTTTGGACAGTCACACACCTCCCACCCAACCACACACACATTCACTATCCCAATCCAAATACTCACTTAACTAATTAATACTAATATAGACTTTCACATAGATAGTAACCAACTTATGTAGTAGTTTACACAACAAGAAATAGAGTGATACAGATATTCACACAGTTTAATCACTATCCCATATATTTAGTGAGACACTTTAAATTAGTCACTTAGACAGTCAATCACATTGCTACTAAATCCTCCATCCAGACACTTATACATCCACTCAGTCTTCAATTCAGATTGTTATATATATTATACTTATTTAAATATCGAACCAAACCACATTCACTGGATGATGTCATCAGTGATGTCATTTGAGATGTCATCAGTGGTGTCATAAGTGATGTCACTGACCATGTCATGAATGATGTAATATGTGACATCATCAGCAGTAGATTGTGGGTGTGCAACTTTAGTTAGTACAACTAACTATAACGGAGGAATTTCAATGGTTTTGTACGAGTCAAATGTCCAGCTAACTATAACACCCTCAAAACCTATGGCTTTTACAGTGAATATATATATATATATTCACAGAAAAAACCATAGGTTATAGACCATATATAGTTAGGAATTAGCATTTACAAAACCTTGAAAATTCACTGAAAAAACCATAGGTTATAGACCATATATAGTTAGGAATTAGCATTTAGAAAACCTTATTTTACTCACACAAAACCATTGAAATTCCATATATAGTTAGTTGCACTAACTATATATCGCGCACCCGCAATCCACTGCTGATGATGTCACATATTACATCATTCATGACATGGTCAGTGACATCACTGATGACATCACTGATGACATCTCAAATGACATCACTGATGACATCACTGATGACATCTCATTTGACATCATTCTTGTGCTAATACGATAAACCTCTTCAGACTCTAATATAACCTTAGATACACTCAGTGTATACAGACACTCACACACTGTCACTCATCCATGGAGTTACTCACACACCTAGTCAGTCATGCAAAGAAACAATCTCACCTCCATTTCCTCAACTATACAGTTATACACACCTTACTTATTCAAACATATACTAACACATATTTACTCTCTTATACAATCCCTGATACAAGTTCACAATGATCCATACAGCCACTCACACATTCAGTGGCTCTCATGCACAGTTATTTATATATGCCAACTCTCACATGTACTGTGTTTTACATATGTACTTACTATGACATGTAGCATTGAGATATCCATTCACTCATCAATACACTCATGCACACAGTCAATCGCCCATGTAGCTTTTTCCACATGCACTCTTGAACTCATACACCTAGTGAATCAACTGCTCAAACATCTATGCACAGAGTCACACACCTCCCAGCCACCCCCACACAAACTCAATCTCCCATAGAAATACTTGGGCAACCAATTAATAACACATATAGCCTCTCGTATAGCTAATGATCAACACATGCAGCAGTTTACATCACAACAGACATAATGATGCACAAATTAAGACAGTTTAGTCACTAACCCATGCATTCAGTGAGACACATTTAATCACTCACTCATACAGTCAGTCACGCACCTACTAAATCCTTCATCCAGACACTTATACATCCACTCATTCTTCAATATCTAAGACATATTTTAACTTTACAGAAACATACAGTCACTGGATGTTGTCATCAGTGATGTCATTTGAGATGTCATCAGTGATGTCATCAGTGATGTCACTGACCATGTCATGAATGATGTAATATGTGACATCATCAGCAGTGGATTGCGGGTGCGCGATATATAGTTAGTGCAACTAACTATATATGGAATTTCAATGGTTTTGTGTGAGTAAAATAAGGTTTTCTAAATGCTAATTCCTAACTATATATGGTCTATAACCTATGGTTTTTTCAGTGAATTTTCAAGGTTTTGTAAATGCTAATTCCTAACTATATATGGTCTATAACCTATGGTTTTTTCTGTGAATTTCATTGGTTTTTTAACAGCTAATATCTGTAGCTGTAAAATGTATTCTTCTTTAAATCCAAAAATATATTTTATATGTTTATGAATAATTTTTTTTTAAAATATTTTTTTTTCTTCGTTCCCGCTTCGCGAATCGGGAAGCTTCCCGTTAGCTGACCTTGATGCCGCGAAATAGACCGCGAGCCGGTAAACGTTTCTTTACCGCAAGTGCCGCGTTAGAAAACAACATCGTGACGCCTCCCGTCCGCATGACGTTTCACGTTGTCGCGTGATACGTCATATGACGTGCTACGTTAGCGAACTGGTACGCGAAGCGAGTGCCAAAGCGCAGGTTTCTGGAAGCAAACCGGGAGGCCCTGCAAAGCGCTTAACGTAAACACAGCAAGTCATGTGACTTGGTAATAACACTTTTCATTGGTTCATTTCACTTTTGGTTTCCTAATGATGTAAGACTAGGTCATATAATCTAAAATGAACACTTTTGATTGGTTGAGAACTCTTGTTTTTCCCAAATGATGAAAATCCCTCCTTCTTTCCTCACTCTGACTTTCATCATTGTGAGAGAAAGACCCTTTGTGATCACTGAGCAATGGCTTCTTTAGTAGCTTCAGCTGGTGCTTCCCCACCACCTCCACCACATCCAAGGAAGAGTGGACCACCTGCTCAAGTTGTAATTCAACAAGAAGAAGAAGAAGAGGAACAGGAGGACGAGCACGAAGAGAGGCAGTTTTTGCCTGAGCAGCCCAAGACGTCTCACCGGAAAGAAAACTTCATTTGGCAATTTTTTAAAATTCCCAAAGGTCAGAAAAAAGTAAATGCAAGATACGTAACTTGCCTTATATGTCAAGATAGACTGTCCAGAGGGACCGACAAAAAATACAGTTTCGGAAACTACACAATGCATCGCCATATGACTAGGTGGCATCCTAACAACTACAGTGCTGCACAGTTTCGGAACGACCTAGATAATCTCCCTATTGTGGCCAGAAGATCTGTTGTACCGGAAGTAACGGGACCAGAGGGCAGGGAGATGGTGCCAAATATACAAATGAGATTTGGTGAAGTAAAACACACCTGCGTATTTTGCGATGGATTCATTTCCTACGGAGAAAGAAGCATCACTCTGATCAACAGAGCTATTGACTATCATATGCAAGTTTGTCCGAAACGCCCAAAATAATAAATACTTCTTTTTTTTGTTTTGTTGCTCCTGTTGAGCCCTTTACAATGAATCGTTTTCATTGCCCCCTCCAAGAAAAACCCAAAAAAATATAAAACTGTTCCGAAAAATTCAAAAACAGTAAAAAAAAATCAGAAAAATAAAAAAAAAAGTTCTTTTCAGAACTACCTCCCCGTTATTAAAAAATTGGTACAATATTTGGAACTGTGCCAACCTCTATTTCTCTTAGTTCGCTTCCTAGTTCGCTCGCTGGTACGCGAACTGGAAGCGAACCAAAAACAGTAAGTATAAGGGAAGGAAACACACACTTATGTTAAAAGAAAGACAGCTATAGGGGAGTAAACTAGAGATACTATTACCCATAATCCACTGCTGATGATGTCACATATTACATCATTCATGACATGCTCAGTGACATCATCAGCAGAGGATTGCGGGTTTTTTGGCAACATGCCTTATCCACGGTTTAATAACGCTGCCTTTTGCTTTATATAAGTTTTCAAATTGTATGAAATATATACCAATAGGTCTTTATGAACCTTTAGGTAGTGCTTTTGTTCATGAGGTCTGGTCGCTTCCATACACATACAGATGTTTCAAAGATGATCAAGAAGTTTATCTGAATGGAGAGGAATGCACTGAGACGCCAGATCATTCACTAATGTGTAGGCACATACACTTACACGATTCATGCAACAAACACCGACCAAATATGGCTTGCGTGTTGCAAGGCACGCCAGTTCCTGCTATCATCCCCACGTTCAAGTTGTTGGAAAATGGTAGTTATTTGATGCTCAATAATGAAGATTGTTCTGAGTTAATTAAAAGTATTCCTTTTATCGTAACAGTAAGTGAACGGGTTATTTGCTGCAGAAATGTTCTATTTCCTCCCACACATGAACATAGGGAGTTTTCAATCTGGCCACAAATACCAACCTTGGGACACGTTTCAACGGCATGGCAAGAATAAGAGCTCTTTTGTCTCAGAGAGAGGTGGCCTTGAGTTCGGCCCGTGAAACTTTCGTACTTCACATAGCGAACACCCGTACACAGGTTTGCCTTTCAATTTCAGCAACATGTTTCCGACTATCTTTAACGCATCCTCCACAAAATCCCTGGCACACTTTTTTAAAGTTGTTACCAGTGGTCTCGTGACTTCATTTGAGAAAATCTTTGGAGTCATCCCTGCTCCCTTTCATTGTATTTTCTGCACTCTGGTTCGTGGATTGGCATTTTTACTTGCATTACCAGCGGACGCTCTTGTGCTTTTTTACATTTTTAAATATGGA
This sequence comes from Lissotriton helveticus, assembly GCF_964261635.1. Lineage (NCBI taxonomy): Eukaryota > Metazoa > Chordata > Amphibia > Caudata > Salamandridae > Lissotriton > Lissotriton helveticus. The sequence goes on along the minus strand of NC_136060.1, from coordinate 82,594,806 downwards.
TGTCCCTCCTATGCAACCTCCGACCCTGCAGCTGCTGACACTGTTCCGCAATCGCATGCTAGAATATTATGGCACAATGCCGTTGGCGATATTAAGCACGGCATATGGATTATCTTTTCGGTTCTCCTACTTCACCTGTGTCCAGCCTGTATTTCACTGCCTGACCTGTGATTTCGATTGGGCCATTGATTTGTGTCTCTGCGGACCGGTTTCTCCTGACGTCGACTTTAATCAGCTGATGACTCCTATCATTACTCACGAGTTGATTTGTCCTGGCGAAAGGATTATGGCTGTGGCATTGATGCATGGACTACTTGGTCCCTGGAATTTACTGGCGGCAGCACAGTCTTTCTTGGAACACAGCTTTCTTGAAAACCCACCGAGCTGTCCTCTGATGGTGATAGAGGATCCGGTGCTGGGAGAGCACGTATGTTCTTTTCCGCTTTTAAATTGGATGGCTGAACTGTTTTCGGATGAAGACGGTGACTTCCTATTGGAGGCTGTTGCAGCTTATTTTGCATACACAGTTATGTCATAGACCTTTTTCATGTTTGATATGCTGAGTACTAGCATTTCATTGACAATTCATTGACTTATTTGTCAAGTTTTTATTATTTACCTTGCCTATTGGCTTAAGACTCGATAAAGTACTTGGCTGTTTTATTTTTCTTTAGCATTGAATTTTCCTAGTTTTTAATGCTTTACCTTGCGGACCGTCCACATATAAACTTGCAATCTGCTCTCATGAGATGGCACTTCTATTATCTTATTCAGTTCGTTTCCGGATCATGAGGAGGTGTCATCTAGGTCCTGGATATCTTTACACCGTGTTAAGTTAGCATGGGCTCATTACCGGTTTAAACGCCATTTTTCCTTTTTTGCAACTTCTGCACACGACACTTAGTTGTTGCTTTAGCTTTCCACCTAGTAGTTCATCGTGGTTTACATGAGAATAATATGTTATTGGTCTACTATCTGCTTTACTTGTTAAACTATATCTGTACAGCGAGTGCTAAAGTTTCAAGAACAACACGATACAGAATTGTTATGAGGTCTGATCTCCACGACTTCATACTCATAACATAAGTGCAACTTCTGCCAATTCTGGGCATGAGGCGGGTTTTATATTGCTTTGCCGAACACACATACACAACAGTTGATGCGGTTCACATGAAGAGAGAGCTGGTGTATGCTGATGTGATTCCTTCAAATCTAAGACACTAAAGTATGGGCACGCCCTAAACCAACACAAAGAGACCTTCTTAGCAAATAATATAATATGTGTATTAGGGAGGGTGAGATATAAGCAGCCGCGGGCCGTGGAGGGAGTTACGATGGGGCAGGGAGGCGGGGAGGGGGAGAAGCAGGGTGGAGCCCTCTCTACCTTGCCCCTCCCCCTCCCCGCCTCCCTGCCCCACCGTAACTCCCTCCACGGCCCGCGGCTGCTTATAAGTGTTGCTAACTCTTATTCATTTACAGCATGTTAACATACTGTCACCATTCGCTTTTTATGTACTAGTAACTATGCTGGTAATTTTGCTACTGATAATATGTGTACTTGTATTCTCCACCCTGCTTCTCCCCCTCCCCGCCTCCCTGCCTCACCGTAACTCCCTCCACGGCCCGCGGCTGCTTATAAGTGTTGCTAACTCTTATTCATTTACAGCATGTTAACATACTATCACCATTCACTTTTTATGTACTAGTAACTATGCTGGTAATTTTGCTACTGATAATATGTGTACTTTTATTATCTAAGGTACTACGCCTGAGAAGACAGCATTAGTAAATAAACATTTCAAATACACATCTGTTCTTCTTAACTCCATGTTCTGGTTTCTAAGAAATCTATAACGACCGACTGTTCATGAGTTCCACGTATCCTGAGGTACTATAAGTTCATATTCTGGATTGTCTAAACATTGAGAGTTTGTTATATCCAATGTGACACTGTACCTAGCTTGCTAAATAGTTTTTGATTACTAACGTGAGTTTTGGGACATCCTAATTCGCCGAGGTTCCAATCCTCTGTCCACAGTTCTGTGTGAGAACAGAAACCCTGCGACAGGGGCACCCCCGACCCTTGCTGGAGCTTCATCACACTTGCGATACAACTCCAGCAATGCGCCACCTTTACGGCACAGATACATCACGCATCTGTGCTGTTTTTGCCCCATGATGCGCCGCATTGTAAATGCAGCACACCATAGGTGACGGAACAGCGGCACAGAATGACTAACACATCCCTGGTGATGCGCCAGTCATCATAAATCTATCCCTATGCTTCTTATCTTGTTAGAGATGAACCGCCATATGTATCATCAAAGTTATTTGCATTTCCTAAATAGCGAACTTTAAGGAATAAATAGCGATTCTTTACCATTCCTAGTTTGCGATGAGCTATTTGCTAATTAGCCGAATGTAGCCCAATGAAGCCCAATGTAGCCCAATGTAGCCCAAAGATGGCCGCCAGACACACAAAAAAACAAATGTAGCCCAAATATCAGCCAGATGTAGCCCAACTATAGCCCAGTGACAGAATGACCAATCAGCTTCGCAAACCTCCGTTACGCGAAGCGGAGCGCTGTTACAGATATATATCTTTTTTTGAACGTTAATTTCTCAAAATCCACTGGAGCACATATATTGAGACCTAGCAAAGGCACATCGGGCTACCAGTCCCTAATATTTTGCCAAGTTTCGTGCAAATCCATTCAGCCGTTCAATTATTATTTTTATTTTATTTTTTTGCCCCGCGGGGCCCTTTTAAAACCTCCACATCAAACCTAGGGGGTCAGCGAGGATCTACTATGCCCCCTTATAGTTATTTCCCCCTTTGTTTTGACCTCCTCTTGTCTCTCGATCCTACCGAGAGACAAGATGGCGGCCGCTACGGACTGTTTGGAATGTTGACAGACGCCGGAGAACCAATCAGCTTCGCTTCACAAAGCTCCGTTGCGCGAAAAGTCCGCGAACCAGAGCGCTGCCTGGTCCGCGCTTACAGATATATATCTTTTTTTAAACGTTAATTTCTCAAAATCCACTGGAGCACATATATTGAGACCTACAAAAGGCACATCGGGCTACCAGTCCCTACAATTTTGCCAAGTTTCGTGCAAATCCATTCAGCCGTTCGGGCTAAAAGTGAGGCCAACCGCCCTATGGAAAACTCAATGTTAAAAACACGTTTTGGGACCCCCCTTTTTTCTCGGCCCCCCCTGGACGAACCCCCCCCCCAAATTTTCAAGGGCTGCTCAGAAACAAAATGTGCCATTTTCCTGAAAATTTCAGCCAATTCCGTCCACAAACGCCAAAGTTATTAGACATAGAATTTTCAAAAAACCCATAGAGAAAAAATCCTAACTATATATACCTACTGGCGACCGCCAGTAGGTAATATATATATATATATATATATATATATATATTACCTACTGGCGGTCGCCAGTAGGTATATATAGTTATACTACTATATAACTCTCGGTAGGATCGAGAGACAAGAGGAGGCCAAAGCGAAGGGGCAAATGACCATAAGGGGGCATAGTAGATCCTCGCTGACCCCCTAGGTTTGATGTGGAGGTTTTAAAAGGGCCCCGCGGGGCAAAAAATAATAATAATAATAATAATCGAACGGCTGAATGGATTTGCACGAAACTTGGTAAAATATTAGGGACTGGTAGCCCGATGTGCCTTTGCTATGTCTCAATATATGTGCTTCAGTGCATTTTGAGAAATTAACGTTCAAAAACAAGATATATATCTGTAACAGCGCTCCGCTTCGCGGAGATAAAATTATATCTGTATTACCTAGCTGTTGCTAACACCAGTTAGCGACGGCTAGTAGGAGATAGCGACCATCTTGGGTCCCACTTTGCATGTGAGTGATATTTATCACTAATGACATGCAAAGTGGGCATGCCAAGATGTTAGCGACTGGAAACAGTCGCTAACATCGCTATCTCCTATTATCAACTTTTGGAAATATTCGAGATAAGCGCGAATATCTCCAAAAAGTAACAGCTGCCCTGAGCAGTTCTTAGCCATGTTATCCAATGGGAGGTGGATAACATGGCTAAGAGCATTAGCTCGGTAATGCATGAATATCGCTGAGTTTTCAGCGATATTAATGCATTGCGGTCGTTTTTTATCGTATTTGCGATAAACCTTGATAATAGCAAGGTTTATCTGCGATAATTTCTGACGGTAAAAAAATCTTTGCAATGCATCGTTAGGGATAAATATCGCTTAACTTTGGTAATATGCCCCAACGTCTGTTAACGTTCGATTCGAAGGAAATCAGGAAGTGTTGAAAAACATTGTCTGCGCCATCTTGTCTTTTTTCAAATGCCACACTTTTGTCGTGCACGGCAGCCATTTTAGATGCCTTGACCAGACCCACTCTGTGCACGCTGTCGATCCTTAGCATGGCTCCCCACCCTCGCAAGCATCTCACCCAGGCAGTGGTCACCCCCGCTCTCTGTCTTATGCATGGGTAATAAACCTCCCCCCATCTGCGCTGCTCTTCCCTGAGAATCACACCCTGTGCCCGCCCGACACCTCCCTTTCGCCCTATTCACTACCGCACCCTCTGACACTCCTTTTCCTCTGTGTCCGATTGTCCAGGCCGGTCCTAGGCTATCAGCTAGCCCTGCAGATGTAGTTTATGGCCACAGCTGTAAAGAATCACCCCTCTTCAAAGGAGTTATAGTAGATCAAGGCCCACACTCGATGAGATCCGTCACAGCAGAAGCGTTGCTATTATCTGAAAACCATCCTGTATTGTGATTGGGGAGGGGACCGAGCGTGAAGCGGAAGATTCCAGGGATGACTCTTTGTACATCAAAGTTTTTACAATTATGTGTCACATTAAAAATATATAGCACTCCGACAAAGTAGTAAGATTATAAAACTTTAATAATTTATAAATATATACAAGAAAACAAAAATAGTAATAACATATAAACATTTTTAGGGAAAAACAACGAAGTAGCGGTCGGCTGTGCGAATAGTCCCAACGCAGCACAACGTCCAGATTTCCGGCGGGGGGTGGGTCATCAGTAGCAAACTGTTGTGCGAATAGTTCCAAGGCAGCAGAACGCGCCGAAATCTAGATGACACGAAAGTGATGTCTAGTAAGTTGCCACCCAGCAAATAACGGCGTAATATATATATATATATATATATTACCTACTGGCGGTCGCCAGTAGGTATATATAGTTAGGATTTTTTCTCTATGGGTTTTTTGAAAATTCTATGTCTAATAACTTTGGCGTTTGTGGACGGAATTGGCTGAAATTTTCAGGAAAATGGCACATTTTGTTTCTGAGCAACCTTTGAAAATTTGGGGGGGGTTTGTCAAGGGGGGGCCGAGAAAAAAGGGGGGTCCCAAAACGTGTTTTTAACATTGAGTTTTCCATAGGGCGGTTGGCCTCACTTTTAGCCCGAACGGCTGAATGGATTTGCACGAAACTTGGCAAAATTGTAGGGACTGGTAGCCCGATGTGCCTTTTGTAGGTCTCAATATATGTGCTCCAGTGGATTTTGAGAAATTAACGTTTAAAAAAAGATATATATCTGTAACAGCGGACCGGGCAGCGTCCCAGGACGCGTACTTTTCGCGCAACGGAGCTTTGTGAAGCGAAGCTGATTGGTTCTCTGGCGTCTGTCAACATTCCAAAAAGTCCGTAGCGGCCGCCATCTTGTCTCTTGGTAGGATCGAGAGACAAGAGGAGGCCAAAGCGAAGGGGCAAATGACCATAAGGGGGAATAGTAGATCCTCGCTGACCCCCTACGTTTGATGTGGAGGTTTTAAAAGGGCCCCGCGGGGCAAAAAAAACCCAAAATAATAATAATCGAACGGCTGAATGGATTTGCACGAAACTTGGCAAAATATTAGGGACTGGTAGCCCGATGTGCCTTTGCTAGGTCTCAATATATGTGCTCCAGTGGATTTTGAGAAATTAACGTTAAAAAAAAGATATATATCTGTAACAGCGCACCGCTTCGCGTACTTTTCGCGTTACGGAGCTTTGCGAAGCGAAGCTGATTGGCTCTCCGGTGTCTGTAAACATTCCAAACAGTACGTAGCGGCTGCCATCTTGTCTCTCGGTAGGATCGAGAGACAAGAGGAGGCCAAAGCGAAGGGGCAAATGACCATAAGCGGGCATAGTAGATCCTCGCTGACCCCCTAGGTTTGATGTGGAGGTTTTAAAAGGGCCCCGCGGGGCAAAAAAAAATAATAATAATAATAATCGAACGGCTGAATGGATTTGCACGAAACTTGGTAAAATATTAGGGACTGGTAGCCCGATGTGCCTTTGCTATGTCTCAATATATGTGCTTCAGTGCATTTTGAGAAATTAACGTTCAAAAACAAGATATATATCTGTAACAGCGCTCCGCTTCGCGGAGATAAAATTATATCTGTATTACCTAGCTGTTGCTAACACCAGTTAGCGACGGCTAGTAGGAGATAGCGACCATCTTGGGTCCCACTTTGCATGTGAGTGATATTTATCACTAATGACATGCAAAGTGGGCATGCCAAGATGTTAGCGACTGGAAACAGTCGCTAACATCGCTATCTCCTATTATCAACTTTTGGAAATATTCGAGATAAGCGCGAATATCTCCAAAAAGTAACAGCTGCCCTGAGCAGTTCTTAGCCATGTTATCCAATGGGAGGTGGATAACATGGCTAAGAGCATTAGCTCGGTAATGCATGAATATCGCTGAGTTTTCAGCGATATTAATGCATTGCGGTCGTTTTTTATCGTATTTGCGATAAACCTTGATAATAGCAAGGTTTATCTGCGATAATTTCTGACGGTAAAAAAATCTTTGCAATGCATCGTTAGGGATAAATATCGCTTAACTTTGGTAATATGCCCCAACGTCTGTTAACGTTCGATTCGAAGGAAATCAGGAAGTGTTGAAAAACATTGTCTGCGCCATCTTGTCTTTTTTCAAATGCCACACTTTTGTCGTGCACGGCAGCCATTTTAGATGCCTTGACCAGACCCACTCTGTGCACGCTGTCGATCCTTAGCATGGCTCCCCACCCTCGCAAGCATCTCACCCAGGCAGTGGTCACCCCCGCTCTCTGTCTTATGCATGGGTAATAAACCTCCCCCCATCTGCGCTGCTCTTCCCTGAGAATCACACCCTGTGCCCGCCCGACACCTCCCTTTCGCCCTATTCACTACCGCACCCTCTGACACTCCTTTTCCTCTGTGTCCGATTGTCCAGGCCGGTCCTAGGCTATCAGCTAGCCCTGCAGATGTAGTTTATGGCCACAGCTGTAAAGAATCACCCCTCTTCAAAGGAGTTATAGTAGATCAAGACCCACACTCGATGAGATCCGTCACAGCAGAAGCGTTGCTATTATCTGAAAACCATCCTGTATTGTGATTGGGGAGGGGACCGAGCGTGAAGCGGAAGATTCCAGGGATGACTCTTTGTACATCAAAGTTTTTACAATTATGTGTCACATTAAAAATATATAGCACTCCGACAAAGTAGTAAGATTATAAAACTTTAATAATTTATAAATATATACAAGAAAACAAAAATAGTAATAACATATAAACATTTTTAGGGAAAAACAACGAAGTAGCGGTCGGCTGTGCGAATAGTCCCAACGCAGCACAACGTCCAGATTTCCGGCGGGGGGTGGGTCATCAGTAGCAAACTGTTGTGCGAATAGTTCCAAGGCAGCAGAACGCGCCGAAATCTAGATGACACGAAAGTGATGTCTAGTAAGTTGCCACCCAGCAAATAACGGCGTGGGGCGTCGCGGGGGGTGGGTCATCAGTAGCAAACTGTTGTGCGAATAGTTCCAAGGCAGCAGAACGATGGCACCAAGGTGATGTCCAGTAAGTTGCCGCACTGGTTTTGGTATCCTACAATGCTGCTCCGAATAACGGCGTGGGGCGCCCCGGGGGAGGCGGCGTGAACGGGCCTCTCCAGGTGGAGTCTCATCTGTTTTAGTGGGGCGCCCCTTTACCGTTTCAGTTGCCATTCCGTCCGCTTTTGGTCCACTGTGTCAAAATCCGCCATTCAGCTGAGTTGCGCCCACTCTTGCGGTGCAGCGATAGGCGGCTGCCACAGGACTCTCAAAATGGCGGCAGGCTCTTTCCTTTTTGGGCGTGGTCCACTGAAATGGCCCTGGGACACCTTGGAAATCGGACGCTTGTCTGCTAGGTCTTGGACCCCATTCTCGAAAGCGTCCCCTCCGCCTTGAGAATTCATCAAAAGTTTTGGGGGCCCCGACTCCTGCAGGCTTCTGGTGGGGAGCGGCTGCCATGATTGCTCGCGGAATGACCACGACGGAGCTACGAGATGGTGGTGCTCTCATGCTGACGCCAGTTTAGTCTGAAACATCCAGAAACAAGGTGGGGCTTTCATCGTTTGGGGGGAAAAAAAAGTTTTCATCCAATGAAAAGTGTTGTTTTTAGGTCATATGATCAAGCCTTCCATCATTAGGAAACCAAAAGTAAAATGAACCAATGAAAAGTTTTATAAACAAGTCACATGACCTGTTATGCGGCATAGGGTATAAAATGCGGAGAAAATACGTTGGCACGTGAGGCGGCGTCAGTAGCGGACTGATGTGCGAATAGGCCGAAGGCAATACAACGCGCCAAGATCCGGATGGCACCGAGGTGGTGTCCAGCAAGTTGCAGCACTGGTGTGGCCATCCTACAATGCTGAAAGTCGGCGTGGGGCGCCCCGTTGGCCTGTGAGTTTGCGTCAGTAGTGGACCGATGTGCGAATAGGCCGAAGGCAGCACAACGCGCCAAGATCCGGATGGCACCGAGGTGGTGTCTAGTAAGTTGTCGCACTTCTGTGGCCATCCTACAATGTTGAAAGTCGGCGTGGGGCGCCCCGTTGGCCTGTGAGATGGCGTCAGTAGCGGACCGATGTGCGAATGGGGCCAAAGGCAGCGCAACAATATTTTCTGACTGACACCACAAGGCGCTGAGATGCCAAGATCCGGATGGCACCGAGGTGATGTCTAAGTTGCGGACTGATGTGCGAATGGGGCCAAAGGCAGCGTAACAATATTTTTTGTATGGAAGATACCACTAGGCGTTGAGATGCCAAGATTCGGATGGCACTGAGGTGATGTCTAGCAAGTTGCTGTACTGGTGTGGTCATCCTACAATGCTGAAACTCGGCGTGGGTCGCCCCATTAGCCTGTGAGATGGCGTCAGTAGCGGACCGATGTGCGAATAGGCCGAAGGCAGCACAACGCGCCAAGATCCGGATGTCACCGTGGTGGTTTCATAGTTGAGAGGCACTTCATCTGCAGTGGGGCGCCGAGATCCGGATGGCACCGAGGTGATGTCTAGCAAGTTGCTGTACTGGTGTGGTCATCCTACAATGCTGAAACTCGGCGTGGGTCGCCCCATTAGCCTGTGAGATGGCGTCAGTAGCGGACCGATGTGCGAATAGGCCGAAGGCAGCACAACGCGCCAAGATCTGGATGTCACCGTGGTGGTTTCATAGTTGAGAGGCACTTCATCTGCAGTGGGGCGCCGAGATCCGGATGGCACCGAGGTGATGTCTAGCAAGTTGCTGTACTGGTGTGGTTATTCTACAATGCTGAAAGTCGGCGTGGGGCGCCCCATTAGCCTGTGAGATGGCGTCAGTAGCGGACTGATGTGCGAATGGGGCCAAAGGCAGCGCAATAATATTTTCTGAAGAGAAGACACCAAAAGGTGCTGACATTCCAAGATCCGGATGGCACCGAGGTGGTGTCTAAGTTGCGGACTGATGTGCGAATGGGGCCAAAGGCAGCGTAACAATATTTTTTGTATGGAAGATACCACTAGGCGTTGAGATGCCAAGATTCGGATGGCACTGAGGTGATGTCTAGCAAGTTGCTGTACTGGTGTGGTCATCCTACAATGCTGAAACTCGGCGTGGGTCGCCCCATTAGCCTGTGAGATGGCGTCAGTAGCGGACCGATGTGCGAATAGGCCGAAGGCAGCACAACGCGCCAAGATCCGGATGTCACCGTGGTGGTTTCATAGTTGAGAGGCACTTCATCTGCAGTGGGGCGCCGAGATCCGGATGGCACCGAGGTGATGTCTAGCAAGTTGCTGTACTGGTGTGGTCATCCTACAATGCTGAAACTCGGCGTGGGTCGCCCCATTAGCCTGTGAGATGGCGTCAGTAGCGGACCGATGTGCGAATAGGCCGAAGGCAGCACAACGCGCCAAGATCCGGATGTCACCGTGGTGGTTTCATAGTTGAGAGGCACTTCATCTGCAGTGGGGCGCCGAGATCCGGATGGCACCGAGGTGATGTCTAGCAAGTTGCCGTACTGGTGTGGTTATTCTACAATGCTGAAAGTCGGCGTGGGGCGCCCCATTAGCCTGTGAGATGGCGTCAGTAGCGGACTGATGTGCAAATGGGGCCAAAGGCAGCGCAATAATATTTTCTGAAGAGAAGACACCAAAAGGTGCTGACATTCCAAGATCCGGATGGCACCGAGGTGGTGTCTAGCAAGCTATGCAGTTGAGTTGTGTGCGCACTTGCGGCGAATAGGTCGAAGGCAGCATAACAATGTTTTCTGAATAGGAGACACCACAAGGCGTTGAGATTCGGTTACCACCGAGGTGATGTCTAGCAAGTTGCCGCACTGGTGTGGCCATCCTACAATACTGCTCCGAATAACGGCGTGGGGTGCCCGAAGGGGGGGGGAGCCGGCGTGAATGGGCCTTCCTAGGTGGAGGCTCGTCTGCTGTAGTGGGGCGCCCCTTTACCGTTTCAGTTGCCATTCAGCTGAGTTTCGGCTGCTCTTGATGCTACAGCGACAGGCGGCTGCAAGAGGACTCTCAAAATGGCGGCCTGTTCTTTGGATTTGGGCCTGGTCCACTAAAATGGCCCTGGGACACCTTAGAACTCGGACGCTCGATTTTTTTTTCCTTTCCTGTACATGCAAAAAAAGGTAAATGCCCGGTACGTTACACGCTTCATCTGCCACGATGAACTCTCCAGAGGAACCGAAAAAAAATATAGTTGTGGTAACTATACCATGCATCGTCATATGGAGAGGTGGCACCAATTAATTATAGTGCTGCATAAAAGAGAGATTTGGAGGAGAACCCCTGACCTGCTAGTACATTCATCAAAGAAGTGGCACTGAGAGCTTCAGAGGCAAGGGAAACGGTCCCAAATATTTAGAAGAACTTTGGAAAGATTAAAATGACATGTTTAGATTGTGGCAAATTAATTTCATGTGGACAGATGAGTGTTACTCTAATAAATACAGCATATGAACATCATCATAGTCGATGGTTGGTAGAGACATTTTGACTATATCCTGGACCTGCCCGTCCTCGCCCAAAATGGCGCCGGAATAAATGGGACTCGTAACTCCTTGTTGTGTACTGGTTGCAGAACCTTGAAATCACGAGATACGTATGCAGTTTTGAAGCACATGGCGGGCGGGGACGAGAATTGATTGAATATTTCGACATCCCTATTGATATTAAGTTCTGATGTGTTATTGATTACTGTACTGTTGAAAGTTCGAATTAACGTCACCCATGGTACTTGCCCGCAAATGTATATCTAGATAATTTTATTGTAACTGGCCCTGTCGTATTTTAATTATAAAATGTACGTCCACCGATTCCGTAACTGTAGACACCTTAGTTCTTGCAACCTAATGGCCCGCCCGTTACGTTCCTCTACAGTGTAAATGTCTATTCATCATATACGATTACAGTTTGCTCTGTGGCAGGCCCACGTGGTTATAGGCTCGTATTTGTATAATGAAATTTTCACAATAAAGGTTTTTAAAAGAAAACATGGTAGTAGTATATACATTGGTAAAGTTTTTAATAATAGTGACTGTTTTAGAATCATTAAAAGGCAAGTGAAATAAAGCAGACCAATTACATGAAGGGTAAAAGGTATAATACGAAGGAACGCAGTAAAGATAAATGGTCAAGGGCTGTTGTGTTTTCTATTCCTGCAACATAAAGTGATCGATAAGAATCTCATATTCAGGCGTATCGGCGACTAAGACAGCAGGTCGACCCTCTTTTGCTCAACGGCTCCGTCATGGGACGAAGAAACGCTCTTTTTCTCGAAAAAAGAATATATTTTACTTGCAGGACAGTTGTAAAATTTCCGGGAAAGTACATTAGCCTGGAACATTATAACATATATTTAAGAAAAAATAATGTTCGGAAGTAATGAAAAGCGTAATTTTTAGGTCATATGACCAAGCCTTTCATCATTACAATAAGAAAAGTAAAATGAACCAATGAAAAGTTTTATTAACAAGTCACATGACTTGTTATGCTTACGTTACGCGCTGCGCGCCCCGGATGACTTCCGGATGCGCTAACGCGGCGCGTCATATGACGCATTACGCGACAACGCAGGTACAGAATATAGTCAAAATGTCTCCACCAACCAGCGGTCGGAACACAACCCCTTTCAGCAGGCTAAATAGTTCTGTTAAATGACAACAGAAGGGACAGGCAACAAGAACCATCAGTCAAAGAGGGGAGGGCTAGTTCTTCTCTACCGGGTTACATTGGGGCGCTACCGGAACTGATCGAATTGGTAGTCTACAGTGTTTCTGGATGTTTCAGACTGAAGCTGAGGTTAGCATGAGAGCAGCACCATTTCGTAGCTCCGTCGTGGTCATTCCGCAACCAATCATGGCAGCCGTTCTTTATCGTTATTTTGGGCGGGGTGGGTGGCGGAGCCGAGCTGTTTTGCAGCCATCATTGTGTGGAGTTCAGTTCATCTCACTAGTTTTGTATTTGTCATGAGGGGTTGTTCCTAATGTTTCTATTTTTGCGAGGTCAAAAAGAGATCCCATTAGTGGCCTACTGATTTTGCTCGATTCCTTTTCTTTTTTTTTACACGATTTTTCGTTATCTGCAAAGACTAAACAGAGTATTGCGACTCTGTGTTTGTTTGTAAATAGAGAATGAACCAAAGAGAACCAATTCTAAAACAGTAAATACTTGGATAACAATCAATGAAATGGAGAGAGAAGCAGGCACGACGGATTACAACGGGGGCAAAGGCCTGCGTTAACTACCTTTCACTATCTGCAAAGAGAGAGTACTCCTAATAGAAATGAGGGGGGGGGCACCATTCAAAGCAGATCAGTGTGCATAAACACGAAAATGTTTTCACTTACCACGTACTTGACATTCGACAGCTTATGATATTTGCTATTAAAAAACCATTGAAATTCACTGAAAAAACCATAGGTTATAGACCATATATAGTTAGGAATTAGCATTTACAAAACCTTGAAAATTCACTGAAAAAACCATAGGTTATAGACCATATATAGTTAGGAATTAGCATTTAAAAAACCTTATTTTACTCACACAAAACCATTGAAATTCCATATATAGTTAGTTGCACTAACTATATATCGCGCACCCGCAATCCACTGCTGATCATGTCACATATTACATCATTCATGACATGGTCAGTGACATCACTGATGACATCACTGATGACATCTCAAATGACATCACTGATGACATCTCATTTGACATCATTCTTGTGCTAATACGATAAACCTCTTCAGACTCTAATATAACCTTAGATACACTCAGTGTATACAGACACTCACACACTGCCACTCATCCATGGAGTTACTCACACACCCAGTCAGTCATGCAAAGAAACAATCTCACCTCCATTTCTTCAACTATACAGTTAAACACACCTTACTTATTGAAACATATACTAACACATATTTACTCTCTTATACAATCCCTGATACAAGTTCACAATGATCGATACAACCACTCACTCATTCAGTGGCTCTCATGCACAGTTATTTATATATGCCAACTCTCACATGTACTGTGTTTTACATATGTACTTACTATGACATGTAGCATTGAGATATCCATTCACTCATCAATACACTCATGCACACAGTCAACTGCCCATGTAGCTGTTTCCACATGCACTCTTGAACTCATACACCTAGTGAATAAACTGCTCACACATCTATGCATAGAGTCACACACCTTCCAGCCACCCCCACACAAACTCAATCTCCCATAGAAATACTTGGGCAACCAATTAATAACACATATAGCCTCTCGTATAGCTAATGATCAACACATGCAGCAGTTTACAGAACAACAGACATAATGATGCACAAATTAAGACAGTTTAGTCACTAACCCATGCATTCAGTGAGACACATTTAATCACTCACTCATACAGTCAGTCACGCACCTACTAAATCCTTCATCCAGACACTTATACATCCACTCATTCTTCAATATGTAAGACATATTTTAACTTTACAGAAACATACAGTCACTGGATGTTGTCATCAGTGATGTCATCAGTGATGTCATTTGAGATGTCATCAGTGATGTCATCAGTGATGTCACTGACCATGTCATGAATGATGTAATATGTGACATGATCAGCAGTGGATTGCGGGTGCGCGATATATAGTTAGTGCAACTAACTATATATGGAATTTCAATGGTTTTGTGTGAGTAAAATAAGGTTTTTTAAATGCTAATTCCTAACTATATATGGTCTATAACCTATGGTTTTTTCAGTGAATATATATATGTATGTATGTATGTATGTATGTATATATATATATATATATATATATATATATATATATATATATATATATATATATATATATATATATATATATATATATATACCTACTGGCGGTCGCCAGTAGGTATATATAGTTAGGATTTTTTCTCAATGGGATTTTTGAAAATTCTATGTCTAATAACTTTGGCGTTTGTGGACGGAATTGGCTGAAATTTTCAGGAAAATGGAACATTTTGTTTCTGAGCAGCCCCTGAAAATTTGGGGGGGGTTCGTCAAGGGGGGGCAGAGAAAAAAGGGGGGTCCCAAAACGTGTTTTTAACATTGAGTTTTCCATAGGGCGGTTGGCCTCACTTTTAGCCCGAACGGCTGAATGGATTTGCACGAAACTTGGCAAAATTGTAGGGACTGGTAGCCCGATGTGCCTTTTGTAGGTCTCAATATATGTGCTCCAGTGGATTTTGAGAAATTAACGTTTAAAAAAAGATATATATCTGTAACAGCGGACCGGGCAGCGCTCCGGTTCGCGGACTTTTCGCGCAACGGAGCTTTGTGAAGCAAAGCTGATTGGTTCTCCGGCGTCTGTCAACATTCCAAACAGTCCGTAGCGGCCGCCATCTTGTCTCTCGGTAGGATTGAGAGACAAGAGGAGGCCAAAACAAAGGGGGAAATAACCATAAGGGGGCATAGTAGATCCTCCCTGACCCCCTAGGTTTAATGTGGAGGTTTTAAAAGGGCCCCGCGGGGCAAAAAAAATTAAAAGAAAATTTGTTTTTTTTGCGTGGGTAGCGCCCGGTCCGCGAACCTTAAGCGTTACGGGAGTCTGTCAACATTCCAAACAGTCCGTAGCGGCCGCCATCTTGTCTCTCGGTAGGATTGAGAGACAAGAGGAGGCCAAAACAAAGGGGGAAATAACCATAAGGGGGCATAGTAGATCCTCCCTGACCCCTAGGTTTAATGTGGAGGTTTTAAAAGGGCCCCGCGGGGCAAAAAAAAATAATTTGTTTTTGTTTTTTTTGCGTGGGTAGCGCCCGGTCCGCGAACCTTAAGCGTTACGGGAGTCCACCATTTTGTGTTTCAGTCGAATTAAGATACAAAATGGAGGGCAAATAATGTTCAGAATGGGTAGAAGGGGGCACGGTAGACTTATCTTGACCCCCTAGGTTTTGTGAGGATGGCTGAGGAGGCTTATATGTGCGAAAAAAAACATTTTTTTAAAAAATTTCGCGAGGTTAGCTCCCGGTTCGCGTACCGGGTAGCGCCCCGGGGAGCGTACTTTGTTGAAAATTAGTGAAAAAAGTTAGAGTAAAATAATAATTGTGAGTGATCAGATGTAGGGTAGCTCTGAGAAGAGCTTTTGGGTTTATGGTACATTTAGGTACTTATAAGTAGGTACCAATGCACATTCTTAAATTCAGAATGAAAATTCTGTTGCCCTCATCTGAGAAGTGAACTCCATCTCCTCTGCAGATATCTTGCATGTAGTAACGCAAGTTATTGTTGTACAGGGAGCCCATTCCATGGTCTCTCATGTAAGCTGAAACAGATTTGTTTACATGCTTCCTCGACTTCTCAATTTGTGGACAAAATTGGTTTGACCACCTCCATTTCTGTCTTTGGCATATATTTGAATATACCAAGGCAGTCTGAGGAAAAAGTGCCATCAATTGCTCAAAGGTGTCCTTTAAAAGCATTTCCAGACCTACCTCAGTCAAAGTGCCCAAATCATTACCTCCACAGTGCACAATTAACAGGTCAGGTTTGGGCAAATGCATAAAGGTTTTCACCAATGGTATCAATTGGTGACATTTTAATCCTCTGTGGCCAAACCACTTAATTTCCACATCTTGTAAATTGAGGTTAGGTAATTTTCTGTTCTCAGCATACCTGTGAGCCCAGTGGATATAACTATGTCCAACAATCCAGACAGAAAACATGGTGAGAGAAGGTTCTGCTGCAGTCAGATGAAGTGTGGAAATGAAATGGCAGTTGAAAAAATGAGAGTTTAAAATGAAAAAAACTGTGGAGTTTCTGTGTTAATGAAGCAGTAACAGTGATTGGTGGATTTTGATTGCTGAAAACAGAAAGTTAGGGTGCATGGGTGAGTTCTTTGAAAGATGTATTTTGAATGGTCAATAAATAATCAATAAATGAAAGATTGCAGTGGATACGCAGGTGCACTGAGAGTTCAGAGTTCAATTGCAACATTGTTGTGTGAACTTGCAAACACCAGAGGTCTTGCAAGAGGTGGTTGCTATGCAGAAAAGGCATGAAATGGCAGAGGGGGGAAGGGTTTTCATTTGAAAAAAAGTGAGGGAAGAGTTTTGATTGGGTGACATGAGAGATATGTGTGAAGAATTACAGCATTTCTGTGCTTTTGATAGCTGCAGACTCTGGAGTGCATACCTTTTGCTCTGCTGAAGACAAATTGGTGTGTTTCTGAGACTGTTTTCAAACTCAAAGTATTTGCTAAGGTGAGAAAATATTTCTTTAATTTAGATAGAGAATAGTGTGCTTTAAGGAGAAAATTATGAAGAAAGTTGTGTTTTTCAAATGTTGCTTTGTCTCAAGTGTTTTACAAATAGATTTTGTTTCTTTGAGAAAATGTAATTGGAGAAAATGTGAAGTATTAGTACTGACAGGGTGTTTTCTGCATAGGAGCTGTGGAGTCTTTTCAAATTATGACTTGAGAATCGTTTTTGAGGAAGATGAATGGTTATAATATTTCTGACAAGGACATAATGGTGTATGCTTCTTTATAATGCAATTGAATGTCTCTGATGTTATTTTTCCCATTTTAATGTAAGACCTTTCTCTGTGGCGCAAATTGCTTGTAAATATGCTCCCACCTGTGCATGGTAAATTTAGATTTTGAATGTTTGTGTTACATAGCCATGTTAAAAGTGATACAAACATGCTGCAAAGGCAATCAAAAAACGCTTTTATGTGTCTTAAGGACATTTAAAGTAATTTTCCCATGTGCAGTGTTTTGAAATTATGATTTGAAAATCGTTTTTGGGGAAAAGGAATTGTTTTTAAAATTAATAACAAGGACATAATGGTGTATGCTTTTTTATAAGGCAATTGACTGTCTCTGATGTTATTTTTCCCATTTTAATGTAAGACCTTTCTCTGTGGCGCAAATTGCTTGTAAATATGCTCCCACCTGTGCATGGCAAATTTAGATTTTGAATGTTTGTGTTAAATAGCCATGTTAAAAGGGACCCAACCATGCTGGAAAGGCAATCAAAAAACGCTTTTATGTGTCTTAAGGACATTTAAAGTAATTTTCCCATGTGCAGTGTTTTGAAATTATGATTTGAAAATCGTTTTTGGGGAAAAGGAATTGTTTTTAAAATTAATAACAAGGACATAATGGTGTATGCTTTTTTATAAGGCAATTGACTGTCTCTGATGTTATTTTTGCCATTTTAATGTAAGACCTTTCTCTGTGGCGCAAATTGCTTGTAAATATGCTCCCACCTGTGCATGGCAAATTTAGATTTTGAATGTTTGTGTTAAATAGCCATGTTAAAAGTGACCCAACCATGCTGGAAAGGCAATCAAAAAACACTTTCATGTGTCTTAAGGACATTTTAAGTCATTTCCTCATGTGCAGTGTTTTCAAATTATTATTTGAAAATCGTTTTTGGGGAAAAGGAATGGTTTGTAAATTTATGACAAGGATATAATGGTGTATGCTTCTTTATAAGGCATTTCTGTGTCTCTGATGTCATTTTTCCCATATTATATTAAAAGACCTTTCTCCGTGGGCCACATTCATTGTAAATATGGTCACACTTGTGCATGTTAATTTTGGTTTTTACTGTTTGAGTTACATAACCATGTTAAAAGTGACCCAAAAAAATTGCAAAGGCTTTCAAAAAACACTTTCATGTGTCTTAAGAACATTTTAAGTAATTTCCCTGTGGGCAGTGTTTTCAAATTATGAATTGAAAATCGTTTTTGAGGTAATGGAATGTTGTTAAAATTTATGTGCGCCATATGCCCCCAAATTTCTTTTTCAGGGGTGCAGCAGGGTGTTCTTGAGACACACATGCACCCTTGGAAAAATTCCTAATTTGCGATGAGCTAATTGCTAATCGCAAATTGCACCTTCATTCCTATGAGCCTCCTAGCCCATGGAAATGAATGGGTAATTTGCAATTAGCAATTTGCTCATTGCAAATTAGGAATGGTAAAGAATTGCTATTTATTCCTTAAAATTTGCTATTTTGGAAATGCAAAATAGTTATATGATACATATGCCGGTTGATGTCTAACAAGATAAGAAGCTTAGGGATACATTTATGATGACTGGCGCAATGAAGTGGACATTACTTACTTCATTGGTAGAGCTTTACATGTATTATGTCCTCTGTATTCTTCATCAAGCGTAACTTTAATCTGCAATCCTGAGTAGGCCTCACCTTAAACAAACCTCTGGATAGGCCACACCTTATCGTCATCATGAATTAATCATTTGAAATGCTAGGGACAGATTTATGATAGGTGTATGCCTCTTTTGCGCCACTTACAAAACACTGTCCACGGGGAAATGACTTAAAATGTGCTTAAGACACATGAATGTGTTTTTTTAAAGCGTTTGCAAATTTTTTTTGGGTCACTTTTAACATGGCTATGTGACTCAAACAGTCAAAATCTAAATTCACCATGCACAGGTGGGAGCATATTTACAAGGAATGTGCTCCATGGGGAAAGGTCTTATAATGTAATATGGGAAAAATGACATCAGAGACAGTGAAATGCCTTATAGAGAAGCATACACCATTATGTCCTTGTCATAAATTTGCAAACCATTCCTTTTCCCCAAAAACGATTTTCAAATCATAATTTCAAAACACTGCACATGTGGAAATGACTTAAAATGTCCTTAATTCAAAATTTGCTATTCCTTATTTTGCGATTGCACTGAAGGATTTGCAAATTTTGCGATTTCTTAAATGCAATGTATCAAACAAAAAATATGTAAAAAATGACATTAAGGATTTGGAAACTACCACCAACTTCTAGTTTGTGGTAATTTGCGAATTCTTTTCAAAAATAATTTTTTTAAAAAAAACAAAAGGTGCCACATGACGCCAATACATGCCCTTAGGGCATGTATGTGCGCCATATGCCCCCAAATTTCTTTTTCAGGGGTGCAGCAGGGTGTTCTTGAGACACCCATGCACCCTTGGAAAAATTCCTAATTTGTGATGAGCTAATTGCTAATCGCAAATTGCACCTTCATTCCTATGAGCCTCCTAGCCCATGGAAATGAATGGGTAATTTGCAATTAGCAATTTGCTCATTGCAAATTAGGAATGGTAAAGAATTGCTATTTATTCCTTAAAATTCGCTATTTAGGAAATGCAAAATAGTTTGATGGTACATATGGCGGTTCATCTGTAACAAGATAAGAAGCATAGGGATAGATTTATGATGACTGGCGCATCACCAGGGATGTGCCAGTCATCTTGCGCCGCTGTTCCGCCACCCATGGTGTGCTGCATTTACAATGCGGCGCAGCATGGGGCAAAAATGGCACAGATGCGTGACGTATCTGTGCTGTAAAGGTGGCGCATTGCTGGAATTGTATCGCAAGTGCGATGCAGCTCAAGCAAGGCTCAGGGGTGCCCCATCTCCACAATGTTGCGTCAAGACCTATGCCTGCTTAAAGCAGGCGCAGGGTTTTGACGCAGCTTTCTCCTATTGTATTGTATTGTGGCATACTTGTATAGCGCAACCTGTCACCACAAAGGGCATCCTGGCGCTTTGACCCGTACTCAGTGAAAGACAGTAGCTCAGCCTATCCTGGGAAAAAGATGAGTTTTTAGAGCCTTTCTGAAAGATAAAAGATCTCCAAGGCTTCTCAAGGATATAGGCAGAGAGTTCCAGAGTTTGGATGCCGCTACTCTAAAGGAGCGGCCCCCCATCCTCACTCTCTGGAATCGCGGGACAACCAGTAGCCTGGATGACGAGGAGCGTAAAGCTCTAGCTGGACAATACCAGGCAAACATTCGCCGCAAAGGAATGGGGCCCAGATCATGAACAGCCCTAAATACAATACATGCTGCTTTGTAGCGCACTCGTAGATGAACTGGCAGCCAATGAAGTTCTCGCAGTGCTGCCGTAGAAGAGCTGTGGTAGGGGCGCGAAAGGGCGAGTTTAGCAGCAATATTTTGCACCCTTTGCAACTTGCCCAGGAGTGTTACCGGGGCCTCCAGAAGTAGTGCGTTACAATAGTCAAGTCGACTTAGGATGGTACAACGCACTACTTCTGGTCTGGCTTGCGCAGGGAGGAGAGGAAGGACCTTACGCAGCATGCGGATCAGCAACATACATGTTGAGGAGATCTTATTCACATGTAGATCCAGCTGCAGGTTGGGCCCAAAAGTGACACCCAAATTGCGCGCTGATTGTGCCGCAAACACTGTCTCTGAGAAGGACGGAGGCCAGAAGTCCACTGGAAGATCACGAGGGACCCGATCCGCGGAGCAATGTAAGACCTCCGTCTTCGTTCCGTTGAACTGTAGCGAGTTCAACCGAAGCCATTCCGCTGTCGCCTGCATGCATCGATGAAAGGTCTCCAATGAGACTGCATCCTGTCCCTCCAGAGAAAAGACCAGCTGGGTATCATCCGCATAATTAAATGCGGAGATACCGAAGGTTTTAATGAGCTGGACTAGGGGGCGGAGGTAGACATTAAAGAGTATGGGGCTGATGGCCGAGCCCTGAGGTACTCCTTGTCCCACTCTCCGCTCCTCAGAACTGAAGGGGGGTAACGAGACCCGTTGCTGACGGCAGTCCAAATAGGAGATTAGCCAGTCCCTGGCCTTGTCACTGACCCCGCACTCCTCCAGCCTAGAAATCAGGGTGAGATGGCTGACCGTGTCGAACGCGGCCGACATGTCGAGCAGCACCAAAAATGCTGCCCGACCGCTGTCGACTCGCGCCCGCAGATTGTCTAGCACGGTCACCAACGCGGATTCCGTCCCATGCGCTGGGCGAAAGCCAAATTGCGTCTCATCCAGCCAGCTGTTCCCTTCTAGAAAACTGGACAGAGCGCGGGTGACCAACTTTTCCATGATTTTAACCGGAAAAGGAAGCAGGGAAATTGGCCGGTAATTAGAGAGGCACGCAGGGTCGAGCGTAGGTTTTTTTAACAGCGGGGATACCACTGCCTTCTTCCAGCAGCTTGGAACAATAGCTGTCTCAAATGACTGACAGCAGATAGCGTGCAGGGGTTGGAAGAGGTCCTCTTGAAACACCTTCCATAGTCTTGGAGGGAGAGGATCCAAAGGCGAACCAGAAGAAATCGTCAGGGCTAAGTCGCCGAACTCCTTCAGGGATGGAAGGGGGAAGCTACTCAGCTGGGGTCGACTGGCCTCGCTCGCCGGAGCTCCCAACCTGAGAGCCAACTCCAAGGAGGGAGAAAATCTGATTGTAAATACGGCACACCATGGGTGGCAGAGCAGCGGTGCACGTTAACTGGTGCATGCCTGGGGATGTGCCATTTAACATAAATCTGCCCCTTTACATTTAAGTATGTGCAGGGGACACAGAGTTGGTGAGGCTTATCCAAGGTTAAGAAGAGATGAGTCCTGTTCACTGAAAAATTAGACATAGGCTTCACCTGCTCAGCATCGCTGGACATGGCTAAATAATAGCTGCAAAATGTTACTCTTGTTAAACAATTTTACTATTATAATCTCTGAGATTTGTCTCTTACTCTGCAACATCTCATTGTTGTTACCTTTTTTAAAGATAAAGACAACATCAACATGAGCGACAATCTGCAATCAGTTGATTTTGACCTCATCATTGAACTTGTAATTGAAACATCAGTGGATGTTGATCCCTTGGATGATTTAAATCCTGAGGATGAAGAAGAGCGTGATGAGGATGCAGATTTGTCCGAATTATATGACATAGGGTGGGAAGCTGACCTGCTTGAGCCTATGGAACTATAAACATTTATTTTTAAAATTTATAATAAATAAAAAGTAAAAGTGTAAACCGTTTAATTTAAAAATAAAGACACCTTCAAAAACAGGTTATGTGTAGTGTCTTCAATAAAATATTAAAATATGCTCATAAAATTAGATCAGATTCACATATAAAATAGCACAGGTAACATGAATATAAATTCCATTTCTTTTCTGCTATTTCTGTATTGTAAATTTGTCAAGGACTAAAAAATCTTCTATTTAAAATGTCAAGTAGTGTGTTAAGTTTTTGATCACTGTTATTGATTTACTGTTTGGTAATAGTGGTTAATAACATTTTTTAATATATTTTACCACAGATTCAACTGCAGATCATTTCAACATTTCACCATGCCAATGAAAGAAAGAGAGAGAAAGGCTGCAAAACGTCAAAGACAGCAGGCCAATCAAAAGAAGCAGCAGTCCTCTAACAAAAAGATTTGTCAAGTCACGAAGAAAGCACCGGGTAAGAGTACAAAAACATTCATAAGAAATATGTGTAGTAAAAAAAATATTACTACAGAAAATGTTTCAGTCCATAAAAAGAGAAGCAATTCAAATGGAAAGGAAAGGCCAATCAAAAATGTTACTGCTAGAGCAAGAGATAACTCTGTGCATGATAGTAGAAGGAAACAACAGTTTAGGGACATTCGTAAACGAATGTTCCGCAACAGGATAATTGGCAATTTGTTAAAAAATATTAAGAAAGGTCAACAGAAAGTGGTTTTTTATAAGAGAAAAAAAAAGTTGAGAAAGTTATTGATCAGGCATTTGAAATTAAACGTAAGTTATTTATTTTGATAATCAATAGAATTAGGAAGCTAAAGAAGGCAATTTATGATTTCAAAAGAAATAGTAGATGGAAGAGAATAGTTAATCGTAGTAATTTTTGTGAAGTTTTTTCTGGAGAATGGATGCATAGTTCAAGCTCTGAGGCATTTTTTAATGAGGAGAGTTATTTCCAGGATAATGATTTGGTGCATGCAGTTGACACCAGTGGTCGTGCTTATGAAGTGAAAGATGGTTGTCCAGTTGTAAAAGAAAAACTTGTGACAACAGAGGCAGAAGAGGTGTTAGGTAATGAGGTTTTAGGAAGACGTGCTAAGGGTCCTGTGTACACCTGGAAGTGTAGTAGTATTTGTAGTGTGCGACAGGATTCCATCAATTTGCTTTGTGATTTTGTACGGTCATTTAATAAGAAAAGTTTGAAGCAGAAAATTATGTTGTTGCAAGAATTAGATCCTTGCAGAGTGAGAGAAGTGACAGGTTTGCATGGTCATTCACTGGCTTGTCTTTCCAGGAGAGTATGCCAGAGTGTTTTTCATCATTTCAGGATGCTAGCAGTGCATCATAATAAAGTGAGGAAATTAGTTAGAATGTTGTATTATGCTAAGAGTCCAGCAATTATGCTTAAACAATTATGCGCTGCTCTTTTGCATGGTTCTGAAATAGATGTGAAGAATATATGTGAAGAAATTGAGTTTTGTTACTTTGGAAGTAAAGAGGAGAATGTTGAAATTGACCAAGAAGAAGCGGGTAATGTGGAAGATAGTGTACAGGTTTCCAGTACAGATAATTTACAGAGGGAAATTGCGACGTTTCAGGTCAAATCAAGTGAGAGGCCAAATTTCACTTGTGTGTGTTGTCGACGCACTTATTATAAGAATCAGACTAAGTTAGTGGATTTATATGCAAAAAGTGAAAGGGAAAATAATAGTGAATGGAAGGATTTCACAACATACTTGATGGTAGAAAATTGTTTTGATTTGGGATTGGATCAACGTGTGTGTACTTATTGTTGTAACAAATTAAATCAAAACCAGATGCCTGCTAGAGCAGTTCATAATAATCTGGAATTGATTGAGATTCCTTCTGAATTGAAGGATTTAAATACTTATGAATCTATTTTGATTCAAAGTATCCATCCCTTTCAGGCTATTGTAAGAATGGAGCCAAAGACAGGGAAATTGCCTCCATCAGATTTACAGAGAGGATTAAAGGGAAGAGTTGTTTATTTGCCTCTAGATTTGAAGAAAAACATTAACACAATTGGAGTAGAAAAAGTGGACGAGGAACCTCTGGTTATCTTAGTTAATGGGGTTCCGACAAAGAATAAGAAAATATGGCAAGATTTAGTAGATGTTAGGAAAGTTAAAAAGGCAACATTGTATTTGAAAAAAAATAATAAATTCTATAAGAATGCATATGTTGCAGAAGAGGAAGTAAGTGAGGAAGAGGATAGCGATTTGTGTGCTGGTCAAATTGAGAAAGTAGAACCCTCTACTAGTGAAGAAATATATGAACATTATAGTGTTCATCCTTTGCATTCCAAGGAAGTCATGGGGAATGCTATTGAGTTGTTTCAAATGAAACAAGCCAAAGGGAGTCCCATTAGTGTTTGGGAGGAAAGTTTGGAAGCTCGGTGTTTCCCACAGCTTTTTCCAACAGGTCAGGGAGGAAGATATGATGAGCGACCTCATCAAATTCCTGCTTCTGAATACCGGACTTTGCGATTGTATGCAGGAGATGCTAGGTTTCGACAATGCATTCCTTATTTGTTTCATCTCCTGTTTGAAAGCGATCTGTCTGGACTGTCATATGCAGTGAACCACATCTTGAAAAGTGGTATACACATGCAAAACATCTCGGCAAGTGACTATATGGATAAAGTCAATGTCCAAGACAGTATTTTGGATTCTCACCTGATTAATCTCATGGCGTGTCAGCGTGGTACTAATGAGTACTGGTACCGTCGTCATGGTGATTTAAAATGTATGCTGAGGAACTTAGGTACTTCCACATGGTTCCTCACTCTGAGCTGTGCCGAGTATGGCTGGGAAGACTTACTTGAATTTCTACGAGAGGCAAATGCTAACGTAGATAACATCGAATTCAAGACACCCGGAGAACTGTGCTCTTTGGATCCATGTATGTAGGTACTTCAATCATAGATTTGAAGCTATGATGTCTTTCATCATGAATAAGAAGAATCCACCTCTTGGAGAGGTGTTGGATTTCTTCTGGAGAAAGGAGTACCAAGCAAGAGGTGCTCCTCATATACATATGTTGTTGTGGATCAAGGATGCACCTAAATTTGGAACGGATCCAGAAGACTCAGTGATGAGTTTCATCCAACAGTATTCTACGTGTGCTGTTCCAAACGCAAAGGAGAAGAAAAGCCTAAGAGAAAAAGTTCTGCGTTTCCAAAGCCATCGATGTGGAAAGTACTGCCGTCGTAAATTCTGAAACAAGGACAAGTTCTACACCAAATGTCGTTTCGGCTTTCCACGACCGGTGATTTCTAAAGGAAGAGTAAACAGTTTGATGTCTTCGCTGCGACATAATGTGATGAAGAAATCACCTAAAAACACATACAATTTGAAGAGGAACGAAGAGTCCAAGTACATCAACGACTACAACCCGGTGATTTTGTCCATGTGGAATGCTAACATGGATATACAGTTTGTGGCTGATAACTGTATGGCTGTGGCTCGGTATGTGACATCTTACATCACCAAAAAAGAGAAGACAGAATTGAAGGATATGTGGGAGGACATTTCCCATGAAAAGAGCCTCAGCAAGAAGTTGTACAGTTTCAGTCTGAAGATGTTGTCGCATCGAGAAATCGGAGCTTACGAATGTTCTGACCGGTTGTCTTCAGCAAGTCTCTATGCCAAGTCCAGGAGTATCGTTTGGGCGAGTGTTGGTCTTGCTGCAACGCGTAATCGAGTTCTGAAACCTGTGCGGGAAATTGAGTATTTGGCGGAAAAGGAGCCAAACAGTACCGACATTTTGAAGAGCAACATGTTGGATACATATTATCCAAATCGAAGCAGTCACCTCGAGAATGTTTGTCTGTATGAGGTTCTGCAAAATTACATATTCAAGAGGAACATCAAAGAAGATACTGAGAAAGGAGTGTATGCTGTAATAGGAAGTGAGGGATGTCTGGTCAAGCAAAGAAAATGCCACTTGATAAACCATCGAAAATTGAGTGGCGAATCTCCTGAAAAAAAGGAGTTTTTCTATTTAGCACTTTTGCAACTTTTTAAGCCATGGCGTGCAGAAGAGGAACTGCTTGGAGATTTCCTTTGTTACGAAGACTCATTCAATGCTGCCAAGGAGACCATAGAATGTCCTGCTTTTCCCAAATATGTAGAAATGTTGAATGTGGAAATTGAGCAGGAAGCAACGATTGCAGCCGAGATTGCCAGAGACAGTTCTCAGGACAGTCAGAGTTCTGCTTCATTGAGTCAGGATCCACTAGGAGGACCTCTTATCGAAAATGAAGCTGCCACTGCTATGAATGAAGTGGAAAGAGCCATGGCACATGCTCAGGAGGATGCGGTTAACTTAGAAGAGTTGGAAAGACAACTCAACGTTGAGCAGAGGAAAATATATGACGAACTTACCATGCAAATTGATCATGGATTAAGTCATGACAAGAAAGAGTGCTCATGTACGTCGTTGAAGCCTGTCCGACTGTATGTGAGTGGAGAAGCAGGAACTGGAAAAAGTTTCCTTATTAAAGCAATTTCATGTTATTTGCAGGAAAGGACAGAGTCATCGCTGTCTTGTGTTGTCACCGCTCCAACTGGACTGGCAGCACATAACATTAAAGGGATTACTTTACATCGTTTACTGATGCTGCCAGTGGAGCATGACAACAAATTAGAATATCACAAGCTATCTGGAGATGCTTGTTTTGAAGTTTCAAGAGTCTTGAGGAAAATGAAACTTCTTATCATTGACGAAGTAAGCATGGTTTCCAATGTCATGCTTGCCTTTGTGCATTTGAGAATGCAAGAAGTTCTCAAAACAGAGTATGATGTGTTATTTGGTGGCAAACACATCATTGTTTTCGGAGATCTTCTGCAGCTGACACCAGTGAAAGGGCAACCTGTGTTCAAAATGCTCACGCATGAAGATACCAGGAAGTGCTTAGGGAGCATTGGCAACGTCAATATATGGTTAAACTTCAATTATGCTGAACTGCATGAAAATATGCGTCAGGCAAAGGATGAAGTTTACAAGACTATTCTACAAGATGTTAGAATTGGAAAAGAGACCGAGCATGGGAAAGAAGCTTTACATGCACGATTACTGACAAATTTATATCCAGACGAAGATGTTGTGCCTGAGAATATTTTTCAGAAAGTTTCTGAGAAAAAATCTGGAATATGTTTGATGCCAACTCTTGCAGAATGTGCCAAATTCAACAACAAAATGTTGCATTTAGAAAAGCAAGAGATTGTGAAACTGGAAGCTATTGACAGAGTAGAGCATATGGGATCAACAATTATTTTGTCTGAGAATCTGAAAACAAAATTGGATTCATTAGAGAAGAGTATATCTAAAACTGCGGGTTTTGAAAAGACTCTGAATGTGTGCTTGAACTGCCGTATAATTTTAAGAAGGAATTTACATGTTGAAAGAGGTCTGGTATATGGATCAATGGGTAATGTTGTTGATTTTGTGAAATACAGAAATAGAGATGGAATTGAATTTTTAAAAATTAAATTTGATGGCATTGAGGAAGTACAGCTAATTGCTCGTTGTTCTGCTAGATTTTTGCTTGTAAAAGACTTATATGTTCGTCGTAAGCAGTTTCCTGTTTGCTTGGCATATGCGGTGACAATCCATAAATCGCAAGGTTTAAGTGTAGACTGTGCATTGGTGAATATTGGCAGTTCTGTGTTCAAGGAGGGTATGGCATATGTGGCATTGTCACGAGTTAGAACTTTATCGGGATTGTACTTGATTGAGTGTGATGTCACAAACATTTGTGCGGATCTAGATTGTGTTAAGGAATACAATAGGTTAAGAAGAGAGTATGCGCCACATTTGCCTCAGTATCCTTTGTTTGAGAAACGTGTGGTAGGCCGGAAACGAAGAAATGTGACCAATACTGGGGAGGTTGTAGCAAAAAGACGAAAAGTCGATGAACCTGAAATTATAAGCAGAAACAAAAAGGATTCTGTTGAAGATGTTGTTGGTTTTCAATTTGAAAACAGTTCTGGTGTCAACTGCTATGCTAATGTAGTGGTTAATGTTTTGTTTTCTCTAGAAAATGTAAAAGAAGAGATTGTGGTCAATTCTGATCAAAGATTTTGCAGTTTGTTAAATTCTGTGTTAGAGAAATGTAGCACTGATAGAACAAACATAGAAAGTGTGTCTGAAATTCGAAATCTGTTAGACAGATGTTCAGGCCAAACACAATTCTCTCAAAATAGTCAGCAAGATTGTCAGGAGTTTTTAATGTATATGCTTGATGTATTGCATGATGAAGGTGTAGATGTAGATCACCTGTTTGGGCTTTCTTATCAATGGCAGCATGACTGCGAGAACTGTAGGGTATCAAGTACTACTAGTGTAGACTCAGAAAGATTTATATATTTAACTTTGCCAGACAGTAAATCAGTCTCTTTTAATAAGCTAGTAAAAGCAGCTGATCACAACATGGAGTGTAGCCAATGTAAATCTGAAATGATGTCCACATTATTTATACGAACATATGGCCAGTATGTCATTTTAATGTTCCAACGATGTAGGCCTGATGGAACAAAATTGACAACTTTAATTAAAAATGTTGTGGCTTCACAGTTGTCAATATCAGGAAGGACTTTTGTAACTGTAGCAATTATATATCATGATGGCCCTTCAATAACATCAGGACATTATACAGCTTATTTAAAGTGTAGAAATGGCTGGTCATTCTGCAATGATTCTGTTTTAATTTTCCCAAAAAAATTGCCGTATGACCTTAAAAACTCTTACCTGGTGTTTTTAAAACCAAAATTTTAGGGAAAGAATCTCGGGATGTGCTCTGAGGAATTTCAAGAAGTTCTAATGGCTCCTACACGATTTGGCCTTGAGGATAAGTGTAGTACAGAGACATAACTTCTTACCATAACACTGGACGTCATGGAGAAATACGTGCACTTTGAATGAGTTCAGAAAAACTGTTTCTTTTTATAAGCTAATTGAAGCAGCCAATCAACACATGGAGTAGAGGGAATGTAAGTCTGCAATGCTGTCTACTGTTTTACATTGCTTTGTCATTAAAAGTGAGGTAGAGAATTAAATAATTGTACTAGTCATAAAGGTAGTGTAAGTCTGCTTCATAGTAAGCAGTATCAGTGTGATAGGAAATGTAGAACATGATTGAGCAAGAAGGGGAAGATATTACTAGTCCAGGATTGTGAAAATGATCTTCAACATTTTAATTGTGAAAGTTGCGGAAATACAACATGACGGGATTGGCTTAAAAGAATTCTAAGAGTTATAAATGGCTCAGACACGATTTGGCCTTGTGGAAACGTGTGGTAGAGAGCGAGAAGTCATTTATTGTATGTAACATGTTTTTGAAAACGATGGAGGTTTTCTTTCAGAAAGTGGCGGGTTGAAAGTAATAACAGCACAACAGAGTGTAAGCTGTTCATAGGACATCCTTGGCCGTCATGGAAAGTAAGTTAACTTTAAGGAGTTCTGAATTCTGATTTGTTATGTTGTATGGGTTTTTTAAACACAATCATTTTGATTGTGTTTTTTTTCCCCCGCTGTTATATGATGAATACCTTCAAGTCACTGTTTTAGTGAAATTTGATACATTCTGAGAACAGCAAAAATAAACCATTTAACATGTATAATTAATTCTGTTCTGTTTGCATTTATGATGTACATGTAGAACTGTGTAGGAGGCATGGAGAAGGTGAGGCTTCTGTAAGTGTCAAAGTTGTTGCATACAGTGCTCATATTCTACGTAGTCTTTTATATTTCATTACTTTCACTGTTTCTGACTGATCTAAAAAATTTTTTTTAAAAAGAACAGTAAGTATAAGGGAAGGAAACAGACAGTTATGTTAAAAGAAACACAGCTATAGGGAATAAACTAGGGATACTGTTACCCGCAATCCTCTGCTGATGATGTCACTGAGCATGTCATGAATGATGTAATATGTGACATCATCAGCAGTGGATTACGGGTAATAGTATCTCTAGTTTACTCCCCTATAGCTGTCTTTCTTTTAACATAACTGTCTGTTTCCTTCCCTTATACTTACTGTTCTTTTTAAAAAAACATTTTTTTGGGTTCGCTTCCGGTTCGCGTACCGGGGAGCGAACTGGGAAGCGAACTAAGAGAAATAGAGGTTGGCACAGTTCCAAATATTGTACCAATTTTTTAATAACGGGGAGGTAGTTCTGAAAAGAACTTTTTTTTAATTGTTTTTGTTGTTTTATATTTTTTTTATTATTTTTCTGAACATTTTTTTACTTTTTTTGAATTTTTCTGAACAGTTTTATATTTTTTTTGTTTTTTTTTCGGAGGGGGCAACAAAAACGATTCATTGTAAAGGGCTCAACAGGAGCAACAAAACAAAAAAAAAGAATTTATTGTTTGGGGCGTTTCGGACAAACATGAGCATGATTGTCAATAGCTCTGTTGATCAGAGTGATGCTACTTTCTCCGTAGCAAATGAATCCACTGCAATGTACGCAGACTTGTTTTACTTCACGAAATCTCGTTTGTATATTTGGCACCATCTCCCTGCCCTCTGGTCCCGTTACTTCCGGTACAACAGATCTTCTGGCCATAATAGGGAGATTATCTAGGTCGTCCTGTTCCTCTTCTTCCTCTTCTTGCTGAATTATAACTTTAGCAGGTGGTCCACTCTTCCTTGGATGTGGTGGAGGTGGTGGGGAAGCACCAGCTGAAGCTACTAAAGAAGCCATTGCTCACTGGTAACAAAGGGTCTTTCTCTCACAATGATGAAAGTCAGAGTGAGGAAAGAAGGAGGGATTTTCATCATTTGGGAAAAACAATAGTTCTCAACCAATGAAAAGTGTTCATTTTAGATTATATGACCTAGTCTTACATCATTAGGAAACCAAAAGTGAAATGAACCAATGAAAAGTGTTATTACCAAGTCACATGACCTGCTGTGTTTACGTTACGCGCTTTGCAGGGCCTCCCGGTTTGCTTCCAGAAACCTGTGCTTTGCGACTCGGTAAGCGTACCAGTTCGCTAACGTAGCACGTCATATGACGTATCACGCGACAACGCGAAACGTCATGCGGACGGGAGGCGTCACGATGTTGTTTTCTAACGCGGCAGTTGCGGTAAAGAAACGTTTACCGGCTCGCGGTCTATTTCGCGTCATCAAGGTCAGCTAACGGGAAGCTTCCCGATTCGCGAAGCGGGAACGAAGAAAAAAAAATATTTTAAAAAAAAGTTATTAATAAACATATAAAATATATTTTTGGATTTAAAGAAGAATACATTTTACAGCTACAGATATTAGCTGTTAAAAAACCAATGAAATTCACTGAAAAAACCATAGGTTATAGACCATATATAGTTAGGAATTAGCATTTACAAAACCTTGAAAATTCACTGAAAAAACCATAGGTTATAGACCATATATAGTTAGGAATTAGCATTTAGAAAACCTTATTTTACTCACACAAAACCATTGAAATTCCATATATAGTTAGTTGCACTAACTATATATCGCGCACCCGCAATCCACTGCTGATGATGTCACATATTACATCATTCATGACATGGTCAGTGACATCATTGATGACATCACTGATGACATCTCAAATGACATCACTGATGACATCTCAAATGACATCTCAAATGACATCACTGATGACATCATGACACACCAATACCAGTTACTACATACGCACTCACTGATTCCTACGTCTACACACACATTCACTCATTCACCCATACAATCACTCATACATACAGTCACTTATTATTACAACACTATCATATGCACTCATACACCTATGCAGACAGTCACACACTGCCACTCATCCATGGAGTTACTCACACACCAAGTCAGTCCTGTAAAGAATCAATCACACTTCCATTTCTTCATCTATACAGTTAAACACAGAACACCATACTTCAGTGACATCACTGATGACATCACTAATGACATCTGAAATGACATCACTGATGACATCTCAAATGACATCACTGATGACATCATGACACACCAATACCAGTTACTACATACGCACTCACTGATTCGTACGTCTACACACACATTCATTCATTCACCCATACAATTACTCATACATACAGTCACTTATTATTAGAACACTATCATATGCACTCATACACCTAGTCAGTCCTGTGAAGAATCAATCACACTTCGATTTCCTCATCTATAGTTAAACACAGAACACCATACTTTTCACACATATACTAACACATACTTACTCTCTTATACAATCACTGATACAAGTACACATTGATATGCACAGAGTCACACACCTCCCAGCCAGCCACACACACACTCAGTCTTCCATACATCCAGTCATTCTTCAATATGTAAAACGTATTTAAACTTTACAAAAACACACAGACACTAGATGATGTCATCAGTGATGTCATCAGTGATGTCACTGACCATGTCATGAATGATGTAATATGTGACATCATCAGCAGTGGATTGCGGGTGCGCGATATATAGTTAGTGCAACTAACTATATATGGAATTTCAATGGTTTTGTGTGAGTAAAATAAGGTTTTCTAAATGCTAATTCCTAACTATATATGGTCTATAACCTATGGTTTTTTCAGTGAATATATATATATATAAATATATTCACTGTAAAAGCCATAGGTTTTGGGGGTGTTATAGTTAACTGGACATTTCACTCGTACAAAACCATTGAAATTCCTCCGTTATAGTTAGTTGTATATATATATATATATATATATATTACCTACTGGCGGTCGCCAGTAGGTATATATAGTTAGGATTTTTTCTCTATGGGATTTTTGAAAATTCTATGTCTAATAACTTTGCCGTTTGTGGACGGAATTGGCTGAAATTTTCAGGAAAATGGCACATTTTGTTTCTGAGCAGCCTTTGAAAATTTGGGGGGGGTTCGTCAAGGGGGGGCCGAGAAAAAAGGGGGGTCCCAAAACGCGTTTTTCCCATGTTAATTTCCATAGGGCGGTTGGCCTCACTTTTAGCCCGAACGGCTGAATGGATTTGCACGAAACTTGGCAAAATTGTAGGGACTGGTAGCCCGATGTGCCTTTTGTAGGTCTCAATATATGTGCTCCAGTGGATTTTGAGAAATTAACGTTTAAAAAAAGATATATATCTGTAAGCGCGGACCGGGCAGCGGCCTAGGACGCGTACTTTTCGCGCAACGGAGCTTTGTGAAGCGAAGCTGATTGGTTCTCCGGCGTCTGTCAACATTCCAAACAGTCCGTAGTGGCCGCAAACAGTCCGTAGTGGCCGCCATCTTGTCTCTCGGTAGGATCGAGAGACAAGAGGAGGCCAAAGCGAAGGGGCAAATGACCATACGGGGGAATAGTAGATCCTCGCTGACCCCCTAGGTTTGATGTGGAGGTTTTAAAAGGGCCCCGCGGGGCAAAAAAAAAAAATTATAATAATAATCTTACGGCTGAATGGATTTGCACGAAACTTGGCAAAATTGTAGGGACTGGTAGCCCGATGTGCCTTTGCTAGGTCTCAATATATGTGCTTCAGTGGATTTTGAGAAATTAACGTTCAAAAAAAGATATATATCTGTAACAGCGCACCGCTTCGCGTACTTTTCGCGTTACGGAGCTTTGCGAAGCGAAGCTGATTGGCTCTCCGGTGTCTGTAAACATTCCAAACAGTCCGTAGCGGCCGCCATCTTGTCTCTCGGTAGGATCGAGAGACAAGAGGAGGCCAAAGCGAAGGGGCAAATGACCATAAGGGGGCATAGTAGATCCTCGCTGATCCCCTAGGTTTGATGTGGAGGTTTTAAAAGGGCCCCGCGGGGCAAAAAAAATAAATAATAATAATAATCGAACGGCTGAATGGATTTGCACGAAACTTGGTAAAATATTAGGGACTGGTAGCCCGATGTGCCTTTGCTAGGTCTCAATATATGTGCTTCAGTGCATTTTGAGAAATTAACGTTCAAAAACAAGATATATATCTGTAACAGCGCTCCGCTTCGCGGAGATAAAATTATATCTGTATTACCTAGCTGTTGCTAACACCAGTTAGCGATGGCTAGTAGGAGATAGCGACCATCTTGGGCCCCACTTTGCATGTGAGTGATATTTATCACTAATGACATGCAAAGTAGGCATGCCAAGATGTTAGCGACTGGAAACAGTCGCTAACATCGCTATCTCCTATTATCAACTTTTGGAAATATTCGAGATAAGCGCGAATATCTCCAAAAAGTAACAGCTGCCCTGAGCAGTTCTTAGCCATGTTATCCTATGGGAGGTGGATAACATGGCTAAGAGGATTAGCTCGGTAATGCATGAATATCGCTGAGTTTTCAGCGATATTAATGCATTGCGGTCGGTTTTTATCGTATTTGCGATAAACTTTGATAATAGCAAGGCTTATCTGCGATAATTTCTGACGGTAAAAAAATCTTTGCAATGCATCGTTAGGGATAAATATCGCTTAACTTTGGTAATATGCCCCAACGTCTGTTAACGTTCGATTCGAAGGAAATCAGGAAGTGTTGAAAAACATTGTCTGCGCCATCTTGTCTTTTTTCAAATGCCACACTTTTGTCGTGCACGGCAGCCATTTTAGATGCCTTGACCAGACCCACTCTGTGCACGCTGTCGATCCTTAGCATGGCTCCCCACCCTCGCAAGCATCTCCCCCAGGCAGTGGTCACCCCCGCTCTCTGTCTTATGCATGGGTAATAAACCTCCCCCCATCTGCGCTGCTCTTTCCTGAGAATCACACCCTGTGCCCGCCCGACACCTCCCTTTCGCCCTATTCACTACTGCACCCTCTGACACTCCTTTTCCTCTGTGTCCGATTGTCCAGGCTGGTCCTAGGGTATCAGCTAGCCCTGCAGATGTAGTTTATGGCCACAGCTGTAAAGATTCACCCCTCTTCAAAGGAGTTATAGTAGATCAAGGCCCACACTCGATGAGATCCGTCACAGCAGAAGCGTTGCTATTATCTGAAAACCATCCTGTATTGTGATTGGGGAGGGGACCGAGCGTGAAGCGGAAGATTCCAGGGATGACTCTTTGTACATCAAAGTTTTTACAATTATGTGTCACATTAAAAATATATAGCACTCCGACAAAGTAGTAAGATTATAAAACTTTAATAATTTATAAATATATACAAGAAAACAAAAATAGTAATAACATATAAACATTTTTAGGGAAAAACAACGAAGTAGCGGTCGGCTGTGCGAATAGTCCCAACGCAGCACAACGTCCAGATTTCCGGCGTGGGGCGGGTCATCAGTAGCAAACTGTTGTGCGAATAGTTCCAAGGCAGCAGAACGCGCTGAAATCTAGATGACACGAAAGTGATGTCTAGTAAGTTGCCACCCAGCAAATAACGGCGTGGGGCGTCGCGGGGGGTGGGTCTTCAGTAGCAAACTGTTGTGCGAATAGTTCCAAGGCAGCAGAACGATGGCACCAAGGTGATGTCCAGTAAGTTGCCGCACTGGTTTTGGTATCCTACAATGCTGCTCCGAATAACGGCGTGGGGCGCCCCGGGGGAGGCGGCGTGAACGGGCCTCTCCAGGTGGAGTGTCATCTGTTGTAGTGGGGCGCCTCTTTACCGTTTCAGTTGCCATTCCGTCCGTTTTTGGTCCACTGTGTCAAAAGCCGCAATTCAGCTGAGTTGCGCCCACTCTTGCGGTGCAGCGATAGGCGGCTGTCACAGGACTCTCAAAATGGCGGCAGGCTCTTTCCTTTTTGGGCCTGGTCCACTGAAATGGCCCTGGGACACCTTGGAAATCGGACGCTTGTCTGCTAGGTCTTGGACCCCATTCTCGAAAGCGTCCCCTCCGCCTTGAGAATTCATCAAAAGTTTTGGGGGCCCCGACTCCTGCAGGCTTCTGGTGGGGAGCGGCTGCCATGATTGCTCGCGGAATGACTACGACGGAGCTACGAGATGGTGGTGCTCTCATGCTGACGCCAGCTTCAGTCTGAAACATCCAGAAACAAGGTGGGGCTTTCATCGTTTGGAAAAAAAAAAAGTTTTCATCCAATGAAAAGTGTTGTTTTTAGGTCATATGATCAAGCCTTCCATCATTAGGAAACCAAAAGTAAAATGAACCAATGAAAAGTTTTATAAACAAGTCACATGACCTGTTATGCGGCATAGGGTATAAAATGCGGAGAAAATACGTTGGCACGTGAGGCGGCGTCAGTAGCGGACCGATGTGCGAATAGGCCGAAGGCAACACAGCGCGCCAAGATCCGGATGGCACCGAGGTGGTGTCCAGCAAGTTGCAGCACTGGTGTGGCCATCCTACAATGTTGAAAGTCGGCGTGGGGCGCCCCGTTGGCCTGTGAGTTTGCGTCAGTAGCGGACCGATGTGCGAATAGGCCGAAGGCAGCACAACGCGCCAAGATCCGGATGGCACCGAGGTGGTGTCTAGTAAGTTGCCGCACTGGTGTGGCCATCCTACAATGCTGAAAGTCGGCG
This sequence comes from Lissotriton helveticus, assembly GCF_964261635.1. Classification (NCBI taxonomy): domain Eukaryota; kingdom Metazoa; phylum Chordata; class Amphibia; order Caudata; family Salamandridae; genus Lissotriton; species Lissotriton helveticus. The sequence continues at coordinate 82,557,764 of NC_136060.1, read as the reverse complement.
TGGGGCGCCCTGTTGGCCTGTGAGATGGTGTCAGTAGCGGACTGATGTGCGAATGGGGCCAAAGGCAGCGCAACAATATTTTCTGACTGACACCACAAGGCGCTGAGATGCCAAGATCCGGATGGCACCGAGGTGATGTCTAAGTTGCGGACTGATGTGCGAATGGGGCCAAAGGTAGCGTAACAATATTTTCTGTATGGAAGATACCACTAGGCGTTGAGATGCCAAGATTCGGATGGCACCGAGGTGATGTCTAGCAAGTTGCTGCACTGGTGTGGTCATCCTACAATGCTGAAACTCGGCGTGGGTCGCCCCATTAGCCTGTGAGATGGCGTCAGTAGCGGACCGATGTGCGAATAGGCCGAAGGCAGCACAACGCGCCAAGATCCGGATGTCACAGTGGTGGTTTCATAGTTGAGAGGCACTTCATCTGCAGTGGGGCGCCGAGATCCGGATGGCACCGAGGTGATGTCTAGCAAGTTGCTGTACTGGTGTGGTCATCCTACAATGCTGAAAGTCGGCGTGGGGCGCCCCATTAGCCTGTGAGATGGCGTCAGTAGCGGACTGATGTGCGAATGGGGCCAAAGGCAGCACAACGCGCCAAGATCCGGATGGCACCGAGGTGGTGTCCAGCAACTTGCCGCACTGGTGTGGCCATCCTACAATGCTGCGCCGAAAGTCGGCGTGGGGCGCCCCGTTGGCCTGTGAGTTCGCGTCAGTCAGTGGGGGCTGTTTGAGGATCTGACTGCATTGGAAAGCAATGTGATGCTGTGCGTCGCCCCCAAGATGGAGGTTCCTCGGCTGCAGTGGGGCGCCCCTTGGTGTTTCACTCGCTATGCAGCTGAGTTGCGTGCGCACTTGTGGCGAATAGGCCGAAGGCAGCACAACGCGCCGAGATCTGGATGGCACCGAGGTGGTGTCCAGCAATTTGCCGCACTGGTGTGGCCATCCTACAATGCTGCGCCGAAAGACGGCGTGGGGTGCCCGAAGGAAGTGTCCTTATCCAGGGCATTATCGCTGTATCATGTCCTCCACTAAAATGGCCCTGGGACACCTTAGAACTCGGACGCTCGATTTTTTTTTCCTTTCCTGTACATGCAAAAAAAGGTAAATGCCCGGTACGTTACACGCTTCATCTGCCACGATGAACTCTCCAGAGGAACCGAAAAAAAATATAGTTGTGGTTACTATACCATGCATCGTCATATGGAGAGGTGGCACCAATTAATTATAGTGCTGCATAAAAGAGAGATTTGGAGGAGAACCCCTGACCTGCTAGTACATTCATCAAAGAAGTGGCACTGAGAGCTTCAGAGGCAAGGGAAACGGTCCCAAATATTTAGAAGAACTTTGGAAAGATTAAAATGACATGTTTAGATTGTGGCAAATTAATTTCATGTGGACAGATGAGTGTTACTCTAATAAATACAGCATATGAACATCATCATAGTCGATGGTTGGTAGAGACATTTTGACTATATCCTGGACCTGCCCGTCCTCGCCCAAAATGGCGCCGGAATAAATGGGACTCGTAACTCCTTGTTGTGTACTGGTTGCAGAACCTTGAAATCACGAGATACGTATGCAGTTTTGAAGCACATGGCGGGCGGGGACGAGAATTGATTGAATATTTCGACATCCCTATTGATATTAAGTTCTGATGTGTTATTGATTACTGTACTGTTGAAAGTTCGAATTAACGTCACCCATGGTACTTGCCCGCAAATGTATATCTAGATAATTTTATTGTAACTGGCCCTGTCGTATTTTAATTATAAAATGTACGTCCACCGATTCCGTAACTGTTAGACACCTTAGTTCTTGCAACCTAATGGCCCGCCCGTTACGTTCCTCTACAGTGTAAATGTCTATTCATCATATACGATTACAGTTTGCTCCGTGGCCGGCCCACGTGGTTATAGGCTCGTATTTGTATAATGAAATTTTCACAATAAAGGTTTTTAAAAGAAAACATGGTAGTAGTATATACATTGGTAAAGTTTGTAATAATAGTCACTGTTTTAGAATCATTAAAAGGCAAGTGAAATAAAGCAGACCAATTACATGAAGGGTAAAAGGTATAATACGAAGGAACGCAGTAAAGATAAATGGTCAAGGGCTGTTGTGTTTTCTATTCCTGCAACATAAAGTGATTGATAAGAATCTCATATTCAGGCGTATCGGCGACTAAGACAGCAGGTCGACCCTCTTTTGCTCAACGGCTCCATCATGGGACGAAGAAACGCTCTTTTTCTCGAAAAAAGAATATATTTTACTTGCAGGACAGTTGTAAAATTTCCGGGAAAGTACATTAGCCTGGAACATTATAACATATATTTAAGAAAAAATAATGTTCGGAAGTAATGAAAAGCGTAATTTTTAGGTCATATGACCAAGCCTTTCATCATTACAATAAGAAAAGTAAAATGAACCAATGAAAAGTTTTATTAACAAGTCACATGACTTGTTATGCTTACGTTACGCGCTGCGCGCCCCGGATGACTTCCGGATGCGCTAACGCGGCGCGTCATATGACGCATTACGCGACAACGCAGGTCCAGAATATAGTCAAAATGTCTCCACCAATCAGCGGTCGGAACACAACCCCTTTCAGCAGGCTAAATAGTTCTGTTAAATGAGAACAGAAGGGACAGGCAACAAGAACCATCAGTCAAAGAGGGGAGGGCTAGTTCTTCTCTACCGGGTTACATTGGGGCGCTACCGGAACTGATCGAATTGGTAGTCTACAGTGTTTCTGGATGTTTCAGACTGAAGCTGGGGTTAGCATGAGAGCAGCATCATTTCGTAGCTCCGTCGTGGCCATTCCGCAACCAATCATGGCAGCCGCTCTTTATCGTTATTTTGGGCGGGGTGGGTGGCGGAGCCGAGCTGTTTTGCAGCCATCATTGTGTGGAGTTCAGTTCATCTCACTAGTTTTGTATTTGTCATGAGGGGTTGTTCCTAATGTTTCTATTTTAGCGAGGTCAAAAAGAGATCCCATTAGTGGCCTACTGATTTTGCTCGATTCCTTTTCTTTTTTTTTACACGATTTTTCATTATCTGCAAAGACTAAACAGAGTATTGCGACTCTGTGTTTGTTTGTAAATAGAGAATGAACCAAAGAGAACTAATTCTAAAACAGTAAATACTTGGATAACAATCAATCAAATGGAGAGAGAAGCAGGCACGACGGATTACAACGGGGGCAAAGGCCTGCGTTAACTACCTTTCACTATCTGCAAAGAGAGAGTACTCCTAATAGAAATGAGGGGGGGGGGCACCATTCAAAGCAGATCAGTGTGCATAAACACGAAAATGTTTTCACTTACCACGTACTTGACATTCGACAGCTTATGATATTTGCTATTAAAAAACCATTGAAATTCACTGAAAAAACCATAGGTTATAGACCATATATAGTTAGGAATTAGCATTTACAAAACCTTGAAAATTCACTGAAAAAACCATAGGTTATAGACCATATATAGTTAGGAATTAGCATTTAAAAAACCTTATTTTACTCACACAAAACCATTGAAATTCCATATATAGTTAGTTGCACTAACTATATATTGCGCACCCGCAATCCACTGCTGATCATGTCACATATTACATCATTCATGACATGGTCAGTGACATCACTGATGACATCACTGATGACATCTCAAATGACATCACTGATGACATCTCACTTGACATCAATGATGACATCACTGATGATATCATTCATGTGATAATACAATGCATCTCCTCACACTCTAATATAACCTCCGTTACACCCAGTGTTAAATACAGAGTATAATTTTTGAAACCATTGACACACCAATACTAGTTACTACATACGCACTCACTGATTCCTATGTCTACACACACATTCACTCATACAATCATTCATACATACAATCACTCATCTTGACAACACTATCATATGCACTCATACACCTATACAGACACTCACACTCTGCCACTCATCCATGGAGTTACTCACACACCTAGTCAGTCCTGAAAAGAATCAATCACACTTCCATTTTCTCATCTATACAGTTAAACACAGAACACCTTACATTTTTTAAACATATACTAACACATACTTACTCTCTTATAGAATCACTGATACAAGTACACATTGATCTGCACAGAGTCACACACCTCCCAGCCAGCCATACACACACTCAGTCTCCCATACAAATACTTGTGCAACCAATCAATAACCCATATAGCTACTTATATAGCTACTGATCAACACATGAAGCAGCTTGCACAACAACAGACATACTGATGCACACTTTCAGACAGTTTAGTCACTAACCCGTGCATTCAGTAAGACGCATTTAATCACTCACTCATACAGTCAATCACGCACCTACTAAAACCTTCATTCAGACACTTATACATCCACTCATTCTTCAATATGTAAAACATATTTAAACTTTACAGAAACACATAATCACTGGATGTTGTCATCAGTGATGTCATCAGTGATGTCACTGACCATGTCATGAATGATGTAATATGTGACATGATCAGCAGTGGATTGCGGGTGCGCAATATATAGTTAGTGCAACTAACTATATATGGAATTTCAATGGTTTTGTGTGAGTAAAATAAGGTTTTTTAAATGCTAATTCCTAACTATATATGGTCTATAACCTATGGTTTTTTCAGTGAATTTTCAAGGTTTTGTAAATGCTAATTCCTAACTATATATGGTCTATAACCTATGGTTTTTTCAGTGAATATATATATATATATATATATATATATATATATATATATATATTTATATGAAAACCAAGTCCTTGGAAACACGAAATAGGGCAAAATCCACCCAGCGTTTCTTCAGCAGGAACGAACCACACAGAGGGTAAAGTTTTAAAGTGCAAATGTATTTTCTTCCAACATGACGCATTTCGACCAGGTTGCCCCGGCCTTGATCACATGACATGCTCAAAGAATCCGCACCCTTAAATACCACATGGCTCTACTCAAGTCACTCCCATATATTTCATAGAAGTAAAAAAAAAAAACTTCATTAAAAAAAGGTGCAAAGTGTACTTCCCTAACAAAGTAAATGTCACAAAAGAACAAACGACATTTACATTAATGTTATGGAAACTCCAGGGCAAGTGCCCCCCCCCCAAAAAAAGTAAAAAACATAAAAGGCATTGTATGTGAGAGTTGGTGTATATAAGTAAGTATATGTAAGAGTCAGTGATTGTGAGAGAAACTATATGAATGAGTGTATAATTGTAATGGTAATTTTTTAATATATTTACTATGAGTTACTATGTGTTTGAATAAATGAGGTGTGTGTATAATTGTGTAAGTGAGTAAATGTAAGTGTGATTAATCTTTTACATACGTGAGTAGGATGACTGCATAATTGACTAAGATAACTGCTGATGTGTCAATGTCTATATATGTGTATAAGCGCATTTGATAGTGTTCCATTAATTAGTGACTGCATGTATAAGTGATTCTGTTGTTGAAAGGGTAGTTGTGTGTGTAGACTTAGGAATCAGTAAGTGGGTATGTAGTAACTGGTATTAGTGTTTCAATGTTTTCAAATATGGTACTCTGTATTTTACAGTGAATGATGAAAGGTTATACTGTAGTGTAGTTCCTATATTCCCAATAGGCTCTGCGCATTGGAATAATATATCCTGTAGATTAGACGTAGGACTGAGGTCGACTAGGTCTCTACCGAATATAGTAAACTTAATTGTGTGTGCCAGCTAGCTCAGAGGTCACTAGAACCTTTCTCGAATTCACAAGAAGGGATTAGTCTCTGACAACCGCATAAACTTGACAACTTTGTTTCCCCAAGATAAAACGTATCTTCAGAGTCGTGGAAACAATAGATAGATATTTCACTCAGTCAATCGTGCATGCTTCGTTTCACTAGAGGTGCTGAGAAATAGAGAGACCGGCGTTTTCAATAAAAAGATTTATTGAACAGTCTTCTTTCTCAAGCATAAGAAATTAACTGCTACAATCGTAGCACAGTTTGTAAAATATAATGCATACAGTATAAATAGTAGAATAAAATAATACTGTAAGAGCATTGTATGTTTCCTAAACCATATATAAATACATAAATAAACAACAGAGGCTAAAAGTACTCAACTGGTGCTTCTAAAATACGCCTACCCCGATGTACCTAACCTAAGCTTGGTACGAGGGAAGAAGTAAGTGAGGTGTAGCATAAATGTAGTATTCTTTTGCCAAGAATCTGCAAAAGATTTCTCTAAGAGTCTAATCAGCTCCGTACCTTAGTTTAGGATGAAGAAGGTCAGGCTCAGGACTAGATTTCCCAGCAACCCGCAAGGGTAGCTTGGAAACACTGGAGCTAGGACTTCTCGGCAGGAGAAAAGACAGCGTCTCTCTCAGTGCGTCTGCTGGAGGGTCGGCTTAGTTTGGCACTTTCTGTAGCAGGCTGCGTCGGTCAAGTAGATAGTCGAACTGCTCCAAACCACTGTTTGTTTGCTTGGGCAAGTGTGGGCCTTATACCTTGAAGGTGCCTGGTTTGACGTATGGTTGGACATAATAATGTCATCAAAGAGTCTCAGTTCTTTGAAAACTCCATACGTTCTTGGATAAATCAGTACTCAAGCAAGGGGAAGTCCCTGACTGCTGAAGGTGGGTTTTTCCAAGAAATCGTTGTGGATTTTCGGAACTAGTGGAAGTAGCCCTGCCGTATTTGGACTGCATGAGCTATGCCTAAATATGATTATGATTTCTATGCCTATATAAGGATATGGTGATTTATACCTATATAAGGGCATGAATCGGGAAACCTACAATAGGGTCCTAAAATAAAACATAACCCCACCTCCACGCTTTATGTTCATCTAAGAGTAAATACTAAAACATATAATCTAGAGCATGTGTTTACAACCCCCAAAATATCATATAAAATGCATTTGAAACGGTTGCACACGAAAAAATTAGCATTTTTTATAGTATACATTGTAAGCAAATGATAAGATATTTGCAATGCTAATGGAGTGAATCACGAAAATTACATTTATGAAATGGCTCTTAGGTACAGAAGAATAAAGTCGAGACCATCCCATAGCAGAATATACATACTGGTTTTTTTTTATGGATTTAGGCTAATATTGCTTCTAGGAAGTGTTCAGGGAATTCTTATTCTCTAAGAATAGTTCTACTTTAAGCAGATTATTTTTGTGCCAAAGATCAATTTTGGAGAAAAAAAATTAAATCAAATTGTAGAAAAAATACAGTTCCAAAGTTAGAAGCATTTGTTTTTGTAAAAAGTGAAGGTCGAATTTCAGAGTTCGAAAGGACACTGTGTGCTAATTTCAAAAGTTATTCTCGGTGTCAGGAGAAAACATTAATTCATCATGGCTGACAAAGAAATCGTCTACCACAGTAGATGAAAGTTCAATCACTTTATTAAGAAAGGTCAATTGTGCACATATGTGAAGCATCACCGTCAGCGTCAGTTGCAGCGTTAGCAATGTTCATAGCAGATGGTACCTGTCTGCCTGTTGATCCACGTATCTCACCTCCAGTTGGGTTTGTCGGTGTAATCTCAATGAATGTCGTCATCAGGATTGGTAGCCGTTGGGGGCAACACAACACATGAGCCTTTACCGGACCCAGTAATGTGTCAGCATCCGTTGGCGCAACCAATGGTAATAAATGGGGGTGGGGTCGCACACTACTCACACACCGGCGGTGTCGCCCCTAAGTACTCTGGTCAATGTAGTAAAGTGTTCGCGATGCATCATCTTTCGATCTTCTGCTATCTTCGCTGTCTTCGCCATCCCTGGACACGTGTTTCGGGGTATCACCCCTCGTCAGCAGGGATAGGACGGGTACTGGGGTTGCCGATGGCTGCCAATATCTGCCAGGTATAGTACCACTCAGGCGCGTAGGTGCGGGATCCCAGGCTCGTCAGCCCACTGCTCATGGAAGCTTTAAAGTTACAAATGGGGGTGGGGTCGCACACTACTCACACACCGGCGGTGTCGCCCCTAAGGACTCTGGTCAATGTAGTAAAGTGTTCGCGATGCATCATCTTTCGATCTTCTGCTATCTTCGCTGTCTTCGCCATCCCTGGACACATGTTTCGGGGTATCACCCCTCGTCAGCAGGGATAGGCCGGGTACTGGGGTTGCCGATGGCTGCCAATATCTGCCAGGTATAGTACCACTCAGGCGCGTAGGTGCGGGATCCCAGGCTCGTCAGCCCACTGCTCACGGGAGCTTTAAAGTTACAAATGGGGGTGGGGTCGCACACTACTCACACACCGGCGGTGTCGCCCCTAAGGACTCTGGTCAATGTAGTAAAGTGTTCGCGATGCATCATCTTTCTATCTTCTGCTATCTTCGCTGTCTTCGCCATCCCTGGACACATGTTTTGGGGTATCACCCCTCGTCAGCAGGGATAGGCCGGGTACTGGGGTTGCCGATGGCTGCCAATATCTGCCAGGTATAGTACCACTCAGGCGCGTAGGTGCGGGATCCCAGGCTCATCAGCCCACTGCTCACGGGAGCTTTAAAGTTACAAATGGGGGTGGGGTCGCACACTACTCACACACCGGCTGTGTCGCCCCTAAGGACTCTGGTCAATGTAGTAAAGTGTTCGCGATGCATCATCTTTCGATCTTCATCTATCTTAGCTGTCTTCGCCATCCCTGGACACGTGTTTCGGGGTATCACCCCTCGTCAGCAGAGATAGACTGGGTACTGGGGTTGCCGATGGCTGCCAATATCTGCCAGGTATAGTACCACTCAGGCGCGTAGGTGCGGGGTCCCAGGCTCGTCAGCCCACTGCTCACGGGAGCTTTAAAGTTACAAATGGGGGTGGGGTCGCACACTACTCACACACCGGCGGTGTCGCCCCTAAGTACTCTGGTCAATGTAGTAAAGTGTTCGCGATGCATCATCTTTCGATCTTCTGCTATCTTCGCTGTCTTCGCCATCCCTGGACACGTGTTTCGGGGTATCACCCCTCGTCAGCAGGGACAGGCCGGGTACTGGGGTTGCCGATGGCTGCCAATATCTGCCAGGTATAGTACCACTCAGGAGCATAGGTGCGGGATCCCAGGCTTGTCACCCCACTGCTCACGGGAGCTTTAAAGTTACAAATGGGGGTGGGGTCGCACACTACTCACACATCGGCGGTGTAGCCCCTAAGGACTCCGGTCAATGTAGTAAAGTGTTCGCGATGCATCATCTTTCGATCTTCCGCTATCTACGCTGTCTTCGCCATCCCTGGACACGTGTTTCGGGGTATCACCCCTCGTCAGCAGGGATAGGCCGGGTACTGGGGTTGCCGATGGCTGCCAATATCTGCCAGGTATAGTACCACTCAGGCGCGTAGGTGCGGGATCCCAGGCTCGTCAGCCCACTGCTCACGGGAGCTTTAAAGTTACAAATGGGGGTGGAGTCGCACACTACTCACACACCGGCGGTGTCACCCTTAAGGACTCTGGTTAATGTAGTAAAGTGTTCGCGATGCATCATCTTTCGATCTTCTGCTATCTTCGCTGTCTTCGCCATCCCTGGACGCGTGATTCGGGGTATCACCCCTCGTCAGCAGGGATAGGCCGGGTACTGGGGTTGCCGATGGCTGCCAATATCTGCCAGGTATAGTACCACTCAGGCGCGTAGGTGCGGGATCCCAGGCTCGTCAGCCCACTGCTCATTGGAGATTTAAAATTACAAATGGGGGTGGGGTCGCACACTACTCACACACCGGCGGTGTCGCCCCTAAGGACTCTGGTCAATGTAGTAAAGTGTTTGCGATGCATCAGCATCATCTTTCGATCTTCTGCTATCTTCGCCATCCCTGGACACGTGTTTCGGGGTATCACCCCTCGTCAACCCCAGTACCCGGCCTATCCCTGCTGACGAGGGGTGATACCCCAAAACACGTGTCCAGGGATGGCGAAGACAGCGAAGATAGCAGAAGATCGAAAGATGATGCATCGCGAACACTTTACTACATTGACCAGAGTCCTTAGGGGCGACACCGCCGGTTTGTGAGTAGTGTGCGACCCCACCCCCATTTGTAACTTTAAAGCTCCCGTGAGCAGTGGGCTGACGAGCCTGGGATCCTGCACCTACGCGCCTGAGTGGTACTATACCTGGCAGATATTGGCAGCCATCGGCAACCCCAGTACATGGCCTATCCCTGCTGACGAGGGGTGATACCCCGAAACATGTGTCCAGGGATGGCGAAGACAGTGAAGATAGCAGAAGATCGAAAGATGATGCATCGCGAACACTTTACTACATTGACCAGAGTCCTTAGGGGCGACACCGCCGGTGTGTGAGTAGTGTGCGACCCCACCCCCATTTGTAACTTTAAAGCTCCCGTGAGCAGTTGGCTGACGAGCCTGGGATCCCGCACCTACGCCCCTGAGTGGTACTATACCTGGCAGATATTGGCAGCCATCGGCAACCCCAGTACACGGCCTATCCCTGCTGACGAGGGGTGATACCCCGAAACACGTGTCCAGGGATGGCGAAGACAGCGAAGATAGCAGAAGATTGAAAGATGATGCATCGCGAACAATTTACTACATTGACCAGAGTCCTTAGGGGCGACACCGCCGGTGTGTGAGTAGTGTGCGACACCACCCCCATTGTAACTTTAAAGCTCCGGTGAGCAGTGGGCTGACGAGCCTGGGATCCCGCACCTACGCGCCTGAGTGGTATTATACCTGGCAGATATTGGCAGCCATCGCCAACCCCAGTACCCAGCCTATCCCTGCTGACGAGGGGTGATACCCCGAAAAACGTGTCCAGGGATGGCGAAGATAGCAGAAGATCGAAAGATAATGCATCGCGAACACTTTACTACATTGACCAGAGTCCTTAGGGGCGACACCGCCGGTGTGTGAGTAGTGTGCGACCCCACCCCCATTTGTAACTTTAAAGCTCCCGTGAGCAGTGGGCTGACCAGCCTGGGATCCCGCACCTACGCACCTGAGTGGTACTATACCTGGCAGATATTGGCAGCCATCGGCAACCCCAGTACCTCGCCTATCCCTGCTGACGAGGGGTGATACCCCGAAACACGTGACCAGGGATGGCGAAGACAGCGAAGATAGCAGAAGATCGAAAGATGATGCATCGCGAACACTTTACTACAATGACCAGAGTCCTTAGGGGCGACACCGCCGGTGTGTGAGTAGTGTGCGACCCCACCCCCATTTGTAACTTTAAAGCTCCCGTGAGCAGTGGGCTGACGAGCCTGGGATCCCGCACCTACGCGCCTGAGTACTATACCTGGCAGATATTGGCAGCCATCGGCAACCCCAGTACCCGGCCTATCCCTGCTGACGAGGGGTGATACCCCGAAACACGTGTCCAGGGATGGCTAAGACAGCGAAGATAGCAGAAGATCGAAAGATGATGCATCGCGAACACTTTACTACATTGACCAGAGTCCTTAGGGGCGACACCGCCGGTGTGTGAGTAGTGTGCGACCCCACCCCCATTTGTAACCAATGGTAATGTTCGACAGATATCTAACACACATTCCTCTCCCAAAGCAGGCATCGTAGAACAGGTAAGATGCAATCTTGCCAGATTGGTCTGAATGACAGGAACCATGTGGTATTCAGATATCTCAAACGAGCCAAGCCAAGGATCTGTGTTATTCTGTCACGGTACCTCATCGCCTGTAGCACATTTTCAATGCTGGCTTGGGTATCGTTGGTGCCGGATGTGCCATAACGGAGCAGTAGGAATAAAAATAAGATCCCTGCTACGAGTCCCAAAATGAGAGGCAGGCCGCCGAACAGAGTGGACGAAGTTAGGAAAAATGCCCAGGACTGCTTCAAAGGGTGTTAACAGTCCCGAAAAAATCGTCTTAAATACATGTGCAATACCGCTGGTATCAGACATGTTGAAGATACGACCCAACATTTCTGCGAAATGTATTGGGAAGTATGTTGATAATAATTCATCTATCTCTGCAGAGGACCTTGCAACTTGCAGATCATACGTTTCTCTGGACGGGGTAAGTGGCACAGTTTTTTGCAAAAGAATGGCCTTCATTCTGCTTAAAGTATCAATTCGTATAGAAGAGATGTTCAGTGAAGGCCATAGTGGCGACTTCCGTCTGTCTTGGTTTTAGGAAACAATACTTGCATACAACAAGTGATCCTGGCTGACACAGTAACGAGATAGCTTATTCCTGGCACCATTCCACAACAGCCTTAATCATTGAGCATAAAGTAGCTGCCATTGGAAAGCTGCCTGAAAATTGGATCTATCACCGCTATGGGTGAACCTTGCAGGTGGCAAGTAAGGTTATTGGAAGAACCTTCGCGGGCTCCGTGTAAATTAATACCTTGACACAATAGTGTACCGCTTAGTGAGTTTTCACAATTTTCGCCACTAAGAAATACTTCCTTTCCCCCACTCCAACATTTGTGTGTGTATGGTAAATCCCTGGTTGTTTTAATGTATTCTTTACCCAACCTTTCATTCAGGCCTGCCAGTATATGTTTTAAGCAATACTGAAACTGGAAAGTCTTCACCGGTATTGTGATTGAGCCATGTTTTATCCATTCAACTGATGGTTTCTCAGAAACGGTCAATGGTAATCTCTCCAGTTTTTCAATGCTCAGCACCGTATAGTCTGCTCCCCTCTGTGCCAACGAGATTTGTTTATCTGTAAAGTTAAATACAGTAAACAGTGACATAGTGTTGATTAGACGCCAAGGCACATATCCAGAACGAAGGTTTTGCAACGTCCAGCCTAATAGCATTATAGAACATAATTGAGACTGGCCATGTTGTGCCATTAGCAAGTCCTGTTCCATTATGTCTATGGCAGATGATACACAGCTGTCCAAAGAATAAATTCTGGACGACAGATTTGTTAACCCATTGTCAACTACAGAGAGTGATTTCTCTAGATTAATACGATCAATTTCTCGTATTCTTTCAGCTGTTTCCATTTGCGTGACTTTCCAATCTTCATTGTAAGAAGCGTATATACCGGCAAATATGAAACGTTTATGACGTGGATTACGAGGACCTAGTGAGAATTCACGTAAATTAACGCCATCTTTAAGCAAAGATAAGTGTTGTTTTATTTCTGCAGCCATTCAAGGCATAGTTTTCCTACACTGTAAGTTGTTATTATCCCTGGATGTTGTCTTTAGATATATCTTTGATCTGGCCGAGTTACTGTGAACCCGTGTGTCTTGTTCAGGAATCTATCTTGACAGTTATTCATGTCTGTGGGCCAGATTAACCATTTTTTCCATTCAGGATTTGTTCTGTTCTGTTGTAAAATGTGGTTTACGTCTACCTCCTCCTCCTTAGGTATGGACGGTTTGTTTAAGTCTTTTATCTTAGCCAGGCCTAGACAAGATGTCTGTTGAACAGTTTCAATTAAAAACATTATTTGTTCTGGGATGATGCAGGCTCCGAATAAGGCTTCTAAACCTTGTACCTGCCAGTCTTTTGTGCCCCAGACAGTTTTTTTCTCAATGTTGTCTTTCCAAAAGTCAAAACCTAATGTGGACAATTGAACATAAAAGTCCGCAGAATAAATTTGCTTAGTATTGGTCAACATATTTTTCATTCCTGTCTAATGAACATTTTTAAAGTAAAATGTTTCTGGATTTGTGACATTAAAACTTGAGAAGTATGGACATTTTTCATAAAATGTTTTTGAGCTACCCTTTGGTGGCGTTGGACAATGTTCCCATTGATTATAAGTTAAAACATTTCTAGGGTTTGCAGATTTGTGCAAATAATGGTGACCATAATTATTAAAACAATACATTTGTTCATAATCTGATGGACCTTCTAAGTATTCATGTTTTTCAAATTTTCCTGACATTTCGAAGTCTGCCATCATGTTATTAACAGTCTCAAAGTCCCAATCAGCAGAAAATGTACTGGGTGAAACAAAATCACTCAAGAAAACCTTAAATTGGTGAGGAATCTTCAACAGCTCGACAGAACCATAAATGTCATATTCAGTTCTGTCCCATGCTATACCTCAGGTAGAGGAACAGCTGTGTTCACTGATGACAGGTCTCTTTGTTCACGATGAGATGATTTGTGTGGTTTCAGGAGCAAGTTGATGTTCTTACTTGCTGTGTCCATTTTACTATATTTTCCATCTATCAGCTTTCCCAAACTTAAAACAAGAATGAGCCATAGTAGGAGAAAAAGTACACCTAACACAATCCTAAATTCAACCCATGGTGAAACCAGATATGTATTTGCAAGCTGGTGAAAAAGTTCTGTTACTTGTTCCTTGAAAGTTTTATTTGTTGGCGTTGTTTCAGGCTCACTGGGATTCTCAGAAAAGGTATCGAAGTTGATGAAATAGCCAGAGGCAGTTCTGTCAATAGTTGGTATTGCATCCGGATTATTTGAAATCGCTGGAGCTGCCTATTCCCTTGACATATTAGTATAGTCAGATGCTACATCATTGTAGACGGGAGTTTCTTGACGAACTGTTATTTGGGTTTCAAGAGGCACAAGTTCTATGGCCTTGTTGCATAGTCCTTCTTTTCTCACTGCAGATTCTTCAAAGATGATGAGTCTTTCAGTGTGAACCTCTTGGATAGTAGCAAGATTTGGTCATCTGCTACATCTTTGGAGTCCACTGGGCCTACTACTTATTATAGGCCACATGGTGTGGTTTTACCATGTCAATTTATACGGACCGGTTCTCCTTTCTTCCAGCATGGGGCGACAATAACACTGTTCTTGATCCGTGGATTGCTAGCACAGGTACTGGTTTTCTGTTAGAAGGCCCAAATTCCTTCTTATCCGCTATTTTTTCTCTGACCAAGGGCCCGATGTAGGTAAAACTTATTTTACCGATTCTTAATTACCGAATTTTACCGATTCGGTAATTAAGAATCGGTAAATATGAAGGGTGGACATGTAGGTCCATCCAGATGTGTTTTTTACCGAATCGGTAAATATCGGTATTTACCGATTCGGTAAATACCGACCGGTAATGCTCCATTCATTCCTATGGGCTTTGAAGCCCATGGGAATGAATGGGGCATTACCGGTCGGTATTTACCGAATCGGTAAATACCGATTTTGACAAGGGTGCAGGGGGTGTCACTTTGACACCCTCTAGCACCCCCAAAAAAGGTTCGGGGGCCATGTGGCAGGCATACCTGCCCTAAGGGCAGGTCTGCCTGTCATATGGCACAGGTGTGCATGCACACATGTGCATGCACACCGGAATCGGTATTTTACCATCAAATATATTTGATGGTAAAATACCGATTCTGTAAGGCTTGTGGGACTCAGAAGAGTCCCACCTACATCTCATTATTACCGAATCGGTAAAAATACCGATTTGGTATTTTACAGATTCGGTAAATTTACCGATCGGTAAATTTACCGAATCTGTAAAATTCTGGGCCCTACATACCAATTCTGATTTACCGGTCGGTAACGGCCGAATATACCGATTTTCGGCCGTTACCGACCTACCTACATCTGGCCCCTGATCCCCAATCTTTGGAATCCAGACAGGTCTTGCTGGGACAGGTGGTTTTTCTTCAGTGGTCATTGGCTTCTGTATGGTGTTGCTTAGACTTCTTCTTGTTTCAGTTAAGTCCTGCAAAACAGCCAAACAGTAATCTGGGTATTGCTGATGACTGGACTTGCCATAACGGAGCAGGAGGAATAAAAATAGTATCCCTGCTACGAGTCCCAAAACTAGAGACAAGCTGCCGAACACAGAGTACACAAAGTTAGGAAAAATGCCTAGGACTGCTTCAAAGGGTGCTACCAGTCCCGAAAAACTCATCTTAAATACATGTACAATACCACTGGTATCAGACATGTTTAAGATACGACCTAACATTTCTGCAAAATGTATGGGGCAGTTTGTTGATAATAAGGCATGTATCTCGGCAGAGGACCTTGCAACTCGCAGATCATACGTCTCTCTGGACGAGGTCAGTGGCACAGTTTTTTGTAAAAGAATGAGTTTCGTTCTGCTTAAAGTATCAATTCGTATAGAAGAGCTGTTCAGTGAAGGCCATAGTGGCGACTCCCCGTCTGTCTTAGTTTTTGGAAACAATACTTGCATACAGCAAGTGACCCTGGCTGACACACTATCGAGATAGGCTATTCCTGGCATCATTCCACAACAGCTGTGATCATTCAACATTATGTAGCTCCCATTGGAAAGCTGTCTATAAATTGGATCTATCACTGCTGCTGGGGAACCCTGCAGGTGGCATGATACGTTGTTTGAAGAACCATCACAGGCTCCATGTAAATTAATGCCCTAACATAGAAGTGTACCGCTCAATGTGGTTTTGCAATTTTTACCACTAAGAAATACCTCATTTTCCCCACTCCAACATTTGTGTGTGTATGGTAAATCCCAGGTCGACTTTATGTACTCTTTACCCAACCTTTCATACAGGCCTGCTGGTATGTGTTTCAAGCAATACTGAAACTGGTAAATAGTTACTGGTATTGTGATGGTGCCATGTGTTATCCATTCAACGGCTGGTTTCTCAGAAACGGTTAATGGTAATCTTTCCAGTTTTTCTATGCTCAGCACCTTATAGTCTGCTCCCCTCTGTGCCAAAGGGATTTGTTTATCTGTAAGGTTAAATCCAGTAAACAATGACGTGGTGTTGATTAGGTGCCAAGGCATATAGCCTGAACGAAGGTTTTGTAACGTCCAGCCTAGCAGCATTATAGAATGCATTGAGACTGTCCATGTTGTAACATGAGCAAGTCTTGTTCCATTATGTCTATGGCAGAGGATACAATGCTGTCCAAAGAACAAATTCTGGATGACAGAGTTGTTAACCCATTGTCAACTACAGAGAGAGCGTTCTCTAAATTAATACAATCAATTTTTCGTATTCGTTCTGCAGTTTCCATTTGCGTGACTTTCCATGCTTCATTATAAGCAGCGTAAATACCGGCGTATATGAAACGTTTATGACACTGTTTGTGAGGTCCTAGTAAGAATTCTCATAAGTCAATGCCATCTTTAAGTAAAGTTAAGTGTTGTTTTATGTCTGGGAGTGCGGATTTTTGTAGCCACTCAAGGCACAATTTACGTACACTGTAAGTTGTTACTATACCTGGATGTTGTCTCCGGACATATCTTAGATCTGGCCGAGTTACTGTAAACCCTTGTGTCTTATTCAGGAAACTATCTTGACAGTTATTTGTGTCTGTGGGCCAGATTAACCATCTTTTCCAATCAGGATTAGTTTGGTTTTGTTGTAAAATGTGGTTTACGTCTACCTCCTCCTCCTTAGGTATGGACGGTTTGTTTAAGTCTTTTATCTTAGCCAGGCCTAGACAAGATGTCTGTTGAACAGTGTCATTTAAGAACATTATTTGTTCTGGGATAATGCAGGCTCTGAATAATGCTTCTAAACCTTGCACCTGCCAGTCTTTTGTGCCCCAAACAGTTTTTGTCTCAATGTTGTCTTTCCAAAAGTCAAAGCCTAAGGTGGACAATTGAGCATAAAAGGCAGCAGAATAGATTTGTTTAGTTTTCGTCAACATACTTTTCATGCCTGTCTTATTCACATTTTTAAAGTAAAAACGTTCTGGGTTTGTAACATTAAAACCTTTGAAATATGGAACTTTTCCAAGAAATGTTTTAGAACTACCTTTTGGAGGTGTTGGACAATGTTCCCATTGATTATAAGTTAAAACATTTCTAGGATTTGCAGATTTATGCAAGTAAGGATGGCCAAAATGATTAAAGCAATACATTTCTTCATAATTGGATGAACCTTCTAAGTATTCATGTTTTGTAAACTTTGCTGACATTTCTAAGTCTACCATCATGTTATTAACAGTATCAAAGTCCCAATCATCAGAAAATGTGCAAGGTCAGAGAAAATCACTCAAGGAAACCTTAAATTGATGAGGAATCTTTAGCAGCTCAACAGGGCCATAAATGTCATAATCAGTTGTATCCCATGCTATTCCACCGGGTAGTGGGACCGCTGTGATGTTCACTGATGACAGGGCCTCGTTGTTCACGCTGAGATGATTTGTGTGGCTTCAGGAGCAAGTTGATGTTCTTACTTGCTGTGTCCATTTTAATGTGCTTTCCATCTATTAGCTTTTCCAAACTTAAAACAAGAATGAGCCATAGCAGGAGATAAAGTACACCTAACACAATCCAAAGTTCAACCCAAGGTTCAAGTTCAAGTTCAAGTTCAGAAATTTGTATAGCGCACTACTCACCCAGAGGGTCTCAAGGCGCTTGAGGGAGGGGGGGGGGGCTTTATTTATCCAATATCCAGGTTTTAAGTTGCTTTCTGAAGGAGAGGTGGTTTTGTGTAAGGCGGAGGTGGGTGGGAAGAGAGTTCCAGGTTTTGGCCGCTAAGTAGGAGAAGGATCTACCCCCCATGGTGGATTTATGGATGCGCGGAATATCGGCGAGGGCTTGATTGGACGATCGTAGATGGCGGGTGGGGGTGTAGAAGGACAGTCGCGTGTTGAGGCATTCGGGTCCTAGGTTATAGAGGGCTTTGTGTGCGTGGGTAAGGAGATGGAACGTTATTCTCTTGTTGATGGGGAGCCAGTGGAGGTCTTTCAGGTGACCGGAAATGTGAGCTTGACGGGGGATGTCCAGTATGAGTCTGGCTGAGGCGTTTTGGATGCGTTGGAGTTTTTTCTATAGTTTGGCTGTGGTTCCGGCGTAAAGGGTATTTCCGTAGTCCAGGTGGCTTGTGACCAGTGCGTGGATGACCGTATTTCTTGTTTCGGTGGGGATCCAGCGGAAGATTTTTTTGAGCATGCGTAGGAGGTTGAAACATGATGATGAGACGGCGTTGACTTGTCTGGTCATCGATGGGGAGGAGTCCAGGATGAAGCCCAGGTTACGTGCGTGATCCGTAGGTATGGGTGCGGTTCCCAGGGGCAGTGGCCACCATGAGTCATCCCAGGCAGAGGGGGATGATCCTAGGATGAGGACTTCCGTCTTGTCTGAGTTCAGTTTTAGGCGGCTGTTCTTCATCCACTCGGCTACTTCTTTCATTCCTTCGTGTAAGTTGGTTTTGGCGGTGTTTGGGTCTTTGGTGAGTGAGATGATAAGCTGGGTGTCGTGTGCGTAGGAGATGATGTTGAGGTTGTGTTGGCGCGCGATGGATGCGAGGGGACTCATGTATACGTTGAAGAGGGTGGGACTGAGTGATGATCCTTGTGGTACGCCGCAGATGACTTCGGTGGCCTCTGATTTGAAAGGGGGGAGGCGGACTCTTTGTGTTCTTCCGGCGAGGAACGAGATGATCCAGTCTAATGCTTTTCCTTGTAAGGTGAAACCAGATATGTATTTGTAAGCTCTTGACCAAGTTCCTTTACTTTTTCCTTGAAAGATTTGTTTGCTGGCGTAGTTTCAGGTTCACTGGGATCCTCAGAAAAGTTATCGAAGTTCATAAAATAGCCAGAGGCAGATCTGTCAATTGCTGGTATCGCATCCGGATTTTTCGAAATCGCTGGAGTTGCTTGTTCCCTTGACATGTTTGTAAAGTAAGATGCTACATCATTGTAGACGGGAGTTTCTTGACGAACTGTTATTTGGGTATCAAGAGGCACAAGTTCCATGGCTTTGTTGCATAGTCCTTCTTTTCTCACTGCAGGTTTATCAAAGGTGATAAGTCTTTCAGTTTGAACCTCTTGTATTGTAGCAAGATTTGGGCGTCTGCTACATCTTGGGAGTCCACTGGACCTACTACTTATTATCGGCCACATGGTGTGGTTTTACCAGGTCAATTGACACAGACCGGTTCTCCTTTTTTCCAGCAAGGGGCGGCAGTAGTAATGATCTTGTTCCATGGATTGCTAAGAAAGGTACTGGTTTTCTGTAAGAAGGCCCAAATTCCTTCTTATCCGCTATTTTCTCCCTGACCAGATCCCCAATCTTTGGAACCAGACAGGTCTTGCTGGGACAGGTGGTTTTTCTTCAGTGGTCGTTTGCTTTTCCCTGGTATTGCTTAAATTTCTTCTTGTTTCATTTAAGTCCTTTAAAACAGCCAAACGATCTTTGTGGTGGTTTTTGTTCCACCACTGAAGTGTGACCATCGAGATCTTCGACCAACATTCTAGTACCAAAAACTATTTCATATGGAGTGATTCCACCCAGAGAATTTCTTGGCAGGTTATTAAGACTACGTTGGACATTTATTGGATGTTTGATCCACCCATTACCCGAACCTAATAACCTAGCTGTTATAGATTGCTTTATGTCATGGTTTTTTCTCTCCACAACCGAATTTCCCTCAGGATGGAATGGACTTGAAAATCGCAATGCAACGCCCAATCTGGCCATGGCCTCCTTGTAAGCCCTAGAGCTAAACGCAGGACCCTGGTCAGAATGTAGCATGCCGATTGCGTATGTGCCAATAAAGACTCGCAAATCTTTTATAACAGTTCGAGCCTCAGCTGAGCGCTGGGGCCACATCCAAGTGAATCTTATCTTAATATTTGTGGGACTGCATCAGTCTTTTCGGACTTCCGCATGTAGATAGCCTTATGCTGTCTAACAGTGGTGTCTGTACTGGGCTGGCTGCTCTGTAGTCAGGCATCTGGTGGTGTTTAAAGCTGTGGTATTTGTAACAGTCATCGCAATTAATTCCGAATTCGTATGCATGAGCTTTCATCCCTGGCCACCAGTACATCTCTTCTAATTCTAGTAGAGATTTA
This sequence comes from Lissotriton helveticus, assembly GCF_964261635.1. Lineage (NCBI taxonomy): Eukaryota > Metazoa > Chordata > Amphibia > Caudata > Salamandridae > Lissotriton > Lissotriton helveticus. The sequence continues at coordinate 82,537,086 of NC_136060.1, read as the reverse complement.
GAGATCCCTTGATGTATCAGGCCCTCTCCCATATGTGCCTCGAAAATGAGAGCACCTCTCCTGTTTGGAAATACCCTATCCCCCACGGCAGGGATTCGAGCAAAAGGAACAGAGTTTGCATCAATTATGTATTTATATTCGAGTGGATAGTTTAGAGGTAACGCAGCTTCACTGCCTTTACTCGTCGCATTGACAGCGAGCATGGTTTCACAGTCTATCGTCGTTTTTTAACGATTGATTGTAGCTACGGAAGCTGTTCGCACAGCTGCCTTCGTGGCTACATCAGCCAATGAATTCCTTTTAACGTGAACGCCATCACGATGATGACTCAGTGTATGAATCTCGTGAGTCTTTTGTAGTTCTTTCTGCAAAAGAACTACTTGTTCCCAAAGCTTTTTATGCTTGATTGTGCCACCTTTTGTATTTTTAAAACCATTTTGAACCCAGGTCTGCAGATATTCATTGTAATTCCTGACACAGTTATACGATCACACACTATGAGTGTGGGGAATTCGCGATCGGTATTTTCCAGCACCATCTTGAATGCTTGGAGTTCAGCTCGCTGAGCTGTACAGTCTCCTAGTGAGTGAGTTTTTGTTACCATAGGTCTAAATTTACCCTCGTGCCAGCAACCTTTAACAATCGCACACGCAGCACTATTAGCTTGTTTTCCCCCAATTGCGGACTGTGCTGATCCGTCTGTATATATTATACAGCCGTAATGTTCTAGAGGTAGAATTTCAGTCGGCAGAGGACATTCTTCTACGTATTGGAGAAATTTTTGTGTCTTCAAGTTAGGGTCAAACACGTATTCAACGTCTGTTGCAGCAAGAGAATTAAACCATTGTATCTATCTAGGATGTAGAGCTTTTGCATTCGGAATGCTAGCCTTTGTTACTGCCTCTAAGGCAGGTGCAGGTGTAACGATTTTAATGTGTTTACCTTGTGTGAGGGCTCTCTCCTTTGCTACAGCAGTCTGAACCGCTGTCAGAATTTTTTCTGTTGAAGTGAATTTCATTTCAGCTTGTGTGTACAATTGTAAGCTATTGGTAACTTTTCACCTTCATTAAAGGTTAAGTATGTGAATCCGCATCTCCCTGGGACGATTCGGATTACAAGGTTGCGTACATTGTTGTGTGTTTGTAAGTGTGTTGTTGCCAACATGTCTGTTTGCACTGAATGCAAAATTTATGTGTGTTTTTGAGTCCAATTAGTAGGTTTGAATCAGGTTTGATTCATTCGTAGAGAGGTTCAACCCTTTCTGCGTAATTCAGAATGTAAGTTCTTCCAAAGTTTAGGAAGCCTAGAATCGACTGTAGGTTTTTCAGTGTTTTTGGAGTTTAGACAGCGCATATTTTTCTAAGTTTGCTGCCAGGCTTTTGCCTTCACTCGAAAGTTCATATCCTAAGAATAGGACATTGAGGTGGGCAATTTGTGATTTCTTAAAATTGAATTTATACCCTTCTGAGGCGAACCCAAGTATTATGGTGTTCGCCCTGTTCAAGTGCCTGTCCAAATCATCATCTGTAAGATAGATGTCATCGACATAAGATAATGCCACGTCATCATACGTTTCTAGTAACTCTATTACTCTGGCTGAAAATAACTCTGGACTGTTCTTGAACCCCTGGGGGACACGACAGAAGTGCCGCTGTGTCCCCATTATTGAGAAAGCGGTCAAATGCCTGCTTATAGGTGCAATGTTTTGACAGAAGAAACCATTTGAAATATCTAAAGTAGTTTTATATTTTTTCAAACAATGTTATTCATCAGTGCTGCACTGTGTGAATTTTGTACTGCAAACGTTTTGCAACAAGAGTTTAAATGTCTGTAATCCAAAACTAGATGATATGTATAGTCTGGTTTGGAGACAGGAAACAAAGGATTGTTCATTGACGAGGTGCCTGTTTCAATCACCCATTGGTATTCAAGGAGATCTAAGATATCCCAGACTTGCTTTTTAGCTTCCTGCTTTACTGGAGACTGCCTTTGAGCAGTAGGTTGATTTTTTAACTGTATTTTATGGTGAGGATAATCCTGATCCCATCCCACATGATTTTTATATAATGCTGGAGCCTGGGCCACAGCCCATTTTCTGGCATAGGTTTATTTTTTATGAATAGGAATATGATTAGAGAAGGCTGGCATAATGATTTCTTCGCCATGTGGGCACTCCCTGAAAAATTCAGGTGGCCAGTCTTTTTCAGCCAGAAGTATGTCATAACACTTAGAAAGTTTTTCCCAAAAGAGTGCTTTTATTTTCCTAGTTATATCCCCCTCTAATCGGAGTGTTACTTCATATAACTTATGGGGTACACTAACCCTGGTTTTGGCAGTTTCAACCTGAATGTATTCATTCAGATCCACTGTCTCCAGATGATCCTGCGAGCTATGGTGACCTCTGCTGCACTGTCCAGCATTGTCTGGGCCCACTCCCTGTTCTTGAGTTGTGTCCTCAAGATCCTCGGCATGTCTGATTTTTAGACTTGCTACCTTCTTTTTGGTGAATTGGGTTTTCTTATTTTTCGGAACGTGTTGATCGTCTTTGGACTTCACACGTTCTTCTTTGTGTTCTGATCGTCCTCTTCTTTCGGATTTCTGCGTGGAAGTCTGAAAGGTACGAGAGGATCAGGTTTTCCTATATTATCCCTATTTCTAAGGTTATATCTCTTTTCAGAGGGCTCCTTCTGAGTAGACCTTCCTCTGGACTGAGAACGGTTCTTTTTAGGTAGTGTCTGTTTAGTGTTCTCCCACTTCCTTTTAGGAGTAGTGAGATTATTTTTGATAAAAACTTTTTCAGGATTTTCTGTTAGTTTGGGCTTTGCAGGTTTCCCTCCCAAACTATCTCTACCTAGTTCTTCATAAGATTTTTCAATAATTCTGGCAAGTTCATATGGTTGCTCAGTAATATCTATTTCTTTTAGCTTTTGGCGGATTGCCACAGATGCTGCTTCACCTTTAATGTTGGCTAATAGTATAGCCGAGACCTGTTTGAAATCTTTCAGTAATTTCATACCAAGATTTAAGGCCGGTTCTGGACCGTATTCATATTGAATCTGTCTCAGAAAGTCTGGTATTACCGCCATGTGTTTTTGTGTAGATTGCAGCAAAGACTGTACCCCAAGTGTTGCAGTCATCTGTGTGTGGTGCAATCCCCATTGGTAAACAGATTGTTAGAATCGTGTGTTTCTCATGAAAAACAGGATTTTCCCGGGAAATACTGCCTCTATTTGTGTGATTTTGTGGGCTAACCAGAATGGAATTTGTTCCCTTTTTGCAGGCAACTTACAGACTACTGACTGTATAGTCTGTGGTGTGATTTTGTTTGTGTCCCCTGATGAGGGGTGTGCTGTGGAATTCTTACAAATGGTTGGACTGTTAAAGTCTGCATGACATATTATACCAATTGTGTATGTATTTTACTTAGTTGTTTTATCTGAGCTAACAGTTCTACATCTGTCATTCTTTCGATGTTAGGATGTGGTGTATAGCTAGCTAGTACCGGCCAAGTAGCTCCTGGTCTACCTAGTGGACCGAGCCTGGTAATGTGATTTTGATGTTGTAGGGCACCATTAAAAAAGAGCTGATGCTCTTGGTAAGTTAGTGGAATTTCAACGTCCTCCAAAGGTACGTATTCCGCTGGATGTTCCTCCATTTTATAGCAGTGGAACTCATGTGTTACTGGATTTGCTTTTGGAAAGACAATCCATGAATAGAATACCTCTGCCTGCCGATATTCATGTGCCTCTATCGCAAATATTACTTTACCACCTCTCTATGATACTCCATTATTTATGAGTTTGTAAGTTATAATTTTCCTTACATTTTCTGGGATGTGTATAACACCTGGGTCATTTTCATTAAAACATGTAGTATCTAGGTTTTGTGCGAGTGCTGCTGTTGCAGCTCTAGCTAACTCTTCGTCACTCTCCGTCATTTTTTATGAAGGTTTGCAGAGCAAGTTTCAAGGAAGTAAAGATAAGGTGCATAATATTTTGGAACACTGTATCCTTCAAAGTTGAACAAAACCAAAAACTAATACATAGGATTTTTCGTCCTACTCAGTTTAAGGCGGATATTTTAACCTTTAACCCACTCCAGACGTCTATTGGAGCTTTTACGAGAAAAAAGGGTCTCTGTGAAAAGCACGACTGAGTTACTCTAGTATCTAGCGTTAAATTAGTGCCTTACCAAACGTTGGGCGCCTTGTAGTGTAGTTCCTATATTCCCAATAGGCTCTCACATTGGAATAATATATCCTGTAGATTAGACGTAGGACTGAGGTCGACTAGGTCTCTACCGAATATACTAAACTTAATTGTGTGTGCCAGTTAGCTCAGAGGTCACTAGAAACTTTCTCAAATTCACAAGAAGTTATTAGTCTCTGACAACCGCATAAACATGACAACTTTGTTTCCCCAAGATAAAACGTATCTTCAGAGTCGTGGAAACAATAGATAGATATTTCACTCAGTCAATCGTGCATGCTTCGTTTCACTAGAGGTGCAGAGAAATGCTTTCGCAAGCATTAGAAATGAACTGCTACAATCGTAAAACAGTTTGTAAAATGTAATGCATACAGTATAAATAATAGAATAAAATAATACTGTAAGAGCATTGTACGGTTCCATATATAAATACATACATAAATAACAGAGGCTAAAAACACTCAACTGGTGCTTCTAAAATACGCCTACCCCGATGTACCTAACCTAAGCTTGGTACGAGGGGAGAAGTAAGTGAGGTGTAGCATAAATGTAGTATTCTTTTGCCAAGAATCTGCCCAAGATTTCTCTAAGAGTCTAATCAGCTCCGTACCTTAGTTTAAAATGAAGAAGGTCAGGCTCAGGACTCGATTTCCCAGAAACCCGCAAGGTAGCTTGGAAACACTGGAGCTGGATTTCTTGGCAGGAGGAAAGACAGCGTCTCTCTCAGTGCATCTGCTGGAGGGTCGGCTTCCTTAGGCACTTGCTGTAGCTGTAGCAGGCTGAGTCGGGCAAGTAGATAGTCGAACTGCTCCAAACCACTGTGTGTTTGCTTGGGCAAGTGTGGGCATATTTATACCTTGATGGTGCCTGGTTTGACGTACGGTTGGACATAATAACGTCATCAAAGAGTCTCAGTTCTTTGAAGACCCCATGAGTTCTTGGATAAATCAAGGGGAAGTCCCTGACTGCTGAAGGTGGGTTTTTCCAAGAAATCATTGTGGATTTTCAGAACTAGTGGAAGTAGCCCTGCCGTATTTGGACTACATGATCTATGCCTAAATATGGTTATGATTTCTATGTCTATATACGGATATGGTTTTTTATACATATATAAGGGCATGAACCGGGAAACTTACAATAGGGTCCTAAAATAATACATAACAATACTAGTGTATAATGATGAGGTGTATCAGATTGTCGAGTGGATGATGTCATCAGTGATGTCATTTGAGATGTCATTAGTGATGTCTTCAGTGATGTCACTGACCATGTCATGAATGATGTAATATGTGACATCATCAGCAGTGCATTGGGGGTGCACAAGTTATAGTTAGCAGAACTAACTATAACGGAGGAATTTCTATGGTTTTGTACGAGTGAAATGTCCAGCTAACTATAACAGCCCTGAAACCTATGTTTTTGCTGTGAATTTCTAAGATTTTTTAATGCTAATTTCTAACTATAAAGTATCTGAAACCTATGTTTTTTTCAGTGAATATATACATATAAACATATATAGATATATATATATATATGTATATATATATATGTATATATATAAAATCTGTATATGTATACGTACAAATGTGTGTGTAAACATATATATATATATAAATATATATATATATATGTGTGTCACTCCAACCCGCCTTTACTTCTTTCTGGGCTCGAACAGACAAGCGTGGACCCGGTCTTTCAGTGCATTATTTTATTTCCCCAATGCCGCCATAATGCGTTTCGGGAGATCCCTCCCTTGATCACATGACAACTCTTTGGCTTTTTACATCGCTTTTTAAAGTGCAAGTGCAGTGCAGCAATTACATAGAGGAAATACTACAAGTTAATACATTTCCTTCTGGGTTCAATCCAAAAAATGAAATATACACGAGCCCAGTATCATCATGATTCCTCAAAATTATATAAAAAAAGGGGGAATCTTTGCATGAAATACAATTTCATATCAAAATAGCAGCATGAATGCATAAAAGAACATCAGCTTCTTACTATGATAAAAAAATAGTGAGACCTATCCAAGTGCTTACCTAAATCAGTGCAATATATATCAAAGTGAATGAAATAATAAACTTTAAAAACTTGATCAAAGTTTTACGGTTCTCAGTAAGGTGACATCCTTATGTACAAAACTGTTATGAATTTTAAAGTGCAAATTTAGCTTCAGAACATAATGTATAAATTCCATATCATAGGCTGATCCATCAGAAAATCACTATTAATAACTAGAAGTATAAAAATATACTTTCTACTTAATGATTTCTAAAATCAATCCTTAATATAATAAATATATAAATACAACCGTCCTAAAAATCTATTCCACAAATTAAAATATCATATCAGGTGGACATTATGAACGTTCAAAATTTCATCAATTACAATACCCACAGGCAGATCATTTCAGAATCAATAGATGGTTATTTACAGAAAAATATATACATTACATATTCCAACCTTTTTCAGTTAACCTACATATTTTATAGGAAGGTGTACAAGTCTTCACTGGTATTATTTATGTAGTTATTTATTTATTTTAAAGGTTTTATATAGCGCTGGCTAGACCCGGACGTATCAGAGCGCTTTACATGAGAATCAGATCATAGTTACAGGTTAAATCGTTACAAAGGTTACACAGTTATTAGAGCATGGCAACATAGTTACTTGTAAGGTCGAGATAAACAATAAGCACAAATACGTAAGGGAAAAAGCAGGCATGGAGAGAAATTCAGGGGAGGGGGGTAGGAGCAGGGGAACTAGACAGATAATGAAGGCGGGAAAGAGGAGGGGAGGGTGAGAGACACTGCATGGAGAGAGGAGGGGAAGGGCGACGGGGACACAAACCGGTAGACGAGTCAAAGCAATGTCATAAGTCCAGTAAGCTGTGATCCCAGGGGAAGTGGTATCACGTCCGTATCTCTGTTGCGAGAGGCTCCCTTTACGCAGTGGACTCTCTCAGAGGGGGCTCTGAGACTTCAAGGCCTACATACTGGATCCTTCCCCAAAAAGGGAAGAGGGAGTGCTTTGGCAAAGGGGTGCCATATTTGATATTTGATATTTGATATTTGATATTTATGTGCATTTGTAAAGCGCTAACGTTCGCTCCCAAGGGAGCATCATGGCGCTGGGCAAGCTGCGGAGAATAACAGAAGGATGGATTTGGAATGGAGAAGACTAGATGGCTGACAGGACAGAGGAGTCTAGTTGTTGGTAGACCCATGTCTTGAGTAGTTTTCTAAAGCTGTTTTCATTATCTATGGATCTGAGACTGACAGGCAGATTGTTCCAGGCTTTGGCGGCTAGAACATTGAAGGATTTCCCACCCTTGGTCTTATATTTAAATCTGGGGATTAGGACCAGATTTGTCCCAGAAGATCTCAAACAGCGCGGGGGGTTGTAGCGCATAAAACGCTTTGCAAAGTAGCGGGGTCCTGTATTTTGCATTGTTTTGAAAACTGTGAGTAGTAGTTTAAAAAGAATTCTTTTGTGCAATGGCATCCAATGCAGCAAATTTAGTGCTGCAGACGCTGATGACCTTCTGGGGAGTTGTAAGACCAGTCGAGCTGCAGCGTGTTGGATGCTCTGCAGCTTTCTGAGAGTTGATTTTTTCACTCCGGCCATAAGGCCATTGCAGTAGTCAAGTCGGGAGAGTATGAGGGCTACCGCGACTGACTTTCTGGCTGCAGTTGGGAGGAAGTCAAAAAAAGTTTTCAGAGATTTTATTAATCCAAAGCAGCGACCGGCAGTGGTCTTGACGTGGTCATCAAAGGAAAGAGATGAGTCAAATTGAACGCCTAGGTTTCTGGCTGATGGAACTGCACTTTGGGGGGCCTCTGATCCAGGGGGCCACCAATCTTTCGGGCAGAAAGAAAGGTTTTTACCCAGTGGGATGATTTCCGTCTTAGCACTGTTGCATTTCAGGTGATTAGTGTTTAGCCACTTAAAGACATCAGAGAGGCAGTTTTTGAACCGAAGATCAGTGTCGGTCCGCTGCTTGTCAATTGTGACGACCAATTGAGTGTCGTCAGCGTAGGACGTGACAAGAATCCCATGTGATTCTATCACAGCTAAAAGAGGTGCCATGTAAATGTTAAAAAACAAAGGACTCAATATGGACCCCTGGGGCACTCCCGATGTAATGAGTTTTTCGCAGGATAGGTGGGGTCCAAGGGACACAGTCTGAGACCTGTTTGATAGAAACGATGAAATCCAGGCTAGGGCTGTGTCAGTCACGCCAATCTCTCGCATTCGATTTATTAGGATGACATGCGAGATGGTGTCGAATGCTGCTGAGAGATCCAACAGGATGAGGACAGCCTGCTTTCCCTCATCCTGCAGGAACTTGATGGAGTCAGCTAATTCGATCAGTGCTGTTTCAGTGGAGTGACCGGAGCGGAAGCCTGATTGCTGAGGGTGTAAGATGTTGTGGGCCTCTACAAAGGTTTTTAGCTCCTCATGCACTAAATGCTCCGTGACTTTGCCCAGAATGGGTAGAAGGGAGATGGGACGCATATTCGTCAAATCTGTTGGCGATTTATTCTGTTTTTTCAGTAGGGGTTTTACTGTAGCCTTCTTCCATTCGGTAGGTACAAGTCCGGATTCAAGGGATTCATTGACGATAACATTAATGTAAGGATTGACTGTGTCGATCAAGTGATGAAGGATGATGGGGGGACAGGAATCGGTAGGCGCTCCTGATTTGCAGGCCCGAATTGCCTTGCTAGTCTGTTGCAGGGAGACAGGTTTGAAGGCGGAAAAAAAGGGGTAGTTGACTGTTGCCTCTAAGGGGGTTGTCGGCGGAAGGGGAAAATCTTTCTGAATATTAACTATTTTGTCGACAAAATAATCTGCAATTTGATTGCAGAGACTCTCTGAGGGGGGTATGTCCGTGGTGAGGACTTTCGGGTGAGTGAAGGACTTAACTATGGTAAAAATAGTTTTTTGGTTTTGGTGTGCCTACATTATAAGCTTGGTGTAGTATTCCTTTTTGGCTATTTTTATGTCAGAGAGATATAGTTTCCTCTGTTGAACATAACTTGTTCTGGAGACCGTATCATATGCTTGTCTCCAGAGTCTCTCTAGTCTCCGACAAAGAAGATGACTGTCTGCTAGGGTCTGAGTGTACCAGGGGGCGTTTGGCTCAGCTGTGAGTGGCTCCCTTGGCGCAGTGGACTCTCTCAGCAGGTTCGCTGAGACTCCAGAGTATAAATATTGGATCTTTCCCCAACAAGGAGAGAAGGAGTGCTTAGTCAAAGGGCACAAAGGACAGGGGGCGAGGCAGAGTAGCAGGCAAGGGGCGAGATTCAGGGGCGAGGGCAGAGGGTATAGGAGCTAGGGAAGTAGACGAAGAGAGAAAAAGTACTAAATGGGAACATATTTAATTAATGAGTTATTATATAGCGCTGGCTAGACCCGAAGGAATCAGAGTGCTTTACATGAGGAACAATAATGTTTCAATTAACATCAGTTAAAAGTTACATAAGTATCAAGAAACGCATTTAAAGAACATAGGGGACAAGGTGAATGGAGCAAGGAAGGGTAAGGGGATAGGGTAAAGGGGTAGGCGGAAGAAAAGACGTAGAGACGAGGGGAAAATCTGTCCAAGGTCTGGCTGGGTAGGTGACGGCAGGGGGGGAGGAGGGAGGGAGGCCACACACCCATCTCCTCTTTAGCTACCTGGTAGCTCCACCACTATTGGTGTAGCTCCACCGGGCATCAGTCAGAATAGCTAGGTTTCAGTCGAGGGAGGGTTCCCAGAGTAAATGTCCTTGAGCAGAGGAGTGTGAAAGGCTTCCCTCATAAGCAGCAGGTGTTCGGTAAAGGCGATATAAGTACTCCTAGGCTGGTACTCCATATTCTCTTGGGCAGCTCTAGTAGGGCAACGTGTCTCTTGCCTCCTGTTGTGCTCCCCATTTTCTATGCACTGCCTGGTGGCGAAGGGCGCTTGGAGTCAAATCGCATAATATATGTTGTTTCTACTCTCCTCAACTTGGACTCCCTGTCACCTCCTCTTCTCTGCGGTGATATAGCGTCAATTACATAGTATTTCAGATGTTTTGGATCTCTACTGTGGCTAAGTTTGAAATGCCTTGCAACTGGATAATTTTCATCATTGTTGCAAATAGCGCGAATATGATGCAAAATCCTTTTATGTGCTGGCAATTTGGTGCTTCCTACATATTTTAAATTACAGCTGCAGGTAAGCACATAAACCGCAAAATCAGATTTGCACGTTAGGTGTTGATTGATTTTGCTAACTGCAGGATCAAATGCTGTTATGTAACTGGTAGTATTTATACCATATTGGCATGCCTTACAAACAGAGCATTTGTAGAACCCTTTTCTCGCCATTAACCAAGAGCTCTTTGTTCTTATATCAATACTGCTTCTAACCAGTGATGCACCCATACTGTTAGTTTTCCTAAAGGTGACTGATGGGTTGTTGGGCAAAAGCCCCCCTATCACTGGATCACTCTTGATGATCGGCCAATTCTTCCTGACTATCTCCCTGATCTGTTTCTCCTGCCGGGAAAAGTCAACGATAAGCCTTATTGGTTCTTCCTGTCCTCCTCTGCTGCTCTGTTTGTCCATATATTTCAACAGATCCTGTCTGCACAACGATTTAGATTTAATAATCGCTGGCTCAATAACATCTGAGCTATATCCTCTGTTCAGGAACCTGTCCTTGCATTCCATTTGCCTATCATTACAGTCACCCTCCCTGCTACAGATCCGTCTAAAACGGAGCATTTCTCCATATGGAATGCTCTTGATTAAATGGGACGGAGGTGAGCTGGAGGTGTGTAGCAGTGTATTACCCGCTGAGGGTTTTCGATATAGGGATGTGGTCATTTCATTATCCAACACTTGGACTCTAACATCTGAAAATGTGACCATTTCCCTACTTATCTCTGCTGTAAATTGTAGGTTAACTGTGTTGTCATTCAATTTTTCAATAAAATCTACTGCACTGTCAATGTCCCCATCCCACACTATAAACAAATCATCGATATAACGCAGCCATGTTACCACACTCTTATTGTATACGTGCTCATGTTGTTGCCTGAGGACCAGCTCCTCCCACCACCCCATAAATAAGCAGGCATAACTGGGGGAGAAGCTGGCCCCCATGGCTACTCCCTTAATCTGCTGAAACATCCTACGATCAAATAAGAAAAAATTATTTTCCAAGCAGAATAATAACATTTTGAGCAACATCTTAGAGTGCTGAGAAAAGATTATATGCCTGTTCAACAAGAAGTACTCGATTGCTCTCATACCATCTTTGTTCTTAATACACATATACAGACTGGATACATCAAGTGCTAACAATAAATAAGTTGACTTCCATTTTATGCTCTGTATCTTTCTCAGAAAGTCACTTGTATCTTGCACAAAAGATTTAAGACTTCTAACAAAGTCCTGCAAGAAAAAGTCTATATATCTTGAAAGGTTTTCCAAGAGACCATCGCATGCAGCAATAATGGGACGTCCCGGTGGTTTGTCCCTACTTTTATGAATTTTCGGTATATAATAGATAATCGGGACAAAAGGATGTTCCTTTTTTAAATATTTAAATTCTTCCATATTGAGTAGCCCAACACTTTTCCAGGCCACCAATTGCGTAAAGAAGGCCTCTTGAGTATCCTTGAATTTTGTTCATGGAACCTTTCTATAGCACTCGATGTTATTCAATTGACTGTATGCCTCCTCCATATAATTTTTTCGAGGCCACAACACCAAATTTCCTCCTTTGTCAGAGTTTCCTATTATGATTTGGTCATTGTCCTTCAATTTCTTGACAAGCTGCCAATATTTCCTCTCGTGATTTGAAATTTTCCTTTTCGAATTTGTGGTAACAATACTGAGTTTTTGGACTTGTGCTATTAACTATTCGTTAAGACATCTATTGAATCCCATGCCATAATGGGTACAAACTTGGATTTTTGTTTAAAAGGCGTTAGAGGCTTAACATTAGTCCCTGAGATTTGAGATGGCTGCATATTTTTTTCCCCCATATCCGATGTTCTTTGGGATGGGGTGGGGAGTTCCCTCACAACTCCCTCTAGCCTTTCCAATCCTTTCATATCATACAATAGATCATAATCTGCCCCACATAGGCCCTGTAAAACTGGGTTCTGTATTGTAGCTGCCTCCGCAGAGTCCTCCTGAGCCCCCCGTTGTTGATGAAACTTCTTCAATTTCAGTTTCCTTATGAATCTATATATGTCTGCTCGAGTTTGGGTATAACTAAAATTGGACTCTGGGCAATACGACAAGCCTAATGACAGGAGTTGTTTCTCCGCCGCTGAGAGGTCAATGCATGCTAGATTAATAATGGTATTGCTGTTAACGGTGCTAGGGCTGACTGCTGAATTATTAATCTCAGCCCCATTGTCCACCTCTATCTGCGAGCTCTGCCTCTCCCCCGTTTCTTGGCACTATCTCCTTGCTTGTCTACGGGCCCTTCTTCTCCTTGTTGCCCTGTTTTGTTTGCCACTTTGTTGCGTGGTCTAAGGGTGTCTCTGCGGCTGCTTTTTAAAATCTCCAGTTCTTCCCCCAACGTAAGCTTAATGTTGGTTGACTCAGACCTTGTTCCCAAATTATCTGACTCCGAGCCACTTCCCACGGCTGAACTTAGGTCCGAGACTGATGGTGATTCTATCATTCTCCGATTTGTCCTGTCTTCAGCATTGCCCATTCCCAGACCCATTTGTTTGTTTGCAGTAGCCATCCGCATTGAATCGTATTTCTTAGCGAACGTAAAAATGTGTCTGTTCACATAATCGTCTCTATCACGCCTAAATTTATAACTTTTTCTATTTTTTATTTTTTATTCCTCCATTTTGAGGCGAACATTCATCTCTTCCACCATTTTATTTTTAAACTGTGGATCCCCTTGTGGTTCAATTTCTTTTTCCAGGAGGTCGATTTTTTCCTGGAGCATACTCCTGTCTATGACAGCATATTTCACTAGTATCTCCACCAGCCGACGAGCTGATTCTAAGTTGCATTCCCCCCATTCCGCCATCATTGCAGGGTTGGGGGACTTGTAGCAAGGGGCAATCATGATGCGGAGACCCCTCGGTATCCTGCCCACATCCAAATACCTCTGGAGGGACCGGACCTCCCACCATTTGACTGCTCCTGGCGTTTGAGCTTCTCCAGCGCTCTAAAGCTGTCCCTAAGCCCTTTGCCTTTGTTGTTACTGGGTTCCTCGTTTGTCACCTTACTGGCCCCCTGTGTCTCATCCGGGGTGTCAGAAAACAACCCCTCGGCTACCAATTCGCAATCCTTGAGTGTATCCGCAGACATTTATATGTGTGTGTATATATGTATATCTCCACATAGACATGTCGCTGAAACCCAAGCATCTTTATAACGGTGAGAACACGGTGGGGTAGCGAACCCCTCAATATCCCACCTCTTGTGGTTTACCTTCGGCTTTGGTCATATCAGACCGCTAAACAGGAAGAAAAACAGCAACAATATCCCAATGCGTTTCGGAGCTCCTGGCTCCTTGATCACGGGTCAGGTTACATTCTACTTCCTGATACTTATAACACACAATGTGATTTGTGCATAATTAACATAGAAAACATACATACATTTTTTTCTCTCCCTACGTATTCAACTCTCAGCATTTTTTTATTATTCCAGTCTTATGTTTAACACATAATTACAGCAGGTTATAACTGTGTTGGTTTATTGTCACTTTACTTACTGCTTTTTAATACAGTGTTTCTCTCACATTGCGGAGATAGCAATAAAAGAGTGTTGTACAATTTAAAAAAAATACAATTCATGGTTCTTTTTTAGTAAAAAAAAAATTAGTTTACATTTTATACATGATAATTAATTAAATGTGCATATATTTTCAACCACCTGTCTTTGACCAATTCCATTTGAATTTCATCAAAATATCCCTTGTACACTTCTGTCCAAGTGGGCATATCTAAATTCATTATAGAATCTCAATTACACAAAAAAAATCAAATGACATAAAGAGAACATCAAAACATTTAGCCCTGATAGGTCTAAACACCAATTACCTGTTTCAACTCGCAGATGTGTTTTTTTTCCTCCAACTTCCTGCTCTGGATACCCACTTGCACTACTCTTAGCTAGTGAAAGAGGACCGTCCTCAGCTGCCCTCGCTCTTTGCCTTTCGCTACTACAGGCCATCCTGTCGCGGTAGCATCTTCCGCACGCAAACCCTGTCTGTAGGGCAGACCCGCGGAGCCATCTCGCCACGCAAACCAACCACAGGGGGTCCAACATCATCACTCTCCCCAGCATGGCTGAGCCCTGCTTGACCTCCACGGGAGCCAATTACTACACCGTTATCTACCCTCCGAAGCTCTCCAAATCTGCCTCCAAAACCCCTAAACACTCCATCCTGAAAAGTCATCTGGAGACGCTAATATCCAACCATCGGCTCTGCGTAAACCAGGGCACTGCCATCAACGACCTCATCTTCCATTCCAGGAAAACATCTCACTGGAGCAATGCCTTTGCTTCCTCAAAGTACAAGAAACAAGGAACATCCTTCACGGAAAAAAACTCACAATCACTCCACCTGCAAATCTTTGTGCAGACCTTACCATCATCTTATACAATAGCGAAATGCGATGCAGGGCGCGCTATGAAATTTGTTTAATTAATTTAATTGTTTACTCACTTGCAATCCTCCATATTCCGGTGTTTACCACCCCCACCCTGCCCCTCACCTGCCCCGCCTGTCTGGCCCACGGAACTCACTCCATGGCTGCCCTCCATTGGGTGTTCTTTGCGTGATATATGCACTAGAAAAAAGCAATCCGGGAAATCAGCTTGTCCTGGCTTAGGGCCAAAATTTGATGGTCCAGCCAGGCCCTCAAAATGTGACAATACACAGTGACATGGACCACCCGTATTTGATTCCACGGGCGGCCCGCCATCTTTTTGAGAGGTGGTACACGCCTCTGCCAGAGCTGGGTTGCACCAAGAATTTTAGTTACCAAAGTGTCTCCCCACGAGACCCAGAGGAGACAATAGGCAGTACACTCAGGCTGAAGAAATGTTCCTTTATTAACCCAGAAGCATCAGATCACAATTGCCATGTTACGCGTTTCGACTCTCCGTCTTGATCACAGGCAGGGCAAATAACGGCTGCTGCTTTTCACACAGGTAACGTATTTATATAATGTTCCAGATTACGTCCTTACACAATGCCTCCTGGTAGCAGTAGTCCGAAAATTACAATCATCCCCACCATTGGGTGTTCTTTGCATGATATATGCACTGGAAAAAAAGCAATCCTGGAAATCAGCTTGTCCTGACTTAGGGCCAAAATTTGATGTCCCAGCCAGGCCCTCAAAACGTGACAATACACTGTGACACGGACCACCCGTATTTGATTCCTCGGGTGGCCCGCCATCCTTTTGCGAGGTGGTACACGCCTCTGCCGGCGCTGGGTTGCACCGTGAATTTTATTTACTAAAGTGTCTCCTCACAAGACCCCGAGGTGACAATAGGCGGTACACTCAGGCTGATGAAATCTTCCTTTATTAATCCAGAAGCACCAGATCACAATTGCCACCTTACGCTTTTCGACTCTCCGTCTTGATCACAGGCAAGGCAAATAACGGCTGCTGCATTTCACACAGGTAACCTATTTATATAGTGTTCCAGATTACGTCATTACACAATGCCGCCTGGTAGCAGTAGTCCGAAAATCACAATCATCCCAACCATTGGGTGTTCTTTGCGTGATATATGCACTGGAAAAACGGAATCCTGGAAAATGGATTTATGTTTGGAATAGATGTTCGCATTAATGACTCTGAAGTGCTAACAGTACAGAATTATTTTGTAAACCTCTGTCATTTTTGTGCTGCTCTAATTCTTTGTACCCTTTACATCACATAAATGTGTTTTGTGAAGACTTCACATCTGTTTCATTGGTATCGTTTTCAAATCTTTTTAGGAAATAATTAACAATTGAATTGTAGATTGTTTAACTGTAGGTTACCGTCTGGAACCTTGACACATTACCATATGAATGTCTAACTAAGTACGGCTAAACAAATTCCTTGTAGGCACATTTACCTGTTAATAGTTTACTTTCCCAAGCCTCCAAGGGTTAATTGGGTTCCCCACTTCCGTTTTCACTTTCAAAAAGCCAAATTTTCAGATCTGTGGCTTAAAATGTGACCACCATTTATGAGGGTTTTGAATTACAATGTCATTACGTTATGTTATGTTAAATCTTTTTACATAGCGCACAGCTGCCTCAGGGAAGGCAAATTAAATTTCTACCAGCTCCCAATCAAAAGTTATTACTTATTAAATGTTATAAGGTAACCCAATGTTATCTAGAGGGAGAAATAGGCCTTGCAGTAGTAAAAAACAAATGTAGGATGTTTTCACTCAGAGTTGCTAAAGAAAAAGGGGTAACCCTGTGTCCCTCAGAACCTGGGTAATTAATGTTTAAACAAAGAATGGTTCTGTCGGGTAGAACGCGGATGATTTCACCATGCTATTAATGCAGTCTGAGAATAATGCCCTCTAACAAACACGAGTCTAAGGCCTATTAACAAATAAAAAGGACCTGAGATCAATTGATAGTACTATGTATTTATCTGAATTAGGTTCATTTATAAGATATTTCCTACATATCATACCTAGACTGTCAAAGTCAATTTTAAAGTGCAAATGCGTGACAATCGTGAATAGTGATCAAGTGGTGAAAGAATACATACAGTGGAGAATAAGTTCAATACAATCAGTATATACATATATATACAAGTGTTTTTCGATGGCCAGGTACTAGTTAATGTCTAGAGATTCCTATTATTTCTTTGGTTGCCATCTGTCCTTAGCTGACAGATGGCAGCCGAAGGATGGGATTACACACCATCGTTCGTCGGATTAAATCAATATAAAGATACGGATTCACGGCCATTGAGCCCCACCTATTCAGGTTACATGCTCCAGCCTGGATCATAGGACTGTCGTGCACTCCATTCCTTTTTTTTTTTTTTTTTTTTTTTATATCCTCATATTGCGAATTTTTATGTGAATGGAGTTTTAGGTTTCTGCCTCTGATTGTATTTACCGGAGTGGCCCCTTGGTCTTTCGTATTTGGGAAGTTGCCAAATTCTTCGAATTTCTCAGAGGAGTATCCTTAAACCATTACATATTAGCAGATCTGGTTTGGGATAGAGGTAAGAGCTAGCCACCTTGACTACTCGACAAGTATTATACTCGTCCACCAGATGTCATTTCGCATTAATCATTGGACCGTTTGTACCAACCCTGTATTGGAGTCTAAATGGTTTTCCAAGATTTCCCAAAATTTAAATCTTTTAGAGATAGTTCCCTTTCTGTCTAATTTGTTAACCCTTATGACAGAATTCATCCATGCTCCATGTGTTGGAGGTGATACACTAACCCAGTTGATACAGATCTCCCTCCTTGCCAGTACCATTAGCACAAAAAGAAGGTTCTCTTGACATTTAGTTAATCTCCCTCCATCTTTAGTGTCTTCTATCCCAAAAAGAGTTAGGGTTGTACTTACAGTTAGTTGTTTATGCATGATCATGCTCACGGTCTTACCAACTTCTTCCCAGTAACCTTCCAGAGATGGGCAGTTTTTAAACATGTGGACATCATCTGCCTTTTCTTCCCCACATTTCGGACATTTTTTTACGCCAGCATTCTCGAATTTGGAAAGCTTTTTCGGAGTCCAGTATGCAAGGTGTATTGTATATAAGTGATTTCTTTTCAAAGCCGCTGACTTTAGGGTTGACCAACATTTTCCTACAGATTTTTCCCATATGTTATCCAGGTTGGCTATTTGTAGATCTCTCCCCCAGATTTCGTCCTCAATCTGTGTATCTCTATTTGCTGCTTCTATAAGGGCCCAGTACCACTTTGCCACCTCTTTGTTAATTTGTGAGTTTTTTACAATTTCTTCTTCCAGATTTCCGGAGTCTTGTTTAATTATAGGGTTGGTTCTCGCCCAGCTTGACATTTGATAGTATTTAAATTTGGAAATTGAGTTATTGGTAATACTTTGTAGTTCTTCCCAAGTAACCAGAGAGGATCCTTTTAGTAGCTGACCCCAATAGTTAATATTGGCTAGTTTCAGGGGGTTTGCCATTGAGTCTTTTAGACATTCTGGGGTTCCTGGCGATTCCCATATGGGGGCCATTGTACTGTAATATTGGATGTTCAGGGCTATTCTAATTTGTGTCCACAGCTCCGCTGCCTCTCTTAAAGTCTTCAGTTTTATTTTTTTAAAGTATTTTGGATGTCCAAATTTGAATAGGAAATGGTCCACTGACTCTGTCAGTACTTGCAAATATTTTGGATAATAGTGATGAGTTTTGAACAATGTCCGCATGTTTTTAAACTGAAATGCCTTGTAATACTCCGTCAGGTCTGGGCTTGCTAATCCTCCATCTTGTTTACCTCTTCTGAGTTTTTTCCAAGATATCCTCGTTCCCTTCGAGGCCCATATAAAGCTGGCAATTTCCCCCTGTGGTTTTTTTAGAAGGACTTTTCCAAATTCCAAGGGAATGGTGTTGAAAAGATATGTATACTTGGGCAAAATCGACATTTTAATAATATTTGATCTTCCAATAATACTAAGTGGGAGACTGGACCACACTTTAAGTAATTTTCTCACTTTTCCTGCCACTTTGTGTAGGTTACGTTGTGGAATCTTCTCAAGATCGTAGTAATCTGTTTAGTTGTACCGATTTTATTATTTTCAAATAAATTTTCTGTTTCTATTTTAAGTTCCTTTACAATTTGCTGATCTAGTAGTATGGATCGTTCTACCGTAAATCTTTTTTGAGTTTTTGTTGTCTCTACTTGAAGTGTTAGTTGAACCGCAGAGTGGTCTGATAAATGAGCAGGTAGGTGAACTAAGTTTTTTACTCTCATTGATAAATCTCTCTCAATGAGGAAGTAGTCGATTCTCGACCTCTGTCCTAGTTTTTTGTTGTGCAATGTAAAAGGCTGATTTTTTTCCCCTTTCTCTCTCCAAATATCTATCAGTTCTAAATCATTTGTATATACTAATCCACTCCCTCATTTTTGGTAAGTTTGCCTGCCTGCCCGGGGGAAACCTATCGATTTTGGGATCCATTATGAGGTTAAAATCACCTCCCAGGATTATTGGGGTGGTGGCTAGTAATAAATGAGACTAGAGTTTTCGTAAGGGGTCTGCGTCATCTAAGTTGGGTCCGTAATATCCTGCTATTGTGTAAGAGCTATTTTCAATCCTTAGTTTCGCTATTTCCCATCTCCCTTTACCGTCTACTTCTTCCGACTCTAGGGTAGCTTTGAGTGACTTTTTAATTATTATCGCTATCCCTTTAATATTACACTCTTGTGTGGTGCATATGTATCTGCCTACCCATCTCAGATTCTTTATTATTTGGGCCCACTCTTCTTTTAGTAGATGTGTCTCCTGTAATATAATTACTTCACAGTCTGATGTTCTAAGGTACTCAAGAATCCTATTCCTTCTGCTTTTTGTCCTCATACCATTTACGTTCCAGGAGAGAATTTTAACATTTTTACTCGTGCTCCCCATCTGCTCTGTTTCTCTCTAGCGCTTCCCAATCCCGTATACTATTTATTTTATTGTGTAGGATAGGCAACTCCTTTTCATTTTTCCATTTTTTCTGGCATTTGAGGATTTTTTTCTCTATTTTTTCCCTATTTTGCTCCCCACCCTCGTTCTGATTTGTGTATTTTTTGTGTTTTCTTTTTAGTGGTTTGTTTTTACCCTCCCTGGGGAAGCCTCCTTCTTCTATTCTTAGGGTTATCTCCCTAACCCTTTGCGGCTTCTTTACCCCTGACTCTTGACATATATGTGTTTAAAAGTTTTATTTCTTCAACGCCGTACACTATTATTTTTGTACTGCAGCTGAAACTCAAATATATGATAGAAAGGATTTTATCTTATCGGCTCTTCCGACATGATTTTTTCTCGCATTGAATCTAAGAGAGATTTTACTTCTTCTGGGTCCCTTATGTTTCTCATTTTGTTTCGCCACATTATCCTTAACGAAGGAGGGAACTTCATCTGAACCGTTGCGCCAAGTTGTTGTAATTCTGGCATTAGGTTCCCTAGCACCCACTGTCTATTTTGAGAGGCTTTAGACATGTCCGATGTAATTTTAAAGGACCAGTTATCTTTGTTAAAGTTACCCTTTTTCAATGCCTCTCCCAGGATTTTTTCTTTTAAAACATAGGTTTTGAAGTTCACAAGTATTTTTCTTGGTGTTTTTCTCTCTTTGTTTTTACTGAATGGATCTCTGTGTGTTCTTTGTATGTCTTCTTCGAGCGACGCTCTATCTGCCCATGGGAAATGCTCTGATAGTAATTCCACCACATATTTTTTGATGTCAGAACCTTCTTGATTTTCTGGCACATTTAATATCCTTATGTTGTTTTTTCTAGCTTGGTTCTCAAGCGATTCCATCTTCTCATGCATTGTTTTACTCTCCTGCTTCAGGGAGTTTATCTCCTTTTGGTTTTTTTCCCACCTTCTTATTTAAGGGGCCAACTTCGCTCTCTACAGCTGTCACTCTGTCTCCCAATGCGTTGAGTTTGTTGTCTAGTTTCTCGCATGCTTCTTGAATTTTATCTTGCTTGGCTTCTGATATGGTGAATTTCTCTCTCATTTCCGTCCATATTTTCTCAAGGAATTGATCTGTGTGGCTTTTCGGAATACCATCTCCCATTTTTTGTAGCTCAGGCTCAAGCATCCCATTCTCGTCATCTGTTGTTTCCTCCCTTATCTCTGCGGTACCAGTGTCTTTAGTGCCCCCGGTTGCCATGATGCTCCCTGGGAGGTCGATATTTGCTTCTTCTTCCCTGTTTGCTTCTCTGGTTGTCGGAAAAGTTAGCTTAATTTGTGCCGCCTTATTCTGTCTGCTAACTGGAGGTATTTTTTCGTGGTCTGAGTTTGCTTGTGAATTTTGACGGGTGACAGATAATACTGGAAAAGACACGATTTTTTGCTGTGTTAGACTAGGACGTTCTAGTGTTGATTGTATCGGTAGCTGTCCCAGCTCCTCAGTGTATGAGTTTTGTTTTAGCTGAACTTTAAAGTAAGTTCTTAGCGATGGTGTTATCTTAATTTTTCTTTTCTGTGATGTATCAGTTTTGCATCTGGTTGAGGCTTTTTCGCTTTCAGTATTTGTTTTTATGCTCTCTTTAGGTGGCTTCCTGACTCTTTTTTTGATCTCTCTGGGAGAAATCCCTTTTGGGTATTGCTCCTGTTTAAGAAAGTTCCTGTTTCGCAGGCTATAATTCGATATAACCTGCCTGTCTTGTTTGCCCGGTGCACCCACCAGTTTATTTTCTGTGTTAGCTTCCAAGCCTTCTGCTGGATCAGTCTGTTCGGGGACTTCCTTACATTTGCTGCACCCACCCTCTCCTCCCTCCTCTGTGCCACTTAATCTAGCGCTCATATGCCTCAGTAGCCTGTCCTTTCCTAATTTTCCAGCGCTCCTCTCGCTTGTTAATCCTTGAAATTCAAGTGTATGTGTACTCCCGAGAAAATCAGCCCACTTGCCTCTTTTAATATTGTGGTCCGGTCCGCTTTCACTTCTGCAGGCACCTTTATCGCTCCAGCCGCCTCCCCGCAGTTCCACCGCTAAGCCAGCACGGTCTGCCGAGGCTCTGCTGCTCTTGCTCCGGAAGCAAAACCCTGGGCTCGCGTCATCTGGCAAGGCTCTGCCGCTCACGCCCCGGAACAGATACCACACTCTCCCGGATGCCTTTCCGGCTATTGCCTTTGCTTTTGCTGCCGCAGCCCAGATCCCGGTGCCGCACCCGGTCTCACCAGCTTCACCGGGTCCAACGTTCCATGCACGACCAGAGGATCGGGAGGCTCGGGAAGCAGTGTCCGGCTCCACCAGGGAATCGCACTCTGTCGGGAGGTAGGCTACCATTCCTCAGTTGACCTCCGTTAGCTCAGCCACTTCCAACAGTCGGGTCGAGTCCAATCGAGAGTGCCTTATTTTATGTAAAGAGTTGCGGAGTATCGCTGCATTTTTCCATCTGTTTTTTAGTGCATTTCTTCGCGTTGTTTATCTCACTTCCTCGCATCAGAGGAGTCTGGTGTCAGGAGCTCATCGACCGAGCGTCCTACTCGGCCGCCATCTTCCCCCCCGTCGTGCACTCCATTCCACACTTCTGTCTTGATAAAGACCCACCGCGACCACACACCCAGTCGCAGAAGAGTCGAAACGTCGACGCTTTTCAAAAGACCAGTACCTCTAGGATTCTGAAGAACCAAAGAAATAATAGGAATTTGCCTTTTAAAATTGACTTTGACAGTCTACGTACGATATGTATGAAATATCTTATGAATTAACCTAATTCAGATAAATACATAGTACTATCAATTGATCTCAGGTCCTTTTTATTTGTTAATAGGCCTTAGACTCGTGTTTGTTAGAGGGCATTATTCTCAGACTGCATTAATAGCATGGTGAAATCATCCGTGTTCTACCCGACAGAACCATTCTTTGTTAAAACGTTTTCACTAAGAGGACATGTAAAACTTAAAAACATGGCCTAATTTTTAAATGCAACGCACCATGCCTTACGGGCTATTTGGTGCACTGCCTTAGGGGTGACTCATATGTATTAAAAAGGAAGGTTTATTCCTGGAATAAGGTTAATTTTGCCGGGTCGAAATGGCAGTCTAAAACTGCACACTGAAAACTGCGGGGTCAGAAAACAGTAGGGGTGAAGGCAAAATGTGCGGGATGTGATCTAGCAGATACAAATTACCATAAAATGTGGCGTGCAGAAACTTTGCCAAATGTGCAAACTTGTTAAACATTGCCGAGGTTATGCCCAAGCTAAACAAACTATTGCCTTATCAATGGAATGTGTGATTACAGTGCAATGTATGTGTAGTTATTATACACATATAAATATACATATCAGCATTATTAGTCATCAGTAGTAACACTGTAGTCTGACAGTCACCACTGTGTAGTTATGTTTCAACACAACTTTGCATTGAACAAAATTAATTTATTTCCCAATAACGTTGGTATCCATGGACAGATGAGCACGAAATCTGACAATCCCTTAGCATATGCTGCTAAAGTCCAGCAAGTCAATATTTGTGCACGTACAAGCAGAAAAAGACAAGTGCCGCACCAAAAAAGATGTGTTTTCAAATGTAACTCAATTAAAAACTTGTATTTACTGGTATGGAAAAGGCAAATAAAAAAAAGAAACTGAAAAATGACACAGTTGCCTTATTAAGGTGCCAAATGTGACAACATTGTCAATTTTACAGATGCTCTTTGGTTTTCGAAACAATAAAAGTTGTGAGCAGGTGAAGACCATGTTAGGAAGCACAGTGTGAGCTGGTGCAGCGCCTGGCTGTAGTCAGGCCTTTTTTGCAAATATCCCCTGTGCACAGCCAAAGGCTGTATTCAATGTGGAAAGGGTTCATTGAAGGTGAATGCAGTTTATCACAAAAAAAACAGAAAATAAAATCACAATTAAAGGTTAATTATGATTCAGCAAACACAAAAACTAAAAATCAATTACATCTGTCAGTTACAGGTTGCAGCACACAATACACACCATACCTCAAGCCCCCAACATGCTAAGTGCAACCCTTTGATGAAGGCACTTTTTTAAAAAAAAAAGCATTGGCTAAGGAAATTCTGTTCAGCATTGGGAAAAAATGGCTGGTGGTGATGCTGAAAAGCATTGCAAAAAAATAGTGTAATATGTTGTTAAATGTGAAGAGAGGCCATGACTCACTCAAGGCGAAACCTGAGGTGAGTCGTGATGCCTCTCTCGACCCTCAGCAATAGGAGCCGGATGTGAGAAGTTAGCCTGGCATATGATGTCCACTAGTTCTAGTGGGCACCTTGCACCAGTCTAATCGACCCTTATTGATGTGGTTGTAAAGTCAACCTTATAGAAAGCTATCCTATTGGTAGCAAGAACCAGCAGTCTTCAGGATAAGACTACAGTAGGCGAGTTAAGCAAGTTGTTTTACCATATATAATCCCTTGAATACTAAATGAAAGGACACCACACAAGGTATATATCAAATATATATGTATTTAATCTGAACACAACCCCTCTGCACTCTTTATGAGGTCAGAGCTCAAAATACAATACAAGTCACACAGTCAATATACAATACGTTGCACAGTATACGTTATGACCTAGGGGCCTGACAAACCATATACTAAGAAAGTGGTATAAGTACCACGTGAGAGTAAGAAAGCAGGCCTGGGGCCTGTGGAATCGCTGGGGCTGCACTAAACAACTAAAGGTTAGGAAGTAGGAGGCCCATGGGAGACGCGTGCAGTGTCTAAACAAAGGCGCGGGTTACCCTTTACTTTCTATGGGAAACGAAGAAGTTACAAATATACAGGTTAAGGACACTTCCGGATGGACTAGGATGGAACCTTTTTAAACTAGGACACTTCGAAAGTCAGAACCCACGGGAGCACTGGAGTACTCGTGTTAACTCACCCAGGGAAGCGGGGTGCATAGGTGTCTTTTCGTGTCGGGTTTTGTCTTCGTTTTCTATGGAGAGCTGCAAAGAAGTGCTGCAGGCGACCAGAGGAAAAGTGTCTGTGTGGATCCAAGGGTGGATCGGAGATGTGAAGAACCTGAAAGCAGAGGGGACAGAGTCTGGGTCACTAGCCATTGACTAGGAAGGTACCAGGAAGGAACCAGGCGATGTCGGGTGCTTGAAGGTGAAGGAAGTGAGTTTATCTCTTGAGCCATGAGGTCCAGGAGGCATCGACGATGACCAGACACTGGATTCCAGTTGTCCTATAATGAATCTAGATGACTGCAGTGTTGGTATCTGGATTGGACCCAACAAGCCTTGGCAACCGCAACCCATGCAGGATGTCAAGATTGGCTCTGTTGCAGACCAGCAAGGTTTGTGGCACTTCTCCTTTTTAGGGAAGCTAGAGCAATCCTAGAGCAACCAGAAAAACAAAGTAAATCCAAGATGGCATCTTCAGGGGGCTCACTAGCTAATGGGCAAGGAACCGGGAAGACGCATCAAGCTCATATGCAAATGCAGGGCCCACGGGACACTCGTGTAGTGTGGGGGCCTGGGCTTCAGTGCAAATGGTGCTCGGGGCAGGGGCTTCTTGTAGCCCAATGCACAACCTACTGAAGCTTCAAGAAAGGAGTGTAGGTAGCAAAATGCAGGATGTCCAAGATGTCCGGTCCCACATCTCTCGTGTCCACCACGGGTCTCAGCTATGCTGTGAATGTGGATCGGGGTCAGAGAAGTCTGAAAGTCTAGTTTTTGAGTCGCAGAGTTTTTGAAACTGCAGACTGGCAAAGTTGCTGTTGGTATGTAATTGGAGGTACGTAATAGATTATCACGACCTGAACAAGCGCACAGCCTGATGAATTTATTTTGTACTACTTACACTTATTTATTAAATCTCTAACTCAAAATTATTATTTTAAATGTTGTGTTTTATATTGACCTTCTATTTGTTTTTTGTTTTCAATGTTTTCTCGCGTTCAAATTTTATCCACATATTGGTATTTATTCATAACAACATCCAGAATTTTACTATACTCTACATATGCATAATTCTCAAAACATTATACATAATTTATAAATTACAATACAACTTAAGCAGCGATAGCGGTTTTGTTGGGCCCGATGCATTTCGGGTCCGTTGTCCCTTCTTCAGGGGCACTGTGAAAAATAACAAAAACATTCTGTCATCTCAAACATATTCATAAACATCATTTACATAATTCATACGTTTGTAAGCCACTCCAAAACTGAGTCTACCACCACATTGCTTATATAATTGTTCTTATTATAACTCTTTTCATGAATATACAACTTGACGCATTAACCACTCAACTGCGATATGTCATGTGTCTGAAGCCTATGAACATTGGTGTTAGTAATCTCCTGTTCTGCATATGCTACAAAGTCCAATGTTGCTAACTTTCCGTCAAATGAGACTCTGAATGGCTATATAATTTAGATCTTTTAAACGAGCCGACACAATAGTGTAAAGTAGCCTACGAAAATAAATGGAGACCAGCCAACACTGACCTGCGTTTTAATAATGCTGTCGTAATTATTCGCACGACTTCTGGAATTCCAAGACAATATCTAAGGAGTTAACAAATTTTACTGTGAAGACATGCTTAAACTGGTCAGTTTCACATGTTGTACTTCACTGTGGATAAACGACAAGTTTTGGAGTTAGAAATTTAATAAATAAGTCTAAGTTCATCAGGCTGGGCGCTTGGTCAGGTCGTGATGATCTATTACGTACCTCCAATTACAGATTGTTAAGCACCTAGGGACAGGCAGCCCTACGCCACCAAGCTGCACGCCACAGTCAGAAGAACTTGTAAAAAAGAATTGTGCACTAAATTGACAGATGAGCATTTGAAACAAAGGTGTGCTAGTGTCCTATCACTTTTTAGTCTATTAAAGTTGCTGTTGGTGCCTCTTTGCACAGGGTGGTCACTCCTTGACCACAAGGGAGATGTCTTCCATCTTCCAGTCAGAATGGAATGTCAAAGGTCCAAGATATGTCTTTCAAAGATTCATCCAGGATAATCTAAAGTCCCAGGGACAAAGCTCTTATACATATACTAAGAAAGGGGGCAGGATTACCTGACTAGTTCCCTCCTATGGGTGGACCTGAGAAGGGGTGTTACACCCCTTTCCTTTTGTCCAGTTTTGCACCAGAGCTGGGACTGAAGTGCCCCAGCAACTGTTTTGAAACGGGCTATGCATGGAGCACCTTGTGTGCCCCAGGCAGTTCTAGATGCATTCACTGAATGCAGCCCTCCTTGCCCCAATACACAAAACCCCTGTCTGGGGAGGTGCTGGCACCTCCCTGGTCAGGAAACCTATCGTATTGTCCAGGCCGTCCTTGCTGGAGTTTCCCCCAGCAACAGGAGGTCAGACTTGTGTCTTTGGCAGCAGCATCCATTTTGTGATGCTGAGGCTCTGTTTAACTTTAACCGGGTAAAGCAGTAACTTACATGTTTTTTCCCTCTAGAAGGGTGGAATGTTACCCCCCCTCCAGAATTGGTGGGAGGGGTAGTATTCTAAAGTGTTTGACACCTTACATGACATGTTTTGATAAAGCCAAACCAAAGTTAGCATTAACCGCGAGGCTTAGAATGCACTTAAGAGTATATGGTGTGGCTACATCATAGAACAGCTATAAGGAGATGGTTCCGAAAGCTGCAGAGGGGCTCAGATCATGCCAGAGAACCCTCTCACATAAAACCAAGCACTCTGCCTCCAGGATTGTCGAGGCCTACCATAGGAGTGGCTTATAGGTGTATATGTGTCAATACATAAAGGTAGATATAGGTATACTATATCTAAGTAAGGGGTGATTACACCACCTTACCCAGGCTGTGTGAACGGACCTGTGGTGTCAGTTTGGAAGGCAAACCAGGGGTGGCACAATATATGCTGCAGCCCCTGGTAGGCCTAGGGTACACCTATGCCCTGGGTACCTATGGTACACTATGCAGGGGCTTACAAGAGTGACCCAGTAACCAATCTGGTATGCACCTAAAGTGCATGGTATCAATTTAGAGAGAAAACAGCTGGGCTGTGGGTCTGATTAGCAGGCCCACAACCACATTAAAGTCGAAAAACCAGAGAATCACAGCAAAAAGTGGGGGTGACCATAGGAAGCAGACCCTACTCTCCTACACTGGACCTCCCATGTTGTTGCCGACCCCTCCCCCATCAGAACCCACAAATCAAGACTTGACAAATAGAGCTGTGGGTAAAACATGCCATGTTTATTATAAACCATCACATATAAACATGACAATATATAACCAATAAGATTAAAATTTCATACGACGTAGATTTATCAAATTCGATCACTGAACAATATTTACATTAATGTTGATCATAACATCATAATCTGTCCGCAGAAATGACAGAACTTACTTTTTCATCTGGCTCGCGCCCCCCAACTGATAATCACGCAAGGCCCAACCCACCTGCTTCCTTGAGAGGTGAGCCCTTGCCATCTGGTCCCTGTCCGCCATCCTAGGGGCTCACCCCTGCACCACTAAGCTGCCCACAGGGGCTCGTAGGGTATAACCAGGGGCTGGTGCCCCATGCCCTAGTTTGTAAGCTTGTGAATTTGCCCACAGCCGGTGTCTCCATTCTCTCTTGGGTGAGCTTGCCGTATCTTTCCCGCAGTGCTGGCCTAGGGAGCATGCAGGAGGACTCACTCCCCTTAACAATGTAAGGGAATTTATGTGGCCTCCTTACTGCCACTCTTAACTCAACTTCCAACACCTTCCGAAGCTCTAACTCCAGAAATGGGTGGTTGGGAGATTCACGAGGTCCACTGCACATGGGGCCGGAACTGTAAGGAAGAGAGGATGAGGGCCTGGGCAATATGCCCTAAATAGGCCCCCCACCATCTCCTCGCCCCATTACCGGCCCGGCAGGAAGTGCCATCAGTCTCGCCGCGGAAGTACTTCTAGCTGTTCGTGTCGACCAATCCCTCAGCCAGGAGCCACGAGGACATGGCCAGGATCCCGGGGTCCCGTGTCCTAATGGCGCACTTCCTTATAGTATGTGCATTTCCATTGGACTCGGACCCCCCCAGGTTGTTCCGCATCCCATCGGAACCCACAATCAGGACTTGACGACCAGAGCTGTGGGTAAAAGAGACAATGCTTATTATAAACCATCACATATAAACATGATAATATATAATCAATAAGATTCAGAATTTCATATGACTTAGATTTATCAAGTTCGATCACTGAGCGATATTTACATTGATGTCGATCATAACATCATAATCTATCAGCAGAAATGACAGAACTTAATTTTTTTACAAAGAATGTTCTTTATTGCTTAAGCACTAAAGGGGCTTCTGGCTCCCCCCCAACTGAGAACCACGCAAGGTGCAACCCACCTGCGTGCTTGAGAGATGAGTCCCTGCCATCTAAGGCCAACTGGTCCTTCGCCCTCCCTACCACCAGACAACTTCTGAACCACCAAGTTCCATCGATCCACAGGCCCATAACCACGTCAGACTCAAATGCCACGGATTCACCAGTCTGAGTCCGAGGTAGACATGTGCCCACCATTTCAGAGAACCCTGCGATCCCCATGCCTAATTTGTGGGCACATTACCAAGCAGGCCCCTGCCCCAAGCACCGCTAGGATATTCCGGCCATCAAGGCACTTGGCCGAAACATTAAAAGGCACTTGACCGTAGTCCTGGCCCCCACTTTTTCCATGGCACTATGGGACCACGCTATCTTGGAAACATCCTATCCCAATTAGGCGCATCCAGACAACAGAGTCTTCCTCATGGCCCTGTGTCCCAGCCAAAACATATCATTACCTCCTAAATGTAGGATAACCAACTCTGAGAACTGCAGTCCCCCATGGCACATGGAGTCTTCCAGCAGCTGCGAATGTGTGGGATCTGAAGGTACCCAACATCAATTAAACGAAAGGGAGACCCTCTCAAAACCCCCAGCTTCAATTCCCGGTACTGCTACAAATGAGCAATAAGTGGCCTATCCCACGGGCAAGTGACCCAGCACCCACACAACTTTGGAAGACATACTACCTTAATCTCGTCCGGTGAAATAACCAGCTCACTGCGCATGCCGCAGCCCCAATTCTGATTCTGGTAACCAACTAAATCAATCCCCCAGCTGCGATTGGTAGTCCAAAATATACTACGCACAGACTATGCAAGAGTTTCCCTCGACCAGTGTCCAATGCAATGTGGCCCCCCATGCCTACTAGGCCAAACCCTAACCCTGACTCACACTAAGAAGAAGTGGAAGTCAAAGGGCCAAAACTATCGCACACACCGAATAATGACTACAAACCGGGCCAACCTGCCCCCGCATGGACCCTCTACCGGGCACTTCACTCTAGCTGGGCGAGTAACACTCAAGCCCATGTGGCTCCCAGTCCTCAGGTGGCACGACGCCCCCCAATGGTTTCCCACCGTGGTGCGCCCGGTGTCCCAGTGCTCACTGCCCTGGAAGGTGAGATCAAGAAAGAGAGAGAAGAGAAAGAGAAACTCAGACCGATCAGAATTCCCTGCCGACGTCTCACCTCTTGTGTGACTCCACCGCTCCTGCGCCGGCGTTTAAATTCACGAAGTCCACTGCACTCGGGGCCGGCGCTGTAAGGAAGAGAGGACGAGGGCCTGGGCAATGTGCCCTAAATAGGCCCCCACCGTCTCTTCCCCCCATTGCCGGCCCTGGCAGGAAGTGACATCAGTATTGCCCTGGAAGTACTTCTAGCCATTCGCGTCAACCAATTGAGGTTCTTCGGTTTTCGACTTCGTCCCGTACGTGGCCGCCATTTTGTGTCCCGTCGCCATTTTGTATTGACTTCACTCAGGCAGCACGGCGACCGGAGTCTTTTTGTCGTTTCTAGCTGCTACGTGTCTGTTTTGTTAAAAAGTAACCCCCTGCCCTTGTTTACGAAGCCGATGTCAGGGTCTGGCCGAGTCTACTAATCCATGTCTGGACTGATTGATCCCTATCTCGACTGACTGTTTGTCTATCTCTATTCTCTCCTTGCTTTATCTTATCCGACTGGCCTTCGATATTCTCCTCTTGTATTCTCTTGTTACACAACTATCCTTCGAGGCACACAAATATGTCCAGCCACCTGCAAATTAGATCACAGGAACTAGTACTGATTAACTTGTGGGGAGGGTTGACACACGGGGTCTGAAAGAAGGGCGTATTTGGGATACTTGATAGCTTGTTTTTCAACTTTTCTTATTGGCTAGCCTTGTATGTATTGGGAGTATACGTCGTAAATATGTGTGCTATAAAAGATTGTGCGCCACGTAGTAAAGTGGCAGTCTCCTGAGAACCTACTTTGTACTTCTGGGACAACTGTGCTTAGCTGCAGCTAATAAACCTCATTTTCTACGCCTGACAGAGTGTCTCGTGTCTCTGTCCGACAAGACAGGTGAACTCGGAGATTTAAGGCGTGCCCTGCGCCGCCAGGCCCATAAGGCCCGGTTCTTCAACTGGCGCCCAACGTGGGGCGGGATCAGTGGTAGCGGTTCAGCCCGAGGGTCGTGAGGAGCCTCGCAAGAAGATTCTGGAGGATTCGCGAACCACGTCAAGCGACCCCTGTATGTCGAAGTGGACCGAAGGTCTTTTGCAGCGCGACTACTCCTTTCCGATGGCTGCTGACGACTGCTGCCCTGACTTCCGCCCTGCCTTGGCCCCTTTGGTGATGATTGGTATTGTGAGACATTAGACGGACCTCTGTTGGCGTGAGAGAACACTTAGTTAAGTATTTGTGGGTAGCGCCCACTTCTTTGTTTTTGTTTTTCTTTGGGTTTATTATTCGACTATTGCAATACCCGAAGCCAAGGGGTAAGTATGTTTGTCCTGTGTGATTTGCTCTAACCCCCTTGAAGTTTGTGATTAGACCAGTGACTTAAAAATGCCTGGTCTTAGCAAGTTTAGGAAGTTTTGTTGTCTTGTTTGTAATCAGGATTCCCGGTTGGAGGATTCTTGTCCAATTCCTCCGGTTGGAACTCCCACTTATGAGCTCTATTAGAAACATGGTGTTGGCCCGATTGTCTTTAACGAAGCATGGATCCGATACACAAAAAAAGATGGTGTTCTGCAGTGGCCACAAAATGGTAGCTTTGAGTCCGACATATTAGATAATTAAGAAGCAATTTTGTTCAAACGAAAAGCACGGCCGGCAACGTTTGATTCTTTCCGCCTCTGGCGTAAAGAAGCCAAACAGAGAGAAATTAAGCAGGCGAAAAGAGATAAGAAAGAGAAAGGTATGACGATTATACAGGCTGCCCAACAGTTTAAAGATAATGAGATTGATAAGGCGATTGAAGTCTCTGACAGACAGCATTGTATGGCAATCGATAAATGTTACCCTGTGTTGCCTACTTCCCCACAAAGTAGGGATCTTGACGAAGATCCCTTAATGTCCCATTTGTTAAGATTGCCTCCGCCCTATGTACAAGGTGCTAATGCACCCCCATTGTTACCACCTGTCCAGCTACCTGTCGTTCCACCATTTGTCCCGGCTCTTCCACAATTGCCTCTTCCAGTATTGCCACCCCCGCCTCCTTTGCCACCAACTCCCGTTCCTCTGACTCCTGTACCTCAGTCTCCTTTACACCCGGTTCCTCTTGTAACTGTCACCCCTCCTAATGCCTTGTCTCCCGTTCTACCGTCTGATTCTCCCACAACTCGTAAATGATTGGTCGATACTGTTTCTGAATCAGAATCAACAGAAGAGCGACAAGAGAAACAAAAATGCAAAGAAGGCAGGCAGTAAAGCAAATTAGTTACTACTACCAAAGTAAGAATATTAAACAGAAGAGGGGACAGAGATACGGTAGGTTTTGCATGCAATGTGTAGGAAAAAGTACCCTCAGGCACCAACTGAAAGTCGGTTGCCAGTTGTCTTCATTGGGTTCTTATTAGAAATATTATCCAACAGTGATAGGAAAAAGTGGATTAAAAAGAGTATGGACTACTCCCCAAACCAGAAAGATTCCTTTTAATAAAGGGGTAGTTCTAACTCTATTAAAAACATTAGTGGAAAGCGGACGTTACAAATGGTTGTGTTAATTTGAACCAAGAAGTCCTATACATAAACATACAAGGGTCGACATGTTTCTGCTATAACGAGCCACTAGTCAGCTCAGCATTCGTCAGGACCAGAAACCTGCCTCGTGGCTGACGCATGCTAAGGCGCCAATACCAACTGAGGCGGGACAAAAAAAACGATTACAAACTTGAGTGTAACCGCTGCACAGGTACTTCCTCGTGCGTCCTCTCCAAAATGTGAGAGATGGAAAATTTGTATATATCAGGAGCGGTAACCCTTAGGCTCCTGACAGGGGGAATTCTTCACGCCCGGAACATTTTCTTCCAGGCGATTGCCCTCCAGAGAACCTAACGTTTCCACGTCCACGGCCCAAATACACTGTTTCTGGCCTTTTCTCCTCCCTCTTTGGGTCTTTTAGCTTGACTCCTACTCTTCCTCGAAGGCAATCCCGTAGTCAACTCCCAGGTCCTGACGAGCGAATTGTGTTGAACAATCTAGCTCACAAATGGATCATGAGTGGTCCACAGTATAGTGTGCATGATATCATAAGCACCTTTCACCAGTGGGATGCGCCCAGACAGAGATATGTTTTTAATGTTATGTGTGACACTCTTGTTAAAGGATGGGAGGATATGGATTTGGGTTTGGCTCCCCAGGGTCTGTTAGATGTACAAGCTACATTCGATAAAGGACTTAGGGCCCGATGTAGGTAGGCATTTACCGGTCCGTAATGGCCAAAAATCGGTAATTTCGGCCATTACCGACCGGTATAAGTGCATCGAGATGTATGTCACCAAAAACGTACCGAATCGGTAAATACCAGTCGGTAAAACACCGAATCGGTATTACACGAATCTGAATTTACCGAATACATATTCTCCGAATCGGTAAATAAGAAATGGTAATTTACCGAATCGGTAAATACCCAATTCATATTTACCGAGTCGGTAAATAAGAAGTGGTAAAAATGCCAGTTGAGATGTAGCAAAGTCAGGACATACCGAATTTTGTGAAATTCAGTATTTAAGAGTCGGTATTTAACATGGATCGGAAGCAGGTGGAAACCAGGAACAGGATATACAAGAAGGTCGCAAAGTGCAACTGTGCACCCACAATGGCGGCTTTCTACGTTATTGCAAGCCGGCTACGGATACAGGCAGCAGGAGAGAGGGTCTGGCTAAGGGAGGAGCAGGTATATAGGCAGAGGATCACCCTCTTCCAACTCACTGAAGCAGAGATCCTGCAAAGGTACCGACTCCACCCCAGAACCATCCTGGACTTGATCAGGGACCTCCACCCATATCTGGAACACCCAACCCCAAGAGCACACGCCATCCCACCCCATGTACAGGTGCTGTGCTGCCTACACCGTCTTGCCTCTGGGAGCTACCAGCACGTGATAGCCTCAGTAGGTGGAGTGTCCCAGAGCTGCCTGTCACGCTTTTTCAGAAAATTCCTTGACACCATGATGCAGAGGATGGAGCACTACATTGAGTTCCCTGAGACACCTGCAGAACTAGCAAGGACAAAAACCGATTTCTATCAACTTGCACAGTTCCCGCACATCATCGGCTGTATCGATGGGAAGCACATCCCACTATGCCCACCTGCAGCAACAGAGCACATATACAGAAACTGGAAGTCCACACATTCAATCAATGTGCATGTGATCTGCAACGCTAGCAACATGATAACGGACATTGTAGCCAAATATCCTGGGAGTACCCACGCCTCCTACATATTCACCAACAGTGGGATATACAGACGCCTTGTGGCTGGTGATTTTGGTGATGGATACCTGCTGGGTAAGTGTGTGTGAGACACCCTGATAGTTCATGCAGAAGGAGCACTCCTGGGTATGTGACTAATCAAAATATCCTTTCCCACCCAGGTGACAGTGCATATGCCCTGCGGTCATTTGTGCTCACCCCCTACCTGAACCCATCCACCAGGAGTGAAAGGCGTTATAACGTGGCACACAGAACAACACGTTGAGTGGTGGAACGTACATTTGGACTGCTGAAAAGTAGATTTAGGTGCCTCCATAAGAGTGGAGGTGCACGTCAGTACACGCCAATTATCTGTTGCAAGATTATTGCGACCTGCGCCATGCTGCACAATCTTGCCACCAAGGAGGGCACAGAGATAGAACTAACATATCATGAGGACATAGATGATGGGACAGTACAAGCAGATCACAATGCAGCAGGAGCAGCACCAGCAACAGATGGTCGACTGCGACATGCTGAAATCACCAACAGATACTTCTAATAGAGTGATGACACACAGGCATGTCCATTTTTTTTAACACTCACTTTAATATGCACTACTGCACCATCCAAAAGAACATATATCAAATTAAATACACTTTGCACAATGGTTGGCCAAAGTTCACTTCACTGTGACCTGTCCTGTGTTCATTATGTCTCTCAATGTGTGCGCTTACGCATGATGTTTTGCGAGCCATGGGGGCTGGGGGTCTACATGCGCAGTCGTGCCGTGTCATCAGCATGGAGTCTGCTGCTCCTATGAATGTCCTGAACAGGCGTGCTGGACCCACTCCTGCTCGTTGACTCCTCAGTGTCCTCAGTTGCCTCCTGTGGCTGTCTGCTGTATCAGCATTGCCTCTTCTAATCAGAAGTGGGGGAGATGGAATATTGATCCATTCATTTTCCAAAGGATATGATATAATCAAGGGAGAAAGGATCACTTGTCCTGATCAACCTTAGGTCTGCAGAATGGTCGGGGGGATTTTCTGTCCCAATATTAAGACCCTCAGGCACGTGATGGGTATGGTGGTGTCTTAAAGCGGTATATCTTGATTCTCCGCTTATATTTCACGTGTGTGCATAATCATTAGGTCTACTTAGGTTATGCAGCCTCCACCAGGAGGTATTTACCCAAGGTTGGTGCAGTAGTGAGCCAGAGATAAAAAGACCAAAAACCAGGAAGACAAAAATTTAATAGATCTGATTTTGGGTCTGGTAAACTCAATAGTAGTGCATCCGGTTTTACTGGTTTATGAGTTACAGTTGCACTTTGAGTAAAAAGGGGGTTAAAAGATTGGTCGACATGTTTCTGCCTCAATTGCCTTATTTCTAGGACTTACGGGCATTCATCAGGACCGTGAATTAACGTGCAAAAAATATAATACAGTGTTCAAAAGTGAGAAGAAAAAGGTTATTGACCTGTTCCTATGTCTTGGAGGTCTTATGGTACCTCGCGCATTACTTATGCACACTTCCTTCAGCCGGTAGAGATATTGGAGCGGGCTATTACGCCTCGTCCTCAGCTTGCTGTTGTGCGCGCTGCTCTGCTCATACCGAACCAGCATTGCCTCCATTGCAGAGGTCACCCTCCCCATCCCCCGGGACAAGTCACTGCAGCAGTGTACAATGTCAGTCTGCATGTTTACAGAGCGGCGACACTGCAGGGTGGTAGAAGTTGCCAACCGGTTAATCGACTGATTGAGCAGCCTGACCTCGCGCTTATACATGCGCCTCTCTTCGTGGTCACTTTCAAGCCTGTCACAGAGGGTGCCATGCGCACCCCCATGTCCCTCACCCCCTCCACCATGGACTCCATTCCTTTGCCCATTGCCTCCATTCCTTTGCTCATGGCCTCCATTCCCTTTGCCATGGCACCTATCCCCCGATCGATGTCCGACATCCTGGTGTTCAGGATGCGCACCTGTCTGTGCACTGCCATGATGCCTTTGGCCTGCATACGCTGGACTTTAACCATTGTGTCTTCCAGCCCAGCAAAGACCCCCTGCACATTCTGCCCCTCATCCTGCTCTCGTGCCCTACGGCCACGGTAACTTGCACGGCCAGATCCCATTGACCCAAGTTGTCCAGCGTGGCCAGCCAGTGGTGGTGTGCTAGGTCTGGGAGCCTCGACCACTTCCTCATCGGAGCTCTCCAGGATCCGCAAAGGTGGTACGTCCTGCCTCCTTGGCCTCACATGCACAGGGGACCCTGAGCTGGGTGTTGTGGCTTCTGCAGGTGCAGGCGGAGTCTGTGTCTCGAACAGCAGGGGCGACAGTGGCCGTGCAGTGGTGTTTTGCTCCATTGCTGTGGGTGCGTGGGGTGTGGTTGTATCCTCAGGGACAGTGCTAGGTCCAGCTGTGTCTGTGGCCTTCTCCCTCGCAGCCGTTGTTGTTGCACTAGACTCCCCTCCCTGCGCTGCTCTGGCGCGATGACTCTCCTGTGAACAGACATGGACATTGATCAGCTGTGTGTTTTCCCAACACAGATTCCTAACACACAATTTCATTTGCCTAGACTGTTTGTGTATGGGGAGTGTGGCATGGCATGCAGGGTTCGGTGTTGGCAGCTTTGATGTATGTACCTATGACTACGACTACCATGATGCTTTGCTGGGGACTACAGTCATGTGTGCTGGATTGTGAGTGAATCACCCACATTGGGGAAGGGGCCTGGGAATGGGTGGGGTACATGTCCATGCATCTTACCTTTCTTTCTTGCAGCTCTGGCTGAGCTATCAGCATCCCCGATCCCATGTATGCTCTCAGGCTCCATGGTGGATTCCACGAGCTGCTCCAGGTCGGTGAGGCTTGGGGCGCGGCTCTTCCCCCCACCGGTTGCTGCTGATTCCTTCCTCTGGGTGGCTAGGTTTTTTTGGTGGTGATCCTCAGATCATACCACCTTTTCTTCATGTCGTCGATTTCGCGATGGGTCACTCCTAGGGCATTGACCTTGCTCTGGATTGCCAGCCAGGTGTTCCTCTTAACAGACTCAGCTACTTGCAGAGACTGTCTCCCAAACAGCTGGCTGTAGTGCTGCACAACCTCCTCCACCAGCACCTGGAGCTCTGTTGGGCTGAATTTCACCTTCCTCTTTCTGTCCCCTCCATCCTTTTGTGCCTCCTGGGACTCCATGCTGTTTC
The DNA here is from genome assembly GCF_964261635.1 of Lissotriton helveticus. NCBI lineage: Eukaryota > Metazoa > Chordata > Amphibia > Caudata > Salamandridae > Lissotriton > Lissotriton helveticus. Next base: position 82,499,325 of record NC_136060.1, on the reverse strand, counting down.
TATGCTGGTCTCAGTGCAGCCTGCTCCTCTGTCTCCCCACCAGCTCTCTCTGCATTTCTGTTGCTCTGCACCTGCATGGGTGTGGCCACCTCCAGGTACTGGGGTGTGGTACTTGCATCTGATTGGTTGATCTCTCAGATGCTTTGTTGTGGGGTGTGGTGGGTGTCCCTGATTGGTGCACAGGCTCACATGTCATGTATTCGAATTTTCGAGATCAGATTTTACCGAATCGGTATTTACCGATCCGGTAAATACCGATTCGGTAAATACCGATTCGGGGTCTCCCATTCATTCCTATGGGACTGGAGGGCCATAGGGTTGTATGGGTGTTACCGACTCGGATATTACCGAATCGGTAAATACCGATTCGGTATTTACCGAGTTTGGATACCGATTGATACCGAATCGGTATTTTTTTCCGGATGTTTACCTACATGTGGGTTTGCGGTTCATAAATACCGATTCGGTATGAGTCGGTATTTATGAACCGGTAAAAATAATTTACCTACATCGGGCCCTTATTGTGGGTTCTGAGGTTGAGAACGCCGTAAGAACACTTGTCACTTTCAGGTCTTTATTTTCTTCTCAGGCTTTTCTTGAACCTGATCCTCAAGTTGGACAAAAAGTGAAACATTATCCTATGAGAGAAGTTCCTCCAGTATGGAGAGATGCGGTTCCAGTTCAGGGTGGTAATCAGCCTATACCAGCTCATTTCCAGCGTATATGGGTACATGTCCCATGGAAACGATCTGAAGTGTTGGCGCTTAAACAGTCTTTACCGGACCCTCATAAAAATCCTGCTGGGTATTATAAAGAGCTGTCCCAGACTGTTGATGCGTGTATCATGAATTTGGCCGATATTGATATGCTGATGGGAAATGTAGCCCCACAAGCATTATGGGCCCGTATTCGTAGGGAGGATCACAATCAAGCTTTAGACGGCGATTGGGCTGCTATAGCTGCCGCGGATGCAGCACAAGTAGGTGATGCTAAACCCGATGCTTTGATTACAGAATTGCCCGGTAGGATCATCACTTTAATGAAAACGATGATGCCTGCCTTACGTGTTAACTGGGATAAGTTGGCTGCATGTAAACAGAAGAAAGATGAGAGTGTTTCCGATTTCTTTACCCGTTTCGAGGAGACGTTCATCGACCACAGTGGTCAAAAATGAGTACTGAGGGTGGGCAGCGATTATTCGTGGATAAATTTGTATTTAATTTACTTCCAGAATTGTCGCATAAATTGAAAGACTCCGAGAGTTCGTGGGCTGTTTCTTCATCTGCCCAGATATTAGCCACTGCTCAATATTACGAGAATAGGGATAAGGAGGAAAAGGATAAACTCGAGAAAAAGACTAAAGAATTAAAAACGAAGGTTCTTTTGCAACAGGCTTATCCTCCTCGTTCTGCTCAGCGTTCATTTCAACAGCCTCCCCAGTTTCAGAGGTTGTTACAGAAACCTGAACATTTTGTTCCGCGACCTTTGCTAGGTCCTAATCAATGTGCCTATTGTAAAGAGGAAGGTCATTTTAAGAATAGTTGTCCGGTTTTATTGCAGCGTAATGATGGATTGCCAGGGCTGCGAGGCCGTGGTGGTTTCCAGTCAGCACCCAGGGGTAGGGGGCGAGGTGCATTGTCTCAGACACAGCGTTCATTTTCCCCTCAGAATTCTATGAACTATTTTGACCAGCAGAATACTCAATCTGCACAATATTACAATGACGATTATTGTGTTGAGAGTGAGAATAAGGACTTTCATTCTAGCTAGGACAGCCATGGACAAAGCAAGGGAGTCGTATGAGTTCCAGTGGATCAGAATGGGCCTTATGTTGAAGTTGTTACATTGGGTGTTTCAGAGCCATTTCTTTTGGATACTGGTACAATGAGAAGTTCTAATGTTCACTCCAAACTCCCTGGGGCACCTTTGTCTGGCTTAACAAATGTTTCTGTAGGATTCTCTGGCGCCCCAGTTCGTAACCCGGTTTCTTACCCTTTGCCTATTTCAATTGGTCCTTATGATTTGGAGGCCCCGCTCATTTTAACGACTGGTTGCGGTGAGGATTTGCTGGGTTTGGACTTATTAAAACGTCTTAATGCAACATTGTACTGTTCTCCCTCTGGTGTACATCTTACTTTAGGTGAGACATTGGGTTCTCCTATGTACCTGTCCAAGGACCAATTCCCACCCGAATTGCATTCCTTCCTGCTACGCTTTGGGCTACAGGTCCGAATGATGTTGGTTTGCTCCAAATTCCACCTTACGTGGTTACTGTCAAGCCTAATGTTAAATTACCACGCATTCCTCAGTATAAAATTTCTGGCGACGGAGAAAGAGCTCTGTTGGCTATTATCTATGATTTGGTTCAGAAGGGTGTGGTTGAGGAAACAAGAGGAAATGTTTGCAATAGTCCTGTTCTACCTGTTCTGAAACGCACTGATTCTTCTCAGCCTCCTGTATATCGATTTGTGATCGATCTTCGGAAGGTTAACCAGATTGTTGTGCCCCAATTTCCTGTCGCCCCAGAAATCACTGCCTTGCTCACAATGATACCTGCTTCGGCTGCCTGGTTTTCAGTTATCGATCTCAAGAACGCTTTCTTCATTATTCCTGTTGCTGAGGAGAGTAGAGATCTTTTTGGCTTCTCTCTTGGAGGCCGAAGTTTCTGATTCAAACGTGCACCCCAAGGTTATTGTGAGAGTCCCTCCATTTATAGTCAGGCTTTGAAATCTCAGCTTGATGCTTTCACTTTGCCCCCAGGTGCCACTCTTATTCAATATGTGGATGATTTGCTGATTGCTGCTGATTCAGAGGATGTTTGTAAGCATGTGACTGTTTCATTGTTGCGTTATTTGTCTGACATGCATCACAAAGTGTCACCCTCTAAACTACAATATTGTCGCCAAGAGGTTACCTACTTAGGTCATCGCTTATCAAAGGAGGGAAGGCGATTGACCCCAGAACGTATTCAAGCAATCGCACAAATGTCTGTACCATCCACACAAAGGGAGGTACGTGCCTTTTTGGGCATTACCTCTTATTGTAGACAGTGGATTCCAAATTTTTCTTTGTTGGCTAAACCTCTGCTGGCACTTACTTTGAAAGACACACCCCAACCTCTTCCTTGGACTGACAAATGTCAGAAGAGCTTTTCTGACTAACGTACTGCCTTGTGTTCTGCCCCTGTGTTAGGTACTCCGGATTACAGTAAGCCTTTCACACTCTATGTTCATGAAAGAGAAGGTTGTGCGTTGTCAGTTCTAACACACCAATTTGGAGACAAACAGCGGCCATGTGCCTATTTTTCGGCTACATTGGATCCAGTAGCCAAGGCATTACCTAGTTGTCTTAGAGCTACAGCAGCAGCAGCGATCTCCATTCGTCAATCTGCTGGATTGGTACTGGATAACACCCTTGTTGCTATGGTACCACATGCAGTGGATACTCTTTTGAACAGAACGAAAACACAGCATCTTACGAGTGCCCGCTAGTCGAGGTATGAGCTGCCGCTTTTGGCTAGTCATATACACATCAAGCGATGTAATACTTTGAATCCAGGAACACTGTTACGCATTCCAGAAGAGAAAGACACCCAAGAACAACATGATTGTTTTCTCTGTACGGAGGAGGAAAAGAAAGGCAGAATAGACTTAAAAGATACACCACTCGTGGACCCGGATGGGATCCTATGGGTGGATGGGTCTTGTTTTAAGCTACCCAATGGTGAAACGACTGCAGCCTATGCTGTTACCACTTTGCATACAGTTGTAGAGACAGCACATATTAGGCAGAATTCAGCCCAAGCAGCTGAATTGATAGCTTTGACAAGAGCTTGTGTATTGGCTGAAGGGAAGAGAGTGAATGTGTTCACCGACAGCCAATGTGCATTTGGGGTGGCCCACAGTTTTGGCCGCCTTTGGAAAGAAAGAGGATTCTTTACTTCACATGGTACTAAAATACAGCATGGTCAGTTAGTGAATGATCTTTTGGAATCACTTGTTTTGCCTACCCAGATAGCAATTGTGAAGTGTAGTGCACATAAAAGCATCACTGATGATGTGGGTCGCGGGAATGCTTTTGCGGACGAGGTAGCAAAAGAAACAGCGAGAGGTGCTACAAGTCGTATGTATGTTGCAGGCCCTGCAAGATGGGTCAGAGAAGGAGGAATGTGTGAGGACACAATAGAAAGTGTGAGAATGATTCAAGAAGAGGCTACAGAGAAGGAATTGAGGAAGTGGAGAGAAAGTACGGTAATGTTGGACGCGACAGGGTGTTGGCCGGAATTGTGAGAACACCAGCGTTGGCTGTCACCAGACGCCTATGTATTGCCTGTAGTTACTATGGCGCATGGTCCAGCCCACATCAGTGCGAAAGGGATATGGAAACTTCTGGCTCCAGTATGGCAGAATGAAGGAATCCCTAAATGTGCAGAAAATGTGGTGAAACATTGTATTGTTTGTTTGATGCATAATCCAGGAAAGGGAACCCCAACTCCGGCAGGTCATTTTGCTCCCCCTACGTATCCTTTTGAGGTATTACAAATCGATTACATTCATATGGAACGTTGCAATAACTTAAAGTATGTTCTGGTGGTGGTGTGTGCCTTTTCCAGATGGATAGAGGCCTACCCCCTAAAGGATAATACTGCTTTGTCCACTGCCAAAGTCCTCTTGAAGGAATTCTTCCCAAGGTTTGGTTTGCCGCGAATTGTCTGGAGTGACAATGGAAGTGAATTTGTAGGCCAAATTATGCAGAAGGTGTGTGCAGGCCTTGGTATTAGGCAGAAATTCCATGAGGCAAACCACCCCCAGTCAGCAGGCTTGGTAGAATGCTATAATGGCACTCTCAAGCTCAAATTGGCAAAGATTCAGGCCAGCACGGGTCTTGCTTGGCCCGATGCTTTACCTTTGGCACTCTTATCTACAAGAACAACTGTACACTCTCGTTTGGGACTCAGCCCATAAGAGGTTGGTTTTGGGTGCCCAGCTAACGTTTGGGGAGTCCCACGACCTAAAAAGTATTCCGATATTCCGTATCCTATGTTGATTGACTATTACATGACCTCACCATTAAATTGCGTGTTCTTCATCAGCAGGTTCAAAACGCTTTGCCGGAGGCCTCCGCAGACCCAGGGCACTCCATCCAACCCGGAGACTGGGTCTGTCTGAAGAATTTTCAGCGAAAGAAGAATCTGGAACCTCGTTGGGGGCCGCCTCGACAAGTTCTTCTGGTGACACGTACAGCAGTGAAGGTCGTTGGAAAGAAGAACTGGATCCATGGCGTGCACTGCAAAAGGGTACCTTTGCCTTTGCTGTTTGACCAGTGGGTCCGCAAGGGTATAGGTGATAGTGAGGGCGAAAGGGTCCCTCGGTTGGTACCTTTCAGTAGTGCACGTCTGGATCGGATGAGATCTGAGAAAGAAGACGACAACGTGCTGCAAGAAGCTGTACCATAACATCTGCGATTGAACACAACAAACCCAGAGACTTTGTTTCGAGAGCAAAAGGTACCTGACAAGACCCGGTACAACCTAAGACCTAGACTGATTAAGAACAATTGAACTTTTTCTTTTCCTTTTTTTTCGGTTACACTTTTAAGAGACATTCTTTTTACCATCCATCAAGTTGCAGGGTCACGGTAGGAGTCTTAGGCTGTGACCTGAGTAGTGACAGTAGGTCTGCAGGACTTGCAGTGTCATAGGACGGCTAATAATCACAACTAAGTGATCTAGGAAGATTACCGTAAGCAACGCTTTAGAGAATGGATATTGAATTTGAAAAGAATGATAAAAAGCAAAAAATGAGCAGTAAATATAAAAAATTGTTGTTTAGTCCATGTGGCGTAACCTTGTGCATTTTAATATGTTCATGTATTTTATTGGCTTTTGTGGGTTGGGTTGTTCACACTATGCAGCAAGCACCTGTTCCTACTTCTGTCTCTGTGTCTTTTTCCACTACTGCCTCTCCGCATCAGTTTTATACACTCCCAGAACACAAACAAATTAGGAGAACAGAATACTTTAACAATTCATTCATCCAGCTGTTGCATCAGCATCAACTGGCAGTCAACACTACTGACTGTTGGGTTTGTGGACTCATGCCTCATAACACAGAGTAAGGGATGCCATATTTCGTCCTTCCGTTCTCATATGAAGGTTCTGCTTGGGCCTATCTGGCTATGTTTTCCAATGCATACCAGAATCAACTCCGACATCCTCTTGTTGGTCCATATGGTGGTGGAGCAGATTTTAGTTATAGTTCTGTGATAAAGGGAATAGTGGCTATGGCTAGAGTTGCCGAAAGTGGTAAGATTCCCGTCGATGAGAAACGAGCGTCTGATGGTTGGAATCTTCATCATCATCATCAAAGCTTTATTTCGATATACAGAATATCATAAAAGCACATAAAAAGTATAAAAACCACAGTTCATTATCATCACATTTTTTAAAATAGATTATAATAAAAAGACCGTTCATATTACAATAAATACTTTCAAAAACATATTAAACTTTAGCAGCTTTGTGGGTGTTTAAAAAAGATTCAGGTAAAACTATAGTCCTCTAGTAGCCTTCAATCTAATCAGCCAGGCCCAACTAAGGAATTTGGCCACCCCGCACACTAAGGTTGTACTAGTGTCCGCCTTAAGTATTCTAAGTGCAGAGGAGTGGTCCCTGGTTCCAAGCAACAGACACACAGGCTTGAGCCATTTCTGCCTGGGTTTTGCATAGGCTGGGCATCCAAAGAAGAATGTGACTCGTTACGTTACTAGCCTCACAGATAAGGCTAGACAAGGGAGATAACCACCAATTTGGACCATACCTCATGGAGGAAATTTGTGTTTACAGATAAATGGTAAAAATACTAAAAACCAACAGGAAATGAGTGTTTGTTCTCGTACATACATCTATTCATCCCAGATTTCCACACCATTAGTACCGTCTCAGGGTACATGCTTTGTCTGCCACGACAGAGCCTACACGTGGCTCCCCACCAGAGGCGCAACTAGAGGCAAATTTCGGGGGGGGGGGGCTAAGAAAAAATTTCGGGGGGGGGCTGAACCATTTCGGGGGGACTGAACCTTTAATCAGTAGGCAGAGTGAAGCTGCATGGCCTCCAACAAGGGGTGAAACAACAGCAAGGCCTAATTAACATTCAAATGGTCTTTTAAAGACCTGTGAAACATTCGGGTGTGGCTGTGTGTGTACCCGGGATATATCTCATCCCGGGCTGCCACACGAGATGGGGGGGGGGCTGAAGCCCGGTGAGTGCAATGGGTGTTGCGCGCCTGATCCCCACCAACTTTTCAGGAACATGTTAGGTGGCTTTTCTTCTCCCTCCGACATACACTGCTCCTTCAGGTCATCATAGAAATAGATATGGCAGAGGGGTTATCGATACTAAAGACACAGCAGGACAAGAGGGAGGGGACGGGTTCCTTCCTTTCCGGGGCCCAATGGCCAATAGCAGAAACATTAGACAGTTAGTTTGTGTTGTTGAGGCTACTATAAATGTGACTTCTGGAGCCTTGAGTAATCTAACAGCCGAACTTCAGGCTTATGACTCTGCAGAACTGGATGGTTCTAGACATTGTTCTTGCAGATCCCGGAGGAGTCTGTAAATTGATCGGGTCTAGTTGCTGCATTTATATTCCTGATAATGCCCCTTCAGTATACCAAGCCATCTCTAAATTGCACGTAATTTCCGAGTCGATTCACCAGGATGCAGGAGATTGGTCTGTGATGGGATGGTTTTGGGGACTACTGTCCACATGGGGATGGAAGGTATTAACCTTCCTTGGAATGGTTTTGGCCATAATTTTCTCTTGTTGTCTTTGTGTACAGTGTGGCCCTGCCATCTGCGGTTTTTGTACCACCATGTGTGTCCCGAGACCTGTGTCACAGAGAACAGAGCACATTAAAATGATGTTGCAGCAACAGCTCGACGACTTCATGGCCATTGACATCGACTCAGACTAACTTGAGTCTTTTGTGTTTTGCTTGAGTAATGGCAAAAGGAGGGTGTGAGGTTCTTCGGTTTTCGACTTCATCCCATATGTGGTCGCCATTTTGTGTCCCGTCGCCATTTTGAATTGACTTCACTCAGGCAGCACGGCGACCGGAGTGCTTTTGTCGTTTCTAGCTGAAAGAAGGGCGTATTTGGGATACTTGATAGCTTGTTTTTCAACTTTTCTTATTGGCTAGCCTTGTATGTATTGGGAGTATACGTCTTAAATATGTGTGCTATAAAACATTGTGCGCCACGTAGTAAAGTGGCAGTCTCCTGAGAACTACTTTGTACTTCTGGGACAACTGTGCTTAGCTGCAGCTAATAAACCTGATTTTCTACGCCTAACATAGTGTCTCGTGTCTCTGTCCGACAAGGCAGGTGAACTCGGAGATTTAAGGCGTGCCCATAAGGCCCGATTCTTCACAATCCCTCAGCCAGGAGCCACGAGGGCGTGGCCGGGATCTAGGGTCCCGTGTTCCAATGGTATGCTTCCTTATAGTATGCGCTGTTCCATTGTAATAAATAGCATATTATAGTCAGCACCTCTGAGAGCATGGTTCTTGCCATGGCATTTTTTGTGTGTATTTGTTTTAACAAATTTATTTAAACAAAATGAAGATGCAAGAGGTTACATTTGTGCGTCATGATAGAATCTAATTCAAGAGATAGTGAGAATATTAGAATAGCTGTGTCCCTGTGTAAAGTTTTTTTTACATGCAATCTGATAGCCAGTAAAAAGTATTTTTCTCACATCACTTTTGCTGTACAACAGTAATAAACTCGCTTTTATAAATTGTATTGCTGTAATCAATGTGTAAATGCATCTTTAATTCATGTAATTGCTCTAAAGAACTTGTTGTTGGGCCACATTTATTTTCACTGTTGTGGTAATAAAATATTTTTGCCATAGCAGTGAAAAGAAATGTCGCCTAATAATTCGAGCTATTTAGAACAACTATAGTAATGCACACACATTCACACATTTATCACTACAATGCAAAGGCCAAATTCCATGTTATTACCACAGGACTGTGAAATTCATGTGAGAAAATCATTGTTTACTACTGCACATACAGTAGTCGGCCCCTGCAGCTTAGAGGGTCTCCAACGGTACAGGCCCCCTTGCACTTCAGGGAGAGGCCCATTCAGCCCAAAGGCAATGAATAGCTCTAAAATATGCGAGAGTCAGGGGTCCCTCTTCAAATTCTGAACGGGGCCCAATCATTTTGTGTTACGCCACTGCTCATAAATTGTGTATTACAATTTTTGGACGCTTGAAAACTACTCTCTTTAGTGTCATGAGTCCTCTTCAGTGTGGGTTTGCTTTATTGCGCACATGGAACCCTTGCATCCCTGTTTCTGTTAAAACAAATACACATGAAGAAATGCAACAGAATAACAGCTCGATATTGCTATTCTTGAAGGAGGGGAGTGTCACCACGCTCAACAATGGTAAAAAGATAACAGGCAGGAATCCATTCTAGCCCTGAAACTGGATATGCATTGCAACCTTATGTAAATGGACATTACCTATAAATGCAGCTGTCTCTCTGAAGTGTGGCGCATTAACCACCCATTTGCTGAAAACTTGAAGGAAGTGACTCATATCCCTACCACGTTTGCGTATCTTAAGGGAAAGGTGTTCAAAGCGAGTCCAGATGAAGGCTACCGAGCACTGACACACGCACTGTCTGGGAAAGGGTGGGGCCACCGGCCTCAACATCTGGAACAGCCCCTCCTCAGAGAGCAGGCAGCTCTCAGCGAAATGCTTCCCATTGACGAATGTCCCAGGGCTTCACTTGTAAGTCTTAAGCCGCCCTTTAGACGAAAAATTGTTGTGAATTATGCGGGCTTAGTTTTTCGGTCTTTCGCTGTCATCTCTTCAGCTCCAGACTAAATCTTGGAGATCAAATAGATCTGGCCGCCTTGCTTTGTGTGCAGTCGAGAGATTGTGGCTAATTAATTGGCAGATGCTTTAAAGGAGGTAACAGGACACCCTTTCATCCCGGCGCTGCTGAGAACGGCCGTCTCTGTGAACTGGACTAAAATGATTTCCACATATTAAAACGCAGACATTCACGTATGAGTGGCTGTGTGCATAAATTGAGGGTATGTATGTGCGTACCGTGTTGTGCTTACTGCATTTGATTGTGTACCTTCTCTGAACAACACGGTTCCCTCATGCGAAGGCCTAAGTGCTGGAGTAGTAAGTTGTGTGTGTATTTTCTGGCGCAGTGACGTTTGCAGATGGATATTTTCTGATGGCATCAAAGCAATTAAAAAGTAGAATATTGAAGTAAAAGTGATGGAAAGTATGTGTTTTATAATTATCCCTCTTCCATACATTACCCACTGGATCACGCATATAGACCCCTCCCCAACACTTTCTGTCTCTCTTTCACGCAAACAACCTAGCCTCTCTCTCCTCTCACACACACTCATACAGGCTGAATCGCCGCCTCTCGTTCCCACACACACACACATACAGAGCCACTCTTGCGCGCACGCACACATAATCTCTGTCGCACTGTCTTCCCCTCTCACAGACACAAGTATTCACACGTTTTTTTACAGCCAGTGCAGTTCTCTTCGGGGTTTTACAGCGCGCCCGCCTACCATTATAAACTCGATGGGGTAATGGGCTAAGGGCTCTGCTCCCAGGGCTCTCTTCGCACATACATGATATATTCTTTTGACTCAGAGGTGCGCTGTGTGGCGCGATTTAATATCCACCACCATCGACATTTCAAAGGCCATCTGTGTCAACATCATCACATCGGTGTGAAACCACCTCCCCAATGGGCTGTTTCTTTGAACAGAATCTGTTTAATTGTAGTGTGAAATCAAAGACCGCCAGATGAAAGGTGTGTAATCCGCGCGCACCTATCTCTGAAGTGTTCTTGCGCTGTGCGCTGATTGTTTAAAGGTGCAGATATTAAGGACGTTTGAAACACATCAATTGCTTGTGTTGATACTGCAGCAGGTGCAGGGTACACAAACAAACCCCAGAGGAGAACATGCAGGGTCTCGTTTAAATGAGCAGCACTTTCGAATTGCACCTGAGAAATATAATCAAAGAAAACACCATAGAACGAGAATACACGACACCCACTTCTGAAACACTTCACTGGCAGCGCGTGTCAACAAGAATAAAATCTTCATGCACTTGTATTTCTGAAGCGGGGACTTCTACTTGCAACACTCGCCTCACACTTTCCCTCCAGAAAAAAATGAGACGCCACAATACCACACACATCATACTCAATGGAAATGTGGCAAAGGAAGAGACCGGGGGCCAGATACCCTGGAACAGCCCCGTCCTGTTTCTGGGATCACAACCGCACTTCTGTTTATTATCATGAAAAAACAAGCATTGGCATAGCCAATAGGTCTCGCTTTTGGGACCTTATAAGTATTTAGTTGTGCAGCACAATATCCCTGGTGCTACAACAACAACTGTTGCATGGCTAAACACTTATAAGGTCCCAAAGACGAGACCTATTGGCTATGCCAATGCTTGTTTTAACCAGGTGACATCTTAAAAACAAATGTTTTGCTAGATAACTAAGAGACCCTTTCGAGCATTTTCTATGCAAATCACTCTGTCACCTTCAATAGTTAATCAAGATTGTATATTGTGAAAGGTATCGATTTCACTTGATGCAAAATTCGGGAATTCATGACTTATGCTGGCATAGTTAAAAAAATTACCTGGCCCTTCTGTACATGGGTGGTGAGATGTTGAAATCTTGAAGCAAAGTGGCAGGGAACCTTCAACCCTAACCTGACAATCAATGTGCTAGAATACATGTTTCTGTTATTTTTGGGACTTCTGTTCTTTACTAACTTAGCAAGCTCCAAATATCCTTCTCAACCCATCCATGTAGCTTTCACTGTTCGGTTGTCAGCTTCTTTCTCAGCGCTAAGATTGAAGCCTTGCACTAATTTGGGTTCTGATGTGCTGTGCCTGGTTCTCTGGGGTTGTGATCGTCAACATTGTTTCCCATGTAAATTAAAGTGAAAGCTAGTACTGTTTTCAGTGTTTGTGTAGTTAGTTCCAGGAACTGGTAAGCCTTGGTTCTTTTGAAAGGGTCAAGAAGATCTTTTTGTATGCGAAGAGCAGCACAGCTGCCAAATTGCACTTTCTCTGCTACAGAGTTAGTTCGGGAGATTAGATTGTGAAAACTAAAAACCGAGACCTTTCACAATAATAGAAGAAGGGCTAGAATTTTACGTCAGCCAAGCAGCACTGAATCGCAGCACTCGTCTACATAGAAACACAGAAGAGGTAGGTACAAAGAAAATAAATTAAATGCAATTTTTAGGCCCAGTTAATTATATTGCTTTTTTGTAACAGATGTTAGCTAGCCAATCTTTAGTACACACAAAAACAAACACGTGCCTCCCTTGAATGACTGGTACCGAGGATTAGTGGAACATGTTTGACTGTCTATGTATAGTTATTTGTAGAGATGGACCTCCACTAGAGAGTAACAGAGATTTATATTCGTACTTTATTGTAAGTATGGATCGTGTGTGTGTGTGTACTCACATAGACACATTTATATCTGCATTCTGTAACCCCACAAGTCTAACGTCTGACTGAGGTCTTCAAAATACTAACCTACCACGTATTGCGGAATGACATGAATGCAAGGTATTCTGTCATGGTATGCATGAGTGGGCCATGAGGCAGGGCCCTCATTAGTTTTGTGCTGAACATTGAATCCTTAAATTTGAATGGAGATCAGTGTTGCGCGGTGGGAGCACAGTCTTTTTTAGCACTTGTGCACGGCAAAGACAAAAGACTACGGAGGCTGAGTGTGCTTACAAAACATGTGCCACACTCGTTGTGTGCTGGGGCTCTCCCCCTCTTTATTAATTCTCCTTCTGGCCCTAATGTGAGGCCAGGGCTTGCTTGTATGTCATGGCGTCGGGTGTTCTCCACGTTGTGTTACATTCCTTCCAAACTTTCAACTGAAAATAAATATAAAATGCTCTATATTTTTAAATGCACTTAGGTCTCTTAAAGCATGGGCATATTTAATCGTTTTATTCAGTGTGCAAAATCCGGTGAAAATTGTGTATTTTGGAACCGAAAAAAAATATTAAAACTGCTTCCAACTGCTTTATTTTGAAAGGAATAGTGATTTAAACACTTCCCATTCAGACTGCTATTTATATTAGTTAAACATGCAGATAAATATGTAAACAAGCACACGCATAGAAAAGGCGTGTATATATAATCGCGTGCACAGCGCATATTTGCTACAAACCCGCGACTGCTATTTAAAAACAAGTGGGAGGGGTGGGGGTAGTGCAGCCGAGAGCAGGGACACGCAGCGTTTACCTTGCGGGAGGGAGCGCGATAATTGCTAACACATGGCGCCACCGCTTCATCCCACAAGGGAAACGCCAAACATGCACGCATTACAATTCAAAGCAATGCAAAGCGGGCATGTTTTTGGGCGAAAAAGCAAATCGATTCCAAGAGGTCCCCTCCTATGCAGCACATGCACGCTGCATGGGGAGACCTAAAAATAGCTAGTCCAATTCAAGCAATCGTTCGCCTGACACACATTTTGATTAATCACATCTCACTCAGCACAGCAAAACAAGCCTCAAATCTACGAAAAATATGCAGATTAAAACACGCAATATAAGATTTACCTGATAATAAATGTGGTATCTGCTCTAATTCAGCTTTCCAAGATGTTTGGTAACCCTGCACACTCTCAGTTTTGGGTGAAACCTGGTGAAATATCTCTGAGGAAAATGGCTCAGAATGTGGGAACACTTGTGAAAATCGACATGGATATCATTTTTCCTCATAATTTCTAAGGGGAAGACATGGAATAGTGTATTAATTCTGCATTCCAGCTATTAACCTATCAGGTAACAGTAGCATGTATAGAAATAACAAGCACTAATAAAAGAGTGGGGGGGTAGAAGTGGTTTAGTTATTAGCACTCCGTACAGGAAAAACTGTGTTTGTCGTGGGTACAGTATATTGTAAATTACTTATAGTACACAACCTACAACCCAAGGTGTCATTTATACACAGGATCCTGAAGAAACAGAATTTATACAAATGGTTTTCCAAAATAAGCCAAGCACTCCAACAGTGTAGTACATGAATATGAGGTCCAGACATTGACCACTTGTCATTCAAAAATGAAGTAGCATTTATTGTCTGTATGGGAACTTGGACGCTTCAGTACATTCACAAGTTCACAAATTAATTTCCTTCAAACACAGCCAACACAGGTTTTCGTCACACAGTGACTTTTTCAAGGCTGTGAAAAGTCACAATAACAGATTATAAATTATAAAAATGGATTTATTTGGAAAACGTAGAAAAAGTGGAATGAAAAAATGGAACAAACAAGACTATGTAGAAATTTCATAATTCCACAACCAATGTCCTTAGAAAATGTCCAACAAATGAAAAAAACAGTCCAAACTCCCTTCCCACCCTCTCCACCAACAAGTCCCTCCCAACAAAACAAAAACTTTAAAAAGGACTAAAAGGGGGCCATTATCGATTTAGGTCCGAAGCTAGTCCAGGCTCTGCTCTATCCTGCAGAGCCTGCTCTCCATACGGTCCAGCCGCTACAGGATGCGCTGGAGCAATGTCTTGTCAGAGTAGAAGGGTGCAGCAGCAGTTCTTGTCAGGGCTCCTGCCAGCTGGCACCGGCACCAGTGATGGAAGGGCTGGGAGACAGTGGGTGACTGCTGGCTTCAGGCTAACAGGCAGCTATTTTCACCTCCTCATCCTCCAGGGCCACCAACCACCTGATATTCCTGTAGGATATGGTCCAGCATCTGCTGCCACAGGCAGGCCCCTATATCCTGCCTGGTGGGTGGTACAGGTGTACCAGCAGTAACTTTATCGAGAAAAACAAAAAGAAAAAAGACAAATTTCAGATAATGCTCTTTGCAAATAATTGTTTAACATAAGCGGGGGCACAGTAGCAGTACATTATTGGTCCACTAGGGCCATCGGAATTTTATGTGATTATGATTAGGATAGTCAGAAGGCCAATTATATATTTTACCCACACATGCTCACCTAAAAAGCACTGAGGGTGTGGCAGAAAAGTATTATGGCAGAATAACACCGGATTAATAAAACAGTTATTTGATTTTTTGGTTGTCTTTCAAAGGCTTCCTACTAACCAAACAGACACTTTGAGTGGAAAAATAAAAAGAAATTACCTCTCATTAATGTGTAAGGCATTATGCACTATGGAGAACAAGTTGTGTTATGTTAAATTAATGGAGGCATGCTAGCCAGCGTGTTGCGTATTATGCTACTGTCTGCAGCTGGGGCAGCTGTAGGTGACAATTATCTATCTTTAATTCCAATGGCCCTGCTCTTCTGCAAATGCTTTTCACTTTGTACCCTGACTCAAAAGAGGCAGATGAATATTAAATAAGATACTACGTCACCCACCTCATGAATAAAATGCAGTTATTATCCTGTCTGCTGTACGTAGATGTTGGGGAAAATAATGCACCGCATACAGGAAAAGGCACAGGCTACATAGATTGTATTTGGCATGTCGGCCACAGAGTATCCCATACTCCAAACTTGAAATCAAATCAGGGACTCAGTCCCACTTTACTCACTGGCCTCATCCACCACCACAAATTATTTCAAATAAATGAATACGGTAGGCAGTAAGGAAAGGAAAATTGACTTACTCTACTGCAGAGTAAGGTAGAGGGATTAGGCGGGTATGTAGAGCGTTTGTTATAGAAAAGAGGGGTGTCACTAATCATTGATTTGTTATGTGACTATTAAGCTTTGACTTATTCAATCATTGTAGTTGATGAAAGTAGAAAGAAAAAAATCTGAACAGGTGTGAAATAAATCTGTTGTGGGAAACAATGAAATATGTTTTGGAATCACTTCCCTATCTCCATAAAATGTGACTCATGCAAAGATTGTTTTTTTTTATTTTTTGATAGGCTGGGACGGAATAACTTAAGAAAGAATGAAGGAGTGAAGTATTAAGAGGTGACTGAGTGGGCGAAGGGAAACACACCTTGTGTGTTTGGTTTGCAATGTATTGGAAACTTTGTAAATGTCGCATTAACTGAGGCAGAAGCACATTACACAGCCAACACTGCTGTCGTGAATTGTACCATACTGCACTTCTGTCATGGATGGCAAAATGCCACGGGCAGGAAGGGGTGATGAATGATGATGGGTAGGATAAATATCTCACTCTCTTAACAAATACAGTGAGTCAAGGGAGTAGAACAAAAATATAAAAAATACCCCCCACTTTGAACTAAAACATTGTTAACCAGAAGAGCTCCCTTTCGTATTCATCAAAGAAATCAAAAATTCATTAATCCTTTCATTCTTCTATATTCACCCATAGCCACGACGATTAAAGCTTTGCTTTCTCTCATACAGTCATTCAGCAAAATGTCCAATCTATCCATTCAGTATCCACCCTTTCTTTCAACCATCCTGTCACATATCCATTCCTTTACCTACCCATGCTCCCTTTCACCCACCCACGCATCCTTTCATTCACCCGTCCTTTCTTTTAACCCTCTGTTTTTTCCCGTTTCCCTCAAGCCATCATTGTTAGTGTTCATTATGTGAGCTTTTGCTGAGTTTCAGATAGAAGAGGCCATAACTCAGCCACCGCTGCAGCTGGTAAAGCAGGGGGTTCACGATCACAAGTCACGACAACACCCTTGTAGCTGGTTAGTATAATAGTAATTGGCAATAAGAAAGCAATGTGACCTATCACCACCCGTCTCTGCCAATGCTTCCCCCCCTCCAACTGACTCTTCTCCTGCAACATCACTTGAGCTGGCGGCACTGGTGGTCTGTGTGACTAGAAAAAGACATGATATGTTTTTTAGATGCCAGATATACCTCCCCTTAATTTTTTTAATACAATTGCAATACATCACTGCAGTTCGGTTAACACTGCAGTCTATTCTAACAAAAATATCTCTCTCTGCTTTTTTTGTTGGTTGATAGTGTTAGAAAAGACAGGTAGTGAAGCCAACCAAAAACATTTGGTAATAGAGGGGCAGAACTAAGGCCTATGATGACCATGAGTACTCTGAGTTATTGAAGCACAATGAAGGGGTGGAATAATGGTCAATGAAAGACATTTGGTGTTGTTTGGCAAATGCAATGGGACCTCATACTTTCCAGCCATGCAGCACTGTCATGGAAACTGCTGGTATATAGTATTAATGAATTACACAGTACAACATTTGGGGGTGGGGGTGGTCCATGACCATGTCACTCTCTCTTTAACTGTTAGAGTATAAGCAAGAAAAAGAAAGCCTTCTCAACAAACATACATGGTGAATATTATTTATAACACTAGCTTACTTGGGTCTGCATTCTTCACAGTAGACAGTAGAGTACCAAATATATGTTCTTAGTCTTACAGTACCAAAAGATATATAGGGGAGAGGGAAAGATCACCAACAAAGGAGAAGATACGTGAAATAGAGACTAGTACAGACTGGACCAAGTCAGCTACACCAAAAAACATGAAATAAGGGAAAAAAGACAATGCAGGGTTAAGAGGAATGAAATGGATAGGGGAGTTGGAAAAGGAAAGAAGACAGTATAAAAAAAAAAGGCAACATTTAAGAGTAGCATAGTGAGTACCAAATATATGTTCTTAGTCTTACAGTACCAAAAGATATATAGGGGAGAGGGAAAGTTTACCAACAAAGGAGAAGATACGTGAAATAGAGACTAGTACAGACTGGACCAAGTCAGCTACCCCAAAAAACATGAAATAAGGGAAAAAAAAGACAATGCAGGGATAACAGGAATGAAATGGATAGGGGAGTTGGAAAAGGAAAGAAGACAGTATAAAAAAATAAACAAGGCAAAATTTAAGAGTAGCGTAGTGGGCAGAAGTACAAGAGCTGATCCATTGTGCTTTGCTCACGTGGGTTCATATCTCATCCTCATCATCACGTGAAAGGAAGACAGCAGGTAAGGGTGTCAGAGCAACTTTATTTCTTGCCAGCAAAGCCAAGTTTAGGGCAGCAACTCCTTTCCTGGAACCCAGCACCAACATTTCAATACCCCAAGATTCTACCCTAGGCCCACAAAAATAAGAAAAAACAACATTAGGGAAATGATAATAATACTAAATAATAGGACTTACTAGGCTGAGCAGGGCCCTCAGCAGTGGTGCTGGTGATCGGCGCCGCCTCCCTAGCTCTTCCTGGGCGCGCCTTTACATTGTTCCTTTTCTTGCCCTTGTGTGCTGATATAAGAAATTATGAAGATAAAAAAATAGATTAGTGGTACAGTTAATCTCCACAAAATTATTATGAAAGGCAAATGCAGTCACATTGTACTTATGTAAAACAGATCGCTGACAATACTAGTTCTATCTACTATCGTTGTGTTGACCATACTAATCCTAAAACCCTAATCCAAATTTCCTTAAAAAAATTACATTTGGAACTAATGCATTGCAATGAATGATCTTTCATTGGAATTCTCATTTCTCAACCTCCTTCATGGACCAACTCGGTCTCCTTTTTTTCAATGCATTGTTGTATACTACACATCACTGTGAAATAGCTTGGATTATACGAGCTACATAAAGAAAGTTACAGAGAAAGCTAACTCACTGATATAACTGATTCACTATGGTGACAGGAGGACAGAAGAGTCTGCAATGGCTTCCTAATTAATCAGCCAAAGCAAGCGCCGATGAGTTCGATTAGGTTGCGTTGAGCACCTGCCTAGCTGAAACTGGATCACATAATAATAAAATTCTTAACGTAAACTAAACGTAACTTACTTCTGAGTATGAGCAGCTTGTTAGTCATACTTTTTTTTTTAAGCATTTTAGAACACAGACACAGCAAATAATGAATTTTCACGAGCCCCTAATCTTGGTACAGAGCAGGCCCTCTTCCAGTCTCGGATATCCGGCCAGTGGTGCATCAGTTGCTGGACGGTGCTCCATACCTGGCTAGTGTGCCCACACCAGCGCACCCTCCCTCAGCGCAGCCGACACACTCACAGGGGGCACCCACTGCCAGGCCAGTCACCTTCTGCCAACATGAAAAGTAGATGGTGCTGCAACCTCCACCTCACTAAAAATAGCCCAGAGCTGCACACCTAGGCTGCTGTTTGCATTCTGAGGGGGCCTGGTGCCATCACTCCCCTGTTTGTCCTGCTCTGATGTGATGCTGGGTAGGGGAAAAAAAGAAAAGCAGGGGAAGGTAGGATGGAAAGAAGCAAGAAAAGAAATGAAATACAAAGAAAGGAAAGGAAAAATAACAAAAAGTACAAAAAAGACAAAAAAATTAAACAAAATGCAAAATACAAAGACAAAAACACACTAATATAATAAATAAAAATTACGTGTTGCTTAATTAGGATGGCAGAGGATAGAAAAGATTAACAGCAAATTCAAAAATAGGCCCAGCACCATGAAGAGAATAGAAAAAAACAGGATGGCTGCTTCATTGCGAACCGTATGGTGCCGTTCGTGTGCGATTTCCAATGCGAAGACGCACTCAACTTTGCGTTTGACGTAGAAACACAACTTGAATGGGCATGATGGTCAACTCCGCCCACTCGTGGAACTCCGTGTAGCACAGCAGAGTTCCATGACCACTTCGCGGAGTTACATGTACCGCAACTACGCGATCTTCACCCAGGCCTAATGCAGATGCCGATGTTAGGAGTGGACATCAGGAAGCAAGCAGTATGTCCTGTGTATAAAAATTAGCTTAGATTTACTTAATGGCATACAAATGTGGGTAGATGGAAAAAGTGTCAGTAGTATAGTGAGCTAGGCTGTAGAAGTCGTGTATAGCTCTACACAGGGGACTATCTCAGGAGGCAGCCAACAGTGCCAGGAAATGTACCCTAACCCTTTGGTTCTAATACTCCAGCTCCAATGGAGATATTTGGCGACTGCACAGACATCCAGCTCTAATGTCTCACTGTGCCTGATCGTAGGTGCTACATAGTGCTGCCTATACCCAAATTGTCTACAGATCGAAATGATTCAGCTTTTCCTCAAGTGTCGATATCCAGGGCAGAAGAAAATGTAGTGCGGCAAAGTTTCTTCTGCCTGTGTAACCCTGAGCAGATGGAGCACAGATCATTTTTAGGTTTCCATTTGGAGCATAGGGTTAAAAGAGGTAGCGTATCTTAGTGGAATTTAAGGTACAATTGTCTGGCAACTGATGAAAGGGTTCAAATTCAATATGGGGTTTGTAGTTAAGGAAGTCGCTCGCTAGGGAGCCTTGATTCACATTTCTAACTTTGTATTCCAACCTACCCCCCAGGAGTGTTTCGCTACCAGGACATGTAAAACTTAAAAGTCCATGTCCAACCTTTTATTTGCACAGCCCCTTGCTCTATGGGCTCCCTGAGGCATATCTTAGGGGTGGTTTACATGTAATAAAAGGAGAGTTTAAAGCTTGTCAAGGGGGTTGAGATCCCAAGTCAACATGGCAGTTTAAAACTGCATGCAGGCTGCAATGGCACGTCTAGGACATGTTTTAAAGTGCTACTTAATTGGGTAGCACAACAAGTGCTGCAGGTCTACTGGTAAAATTTAATTTATAGACCCTGTGTATATATATATGGTACACCCCTCTACAAGGGACTTATAAGTAAAATAACTATGCCATTTGGGTATATGCAAATCAAACTATGTTTAGGGAAGTGAGCACAAGCACTTTAGCACTGGTTAGCAGTGGTAAAGTGCACAGAGTACTAAGGGAAACAAAAGTAGTTCAGCAACATTTGAGGCAAGCAGGCAAAACGTTTGGGGGACGACACTGTCTGATTAAGTGAGGGCCGGCATCAAAGAGAGGGTCTGTGGCATGGCCAAGAGAGCCATCATGGCGGACGCAGCTTAACAAAGCTCTGTCCCGCCGGACATTTATCTGCTGAAATATCATGCCTTCCCCCCACCCTAGAGCGCCCCAGAGGGGAGAATTCAGCGCCGGACATCGGTGGCGGGCCCCGTGCGCAATCCTGGCCTGAGTGGTGCGCCCGGGGCTGGAGATCGAGGCCCAGTGCTGTGGGGCCTGTGCTGTGTGGTGAAGCCGGGGGCCTCGATTTTCGTGTGTCCCGGCGGCGAACGAGGTGGCAGCGCAGACAGTGAGGGGCGAGTGGTGCCGGTCCCTAGCTTGGCGGGACTGGCACAGGCATCTGGCAGCGCGGACCAGACCTCCTGAGGTCTCCGGCGACAGCGAGACCCCCGGGACAACGTCCGGCATACCACCCCAGTGCTGAGGAAAGGCGGTGAGGCCTAGCATGGAAGGAGAAGCCGGGGGCTCAATTTTGGCATGCTCCCCAGGAACGGACTCGGGCATCGGCATTGGTCGCGGCCTCCTCTGGATGTGGCAAGCCCCGGAGGGACGAACGGTAAGGAGACATGCGGTGCTCCATGTGGGGTGCGTTGGGGCGCCCTGCGGCATTGCGCACCTGAAGCGGGCCAGTGGCGGCTACTGCGGCGGTCAGATTGGGCCACATTGGTGAAGAGCGTCATGCAGGGGCCCACTCGGGGTGCGCATTCGGTCCTGAAGCCCACGGCCAGATGGGGGCTGGCAGGAGGAAGGACCAGCTGACACTGGGTCCACCCAACTGACGTGTGCTGGCAGAGGAGGCGAGAATTATCGGACAGGTGGCCCCTTAGCAGTGCGGTACTCAGGAGGTGGTGAGGAGGGCCCTGTCCATATCCCAAGGGACGTGCACTGGGCCGGTACCGGCATACATGGCGACACAGGGCCAACCGCATACCCCTTCGGCGATCAGGTCGGGCCGCGGCTGTGTGCCGGGTGGTGCGGGGGACCCGCCCCTGTGGAGAACTTGCTGCCCCCCTGGCGGAAGGCCTGACGACGGAGACCGGGGTCATCGAACCAGAGTGTGGGTCCTGACCGGATAGGGGCCTGACGCGCGCAAGTGACACCGGCAATAGCAGAGCGGAGCTCGCAGCGGTGACGACGACTGGCTTCCGGGGGGGCCGTTCCTAGCGCCTGGTGGCCATGACACGAGGTGGCAGAGGTCAGGGGCCTCCCAAACAAGTTCACGGGTCCCAGTGGCAGTGCAGGGGTGACGGGCGGCCACCAGGATTCTGGGCCGGACAACGCCGCTCTTATGGCAGCCATAACTCAGTCCCGGGACATGCTGGATGCAAAGATAGGGGCCGTGGGGTCAGATGTTAGGCTATTGCGCCAGGATCTGCAGAATGCCGTGTCCCGCATCACAGAAGCTGAAACTTGCATCTCCGGGGTAGAGGATGACGTTGAGGCCCTGAAGCGCAAGGTGGCCAGCAAGGAGTCAGTTCAGAAGGGCTTGGCTCTCCGAGTGGAGGATGCGGAGGGACGTGCAAGGCGGAGCAACCTGCGCTTTGTGGGACAGCCCGAAGGATGTGAGAAAGGCAACACGGAGGGCTTCTTGACACAGTGGCTGGAGGGCTGGCTCCCCCCTGATTCACTCTCCCGCTGTTTCGTGATTGAGGGGGAGCATCAGGCCCTCATGCAAAAACCGCCGGTAGGAACGCGGCCACGGCCGGTGATTTCTAAACTCCTGAACTATCATGACCGGGACACTATCCTGAAAATCGCCAGAGCGAAGGAGTCGTTGCTCTACGAGAACCATTGAATCCTGATTTTCCCGGACTACACTCGTATGGTGCAACAGCAGCGCCAATCGTTTACAGCGGCCAAGGCTCGCCTGCGTGAGCTAAAACTTCCTTACACCTTGCTGTATCTGGCCCGCCTGCGGGTGGTGTTCCAGTCCCGCACCCACTTCTTCGACACCCGTGAGGAGGTGTTCAAATGGACAGACGAGACAGTGTCAGTCAGTGTGCATGCACCCCCTGGCAGCCGAGCCGAAGGAACTTGATGTCTATGGTGGTCACACCTTGGGAGTGAAGTCTATTACTTGTCCGGTAATACTACTATAGATGAGCGCGTTGATTTGTTTTTTTCCCTTTTTTCCTTCTTTAGCTCTACGATATGGGCGAGTGGCTCTTGCGGAGCTGATTTGCAGATAGCACGGAGAATAAGGGGGCGCGGAGGGGTGGGGAGGATGGTCTGGGCAGGCGGTTCCCGACGTGCATGTTGGTTGAGGGTGGTTGAGGGGTTGGGAAGAGTTTAATTGGGATCCTTTGGGGTAGATGGCCTTCGGCCTCCCGTTGGGGGCCGGGTGTCCGCTATACCGTGACAGGTACTTCAACGTTTCTGAGGTATGGGGTGAGGGGTGGGGTAGGAGGAAGGGGGGGCTGTTAGAGTTCAGGGGCAGGGTTCAACGGGGGGAGGAGTCGCATGGTCCAATGGGGGTCTTGAATGTTGGTTTGTGTGCACTGGCTGGGCCCAAGGTCTGGGCATTCACCCTCGATATTCCCTAATGGCAGGTCTTGAGAATAGAGTGCGTGGGTCCAGGGGCTCTCTTAGGGTCCTCAGTTGGAATGTACAGGGAGTTCTGGACAAGGTTAAGAGGGGGGCGGTACTGCGGCAGGCAAAGAGGATTTGCACGGATGTGCTGAAACCCACCTACTGGGCACAAAAACAATTTCCCTACAGCGCTACGGCTACCAACAGGTGTTTCATGCAGATTTTGCAAGGGGCTCTAGGGGAGTAGCCATCCTTGAACACCGCAGGATCCCCTATGTCCACTCAGCTCAATGGGTTGATACGCAGGGTCCCTATATCATTAACAAAGGTATGGTGGGTGAGGAACCGCTGGTCTTAGGGAGTGTCTATGCTCCGCCTCCTCTGCAGTGGTCCCTGGTCGAAAAGCTGTTTGTAATATGGGCGGATATTCCCGAAGCGTTGGCAGTCATTGGGGGAGATTGGAATGACGTTATGGACAGCCACACGGATAGGTTTCGACCCGGGGGCGGAGGGGTGGTTGGCCCCTCCACTAAACTTAATGACATGGCACGGGGGCTTAATTGGGTGGACACTTGGTGGCACTTACAAGGTAATATGCGGGGATACACTTACCTATCCGCAGTTCATAAATCCTTTTCCAGGCTGGATTACATATTTGTCCCCGGAGTAGCGATCAATAGAGTGGAGGCAGCAGACATCCTGCCACGCGGGCTTTCAGACCATTCCCCCACCACTATTGATGTTTGCTTGGATAAAGGGCGGCAGCCATTCAGGTGGCGCCTTCGGTGTTATACCTACAGCAGCCAGACTATCAGAAACATATGGGCGAGGCCATCGCCCACTTCCTGACTGAGAATGTGGGGTCTGTGGCGGAAGTCGGTACGGCATGGGAGTCCATGAAGCCAACACTTAGAGGGGTGGACATAGCATGGTGCGCAGCTGTGCGGAAGAAATGCAGGGAAGACCTGGTTCGGGCTGAGGCCAAAATTATGGCATTAGAGCTCCAAGGGGGTACGGAAGATGGGGCGCACGTGGCGGGGCAGCTCCTCCTGGCGCAGCAATCGTATGCGTCCATGCTGATGGACGAAGCCAAACAGATATGGCTTGCTACACGCAGCCGGATTTACCAATGGGGGGATAAATCCGGGACGATGCTCCACCAGCTCTGTCAGGGCATGTTCCAAGCCCAGACCCTGCCTCGGATACTAGATGACGAGGGGTCCCCGGTCAAGGATCCCACAGCATTGGCGGAAGGGTTTGCCACCTATTACGCCGGTCTATAAGCCCCGAATGAATGTCTACCCGCCGACGTAGTGGATAAATTCCTAGCTGATCTGCCGCCATGCGTGGTTTCGGATGAGGTGTGGGACCGTCTGGAACTCCAATTGACAGAGGAGGAACTAGGCAAATCACTGGACGAACTTCGCTGGGGCACCCGGGCCCAACGGGTTCCCCAGCGAATTCTACAGGAAGTACCACGTACAGCTCGGGTCCATTATAGAGTGGTCGCGGAGGAAGCTAGGGAGCGGGGCAGCCTCCCCCTGACTGGAGACATGCAGAGGTGGTTGTCTTCCACAATCTGGGCCGACCCCCAGAGCAACATGCATCATACCGCCCGATTTCCCTACTGAATGTTGAAGCAAATATTTTGGCCAAAGCGCTGGCCAATCGACTCCTACCCTATGTGGCCGACCTTATCCATCCAGACCAGGCCGGCTTTATGCCCCAGAGGGCGACCAGGCATAACATTCGAAGAGCACATGTGTAAGTAGCAGCAGTTCGGACTACCGGGGTGCCGGCGGCGCTCCTGTTGGCCGATATGGACAGGGCGTTTGACTCGCTGAGCTGGGTCTACCTATTCGCCCTCTTGCCGCGGCTTAACTTGGGTCCTCACTTCCTGTCGTATGTACGACTGCTGTATACCGATCTGACGGCCTCGGCCAGGGTGGCAGGGGCTATCTCCTCCAGATTCACCATCGGGCGGGGCACCCGGCAGGGCTGTCCCCTCTCGCCCTACCTTTTTGCCCTGGCCATGGAGCCGCTGGCTGCATGGGTGCGCATAGATGCGCAGTTACGAGAGTTCGAGTGGGATCGGGACCTGTCCGACAGAATTGCGCTGTATGCGGATGATGTCCTATTTTTCCTAACGGATATCAACCGGTCAGGGCAGCGCATCATGGAAATCATGCAGATTTTTGGCGAGACTTCGGGGCTCTACATGAATCAACGCAAATCCACCCTCTGGGTGCTGGGGGGGCACTCGCAGGCAGGGGACTGGGCTTCAGCGTTACAGGTAGCGGTGGGAGGCATTAAATACTTGGGGGTGTTCATCTCCGAGGTCCCAGCGGTATCCTGGGAGCAGAATGTAGTGCCAGTGTGGGAGCGGGCTAGAACAGACATTAAAACATGGACCCGCAAGCCGCCGACCATTTATGGCAGATCGGCCATATTTAAAATGGTGGCCCTCCCCAGGCTGCTATATCAACTGCAGAATCACCCCTATCCAATTCCCTCTCATTGGTTACGGCAGGTGAACGCTGTGTTAGGACAGCTCCTCTGGGCCAGGGGTGCAGTACGGGTTGCGGTGCCTGCATGCTTTCTGTCCTCCTTCTGTGGTGGTTTAGCGACCTCTGATATGCTTTCCTACTATCAGGCATAGGGGAGACCCGGCATTCGCCCTGGAGTGCTTCCTAATGGGTGCCCATACGCTTCACACTATATTATATGCAGCGCAGATTCGTAAGACACTACCTCCTGGCACGCAGTTAGTGTTTCAGATTTGGAGGTAGGCCTTCCGGCAAATGGGTTGGTGGAACAAATTGACAGGTGAAACTCCCCTCTGGCGCAATGGTCGATTCCCCGGTCTGGCTGCTCTACAGGGATTTGGGGGGTGGGACAGCATTGCAATCTCCACACTCGGGGACGTACTGTCGGGGGTGACTCTTAAGTCCTTTCAGGAGCTGAGCCAGGAGTTTGGCGTGCCCCGATCTCAGTTCTGTAAGTATCTCCAGTTCCGCTATGCCCTCGCCCCGTGTCTGGAGGGGTTGGAATCACTCCCCCGAGTTTAGCCCCCTGGAGGCCAAGGTGTTCATGGGAGACCTGGGGACCAAAAAGATATCCCGCATATACCAGTCTCTAGTTACGCATTGTTCCCCCTCATTACAGAAGTTACGGGAGTCCTGGGAGGCGGATGTTGGTGAGTTAGAAGAAGAAGATTGGAGGGAGGCATTGGCGGGGCCCCGGGGTGCCGCCATTTCGATACGCCTCCGGCTTATACAGTTTAAATACCTCCATAGGGTATAATTTACTAGACAGCGTTTATGGCCGGCGGGTCTGATAGCATCCCCGTATTGTTTACGATGTGAACTTGAAATTGGGATATTTTTGCATACAGTGTGGAGCTGTCCTGTACTGGCCAGGTTTTGGAAAGGGGTGTGGGACTGTCTGTCTGAGGTTCTGGGGTGGAAACTCCCCCGTACGCCACAGCTGGGCCTCCTTCATGTGTTGGATGGGGTAGGGGGAATATCTAAAAGAGATATTTGCTATTGTTGGGCCTTACTCTGGCTAAGAGGGACGCGGCCAGAGTATGGAAAAATACACGAGCCCCTACTGTTGTAGCATGGAAATGGGGCTCGATTTCTGCATGGGGCTGGAGCGGCCCATTTTTGTCACCCGAGTTGCCCACGGAAACACTTTAAAATTTGGAAGCGCTGGGCGGATTTTAGGGGCCTGTGGCTCGAGCCTCCGGCTGATCAGGACCCTCTGGTGGACATGGGACAGGACATTGGTGACGGGTGCATGCAATTGGTTCAGATTCTTTGTACTGAAGTGGAGACGAGGGATGGTGACCGTGCGACAGGGGTGGGGGGGTCAGGGGGGGTGGTTGGGGGGGGAGTTGGGGGAGTGGGAGGGTTGAGGTTGCATTGATTGTATATGCTTCTTTATTTGTTTGATACTCATCTAAGAAGAAAATTGGATTGTTTTTCATTTAATTGTTGAAGCCTAAATGTCCTGCAGCTGTCTCTGGGTTACAGAGACCTGCGTGTTGTATACAATCTCGAATAAAAATGGTTATAAAAAAAAAAAGAGGGGGTCTCTTAGATGTTGGAGTTAGGGGTGATTGAGCGCTTTAGTAGCTCCCGGTCCAGACCAGAGGTGCTTGTGCCCAAGGCTGCCCAACCGAAAGTCCTCCCAGAATTCTGGTTCTGTGTGGGCTACAGGAGGCTCAACACAGTTACTAAAACCAATACTACCCCATCCCCAGAGCAAATGCGCTCATTGAGAAATTAGGGGCTGTCAAGTTCGTGAGTACTTTGGATTTAACTTCAGGGTACTTGCAGATTTCCCTAACTGAATGGGATGAAGAGAGGGCAACATTTTCAACCCAAGACGGACACTTGTAGTATAAAGTGATGCCCTATAAGCTAACAAATGCCCCGCCACCTTCCAGAGGCTGTTGAC
This sequence comes from Lissotriton helveticus, assembly GCF_964261635.1. Taxonomy (NCBI): domain Eukaryota; kingdom Metazoa; phylum Chordata; class Amphibia; order Caudata; family Salamandridae; genus Lissotriton; species Lissotriton helveticus. The sequence continues at coordinate 82,471,474 of NC_136060.1, read as the reverse complement.
TCAGGTCTTGCTGGTATGGAGACCTTCAGTGCTGCTTAATTGGATGACCACCTCTTTCACCTGCAGGAAATATTTTAGGCCCTACAATTAGTAGATCTGGTTATCAGGACTAGCAAGTGCAGATAAGGCCGAGGTCTGTGGTGAACTCAGAACACCTTGGGAGTGGGGCTAAGGTGCCGCCCCTCCAGGCTAAGGCAAAGACTATTCTGGCCTGGGTCCCCAAAAACTCAGACTGAGGTGAGGGCCTTTCTGGGTCTTACAGGATATTAAAATTATTATCAAGTGGTATGGCACCATTGTTGCCCCCTTGACTGAGCTGTCTTCCAAGAAGCAGCCAAAGATGATCTTGACAGAGGCTTGCCAGAAAGACTTTGACTCCCTCAAACAGGCCATGTGCTGAAGGCCCCTGACTTTTCAAAGGAATTTATAGTCCAAACAGATGCCTCAGAGCATGGCATAGTGGCAGTTCTATCATACCCCAATGATGTGCGCCTAGACCAACCTGCAGCTTTCATCTCTAGGAGGTTACTTTCCCGGGATCAGAAGTGGAGTGCTACAGCCACGGCCTGCAGTGGGAGTACCTGCAGGGCGGTGACGAGGGGAGGGGGACGGGAGGGGCAGGGTGGGGGGTAATAATGTATGGATTACGGAGTTTCCCAGGTAAGTAAACATTTAAATAAATAAAACGAATTTCGTTGAGTGCACTGCATCCCCAAATGCGATGCAGTGCGCGCAACAAAATTTGTTTTATTTATTTAAATGTTTACTTACCTGTAAAACTCTGTAATCCATACATTACTATCCCCCACCCTGACCCTCCCCTTCCCCACGTCACCGTCCTGCAGATACTCCCACTGCCGGCCGTAGCTGGAGTGCTATTGAAAGAAAAATCTTATATGTGGTCCAGGCACACTTCCAGGTACATACAGACCACAGGCTCCTCAGGTGGCTATGCAAAGTGGGGTGAGAATCTAAAATTGTTGAGGTGGTCCATCTCCCTTTATGAATGGACTTTACGAAGGAACACAGGCCTGGGTCTGACCACTCAAATGCTAATTGTCTCTCCAGGTTCTTCCACTTTAGTGATGTTAACTCCCATAAGGTTGGGTAGTTCTCCTCACTTTCAGCTGGAGGGGGTCACCTGTGAGATCTGTCAGCTTTAGGGTGGTCTTCTCCTAAACATTTGGACATTAGATGACACTTTAGAGCAGTCATACTGGCTTCTGTGTCCCTAAGAGCCTCCACCATCTGCCCATTGATGGTGACCCACTGTCTTGAAAGTATTGGAAAGCATGGGGCTCTGGGCCCTCTCTCCTTCTCACTCAGGTACATTAGGGTAACCTCACTGACCCCCCCACGCCCCCCCACTAAATCGGGCCATCTCCTGCCCAAGCATAATGCTAGCCAATCCCAGGGCCTTTCTTCCACTTAGAGCCAGTGACCTCTTGGGACACTTGGGATCACCCTTGATGTGCCCATGCTCATAACACTCATAGTATTTGGGGAGAAACTTTCTATGATTCTCATCAGCGAAGCCTTTTTTCTGGTGGCCAGATTAGGATTGGGACCCTTTCCCTTGATAACATTTTTGGGTGCCTCGAGAAAACTCATTTTTTCATCTCCCTCCTTCTTCGCCAGGTGGGAACTCTGACCACCCTTTTGGAAGCCCCCCAAGATACCTTCTTGGACAGGTCCCTGGTGGCCTTTGGATGCTCGGGGAGAGGGGATGTGTGGCCCCCTCCCCTCCCCTTTTTTGTGATTGTGGCCCTCGGGGAAGGCTTCCCAGGGCCTGTGATGGATCCGGGAGAGGGGACATGCAGCCCCCTACCCCTTTTCTGTTAATTTTGGTCTGAGTTGGGTTACCTGGAGCTTGTCATGGTTCAGGGAGGGGAGCTGCATGACCCCCACCTCTTGTTTGGCTGAATACAGACTGGGGTGGGCCTTAATGAAAGAAAATGTTCCCATCAGCCATTTTATATTTCTGTGGGAGTCCTGCGGGATTGTGGCAAAATGTGCAGACTTTTTATTGGGCCCCAGGCAGGATCCCTCTATGTCCCCCCCATGGGGCCTAGGGGGAAGGGTATCCCTACCCTGCCCTTTTTTTATTTAAGACGGGGACTAAGTCCACGAGTCCTGTAATGGCTGCAAGCAATATTTTTCTGATGTTCCTGGCAGCCAATCAGAGTGCTGGATCCAGCTAGAGTCTGACTCATGTGGAACCAAAGTGGCCAAATGGGCCCTGGGCTAATCAGAGCTCTCTAGGCCCGATTCACAAAAGTAATCTGATACAAAATCCTAACTTTATGACTTTCGGTATTCATAAAATGCATTTAGGAGTACTAAAGTTAGGAATCCTAACTTTAGTTCTCCTAAATGCCCTTTGTGAATACCGAAAGTCATAAAGTTAGGATTTTGTCTCAGTTAAACTTAAATTTCAGTCTTAAGAAGACCAAACCTTGAGTTTAACTGAGACAAAATTCTAACTTTATGACTTTCGGTATTCACAGAATGCATTTAGGAGTACTAAAGTTAGGAATCCTAACTTAACTACTTCTAAATGCCCTTAGTCTTCTTAAGACCAAAACTTAAGTTTAACTGAGACAACATCCTAACCTTACGACTTTCAGTATTCACAAATGGCATTTAGTAAATACTAAAGTTAGGATTCCTAACTTTAGTACTCCTAAATGCATTTTGTGAATACAGAAAGTCGTAAAATTAGGATTTTGTATCAGATTACTTTTGTGAATCTGGCCCTCTCTATTTTGAAATTGGCACTCCGCAAGAGTCTCTTTGGCCTCTAACGAACCCAACCGCCCAGATATACAAATATTTTGTACCCTTCATTTTTTTAAACTACAGAACTGATTTACACCAAATTACAAAAAGCACAATCTGCAGACCAAGTTCTATCTTCCTGCCGAATTTGGTGCATTTCTGATCAGTAGGTTTTGCTGCAGCTCTTCTTAAGGAAGTCTATAGAAATGCATGAATATTTTTCCGTTTTGGGACCCTACTTTTTCCCGGCCCTCCGCTTGACAAATCACACAAAACTTTAAATGCAAAAACTATTCACATAGAAGCACCTTTCTGGAAAGTTTCATGGAAATTCGTTAAACGGGGCCAGGGTAATTAGCAACACAAAAAACACTTTCCTATGGAATGATTGACCTAAATGTAACAATCTAGTTGCCGTATATATAAATATATGACCTACTGGCCGTCGCCAGCAATAGTTATAGTTAGGACCTAGTTTCCATTTTTGACTTGCTTCTAACTTTAGCACCGTTTAACGAATCTTCATGAAATTTTCCCCAAGAAAACTGCTCCCGCCAGTTGGGAGCAGACTTTTCCTCTGATTTCCTGCCGCTGTCAATCAGGCAGAAAGAATTGCTCCCACAAGCAGGAAGCAGCATTTTTTGCTGCTCGTGCTGGAGCTGGGCAGCCAGCCGGGATCGCGTGGCATTGAGGCTCCCCATGTGGTCCCCAAAAGTGCACACTGGGTGCCCTGGCAGGACTCCAGGGCACCCAGCATCATGTGGCCAGGGCCACAGGGGATAGGGTACCCAAACCAAAATTGGCCCAGGGAGGGGGGGGCACGGGGCCTCCCTCCCCTATTAATTCTTGGTCTGGCCCTAGGGGATTGGGTCCCTGGGGCCAAAACGACCCAGGGAGGGGGGATGCAGCCCCCTTCCACTTTTGTAAAGGACAAATTATCTTAACTTCCTGGGCTTGGCGAAGGCAAAGCAAGTATGATTTTTTGGCAATTCCACATTGAAAAATGATCTGAAATCCTTGGTGGAGAAGAATGCATCTTTGACTATTGGAGCGCAATCTGTAGTTATTGTGACAAGTGGGTTCATTCTTGTCCTCTCCTGGTAAGAGCAGAGTCCATGGTTTTACCTTTAAATTACTATGAGTATGCAAATGTTCAAAATCACTTGGAAGCTCTGCCTGTCTGGTACATCTAGTCACACACCTTTCCAGCACCTCACACGCTGACTTGCAGGTCCATACATCCACTCACACACCCACTCACAGACCCATACAGCCACTCACACACCCATTCACTGACCTATGCAGCCACTCACACACCCACTCTCAAAGGGTGCAGGTTAAAGTTAGGAAATACAATTAAAAAACCTTAAAAATCCACAGAACAAAATGGTATAGGGACGTTAGGCTCACATTTCACATGCACAAAACCATGGAATTTCAGCAGTTGTAGTTACCTGAGCTATGTATAAATTATGCCACTACAAAGCACTGCTTATGTAAATGTACATGTAAATGTACATGTATTTATATAGCGCAAATCACCGACACGGTATCTAAGCGCTTGCTTAGGGAACCCGTCCTGGTATTCCCCTGTGAGATACCCCGGCAGGGTATCCACAAGGTGAAAGCCAGGCATCCAGCCGTGAGGGGCCGTAGTGGAGATTAAGCAAGCTATTGCCCAGAGTGGCAGAGTGTGACCCCATGAGTCGAGTAGGCACCGGAGCGAGAATTATCAAGTCTGTGGAATTTTTTAGAGCCCGAGACCCGCCGAGGCGGGGAATCGAACCCTAGTCCACGGCCGATCTCAGCTTCCGGGTTTGCCGCCTCTAACCACTGAGCCACACTTCTCCACATAATACACCATTCATGACATGGTCAGTGACATCACTGATGACATCTCAAATGATGTCTGAGGACATCATCCACAGAACCACTTATACATACCCACTCACATCCCATACAGCCTTTCGTACATCCACTCACATACCAAGACCATCACTCACATACCCATTGACAGGCCGATACAAATACTCATACACCCATTCACTCATCCGTAGAGCTACTCACACACCCACTCCCTCCCACATACAGCCACTCACACAACCACTCACTCACCCACACAGCTACTCACACCCACTTTTTTACCCATATAGCTACTCACACACCAACTCCCTCACCCATACAGCCTCTCAACACAACCACTAATTCACCCATACAACCACCACATGCCCACAGAACCACTTACATTGCCACTCACACATCCATTCAACCACTCACACACCTGTTCACTTACCCATGCAGCCACTCACACAGACACTCACTATCCAATACATCCACTATAACACACCAACTCTCTTAACCAAACACACAGTCAATCATTCATACAGCCACTCACCAGCAACTCAGTCACCCATTCAGCTACTCATGTACCCACTCACCCACCCATACAGCCACTCACACAGCCACTCACTCACTCATACAGCCACTCACACAGCCACTCACTCACAGATACAGCCACTCACTCACCCATACAGCCACTTACACACCCACTTATATACCCATATAGCCACTCACAGACCCACTCATACACACATATGGGCACTCAGGCACCCTCTCACTCACGGATACACACAGTCACACAGCCACTCACGTAATATATGTTAGAAGCTGTATCACTCATTAGTAGTACACAAAGTATACTAAGTTAACTTTTGTAGTACCTTAATATGTATGTTTAACACTCATGAACTTTTAGAAAACACTCACAATCACCCCATGATGTCATTTGAGATGTAATTACTGATGTCACTAACCATGCCTTGAGTAATGTAATATGTGAGATCATAAGCAGTGCATTCCGGGGGCATAAGTCATAGTTAGTTCAGGTAACTACAACTGCTGAATTGCTATGGGTTTGTGTGTGTGAGGTCTGAGTCTAACTATAACATCCCTGTAACCTTTGCTTTTCAGTGAATTTCTAAGGTTTTAAAATTCTATTCTCTATCTATAACATCCCTCTAACCTACGGGTTTTTCAGTGAATATTAAAATGCTCCACGGGGTGTGTTTGCACAGTGGTGAAGAGAAGGGGCGGGCCTGATGTGACATGTGTTCAAACACGTCTTGTGGCGTGTTTTAAGTTGGGGGATTAAGTCCCCTTGAATCTTGAGGGTCCCTGGTAGCCAACTAGCCCACCAGGTACCTCAAGTAAGTGCCACAGAGTTGCAATGCAGAGAGGTGTAAAAAGGGACGTTGCCTCGGACCATCTGTCTGCAACGCAGCCCTGTGACCCTCAGGATTCATGGGGACGTAATCCCACAACTTACAACGCGCCACAGGGTGCGTTTTCACGCTTGTCACATCAGGCCCTGCCCCCTCCCTGCACCACTGTGCATACGCACCCCGTGATGGTTTCGAAAATTGTAGTCTGTATTTTACAGTGGGTGTATGAAAGGTTATATTAGACTGTGAGGAAGTACATCAGATTTTCACGTGAATAATGTCATCAGTGATGTCATCAGTGATGTAATTTGATATGTCATCAGTCATGTCATCAGTCATGTCACTGACCATGCCTTGAATGATATAATATGTGACGTCATCAACAGTGTATTGCGGGGGCGCGAGTTATAGGGTCAGTTTTCACTGTGAAAATGTGGTGTGTCCACATTGCATTTTTGGCCGTTTCCTGGTGCAGGCACTAGACCTACCCACACAAGTGAGGTAACATTTTCTGGAAAGACTTTGGGAAATGCTGGGTGGTTGGAATTTTGTGGATCTATGCAGATTCCAGTACTTTCCACCACAGAAATGTGAGGACAATTTGTTTTTTTGGGCAAATGTTGAGGTTTGCAAGGGATTCTGGGTAACAGAACCTGGTGAAAGTCAGACAAGTCACCCCATCCTGGATTTCACTGGATGTCTAGTTTTCAGAAATAGATAGGTTTGCTTGGTTTCCCTAGGCGCTGGCAGAGTTAGAGTTCAGAATCTACAGCTAGGCACTTTGCAAAAAAGGGTCAGTTTTCACTGTGAAAATGTGTTGTGTCCATGTTGTGTTTTGCGCCGTTTCCTGTTGTGGGAACTAGGCCTACCCACACAAGTGCAGTACCATTTTGCTTGTAAGAGTTTGGGGAACGTGGAGTGGGTGGAATTTTGTGGATCCACGAAGATTCCAAAACTTTCCACCAAAGAAATGTGAGGAAAATGTGTTTTTTCTGGACATATTTTTAGGTTTGCAAGGGATTCTGGGTAACAGAACCTGGTGAGAGCCAGTCAAGTCATCCCATCCTAGATTCCCTTGGGTATCTAGTGTACAAATCTGTATAGGTTTGCTAGGTTTACCTAGGTGCCGGCAGATCTAGGGTTAAAAATTTACAGCTAGGCACTTTGCAAATAAAGGGTCCGTTTTCACAGTGAAAATGTGGTGTGTTCACGTTGCTTTTTGGGCCATTTCTTGTCGCGGGCATGAGGCCTACACGCACAAATGAGGCACCATTTTTATTGGAGGACTTAGGGTAACACAGAATTGTAGAGCAACTGTTATTACCTATTGACTTTCGATGCATTTTTGCCTTCCAAATGAAAGACAATGTGTAAAAAATAAGTTATTTTGAAAAATGACCTATAATTCTCATGCTAGTATGGGTACTCACAATTTTGGAAATGTGTAAATATCTACTGTTTCTGTACTCTATATTTTGTTCCAATTTCAGAAATACATAGGCGTCTTTCATACCGATTTTTCCATGTAGATATTTTCTCAAATTAATTGCTATGTACCCGATACATAATAAAAAACATTGCAAGACACTGCTCAGTTATTGGCTCTGGATTCATCGGGTTCTTGGTGAACCTACAAGTCCTATATATCCCCACAACCAGAAAGGTCCAGTGGATGTAACGGTATTTTGCTTTCAAACAGCTGTCATAATTAGAAGAAGTTACAGGTGAAAACGTTGACACAAAGGTCTGTTTTTTTCAAATAATTTTCAATTTTTCCAATATTCAACTGTTAGTTTCTATAAAGAAACCTTGAATAACCTACACAAATGACCTGTTTCTGAATTCATACTTTTGTCTACTTTTCTAAAATGTATAGCTTTTCAGGATCCATTATTGCTTTCATGCCCATTTCTACCATTAACTGGAAGGAGGTTGAAAGCACAAAAGGAGCAAAAATATGCTACGTCCCAGAAAAATGCCACAACTGTTGTATAGCATTTTAGGACCCTAGTGTAATTTTCCCGATTCGTGCCCTTATATAGGTATAAATCATCTTGTCCTTATATAGGCATAGAAATCCTAACCATATTTAGACATAGCTCATGCAGTCCAAATACGGCATGGCTACTTCCACTAGTTCCGAAAATTCACAACGATTTCCTGGAAAACTCGGCTTCAGCAGTTAGGGACTTCCCCTTGCTTTAATATTGATTTGTCCAAGAACTCATGGAGTTTCCAAAGAACTGAGACTCTTTGATGAAGTTATTATGTCCACCTTTACGTCAAACTCTGCACCTTCAAGGTATAAATATGCCCACACTTGACCAAGCAAACACACTGTGGTTTGGAGCAGTTCGACTATCTACTTGCCCGACGCATCTCGCTACAGCAAGTGCCAAAGGAAGCCGACCCTCCAGCAGATGCACTGAGAGAGACGCTGTTTTTTCTCTTGCAGAGAAACCCAGCTCCAGTGTTTCCAGGCTCCCCTTGCGGGGTGTTGGGAAATCGAGTCCTGAGACTGATCTCCTTCATTCTACACCAAGGTACGAGCTGATTAGACCCTAAGAGAAATCTTGGATAGAGTCTTGGCAAAAGAATACTAAACTTATGCTACATCACACTTACTTCTTCCCTCGTACTAGACTTAGGTTAGATACATCGGGGTAGGCGTATTTGTGAAGCACCAGTTGAGTACTTTTTAGTCCTTATTTATTTATGTATGTATTTTATGGCTTAGAAACCCTACCATGCTTTTACAGTATTATTTTATAATACTCTTCCTGCTGTACGCATTATACTTTACAGACAGTATCGCGATTGTAACAGTTCATTTCTTCTGCATGAGAAAGAAGACTGTTCAATAAATACTTTTATTGAAAACGCCTGTATCTCTATTTCTCTGCACCTCTGGTGAAACAAAGCATGCATGAATGACTGAGTAAAATATCTATCTATTGTTTCCACGACTCTGAAGATCAGTTTTATCTTGGGGAAATAAAGTTGTCATGTTTATGCGGTTGTCGGAAACTAATCCCTTCTTGTGAATTCGAGAACATTTCTAGTAACCTCTGAGCTAGCTGGCACGCACAATTAAGTCTAATATATTCGATAGAGACCTAGTAGACATAAGTCCTACGTCACATCTATAGGATATATTATTCCAATGCGCAGAGCCTATTGGGAATATAGGAACTACACTACATGGCGCCCAACCTTTGGTAAGGCACTAATTTAACGCTAGATACTAGAGTAACTCAGTCGTGCTTTTCACAGAGACCCCTTTTTTCCCCGTAAAATACTCCAATAGACGTCTGGAGTGGGTAAAAGGATAAAATATCCGCCATAACTGAGTAGGACGAAAATCCTATGTATTAGTTTTTGGTTTGCTCAACGTTGAAGGATACAGTGTTCCAAAATATTGTGCACTTTATCTTTGTTTCCCTGACACTTGCTCTGCAAACTTTCAGTCAACAAAATGGCCGACGAGGATAATCCCGGGGCCAGTGGAGCTGCAAGAACTGCAACCCGACCAGGTTTAGACGTTACAGGTTTCCAACAAGACGATGCAGATGCTATAATCATCCCAGAAAATGTACGGAAAACAATAGCTATAAAGCTTGTAGAAAACTGGCTTATCATCAAGAGGTGGTAGGGTGAAATTTGTCATAGAGGCACATGAATATCGGCAGACAGAGGTATTCTATTCATGGATTATCTTCCCAGAAGCAAATCCAACAAAACATGTGTTCCACTTCTACAAGATAGAGGAACCTCCAGCGGAATACGTTACCAGGCTCGGTCCACTAGGAAGATCAGGAGCGACATGGCCGGTACTAGCCAGATATACACCACATCCTGACATTGAAAGAATGACAGATATAGAACTGTTAGCTCAGCTAAAACAATTAATTAAAATCCATAGACAATTGGTTCAATATGTCATGCGGACTCTAACCGACTATCAGAATTCCACAGCAAACCCTTCATCAAGGGAACACAAACAAAATGACACCACAGACTATACAATCAGTCATTGGTAAATTACCCACAAAAAGGGAACAAATTCCAATTTAACAATTTGTTTACCAATGTAGATCGCACCACACTTGGAGGACTGCGACACTAGGGGTACAGTCTTTGCTGCAATCTACACAAAAACTCATGGTGTACAGTCGATGGTGGTGATTCCAGACATCCTGAAACAGATTCAAAACGAATACGAGGCAGAGCCTGCTATGAATCTAGGTATGAAATTACTGAAGGATTTCAGACCGGTCTCAGCTATAATATTAGCTAATATTAAAGGTGAAGCAGCATCCATGGCAATCCGCCAAAAACGAAAAGAACTTGATGTAACTGAGCAACCATATGAACTGGTCAGAATAATTGAAAAATCCTATGAGGAACGAGGTAGAGATAGAAAATCCTGAAAAAGTTTTTTATCAAAAACACACTCACTGCTCCTAAAAAGAAGTGGGAGAATACTAGACGGACACTTCCTAAAGAGAAGCATTCTCAATCCAGAGGTAGGTCTCCTCAAAAAGAGCACTCTGAAAATAGGTATAACCTCAGAAATAGGGATAATTTGAGAAAACCTGATAGATATCAAGATACTGATACATATTCCTCTCGTACCTTTCAGACTTCCTCGCAGAAATCCAAAGGAAGAGGACGATCAGAACACAAGGAAGAACGCGTAAAGTCCAAAGACGAATAAGAAAACTCAATTCACCAAAAAGAAAGTAGCAAGTCTTAAAATCAGATCTTGAGGACACAACTCAAGAACAGGGAGTGGGCCCAGATAATGCTGGACAGAGCAGCAGATGTTACCATAGCTCACAAGATCCTGAAGGATCATCTAGAGACAATGTACCTGAATGAATACATTCAGGTTGACACTGCCGATACCAGGGTTAGTGTACCCCATAAGTTAGATGAAGTAACACCGAATAGAGGGGGACATAACTAGAAAAATAAAAGCACTCTTTTGGGAAAAACGATCTAAGGGTTATGACATCCTTCTGGCTGAAAAAGACTGGCCACCTGCTTTTGTCAGGCGAAGAGATCATTATGCCAGCCTTCTCAAATCATATTCCTATTCATAAAAAAAAACACCTATGGCAGGAAATGGGCTGTAGCCCAGGCTCCAGCATTATATAAAAATCATGTGGGATGGGATGAGGACTCTCCTCACCATAAGATCCAGTTAAAAAATCAAGCAACTTCTCAGAAGCAGTATCCAGTTAAGCAAGAATCAAAGAAACAGGTCAGGGAGATCTTAGATCAACTTGAATACCAAGGGGTGATTAAAACATGCACCTCGTCAATGAACAATCCTTTGTTTCCTGTCTCCAAACCAGACAATACATATCGTCTAGTTTTTGGCTAAAGACATTTAATTTCTTGTTGCAAAACCTTTGCAGTACAAAATGCACACAGTGCAGCACTGATGAACAACATCGTGTGCAAAAAATATAAAACCACATTAGATATTTCAAACGGTTTCTTCTTTCAAAACTCGACCACTTTCTCAATTATGGGGACACAGCGTCACTTCCGTCATCTCCCCCAGGGATTCAAGAATAGTCCGGGGTTATTTTCAGCCAGGGTAACAGAGTTACTACAAACGTATGATGATGAGGCATTATCCTATGTCGATGACATCTGTCTTACAGAGGATGATTTGGACAGGCACTTGAACAGGGTGAACACCATAATACTTGGATTTGCCTCTGAAGGGTACAAATTCAATTTTAAGAAATCAAGAATTACCCACCTCAACGTCCAATTCTTAGGATATAACTTTCAAGCGAAGGCAAAAGCCTAGCAGCAAACCTTTTAGAAAAATGTGCGCTGCTCCAACCTCCAAAAACGCTGAAAAACTTACAGTCAGTTCTAAGATTCCTGAATTTCGGATGAACTTACATTCTGAACTACGCAGAAAGGGTTAAACCTCTCTGCGAATTATTCAAACCTGATTTCAAATCAACTAATTGGACTAAAAAATACACAGAAATTTTGCGTTCAATGCAAACAGATATGTTAGCAACAACCCATTTACAGACACGCGTAAACGGACGCAACCTTGTAATCCGAATCATCCCAGGGAGATGCAGATTCACATACCTGACCTTTAATGAAGGTGAAAAGGTACCAATAGCATACAAATCACACTTGTACACACAAGCTGAAATAAAATTCACTTCTACAGAAAAAATTCTGACAGCGGTTCAAACTGCAGTAGCAAAAGAGAGAGCTCTCGCACAGGGTAAACGCATAATGATCATTACACCTGTACCTGCCTTAGAGGCAGAGACGAAAGCAAGCATTCCCAATGCTAAAGCTTTACATCCGAGATGAATACAATGGGTTAATTATCTTGCTGCAACAGACGTTGAATACATCTTTGACCCCTACTTGAAGACACAAGAATTCCTACAATACGAATACGAATGTCCTCTGCCGACTGAGATTCTGCCTCTAGAACATTACGGATGTATAATCTATACAGACGGATCAGCACAGCCCGCAGTTAGGGGTAAACAAGCCTTAAGTGCTGCGTACGCGATTGATAAAGGTCGCTGGCGCGAAGGTAAATTTAGACCTATGGTCACTAAAACTCAATCACTCGGAGCCTGTACAGCTCAGCGAGCTGAACCACAGGCTTTTAAGATGGCGCTTGAAAATACCGATCGCGAATTCCCCACACTGATAGTGTGCGATTTGTATTACTGCGTCCAGTCTTACAATGAATATCTGCAGAACTGGGTTTGAAACGGTTTCAAAAATGCAAAAGGTGGCACAATTAAGAACTACAAAAGACTCACGTGATTCATACACTGAGTCATCAGCTTGATGGCGTTCACGTTGCAGGGAATTCATTGGCTGATAAAGCCGCGAAGGCAGCTGTGCAAACGGCTTCCGTAGCTACAATCATTCGCTCACAAAGAGTAATAGATGGTGAAACGTTGCTAGCAGTAAAAACCTCAATGAAAGGCAGCAATGCAGCACTACCTCTAAACTATCCACTCACTTATACATACATAATTGATGCAAACTCCGTTCCTTTTGCTCGAATCCCTGGAGTGGGGGACAGAGTAATTCCAAACAGGAACCGGAGAGGTGCTTTCGTTCAAGTAGCACATATGGGAGAGGGTCTGAGACATCAAGGGATCTTAAAATCTCTAATACAATTAGAAGAGATGTACTGGTGGCCAGGTATGAGTGTCCAGGTTTACGAATTTGGAATCAACTGCGATACCTGTTACGGATATCATAGTTTTGAACACCACCAGATACCTGACTACAGTGTAGCCAGCCCAGTTCAGACACCGCTGTTAGACAGCATTAGACTTTCTACACGCAAACGCCATACTGGACCAATGCGGTCCCGCAACTACTAGGACAAGATTTATTTGGATGTGGCCCCAGCGCTCGGCTGACACCAGAACTGTTATAAAGCATTTGCAAGTCTTTATCGCCACATACGCAATCGGCACACTACATTCTGACCAGGGTCCTGCGTTTAGCTCTCGAGCTTACAAAGAGGCCATGGCTAGCTTCGGCGTTGCATTGTGGTGTTCTAGTCCCTTCCATCCTGAGGGTAATGTGGTAGTGGAAAGAAAAAACTGTGACATAAAGTAATCCATAACAGCTAAGGTATTAGGTTTGGGTGACGGGTGGGTCAAACATCTAATAAGTGTCCAACGTAGTCTTAACAATCTGCCAAGAAATTCTCTGGATGGAATCACTCCATATGAATTACTGTTAGGTACTAGAATGATAATCGAAGACCTCAATTGTCAAACTTCAGTGGTGGAACAAAAACCCTTTGATGTCAAAGATCCTTTGGCTGTTTTACAGGACTTAAATGAAACAAGAAGAAGTCTGAGTAACACAATCCAGAAGCAAACGACCACTGAAGAAAAACCACCTGTCCCAGCAAGACCTGTCTGGATTCTACAGATTGGGGATCTAGTCAGGGAAAAGATCGCGGTAAAAAAGGAATTTGGGCCTTCTTACAGAAAAGCAGTACCTATCTTGGGTATCCAAGGAACAAGATCAGTAGTACTACCGCCCCTTGCTGGTAAAAGGGAGAACAGAGTTGTGTCCATCGACCTGAATGTCTTTTTATAAATATGTGCATAAAAATCAATAAAAATATATGTTTTTCATAAAATGTATGATCTGAATTCCTGGCTCTGATACCCGGTAATTTAGCTCCTTTACTAAGAGAATTGGATCCCTTAGAGGACCATTTGGTATCTACTCCGGCAGGGTGTTCTTTCTGCATCGACCTGGTCAAACCACATCATGTGGCCGATAATAAGTAGTAGGCCCAGTGGACTCCCAAGATGTAGCAGACAACCAAATCTTGCTACAATTCAAGAGGTTCAAACTGAAAGACTAATCACCTTAGATAAACCTGCAGTAAGAAAAAAAGGACTATGCAACAATGGCATGGAACTTGTGCCTCTGGATACCCAAATAACAGTTTGTCAAGAAACTCCTGTCTACAATGATGTAGCCTCTGACTATACAAATATGACAAAGGAAGAAGCAACTCCAAAGATTAATAACAATTCTGATGCAATTCCAACAATTGACAGAACTGCCTCTGGCTATTTCATCAACTTTGATACAGTTTCTGAGGATCCCAGTGAACCTGAAGATAAGCCAGCAAATAAAACTTTCAAAGAAAAATTAACAGGACTCTTTCATCAACTTGAAAAAACATATCTGGTTTCACCATGTATTGAATTTTGGATTGTGTTAGGTGTACTGTTCCTCCTGCTCCGGCTCATTCTGGTTTTAAGCTTGGGAAAGATGATAGTTGGAAAATACAGTACAATGGACACAGCATGTAAGAAGATCAACTTGCTCCTGAAACCTCACAAATCATCTCATCATGAAAGAAGAGGCCTGTCATCAGTGAACATCACAGCCGTTCCTGTACCTGCTGGTATAGCATGGGACAGAACTGATCATGACATCTATGGCCCGGTAGAGCTGTTGAAGATTCCACACCAGTTTAAGGTTTCCTTGAGTGGCTTTGTTTCATCCAGCACATTTTCGATGATTGGGACTTTGAAACTGTTAATAACATGATGACAGATTTAGAAATGTCAACTAAATTTACAGAACATGAATACCTAGAAGGTTCATCAGATTATGAACAAATGTATTGTTTTAATCATTATGGTCACCATTATTTGCATAAATCTACAGGTCCTAGAAATGTTTTTACTTACAATCAATGGGAACATTGTCCAACGCCGCCAAAGGGCAGCTCGAAAACATTTTATGAAAAATGTCAGTACTTCTCAGCATTTAATGTTACACATCCAGAAATGTTTTATTTTAGAAATGAGAATAAGACAGGAATGAAAACAATGCTGACCAATACTAACCAAATTTATTCTGCAAACTTTTATGCTCAGCTGTCTACATTAGGTTTTGACTTTTGGAAAGACAACATTGAGACAAAAACTGTCTGGGGCACAAAAGATTGGCAGGTGCAAGGTTTAGAAGCCTTGTTCAGAGCCTGCATTATACCAGAACAAATAATGTTTTTAAATGACACTGTTCAACAAACTTATTGTCTTGGCCTGGCTAAGATAAAAGATTTAAACAAACCGTCCATACCGAAGCCCTCACCTGACAGCAATAACTCTGCGGATGAGGGGGTAGATGTAAAACAGATTTTAATTCAAAACAGAACTAATCCTGATTGGAAAAAATGGTTAATCTGGCCCACAGACACGAATAACTGTCAAGATAGATTCCTGAACAATACACAAGGGTTCACAGTGAATAGGCCAGATCCAAGATATTCCCAGAGACAACATCCAGGGATAGTATCTACTTACAGTGTAGGAAAGTTTGCCTTGAATGGCTACATACATCTACATTTCCAGAAATCAAACAACACTTATCTTTACTTAAAGAAGGCAATGATTTGCGATATTTCTTAATGGGGCCTCGCAAACCACGTCAAAAATGTTTCATATACGCCGGTATATACGCTGCTTACAACAAAGCATGGAAAATAACGCAAATGGAAACTGCAGAAAGATTACGAGAAATTGATCGTATTAATTTAGAGAAACGCCTCTCTGTAGTGGACAATGGGTTAACGACTCTTTCCTCCAGAATTTATTCTTTGGACAGCATCGTATCATCTGCAATTGACATAATAGAGCAAGACTTGCTAATGTTACAACATGGCCAGTCTCAATTACGTTCTATAATGCTACTAGGCTGGACTTTACAAAATCTCCGTTCAGGCTACGTGCCAAGGCGTTTAATCAATACCACGTCATTGTTTACTGTGTTTAACCTTACAGATAAACAAATCTCTTTGGCACAAAGCGGAGCAGACTATACGGTGCTGAGCATTGAGAAACTGGAAAGGTTACCGTTGACATTTTCTGAGAAGCCTGTAATTGAATGGATAATACATGGCACCATCACGATACCAGTGACGATTTTCCAATTTCAGTATTGTCTACAGCATATACCAGCGGGCCTGTATGAAAGGTTGGGTAAAGAATACATTAAGTTGAACTGGACTTTACCTTACACACACAAATGTTGGAATGGGGGAAAAGAGGTATTCCTTAGTGGTAAAAATTGTAAGAACTCACTAAGTGGTACACTTTTGTGCCAAGGTATTAATTTACACGGAGCCTGCGAAGGTTCTGCAAATAACCTCTCATGCCACCTGCACGGTACACCCTCAACAGTGATAGAACCAATTTTCAGGCAGCTATCCAATGGCAGTTACGTTATGCTCAATGACCACAGCTGTTGTGGCATGTTGCCAGGAAAAGCGTATCTAGTTAGTGTGTCATCCAGGGTCACTTGTTGTATGCAAGTATTGTATCCAAAAAGCAAGACAGAAAGGGAGACGGCATTATGGCTTTCACTGAATATCTCTTCTATACGAATTGATACTTTAAAAAGAATGAAAGTCATTCTTTTACAAAAAACTGTGCCACTGACCTCGTCTAGAGAAACGTATGATCTGCAAGTTGCAAGTACTTCTGCAGAGATACATGCATTATTATCAACAAACTGCCCAGTACATTTCGCAGAAATGTTAAGTCACATCTTAAATATGTCTGGCATCGCACATGTATTTAAGACGATTTTTTCGGGACTGTTAGCACCATTTGAAGCAGTCCTTGGCATTTTTCCGAATTTCGTACACTCTGTGTTCAGCGGCCTACCTCTCATCTTGGGACTCGTAGCAGGAATTCTATTTCTATTTCTTCTGCTCCGATATGGCAAGTGTGGTCACCAGCGATACCCAGACTACCATGGAACAAGCCCTCCTTGCCATGAGGTGTCGTGAGAGAATTACACAGATTATTGGCTTGGCTCGTTTAAGGGATCTGAACACAACTTGGTTCCTTTCGTTCAGACCAATCTGGCAAGATTGCATCTTACCTGTTCTACGATGCCTGCTCTGCGGAGAGGAATGTGTGTTGGACATTTGTCTTATACTACCATCAGTCCTACCATCCAATATTGACGCTTTGCTAGGTCCGGGAACGGCTCATCCATCGTGTTGCCCCCAACGGCTGCCCATTCTGATGACGGCCTTCATTGAGGTCTCACCGGCAAGTCTAACTGAGGGTGAGATACGAGGCACTACAGGCACACAGGTACCACCTGCTGCGGACTTTGCTAATGCATCAAACGCTGACGGCAATAATCCTCATCTATGCACATTTGACCTGCTAACTGAAGTGGTTTCACTTTCGCCTACTATGGTAGACGGTTTCTTTGCCAGCCTAGACGATCTGATGTTTTCTCCTGACACCGAGAATAACTTTTGATTAATTCACACAGCGTTCCCTGAACTCTGAAATTCGGCCTTCGTTTTTTCAAAACAAACCGTCTAACAAATTTGAACTTTTTCCAAAATAGAACTTGTTGGCACAGATTAATCTGCTTAAAGTAGAACTATTCTTAGAGAATAAGATTTCTTTTGAGAACTTCCTAATGACAATATTTAGCCTTTTCCTAAAAATGAAACAGTTTAAATATTATGCTATGGATGGTCTCGACCTTTTTCTATACCTTAACCTCTTCAGCGCGGCGCGAATTCTCTCGCTGTGCTGAAGGTTCTATTGGGCCTATGGACTCATGACACAACGGTTCCGTCATGAGCACAGGCTAACCGACGCTCATGACAGGACCGTTCCGTCATGAGCACCGAAGGGGTTAAAGAGACATTTCATGAATGTAATTTCATTTTTTCATAAATGTTAGGATGTATGCTCCCATACTATGCTTCATATCAGTTGAGACCTATTTTTTCATACAGTTTATACTCATTTCATGTGAACAAACCTTTCAAATGCAATTTGTATTTTGGTTGGTATTGTAAACACTTGCCTTAGATATGTTCAGTGCTTATACATTTAGTTTTATTGAACTTAATATCGTGGAGTGGCTGTTGTGTAGGAATCTAGGACCCTAGTGTAATTTTCCCCATTCATACCCATATATAGGTATAAATTACCCGATCCTTATAGAGGCATAGAAATCATTACCATATTTAGACTGAGCCTATGCAGCCCAAATACAGCATGGCTACTTCCACTAAGTTCCGAGAATCAACAACGATTTCTTAGAAAAACCCGCCTTCAGCAGCTAGGGACTTCCCCTCGCCTGAATACTAATTTATCTAGGAAATCATGGAGTTTTCAAAGAACTGAGTCTTTGAGTGATGTTATTATGTACAATCATACGTCAAACTCGGCACCTTCAAGGTATAAATATGCCTACATTTGCCCAGACAAACACACGGTGGTTTGGAGCAGATCGACTAACTACTTGCCCGACGCCCTGCAGCAGCAAGTGCTGAAGGAAGCCGACCCTCAAGCTGACGCACTGAGAGATTCTGTCTCTACTCCTGCCGAGAAATGTAGCTCTATTGTTTCCAGGCTACCCTTGCAGGTTGCTGGGAAATCGAGTCCTGAGAGAGAGAGATACAAGACCTCCTTCATTCTAAAACCAAGGTACGGAGCTGATTAGACCCTTAAGAGAATTCTTGGAATAGATTCTTGGCAAAGAATACTAAACTTAAGGTACACCTCACTTACTTCTTCCCTTGTACTAGACTTAGGTTAGGTACACCGGGGTAGGCGTATTTTAGAAGCACCAGTTGAGTACTTTTAGTCATTATTTTATCACTGTATGTATTTTATATGTTTTAGGCAATTTATGGCTTAGAAACCATATCATGCTTTTACAGTACTACTTTAGAATAATTTTCGTATTATATCCTTTGTACTTTATAACCAGTATTACGAATGTAGCAGTAAATTTCTTATGCTTGAGAAAGAAGACTGTTCAATAAATACTTTTTATTGAAAACACCTATCTCTCTATTTTCTCTGCACCTCTGGTGAAACGAAGCATGCACGATTTACTGAGTAAAATAGCTGTCTATTGTTTCCGCGACTCTAGAGATACATTTCTTATCCTGGGGAAACAAAGTTGTCATGTTTATGCGGTTGTCGGAAACTAATCCCTTCTTGTGAATTCAAAAAAGTTTCTAGTGACCTCTGAGCTAGCTGGTACTCACAATTAAGTCTAATAGATTCGCTAGAGACCTAGTCGACCTCAGTCCTACATCTAAACTACATGATTTATTATTCCAATGTGCAGAGCCTATTGGGAATATAGGAACTACACTACACTACGATACCTGCTTTGTGGAGAGGAATGCGTGTTGGATATCTGTCATACACTTCCATCAGCACTGCCAACGGATGTTGACGCTTTGCTTGGTTCGGTAACGGCTCATGCATTGTGTTGCACCCAACGGCTACCAATCCTGATGACGGCATTCATTGAGGTCTCACCGGCAATTCCATCTGAGGTTGAGATACGTGGACCAACAGGCACACAGGTACCATCTACTGCGAACAGTGCTAATGCGACTGACGCTGACAGCGATGCTTCTCATCTGTGTCCGATTGATCTACTTAATGAAGTGATTCATCTTTCACCTACTGTGATAGATGATTTCTTTGCCAGCTTAGATGATTTAATGTTTTCTCCTGACACCAAGAATAACTTTTGAAATTAGCACACAGCGTTCTATCAACTTTGAATTTGACCTTCGTTTTTCATAACAAAAATTTCTAACTTTGGAACTCTATTTTTCTACGATTTGATTTGACTTTTTTCCAAAATTGAACTTTGGCACAAAGTAATCTGCTTAAAGTAGAACTATTCTTAGAGAACAAGAATTCTTTAAGTACTTCCTAGAAACAATATTGACCTTATCCACAAACCAAAACAGCTTACATATTCTGTTATGGGATGGTCTCGACCTTTTTTCTTCTGCATTTAGGGCCATTTCATAAATGTAATTATTTTTTGTGATTCATTCAGTTAGCTTTGCCAATGTCATATTATATGCTTACAATGAAATCATTGCCTTTTAATGCGTACTTTTCTAATACTCATTTTCGTGTGCAACCAATTCAAATGCATTTTTATGTATTTTTGGGTGGGATTGTAAACACATACTTTAGATGTTGTGGCGGGATAGAAGGAAGGGCACGGAGACTAGATCGGGGAAGATAAGGTTTTATTTTTCCAAGGGTTTTTTTCTTTCTCAAGGTCAGTCTTTCCCGGGACAAGGAAGCAGGATCCGTGTTTGCCGGTTCCTCTGGTACGCCCTTGGTCCTCCAAGAAAAATAGGAAGGCTCTCCTCCGTGGGACATGCGAAAAGAAAAGACAGACCAATGTCAGGACGTGACTCTGACTTTCTGATTCCCGCTTATAGGACCCGGGTAAAGTGAAGGGAATAACGTCCACCAGTGCACGAGTGTAAATACTGCTAGGTTACACTCCAATATTCACAGGGTGAAGTCAGTGAGGGAAGGTGAGGGTAGTGTTGGGAGGGGGGGATGCCAGTGAACTCTATGTACAATTTATACACGCACTCTCTGTGCTTTACAGGGAGTTCTCGGTCACAGCCCCTCCCCGCCTCCCCAACTAGCCCGACACACGCCGACGCACCTGTGTGAGCCACACTCCTCCTGGTTGAGTGTGGCTGGGCGAAGCGTGGAAACGTTGGCCTCCAGGCGCCGGAACCTCCTTCTTCAGATCCCCGGGGTCCCGAAACCGTCCTTCCCTTTCACCAAGTCGATTCACCGGCTCTCCGAGGCACACCAAACGCTCCTCGGTGACATCACACGCCAAAGCTTCTTCTTCCTCCTTTTTCTCCAATCCAGTCAGGCCGGCGTCATCCGGGGGCGTGAACCTGTAGGGTAGGCTCGGATTCTTAAAGGGGCCATCCTCGATTTCATCCTCCTTGTATGTGTGCCACAGTTCTTCTCCTTCGGATGACCACTAGTTCTTGGGGTGAAAAGAGGGAGGCGTACTCGTGTTAGAGACCCACCTTTCCTTCTCGGACGCTCTCCCCTCTGCTGCCCTGGGGTCTCCGTTACACTCCTCCCTCCCTGGATTCTCCCGATTGGGGAGAGGAAAATTCCTAGACAAGTATTCTGCATTGTTGTTCTCCCTACCTTTCCTGTGTCTGATGATAAATGAGTAGGGTTGTAAAAATAGGAACCACCTCAGGATTCTAGCATTTTGGGCTTTGTTTTTGTACATCCACTGTAGTGGAGCGTGGTCTGTATACAGTACAAATGTATTCCCTTCCAGATAATACTTCAGCTTTTCTATGCCCATCTATTGGCCAAACATTCCCTCTCTACTGTGGGATATTTCGTCTCCCTAGGATGTAATTTTCTGCTTATGAAGAGAATGGGATGTTACGTTTTATCACTTCCTGTCTGAGAGAGTACTGCCCCTATGCTGCTTTCTGAGGCGTCAGTGGATAGAAAAAAGGTGTCCTTGAAATTTGGTGCAATAAGAACTGGGCTTGATGTTATGGCAGCTTTTAAGTTCTCAAAGGCCTGTCTCGCTTCAAGTGGAGGTTGCTGTAGGCTTTTAGGATGTACCTCTTTCTTCAGCAGGTCAGTAAGGGGACTGGCCATCTCAGCAAAATTAGGCAGAAAGCATCTGTAATAACCTATTAAGCCTAAGAAGCCTCTTAAATTCCTTTTGGAGGTGGGAAATGGAGTTCCTATTATGGCTTTTATTTTCTCCTCTTGGGGTGCTATTACTCCCTCCCCAAGCATAAAGCCCAGGTATTTAACCTTGGAAAAGGCGGCCCTTGATTTCTTTGCATTGACATGCAATCCTGCATTCTTTAAAGCTGTGAGGATCGTCTGCAGGTGTGACAAGTGCTCAGGCCAGGAATTGCTGAATATGACTATATCATCTAGATATACCGAGGAGAAGGAAGTATAGGATTTCAGGACTTCGTTCATCAATCTCTGAAACGTGGCAGGAGCGCCATGAAGTCCGAATGGCAGAACATTGAATTCGAAGAGGCCATCGTCGGTAGAGAATGCCGTTTTATACCGGTCCTCTACTCGCAGTGGCACCTGCCAATAGCCTTTTGTTATGTCTATGGTTGTTATGAAACTAGCCTCTCCTATCTTCTCAATCAGCTCATCCACTCGGGGTATAGGGAAAGCGTCAAACGAGGAAATGGCATTGAGGGCACGGAAGTCCATACAGAACCTAGTGGTTCCATCGGGCTTCGGGACCATCACAATGGGTGAGGACCAGCTACTTCGTGACGGTCTGATCACCCCTAGTTTTAACATTTCGTGGACTTCCCTCTTGATGTCCTGTCGCCTAGCTGCTGGTATTCTGTAGGGTTTAATCTTCACTTGCTTTCCTGCTCTGTCTCAATTCTATGTTCTGCCAATGTGGTATGTCCTGGCTTATCTGAGAACGTCTCAGAAAAGTCATGAAGAACGGACAGTAATTCGTCCTTCATTTCCTGGGACAGTTCGTCATTAATCGGTAGTTCATTCAAAGTGGTCTGCTCAGTAGGTGGAGGTAAACCAAAGTGATTATTCTTGGGTAGTGGACCTAACCATTTCTTAAGTAGATTAATATGGAAACATTGTTTCTGCGAGGGAGATATCTGTAGACGATAAGTGGTGTTGCCTATTGTTTCCACTACCGGGTATGGTCCTTTCCATTCCCTCTTGAATTTTTGGGAGGAGGTGGGTAGAAGAACTAGAACCCAATCTCCAATGGCCAGTTTCCTCCACTTCTTCCCCTTGTCATTTGACCCTTTTTGTCTCCTTTGGCTTTTCTCTATATTAGAATAGGCTAGATCTCTTAGTTTTCCTAGCTTACTCTTTAGCTGTTGTGTGTATTCTAGGAGGCTTTTAGCTTCACTAATGTCCTCTTTTTCCCATGCCTCTCACGTTATCTCCAACAGGAAACGGGGCTGCCTTCCATACAATAGTATAAAGGCAGAATATCCCGTACTGTTTTGAACCTGAGCTCTTAAGACATATAAAGCCAAAGGTAGAAGCGAGTCCCAATCCTTATTTTCTAACGTGAGCATCTTTCTTAGTGTTGTCTTCAAGCTGCGGTTATACCTTTCCACCAGACCATCGGTCTGGGGATGGTATGCTGAGGTACGTATTTGTTTTAGGTCTAACATTTTGCTGACTTCTTTCATGAGTCGAGAGACAAATGGAGTCCCCTGATCTGTTAACACCTCTTTGGGGAAGCCCACCCTTGAGAACAACTCAACAAACTTGTCGGCAATATTTTTAGTTGTGGGGGTTCGGAGAGGAAAAGCCTCAGGAAAACGCGTGGCATAATCCACAATTACTAGTGCATACGTGTTTCCTTTGGAAGATCTAGGGAGTGGCCCTATGAGGTCCATCCCTACTCTTTCAAACGGCTGTCCGATGATGGGCAATGGTTGAAGAGGTACTGCTGGGGGTTTGGATAAATTTCCTTCCTGGCACACCTCGCAGGTTCTGCAGTATTCAGTGGCTTCCTTATAGATGCCTGGCCAATAAAACCACTTCACTATTTTCTGTATGGTTTTCTCTGACCCTGAATGGCCTGCTGTTAAATGGGTATGGGCATAAAACAGTATTTGGTCTCTGAATATCTTTGGTACCAAAAACTGACGTCCCTCTCCTGCTTTGATCTCCCTATAAAATAGGTCGTTTTCCATGACAAACCTCGGGTACGGTGTGTTGGGACTGTTTTGAGATACATGAGCTAACTCCCAGGCGTTAAATAATGTGTTGTCGTTCGCTTGGGCAAAACGAAAGCTGCGGTCAAGGACCCAGGGTTCCACAGCTAGCAAAGCTGTAGTAGGTTGGACCCTCTTTCTTTCTGTCTTTTTCACCTCTGATTTAAACAGTGCTAAAAAATCTGGATTGTCTACCCCCAATATTAAATCCTCAGGTAGTGAGTCTACCGCCCCTACTCGTACAGTGCAAGGAGACATTCCAGCTGGGTGTATTGTTAGCTCTGCTAAGGGATAAGGTTTTACGTCCCTGTGTATGCACCTAATGTACACTAGAGTTTCGGGGATCATCTGAGAAGTGTCAACTAAGGTTCTCTGGATAACCGATTGACGGCATCCTGAATCTAAGAGTGCTTTAACCCACTTCTGGTTAACCAAGACACGTACGTAAAAGGAGGGTCCCATCTCCGCTGTATACATGACTGCCTTTGGCGCGTAGCCCACCTCCGTGGGTTCTTCTGTTTGTTTTTTTCGTGGACACAGACGGGCTATATGTCCCCAATCCCCACAGTCAAAGCATTGTGGCCCTTTCATGAGAGGTAAGTTCATTTTAATCGGTTTTGGCCTGGGTGGTTCAATGCCTCCTTTGTTTTTTGTATCTCCTTTTGTTATTGGAGGAACTTTTGTAGTCTTGTCGGTGTCCAATGGCAAGGCCCTAGGTTGTGCGCGTGCGAAGGTAGAGGCCATTTCAATGGCCTGGGCTGGTGTTAACCCCGAGTGCTGTTTGAGCCATCTTTGTGTTCCATATGGTAAGGCTTCCATAAACTGTTCTTAATAAATGCATTCCATTATCTCTTGTTTGGACTTGCCTTCAGGTTGTATCCATTTGTCTGCTGCAGCCTTTAATCGGAAATACAACGTTTTTGGGTTTTCCCCAGGTATGCCTCTTTCTTTACCAAACCTGACCATGTAGGCTTCTGCGTCCATTCCTAAGTGGTCTAGTATGATTGCTTTGATCTCTGGGTAGGGGGTAATTCCTGTTGCATTCGCTACCTGATAGGCAGCTTGTGCCTCTCCAGATAGCAAGGGTGCCAAAAAGAAGGGCCATTGTTCTTCCGGCCATCCGCAGGCCCTTGCAGCCCTTTCAAAGTTAGTCAGGAAGGCGTCCGGAACATCGCCACTTACATATTTTTGTAACGCTACCCCGGAAGGGTGTGGTACAGGGGCTCTTCTTTCTACCAGCGGGGTGCTTCTTGGATCTTTTAAGGCAGTTTGTAGGCCTTTATCCGTGCTGTCATGGTATTTTTAAATACCTCTCGGTCGGCTTGAGCTGAAGACATTTGTCTCTCAATGGCCCACTCCAGCTTCTCCTGCCCTTTAATCAACTGTTGAATGAGCTGATCCATCTCCGGGGAAGGGGTAGAAGGAGAGAATCCCACTTCTGACACCAGATGTGGCGGGGTAGAAGGAAGGGCACGGAGACTAGATCGGGGAAGATAAGGTTTTATTTTTCCAAAGGTTTTTTTCTTTCTCAAGGTCAGTCTTTCCCGGGACAAGGAAGCAGGATCTGTGTTTGCCGGTTCCTCTGGTACGCCCTTGGTCCTCCAAGAAAAATAGGAAGGCTCTCCTCCGTGGGACATGCGAAAAGAAAAGACAGACCAATGTCAGGACGTGACTCTGACTTTCTGATTCCCGCTTATAGGACCCGGGTAAAGTGAAGGGAATAACGTCCACCAGTGCACGAGTGTAAATACTGCTAGGTTACACTCCAATATTCACAGGGTGAAGTCAGTGAGGGAAGGTGAGGGTAGTGTTGGGAGGGGGGAATGCCAGTGAACTCTATGTACAATTTATACACGCACTCTCTGTGCTTTACAGGGAGTTCTCGGTCACAGCCTCTCCCCGCCTCCCCAACCAGCCCGACACACGCCGACGCACCTGTGTGAGCCACACTCCTCCTGGTTGAGTGTGGCTGGGTGAAGCGTGGAAACATTGGCCTCCAGGCGCCAGAACCTCCTTCTTCAGATCCCCGGGGTCCCAAAACCGTCCTTCCCTTTCACCACGTCGATTCACTGGCTCTCCGAGGCACACCAAACGCTCCTCGGTGACATCACACGCTGAAGCTTCTTCTTCCTCCTTTTTCTCCAATCCAGTCAGGCCGGCGTCATCTGGGGGCGTAAACCTGTGTGGGAAGGCTCGGATTCTTAATGGGGCCATATTCGATTTCATCCTCCTTGTATGTGTGCCACAGTTCTTCTCCTTCGGATGACCACTAGTTCTGGGGGTGTAAAGAGGGAGGCGTACTCGTGTTAGAGACCCACCATTCCTTCTCGGACGCTCTCCCCTCTGCTGCCCTGGGGTCTCCGTTACAGATGTGTTTCAGTGCTAAGATTTAGTAATGTCGAACATAATAAAGTGGAGTGGGTGTTGTATAGCATTTTAGGACCCTAGTGTAATTTTCCCGATTCATGCCCTTATATAGGTATAAATCACCTTGTTCTTATATGGGCATAGAAATCATAACCATATTTAGACATAGCTCATGCAGTCCAAATACGGCATGGCTACTTCCGCTAGTTCCGAAAATCCACCCACGATTTCTTGGAAAACTCGGCTTCAGCAGTTAGGGACTTCCCCTTGCTTGAATATTGATGTGTCCAAGAACTCATGGAGTTTTCAAAGAACTGAGACTCTTTGATGACGTTATTATGTCCACCATTACCTCAAACTCTGCACCTTCAAGGTATAAATATGCCCACACTTGCCCAAGCAAACACATGGTGGTTTGGAGCAGTTCGACTATTTACTTGCCCGACGCAACTCGCTACAGCAAGTGCCAAAGGAAGCCAACCCTCCAGCAGACGCACTGAGAGAGACGCTGTCTTTTCTCTTGCTGAGAAATCCAGCTCCAGTGTTTCCAGGCTCCCCTTGCACGGTGTTGGGAAATCGAGTCCTGAGACTGACCTCCTTCCTTTTAAACCAAGGTACGGAGCTGATTAGACCCTAAGAGAAATCTTGGATAGATTCTTGGTAAAAGAATACTAAACTTATGCTACACCACACTTACTTCTTCCCTCGTACTAGACTTAGGTTAGGTACATCAGGGTAGGCGTATTTTAGAAGCACCAGTTGAGTACTTTTTAGTCCTTATTTATTTATGTATGTATTTTATGGCTTTAAAACCATACCATGCTTTAACAGTATTATTTTATAATACTCTTCCTGCTGTACGCATTATACTTTACAGCCAGTATCGCGATTGTAGCAGTTCATTTCTTCTGCGTGAGAAAGAAGACTGTTCAATAAATACTTTAATTAAAAACGCCCGTCTCTCTATTTCTCTGCACCTCTGGTGAAACGAAGCATGAACGAATAACTGAGTAAAATATCTATCTATTGTTTCCACGACTCAAAAGATCAGTTTTATCTTGGGGAAACAAAGTTCTCATGTTTATGCGGTTGTCAGAAACTAATCCCTTTCTGTGAATTTGAGAAAGTTTCTAGTGACCTCTGAGCTAGCTGGCACTCACAATTAAGTCTAATATGTTCGATAGAGACCTAGTAGACATAAGTCCTACGTCACATCTATCGGATATATTAGTCCAATGTGCAGAGCCTATTTGGAATATAGGATCTACACTTGGTTTTGCCTGACAAAAGTCTGCTTGTCCCTGAAAGCTGGGAAAATGGTGATTTCAGCCCCACAACCCCTTTGTTGATATCATTTTCAGGGGAAAAACAGCCACTTTCATCTGTAGCCCTTTTTTCCCATTTAAAAAAAAAAAAACACTTTTTCTACATTTTGGCTAATTTCTGGGCCCACTCAAGGGGACGCCTCAAACCCTGGAAACCTTTAGAAAAAAGGACGCAAATTTGGTGTGGATACCTTATGTGGTCGAAAAGTTATAGGGGCATAAGCGCGAACAACCCCAAATAGCCAAAAAAAGGCTTAGCACGGGGGGAAAGGCCTAGCAGCGAAGGGGTTAAAATACATTGTTTTTGCCCAGTGATTATCCTAAAGTGCTTCTGGAAAAGTCCCATTTGTATCCATGTTATCTCCATTGTTTGTTTTCCCCAAATTCTTTGACATGCCTGTCGACATCATATTCTTCGAAAGCAGCATATGTCTTCTTTGTTACGTCCTTGGCGAAATTTCAATGACAGAAATATTTTGGAGTAGGTTCTTCCTTACTCTGCACTCCATTGCAAAATGCTATGTACCCTTCTGTCACATTGATAACATGTGTGCATTTTGCTTCTATTTTCATATACTAGCCAGGGGCTATATCAATGATAGGCTTCTCGGGTTCAGTGCAGAGTGGTGCACTTGGTTTTATGTGCCTGCAGTGTTCTAGTTGAACCCTTTTGAACTAATATTTCTATAAGGTAGGGCTTGATTTCAGATAGTACAGAACAGCGATCAGCGCTTGCCTTTTTCTTTTTCTGAGCTGTGTTGTCTAAAGTAATAGCTAGGTGAAATATAAAATTTAATGAATTAATTTTACACACTGCGGGCAGATTTACAAGAATCTGTAGATCTGCGTCAATTTCCCTGCGCCAGCCTGCGATACCCTTGCGCCACCATGGATGCGCCGTTTTTACAATACGGTGCACCAAGGGCAATGATTGACAGATGGGTCAGAAATTCTGACAAATCTGTTGGCCCAAAAGTCACACATTGCTGGAGTTGTGTGGCAAGCACGACGCAACTCCAGCAATACATGTTGAAGCCTTTACTTATTGTACTGCGTCACTCCTTATGACTGCTTCAAGCAGGCGTAAGTTTTTGATGCAGTGGCGTTCTAGAAGTGGCGCAGTGAAATCTTTTAGATTATACGGCGTCACTTTTACAAGCCTTTCCTGCGTGGGAACGCCCACCCTGCATACATTACACAAGACAAAGGTATAATGTGATCCAGGGCTTTACAACGTGACGCATCTCCCTAGATGCGTCAAGTTGTAAATTGGGTGCATTGTTTACACCGCTGCTACGTCACATAAGTGACGCAGCGGTGGAGCAAAAGTGTTGCAAGGGGTTTGTAAATCTGCCCCTGCATGCGCATAAAAAAATACCTTCGGCTTTGCACTGAGCCAGCACATAATACGCCCCCAATGCTCTGTTTATTATATTTACATTCATTCATTCTGGTCAGTAATTTATAAAGCATGTCAGACAAACAAATAAATAACATTTTCAATACTGTACTGTACAAAGCAGCTAAGTTAAAAAAACATTCCTTCCTCTGGAACGTGTTTTAAAAAATACAAAGTCTCCATACACTTCCGAGCTTACAGTCGCGAGAAACACACTAATTAGCTTATTTGTTTATTATTACTAGAATCTACTAAGTACTTACATTCTCTTAGAACTATTTTAGTCATTTTATTTACTACATATACGGAAAGGACCACATCCTCTGGATACAACCATGATGGTACATGTCATAGTTTGTTACCTGTACAGTCAAAATACTAACCTCTTACTGACATTCAATGTTGAAGCTTTTCAGACAAAGTACAAGTAAACAGATCGTACCTACTAAAACTGTCCTTAAGTGTAAACGAATGCAACTTCTTTGTGGCGCACATTTCAACCTCTGTCCAACGTCATCCTCACATCCCTCAAAAGAACCTCATAATGCAGAAAGGATAGCCAGGCAGGTATTGAATGCCATATAAATGCATCAGTCAGTCTGACATAAACCCTCACATATCAGATCCCTTAGTCAACTACTTTAATTTACTACATGATCATCATAAACATCTCCACCACACTGGCCCCCTCCGTGCATCATAGGGACCTTTTTATCTGAGTCCGACCGTACATTATGTGTCCATATGAGCCCTTGATATGCCTTTAAATGTGTATGCATCTTCTACTTAAACTTTTGCATTATTCCACCACCTTTTTGAATGTTCCTTTGAGCTACTGTAACAAACCCATACCTGACATAAATCTGTGTGTCCTAATAAAATATAAAGAATATGCCATCACATCGCTAAGAGAGACAAGTATCTTTTTAATGCCAAATGTATCTGGCAGAAACAGGAACTGGCCATAGAGCTACTGCCACACTCAGGCCCTGAGTCACAAAGAAGAACTTACAATTTTGTATAAATTTACTATTTTTCGGTATTCACGGACTATGGATTAATAGTACGTTTACGATTTTGGAGATTCCACAGTCGGGGTGAAGAATTACGCACATAAAAAGATAGAATATTGCTATCTTGTGTTTTTTTTTTTAACTACCACAATACGGAACTTGACGTTCTGCCATAAAGGCTGATAGATTGAGCTACAACGGCTTCAGAGTGGACCTACTCCTTTCTGCTCAATTAAAAATAGGAGGAAAGAATGGGTCTGCGGCATCACCAATACATCTACGGCCACATGCATCAACGATAATTGCATTCGCAAACGGTGCGATTCGCTAAAATCGGGCGAATGCAATATCATGTTTTGGGATGCATCAATTTTGTACTCATTTTGCAATTTTAGGAATCGCAGATATGGTTTGCGAATTCCTAAAATATTCGCAGCATTTAAGGAATCGTATTTTCAAGGTGCAAAACTGCATGCATCAAAATTCGCAATTTGCGATTCCTTATGAAATCGCAAATTGCATTTCTTATATTTAGAAGCACTCTGACCAGGTGGTATTTTTTTTTACAAACAGGAAATGAGGTGAAACTCATTTCTAGTTTATAAAAGGTGTGTGACAATGCAGTTTACACTTTTCCACAATGGCTGCTGTCATTGCATTTGCACGTCGGAGGAGGTTGAGAGCTGCTGCAAGGGGGAGAAGGATGATCAATGACAGGATTTTTAGAGTGCGCATTACTTTGTTTGGGCAGACTGAGGCAGAAATTTATGACAAATATAGGCTTAATGGGGATTCTATTTTAGAGCTAATAGCAGATTTGGAACCATTACTGCAAAGACAAACCCTTAGAACCCAAGCCATTCCCACTCATGTCCAAGTACTGTGTTCCCTTCACCTTCTTGCCTCAGGGTCTTTCCAGGGTGTCATTACTATTGCTGGTGGAGTCTCCCAGAGTTCCCTATCCAGATTTTTCATTAACTTTTTAAATGCCATGTTACATAGGATCAGGCATTACATTTCTTTTCCAAATACACAACATGAATTACTGCAAACTAAGTTAGACTTCTACAATATTGCTAACTTCCCTCATGTAATTGGCTGTATAGATGGCACACATATTCCCATTTGCCCACCCTCTGAAAATGAGTATATATTTCGCAATAGGAAATGCTACCATTCCATGAACATACAAGCAGTGTGTAATGCCAAAACAATTTTCACAGATATAGTGGCTTGCTACCCCGGTAGTGCCCATGACTCTTATATTTTCAGACATAGTGCCATCCATAGGCGATTACTTGCTGGAGAGTTTCAAGATGGATATTTGCTTGGTAAGTAAATCAAATGTTTCACAATTAAGAACATAGCATGTTACTATAGGGTCATAATCATGCATTTTGTTTTCTATTGCTTAAACCCAAAGGTGACAGTGCATATGGAGTGAGATCATTCATACTTACACCCTTTCTAAATCCATCTACCCGCAAAGAGCAGCAGTATAACCATGCCCATATTTCCACTCGCAATGTCATAGAGAGGGCTTTTGGTGTCATGAAATCCAGATTTCGCATTCTACATAAAACAGGAGGAGCATTGCAATATAGACCAGATGTATGCTGTAAGATTGTTGCAACATGTGCCATGCTTCACAATGTAGCTACCAAGAGAGGCCTGGAACTTGATATTGAGGAAGATTTGCCCAACATTAACAATCAACCACAGCAACCTCTAGCAAGAGCACATGGACCAGACGCAGCAGAGGGTAGGAGGAGGAGGGCGGAGATCACACAACATTATTTTTAGCAGAGGTATGACGCTTGCAATGTTTACAGTGTGCTTACATGTTTTGTTTATTAAGTTCATAAACAAAAGTTAATTTTGAAAAATTTTGACATTTGTTTTGTTTCTCCCCAAACCAAATTATAAAGCATTACTTTTTAAATTGTCAGGAAATCATTACTTCTCATTAAGGTATCAAATTAACTGGAAAGTTCAAAAATTTCATTTTTTTCTACCACGCACCCCTAAAGCCTTAGATGTTGCAGTAGCTGTGCCAATGTCTTTACAAATTGCTGTGTCACATTTTCTATTGCTACGACGTTCCCCAACTTTACAGGTACTTCCTTCAGCAATATTGCTTGCATTTAAGTCAATAAGAGAACCTTCCTTGCACAATCTTTTAGAATTCCAAATTTGCATGTCATTTGCAATTGTTTCAAGTGCATTCATTCCTCTGGATATGTCCCCACAGCACTGTGACACATCCTTGTGCATGTCCAGGATTTGTTTAATTAGCGGAGCATTGGTGCGGCACATCATATTCATTGACCTACAGCATGCCTGATTACTTAACAGTGACCTAATACATCTTTTGGCATTTGCAATTTGCTGAGCCTGCATTGTGCTGCACATTGCTTCCATGGCAACTGCCATGCGGTCCAGTTTGTCTGATGACACCGAATGTGCTTTTTCAAATACCTTGGTCATGTGAGAGAGACTACTGCTAATGGCACTGATGTCCTGAGTGACCTGATTAAATTGACCCTTTATCACCCTTAGGTCTTTACCCTGCAGACGTTGAACTTTTAGCAGCTTCAGCTCAACTATACTGGCACTTGTGTCTCCATCTGTGGCTGTTCTGCGCATTGAAGGACGTGCCCTCCGCCTCACAAATTGCTGGATCCTATGTTGCCTGCCAAGTTGACTTTGAACAGGAGCTGGGGTTTCTGACGAGTTTTGCACTTCAACTGGGACATTAGTATCCTCATCCCTATCTGACTCTTGAATATGACGCACTCTGCGCTGTGAAGTTGTAGGCTACACTGTGGGTGAAGGTGATCCTGAATTCATTCCTGCAGAGTTCAGTAAATTCTGAGTAAATGACTCAGCGTACTCAATGAAATCAGTGTCCACTTCTGCATCTAAGATTTAAAAGAGTTGAATTTTTTTTAATTACTAGAGTGTTGCACTTGTGTTGTCATTTAAAATAAAAAACCTTTAATTAACATACTCTTGTGTCAAGCCTAATGATTTTCTACAAATCAATCATGTATGAATAATGTTTTTGATGTTTTAGAAAAAAGCATTTCTGTCAGGTTATTTTAATTAAAACTACAACTCCCATGATGCACTGCTTCTACCACTGCAAAATACATTATATAAACAGACATCCTGTGAAAAGCACAACTGAAGCACAGTTTAAAAATAAATAAGAATTTACAGAACATGTGTGTCATACTAACATCAAACACACTTTAAAAATTGGCATTTTCTTACCTTGAGATGGTCCAGGTTGATCTGAAGTATCAATGTCTATAACTCCAATGACCGCTTCAGTGGAAAGGGTTCCTTCTACTAGGTCCTCCAGAGGGGTGTTTGGTCTGTCCCTGGGAGTTCCACCTCCAGTTTTATTTGCAGACTTGATGCGTGTCGCAATTTTTTCTTTGGCACGACTACGCAGGTCATACCATCGCTTTTGAAGGTTGTTAATGTCTCTGTGCTCAACACCAACTGCAATTACTTTTAATTGTATGCCAAGCCAAAGTTTCCTTTTTACCCCTTCAGGAACCTTCAGGGACTGCTTCCCGAAAAGCTGTTCATTGTGCGCAGTCACCTCTTCAATCAGAATCTCCAGCTCTTGCTCACTAAATTTCACTTTCCTTTTCCTGCCATGTGGCTCCTCTAAAAGTTTTTCTGCCATTTCTAAAAACACACTACACAGGGAGCCTCTTACTACTCCAGCAGACTGAGAACAAACTGACAAAAGCCACTCCAGCAGTTCAAACTGGGCCTCAGGTGGGTCTAATTGGTTGCAGAGCTGGCAGGCTGAAATTAAGATGAGATGCATCATGTGCGTCAAATCGCAAATTGCGATTTCGCAATCTGCGAATTCGCAGTTAAGAATTCGCTTTTTTCATGCGATTCGGTAAAAAATGCGATTTTTACCGAATCGCAAAAAAAAAGCGAAAAATTTGATGCATAGCTTTTTGCGATTCGTTATTTGCGATTCCTTATTTATCGCAAATAACGATTCGCAAAAAAGAACTTTGATGCATGTGGCCGCTAGTGTCATGTAGACTGCCATAGGTGCCATTTGACTTAAGCCATCTGTTCTAATTCTATCTGTGCCCTTGAGCACAGGCCTTAGAACATCACCAGGAGCACTGGCAAATATACACCAATGTTTCCCAATTCGATCTTTGGTTGCAAAACCTGTCAGGGAACAAAGCCAGCCAAGGCAAATGTCTGTTCTGTGTTTTTATTTGCTTTTCATTTAATGTATAAATTACTCACCGCTCTACATAAATACAACTATTCTTGGCGAATTTGACTTAATCAACTGATGGAGAATTGGCGTTTTATATCTTCTTATGACATGGTTGACACGTTTGCCTGCTGCTACTGCTTTAGCTAAAGTAACCTACATCTGAGTTTTCCATCGGTGCTTATTTGTGATGGTTATCTTTAAAGAGAGGAGGTTTTTAACTTCTTTGAAGAAGGCACGGCAAAGTGTGACTCTCATTACCAACGTTCATTCGTTGCAGTGCCTAAACCTCATGATTCTGGTTTTCTGGACGTTAATTTACTGATTATTACACTTGCATTATATTTCAATGGATTCCTGCTATAACAGGATCGCATGTTTCATGATATTTGTTTATTTGACTGTTTTCAGCCAAAGCCTTATCAATAAAAATGTTAAACTTGTATAAATTGAAGGAGGGGTGTCTTCCGGATGTTCGTTCAACCAATGATTTTTCTCAGATGTTGTATTTTATAATTGAGGGTTTTCTCCCTAAATTGTTTTTTATTGTATTATAGTGCACTATGTAAAGTGATACATATGCTATGTTTCGAAGTCCTACCTTGGATTCAGCTCAGAATCAATCAACTAGGCAGGTAGCTTTAAGTGTTGGAACTTTAAACGGGGAAGGCGCTTTGGTTCACAACAAGTACAATTATAGGGGAAATTGAAGGATATCCATACAATACACCAACTCAATGGATTGAAGGATTTTAGCATCATGTGCATAAGGGATACTCTCGTGCCAAACACAAGCACTATAGTCAGGAGCTAAATGCTAAATTTTGAAAGCTGTGTACAATGATATGAGAGTGCGGGCAGCTAAACTTAGCTCCCTCCTTGTTGAACTGCAAGCTGCACCCAACACCACCAGGCCGGACTGGCTGTAGCAGACACCAGGCGTTTTCCCAGAGGGCCGGATGAGTGGGGGCTGGTTTTCAACCAGTGGGGGCTGGTTTTGGTACAGGGGGCTGGTTCTGCAGCAGTGTTGCAATATCGGCCCCCTGTACCAAAAACAGCAGAGGTGTTTCCTACCATCACCCATACCCACCCACCTCACCCCTGAAACCGGTCCAACTTAATTGCCAGGGCTCGTTTGCTTTCTCAGTCTGGCCCTGAACACCACCTTCTTACCGGCAGCACTGTCCAGCGACCACTACTCACTGCTACACCATCACTACATAATTAGCCAGGATATACAGCGCAAAGGACAACATCCATTGGTCTTCATGCTTTGTTGAACCATAGAACCATGTAAAACATCACTCAGCAGTCAGATGTCCAAAGGTCCACAGGGATTTTTCCAAGTAGCCATGCTCTTTTTTTTAAGATCTGCCATTGAGACTCGGTAGAATGCATAAAGTAGGGGCGAGGAACTGCTCTCAATACCGACTGGTGGAAAGCAGTCAGCTGGAAGCCATTAATTAAGATTGATTGGCTGTCAGAAGAGCAGGAACACACCTACTTTATATCAGCACCTGAGGAGAACCTAGCAGACTGCCACAGGACTGCCGATGTTTAGCCAGTTACCCGCAACCATTGACCAGGGCAACTGCTAAGGAGGCAAGCAGGATAATAGGTCCAGAACCAGATGATCCACAAGGAAGTTGATCCAAAACTACCTTGGGTAAATTAGCCACAAAATGAGAAAAGGTACACCAGGCAACAGAACAGGAAAACTCACAAGGAATGGGCTGATTCTACTGAGAAAATTCATGGCTACTAAGGGAATGTTGATCTCAAAGAAAAATGAAGTAACGAAGTGCATCCATCCTTTCCAAGAGCCTCAATTGACCCGTCAAGAATAGGAACTTGACTCAGAGGAAGAAGCTCTGACACACTTTGGATTGGGAAGTTCATAGGATCCCCTTTGTAGAGATAATTTAGTCAAACTCCACCATTCTCCTGAAACGCATGGCATCCATGCTCCCAAGAAGAAGCCCACATATGATATTCCTTGTGCCATGCTGCAATCTGGATGACCACCAATTACATTCCATGTTGTCCTCAAGAAACCAGTCCAGGCTCCTGCAGAAGTAGGCTCTAACAAACAGAAGGGCCAGCTCTGAATATGGCACAGCCAATTGAGCTAGACTCATGTGCATAATTTGTCAATGTTCATTTGTGAAGAGCATGGATCACTATGGGTAGGGCCTCTTAAAATTTAGCCCATATCAAGATGGTTTTCATCCTCTTGCAAAATGTTAAATTCCTGTGGGAGAATCCCAAAGTGCGGAAATTAGAGCAGGAGCATATATGAGGACGTCTGCTATTGTGCCCTTCTGTTCTGCTTCTCCACAGTCTGCTGCACCATAACCTAGTTCCTTGTAATGTGAGTCGTGGTCTGTTCTTTGGGAGATTTCACTTGTTCCAAAGTCATCCTGTTTGCACTGTGCACCCCCATTCTTAGCTGACTGGTACTAGTGGTAACTGACACTGACTGTCTCTGGGGTCTGTCTAACCATGGCAAGCATTATTGGTTTTAAAAAAAAGAAAAAAACCCTACTCTCCCAGGGTCATTTAGACCAATATCACTAATAAACTGCGATTGAAATATTTATGCTAAAATTTTAGCGACACGCTTAGCGCAGGTTATTAAGACCTTAGTTTGGGTTCACCAGCATGGGTTCATACCAGGTAGAGACACGGTCAACCATATAAGCAGAGTTACAACACTGCTAGATATTGCCAATACACGTAAGATGCCATGTGGGGTAATATTATTAGACGCGGAAAAGGCGCTTGACCGTGTCTCATGGGAATTTTTATGGACTACACTTAGGGGGCATGGTGTTGGTGCGGGGTTTATCCAGGCAATTAGGTCAATGTATAGGGCTCCAAAGGCAAGAATATGTACACTTGGGCTAGAATCAAAACCATTAGTCATAACAAGAGGTACCCATGCTCCCCGCTGTTATTTGCGGTATATATCAACCCGTTCTTAAACCTGTTAGAGCATAGATTAAATGAACAACTATTAGGTCCCAGGTTGGAGAGGGTTGATATATTTGCTTATGCAGATGATATCGCAATAGTATCACCGGATCCTGCAATTACGTTGGAGCAAACGGAACAGCTGGCAGCAACATTTGGGAGGAGTGCAGGCTATAAATTGAATTTAGCTAAGACACAAGTAACTTGTACCGAACAAACACAATTCCGAGACCAGAGGGTGCTAGAGGAGGCCCTATACTTGGGAGTACGCCTGAATGCTTGTCTAGATAAGATGGTCAGAATTAATTGGGAACCTTTGCTTAGTAAGATTAAAAAAGATTTGGATAGGATGGAAAATTTACATTTGTCACTGTTGGGAAGATGTAATGTCCTGAAAATGAAGGTGCTCCCAAAGGTCATCTATTTCTTTAGGGCAGTACCATTAGAAATGACTAGGAAACAAATGCAGAGATTACAATTGATCTGCAATAGCTTCTTATGGGCACAGGGGAAGCCCCGGCGAGCCCTGAAGTTCATGACCTTGCCACGGGAAAGAGGGGGCTGGGCAGTCCCGAACTTCCAATTTTATTATTGGGCTTGCTTTTTACACCATATAAGAAAATTATTGGTGGGAACTAACGGTGAAACCCGAGATGAGGTACCACATATATATCAATTACTATTGGGTGAAAAGACAGATAGAACCTTCTTGAAAAATCTGGAGCCAAGCTATTATAAGAAGACCCGCTTCAAGGTGCTTCAGGCTGCTTATGAGGCCTGGCGCCAAATTAAGAGACATCTCAATATTGGCAAAATAAACTATTACACACCTACTGATGCAGCAGCATTGCTCCCACCAATCTTCTCAGATAATATCATGAATAGATGGAGACGTAAAAGTATTACAACCCTGGGCCTGCTGGTAGATAAGAACGGCGATAAAACATATGCCTCATTGATGAGCAAATATGTGCCCCACAAATCAGATCTTTTTTAAAACTTGCAGATCCGGGATTATCTATGTAAGAGGAGGGATGTCGTATGTTTAGTCGAGAAAAGTAAGCCTATAGAAGCTGTGATGGCTCAGGAAAAAATTGGTACTATATACCAGGCACTTATTGATTTACAAAAAGATGATGTTGAGGCGCAGAATGTTAAATGGAATATGAGAGTACTGGTAGAAGGGAATATTCTACAAGAATCTATCTATCTGGCTGAAAAACTGTTAATATCTTCAAATTTGAGAACGCAACAATATAAAACTATGTTCAATTTATACTATACGCCTGCTAAAATTGCACGTTGAGGCGGTGCAAATGAGGATAAGTGTACCTGATGCGGGGGAGAACAGGCAGATATAGTACATATGTTTGCTACATGTCCAGATCTGAAAACACTGATAGATAGGATGCAGGCATTTTTAACAGAGGTCACTGGTTTACGGATTGAGACAACCCCATTAGTTATGCTGTTGGGGGTTATAAAGAATGAAACACCCTCACAAGGGATGTATGCATATAGATATTTAATATATATCGCAGTAGCAATAGCAAGATTGTGTATAGCCTCAGTGTGGCGCCAGAAATAGCCCCCTCTTGCTATCTGTAAACTTGAGACTAGCTTATATGCTATTAAAAGCACACAGAAACGTAAACTTGGCGAGAGGATCTGGGGTGCGCCAATAGATTATCTGTCACCAGTAGTACAAGATGCTAGGTAATGCTGCACGGCAGGGATAGATCTAGGCCTTTTTTTCCATTAAGTTGTAAAATAAGCAGTTTATATCACCCTAAGGCAAGTATGCTGGACTCTTAGTTAGATACATTGTAATATGGATGTAAATATTGTGTAAATAAGTTGTAGATGGCTATGTACCCCCAGAAGAGCTGGCAAATAGATTGATACATATGAGAGAGCTAGTTGCATATCTGTGTATGATGATATATAGAGTTGTATGTATATTTTATTCACAATTTTTTATGACTTTCTGCCTAGATTTTTTGTGTATTAGTATGCTTTGTAATTTTTGTCATGGAACATATATATTCTCATTACGTGATTCTGATTATGCTTTCTTTCTGTCCTCATTTATGTAAATATCTACTGGCTTAATAAAAAAAGAAAAAAAAAGTAATAATCTACATTATATTTACATAGTAGGTACCCCCAGGGTCTCCCCTAGGTGTCCCCTTGGTGGGAGATCAAAGATCATGTCATTATAAGCAGGATCCTTATAAAGGTATTTTATATGCCCTGAGGTTAGAGAAAATGCACATTAAATTCCCCCACCGTAGTAAAGTGCCTCCCAAAATCCACGTTGGTGCTATGAGCATTATGGAGTGAGGCTCTACACTATTTTTGTATATTAATGACCCCCAAGGTCTCCTCTACATTTCCCAGGGGTGGGGGATCATGTAACTATAGGCAAGGCCCTTATAAAATATGTTTTTATGCCCTAGTGATGGAGCAATTGCACAGTTCAGTTTCCCCATTGGAGATTCCTAGCCCCATAGGATAACTTCGCAATAGTTTATGACGCAAACTTATTGCTAGGAATTGACTAAAATATCATTCAAAGACTTAGGAGAATGCTATTAATAAATTCAACAATATGCTATTGTTGAATGTATCCTACATTGTACAGAAAAGAAGTAATACAACGTTCTTGTTTGTAAGCCAAACTTCAGCCTTCCTGTAGTCTTCCCTGATTGGTCAGAGTTAACAGGATTAGCCAGGCTGCTTTGATGCAGTGATAAGTGGCTCACCAGGGGAGAGAGGCTGGCTGCTGGAGAGGGCTCTGCTACATAGGAATGCCAGAGCTGGGAGGAGAGGTCATAAAGCATGAGGCGTCAAGGAGGAACAGGACAGGCAGAGAATGCCAGGTCTGCCTACCCGATCCCTTCTGACCCATACAGATTGGAGGCTTAAGTAAGGGGTCTGCAGCTGTTGGACGGTGAAGAGCTATGGAAATGAGCCATACTGAGAGTTGGTTTAGTTAGCTCTTTATGCTCTACTGACATTACAACCATGATTAATTTTTGAGGAATAGGGCTTTCATGGATAATAGTATGCCTCATTTTACAAGACGATACAAAAGGAGATGATGGACGGAGCGTTTGAGCAAATCAAACACTCACCCCCAGTCAACTGATCAGGGTTTAATCCATCACTATTCTTTAGCTCACTGAGCCACCCCAGTTCAGACATGGCCATATGCAAATCAGTTAACCCTGTGCCTCATGGGAAAAGTCCAGCCCGAACTGATTGGTTCAGATTCTCCGTCCATCACCACCCCCTTTTGTACCATTTTGTTCGCCATAAGTTGGCAGGGTATGCTCAGACGTGAGTCCCCTGCTCACTTTGCCACTGGATTCAAGCAAGCCGGGCTGAAGACGGCTGAAATGCCAGAAACCGGCCCTCGGAAGCTTGTTTCCGGTCCAGGGAAGGCATGGCTTGGCAGTTCGGGCTGGACTGTGGCCTCCTTGACGGTGCTCGCGTTGGAGCCCATATTCCATCGAATAGCAGTGCATGGATGCCTGGAGCTGCTGTTTGTCAGCCGCCGAGCAGCTGGGGATAAGAGAAGGCTGTGAGGCCTAAATACTATGCAGCAGGAGCCGAATTGACCCGGATGCACTCATATCCGGAGCCTGCTGGAAGTGCAGTGGGCCCCTTTACCTTGCTGATTGGGTAGGTTGCACCACAGGCTTTGCGACTGATTGAGCCAGGGGTTGTGAGCCGGAGTTGCTCTTGGGCTGACTGTGTTGTGCTGGCTGGTGTGCAAGCCCTGGACTGAGGCCGGGTTGGCGTGGGAACCAAGTGAGCCTACGGCAGTGATGCAGTGGCCCCTGGGACATTGGAAGGGCCATGCTGTGATATCGGCAGATATTGACTTTTTCGCTTGACCTTGCATGGTTACCTGTGCTTGGTTCACAACGTGGGGCATGCTACGTGACATATGGCCTCTTCTTTAATCAGTTTATTGAGGCGATGGTGCTGCTGATGATGCCTCTTGCTGCGGGCAGCTGTCTACAATGGTCAAAACAGATAAATCGCAACCCAAACTTTAATTTGGCTGCAGAAGATCTCTAGCCTCCTGATTGCAGACACAGCAATATTTGAGGCTGGCCATGATGATGCAGGGTTGGAGATCAGGAGTGAGCTGCAGCAGGTTCAGACTGCTATGCAGCACAGCCTCACCAAAATTGATGGCAAGATCGATGCACCATCCTTCTGGATGGATCAGACGTCAGAACGCCTGGACAAGCATGTAACACGTCAGGAAATGGTGGAGAGGTGTGTATCCGAGGTAGAGGATGAACATGTTACTGCCTCTGCATCCAGAAACAGAAGATTTAGAAGCCGTATCGCGTCAAAACAATCTCCAGACAGTAGGACTGGCGGAATCCATGAATACTGGCAACATGGAGAGGTATGAGGAACAACTACACATTGATTTGCTAGGAAGTAAGACATTCTCTGACATTTCTGTAGTAGAGAGCGTCCACTGTTCCCTTGCACCTCATCCTGTGCTGGGGGGTGAGACCGCTCTTGATCATCGCAAGGATGTTAAACTACAGAAACCATGATGCAGTGCTACACTGGTCCTGGAGCTTCAGGTGCTCTGCCATGAGGGCATGGGAGTATCCATTTTCCCAGACTTCACGCAGTAGGTTCAGGAAGCGTGGAGGCAGTTTATTCCAGCTATGCCCAAGTTCCAGGAACTGAATCTGAAGCATGCTATGTTCTACCTGGCTCGTCTGTGGATGTTGGTGGATGGGAAGTCCAAGATCTTCAGTAACCTAAACAGTTTCAGCAGTTCCTCAAGCAGTGTGCGGCTGCATGGACATTGCTGCGTTCGTGGCAATTGGAGGAGGGTGAGCCAGTGGCATCACAGGATTTAGAGGAGCAGGACCAGTACCCTTAATGCCTCTTGTTGTTGTTATGACTGTTTTATCTAAGACTTGGTGACATTTGATTGAGCTGCTAGTCCCTCAAACACTATGGGAGTGTGGGGGTGAGCTTGATTGTGGTCTGTGGTGCTACAGATGGTGGCTCTGGAGTGTGACAGCAGATATCCTGTTGTGGTATCCCCTGTGTCAGAATGTTTTTTAATTCTTGCGGCTTGGTTGTGTTTGTGTGACTTTCTGCTTTGCCGGTGGTAACTAAGGCCATGAATGTCGGATATGTATCCTACGGGTGAAAGGGTGGCAGCTGGAGTTTCCAGTACTTGGTAATTGCTATGGATGTTTTTAGCATACAAGATGCCTGGTTGTGGCCCCCTGCACATTGTTGTAATGGGATTGGGCAGGGCAACATCTGTCCCCATTTGTGCTCCACATTGTTTTGATTGGCGTTATGTTGAGTGGGTTCAGGTGGGTTCGGGATGGGTTCAGGGTAGGTATTGCATTGTTGTGTTGTTTGCTGGGGAGCACAGTGTGGGTGGGGCTGCAGGAAATTTCCAACATAACCGTTAACTGTGCACTGGTGAGTGCTGACTGCACTTTGTGATCTGCAATATGCTTGGATTGTGAAGTTAGGGAGGCATGGCGGATGGCGCAACAAGTGACAGAGCAGATGCTCAGAGTCTGTTGCTGCTGACATTACTCACGTGGAATTCCAAGGGGCTGAATGATTGTAGGAAGGCGCACAAAGTGGTAGCATACTTATAGCAACATGGCACAATGTTGTAATACTGCAGGAAACAGACCTGGTCCCCAGCAGTGGGATACTTACACAGCTATGTATGAGGGGCACATGTTATGCTGAGGGCTTCACTGCACATGTCCCGGACATATTGATCTGGGTTCGGCGTGACTCTGGAATTAAGATTCAGGAGGTATGTGTAGATCCAGGTGGCCAATTTGTGGTGGTGCGCTGTCACTAGGACAACTTGTCTGCGCTACTAATGGGGGTTATG
This sequence comes from Lissotriton helveticus, assembly GCF_964261635.1. Lineage (NCBI taxonomy): Eukaryota > Metazoa > Chordata > Amphibia > Caudata > Salamandridae > Lissotriton > Lissotriton helveticus. The sequence continues at coordinate 82,428,102 of NC_136060.1, read as the reverse complement.
GTTCCAACTATGATGACCCACAGTTTTATCATGCCCTATGGGTTAGGCTTGCCCAGAGTGGCAATCTACCCAAGATATGGGGAGGTGATTTGAATTGTATTTTATACCCCATCAGGGATTGTTCCAGGGGCCTGTCATTGCGGCCCTCAGCTACAGCCCGCGCCCTTCATGATATTGATTAACAATTCGGTCTGCTAGATATTTGGTGGCCAAGGCCCCCCATGGGTGAGGGGTACACTCACTACTCTACGGTGCATGGCATTCACACGCGAATAGATTTTTGGCTAATGTCCCGGAGTCTGGTGCCTTGCTTCCAGTGATGCAAGCACTTGTCCTACACATATTCCGACCACTCATCGATGTTGTTGGTCTTGGGATGGACAGTCCACGCCCTCTTGCATTCTCCTGGCAGTTTTCGCAGTCCTATCTTTTGGATGCTGTGTTTCGAGAAGAGCTTACCCAGGCGATTGATGAATACTTTAACACTAGTACTGATTCTGTAGAGAATTTTGCTACAGTCTGGGAGGCCTTCAACAACTACATCCGGGGTGTAACCAAATTGTTAAGTATTAATGAAGCATATAAGTTTATATAAAAACTGAAAATGAAGACGCACCTCCTGTACAGGTCTGCAAGTCAAAAGGAACTCCAAGCAACGGTCCTCTTGCCTGCTCTCAACCAACAACCCGATCCAAGGTAGAGTGTAGAACCCATGGATTGCGCCATGACTCAGAGCATTCAAAAGGCAACACACATAACTACAAATGCAAACACACTCGTGCATGCAAGGACGTGAATAACATGAGGGAAAACCGCGCGTGTAAACAGCACGCGCAAAGCATGCAAGATATAACACGTATCCATGTTCTGACGGGCTTTGGTCAATTTGGAGCCGGCTGTCGTGGCTGGAGGCAGAACTGGCAAGTTTAGAATGGGCACATAGAGATATGGCTGATCAGAGTGTCGTCCGGACTGTCTCTTTAAATAGTCGATACCCATTCACCTACTTTAGTGATATTAATCTTGCTGCTTCCATCGTGGGATTGATGGAGCGGGGTTTGTCATGTGGCTTGTTTCAGCCCTGGCGTGCAACGCCTTTGGGACGCAGTTTTGGGGAGCCACGGGAGATTACCAGTGAGTCCATTGCATCGTCCCCCCTGCTGATGCTGCTGGGCTACAGCAGGGATGTGCTGAAGAATAAGACCCCCCCTTTCAAAAGTCCTGAAAAGGCACAGATCTGCCAAGAAGTCAGCCTCCTTCCAAAGATATCTTGTGCATTTTAAAGTGTGAATGAATGTTGGAAGGAAGCCTCTCTTTTTTGGTGGGTTGTCAATATACCTAAATGAGTGAACATCCCTTGAAGCAGAAAAGCCAGAACAAACATGCAATAGAAAAACCCAAATTAACCTCTCAGCAGAGATTTAACAAGAACGAGTATGGAAAGCAGTCAACAGAATCAGAAGTCAATGAAGTGCCTAAAACCAAAGACCGTGCACTCGATTCGTCGTCTAATAATATATGTTAAACCTTGGCATTTCTCTCTCAGACTCATGTCCTAAATGCAAAGAAATCTATACCCCCTGACTTATGGTCAAACAAAAGTGCTATTACTCTAGGAGCCACTAGAGGTGCTCTATGATCAAGAATTCGATACGTTTTTAGAAACTTCCCCATGTTCTAATGGTCAGATGTTTGTGACCGAGTGAGTGCCCCGTCAAATATTTCTCCGTAATACCTGTAATAAAACGTCAAAATTGACAATTATGAACAGCTTTTTAGTAAAACGAGCTTTTGGGACATGTTTGCGAAATACGTCAATGTGCATCACTTCATCTGATAGCGGATACAGAGTAAACGCATCTTTGAACAATGTTGATCTTTTCTCACCTTTAAAAACATGGCCTGATCATTACAAAGTAAAAACTCTATTTGTTTCACAGCCTACACAGAACACAGAGCATGTAAAATCACTTATATTTCTCACTATTTGGTTAACTTAATTCTACAAGTTCTACTCCGGACTGGGAACCAAAAACAGTTAGGTCAAACATGTTCAAACCAGCCCGCTCCCTTTCCCCTGTCTCACCTCGTTCTCTTTCCTTTTCTCTTTCCCCTCTCCCTTTCATCTATACCAGCCACCCCCACCCCCACCCCCCCGCCCCTTTACTCTCACTCTTGCTGGTTCTTTTTCATCTCCGATTTCTTTCTTTGTCACTGTTTTTCCCACCTTTGCTTTCCCCCGTTTTTGTTTTTCTCTCTCTTGCTCTGGTTCAAAGTCTTTTGAGAAAAAATAAGTGCCCTTCCCCAAAAATAATTGCTGGTGGGTCCCACCTGGAACCACTGGCTTAAATTAAGCACAGTTCAGCCCGCTTCCCAACTGCATTTCTTCCCGCTCCATTGTGTATCTCCCTTGCTATCTGGGCAGAGGCAGCAGCGTTGCAGTTCCGCAGGTGCCATCAATAGAGTGTCAATGTTAGACGCTGGGTGAACCAGCACTGGAGTTGACAGGAGGCTCAAGGAGACTACAGTACTGTGAGTATCACCACCAGACTATTCAGGGCAAGCAAAGTGTTGTGCAGACCAGAGCATGTGACTCACCAACCACTGGGTAGAGGGCTTCCTTCTACCTTCAAGAATTGTTTTTGATGGGGCGTGGCTAGCAGCCAAAGGAAATGGCAGCTGCCTAGAGAGGCTCCACGATCGAAGCAACATCTCCATTAATCCTGAGATTGATCTGACCGTGAATTAAGATTTAAAGCAGTGGATGGGGTGTCGGAAATACCAGGGCATCGATTGAGCTGGTCATGAGCTCTGGACATTAAACAACGGACTGCCTACATCGTGTAGAAGAGACGCGGCCTGTAGTGTACGTCAAAGCTGGGGTATAGATTAAACTGGTGGCCGAGCAATGAAGATATTTATGCGGTCTGGATCCAATGGGAGACACTGAGGCAATCATACGGCGTGGACAAAGACGAGTACTGCTACAGGTAGGGAGCCCGAGTGCAGCCACACAGCATATTGACCCTGCCTGCTCAGTACGTAGGGGTGCATGGACCTTGAGTGAACCAGGGGCCGAGCAACAGCGAAGATGCGAGTACCGGCTCTGCCGGGCAGAGGTGGAGTTAGCGTGCTACGACGACCCAGCGGTGAGTGCCGATCCGGGCCGGGGACTACGCACAGTGCTGCAATGCGCTGATACCGCTGGCAAACATGCAGACTTTGGCCCATGAGAAGCCTATTGGAGGATACCTCACCAGTTTAAAACCAGAGTCCGCCCAACATTGTCACACGCACCGGGTTTCCGATACACGGAAGCTGAAAGAGAGTGTAGCAAGGAGGTGGCTACCAACATCTACGGCTGCTGTACTGGCGTTCCCTATAACAACACTGGCTGTGCTCCGCGACTCCATAACCTCTGCGCAACAAGCATATCCTCACCATCAATATACCGGCAACAACACACTGCCAGAATACGCGACCATACGTGCACAAATGAACCCTACCAGGTGATGGGACTTACCCATTGCCGGGACTAATGTTTGGAGTCGGTGGCCATGGGGCCCAGGGCGCTTGAGAGATGCGCAGCGGGTAAACTTTTAGCGATGGACCAGAAGAGACAGTCCTGCAGCGGGCTGACCCACCGGAGCGCCAGTAAACTTTACCACTACCGGAAGGCCTTAGGTGGTGGCATACACGGCCAAAGTATAGGTATGTCACCACAAAGGCGAACCTCCCCTGAAGCATCACCCGGCTCTCACTACACTGGAGGGGCAGGAAAACCAAAAAGCTGCACGTGGCTGATAATCCGGCAGGCAGGCAGGCAGCAGCGACTACTGCTACCCACCCACACAGCTTGGTGGGGTTCCGGGTGGACCGGCCACAATGGGGGGCCAGGGCACGCACCGTGCAAAACCTCAAACTGGACAAGTATGCCTATAACAAAGATCTGCCGGCACAGTCAGAATTGAACACGGACTGAGGGGTTACCCCTATAACCGAGGTCACTTTGCAAGATATCATGACCACTCTGAACAAGGTCCAAACTTCTCAATGGACATTTCACTAATACGCACTGACTTTTCAAAAATGGCCACGATAATGGCGGCGGTTGAAACCACGACAGCAGCTCTCTCCAGAGATATGACTGCTCTACAGCGTCAGGTTCGACAACTAGAAGCAGACAATAAATTAATGGCTGCCAAGCTTGATGATCAGTAAGGCCTCTCAAGACGCACTAATGTCCGAATTATTGGTGTACCGGAAGGTGCGGGGGCCCTGCTCTAGATCTGTTTGTAGAAGACCTCATCAAGAATCAGCTGCTGCGACTTGGGTTGTCCAGCTTCTTTTTAGTGGAAACGGCCTACTGCGTGCCGGGGGCGGACCTCAACCTGGGCCCCCCCAGGTCTATATTGGCACGCATCTTCAACTTCCGTGATCGAGACATCATCCTGCAAATGGCACGAATTACCCCTCCAATCCATCTTAAGAATTATACTGTAACATTTTTTCCAGACTACACAGCAGCGGTAACCAAACAATGGCATGGCTTTCTGGACGTCAAGAAAGAAATGAGAACAGAAGAGCTAAAATACTCAATGTCGTTCCCGGCAAAGTTGAGGGTAGAAGTGGAAGGAAAAATCTGGTTCTTTGTGACACCTGAAGAATCCCATGACTGGCTGAAGGGATGGCGTCCAGCCTACGGACCTAAAAGGCTGGGCAAGAAATAACTGCATCGACTAGTGGAAACAATACCGCCAGAATCGAGGGAGTCGGACTCAACGGAAGACCTAATGCAGGAGAAGGGTGGAAAATAAAGGGACGATTTGGTTCTGCGATTTCAGAACTAGAACAGGGAGGGACCCCACAGGGCTGACTAGCGGGCCCGCAGGACCGCCGACTCACCTGAAACGGGCCAGTGCTCATGGCCGGATTTATTGTGAATTCTACACTACCCGGTGCCTTCTGTGGAACAGTAAACAACATTTATAACGAAATGTTATCTCCGCGGGGAATCACAACGTGGTCGTTTTCACGACTGCGTTGTGATTCCACATACCATTACTCCGCAAGTCGAAACAACGACTTGCGGCGGAGGGGGGGGTGGTTGGATTTAAAATCCAAAACCTTCCCTAGTGTCCGCATAGACTGGTGTTGGAATAGTAAATTATACTATTCCAACTTCAAGCGCCCCCCCCCTCCGCAAGTCGTTGTTACGATTTGCAGAGTAATGGTATGCGGAATCACAACGTGGTCGTGATAACGACCGCGTTGTGATTCCCCGGGGAGAACAAAGGCTGCGGAATTAGATCCTATATTCTTGTGGAACAGATACTTCTTGTATGGATATCTAGCCGGTATACTATGTTCTGAATATGGAGATGATTTGGGTGATCGTTGGACTACTCTCCTCCTCACGTAAGAACAAGTTATGGGGAAAAAGCGCTCTGCAAAGTTTGGGTGGCGGGTAGTTTTATGTTCGCCAAGCAGGGAGGCAGGGAGGGGTTGGGTGGTGGGGACCAGTTTAATGTTATGTTTCTTCTATTGGTACAGGTACACTGCAAGAAGCATAGGTATATACAATATGTTTACATAGCGTTCATGTCACAATGTTCTTTGTACTCTCCCACTGATGATGTCATATATGACACAAGCAGAAACCCTGTCCAATTTTTTGGCCACACAGTCTCCAACTTCTACTTCGAAGGGCACTCCTCTCACTGTTATATCATGTAATGTAAACGGCTGTGGCGATAGGATAAAGAGAGGATTGGTCTTACAATACCTTTAACACGGAGCACCAGCAGTGGCCCTGTTCCAAGAATCACACTTAGTAGGTTCTGCCGGTAAAGCCCTGGATAGGTGGGGTTTCAAAATGGTGGCACACTCCGAATTCACTTCTGGCTCTCGAGGAGTGGGCATCTTGGTTAGCAAACGCTTCCCAGTTATTGTTACTGGTTCCTGGAGCTATGATCAGGGACGTTTTACAGCTGCATCATGCCAATGGGAAGGACGGCCATACAATCTAGTCTAAGTATACAGTATACATCCCACCGGCACTGCATTAGGTGGTCTTCCCGGCCCTGGGTAAATTCCTACTAGCACTCCCACAAGGCGAATTGATAATGGGGGGTGATTTTAATGCCAGGGTCGATGCTACCATAGATCGAAACCCCCCCCAGGGACCAAAGTGGCACTAACCTCCGGTTAGCAGAATTCATGGATGCCTTTGGTCTCATAGATGTTTGGCGATCAAGGTTCCCACAGGAGTGGCAATACACCTTCCACTCGGGAGTACATAACAGTCTCTCAAGAATAGACTATATTTTTACACTGGGGACGGGTTTGGAGAGAGTAATAGAGCTATCACACCTGCCCAGGGGTATTTCCAACCACTCCCCGGTTTTCATCAAATAAACATCTCATGACCAGGGAATACGGTGCATTTTCCCGCCTACCCTGGGTTCCTTAAAAAACCCAAGATTTGGAAAGGTTTAATCACAGGCACAAGACAATATTTTGTGGAAAATGAGCACTCAGTCACATCCCCGACGATTCTGTGGGAGGAGTATAAGACGGTATTGCGAGGTCAAGCAATCTTGTTAATCACATGGCATACAACTTGAGTGATGCAAGTATCGCATGCTGGATCGGTGCCAAATGAATCCATCAGCGTGTATGCACAGTATGTCGCAACAGCCTCCAAAAGGAAGCCATTGTTATTGTCAGCAAAGAGTTCCACCATTCAATCAATCAATCAATCAAAGCATTTGTATAGCGCACTACTCACCCGGAGGGTCTCAAGGCGCTAGGGGAGGGGGGGTCTGCTACTGTTCGAACAGCCAGGTCTTGAGCTGCTTCCTGAAGGCGAGGTGGTCCTGGGTCAGTCGGAGGTGGGTCGGGAGGGAGTTCCAAGTCTTGGCGGCGAGGTAGGAGAAGGATCTTCCCCCTGTGGTGGCTCTTCGGATGCGGGGGACGGCGGCGAGGGCGTGGCCGGTCGATCGAAGCTGGCGTTTGGGAGCGTAGAAGTTGAGGCGGTTGTTGAGGTATCCTGGGCCTTGGTTGTGCAGGGCTTTGTGTGCGTGCGTGAGGAGACGGAAGGTGATTCTCTTGTTGACCGGGAGCCAGTGCAGGTCTCTCAGGTGTCCGGAGATGTGGTTGTGGCGGGGGATGTCCAGGATGAGTCGAGCTGAGGCGTTCTGGATCCGCTGGAGTCTCTTCTGGAGTTTGGCGGTGGTTCCGGTGTAGAGGGAGTTGCCGTAGTCCAGTCGGCTGGTGACGAGGGCCTGGGTGACCGTCTTCCTGGTCTCGGTGGGGATCCATCGGAAGATCTTGCGTAGCATGCGTAGGATGTTGAAGCATGACGAGGAGACGGCGTTGACTTGTCTGGTCATGGAGAGGGAGGAGTCCAGGATGAAGCCCAGGTTACGTGCGTGGTCTGTTGGTTTGGGTGCGCTGCCTAGGGCTGGGGGCCACCAGGAGTTGTCCCAGGCGGAGGGTGAGGATCCCAGGATGAGGACTTCCGTCTTGTCCGCGTTCAGTTTCAGGTGGCTGTCCTTCATCCAGTCGGCTACCTCTTTCATCCCTTCGTGTAGGTTGGCTCTGGCGGTGGCGGGGTCGTTGGGGAGGGAGAGGATCAGCTGGGTGTCTTCGGTGTAGGAGATGATGTTGAGGTTGTGCTGGCGTGCGATGGCTGCGAGGGGACTCATGTAGACGTTGAAGAGGGTTGGGCTGAGCGAGGAGCCTTGAGGAACGCCGCAGATGACTTCGGTAGCTTCTGATCTGAACGGGGGAAGGTGGACTCTCTGTGTCCTTCCGGCGAGGAAGGAGATGATCCACTCCAGTGCCTTCTCCTGTATTCCGACGTTGCTGAGGCGCTGTACTAGGGTACGGTGGCAGACAGTGTCGAAGGCCGCGGAGAGGTCTAGGAGGATGAGGGCCGCTGTTTCTCCGTTGTCGAGCAGGGCTCTGATGTCATCGGTTGCTGCGATCAGGGCGGTCTCGGTGCTGTGGTTGGCCCGGAAGCCAGACTGCGAGAGGTCGAGGGATCCATTCGTCTCGAGGAAGGCGGCCAGCTGCTTGTTGACGGTCTTCTCGATGACTTTTGCGGGGAACGGGAGCAGCGAGATGGGTCGGTAGTTCTTGAGGTCGGTGGGGTCGGCTGATGGCTTCTTTAGTAGGGCGCTGAGTTCGGCGTGCTTCCAACTCTCCGGGAAGGTAGCGGTGTCGAAGGAGGTGTTGATGATGTCCCGCAGGTGGGGTGCGATGACAGCGTCGGCCTTGTTGAAGACGTGGTGAGGGCAGGGGTCGGTCGGAGATCCGGAGTGGATGGAGTTCATTGTGCGGACGGTGTCTTCGATGCTGATCGGGGTCCAGGCGCGGAGGGTGGTGGTTGGGGGCGGTGGTTCAGTCGTGGCATGTGTCGGTTGGGTGCTGAAGCTGTTGTGTATGTCCGCGATCTTGTTGTGGAAGTAGGAGGCGAGGGAGTTGCAGAGGTCTTGCGAAGGGGTGATGTCGTTGTTTCCGGCGTTGGGGTTGGAGAGCTCTTTAACGATGTAGAAGAGTTCCTTGCTGTTGTGTGCGTTGTTGTCCAGTCGTTCCTTGAATGCAGTTTTCTTGGTGGTGTGGATCCGTTGGTGGTGTTTTCGGGTGGCGAGCTTGAGGGCAGTCATGTTGTCCGGATTTGGGTCTCTGCGCCAGGCTTTCTCAAGGGTTCTGCAGTTCCTCTTGGAGCTCTTGAGTTCGTCGGTGAACCATGGGGCTTTCTTGCTGCCGGGTCTGCTAGGCGGGGTCCTCAGTGGGGCGAGGTCGTCTGCGCAGTTGCTGATCCACTTCGTGAGGTTGGTGGCCGCTTGACTGGGGTTCGTTGCGCTGGTGGGTGGGTTCTTGCTCAGGGAGGTCGCGAGCTGGTCGGCAGTGATCTTGTTCCAGCTTCTGCGTGCAACCTGTTGCTGTTGGTGGTGGATCGTGGTCCTTTTGAAGCTGAAGTGGACGCAGCTGTGGTCTGTCCAGTGGAGTGCGGTGGCGTGGCTGAAGGCGATGTCCTTGCTGGATGAGAAGATGGGGTCGAGTGTGTGTCCGGTGTCGTGGGTGGGGGTGGTCACCAGTTGCTTGAGTCCGAGGTTGGAGAGGTTGTCCAGTAGGGTGGTGGTGTTGCGGTCGTTGTTCTTCTCCAGGTGGAAGTTGAGGTCCCCGAGAAGGATGTAGTCAGCGGAGGGGAGGGCGTGTGGGCTGACGAAGTCGGCGATGTCCTCGCTGAATTGTGTGCGTGGTCCCGGGGGTCTGTAGATGAGGGTGCCTCTGAGGGTGGTCTTGGGGTTGATGTGGATCTGGAAGTGCAGGTGCTCGGCGGGTGCGAGGGTGTCGTTGGTGTTGGTTGTGATGCGGATGGAGTTCCTGTGGATGATGGCGATGCCTCCCCCTGTCTGGTTGACGCGGTCCCTCCGGATGATCTTGTAGCCGTCTGGGATGGCGATGGCGATGTCGGGCGCTGAGGAGGCGTTCATCCAGGTTTCCGTGAGGAAGGCGACCTCTCGGGCTGTGGTGTCGAGCAGGTTCCAGAGCTCGACGGCGTGTCTGTGGATGGAGCGGGTGTTGAGCAGGATGCACTTCAGATGGCTGCTGCTGTTGCTCGTCGAGATCTTGGGCCCTGCTGGAGTGGTGCAGGTTCGGATGCAGGTGAACTTGCAGGAGTTGCAGCAGAAGGGTCCGTGGGTGCGTCTTGGGGTGGCTCGGTAGCATCCCGGGATTCAGCCGGCGTTGAGTGCGTTGAGGGTGGCGGCGTCGTACGTCCGGCGGGTGGGCTGGGGTCGGCGGGGGCCAGGGGTCCTGGTGCTGGGCGCGGTCTGGGCGCGGTCTGGACGCGGACGGGCGCAGACGGGCTTACCTTTGGCGCACCTTCGGCGCTCATTCGGTGCTCCCGCTGCGCGCTTCCGCTGCGCGGTCGCTCGGGGGGCGTCATAAGAGAGGAGCCGGGAGGGCGGGTCAGCTGGGTGGCGGGAGCGGGGCTGCCAATGGGCAGGGGGGGCGGAGTCGGCGGGGGTCAGTGGCGGAAAGGGGCTCTCAGGGCGGGTCTGCGGCGGCTGGGTCGGTGGAGGAGACCCACGGAAGGGGGAGGGTAGCAGAGGGGGGAAGGGGTGCACAGGGCAGTAGGAAGGGAGAAGGAGACAGAGGACGGACAACAGCAGAGGGGACAGAAAGAAAAGACGAAGTAGGCAGGAGTGGGGGCAGCAGGAGGGGGGAGAAAGCAGCAGGCAGCTGGGCTGGGCGGCGCTAGGCTCAGGCAGGCAGCAGGCAGCAACGAGGCCTCGGAGCAAGGCTCAGGTGGCGGCCGGCAGGAGCAGCGGAGTGGGGCGACCTCGCCATTCAATTTAGTAACGGGAATGAGCATACATGTTCTTCAATTGCAGGAGCCTCAAGCATTATCAGAGGACAACTTGCTTTTACTTCAAGATAACTTTGTTCCAAGAAGTCATGCGCAGCCGTATATATGTCCCAATTCGTCAAAACTCCATGTGCTGCTGCACAGGCCATAATCCCGATTCCAGAACAACTCATGAGCCACTAAGGGGCTCATTAGATGATCAAAATCTGGAGCAGGAGACACCGCAATCCTGGCAATGGAACACAGGCTGAACGCATGTAAAATATGAAAAGCGGAAGGATAATCCATATGCCACACTTAATGTGGCCAATAGCAGTACTCCATAGTGTTCAAGCATTCTATCACGAAGCTGGGTCAGCCCGGGTCGGCTGTCTCTTGACACAGACAGTGCAGCCATTTCGGAGCAAGTAAACCAACAGCAGCACACCGGCAGCCAAGGCGAGAATTAGAGGGAAGCCGCCAAAGATGCTGGAAAAAATAGAATGACAAAATGCCAGTAACACACCAAATATAGTTTGGAATGAGGTCACAAGGCCTAAGCTAACAATATAAAAAAAGTGGCCAGGCATGTAGTGGTCGAGGCATTAACGATAGTGTGAATCAAAGTGCCAAAATGAAAATGAAGTGGGAGATTCATATTTAAAAGCGTGTGTACTTTTGTACTCGTGTTAGCAACATGAAGGACAAATGTTTCAGAAGAAGAAGTGAGAGCGACTTCTTTTTGGGAAAATAAAGCTCCTATTCTGTTTCACTTGTTGAACTCTGCTTTTAGGGTCAGAATGGAAGGCCAAATAGAGATATCAAGCCTCCCATACGGGGGTGGGAAAATCATATTTTTACTGCAAACTACCCACTGTGAAACAGTGACAATGTACGGAATGCCAGCCGACATCCTGCAGCAAGCTTCATTATTTAAAAGTAAATAGCTACCGTTAGCTAATAGTGTGAATGTTGGTACGATAGCTGGCACAGATATTCCCTTCAAAATGCAAGCTAAATTCGGAGCCTCCATATTACACGTGCCGTGCAATTGAACATTCTTTCAAATGAGTGAATGATCAGGTGTGGAAGTGCACTCCTCCCCCGTTAAGTAAACCTTTGCCATCCCTCAGACATCTACCCAATGCATAGTGTTTCATACATGAACTAAACTTAAACAGAGGAAAAGGCAATGTCATTATACAATGGATGAGCCACACAGCTGAATTAGATTCGGCGACAGATAATGGTTCTAATTTTTCAATATGCAATAGAGAATATGACACATCCTTCATGGACATGAACTGTTGTTTGTCTGTTAAATTAAACGGTAAAAACACTGACGAAATATTCTTGTAGTCCCAAGGCACTTTCCCAGATTTCAAAGTTTGTAAGGTCCATGCAAACTGCATGATGGACCGCAATTGATTTTGACCATGGAACGAAACAGAAACATCATCTTGCACAATCTCCCCAAGAGAGGAAACAATATTATCTAAGGTGTAAATCCTGGAGGACAGTGTGTTAATGCTATTATCAACGACAGCAAGCACTTTTTCCAAATTAGCTTAGTCTATCGCTCTTAAACGGGAAGCAGCCTCAACCTGCAACAGTTTCCAAACTTCATTGTAAATAGCATTTATATATCTTTTAGATCTTCTACTCACAGTATCCTTAACAAAATGAGTTAAATCAACATCATCGTTCAACAAAGATAAATGATGTTTAACAGACGCAAAGGTGGAATGTTTTAGCCAATTTTGATAACATTTCCCTACTGAATAGGTGGTAACCGAATGGGAATTTTCAAAACGGGGATCGGTTCTCTCCTGTGTAAGGCCAGAGGCTAAAACCAAAAAGTGATGTTGACAAGAATCAGAACTTGTTGGCCACAACAGCCAACCCTCAGGATCCAGTGACCAAATGATAAAGGAGGAGTTTGAAATGTACTATTGTAATTCAACAAGGGACATATCAGTATGATTGTTCCAATTAGGGTAAGCATACAAATTAGGAATTTTAGGTGCATTCATGTGTTTTGAAGTGGCCAAACCAAGACAAGTTGTTTGTGAGATTGTACTATTTAAAAACAACATGTGGCCCGGAATAAGACATGCTCGATGTAAAGCTTCAGTGCCCTTCACCTTCCAAGGTCTAGAACCACACACAGATTTAAGATCCATGGTATCTTTCCATAGCTCGTAGCCACCCACTGCTAACTGATACATAAAGGATTTGGAATACAACTATTTTGTGTGAGTAAGTCTCACGTTTCAATTTTGATTTGGAATTTAATTGAAAATAAAATGAGCTCGGGTTAGACCAAACAAAGTCAGTTAAATACATGAATTTTTTCAAAAGGGTATTGGAGCTGCCTTCTATGGGAGTAGGACAATGTTCCCATTGGGTGTAATTAACCACATTTCTAAATGTATTAGCCTTATGTAGAAAATGATGGCCATAGTGTTAGTAACACAACAAGTCAGCGTAGTTTGTGGACTCTAAATATAAATCCTGAGCATCAAAAACAGCATAATATTTTAAATCAGAGAAGAGAGCTTCAATGGCTTGGACATCCCAATCATTAGAACGTATGTTTGTTTCACAATATCCCCCATTGAAACGCAAAGTACATTTGGAACATTAACCACCTCTGTGTGTCCATGAATTTGACATTTTACAGCATTCCATACAATCCCATCTAGCACGGGCAACGCTGTGATGTTGACAAAAGTCTGGTCTCTTTTCATGATGTGTGATAAGGAGTGTGGGGCCAAAGTTCCATCAATTAATCTGATTTTAGATCGTTCAGTTATATAATGTCCACTTACCAGATGGAAAAATACCATCACAAATCCAATTGACCTGAACAAAAAATGGAGATGAGAACCAACCAGATGTAAGTCCAAGGTGGAACCCAAACATTTATTTTAAACCAACAAAAATAGAAAACCTCGATGGTACACTCGATGTTATAGAGTCAGAGTCAAACAAAAACGTGACTGGTCAGCTGGACTTGTCTGCACACCAGGCAATGAAACATCCATGGGATAGGTATACTCAGTATCTTCATGTGGATCACCAGCTGGCGAATTTAATAACGTATTAGTGACTGTGGACATCTCTATGGCAAAGTCAGGCCTGTTGGTGTCAGCCGAGGCCAAAACAGAATTTCTCAGCATTGCTGGACAAGAGACCGCAGGAGTTATACTAAGAAGAATTGGCCACTCGTTGTAGTTTGACATTGTCAATGGAGATGTACCTGTTTTCCTTGCGAACAGGAAGCGCTGGGAAAATGACTGTTCTTGTGCCCTGCATGCCAAGCACTGGAACTGGTGCACCATAAATGGGGCCGAACTCCTTCTTGTTCTCCACCTTCTCATCTCATGGACCAGGTCACTAACTCGAGGTAGCCAGCCAAATACCTGAATCTGTACAGCTGTTATCCTCTCCGTCCTCAGGATCAGCTTGTAGTACAAGTAGGCCACCCCCAGATCTATCCAAGCCCCGAATGCTGTTAAAGCCGTGGGCTAAAGAAGGATCAGGTGAGGGCAAAATAATAAACAAAAGGGAGGAAAGGAAGGGGACTGCAGGGAGGGAGAGCTGTGAAGACAAAAAAAAGAAACCAATGATTGGTGGCTCTCAATTCTCAATAACGTTTTCTTTATGCGAACGCTACTTATGAAACCAAACTGTGCTATACCTGAATCGGAAAGGCGAACTGTACTAATTTAGAAGATGCTTCTCTTCCCTGGAGAGTACATAAATAGCGCCTGTGATTGCCTTCCCCTGTAAACACAAAACCTACTATTGAAACTGCCCGGGAGACCCATGCGATAGAAAATACTATACTGGTAAGTATGTAGGCTACGTACCCTAATCTTTTTCCCTTAACGATCTGAAGAAAAGTAGACAATGTTCTTAAGGGATGCAGCGCAAGTACACAGTACCTCCCGTAAACAAAATAAGGGTTACGTCACCCAAAAGTAATGAGAACAAGGTTACCTTAGGGAAGTCGTATTCAGGTGTAGGAATAGACTCTTCGTCCACCCTGGGACTTATCTAAGGAAATCCTCTGCAATAGCCGGTGCAAGAAGGCTCGCCAACAGAGGATTTCTGGCAATGTATACTGCACAAACAAACAACTGTTTCCTCCGCAATAGCCGGTGCAAGAAGGCTCGCCAACGGAGGAAACGACAAAAAACCAGCGAATGAGTCTTCCGCAGGAGCCGAGGAAAGAATGCTCACTCACGGATAAACAGGAGCCGACAAGTCGGCACAAGGAAAAACCGTCCTCCGCAATAGCCGGTGAAAGAAGGCTCTCCAACGGAGGACGGAACAGAACAAAGTGCGTCGGAAAACAACACCCTAGACAGGAACCGCAAAGCAGGGAAACACAGGAGCGCTGAAAAAATGCCAATCCGCACGGTCGTCTGGAACGCCAGGAACAACAAGCCAGAATATCCGACAACAGCTGCAGGAAATGGTCTCTACTTATACCCCGCCTCCTAGCCGCTAAGCATCTTGGAACATGTAGTCTTACATTCTGGACCCATCATCTCCATGAGGCGCGACGGAATCTGACAGTATATCCCCCCCCCCCTTCACCTGGAGCGCCGAAGGGGCCCAGGGCGCTCAGGACACCGGCGATGAAAATCCGCCACCAGGCGAGGAGCATGAACCCCAGAAGCAGGCTCCCATGAGTTCTCTTCGGGGCCGTACCCTTTCCAAGCCACCAGATACTGAAGGCCACGGCCCCGCCACCTGGAGTCCAGAATGCACTCCACCTCAAACTCCAGGCCGTCAGAGACCAACAGAGGGGGAGGGAGACGTCGCACCACCGCAGCAGCAGGCTTGAGCAGGGACACATGGAAAACAGGATGTATACGCAGATGTTTCGGCAGCACCAACCTCACTGCCACCTGATTGATGCGTTGCACCACCCGAAATGGGCCAATGAAGCGAGGGTTAAACACGCTGTATCGCCTGAATCTGAGGTTCCGGGTGGACAGCCATACCCAGTCTCCCACCTGATACATAGGGCCTTGACGGCGTCTTTTGTCAGCCGTTTTCTTGTAAGCCACCTTCGATGCTTTCAGGGAATCCTGAACCTGCTCCAGCACCAACTTCAGCCGGGAAACCCTCCTGGCCGCATCAGGCACCGTCACCGCAGGGGAAGGGTGTGCAAACGGAAGAATCCGTGGATGATGTCCGTAAGTACAAAAAAAAGGCGATACTCGCGTGGCAGAATGGGTCGCATTGTTGTATGCCACTTCCGCGAGCCATAGATGCTCCACCCAGTTGTTCTTACCCTGAGACACATAGCACCGTAGGAATTGCTTTAACGTCTGGTTGAGACGCTCTGTCTGACCATCAGTCTGCGGATGAAAGCTTGTGGACAGAGCCGTTTCAATATGAAGAGAGGAGCACCATGCTCTCCAGAACCTAGCGGTAAATTGAGAGCCCCTGTCAGACACTATGACTTTGGGTAAACCATGCAGGCGCACAATATGGACCATAAGAAGCTGTGCCAATTGACCCGCTGTAGGTCCTTGAGGGCAAGCAATAAAATGCCCCATCTTTGTCAGATAGTCAATGACAACCAACACCGCTGTACAACCCTGATCTTTGGGTAGACCTACCACGAAGTCCAATGATATTCGTTCCCAAGGAGTAGAAGGGGTAGGCATGGGCTGTAAAAGCCCTGCAGGACGACGATGATCAGACTTGGCACGGGCACAAACGTCACACCCCGACACCCATCTCCGTATATCGTCCTTTATCGTGGGCCACCAACATCTACGCTGGATTAGATCCATAGTTTTATCCACCCCCACGTGTCCCGCACTGGGTGAAGAGTGACACCAAGAGAACATTTGTTTCCGCAAGGATTCCGTGGGTAGGAGCATTCGCCCTTGTTTGATCGGAAAGCCATGTTGTATGTGCCATTCAGGATGAGACTGTAACCATCTCTTCCAGGGGTCCGTTCTGATCCCATATCGTATGCCCTGCAAAAAGGCATCAGGTTGGATGCCACAGACCACCTTGACAGGGTCCACTATCGGAGCATCTGAACCAACCTCCGAAGATTTCGTGGATGATTGACGGGACAAGGCATCCGCCTTTCTATTGTCCACCCCAGGCCGGAAAGTAATAACAAAATGAAACTCTGAAAAAAAAAGCATCCACCTCAGTTGTCTAGGGGATAGATGTCTGGCTGCTGACATAAACTGCAGATTGCGATGATCGGTATAAACCGTCACCGTATGCTTCGCCCCCATGAGGAAATGCCTCCATTCTGTGAAAGCATGCTTGATAGCCAAGAGTTCTTTTTCGGCGATGCAGTAGTTGAGTTCAGCCCCCGTAAGTTTACGTGACATAAAAGCCACGGGATGCAAATGGCCGGTGGATACGTCTCGTTGCGAGAGAATGGCTCCGGTAGCTACCTCTGAAGCGTCTGCCTCCACTATAAATGGAACATCAGAATTGGGGTGCTTTAGTATTGGAGCGGTGACAAATGCTTCCTTTAGAGTTACAAACGCCTCCTGGGCTGTCTCATCCCACCCAAACCTTTGGTCTTTTTTCAACAGTCTGGTTATGGGAGCAACTACTTTCGAGAACTGGTTGATAAAACGTCTGTAAAAGTTGGCGAATCCTAGGAAACATTGGACATCCTTGATGTTTCTAGGAATCGGCCAGTCTCTTACTGCTTGAATTTTCCTCTCCGCCATTTCCTGCCCCACAGGGGTAAGCATAACCCCCAAAAATTCCACGGTGGTGACATGAAAGTCACATTTGGACAGTTTGCAGTAGAGATGATTTTTCTGTAGGATCCTCAGGACAGATCGGACATGCTGTACATGCATGTCTTCCGACTCGGAATAGATGAGGATATCATCTATGTACACGATGACGTGTCTGTCCAGTATTTCCCTCAACACATCGTTAAGGAAAAACTGGAATGCAGCAGGGGCGTTGCATAGCCCAAAGGGCATGACCAGGTATTCGAACAACCCATACCTGGTCTGGAAGGCCGTCTTCCATTCGTCCCCTGCTCTCATTCTTACAAGATGGTATGCTCCCTTCAAGTCTAACTTGGTGAATACCTTAGCCTTTTTCACCTGTTCCAGTAATACGTTGATCAAAGGTAAAGGGTATCTGTTCTTTATTGTTACCGCGTTGAGGGCTCTAAAGTCTACACAGGCTCTTAAATCCCCGTTGGCCTTGGGGATGAAGAACAACGGGGATGCTGCTGGTGATCGTGAAGGGCGTATGAACCCCAACCCTAGCAGTTTGTCTAGATATGTTCTCAAGTATGCATTTTCTGGCTCCGTCAACGCATACAGCCTGCCCTTAGGAATCACTGCCCCAGGAATTAACTCTATCTGGCAATCGTATGGCCTATGTGGGGGCAACTCCTCAGCTCGTACTTCATCAAAGACACCTTCGAAGTCATGATATTCCACTGGAAGCGTAACCGCCTTTTCTGCGGCTGTGGCTATCCGATCCCCACAAGCCAAAGCAAACGAAGGACACTGTGCGTATCTAAAACAATGCTCTTCGCAATACGCAGAATTCATCACTATTGTATCTGTCTCCCAATTGATGTCAGGGTTGTGTCTCTTCAACCACGGAATGCCTAGGATCACCCCATACTGCGGTGCCTTGATTATGCTGAAAGAAACTTTCTCTCTGTGATATCCAAACCTCATCTCTGTCAAAACTGTTTGATAACTTATGGGCCCGGTGTTCAGTTTCCTGCCATCTACTGCAAACACATCGGTACCGTCTTCTTTAGGGATCAGAGGAATGCCTAATCTTTCTGCTTCCTTCATGTCCATAAAGAAACCCGTAGCCCCAGAATCCACCATAGCTTGCGTATGCACCTCCATCATGCCGATCATCAAGATTATCTTGATGAATAAATGTTGCGCCCCCACTACCGTACTCAACATTGAAGGGATAACAACATGACTCCAGGGAACCCCTTCATCAACCCCAGAGCCCTTCAGTTTTCCGCCGGTTTCTCTGTGGCCGTTGACACCCCCCTATTCATGCGAAATTTGGCAAATTTGGGTTTAACAGGGCACTCTCTAACAAAATGGCCTTTTTTGCCACAGTACAGACAAAGACCAAACTTACGCCTCTGTTCCTTTTCGGTGGCGGTTAAGGCCGCACGGACCGCTCCTATTTCCATAGGCTCGGAAGAGGCGTGTGATACCGTACTGTCATGTGTCTTTACCGCCACAGAAGAGGGGATTGACCTGTTCTTAGCCCCGCTACCACCTTTACGATTCTTCATCCGGTGGTCTAATCGTAACACCAAATTGATCAGATCCTCACAGGTCTCAGGCTGGGGGTCTATTTGAGCTATGATGTCTTGCATTTCCTCAGTTAAACCCTGATGGAAGATCGATGCCTGTTTGGCTTCAGGCCACTTAGTTTCAGCAACTAGACGTCTGAATTGATTTAAATAAGTAACCAGATCTTGGTTCCCCTGACGTAGACCTAAGAGTTCTTTGTCCGCCATATATGTGTCGGCCCTTCTATCAAACACTTTCGTGAACTCTGCCTGAAAAACATCCCAGTCATGTAACATTGGATCGTTTCTCTGAACTATTGGAACAGCCCATTGAGCTGCGTCCCCTATTAAATATGAGATGACGAACGCAACTTTAGACTGATTGGTGGGGAAAGACCTGGGTTTGCATGAAAAATGCATAGCGACTTGTGTCAAAAACACTTGCACTGATCCAGCATCTCCATTAAATCGTTCTGGATGTGCTAAAGGTATATTAGGGGGTATTTCTACTACTACCGAACCGGCTGTACCCGACCCTGACGCCCCAGCACTAAAAGGGTTTTTCTGGATGTTGTCCAACCGATTCCTTAACTCTGTGCTTTCTTGTCTGGATGCTATCAACTCAGATTGCACCACGACTAAAGCAGCCATCACCTCGTCCAGAGTAGCCATTGCCCCAAACTGATCGGGAGGAGATTATTACTAGGGTCGGATATTCTGTTATCCTCTCCGTCCTCAGGATCAGCTTGTAGTACAAGTAGGCCACCCCCAGATCTATCCAAGCCCCGAATGCTGTTAAAGCCGTGGGCTAAAGAAGGATCAGGTGAGGGCAAAATAATAAACAAAAGGGAGGAAAGGAAGGGGACTGCAGGGAGGGAGAGCTGTGAAGACAAAAAAAAGAAACCAATGATTGGTGGCTCTCAATTCTCAATAACGTTTTCTTTATGCGAACGCTACTTATGAAACCAAACTGTGCTATACCTGAATCGGAAAGGCGAACTGTACTAATTTAGAAGATGCTTCTCTTCCCTGGAGAGTACATAAATAGCGCCTGTGATTGCCTTCCCCTGTAAACACAAAACCTACTATTGAAACTGCCCGGGAGACCCATGCGATAGAAAATACTATACTGGTAAGTATGTAGGCTACGTACCCTAATCTTTTTCCCTTAACGATCTGAAGAAAAGTAGACAATGTTCTTAAGGGATGCAGCGCAAGTACACAGTACCTCCCATAAACAAAATAAGGGTTACGTCACCCAAAAGTAATGAGAACAAGGTTACCTTAGGGAAGTCGTATTCAGGTGTAGGAATAGACTCTTCGTCCACCCTGGGACTTATCTAAGGAAATCCTCTGCAATAGCCGGTGCAAGAAGGCTCGCCAACGGAGGAAACGACAAAAAACCAGCGAATGAGTCTTCCGCAGGAGCCGAGAAAAGAATGCTCACTCACGGATAAACAGGAGCCGACAAGTCGGCACAAGGAAAAACCGTCCTCCGCAATAGCCGGTGAAAGAAGGCTCTCCAACGGAGGACGGAACAGAACAAAGTGCGTCGGAAAACAACACCCTAGACAGGAACCGCAAAGCAGGGAAACACAGGAGCGCTGAAAAAATGCCAATCCGCACGGTCGTCTGGAACGCCAGGAACAACAAGCCAGAATATCCGACAACAGCTGCAGGAAATGGTCTCTACTTATACCCCGCCTCCTAGCCGCTAAGCATCTTGGAACATGTAGTCTTACATTCTGGACCCATCATCTCCATGAGGCGCGACGGAATCTGACAACAGCAGCTTCAGCTCCAGATGGGGAGGGCAAGTGTTCCTTTGCAAGACTGTCTCAGGTCTCTTGTAGGTTCTGTAACACAGCAGAAGGATTATCTACTCAAATGGTATGGCTGTCGCCGCCATGTCTAGACCATCAATGTCCGGGACACACATTTTTATGCCAAAGAGCATTATGAATGGGGTCTGCCCACCCAGAGATCTTCTAGGGAGATTATATAGTGCATGCTGTACGTTATACAAATGGGAAAACTAGTTCCTGCCAGTACCTAAAACCCTAGCGTTCAAAGATTACTTTAAGTCACGGTTTATTCTCTCCACAACAGAATTGCCCTCAGGCCGATATGGAGACGAATATTTGACCTGCACCCCCAAAGACCACATGGCTTCCTTCTACGCCTTAGAGGAGAACGCTGGACCCTGGTCTGAATGGAAGGTGACACATGCAAAAATTCCCACAAAGACACGCAAATCCCTGATAACAGTTCGAGCAGCAGCACTCCTTTGTGGCCAAACCCATAGAAAACGTGTGCACGAATCCACTGCAACTGAGACATACTTATACGTAGTATCAGAAGAAAAAGGACTGCAGGGATCTAAATAAACATAGCCAAGTGGTCTATTAGATATGTACAGCTGAGTCTGTGGCGGCCGTGCCGCAGTCGAAGGTTTAATCTGCTGACATATATCACAAGAAAGGACATATTCACAAGTTTGTTTATACAATCCACACCACCAATAACGCTGCTGTAAGATAGAGACATTTGCTGAAATGCCAGCATGAGCCAAGGTCATGCTTTTGTGAGCGGCTGTTATCAAGGGTAGCCTGCGGTCCGCGTTGGGAATCAGCCTGTCACCAACGTTGTTAATTCTCAAATAGGGAACTTTTCAGGACTTAAATGATAAGAGTATTTTAGAGGAAAACCCTTAGGGTAATTATCGCCTTTCTCTGTAGCAGCAATAGCTGCCAAGATGTCATCATTAATCTTACTGTTGGACCTTGTAACTGCTGCTACTGCATATGTTGCTACTGCGGTCTTTGCTGCTTCATCAGCAAGACTGTTGCCAACAATGTGTACTCCTGCGCACTTGTGACCAAGAGTATGAATTACATTTACGAGAGGCAGACGTTCTTTAAGTTCTGCGACTCGAACCCATAGCATTTTGTGCTCAATTGTTCCACATTTGGAATCACGACAGCCATTCTGAGTCCCAAAGAATACATTTTCATTGAAGGACTGGACACAGTAGTAAGAGTCACCCACAATTAAAGTAGTCAGGCAAGGGTCAGCAAACTCCAATGCAAGCACTAGAGCACATTGCTCTGCCAACTGGGCGGTACAGTCACCTAATGTCTGCATGTGCATGACATCGGACTTGAATTCGCCATTCACCATGGTACCAGCTACGATTGCGCAGGCCGCTAAATAAGAATGCTTAGATTCTATTGCCGGTTGCGCCGAACGGTCAGTGTAAATGATACAATGGTAATCCTCAAGAGGGTACATGGACAGAGGAGCAGGATGAACAAACTCAAGAACTCCTGAGTTTGCAATGAGGGGTCAAAGATAAATGTGACATCCGGAGATGTCAGCAAGGTGGTCCATTGTATCCAACGAGGATGTAAAGCTTTAGAATTTGGTACACTGGCTTTCCTCACTGCTTCAAGTGCAGGATAAGGTGTAACAACAAAGATGCGTTTTCCTCGTGACAGGCTCTCTCTTTCAGAATCGCCATCTGTACAGCTATCATGACTTTTTTTCGACAGGAGAAAATCACATTTCAGCGTTACTTGTAAGCGATAGGCACTGGGTCTATTTCATTATACGTCAAGTACGTGAAACCCACAGCACCAGGCACAATTCTTATTACCAGGTTAGTGTGGTTATCACGAGTCAATAAGTACTTAGATTCAAGAAGATCAGACTGCAAAGATTGCAGGATAGCTGAATGTTCAGGCAGCCAGCATGACTTGGTAAAAGTTGGTTTTATCAAAGCATATAGTGGCTTGATACGTGGGCATAATTGGGAATGTAAGTACGCCCGAAAATCAAAAATCCCAGCAAGGATTGTAGCTTCTTCAGAGTTGTAGGAGATCGCAAACGTGCACGTTTCTCCAGGAAGTGAGGTGCAAGACCTCTACCTTTGTTGAGCTCATAGCCCAGGAACAACACTGTGTGCTCTGCAAAGTTAAATTTATAACCGAAGTCCGCAAACATAACTATGATGCTGTCAACGTGACACAGATGCAGCCATGATTCATCAACGTACCCATCAGGGCCTATGCCATCGAACAAAGAGACGACACGTGCGGCAAAGACGCCTGGGCTGTTTTTATAGCCCATGGCCAATCTTTTAAATTGTTTTTGTTTGCCGCCACAAGTGAATGCTGTCCATTGACTAAGAATAGAGGACAGGTAATGACTAAAAAAACATTGGAAATGTCAAGTGTGGTTTTACATTTTTTTCGCACCAGATTGTCAACGAGAGCTGAACTGTGGGTGTTCTGTACCGCACATTTACGACAATGTGAATTTAAATGTCGATAATCCAAAACCAGGCGGTACGACCCATCAGGTTTAGTAACAGTGAAAAGAGGATTATTCATGGGTGACACACATGTCTCGATCACACCTTGATATTCTCATTGTTCAAGGATTTCCGCAACGGGAGCTTTAGCCTCTTGCCGCATGGGATATTGGGTTGAGCTGTGGCATAGACCGCAATGGAATTTCGTGTCTGGGAGAAAGTTTATCACACCCGACTTGAGTACGGTACAATGCAGGTGCAAGCACCAGAGCCCAATCTTCTGCAAAGTTCTGCGCCTGCTCCTTGGGCACTGTGTGCGAAAAACTAGGGAGGATCACCTCCTCCCCTCTCGGAGCGGTCAAAACTAAAGGTGGGGGCCAGTCTGCCTCAGCTAACAGAATCTCATATGTAGAGGTCAGATTTTCCCAAAAATCCCTTGTATTACACGTTGGATGTCACCTTCTATTAAAAGAACTATATTATATAGTCTATCAGGGGGAGCCACTCTAGTGTCAGCAGTTTCGTCTGTGATGAAAGTGTCAGTTGCTGGCGCCTTCATATATGGATGCAGTGCTTGCCGCGATATTGTAACCTCCGCTATGCTGTCGAGCAGCGTTAATGCCCATGTCAGGTTCTGAAGCTGTGTTCTCACTATCCATGGCATACCTTGTGGTTAACACAGTAACTTTCTTTTTCTGAAACTAAGGGGGTTGACGTGGAAAGTCGTCCTGCTTGCCTTTACCATCAATCAGGGGGGCTGCTCAATTCCTTGTGGGGCACCCCGACCCGTGCAGCATTCGCCGCCACCGGCTTGCGTGCCCGATGTTTCCTGTGAAGAACGAGGAGAACGTTGATCAGGAACCTGAAATCTATCAGTAGACACTGGTATCAGCAATGCAGGACGCAACCCTTGTTTTTGTTGCTGCTTCCCCTGTTTTTTGTCTTCCAATTCTGTTTTGGAAAATTTGGACGGTAGTCTTCAGTAGACTTTGCCGTCTGAGTTTGCAGTTGAGTCGCCGTTTTAGCAAAAGGCTTAACACCCAAACTATTGAGGCCAATGGTCTTCTAAACCCCCGCAATAATTTTCGGTAACGCTCGGAGTTTGTTGACACCTGGGACAAGGCGCAAAGCATTCGACAACTGAAAGTTAACTGCATCTTCCTTGACATTCGAAAGGATGAGATCAGCAACTACGTCAAACACTCCAACAAGCCTCATTCCCAACTCGACATCCGCCTCCGGACAGTTCTCATCTTGAACATGCTTGATCAAGAAAGGCAGGACGGTCATAGACGGTGTGCTGAAGCACTTCGCATGTTCCGCTGCAATACTTTATCCCAATTCTCACAATCTGTTACCTCTGGCAATAAGTCTTTCTGCAAACTAATTGTGAAGATCCTGTGTTTTTCCACAGGAGTGGTATTAGGAAATACTGCTTCCAATTGGTCAAATTTCTCAGCCATTATCAAATTGACCATGACGGGACTAATCGACATCCAGGCCGGTCCAACTGGTTGCGCCGCAACACCAGGTGCCCCCACCTGGACGTTTCAAGAAACTAAAGCCCTATATACCCCAACCAAAGAGGTATAAAGTTGATGCAGGTTGTCAATCAGGGCATTGAGATAACGTGGATATGGTGTGAACCCGGCCATGACTGGCCAAGTGGCCTCAGGAATTGAAAGGGACCTAACCAAACCGGAGTTACGGTGTGGGGGAGGACACCATTAAACCAAACACAATGCTGCCATGGCGAAATTGGAATCTCTTGTGTCCTATATGGAGTATAGTTCACAGGTATCGCAGTATGACTGTATGTATGGAACATATCATCATCCGCATTTACTGCAGGAAACGTAATCCAAGTGTATTAAAGCTCAAAGGGGAACGCCGAATTGGCACTCACCACAAAGTAGACAGTCATACCATCGTCTGGCACTCCAAACTGCGTCAGATGATATTGGAGCACTGCGCAACTATGCTGAGCTATATCAATATCACCCATAAGGACACAGGGAAGAAAAACAATTTATATAAATTGTAGCACAAAAAGGGTAGTAATTCAAAATGTGAACCTTTTTACAAATCTCAAGCTTCAATGAACCTATAACACATTCGTATAGGTAGGTTAATCCGTCCATCCTGTTAACCGGAAACAGTGGTGAGGGTATTGTGGACAGATACAAGCACTAATCAAGTGTCTCGAATATAAGACCAAACGTTAGGTGCGCCATGTTACGGGGATTCTGCTCATGCACAGAACTATACACAGGAAATCAGGACCTCTGTGTATTGTGGTGTACCAAAAACCCACCTCAGTGCCCAGAACCCCTCTCCGACTAGCATCAGTGTCTCATTCGTTCTCCGTACTACAGCTATGCTACCAATGATTAGAAAACCAAGAACAAGCAACTTAGGAACCTCTCAGGAATAGTGGGACTCAAGAACACTCTTTAGTTTTTATTCTCATAAAGGTCCACAATGTGGGTAATCAGAGACACGGTATAGTTTAAAATCTCAAAGGTAGGGGATACATGGAGTAAGGGCAAGGTCATTGCATTCTCTCAGCTCCAAGAATCGCATGGAATCAATAGAAACTCTCTACATGCAGATCAGACACGCACTCATGGGGACTTTCCCACCAGGAACTGAGCCACCAGAGGCCTCACCGTTAGAGGATAGACTCTTGACGGACCACATAACTAAAAAAGTATTTTCCCAAACTTATCGCAAAATTATAAATAACCAACCAGAACCCACAAAAATCCTCAGGGAAAGGTGGAAGACCGACATTGGGGAACTGGATGAGACAGATTGGCAGCAGGCAATTGCATCCCCGCAATAAGTTGCAATACCATTCAAATTCAAATTAGTGCATCTAAAAATTCTCCACCGAATCTTATACACAAGAATAACTATGCACCAACTGGGTTGGACTGACACACCACTCTGTGTGCGGCAATGTGGATTGCCAGGTACCTTTTATCACATACTGTGGGACTGCCCAAAGATCACACCATATTGGGAAGCTGTCATGCGCACAATCTCACAGGTTAGTAGAGCTAGCGTTTTGCCGGAACCAAAGAGATGTCTTCTCAATATCTGGGAACCGACGGATCTTAACCATACGGCCCAAGAATGGGCGACGCTAAGTATGATGATAGCTAAACGAAATATAGTTCAACACTGGGGAGCGAGGGTGATTCCCACCTATCTTCAACGGTGTTGTGATGTGGACGTCGCATTGATAACAGAGAAAGTGGTCTATGTACACAGAGGGTGCCCCAAGAAATGGACACGGTGTGGGGGAAATGAAATACTTTCAGCGGCAACATTTGTGATCCCCCTCTGGTTGATTCTGTGTCAGATATCAGTGAATAATGGTTGCTGGTCGGGGGCGCAGTGATATTTTCAGTACTTGACATGTTGGCAATAGATATGGGGAGCGAGTGTGATGAACAGCATGAACGTGTAAACAATCAATGTATGGTTAATTATTCATTACATCATGTATGCACCTTTAATTTTCAATCTATGTAATGTGTACCAATTACTACAAATCGGTAATAATTTTTTTTTTAAAAAAGAATTGTTTTTAGTCAGTGAGGCACACAACAATGCCCAGGCAACAACATAATGCAGGTTGCAGGCCCTGCCCCTAATATTACTATTGGGTATGGAGTCAATGAGGTGATTTCTGTGCATGTGCCATGCCAAAGGGTCAGGACAGCCAGGCTGCACACATAATGGCACTTGGATTTTATTTCCCTCTCATTTGGACTGCTGTCCTCAGGATGGCATAAAGAGTCCCGGTGGCAGAAATAAGTGCCAGTAGTGCCTAAACAAATTAGGTACTGGCTAATAGAGTCTTCTAATGTAATGGGTTAATAGCCATTTCCCAAATCTCTTGTGCAGGGAACCAAGCCCTAATCAGACAACCAGCCAGACCATAAAGAAACATGGAATACTGTAGGATTCTGAAGAAGGTTGCCAAGGAGTTGGGATCAGGTATATATATATATATATATATATATATATATATATATATATATATATATATATATATATATATATATATATATATATATATATATATATATATATATATTCACTGAAAAAACCATAGGTTATAGACCATATATAGTTAGGAATTAGCATTTAAAAAACCTTATTTTACTCACACAAAACCATTGAAATTCCATATATAGTTAGTTGCACTAACTATATATCGCGCACCCGCAATCCACTGCTGATGATGTCACATATTACATCATTCATGACATGGTCAGTGACATCACTGATGACATCACTGATGACATCTCAAATGACATCACTGATGACATCATCCAGTGACTGTGTGTTTCTGTAAAGTTTAAATATGTTTTACATATTGAAGAATGAGTGGATGTAGAAGTGTCTGGATGAAGGATTTAGTAGGTGCGTGACTGACTGTATGAGTGAGTGATTAAATGTGTCTCACTGAGTGCATGGGTTAGTGACTAAACTGTCTTAATTTGTGCATCATTATGTCTGTTGTTCTGTAAACTGCTGCATGTGTTGATCAGTAGCTATATGAGTAACTATATGGGTTATTGATTGATTGCCCAAGTATTTGTATGGGAGACTGAGTGTGTGTGTGGCTGGCTGGGAGGTGTGTGACTCTGTGCAGATCAATGTGTACTTGTATCAATGATTGTATAAGAGAGTAATTATGTGTTAGTATATGTTTCAAAATGTAAGGTGCTCTATGTTTAACTGTATAGATTAGAAAATGGAAGTGTGATTGATTCTTTACAGGACTGACTAGGTGTGTGAGTAACTCCATGGATGAGTGACAGAGTGTGAGAGTCTGTATAGGTGTATGAGTGCATATGATAGTGTTGTAAAGATGAGTGATTGTATGTATGAATGATTGTATGGGTAAATGAGTGAATGTGTGTGTAAACATAGGAATCACTGAGTGCGTATGTAGTAACTAGTATTGGTGTGTCAATGGTTTCAAAAATTATACTCTGTATTTAACACTGGGTGTAACAGAGGTTATATTAAAGTGTGAGGAGATGCATTGTATTGTCACATGAATGATATCATCAGTGATGTGGTCATTGATGTCAAATGAGATGTCATCAGTGATGTCATCAGTGATGTCATTTGAGATGTCATCAGTGATGTCATCAGTGATGTCACTGACCATGTCATGAATGATGTAATATGTGACATCATCAGCAGTGGATTGCGGGTGCGCGATATATAGTTAGTGCAACTAACTATATATGGAATTTCAATGGTTTTGTGTGAGTAAAATAAGGTTTTTTAAATGCTAATTCCTAACTATATATGGTCTATAACCTATGGTTTTTTCAGTGAATTTTCAAGGTTTTGTAAATGCTAATTCCTAACTATATATGGTCTATAACCTATGGTTTTTTCAGTGAATTTTCAAGGTTTTGTAAATGCTAATTCCTAACTATATATGGTCTATAACCTATGGTTTTTTCAGTGAATTTCAATGGTTTTTTAATAGCAAATATCATAAGCTGTCGAATGTCAAGTACGTGGTAAGTAAAAACATTTTCGTGTTTATGCACACTGATCTGCTTTGATTGCTGCCCCCCACCCCTCATTTCTATTAGGAGTACTCTCTCTTTGCAGATAGTGAAGGGTAGTTAACGCAGCCCTTTGCCCCCTTTGTAATCCGTCGTGCCTGCTTCTCTCTCCATTTGATTGATTGTTCTCTTTGGTTCATTCTCTATTTACAAACAAGCACAGAGTCGCAATACTCTGTTTAGTCTTTGCAGATAGCGAAAAATCGTGTAAAAAAACAAAAGGAATCGAGCAAAATCAGTAGGCCACTAATGGGATCTCTTTTGACCTCGCTAAAATAGAAACATTAGGAACAACCTGTTGAAAATAGCAATGCGTATGTATATAAGCGGCGTTCATTTGTGTTCACAGTACCCCTTGTTGATTGTTTCAATCGAGCATTGAATTGTTCGAAGTTAATTCTCTTAAGGATCTTCTCTACCTGCAAACGAGGAAGAATAGGAATATTCTATCTCCCTTTGCAGATAGTGAAGGGTAGGTAACGCAAGCCTTTAACACGTCGTACCTATTTCATTCCTCATTGATTGATTGATTGTCCGAACATTGACTGTTTGGAATTAGTTCTTTTTGGAGGTATTCCCTGTTTGCAAATAAACGTAGGAAAATCTTTGCAAGTAGTGAAAGGGTACGTAATGCGGACCGTTCTCCCCCGTTGTAATCTGTCATGCCTATCTACTCCCCACTGATTGATGCACCTTTTTCACCCGGACCATTTACTAGAGATACGTCATCTGGCCCGACCAGAGAGCACCCCTAGTGAAAAGGACATATGCAATAATAACGAAGTGATCACTGTATCCTGTTAACAGAAACTTTACCATGAAACAACCTGGAAAGAAAAAAATAGGAAAACGAAAATCAGTAGGCCACTGATGAACATGAACTTTTATTAAACAACGAACAAAGAAACGATAACATAACGTAATGATAAAACCTATTAATGTCCTAGAAACAAGAAAACGTTAAAATATGCCAGTGGTGAGAGACCAGAAAAACAGTAAGAGAAACCAAATCACCCCTCGCTGTCCCACCGCCTGCCACGCCAAAAAAATCGATAGACTAGGGAAAATGCAAGTCAGTAGAACATCCACCCCCACTCTGGAAACTTCCAAGGTGGGGCAGGGTTCCGGCTACGCCCAGCCGGGAGCAGCCCATATAAGGCAGGTCCTGCTGCCACGCCTCGGCCAGGAGATCCTAACGTAGGGTGTAGCCGAAGGAGAGGCCGAGGCCAGCGGGACCCGGCCAGGGGATTGCCTTTACAACGCTGAACAGTTGCAGGGGGGGGGAATGTCTCCTCGACCCTCCCCTCTCTCTCCCAGTCCGGCCGCGGTGGCCCTTGAGAGTTGCAGGTAGTCCCGCCACATGCTCTTCCGGTCCGACCACCAACGGTCGGGGGGCCGAGGCCGACGGGATCCGGCTGCAGCCGATAAACCAAGAAACCCGTTCATGGGGCCAGAGCCAGGGGCGTCCGGCCGACATCCACCGGAAGCCCGGCCCGAAGACGGACGGGACACTTCTTTCTTTTATAATGGCTGCGACAACACTGGGGGGGGATGTCTTGCACATGCCTCCGACCCCCCCCTCGTCCTCATCGCCTGGTCCGGCCATAACAAATCTCAAGCGAGACGCCGTGGGGTGCACTGGGAGGGAGAGACGGTGCGAACAGGCCTCTCCCGCCTCCCCAGGTGGAGACTTCCCAGCTGCACCCTCAGCGCTCCAGGCGCCCGGAAAACGGTTCTTCCACTGTGGCCATGCTGCAATGTCTCCCCCGGCAGGGTGGAGCCCGTCCGCTCATGTGACCCCGCGATCGCCGGTAGCTGCCGAACTCTCAAAATGGCGGTCGACCTGGCAAGAGCGGGCCCAGCATAAAGAAATGGCCCGGTCACTGGTTGACTCCACCACCGTAGTCCTCCACGACCTTGAAGATTCTAGAGGAGCCGCGGGAGTCTCCGACCCCCGATGGGGAATGACTGCCATGATCGCCCGTGGAGTGACGAAACTGTATCCGCGGGACGTCGGCGCTCCCATGCTGGCGCCAGCCTCACTTTGAATTACTAGAATCCTGCAGACCTCACTTCCGGTGAAAGCACAGTGTGACCCGGTAGGAAAAATTATTGCACCCCCTCCCCTTTTTGACTGATAGTTCAAACCACCGATCCTTTCCTTTGCCCTTTTAACGGAACTTTGGACTGCCTCCCCCTCTTTTACATTTTCTAGAGAAAACAAAACATTAACCACTACATTAGCATAGCAGTTGACACCAGAACTGTTTTCAAATTGAAAACCAACAACATCTTCAACAGAATCCTTTTTGTTTCTGCTGTGACCCTGCTACAGCACAGGCATTGTCCCCAGCAGTAATTCTGCAATGCCGGTAAGAATAGCTGTGGTGCCTACTGGACTCACTCACCCCCGCGGCGCCCCACGCCGTTTTTTGCTGGGCGGCAACTTACTAGACATCACTTTCGTGCCATCTAGATTTCAGCGCGTTCTGCTGCCTTGGAACTATTCGCACAACAGACCGCTACTGACAAGAATATTTCATTATTGGTGCTGTCAATTTCAATAAATCTATTGGATAATTAAAAAGAAATTGCCACGGTCTCTTCGTTGTTTAAATGTTTTTACTGTTTTTGTTTTGTTGTATATATTTATATGTTATTAAAGTTTTATATTCCTACTACTTTGTTGGAGTGCTATATATTTTTAATGTGACACATAATTGTAAAAACTTTGATGTACAAAGAGTCATTCCTGGAATCTTCCGCTTCAGGCTCGGTCCCCTCCCCAATCACAATACAGGATGGTTTTCAGATAGTAGGAACACGTGTGGTGTGACGGATCTCATCGAGTGTGGGCCTTGATCTACTATAACTCCTTTGAAGAGGGGTGATTCTTTACAGCTGGGGCCATAAACTACATCTGCAGGGCTAGCTGATAGCCTGGACAATCGGACACAGAGAAAGAGGAGTGTCAGAGGGTGCGGTAGTGAATAGGGCGAAAGGGAGGTGTCGGGCGGGCACAGAGTGTGATTCTCAGGGAAGAGCAGCGCAGATGGGGGGAGGTTTATTGCCCATGCATAAGACAGAGAGCGGTGGTGACCAGTGCCTAGGGAAGATGCTTGCGTGGGTGAGGAGCCATGCTACGAATCGACAGCGTGCAGAGAGTGGGTCTGGTCAAGACACCTAAAATGGCTGCCGTGCACGACAAAAGTGTGGCATTTCAAAAAAGGCAAGATGGCGCAGACAATGTTTTTCAACACTTCCTCATTTCCTTCGAATCGAACGTTAACAGACGTTGGGGCATATTACCAAAGTTAAGCGATATTTATCGCTAACGATGCTTACCAACCAATTTTTTACCACTAAGCATCGTCAGAAATTATCGAAGATAAACCTTACTATTATCAAGGTTTATCGCAAATGCGATAATAAACGGCCGCAATGCATGAATATCGCTAAAAACTCAGCGATATTCATGCATTACCGAGCTAATGCTCTTAGCCATGTTATCCACCTCCCATTGGATAACATGGCTAAGAACTGCTCAGGGCAGGTGTTACTTTTTGGAGATATTCGCGCTTAGCGCGAATATCTCCAAAAGTTGGTAATAGGAGATAGATATCTTGCATGTTGTAATGCAAGTTATTGTGGTATATGGAACTCATACCATAATCTCTCAGGAAAGCAGAAACTGATCCTTTTGGGACCGCCTAAAAAGGCCTAGGGGGTGAGGAGTACTCTACTTTGCCCCCTTTTCACGTTCCGAACTATTTTATTTTACTCTCTTCTGTAATTACACAAAATACCAGCGATAAGATGCATCGGAGACACACAGTGAGAGAAAGGAGGCCGGAGATGAAGAAGACATGTCAAATACACATTGGAGATAATATAGTGGCAGAAGGGAAGTAAATATGAGTAAACTTACCATGTAACATAAAAATGTTGCACTCTATACTATAAGTCTCATTTTATACTACAATCACTTCGCTACAACCTCATAAATTAAAAATAAAAATGAATAATGTCTCAAACAATTTTTGATTTCTAAATATAAATTTATTCTTCAGAATTTTCTAAATTTGAAAGAACTAGTAACATGTCCTCATCAGCAATGTCCTCATTAAAAGTCTCCAATGATGATTCTTGTAACTCTATGGTCTCCAAACACTCGATAAATTCGCCATCAAGAGATTGATCAAAAAAATCATTCAAGTCATCTCCTCCTTGTGACAATATTTCATTATTGGTGCTGTCAATTTCAATCAATGTAGTGGAATCATTCAAGTCATCTCCTCGTGACAATATTTCATTATTGGTGCTCTCAATTTCAATCAATGTAGTGGAATCATTCAAGTCATCTCCTCCTTGTGACAATATTTCATTATTGGTGCTGTCCATTTCAATCAATCTAATGGAATCATACAAGCCATCTCCTCCTTGTGACAATATTTCATTATTGGTGCTCTCAATTTCAATCAATGTAGTGGAATCATTCAAGTCATCTCCTTGTGACAATATTTCATTCTTGGTGCTGTCCATTTCAATCAATCTAATGGAATCATACAAGTCATGTCCTCCTTGTGACAATATTTCATTATTGGTGCTCTCAATTTCAATCAATGTGTTGGACAATTCAAAAGAAATTGCCACGGTCTCTTCATTGTGAGCCATTTTATTTTGAAATTGCTTGCTGTAAATTGCAGAAAAAAATAATCACTTTCATTTATCGTTTTTAGTAATACATAATATAAAACTAACTTTATCAAGTATTTAGTATAACAGAAGGACTGCAAATAAATAACAGAAAACATTTTTCAAATTATCTTCAAGTGTACAACATAGTTCCCCTTACAAATTAACAACTCACCTTTTTAAAAGTAGCAGAAGTGTTAGTACTGTGTAAATCAAACACCAGAAATTCACCACCAAAAATTCCTCACAAATGTACCTCAGACAGTAGTATCACAAAATGGCTGTGGTTTCCTCTCATTTGACATATATACATAACCAATTAACTTTCATCACACACAAATACAAAACCAAAGTAACATTTTAATTGGTTCTAAATTTCAACACTTTCAAATGTGTTTTCCCCATGCAATTTTCCATAGGACATTTACATACGTCTACAGCCTGAATGGCTGAACGGAATTACACCAAACTTGGCAAAATGGTACATCAAACCTAAGAGGTCAGGAAGGATCTACTATGCCCCCTTATGGTCATTTCCCCCTTCGCTTTGGCCTCCTCTTGTCTCTCAATCCTACCGAGGGACAAGATGGCGGCCGCTACGGACTGTTTGGAATGTTGACAGACGCCGGAGAACCAATCAGCTTCGCAAAGCTCCGTAACGCGAAAAGTACGCGAAGCGGAGCGCTGTTACAGATATATATCTTTTTTTGAACGTTAATTTCTCAAAATCCACTGGAGCACATATATTGAGACCTAGCAAAGGCACATCGGGCTACCAGTCCCTAATATTTTGCCAAGTTTCGTGCAAATCCATTCAGCCGTTCGATTATTATTATTTTGTGTTTTTTTTTGCCCCGCGGGGCCCTTTTAAAACCTCCACATCAAAACTAGGGGGTCAGCGAGGATCTACTATGCCCCCTTATAGTTATTTCCCCCTTTGTTTTGACCTCCTCTTGTCTCTCGATCCTACCGAGAGACAAGATGGCGGCCGCTACGGACTGTTTGGAATGTTGACAGACGCCGGAGAACCAATCAGCTTCGCTTCACAAAGCTCCGTTGCGCGAAAAGTCCGCGAACCAGTGCGCTGCCCGGTCCGCTGTTACAGATATATATCTTTTTTTAAACGTTAATTTCTCAAAATCCACTGGAGCACATATATTGAGACCTACAAAAGGCACATCGGGCTACCAGTCCCTACAATTTTGCCAAGTTTCGTGCAAATCCATTCAGCCGTTCGGGCTAAAAGTGAGGCCAACCGCCCTATGGAAAACTCAATGTTAAAAACACGTTTTGGGACCCCCCTTTTTTCTCGGCCCCCCCTTGACGAACCCCCCCCAAATTTTCAAGGGCTGCTCAGAAACAAAATGTGCCATTTTCCTGAAAATTTCAGCCAATTCCGTCCACAAACGCCAAAGTTATTAGACATAGAATTTTCAAAAAACCCATAGAGAAAAAATCCTAACTATATATACCTACTGGCGACCGCCAGTAGGTAATATATATATATATATATATATATATATATATATATATATATATATATATATATATATATATATATATATATATATATATATATATATATATATATATATATATATATATATATATATATATATATATAACAGGGGTCATGCACAGCTAACCCTCAACTACCTGAGCACAAAACATCAACAATGTGGAATCAAAAGAGAAACGGTATTTAAGGGAATAATCAAAACACATTTATTTTCAGTCAGAGTACAATTAATTACCCTGCTTCTTCCAATTTACTATTTATCACAAATACTTTTCTATTCTTTCAACTTGTGTACGTTTCAAGTGACGGGAAAAAAAAGAGACAGTAAAGTCACAACAGATTGCTACATATAAAGTGATCAAATATATACACAATATACACATCTCTACATGGACATATAAATCACGCTCATATATATGATACTTTAGATATCTACAATATATACAACATATATCACATACAACATATACAAATATCAATCAAGGATCAAAAATTAATTCCCCTATTGCGATCAAAACAAACAGAACGTACACTCTTGAATCAGAGTAATACACTTTAAGGTAGTCCCTAAGGCGCTTGAGACATAACAACTCAAAAATTACTAAAGTGGGTCTTAATTTCTTTTATACAACTCTAAATAGGGGGACTCCTTAATGAATGTTGACGCAGGCGCGGTCACGTTTCAGCCAGAGATTCCTTTAGGCTTCATCAGGACATGGGGATTCTGTATTTCTACAATAACAATAAAAAGGAATATATACTGTATCTCTTCACACTTGACCAATAAACTTACCTCCACTAACCCTTCAGTAACCGTGTAGTGTCTAAGAGGATTACACACAGTGCTCAAAAGGTGCACCAATGTGAAAAACACACAACAGTGCCACCAACTCAAGAACAAAACAAGCAGACTCATACAGAAGGAGCCGTAACCAACGTATAGCCTAATCAGTTACATGCTCAAGGTATTAGTAGAGGAGAATGGCAAATAGCAAAACCATCGCCACCGATAGGGGAAAAACCAACACTAAGGCAGCAAGGACAGAACTCCCAAATCGATAAGGCTCAAACTCCTACTACCTGAATGGATTGCGCGTTCTCAACAGGAACTCACGCACGACACTAGCAGGAACCTATCACCAATGGCCAGAGGGCCCTAATGAGTGAGGAGAAACAACAACAATATTCAATATATGTCTGGGGCCTACGATAGGGTAATATTAGAATCTATACGAAAAACGTGGCTGACAAATAGCACTGACTCATACCTTGTAACGCTGTATTCCACTCGCAGAAAAGTGTGATGCAAACACTATCCAATCAAAGAAAAACTTGCGAGGATACAGACAATCGGTATCTAGTGGACACAAAACAGAAGAGAACAAAAGTGATTAAAAGATTTACAATGTAGCGCAAAGAGTACAAGCGTTCTCTACGAGGAGCTAAGATATAGCACCCTACAGGGAAATTACCTTCAACCTCGCGGTCCCGTCACAGACACTCGATATCAATCCACTATACGCCGAAGTTTTCCAAAACAGCGGGTGTCCGCTTCTCGCGGGACGCTACTTATATGGCGTCCACG
Organism: Lissotriton helveticus; assembly: GCF_964261635.1. Classification (NCBI taxonomy): domain Eukaryota; kingdom Metazoa; phylum Chordata; class Amphibia; order Caudata; family Salamandridae; genus Lissotriton; species Lissotriton helveticus. The sequence continues at coordinate 82,391,720 of NC_136060.1, read as the reverse complement.
CGCTGACATCACACTCCACCGCTACAGACATAAACAACAGACCACCTAAGCAAAATAGCCTCGTTTCGGGTACCTATATTTATCGGCCAGCCAGACGCCATCTTCTAACATATTAGCCGGCGAGTCCCAAGTGTAATAAAATAAAACCACAAACGGCCGTGCAAAACTAAAATGAAAAAGAAACAAAAATTATTTAAAATAGTGAAAATCTAACGAAAGAAATTCTTCCTAATACCACATCCAAAAAACCAGCCTCTCGTCGTAAAACACCAGCAGGGGTCCAGACATTCTCACGCACAACACTATCTGGAGATGAATTTATCAAAAAAATGTGTATATCTCTACACCCACACTGGGGTCATCTTAACGTAGCCAAATGACATATACCAGATCTCAAAATACTTAGATCCTATTATCAATGGCAACATCTACGTACACAATGTTAAAAACCTGTCAGGCACTGCAAGGCCACCTACGGGCGTACATTCTATACACTACACACACATGTACCTTTAGAAGGGTAGAGACACCTATACTGAGAGGGCTTTGTGAGGAGCGAGGTACCCAGGGTACTTTTTAAAAGCTGTTTGTGTGTTTAAAATTGTTTTTAAAATTGTTTCTGCTGCAGGGGAATTTCGCTGCTCGGGGGCAAGCATCACCACACTTTGGGGCATCTAAATACTCGGGGGGATATTTACTCACTCTCCGGTCCACCGCAATCACATTAGGCGATTGATTGAAGTGGAGAGAGCTCAGACAGTCTTTTTTTACTGTCTACTAGCCTGGCAGTTGGCGGTCTAGTCTCCATCTCGCCACCGCCATAAATCCCAGCCCCTGAGAGGGCTTTGCGAGGAGCGAGGTACAGAGGGTACTTTTTAAAAGCTGTTTGTGTGTTTAAAATTGTTTTTTAAAATTGTTTCTGCTGCAGGGGAATTTCGCTGCTCGGGGGCCCGCATCACCACACTTTGGGGCATCTAAATACTCGGGGGGGATATTTACTCACTCTCCGGTCCACCGCAATCGCATTAGGCGATTGTTTGAAGTGGAGAGAGCTCAGACAGTAGGCGATTGATTGAAGTGGAGAGAGCTCAGACAGTCTTTCTTTACTGTCTACTAGCCTGGCAGTTGGCGGTCTTGTCTCCATCTCGCCACCGCCATCAATCCCAAACCCCTGAGTTGCCGCGCAGCGGACGCGCCACTGGTGCGCCGAAGGCTGGCCATAGGAAAGCCCATCTGCGCCCGTCCGCGCCGGTACGCCACCAGGCGCCACGAAATGCTGCCAGTCCCGCGCCGGGCCCCATGGGGAGCCGAATAGGTTATACTCGAGAGGCCCTCCTGGCCTGTAGACAGACACTGTCTTGCACTAATGGGATAGAACCTGGGAAATATAATAGTAAGAGGGCCAACAGGATCGCTAACTGCATTAATTGTGGGTGGGCCAGGACCATACAACTCCCCTCCCTCGACGATCATCATCTGTGTACTCAGACAGAATTAAAACAAGAGAAGAGAGACACCGAGGGTCGCGGGGAGACTGGGGAGACAAGGGGGTCAAGGCAGGTTGGTCAAACGTCTGACATCCAGGGACTGTACCTGAATGCCAGATCTATCCCTAAACATGCATCAGAAATATGGGACCTACTTGAGGAAAAAAAGCTGGATATATGCCTCTTTACGGAAACATGGCTTAATCAAGAGGCCACGCCTACACTGGCAATAGCATTCCCTGACGATTATGCGATCACCAGATTGGACAGGCCTGACAAACGAGAGGGTGGACTGGCTATTGCCATATGCCGCCCTTATTATATTAGGACACTAGATAGGGTGTCCTCTGCTAATATGGAGCTCCTAATATTCAGAGTGGAGCAGTCCCAGGTCATCGAATGGACAGGGGCCTTAGTATATCATCCCCCGGGAAGCAGCAACAAGGAATTCCTGACCGCACTCCTGGACAGACTGAAGCCGCATATTCTGAAGGCTACGAAATTCCTACTAATAGGTGACCTAAATCACCATCTAGAACTGTCCTCCAATTCAGATGCAGCCAGCCTTATCATCGCAATGGAATCCTTAGACCTATTGCTAAAGGTCACCAATTCCACTCATATAGCAGGTCATACGCCAGATTCCATCTTTTCCAACGTGGGCGATCTGGCGGTCAAACCTCCCCAACTCCTTCATTGGTCCGACCACATGGCACTTAGTTTCTCTTTACCATCCTCTCACCCAGCAATACGGATGTGTAGCCAGAAAAACGTGCGGCGACCATGGGCAAGAGTAACCCCACTAGCCTTTGAGCAGGTGTTTATCGCCCCCGCACTAGACAAGGATGTAGATCCCAACTCTGCATGGGAAGGACTAGTTGGAGCCATTCAGGGAGCCCTAGACATTATAGCCCCGCTGAAAAGAGCCACAATGCAGGAGAGGTCAGCCCCTGCCCCATGGTACTCGGATACCCTCAGGAGGGCAAAATCTCAATGCAGGACTTTAGAGAGGAGGTGGAGGAAAACTAAGGAGATGTCAGATAGATTAACATATCGGACTTCCCACAGAGCCTACTTAAATAGCTGTAATACAGCAAGAAGGATATATCTGGGTGCATGCATAATGGAGGCGGACAACTCCTCCAGGGAACTTTATAGGAGCCTGAAAGAATTCACAAACCCCAAGGCTAGCAATGAAGCCCCCCCCCACGCAGGACAGGTGTGATGACATCGCCAGGTATTTTTCCAGTAAGATCGATCTGATCTACCAATCCTTTGAACCGACATCTCTCGACCCAGAGGAGGAATATCTGCCCGGAAACAGATCACAAGAACCGGCCCTACCCTATGGGTTGGATGCCTTTACCAAGGTAACCAGAGAGCAAGTGGAGCCCCTATTAAGCCATGTAAAATCGGGTTTGCCATTAGATCCGGCCCCTCCAGCCGTTATGGCAGCGCTCAGTACGGTCCTGGCAGAGGCTCTGGCCAAGATATATAACATCTCACTGGAGGTGGCGGTCTTTCCCAATGAATGGAAGAGTACACGGGTAAAGCCACTCCTGAAAAAAGTGGCAGCAGACCAGAATGACCTACAGAACTATAGGCCAATCTCTCTTCTCCCTTGCTGCTCGAAGGTTCTTGAAACACTGGTGAACCAACAACTTTCCAACTACCTGGATCAGCATAACCTCCTGGATCCCTCCCAATCGGGATTTCGTGCATCACACAGCACGGAAGCTGCACTGTTGGAGGTGACAGATACTCTAAGAATGACCCTGGATAGCGGGACCCCAGTAATCCTAGCCCTCCTCGATCTGTCAGCAGCGTTTGAAACCATCTCACACACGACACTGCTAGGCAGACTGGGGGGGATAGGAGAGCAGGGTAGGGCACTTAAGTGGATCCAGAGTTTCCTTTCAGGACGAACCCAGAGTATCCAGCCAGATACGTTCATATCACAAAATGTCAAGGTAGATAAGGGTGTACCACAGGGATCGGTGCTCAGTCCGACCCTGTTCAATGTATACTTAACCCCACTGGCCGACATCATCAGGGGCCATGGTTTTCATACCATATCATATGCGGACGACACGCAGCTAATCGTCCCAATAGGGGAGGATGTTATCTCCACCCAATCAAGGTTCAGAAGCTGCATGTCTAGCATTGCCACCTGGATGAGAAAAAATATTCTACAGCTAAACTCATCTAAAACCGAAATACTGCTGTTCGGGAAGGCGGAGGACATCTGGTCCTCAGAATGGTGGCCCACTGAATTTGGGAACGCCCCCGGCACCCAGGAGCTGTGCGAAGAACTTGGGCATCAAGATAGACAATCGACTATCCATGGAGGAACAGGTCAAGTCGGTTTCAGGGGCTTGCTTCGGCACCATGAGAATGCTTAGAAAGGTCTTTCCATGGATTCCTTTATCTGCAAGGAAGACCCTCATCCAGTCACTCCTGGTGAGCCGGCTGGATTATGGAAACTCGCTGCTGGTAGGAGCAAGGGAGGACCTTCTATCTCGACTCCAGCTAGTGCAGAACACCGCGGCCCGGCTTGCTCTCAACAAACCGGCAAGAACTCCATCAGCTCCTCTGCTGCACCAGCTACACTGGCTCCCGGTGAGGAAGAGAGCTATCTTCAAGATGCTCTGCATAACCTTCAGATCTCTACTGGGAAAGGGACCAGCCTACCTCAGGAACAAAATCAGATGGTATCAGCCAGCCAGACAATTGAGATCCAGCAACTCCAACCTTCTGTGCACCCAGAAAATACGGAAGACATGTATGGGAGGCAGAGCCTTCTCCTACCTGGCAGCCAACTACTGGAACATGCTCCCGCAAAACCTCAGGTCCTGCAGGGACCTAAACAATTTTAAAAAAATGCTGAAGACATGGCTCTTTTAATCTCACCCCGTCCCGACCTTTCTCCTGCATAGCGCCGAGAGATCCTTCCGGGGATGATTAGTTTGCGCTCTACAAATTCACAAATAAATAAATACTAAAAGAACGGAAACACAAAATTGAGCAACGGGATCCCACCCACTCAGGTCCTCAAATCAGACATCGCTCCAGCATGGAATTATTCATCTGATAAAGTTAGGAAAAAATTAGGAAAAACATTTTTTGGAACAAAATTAGGAAAAAATGGACAACAACAATGTACAGCAACTAATGAATGACTTTCTACATATATAAATATATATGGAAGAAGTATATATATATATATATATATATATATATATATATATATATATATATATATATATATATATATATATATATATATATATATATATATATATATATATATATATATATATATATATATATATATATATATATATATATATATATATATATATATATATATATATATATACTGGTATAGGCAGCATACGAGTAACTCAAAGCTAACTACCCAGCTGTTTAAATCAGTGCCCATATCTCGTCTCTATCATTCAAGCCTTCAGTCGCAGTATGGTATTTTTCTATAAGGCGAGCTTCTGTGCGATTCAATTTGGCTTCTAGTTCTTTCTTATTGTTGGCTTTGATCACTGCTAACACCAATCAAATTAACTCTTCTTCACTATGTCTACATTCACTATAGTGTAGTACCAGCGGTGCACCAGCCGTCCGACATCTAATGCGCGACTTATGTTGCCCAATGCGCATTATAACAGCTTGTGTAGTCCGGCCAATGTAGGCCAGCCCACATGGGCACATCACCACATACACCACATTCTTGGTGTTACAGTTTGAAAACGATTGCATCATATGTGTCTTATTATTGATCATGATGGTTTTAGAGTCTGTTGTATTGTCACACACGGTATAATTGGTACATCTAAAATGTCCCAACACAACCGGCAGACCCAGCAAACTCCTAGTGTCCTTTTTCACAACAGCAGAGTCCCTACTGGCTCGCACAAGGTGTTGTCTGAGATTCCTCCCTTTTCTGAAGGCAAACGAAGGTTTGGGAATTTTAAATGTTCAATCAACCTCCAGTTTTTTGTAATGATCTGCCTGACTTTATTTGATTTCAGATTAAAGGTCAGGACACATGTCATTTGCACATTCTCTTTTTTAGCCTTAGGTGTCAACAAGGTTTTGCGCGGGGTATACCACGCCCTTTTGAGTGCAGCCCTTACCAATTTTCTAGGGTAACCTCTCATACACAGTTTATTAAACAAGATTTCCGCATTGTAAAAATAATCACATTTGTTCAAACAATTGCGGCGAATACGTAAAAATTGCCCATAGGGCAAATTTTCTTTGAGGCTCCTGGAGTGCCCACTTGAGAACTCCAGGAGCGTATTCATATCAGTGGGCTTTGTGTAGAGGCTCACCTCTAAATGTTCATCGTTATTAAAAATCCATAAATCCAAAAAATTAATCCTGTTCTTACTGAAAGTCTTCGTAAATCTCAAATTGGGTGTACAAGCATTCAGCCAAACATGGAATTGCTCTATCTTGACTTCATTACCATTCAATATTAAAAATATGTTATCGATGAAGCACACCCACCTTGACACCTGGTGTCGAAATGGGGTCGCCTCATCGAAGACATATCTCTTCTCAAATTGTTCCATGACCAGGTTGGCGATTTCTGGGGCAAAGCAACACCCCATCGCCACCCCTTTTACTTACAGGAACAGCTCACCTTTGAATGTAAAAAAGTTATTCTTCAAACATATTCTTCCTAGATCCAAATGGAACCCAGTAGGAACCTGATGTGGTCTTGCCCTTTGTTCGAGGACCAATTCCATCACAATCAAAGCCTCATCTTGAGGAATATTTGTATACAAACTCTCGATGTCGAGGGAGACCAACAACTGGTGGTCTCCCTCGAACATCGAGTGTTCAATCTTATGGATGAAATTCATACAATCTCTCACATACGCTTGGGTAGAACTTACAAATGGTTTAAGAAAAGTATCGATATATTTGGCCAACGGTTCAAGTAAAGAACCACATGCTGCGATAATAGGGCGCCCTGGTGCTTTCTCGGCGTCCATATGCACCTTTGGTAATACGTATAGGGAGGGTACCTTTTGCATGGTAAAATTAAGGTAAAATTAAGGTAATCATACCCTTTTTTACATAAATGTCCACCATCCAGAGCCTATGTCGTTAAATACAAGATTTTGGCTTTAAGCATAGCCGCAGGGCTATCTACAATTTTACGGTAATGCATATGATTACCCAGTTGCCTCAGCACTTCATTATCATACTCATTACTGTCCCATAGGACAATTCCCCACACCTTTGTCGGCCGGTTTCATCACCGTCAAGGGATTGTTAGCCAGATTTTTTAATGCTATATGTTCCTGTTTTGTGAAATTAGATTTATAAGAAATATTTTTCTTATTCAATCAATCAAGGAGTTGGGATCAACACATTTTCTATATTGAGTTTATAGTTGCTGTAACAGAGCAATATGTTAATGCAAAAACATTTAATTCATCCTTCAGCAGCAGGATGCATTTGGAAGCAGGAGACGCTAAGTTATTAAAGTTATGAGATAGTCTAATAGTGTTCAATAAATCAATAACGTCACTAGACTTCAAATGTGAGGCAGAAAATAACACGCACAATGGACCTGTGGAATGTCTGTCATGAACTGCATGGCTTATCATCCCTGGGTGCACTAGGCTATGAACACCCATGCCTGTGATCTACATGAAGCCCATTCCTTCCCCCGAGGCCATCCATGTTCCTGCAGAATTGACTCTGCAGTCAAGAGAGAACCTTGAGTTTATAAAGACCGCAATATCCACTTAGGGGTGACTCCTCTGCCACCCTCCTCCCCAGAACAAGTGCAAGAATACCCAGCAGGAACAGGCAGTATATTCCGTCACTTCTCCCTCAGCCGCCTTGCAAAATTCAAGAAAGCGAAGGAAGCTTACTATATCTGCAATTATTGTGGTAATCCTGTAAGTTTTTAAGTTTGGGCATAATTATGGTGGGCCTCTTGTGTGAAGTTTTATCTATGAATGAATGAAAGACATTTATAAAGCACATGGCTACTCCAAAAACAGCTCAGAACCAAGTCCAACCTATCTAAAAAGCCAGCTCTGCCTGAACAAAAGTTCTGATTCGGCTAGTTTCAACGCAGAAGAGAGTTCCACAACTTTAGTGCGAGGAAGCAAAAACAGCTTCCCCAATCCAAACTCTTTCCACTGTGGGAACCTGCACTAATAAAGCATTAGAGGACCTAAGACATCTAGAAGGAGAATAGGGAGAAATAAGAGACTTCAAGTAAGCTGCACATGTCTTCCTAAAAATCCTGTAAGAAAAGACCAGGTCTTTAAAAACATGCCATTTCTTCACTGAAAGCCAATGAAGTTTAGAAAGTATGGAGCCGATTGACACCCGTCTAGAATGTTTTAGCAAGAGCCGCTCTGCCGAATTCTGGACCAGTTGATGTCTCCTAAGCCTGAACTGAGAGACCCTAAGATAAAGAATGTTGCAGTAATCCAGCCTTGATATCACTGCCGCTTGGATCACTGTCTTTTGGGCAGATGCAGGGAGTAGGTTGATGATGTTCTTAAGTAACTTCAGAATGCCAAAACATTTACCTGCTAAAGCCGTAAATTGGCTATCAAAGTAGAGATGTTCATCAAACCAAATACCTTAATTTTTTGTTTTACGCTTTGGCAAAGGGAAGAAACTAAGTGACGCAGGGCACCAATCAGAAGACCAAATTGAGGGATGCTTTCCGGGGATGAGGACCTCAATCTTACCTGCATTTAATTTCAAGCAGTTGAGGTCCATCTCTTGCATTACCTCAGAAAGTCAGGCCCTCAATGACGTAGCCGCATCCCCAGGACGACAAATCAGCTGTGTATCGTCGGCGGATAAAATAATCTGAAAACCATGTTATCTGCCAGGGGGCGCTTGTAAGGATTGAAAAAGGTAGGGCTTAATGATGATCCCTGTGGCACCGCCTGGGCCAGCGGCAGAGTCTGAGAGCAGAATGGCTTCTGCAGTACTTAAAAAGTGCGACCCTGCAGAAAAGAAGACGGCCATCCCAAGGCCTTGTTACTGACCCCGTAACCCCACAACGACTCAAGTAAGAGGCCATGGGAAATGGTGTAGAATATCACACTCAGATCCAGCAGCAACAAAGCTGCTGTCACCTCTATCGATAATCTGACGCATGGGCTACGAAGTCAACAGTGGGGCCAACTCAGTACTATACCGAGGACGACACCCCAACTGTCAGGTAAAAGATCTGTATCCTTAATAAACCCAGGGAGCTGCTCATTGAACTATTTTTTTGCAACTTTTGCAAGAAAAGGAAGAAGTGAGATCGGTCTATAGTTCACAGGTTAAGGTAGAGTTGAGGGAAGGTTTTTTAGCACCGGAACCACAGAGGTGTATTTCCACCTTACCAGGAGTTGAGATACCACAAGAGAATTATTAAGATGGTCTCTAAGTAATGGAAGCAGTTCCACCATTCCCTGTACCAATAAGCCAGGAGAGGCTGGGTCAAGTGGGGAGCCAGATTTGACCACAGATATACAAGACTGCAACTTGTCCAGCTCAATAGGCTTGACCTGGAGTAATCTGTTACAGTCAGATGAAGGGCTCACACCCGACATCCAAGCAAGGCACTTTCCTAGCAGCCTCCAGAAAGGAAGAGTAAATAAATGCAACCTTATCTGAAAAAATGTTCCAAGCATAGTATAACTAGTCTCAGACAGAGGGTTTAAGAAGAAACATGATCAAGAGATTTTAAAGATTTCACAATAGCAAAGGTCTCCCTAGATGGATTTTGGGTCATCTCAGTTTTGTTGGCATAAAATTCACACCACACCTGCCTTATACACCTTTGATAGGTTTTTAATGCTGATTGGTACTCATCCCTACTAACCTGCTTAAAGTCTCTGCACCATAAGAGCTTATAGCACTCGCATTGCTTCTTTAGGACAACTAACTCCTCATTAAACCAGTCTCAAGTAGGTGCAGAACTGCAAACTGTCCTCTCAACAGCAGAAGGAAGTGAGTTCAATGCTCCAACTATCCAATCATTGACTTGAATGCTAGCTGAAGTAACACAGCTATCAAGCTTAGAGCGATTTTTGGCAAGAGCATTACTAAAACTGCCAGGAGTGATTTTATGCCAGTTCCTAAATCTAAACTTCAGGCCAGAATTGGCTTTAAGATAAATTCTACTGAAGAGACCATAAAATGGCTTGGATAGATGATTGGACCATACTAGCTGTATGAAAGGGTCCACCCTCAATCCACTTATATTTGAAAAAAGCGTATCAAGTGTATGCCCACATTTATGTGTTGGCCAGCAGACATGTTGCGGGAGCTGCAAGCCTGCTATATCTTCGACAAGCGCTGAAGCTTCTGGGCAAGTCATATCCTCAAAATGAAGATCAAGATTCCCTACCACCATGAAATTAGAGTATTATAGGACCAGTGAAGGTAAGGTGTTAGTCAGAGAAGTGATAGAATTAGAGACTGGGCCAGGTGGCTTATAGATCAAAAGCCCAGAAAGGGAAACATTATTTGAGCAAACCACGGAAAAAAAAACAGCTTCACAGCCAACTATGGTAACTGCGGTAAAACAGCGTTGCATAGATATTTTAAAAACCATGGCATTGCACCCACCCCACTGGCCTTGTCTGTCCAATCTAACAATAGCATATCCAACAGGGATAGCTGACAGAATATCAGACTCTGAAGTTTCCGAGAGCCAAGTTTCCATCAGAAAGACAGCAGAAGTCGAGTGATCAGATATAAAATTTGCTAATTGAAACTTTTGCTTTACCATAGAGCGACAATTAAGAGAGTAAAAAATAGGAAAACTGGGCGCTTGCGTGCATGTGCATTTCTCGCAGAAAATGAGCATGCGCAGGCATGCAAAAAAGCACAGTTTTTTCAAGGATTACCCAGAGACACCGAGAAAGAGGAGGAGGGCAGCCTTCATGCCGCAGTACATGTAAGTGTTTTTTATTTTACTTTTCATTAATGTATAATTAATTGTTAATAGGGGGGGTGGAGACAGGTGGCGGAGCGGAGCGGAGTTTGTTCTGAACTCCGTGGACCTCCGCGTAGTCCCGCTATGCCAACTACGGCCAGGGTTAGTAAAAAAGAGCATTAGTAGAAGGCTAAACAAGTCCACCCGCCATTAAGCTGGGGGCCGAAGTAATCATCATTCCAGTACTCAACTTATGGTCAATCAATCAATCATATCATTTGTAAAGCGCACTACTCACCCGTGAGGGTCTCAAGGCGCTGGGGTGGGGAATGCTGCTACTGTTCGAAAAGCCAGGTCTTGAGGAGTTTTCTGAAGGTCAGCAGGTCTTGGGTCTGCCGTAGGTGGATGGGGAGGGTGTTCCAGGTCTTGGTGGTGAGGTGGAAGAACGATCTGCCGCCGAAGGTTGCTCTTCAGAAGCGGAGGACTGTGGCGAGGGCGAGGTCAGCGGAGCAGAGCTGGCGGGTGGGGGTGTAGAAGCTGAGTCGTCTGTTGAGGTACGTTGGTCCGGTGTTGTGGAGTGCCTTGTGCGCGTGGGTGAGGAGCTTGAAGGTTATCCTCTTGTTTGCCGGGAGCCAGTGCAGGTCTCTCAGGTGGGGTGTGATGTGGCTGCGGTGAGGGATGTCGAGGATCAGGCGTGCAGAGGCTTTCTGGATGCGTTGGAGCCGTCTCAGGAGTTTGGCCGAGGCTCCTGCATAGAGGGCGTTTCCATAGTCCAATCTGCTGCTGACGAGGGCCTGGGTGACCGTTCTTCTCGTTTCAGTGGGGATCCACTTGTAGAACCTGCGGAGCATGCAGAGGGTATTGAAGCAGGAGGAGGAGACGGTGTTGACCTGTTTAGTCATGGAGAGGGTGGAGACGAGGATGACCCCTAGGTTGCGTGCATGGTCGGTGGGTGTTGGGGCGGTTCCCAGTGTGGTCGGCCACCAGGAGTCGTCCCAGGCCGAAGGGGTAGATCCGAGGATGAGGACCTCCATCTTGTCCGAGTTCAGCTTCAGTCAGCTGTTCCTCACCCATTCAGTGACGGCCTTCATTCCTTCGTGAAGGTTGGTTTTAGCTGTGTGAGGATCGTTGGTGAGGGAGAGGATCAGCTGGGTGTCATCAGTGTAGGAGATGATGTTGAGGTCATGCCAACGGGCCACGTGGGCAAGTGGTGTCACGTAAATGTTGAACAGAGTTGGACTGAGGGATGAGCCCTGGGGTACGCCGCAGATGTACTCAGTCGCTTCGGAGCGGAAGGGGGTGAGGCGGACGCTCTGTGTTCTGCCAGAGAGGTGGTGATGGGGTCGGTGTGGATCTGGTCCAAGACAGATGAGACAAAGGTAAACAAGGTCCCTACAATCTAATATCAGGAGGGAAAACACCTCACCATGGACCAAGTATCAATGTCAGTATCTTATCTCATCTCACACAAGTATCTATGTGAGAAAAACACCTGATCTGGCGCGAAGAGTATCTAGCACAGAACCAAGCAATGACAGTTTTTATAAAAAATATCTCAGAGCAATTTATTGACAATAAAAATTATATTTAAAAACATACAGTATAAACTACTTCCAAGACAGATGGCCACATTTATTAAAGGGTTGCGCCACTTTTGCACCACGCAATGGGGTGCATGTGGGACACAACCCTTAGCTGTGCTTTATCAAGCCATGTAAGACCACCTTGCGCTGCTCTGAGTGGCTTGAAAAATCTGGAGGAAATTAATGCAGTGTAAATCGCTGCATCGCTTTACTCTGCCCTAGGTAGGTGTTCCATGTGTTGTACAATGTGAGTTTGCACGCAACATCCATGGATTTTGATGCATTCCCAGATTTACTATTAATGGTAGACCTAGGAATGTGCCAAAATGCTACACCTTCGCAGATAAGGCATAACGAGGAGAAATATGTTTATACCTCCTAATTTTTTCCTCTATGTGTGCTGCGTTCGGCAGCACTCATAAAAAAGGAAAATGCCTCAGTGGACTGTTTTTGTGCCGGAAGGTCTCCCTTCCTGCACAAAAATAATCCTGCTTATAATGCAAGCACCCAAACACCATGATGCAAGGGTGCCTGCTCTGGAGCTAGGCAGCACATTGTGTGCCAGCACTGGGAAAAGGCAGGAATGCACTGTATAATGGTCAATACAGTGCATTCCTACACTTTCTTTGTCATGCAGTACAGCGAGGTGCCTTGCTGCGCTCCATGACTTCTTAATAAATATGCCCCCAAAGTGGTTTTAAAGAAGAAACAAAATTGAAGTTTAAAATTTTAAAACGTTTGTAAATGTGAAGGAATTTGAGATTGAAGGCTAAAAATTAATTTGGCATCCTCAGATTGCTTCATAGGAGCAGTGAAAGTGCATCAAACAGAATATAGTATGGGCAAAGGGTGGTATCAATTGATCTTAGAAAAGTTCCAACCTTCCCAATAACATTTGTATTTATGTTTTATATTTGTTTGTGAATTGAATAAAACATTTAATCATTTGTATATTTGTTTGATGAATATCTGTTTTTGTATTTGTATGTATTGTTTTGCCACTCAAATCATTGAAATTACTTAGGTCATGTTCCCCAGCTTCCACTAGGGGCTCGGTGGGGGTCAATTCGTGCAGGTGCTTTCGGTGCAGAGCACCGGCACTTATTTCTCAGGGCCGGGTCTATTGTAGGGGTGGGCAGAATTTATCATTCATAAACATTCAACATGGGAAATCCAATTTGATGCACGCTAAATGTTTCAAAAGTAACCCAGTCTCCTCGTTGTGTAGCCTGTCTTGCTTTCGGTTCTTCTGGGAGGTCTTGCGCTTGTTTTTACTTTTTATCAGGCATAGGAAGGGTTAACAAAACACTGGATGACTGAGGCAGGAGGATTGGCAGCACCCATGCTTTGCGTGCAGAACACTAACACCTAGACCAGCAGAGCAGCTGAGGACCTGAACTGGAGTTGCCAAGAACTATTCAAGTAAAGCAAGAGCAAAATAACAGACACCGCACTGCCAAGAACCATGCACACACAGAAGTGTACATGTGCGACAGCAGAGCCAGGCCCTCTACCCACAGGTTGGGCTGGGAGTTCCTGTGGTGCCTCCTAAGCTCTGCTCTCCACTCTCCAAAGTTCACAGTCACCTGACCTGATTCAGCGCAGATCCCAAATACCTGCAGGTCTGAGATTATTTTATTTACGTTGCCCTGAACAGTGCATGCCGTGAGAAGGGAACAGCAGAGAAATGAATCAGAAACTGTCCTGCACAACTGCTCACTTGCACCTGGCAGTAAATGCTGATCACTGCTGGCATGCTCCTCTGCATGGAGGCCAATATTGCCTAGCCAGGGAAACTCATGTAAAGCACTCCAATATCTTCAGTCGAGATAGCGCTATATAAAACTGCAGGAAAGAAAACTTGATGCAGGTTTTGAGCATGAATCCCTTATTTCCACACCCTCCCATCCTCCAAAACATGCCCAGGGTTCCTCTGAGACACTACAGCATGCTTCTTAGAAGCTGTACGGTCCGGGCTACCATTTCATGCCAGGTATGATGTCTCTTTCAGTGCACAAGTTTGAAGCTGTACTGGCAAATATGTCCTTCTCATAGCGCTATATGTTTTGAATGGCTGCCTGCGTCAAGAGTGTTGCTTATAAGGTGATATATATTGGTGGTAAATGGAGAATGGGAGCGTCCAACAACTGCCATGTCAGTATAGTGCGTGGAAGGATGGTGTTTTTTCTTCTTTTCATGCAAGTGTCGCAGAGGGTCCACAACACAGTCTGTCCGTGGCTGCTGAGTTGTTCTTTGGCCCAGTGTGGAAGGTGCACAAGCAGGGCACATACCACACAGGAGAATGCGCTGTACCTACTATTTAAATCAAAACTTTCAAAATCTGTGAAACTTAGTGTAGGTTGCAATTCTTTCAAATTTTGGAAGGGTGAGCTTCAAAAACCGATCGAAGTAATAGAAAAGATTAAACACCTCAGAAAGGTGGCTTTGGGAGGGAAATCTAGAGATGAGAGGTGGTATTTCCATTAGCGTAAAATAATTCTAGGCACTGTTGAGAAAATAACAGGAAAGTTAGCAATTTCCAAGGTATATGATGATGGAGAGAGTGCCTGGATGCAGGGTCTGGTGAGTCAGTGGAGTAGTGCATTCATTGCATTAATCTGGGTTTGGCCTCATAGCATAAGTTTGACACCTGGCAAGGCCAAACAGGCTTTCCTCCTCAAGAAAATATGAGTATTCTTGAGTTGCAAACACAGGATTGAATGTACGTTTCACAAAAAACACATATGAACTGGAAGCAAGCATACAAAACAGTGAGGAACAGAAGCAAGAAAAGGTGTTTCTAATGAATGATAGCAGGGAAATAGTGTCCATTAGTACACCCAGTAAAATGCACCACGGCCCAGAGGTGGGAGGGGCCTAGTCTGGCGCGTACCAAGTGATAATATTTCAGAGGGTGTCTGTGCCCAGGATGTGCAGTCCTGGTCTCATCTGTGGCTTTTAATTCTGCAGCTTAATTTGGGAACCTACACAACACTGGTGAAAAAATGTTGGAAGGACTTGCCGAGCTCAGCTCTACTGCTCTACTCCGACAGCCACAGCACAATAAACCCACACAGGTATTCTGCTATTTCCAGAGCATCAGCGCATCCCCACGTCTCTGCCAGTGCTGCTCTCTCCTAATCCATAGTTCTCACTGGCTGGGCAGTGGCCCTCCGCTCACAGCTCTGCTATGCCACCTCAACCCTGAACTTGGGCCTTTAACTGACACTTTTATGAGGATTACTAATTGTGATGCCACAAAACATCTTTTAATGGCATAAAACCTTAACACAGTTAAAGAATTGCTATTGTGTGTCTTGGACAGCACAGCTATGCATTGATGAGACAGGCCAAGAATGATACAGCCCTGCCACCACTCAACTTTACATCATAAACTACCGTATAGGTAAAAAAGCAGAGGTGTACTCTTGTACTGCTCTTCCTCAGTATCTGCTTTTCTTTCTCCCATTCACACCTCACTCCTTCCTTTCTCTCCATTATTCCTTCACTATCTGCTCTACGTCTGTGTTTCCCCTTAATCTCCAACTTTTCACCTTCCCCTCTTTCACTTCCACTTTCCTTTCACATGCTGTCTGCTCTTCTTCCCTTGCCTTTCTCCTCTTTCCACTTTTATTCTCATCATGTTCAACTTCAATCTTGCACTCCCAATCTCAGCTTTCTCCACTTGTCTTCACATTCTTTGTGTACTGTATCTATCTTTGCCTTCAGACCTCTCCTCCTTCTACATTCTCCCTTTTATGTTTTTCCTTCTTGAGCATATATCTATATCTATTCCAGGAATCTGTGTTTGATGTCAGGGTCATACATTTAAATCTTGGTGTGGCCACTCAATCTTTTTTCTTTCTGCGGTCAATAAAATTGGTGTCGTTGAGCTGTATAACATTTGTATTTGGTGTCAAGGCCCCCTCTGGTGAATATGTGCTTTACAAACAAAATTGGTGTGTTCAGGACACAGATATGTATTTTAATATTTTGTTTTTCAATTTCTTTGCAATATTACCCATCCATTATTCCCTATGTCCTTCCGTGACACAGTACCTTTCAAACACATATCCATTCCCCTGAACTCCTTTCTTTCCTTCGTGCCATCTTTTTCTTTCCTTGTTCTCATCCTTAGCACATCCAGCCATGCCTCCTTTCCTCTTTCCATTCTTGCTTCTTTACATCCTCATTCATTCCCCATCGTCCCTCCCTTGGTGCATTTCTTCCCTCTTCCTCCTTTCATTCCTTACTTTCTTTATTGCCTGCTCCTTCCTTCATCCCTTCTTTAATTTCTTCTTTTCTTATCTTCAACCCTTCCTTCTGCTTTTCTTTGTCATTTCCTTTCGTCTTTCTATTCATCCATCACACATCGTCCACCTACTCTCACCCTCATTTCTTCTATCCCTTCATGACTTCCTTTCACATTCTTTTCTTATTTCTTCCATTACTCATTTAAATCCTCACTCCAGTACTCACCTTCCTGCCTTATTTAATGTATTCCTTCCTTCATACCTTCAAATCTTTTAAACAGCACAGTACAAGCACATTCTCATTAGTTTATAAAGCTGCATCTGTCCCTCAGATGATCCTACTAATGGTACATTTTGAGATTTACACACATTTACTAATTTGAGTTCACTTTTAAGTTGTTGTCATAGGCTTCTCAAATATTAAAATATGTTCTGTTATAGTCAGTCAGTCAAAAAGCTTTATTAATGGTTAAAAACCATAAAAGCACATGTGTACATACATTAGATAAAAACTAGCCTTATAAAAACAAGTGATACACACAAGGTTACGGACCGAGGTCCTAAAATGGTTTAAGTAGAAGAATAAAAGCATGACCGAATCTTGTGCAGGTTAGAATCAAGCAAGGAGTAATAAAAAAAATGGAAATCAATCCCTGGGCATATAATACATGGGAACCTTCTAGATTACACGAATTACACTAGCACAGTTGGAGCAGATTGAAATTTTTTGATTTTTGCGCCTCTTGCACACCACATGGCCCAAAGGTATCTAGAGGTTGCAAACAGAATCAGAGGGGTAGTGCCATATTTTAGTATTCTAAATACATCCCAATAATCCCTGAGGCCCCTGGATTTACATAGATGAACAATCCATTTAGCTCTGGCCTTGGAGTAGAATGGGCAGAAGAGCAGAACATGCAGATCTGTCTCTTCGCTACTATCACACCCCGGGCAGGAGCTCGAAACTTGGGCGGCATTTGTCCACTTGTTAGTCACAGCCCTCACTGGAAGAGCTCCATGTCTGAATTGGACATATAGTTTATTTGCCAGTAAGGGCTGGATGTCGTCCAGGAATTTTTCAAATTGAGAGTTGTCCTTGACCACCAGAAAGCTACTGGTCAGCCTACCCAAAGAAGGACTTGATAATAAAAGGTGCATACGGTATTGTTTGAGTTCAGCCCCCAAAACCCTCTTACTAATCAAGGGACAGGTTTCCTCGGGCGCGAGCCACATATCACCCCTGCCCAATGCATGGCAGAGCTGCTTAACAAACTTGAACCAAGGAATTCTTACCACACCCCTTATGGACAAGAGGTCCCCTAGGTCTTCCCTATAGCTTTGGAGCTATGGGGTAGACCAGAAACGCCTCCAATACAGCAGAGGACAATTTAAGATAACCTCCTGTATGGGGGTCAAACCAAGGTCTAGCTGTTATGGGGTCAAAGGTGTACTCAGGGGAAGACTCACTAGGTGCCTACTAAAACTATTCTCAGTAGTGGACAGAGAGGCAGCGCTAACATGGCCCCAAAGCTCTGCTCCGTAGAGTGCCCCACCTTTCGCCTGGGCCATGTGAATTTCTACTGGCGGGCCCAAAGTTTTAGATGAACACTCATTATAAACCTTTAGAATACCGCCAGAGGATTGGGCCATCTTCAAGTTTGCCTTAGCCATATGCGGCCCCCATTCCATCCTGTCGTTAAGTGTTACCCTAAGTAGTCAAAAGTAGACACTCTTTCCAACCCAAGCCATCCATATGAGGGTGGGGGCAATTGGATGATTTTGCATTGAAAACCATATATTTGGTTTTGGAAAGATTAATCTCCAGGTTTCTAGAGCTACAGAAGGAGCAAAACGCGTCCAATGTTCGCTGTAAACCCATAGAAGATTTTGATAGCAAAAGGGTGTCATCAGCGAACATCAGGGCTGGTATCTTGCGGCCAGCTAAGCTAGGTGAGTCCAAATCCCTCGCTCCCGCTACGTGTTCAATCAATCCATTGAGGAACAGGGAAAATAACGTAGGGGCCAACACGCACCCCTGCCTCACACCCCTTTCCACCAGGAAAGGGTCCGAAAGCTCCCCATTCCTCCCATACCTCCCCCTTGCAAAGGTGCCTTGATGCATACGTTTGAACAATTGGCAGAAGTATACCGGGGTACCCATCTCTAACAAAATTGGCCAAAGCTTATCCCTCTGGACCAAGTCAAAGGTGGATCGAAGATCTACAAAGATCAAGTACAGACTACCAGCCCCACTGTCTTCCAGTAGACCAGCTGGAGTCTAAACAGTTGGTCGATGGTGGAGACCTTAGCGCGAAAACCCACTTGGAGGGGGGTTAGGATGTGGTGTTCGCCCATCCAGCTCTGCAACCTCGATAGTAAGAGGCGGGCAAACAATTTCTGCAAGACATCAATAAGACTAATAGGGCGGTAGTTTGCCAGGTCAAGAGGTGAGGCCTTTTTATGGATCGGGATGATCTGGGCTTCCAGCCAAGTTCTGGGGATCTCCATGCCAAATAAAATGGCATTAAAGTATAGCCAGATGTAAGGAACCCAAACCTTCTGCTCGCTCAAAAATAGATCTCCCGGGATCCTGTCTAGACCCGGAGCCTTCCCAGAGGACAAACGGGTTTCTAGCCCGTGGCTTCATAGCGACTGCGGTGTAAAAATAATCAGCCAGAGTGGTGACAAGGTTAGTGTGTATGTACTCTAGATCCTGGAAATAGGACAAGTCATAATTGTCTGCCTGGAGATTGAAGGCCTTTGCTAGGGAACGGCCAGCATGTCGATATAGCTCAGCTATTTTATCGGGAGCTAACACAAACTTAGCCCACCTAATGCGTTGACCACCCGCCACTGAGATTAAATTTGAATCCGCAAAAGTCTCCATAACCCCCCTTGCGTATTGGTATGCCAGTGTAGATTTTAATTCTAATGACAAAAGATTATGGTCACTATCTACCCTTTGGATTACAAAAATGGCCTTCAAATGGGGCCAGAATTCCACATTGACCAGAATATTTTCAATGGTTGTGCTTTTCCCCACTCTATTATAGGTACACATACCTGGTGTATCCGGGGGGGAGCCTGCCATTCCATGCCCTGAGAGAGTGGGTAACTAACAGTTTATTGATCTGGAGGGCCAAGGGCGTTAAGCGCTTTGACGGGTACATGGATCAATCCTGGATGTACCAGGTTGAATCCTCGTCTAGGGTTACAGAGAGGATCCCAGCCAAGGGTTCAAAATGACAGTTAAAATCGCCCCTGACAATTCTATGAATAGGTGAGGGAAATGAAAAAAGAAGTTGATCAAGAGCCTCTAACATAGAAGACCCCAGCAGTTGTGGTGTAGGGCGCAGATAGATTTTGAGTAACACCACCATATACCATCCGTGTATTTAAAGGCTATACAAAGGAAATCCGGGGAGTGAGAATCTATTACTTTAACTGAGCACCCCATATCAGTGGCTACCCAAATACACAAGCCCCCCGAAGGTCATCCCCTGGGTCCCTGCACTGCCGGTATATAGAATGTTGCAAAGCCCACCCTTGAGGGGGCAGTCAGCAGCCAAGTCTCTTGGAACAAACACAGATCGTATTTGTCCATCAACTCCCCCCAATATGGATTAGGTAGCTTAGAACCAAGCCCTGCTACGTTCCAGGACCCAATTAACGATCTATAGGAAACTGCCCCTTCAGAACTAGCTATAGTGAATTCTGCCCTTTCAAGACTAACTGTAGTAGGTAAGGGCGCGGTAAAAGGGAGAGAGCCTATATCGGTATCCAGTTCCAATATATCGCCTGAAGGGCTAATCTTTAAGTTTAGACTTAATGTTGTGGTTGTCATTCCATCACCCATACACCTTAGAGCCGTCAAGGGGGAGACCTCCTCAGCCCTCTCGGGCTCCTCCGCCGAGCACCCAGCTACAATGGCGCCCATTTCGTTAGGCCCCGGAAGATGGGTTAGTCAATCTACAGTATTCAAGGCACTAAAACTGTTGGCTATCGGAAGATTATATTCTACTGTCTGCCCCCCATGGTGAAAATAGGTTGGGGCTGGCCCTCCGGGAGGTGGATCCCGGGAGTAGAAATACCCCAGTGGACGAGGGTTGATTGGGCCCGGGATGCAAGTGTTGTGAACGTATCTAGGACCCTATTTAAATATTCCCGATTTATGCCCTCATGTTGTTATAACAAATCATATCCTTATAAAGGCATAAGAATCATATCCATATTTAGTCATAGCCAATGCAGTCCAAATACGGCAAGGCTACTCCTATAGACTCCTAGAAAGTACAACGCGTTCTTTAAACAAACCAAGCCTCCAGCAGCCCGGGAAATCCCCCCTGCTTTTGTTTTGATTTGTCCAAGAACTCCTGGAGTCCTGAAAGAACTGTAAGTTCTTAGTGACGTCTTATGTCCAACCTTACGTCAAACCCGGCACCTTCCAGGTATAAATATACCAACAGCTGCCCTAACAAACACACGGTGGTTTGGAGCAGATCGGCTATCTACTTACCCAAAGTCCAGCTGTAACGAGAGCCGAAGGAAGCCGACCCTCCCATTGACGTACTGAGAGAGACGCTGTCTTTTTTCCTGCCGAGAAATCCAGCCCCAGTGTTTCCAGTCACCCTTGCGGGTTCCTGGGAGATCGAGTCCTGAGAACGAGATACAAGACCTCCTTCATTCTATAACCAAGGTACGGAGCTAGTTAGATCCTTAGAGAATTCTTGATTCAAATTCTTGGCAAAAACTAACTTAACTTAAAACTGCAGCTCACTTACTCCTTCCCATGTACTAGGCTTAGGTTAGGTACACCGGGGTAGGCGTATCTTAGGAGCACCAGTTGAGTACGTTTAGTCAATGATTTTATGTATGTATATATTTCATCCATTTTAAACACGGTATGGCTTAGAAACTGTACCATGCCTTTACAGTATTATTTCATAATACTCCTTTCACTGTACGCACTTTACTTCATGACAAGTATTGCAATTGTGGCAATTCACTTCTCTTGCACGAGAAAGAGGACTGCTCAATAAATAACAACTTTTATTGAAAACGCCCATCTCTCTATTTCTCTGCACTCCTGGTGAAACTAAGCATGCACGATTGACTGAGTGAAATAGTTGTTTATTGTTTTCCACGACTCTGGAGATATACTCCCTATTCTGGGGGGAGCAAAGTTGTCATGTTTATGCAGTTGTCAGAAACTAATCCCTTCTTGTCTATTCAGGAAAGTTAACTCCTTCCTGTTCACTCGAGAAAGTTTCTAGTGACCTCTGAGCTAGCTGGCATACCTAATTAAGTCTAACATATTCAGTAGAGACCTAGATGACCTCAGTCCTACGTCTAAACTATTGTTTATGTTATTCCAATGCGCAGAGCCTATTGGGAATATAGGAACTACACTACATGGCGCCCAACGTTTGGTAGGGCGATAATCTAACGCTAGATACTAGAGTAACTCAGTCGTGCTTTTCACACAGACCCCTTTTTCTCGTAAAAACTCCAATAGACGTCTGGAGTGGGTAAAAGGTTAATATCCTCCAGGACTTAGTAGGAAGAGATTCCTATGTATTAGTTTTTGGTTTAGTCAGCGTTGAAGGATACAGTGTTCCAAAATATTGTGCACCTAATCTTTGTTTCCTTGAAACTTGCTCTGCAACAAAAAACTTTCTGTCAGTAAAATGGTGGAAAGTGACGATGAAAGGGAGAGAACTAGAATAGCAGCTCAACTTCTAGCGGATGACACAAGTCTCCAAAATGAAGACCCGAATGTTATAATCATTCCGGTAAACGTAAGAAAAACTATAACTATTAAACTTATAGAAAATGGACTATCATCAAGAGGTGGTACAGTCATATTTGTGGTAGAGGCCCATGAATATCGGCAGACAGAGGTATTCTATTCATGGATAGATTTTCCTGAAGCAAATCTAATAACACACGATTTCCACTATTACAAAATAGAGGAATCTCCAACGGAATACGCCCCTTTCGAGGACGTTGAAATTCCACTAACATACCAAGAGCACCTGCTCTGGTTTAATGGCGCCCTAAAACATCAAAATCACATTACCAGGCTCGGTCCACTAGGTAGACCAGGAGCCACATGGCCGGTTCTAGCCAGCTATACACCACATCCTGACATTGAAAAGATGTCAGATCGAGAACTTTTAGTTCAGCTAAAACTACTAATTAAAATACATAGACAATTGGTCAAATATGTCAAGCGGACTTCAACAGTCCAACCAGCAATAAGAATTCCACAACACACCCCTCACCAAGGGAATACAAATGAAATCACACCACAGACTATACAATCAGTCATTGGCAAAATACCCGCAAAACGGGAACAAATTCCATTCTGGTTAGCTCAAAAAATCACTCAAATAGAGGCAGTATTTCCTGATACTACTCCTAATGAGAAACACAGAATTCTGACTATCTGTCTTCCAATGGGGATCGCACTACATGTGGAGGACTGTGATACTTGGGGCACAGTCTTTGCTTCAATATACACAAAAACACATGGTGTTCCGTCTATGGCGGTTATACCAGACGTACTAAGACAGATTCAAAATGAATATGGTCCAGAACCTGCTTTAACTCTAGGTATGAAATTACTGAAAGACTTTAAGCAGGTCTCAGCTATATTACTAGCCAACATAAAAGGAGAAGCAGCATCTGTGGCGATCCGCCAGAAATTGAAAGAAACAGATATAGCGGAACAACCTTTTGAACTTGCCAGAATAATTGAAAAATCCTATGAAGAATTAGGTAGAGATAGTTTGGGTGGGAAACCACTAAAACCCCAACTAACTGAAAATCCTAAAAAAACATTTATCAAGAATAATCTCAATACTGCAAAAAAGAGGTGGGAGGGTAATAAACAAACTACTCGCAGAGAAAAACATTTCCAGTCCAGAGGAAGGTCTCCTCAACGGAGAGAAAGATCTCCAGAACGAGGAGGCAAGTCTCCCCACAGGGAGCCCTCTGAGAAAAGATACAACCTTAGAGATAGGGATAAATTAAGAAAACCTGACAGATATCAAGATAATGATACACGTCCCTCTCGATCTTTTCAGACTACCTCACAGAAATCGGAAAGAAGAGGACGGTCAGAACACAAGGAAGAGCACGTCAAGTCCAAAGACAAGGAACCTGCTCATCAAAGTAAAAAATTACAATTTCCAAAAAAGAAGGTAGCTAGTATTAAAATAAAACATGCCGAGGATTCTGAGGACACAACTGAAAAACGGACAATGGGCCCAGACAATGCTAGACAGCGCAGCAGAAGTGACCATAGCTCGCAAAATCCTGATGAATCTTCTGGAGACAGTAAACATAAATGAATACATTCAAGTGGAAACTGCAGACACCAGAGTTAGCGTGCCCCATAAAATATACGAAATAACATTACGTATAGAAGGGGACAAAACTAGGAAAATATAAGGTCTCTTTTGGGAGAACCTATCTAAAGGCTATGACATCCTTCTAGCAAAGAAAGACTGGCCACCAGAGTTTGTCAGGGAGTGCCCACATGGCGAAGAAATTATTATGCCTGCCTTCTCACATCACATTCCAATTCATAAAAAATACACATATGCTACAAAATGGGCAGTGGCCCAAGCCCCTGCATTATATAAAAATCATGTAGGATGAGATTAGAATTCTCCTCACCATAAAATTCAGTTAAAAAATCAACCGACTGCACAAAGGTAGTATCCTGTTAAGCAAGAAGCTAAAAAACAAGTCAGGGAGATCTTAGATCAACTTGAATATCAGGGGGTGATTGAAACATGCAACTCACAAATGAACAATCCTTTGTTTCCTGTCTCCAAGTCAGACTATTCATATCGTCTAGTTTTGGACTACAGACACCTAAACTCATGCTGCAATACATTTGCAGTACAAAACTCACACAATGCAGCACTCTTGAATAACATCGTGCGCAAAAAATATAAAACAACATTAGATATCTCAAATGGTTTCTTTTGTCAAAATATTGCACCTGAAAGTAGGTATTTGACCGCTTTCTCAACAATGGGGGCACAAAAACAATTCTGTCGACTCCCACAGGGATTCAAGAACAGCCCAGGATTATTCTCAGCAAGGGTAACAGAGTTACTACAAATATATGATGATGAGGCATTATCTTATGTCGATCAAATCTATCTTACAGACGACGACCTGGAGACAAACGTGAAAAGAGTGAACACCATTATGCTTGGGTTCGCAGCTGAAGGGTACAAATTCAACTTTAAGAAGTCACGAATTGCCCACCTCACTGTCCTATTTTTGGGATATGAGTTATCAAGTGAAGGCAAAAGCCTAGCAGACAACTTCTTAGAGAAGTGTGCAGTACTCCAAGCTCCAAAAACGCTGAAAAACTTACAATCAATTCTAGGTTTCCTGAATTTCGGAAGAACTTACATTCTAAACTACGCAGAGAGGGTTAAACCTCTCTACGAATTAATAAAACCTGATTTCAAACCAATTAATTGGACTCAGAAACACACAGAGATTTTAAGATCATTACAAACAGACATGTTAACTAAAACAAAACTGCAAACACGTGCAAACGAACGCAACCTTGTAATCCGAGTCATCCAGGAAGATGCGGATTCACATACCTGACCTCTAATGAGGGAGAAACGGTACCAATAGCTTATAAAACACACTTGTACACACAAGCTGAAATTAAATTCAGTTTTACTGAAAACATTCTGACTGCGGTTCAAACTGCTGTAGCAAAAGAAAGAGCCCTAGCCCAAGGCAAGAGCATATCTGTTTTCAGAGCAGTATCAGCCCTTGAGGCGGTAACAAGACCAAGCATTCCTAATGCTAAAGCTTTAGATCCAAAATGGAAACAATGGGAAAATTCTCTTGCTGCAACAGACGTGAAACACGCATTTGATCCAAAAATGAAAAAATTAGAAGTTCTGGAATACGAACATGAATACCGTCTGTCAATCGAAATTCTGCCTCTCGAACAATACACCTGTGTAATCTACACGGACAGATTTGCACAACACTACGTTGTGAAAAAACAAGTTTGCAATGCAGCATGCGCGATTGTTAAAGGTCGCTGGCGCTTAGGTAAATTCAGACCGATGGTCACCAAAACTGAATCACTCAGAAACTGTACAGCTCAGCGAGCTGAAATAAGATCTTTAAAGATGGCGCTTGAAAATGCCGATCGCGAATTCCCCACACTAATAGTGTGCGATTCGAATTACTGCGTCCAGTCTTACAATAATGACATGCAGACCTTGATCAAAAACGGTTACAAAGATGAGACAGGTGCCACAATAAAGCATAAAAAACTTTGGGAACAAGTAGTTCTTTTGCAGAAAGAACTACAAAAGACTCACGTGATACATACACTGAGTCATCAACGTGATGGCGTTCACGTTGCAGGGAATTCATTGGCTAACAGAGCCACAGCGGCAGCTGTCAAACCAGCTTCCGTAGCCACAAAAAAGCGTTCTAAAAAACAGATAGACGGTGAAACGCTACTAGCAGTAAAAGCCTCAATGGAAGGCAACTATGCGGCATTACCTCTAAATTATCCACTCGGAAATATATACATAATTGATGCGAACTCCGTTCCGTTTGCTCAAATCCCTGGAGTGGGGGTAGGGTAATTCCAAACACGAACCAGAGGGCTTACTTGATTCAAGAAGCACACATGGGAATGGGTCTGAGGCACCAAGAGATCTTGAAATCTCTAATAGAATTACAATCACAATACTGGTGGCCGGGAATGAACGTGCAAATTTACAATTTTGCAATGAATTGTCAGGACTGCAATAGAGATCGCAGTTGTGAACCGGACGAGGCACCAGCCCAGATACCTTTATTAGAATGCATTAGGCTATCTATACGCAAAAATCCAGATGGAAAAAGGCGATCCCATAATTATTAAGACAAGATTCATTTAGATGAGACCCCAGCGCTCGGCTGACGCCAAAACTGTTATAAAAGATTTGCGAGTCTTTATCGGCACATACGCAATTGGCATGCTACATTCTGACCAGGGTCCTGCGTTTAGCTCTTGAGCTTACAAGGAGGCCATGGCCAGCATGGGCATTGCATTGCGGTACTCTAGTCCATTCCATCCCGAGGGAAATGCAGTAGTGGAGAGAAAAAACCGGGACATAAAGCAATCTATAACAGCGAGGGTATTAGGTTCGGGTGACGGGTGGGTCAAACATCTAACAAGTGTCCAACGTAGTCTTAATAATCTGCCAAGAAATTCTCTAGGAGGTATCACTCCATACGAACTTTTGTTTGGTACCAGAATGATCATCAGTGAGCTTGATCGTCAGACTTCAGTGGTGAAACAAAAAACCTTTGCTATCAAAGATTGTTTGGCTGTTTTACTGGACTTGAATAAAACAAGAAGAAGTCTAAGTAACGTAAAGCTAAAGCCAACGGCCACTGAAGAAAAACTACCTGTCCCTGCAAGACCTGTCTGGATTCCAAAGATTGGGGATCTGGTCAGAGAAAAGATCGCGGTGAAGAAGGAATTTGGGCCTTCTTACAGAAAAGCAGTACCTGTCTTAGCTGTCAGCGGAACAAGATCAGTAGTACTACCGCCCCTTGCTGTTAAAAAGGAGAACAGAGTTGTATCAATCGACCTGGTAAAACCACAATCATGTGGCCAATAATAAGTAGTAGGCCCAGTGGACTCCCAAGAAGTAGCAGAAGATCAAATCTTGCTACAATCCAAGAGGTTCAAACTGAGAGACTAATCACATTTGATAAACCTGCAGTGAATAAAAAAGGACTATGCAACAAAGCCATAGTCCTCTTGAAACCCAAATTGCAACAGTTCAGCAAGAAGCACCAATCTACAATGATGTAGCCTCTGAACATACAGAATCAAAGATTAATAACAATCCGGAAGCAATTCCAACAATTGACAGAACTGCATCTGGCTACTTCATCAATTTCGATGACTTTTCTGATGATCCAAGTGAACATGAATAAACGCCAGCAACTAAAACTTTCAAAGAAAAAATGACTGAACTCTTTCATCAACTCAAAGAAACATACCTGATTTCACCATGGATTGAATTATGGATTGTGTTAGGTCTACTTTTCCTCCTACTCTGGCTCATTTTGGTTTTAATTTTTGGAAAATGTATTGATGGAAAATATAGTACAATGGACACAGCAAGTCAGAACATCAACTTGGTCCTAAAGCCTCACAGATCCTCTCACATTGAAAAAAGAGAACTATCATCAGTGAACATCACAGCCATTCAAATACCTGGTGGTGTAGCATGGGACACTACTGATTACGAAATCTATGGCCCGGTCGAACTCTTGAAATATCCACACCAGTTCAAGGTTTCATTAAGTGACTTTGTATCACCTAGTACTTTCTCTGATGATTGGGACTTTGAAAATATTAATAATATGATGTCAGATTTAGAAATGTCAGCAAAATTCACAGAGCATGATTATTTAGAAGGCTCATCAAATTATGAAGAAATGTACTATTTTAATCATTATGGTCATCACTATTTGCATAAATCTGCTAATCCCAGAAATGTTTTTACTTATAATCAATGGGAACATTGGCCAACACCGCCAAAAGGCAGCTCGAAACATTTTATGAGAAATTCCCATACTTCTCAGGGTTTAACAACACAGATCCAGAAACGTTTTATTTTAAAATGTTAAATAAGACAGGATTGAAAAACATGTTGACAAATACTAAATTGATTCATTCTGAAAAATGTTATGATAAAATGTCTACATTTGGTTTAGAATTTTGGAAAAACAACATTGAAACAAAAACCATTTGGGGTACAAATGATTGGCAGGTACAAGGTCTAGAATCATTATTCAGAGCCTGCATGATCCCAGAACAAATAATGTTCCTGAATGACACCATTCAACAAACAACCTGTCTTGGCGTAGCCAAGATAAAAGACTTAAATAAACTGTCTATTCCAAAACACATACCTGATAGTAATAGCACTACAGATGTGGAGATAGACGTATCCCATATTTTACACCAAAACAGAACAAATCCTGATTGGAAAAAATGGTTGATCTGGCCCAACAGACACTAATAACTGTCAAGATAGATTCCTGAACAAAAGACAGGGGTTCAAACAGACCAGGCCAGACCCAAGATATTCCCAGAGACAACATCCAGGGATAATTACAACATACAGTGTAGGGAAACTATGCCTCGAATGGCTACAGAGATCCACACTGCCTGAACTTAAGCAACACTTAACTTTACTTAAAGAAGGTGCTGACTTGCGAGATTTCATAATGGGACCTCGCAAACAGCGTCAAAAACGTTTCATATACACCGGTATATACGCTGCTTACAACGAAGCTTGGAAAGTAATGCAAATTGAAACTGCTGAAAATATATGAGAAATTGATCGTATTAATTTGGAAAAATCACTGTCTGTAGTGGACAATGGGTTAACGACTCTGTCCTCCAGAATATATTCACTGGGCAGCATTGTATCATCTGCTATTGATATAATAGAACAGGATATGCTAATGTTACAACATGGCCAGTCCCAATTACGTTCTATTGTACAGCTAGGCTGGATGTTGCAAAATCTGCGTTCAGGCTACGTGCCATGGCGTCTAATCAACAAAACGTCATTATTTTCTATCTTCAACCTTACAGATAAACAAATCTCTTTGGCACAAAAAGGAGCAGACTATACGATACTGAGCATTGAAAAACTCGAAAAGTTACCATTGACAATGTCAGAACGACCTGTCATTGAATGGATAATACATGGTACAATCACAATTCCGATAACAACTTTTCAGTTTCAATATTGCCAAAAGTATATACCAGCAGGCCTGTATGAAAGGTTGGGTAAAGGATACATCAAGTCGACCTGGAATTTACCTTACACACATAGATGTTATAGAGAAGGGAAAAAAGAAGTATTCCTTAGTGGTAACAACTGTAAAAATTCACTAAGCGGTACACTTCTGTGTCAAGGTATTAACTTGCATGGAGCCTGCAAAGGTTCGTCGAACAACCTTTCATGTCATCTGCACGGCACCCCTGCAACACAGATAGAGCCTTTTTTCAGACAGCTTTCCAACGGCAGCTACGTTCTAATAAGTGACCACAGCTGTTGTGGCATGGTGCCAGGAATAGCCTATCTCGTGAGCGTTACTTCCAGGGTCATTTGCTGTATGCAAGTATTGTATCCAAACAGCAACCAGACAAGGAGGCAGCAATATGGCCTTCTCTGAATATCTCATCTATTAGAATTGATACTTTAAGCAGAATGAAGTCTATTCTTTTACAGACAACTGTGCCTTTAACCTCGTCCAAAGAGACGTATGATCTGCAAGTTGCAAGGACAGCGGCAGAGATACATACACTATTATCGACAAATTGCCCCGTGCATTTCGTAGAAATGTTAGGTCAAATTTTAAACATGTCAGATACCAGTGGCATCGCACATGTATTTAAGACAATTTTTTCGGGACTATTAGCACCCTTTGAAGCAGTCCTGAACATCTTCCCGAATTTCGTGCACTCTGTGTTCGGTGGCCTGCCTCTTCTTTTGGGACTCGTAGCAGGAATTTTATTTTTATTTCTTCTGCTCCGATATGGCAAGTCAAGTCACAGACAAAACCCAGGCAACAATGGAAGAAACAATCCTAGCGATGAGATACCGAGAAAGGATTACTAAGGGAAAGCTAAGAGATCTGAATACTACCTGGTTTCTTTCATTCAGACCAATCTGGCAAGATTGCATCTTACCTGTTCTACGATGCCTGCTATGCGGAGAAGAATGCGTGTAGGATATCTGTCTTACACTACCATCAGCAGTATCCAAGGATGTCGATACTTTGCTTGGTTCGGTAACGGCTCATGCAACGTGTTGTCCCCAGCGGCTACCTATTCTGATGACGGCATTCATTGAGACCTCACCATTACGATTAGGTGGCGGTGAGGTACGAGATGGAATCGCCAAACAGGTACAACCTTCAGTGAGCATTGCTGATCCAGACATCGATGATGGCAATGAGTCTCACATATGCACTATGTCTACCTTTTCGGACCTGGTCCAACTTTCACCTACTGTTGTAGACGAATTCTTTGCCAGCCTATTTGAGTTAATGTTCTCTCCTAGCAACAAGAATAATTTTTGAATAACTTTTGAAAACACGAGCACACAGCGTTCCCTGAACTCTGAATTCGGCCTTCAGTTTTGATAAACAGAACTCCTAAAAACCTATTAGAACTATTTTTTTTGCCCTGAAAGCAAAATTCTTTTCCCGTTCCCAAAATATTTACTTTTTTTGGCACATGGTACTCTGCTTAAAGTAGAACTATTCTTAGAGAACAAGATTTCTATTTTGAAACTCTAGAGACAATATTTTGATTCAGCCTCTAGCACATGTACAGTCTTGTATAAATATGTGATGAAATGGTCTCGACCTTCTCTTCTGTATTAAGAGCCATTTCGTAAATGTAATTTTCGCAATTCATTCAGCCAATATTTATGTATGCATTATCTGAATGATACCACTGCTTGAAAAACGTACAGTACAAATACTCATTTTTCGTGTATACACCATATACCATTTCAAATGCAAGTTATGTATTTTGGGGTGGGTTGGAAAACACATGCATCGTTATATGTTTAGTATTGCTTAGTATTTAGTAATGATGGACATTATACGTGGAGTGGGTGTTGTGAACGTATCGAGGACCCTATTTAAATATTCCCGATTTATGCCCTCATCTGGTTATAACAAATCATATCCTTATAAAGGCATAAGAATCATATCCATATTTAGTCATAGCCAATGCAGTCCAAATACGGCAAGGCTATTCCCATAGACTCCTAGAAAGTACAACGCGTTCTTTAAACAAACCAGGCCTCCAGCAGCCCGGGAAATCCCCCCTGCTTTTGTTTTGATTTGTCCAAGAACTCCTGGAGTCCTGAAAGAACTGTAAGTTCTTAGTGACGTCTTATGTCCAACCTTACGTCAAACCCGGCACCTTCCAGGTATAAATATACCAACAGCTGCCCTAACAAACACACGGTGGTTTGGAGCCGATCGGCTATCTACTTACCCGAAGCCCAGCTGTAACGAGAGCCGAAGGAAGCCGACCCTCCCATTGATGCACTGAGAGAGACGCTGTCTTTTCTCCTGCCGAGAAATCCAGCCCCAGTGTTTCCAGTCACCCTTGCAGGTTTCTGGGAGATCGAGTCCTGAGAACGAGATACAAGACCTTCTTCATTCTATAACCAAGGTACGGAGCTGATTAGATCCTTAGAGAATTCTTGATTCAGATTCTTGGCAAAAACTAACTTAACTTAAAACTGCAGCTCACTTACTCCTTCCCATGTACTAGGCTTAGGTTAGGTACCTAGGTAGGCGTATCTTAGAAGCACCAGTTGAGTACATTTAGTCACTGATTTTATGTATGTATATATTTCATCTATTTTAAACACGGTATGGCTTAGAAACTGTACCATGCTTTTACAGTATTATTTCATAATACTCCTTGTACTGTACGCACTTTACTTCATGACAAGTATTGCAATTGTGGCAATTCACTTCTCTTGCATGAGAAAGAGGACTGCTCAGTAAATAACAACTTTTATTGAAAACGCCAGTCTCTCTATTTCTCTGCACTCCTGGTGAAACTAAGCATGCACGATTCACTGAGTGAAATAGTTGTCTATTGTTTTCCACGACTCTGGAGATATACTCCTTATTCTGGGGGGAGCAAAGTTGTCATGTTTATGCGGTTGTCAGAAACTAATCCCTTCTTGTCTATTCAGGAACGTGAACTCCTTCCTGTTCACTCGAGAAAGTTTCTAGTGACCTCTGAGCTAGCTGGCATACCTAATTAAGTCTAACATATTCAGTAGAGACCTAGATGACCTCAGTCCTACGTCTAAACTATCGTTTATGTTATTCCAATGAGCAGAGCCTATTGGGAATATAGGAACCACACTACACAAGAGCCTCCCCACTCGAGGATATAATTAACCACTCCGGGGTCCCTGAAGTTAATGATCACACAATCCACCCTAGTATCTTTGCGTTTGGTCCCCAGCCAGCGGACTCTTCTAGCAAATAAAATTTCCCCGTGGCCTGATCTCGTTAAGGGTCTGTTCCTATTCAGCTAGTAGATGATTTTGTTCTTCAACTCGGGGAAAGTCTCACCTCGCTCACCTACCAACAGAGAGACGCCTCTTAGAACCACCACATACGGGAAGGCTTCAGGTGGTAACTGTGGGCAAGGTGGAGAATGATAGGCTCCTATACCAGGGGGGGTTATATGGGGATTTTGGGACCCCAGACCCTGGTCTGGCTGCTGCTTATTAGGGGCTTTTGGAGTAAGGGGTGGATCTCGAGGACTCCGACTAGCTGTATCTGGGTTACCCCTGGGAGCACTGGTATCAGGGATACGTTTACGCGGGATTAGTGGCGCCGCATCCTGTACCAGGTTACCAGATCTAGGACCTTCATTTGGGCTAGGGCCTTGCGTGGCCTGCTTGGTGTTGCCTAAGACCACTTTCCCCGTGTTAATCTCAGTTGGAGTGGATTGGTGTTCTCCTCCTCCCCTTTTATTATTTAACAATGAAACTACTCTATCAATTCTACTCATCAGGGTTTTAAAGTGAGAATTGATAAGACGTTCCATTTGAGCCTGGAGATCTAATAGTAAATGGGAGGCCCAAACCGGGGGTGCTAAGGTGGAAAAGTCCGGCCTAGGTCAACATCTATGAGATCAGGGGTAGGGATAGGACTCTTAGGTACTTTTTTAGGCTGTTTCGACTTCTTGGTTCTAAGACGAGGCTTAGGTGCCTTTCTAACAGCATGGGGAACTATTGGCAGTGCAGGATTGATGGGAGAGCTAGCATCTGGAGTAATCTGTGCGCAAGGAAGCTCAACAAAGTAAAATGCTAGCATCGAATCAGGTGGGTTAACAGTATCTAGATATATATTCCCGGTTGGCAAAGGGGGGGCATGGCAGGAGTTAGAGAAAGATGTCTTTCAGTATTCTCTATGGCCGACGCAACCACCCCTATTGTTTTCTGTAACATTTTATCGATCGCTGTTAGACTCGGGACTGGGGTGGATGAGGCAGCCTTTTGCCTTGTTAGGGGGCGAGAGATTGTGGGATTAGCTTTGCCCATGATACTCAACAAGGAATTCTTAATTGAGGCTCAAATCACAATTCAAAATAGGTTAGGATACAAAAGAATAAAATAATTGCTAAAAGATAATAAAATAACATGGAACCAAAATACAGGTTCACGAATCAGTAATAAGAACGTTGTCACAAAAGGGTCAAGCTTTGACTGAGTTAAATAATAATGATTACCACAACAGTTCCAGTCACTAGGAGTCCAGCCAAGGTGGGTGGCCCTGCCCGGCCTCCTTCGGCCCCTAGACTAGAGCTTCGCCCGGCGCGCCCGCGTGCGTCCCACGCCACGGGGGTTGAGGCAGCGTTTTGTAGCGCGATCACCACGCCTCCCCCTGCAGCAGCTAGGGAGCAATTTGGCAAGTGACGGGCCGGTGTGCAGCCTGGGACAGCGAGTCCCACCAGGCTGTGCTGGGCTTGCTGTAAGAAGCAGCGAGGGGGCTAGAGTCAGCCCGAGGTCCCCAAGATAAAAGGCAGAGACCGCCGCTACACGCAAGTTCAGAAGGCTCCCCTGTGGTGAACCGCGCCGCGGGGGTTGAGGCAGCACTTTGTAGCGCGATCATCACGCCTCCCCCTGCAGGAGCTGGGAGCAATTTGGCAAGTGACGGGCCGATGCAGCCTGGGACAGCGAGTCCCACCAGGCTGTGCTGGGTTTGCTGTAAGAAGCAGCGAGGGGGCTAGAGTCAGCCCGAGGTCCCCAAGATGAAAGGCAGAGACCGCCGCTACACGCAAGTTCAGAAGGCTCCCCTGTGGTGTTATATTGATTCGTATAGCACACTAATCACCCAAGAGGGTATCCAGGCCCTTGGGCAGGTGTGTACGTGTAAGCTCTTCGATATGCTTATGTGAAGAACTAGGTCTTCAGCTTCTTGCAAAACTCAAGACGTGAGGAGGTAGCTCTAATGTGTTTAGGCTTGTGGATGTGAGTGGGGGCCAATAAAGGAAGTGGGTGGGGGTCAATAAATGAAGTGAGTGGAGCCACTGGAGGTTGTGGGTGGAGCCAGGGAAGTGGGCGTGGCCTTTCAAAAATGTGAGCACCTGCACATCATATTTTACAAATTAAGCACTGGTAATGATTCAGTGGGGGTCCACAGATTCCAATAATGAATAACGGGGTGGGTCCACAGGAGTCGAAAGGTGAAGAACCACGTGTTTGTTTTATTAGAAGCTTTGTGCATATAACTTCTATATACATACTAATCTCAAGGATTGTGCAGTACTTTCAAACACTAGTGTACATCGAACTTCAGCTTTGGAACGTACAAAACGAGCTTAGTATACCTTTATTATATTTATAATGGAAACAACAAATATTGTCCTAGACAATGCCTTGGGTGTTGAATAGGCGCAGTAAGGTAGTATACACTGTGAATGCATGCACGAGCGTTAGTTCAAAGTTTATTGTTTGACAGAATACAAACAAATGCGACATATGATTTGAGAAATTAATTTCAAAGTGAGAAATATAAAAACATTCTAGATAAATTCACCTAGGCTCAAGGGACCCACGTTCTCTAGGTCCAATAAAACCCGGTGTTTAATGTAGCAACAACATGATGGAGAAAATCAAATATTAGTAATTAAAACCTTCTAAAGCACATTCAAAATAACTTCAAGTGGATTTACAGGATCCAGGTTCACAGGGACAATTAGAGCCCGGTAATGAAGTGTTAATACATCATGATAGTCTGATATAAATATTGCCAATTAAAACCTTCAGCACTACAAGGTTTATTTAGTGAGTTTCTAGCCCGAAAACATTGACGTGGCTATCGAGTTGGCAAACCCCATTCTGTAGCATAGCTTCAGGTCCTCCAAGCAATCTTATATTGTGTTATAGACAGTGATGGAAGGAAGGAGCTGCCTCCTAGCCTGCAGGGAGGTGGCACATAGGTGCATGACGCACGAGCTTTGATTTTATATCAAGCTCACAGATGTAGTCTGACATAAACAACAGATACTACATCAAACATGACAATGTCATATGATAAGATAAATACATATGTTGTCTCGATTCTGCAATATAATTGATTTATTTATGGGAGCATTCCATCCTCTGAGTGTGTCAGTTCTTGTGGAAGTTCTCGTATAATGCATTAGATCCCCCACTATCTATGCACTAGGGCTTGTTAATTTTATGGGGATTTCCTCCTCAGTCTCTAACCCATCTCCCGATTCAGCCGCTCTAGCTAACATTCAGCAAGTGCGAACATTCCTTAGCTATTGAAAGGTGAATTTTGGTGTCTTTTTTCTAATCTTATTATTGATCTTGAAATCAACACTCAATGGATAGTTTCAGTGATTAGATTGTGCTTCCCTAAATGTCTTCTCGTTGGTGTTCTATCCAAGACATTGCAATTGCTTTCTTGGATCCATTGTACATAATAAGTGAGGAGTTGTATATGTTCTGTAATCCATTGACATTTACAACCAGAATCTGACATTGCTAGATGCCTTTCACACTAATTGCAGCGGCTTCTCCTCCCATTCGTGGGTTGTTATATTTTCCCACAATCTCTAAGCCCTTTATTTTAGCTGTAAACCTATCTCTTGTACGCCATTTCCGACAACCTCACAAAACAGTGTATGGTGGCTTTATATTTAGGTATATCTTACAGTGTGTTTAACAAGTCAGATGATGCAAGGATATATCCGACCACAAAGCATATATTGAAAGTAGTCCTGGTAGTTTAGTTTATTGTATTGTGAGAATTGCATTGGGGGCCAATGAAAAGCCTCTCCAAACGTGAATTACTCACCCACATATGAATCACCCCATTTGAACATCAATCACCCAGTTAGACACATTCATAACCCCCCCCATTCTGAACAAATTTAGGCATTACCCACAAGGGTTCTAAAGGTGCTTTGGGCGTTTTAATACCATGCATTGCCAGGATTCTTCTCCACTAGCTTACCGCCATGTGGGTTAAGTGTAGTTCATTTAATAATAGGATAGGATTCATATTTATAAAGCGCACGAATGCAAACAGCGTCTTGGCGCTAATGTAAATGAAGGGATGCTGTCCAAATGTCGAACTAAAGCTGCGAAAACAGCAGCGTCTTTACGGCCTTCCTGAAAGTTTGATGATTAGACTGCAATCGGAGATTAGATGGCAGCTTATTCCATAAATGAGCTGCCTGGTGAGAGAATGCTTTTCCACCCCATCTTACTCTCCGGATTTTTTTACTTGCAAAAAACAGGCATTACTAGATCTTAACATCCTAATTGGCGTGTAAGGCATAAGAAGTCTCTGCATGTCCTTAGCTCCTCTACCGTAGAGTGCTTTATGCACAATGCACAAAGCCTTGAACTCTGCTCTTTGTTGTACAGGGAGCCAGTGAAGAGCTCTGATTCCTTTTGACGTGGAGCTGCCTTTGGGAATATTCAGCAGCAGCCTAGCAGCTGCATTCTGC
Source organism: Lissotriton helveticus (assembly GCF_964261635.1). Classification (NCBI taxonomy): domain Eukaryota; kingdom Metazoa; phylum Chordata; class Amphibia; order Caudata; family Salamandridae; genus Lissotriton; species Lissotriton helveticus. The sequence continues at coordinate 82,354,857 of NC_136060.1, read as the reverse complement.
AGAGACTGTAGTTTATTACTCTGGGCTTTATCAATTCCCAGAAACATTACGTTGCAATAGTCTAATTTAGACAGCAAAAGACTCACTACCACCGTCTTTTGCAGAGCTTGGCCGATGAAAGGGAAGATTTTTCTCAATTTCTTTATAAGGAAGAAACAGGACGATGTGAGACTATTTACCTGCGCTGAGAAGTTGAGCTGGGTATCAAAAATTATCCCCAAATTTCTCACCTTAGAAACCGGCTTAGGGCATTCTCCTGCACTAGTCGGCCACCACGTGGGGTTCCACAAAGATTGTCCTGGACCAAATTCCATAACCTCCGTCTTATCGGTGTTAATCTTAATGTTAATCTTTAGATAGGCTTGGTTCATCCAGGACAGGATATCCAAAAGGCAACCATGACATCTGGCTGCTGTGTCCTCGGGTTGTTTAGTCACCGAGATGATTAACTGAGATTCATCCGCGTAGGATACCATGACAAATCCATTATTCCTAACAAGTCTTGCCAGTGGTGTGATATATATATTAAAAAGGGGAAACATCCTTTACCACGCAACTTTTACCACGCAGTGCCTTTACAACGCAGGTTTTACAACGAAAACCATTACAACGCATTGCACTGGGGGGTGCTCTAGGATAGGGAATAGTTTCAATTTATTATCCAACACCTTCCCTACTATCCACGGGGACTGGAGTTGGAATAGTAAATTAAACTATTCACTATCCAGCACCCCCCAAAGCAATGCGTTGTAAAGGCTTGCGTTGTAAACCTTGCTTTGTAACAGCATGCGTGGTGAAAGCATGCGTTGTAACAACGTACATCCATTAAAAATTGATGGCGAGAGTGCTGAGCCTTGCGGAACGCCACAGGGGAGAGTGAAACCATCTGATTGCATTCCCTCCCAAACCAGTGTCTGTTCTCTGTCTTCTAAGAATGATGTCAGAAGGGACAGAGCTAGGCCATCAATACCAATGTTTTGTAACCGTTGGACCAGTACAGAATGATTTACCGTGTTGAAAGCTGCCGACAGACCTAGCAGATAATGGATGTGAGACATCAACTAATGTGGTCATCATTTCATCACGAGTCATTTGACCCTTCAGAAACTCAATACCTAACCCCCACAATCTTCAGGGAACTATCATTCCACAAATGGTATCGGTGCCATCAAGTAATAAACCTCCAAGTTGGGGACCTGCTATCCACCTTCATCATACCAGAGCTTGAGCATGTGCAATCTAATTCTAGTTCTCTTCTATGCTGACGGTACCATTGAGAGTATGAAGTTCAGTCCCCCCGCCCATATACACAAAAGGTGACATTGTCTACATGCAACATTGAAATAAATATACGCCATCTTGTCTCAGATATTCCTCATGAGTCCCTGTTTTGTACCCCTCCTAGTTCCTAGGTATTTGTCTTCACTTATGCCAATCGACAGGCATACAATAACCAGACCCACCTGATGAACTCAGAGCCCAATTACACATCTGGCAGGACCAGTATCAAGAATTGTAATGACACTAAATCAAATGGTTTCCATGTGTCCTATGAGGCAAATTATATTGTCTTCATTTCTATCCCTACATAGTACGTTAGGAGAAGCAGTCCTCTGTTTTTGGCCGACGTATGACCCGGCATAAATCCACATGGGTCCTCATGAACAATGTTGTTGTAATGGCTAAGAAACTCTATCTTCAGTTTAGGCACGGCACACTTCCCTTGAGGGAAACCACCGTTAAGTGGTTAAAAACACCACTTCACATAAGTACTTGCCCAGGATGTGAGGCTAGCAGAGAGACAGATCTCCACGTTCTGCTCTTCTGCCCCTCCTATTCTAGGGCAAGAACTAAGTGGTTAATTCAGTGTTGCCGGCTTAGAGCCAAAAGAGATTACAGAGAGGCCTTTAGACTTTTTAAATCAGATACGTCTTTCATGTTTGTTCTTGCGACCTCTATGTAGAGAAAGGGCGTAGCAAACTCTAAGAATATATGTAGACCCTAAATAAACATGTAATAATGTGTACTATACAGCATTAAATAAATATATACTGAAACAGTAATGTATCAAAAATTATTACATCTTTTTATTTCAATTATAGTATATTTTCTTATTTTTCTCTTATTCATTTTATATCTTCAGTTAAAAACATTTGTGAATTTTGTAGATAACATTCAAATTCCATAAATAGGGAATATTACAAATAGAACAGTGCGAAAACAATAAGTGTGAACAGAAAAACTACATAAAAAAAGTGATATACGATATAACCAGTCATTGGAGAATTGGATGAAGGCAATGCGGTTGAATGGAACTACGCGCGTTTCGGCCAAATGGCCTTCGTCAGGTGACCGTCATTCGTACATTACATATATACAAAAATGTGATAAAGACATGAAGAAAAGTGGCTATATGTGAACAACACGGAATATCTGGTCCCTATGAGAGCTGCCTTGTTTTAATGGCGTCAACTTATAACACACTGGTAAATTTATGTAGATGCCCTTCGGAGCAGGTAATTTCGTATGTAGCTCAGGGATTTAAATAAAGTTATATTCATATATTTTCATGGAGACTTCTTCCTAGTAACCTAACTCTCGAAAATCTGCTTAATGTTATTTATAACTTTCAATCCATATGACATTTGTCTAGATGAATTAGAGAGGAACCGCGGGGTGCGGGCATCTATTTCCTTATTGTGTATATGGTCTTGGCGTGGTTCTATGAGTCAATACGCCGGATAGATGATTATATTGGTCAGGCAACCTTTATTCAATGGATGAAGTGTTCCACAACAGGGGGGTCTGCTCGTTGTTAACTCCGATGGTTGCGACCTCTAAATTTCTTTTGTCAATGTGGTTCACAAGGTGCGCGATTCTAAAGGGTTCCAAATAGTTATAATATGGGTGGCCCTCCTTTTTTCTACTTATCTCGCGCGGTGGGTCAGCTTCCAAATTGTGTATAATAGAGAGATACCCACGCTCATTTTAATTTAAGTTCCCTGCGTTTAGATGTCCTTTTATGATTTCTTTTATAACTATTTATTAATTCATTTGTACAGAGTATTGTTGTATATGATGTGATATCTATGTCTTTTATATGGTTTTTCACCGATAATAAAAGCTTAAAAATGAAATGTAATGGCTGTCAATCTGTCTGACAATATATCCCAGGATGTAGTAGGTCACGTTGAGCACAGACAGGGGTAAACCCCGACCTCTGTATTCATTCAATGCAGCCAGTAATTTTACCAATATAGTATCACTATACATGTAATAATTCCATAATTCCATCGCAGCCTGACATTTTGCCAAAAGACGGCCAATTTCACATCCTCAAGTTCTGTAAAAGCCTCAAGAACATCAATTTGTACATCCGTATGCATTATAAGGGGCATTTGTTCCATATGATCTCTAGCATGCTGTACATCTTCCATGTCAGGGTACATGTATACGAAGCGTAAATTGTCTAAGAAAACATTATTAATCCTTGATTGAGCGCACACGTCCTGTCCTTTTTCATCTCTAATCATTACCAAGACAGGGACCGGTGACTCTGTTTACCATAGTCATGAGAGCAGATTTCCTGTTTTATCCCCCTTTTTGATACAGCCTCAATCTATATGTTACATTTGGCATTTGTCCAGCAGCATCATGATAGTTTGCAAGGCATTTTTCTTTTGCAGTAATGATAGAGTTGGATAATATTGTGAGGCATCTACCACTAGCATCTTAAGTATTTCGACCTCACCTTTGTTATTTTACTCTTCAATGGTGTACGTCTTTAGGACCTGGCCAGGTCCACCCCTTTCACTACAACCGTCATTGCCTCTCACCTAGAACCCCTAGATGAGCCAGTGCCTTCTTTCTATAAAATGTATCACGCATATTTAGGAAAGGATAGGATAAAGATTTATAAAGCGCACTAATATCTGTAGGTGTCAAGGTGCTAGGCGGAGGGAGAGAAAAAGAAAGGCAGAGAACTGCCAACTATGTTGACAAAAGCCATGTCTTCAGCAGCTTTCTAAACACCGGAAAATATTCAGCATAAGAGACAGAGGGGTGCAGTGTTCTCTGGGAAGAGGAACTCAGGGTCCTCCCAGCGGTGGACTATTGGAGCATGGTTTTCAGCTGAGGCGAGCCTTTACTGTGCAAGGCCTTATAGACCGTACTAAGGACTTTGAAGGAGATGCCCTTCCTGATGGTGAGCCAATGCAGAGCGCAGATTCCCATTCTCACTCATTGATGCTTAGGGATATTAAGGATCAGCCTGGCTGCTGCATTCTGGATGACCTGAAGCCTGTTCAGGGAGGCCATATTGATGTTGAGGTACAAGGCATTGTAGTAGTCAAGCCGGTAAGTGACTAGTGCAATGATGTTGGGCCTGTGCAGTTCATATGGAATGCACAGAAGCACCTTTCTGAGGGGTTTAAAGATATAGAAACAGGTGCTAACAGTGCAGCTGACCTGAGCATTGAAGGTCAGATCCTCGTCAAAAATGACCCCCAGGTTTTTACCTGTCCTAGCCGGGACGGTGAGAGGACCACAGTCTGCCAGCCACCAGGCATTCAGCCAGGTTGAATTCTGCGGACCAAAATCTAGAATCTCAGTTTTATCAGCATTAATCTTGTTCTTGTTCTTCATCCAGCCGATAGTGCTTGCCATGCAGTGGTTAAATTCTTCTGCGACCAGTGGCAAATCATTAGAGATGAAAAAATTGATTTGCGTGCCGTCCCCCTAGGAAATCACCTGGGACCCCACATATTTCACCAACTCAGCCAGAGGGGTCACATACACATGAAAGAGGGTGGGGCTCATCAATGAGCCTTGGGGAACCCGTAAGGGAGGTTAAAAGCCTTAGCTCTGAAACCTCCGCAGCTGACGATGTTTGTTCTCCCTGTCAAAAAAGAGTAGAGAAGCTGCAAGGCCTTTCCCACAACTCCTACCTCCCGCAATCGTTGAACCATCTGTATAGAAGAAACAGTATCGAAAGCAGCCGACAGATCAAGCAGAATCAGCACCGCCAATCCACCCTGATCTACATGCATGCAGATGTGATCAGTGGCAGCAATAAGGGCGGACTCAGTGCTGTGATTGGCGTGGAAAACATTTTGAGACTGGTCTAAGATTTCATGTGATTCAACGTAATTCAACGTAATTCATCAACTCAGTGTTGATGAATGTCTCTAAGATTTTTGCGGGGAACGGGAGAAGTGAGATGGGGCGAAGGTTCTTCAGTTCAGAGGGGTCAGCATTGGGTTTTTCAAGGAGTGGTGTAACAATAGCCTTCTTCCAGGTGTCTGGGTAAGTGCCGGTTAGGAGAATGTTGTTAAACACCCTGCACAGGAAGTCTGCAACAGGATTGGGGACCAACTTGAGTGTGAGGGGCATACAGAGGTTTGAGGGTGAGCCGGATTTAAGGCCCACAAGGAGGTCCTGGGCTTGTTGAACCGTGATCTGTGGGAAGGCTTTGAGAGCGAAAGTAGCGTACTTTCCACAGTTCTGAATGACCTCCTCAACATCAGGTTCTTCAATTTCCATATGACCAAGCTCATGAAAGAATTTAAGGACCTTGTCAGGGAAATAGGCAACTATTCTGTCACAGAGGTCTTCAGAGGGGGCCAACGACTGTGTCCCTGGTGGCTCAGAGACCTTGAATGGCATGCTAGAGGAATTGTCTGCTGCAAGTATCTTTTTGGTGAGGAAGTGGGATTTGGCTTGGAAGATGGCGAGTTTGTACTTCTGTAGCAGAGATTTCTGCTTGGCATTTTCCCTAGCACAATATTCCATACGCCATCTATGTTCTTGTCTACGACACTCCCTTCTGAGAGATCTAAGTTCTTCTGAGAACCATGGTGCCGCTGGTTTGGTTCTTCTAAAAAAAATGCAGTTTTTAAAAGGGGCAGCAGTGTCAAGGACCTCAGTAATCCAATTGCACAAGCCCTCCGCGATGGGAGGGAATGGGCTGTGCCCTCCGGCACCAGCTGAGGCCAAGGAAGCCTCCCATTTGGGGAGTGAAAGCTTGTTCACTCCCCTACAGCGAATGCACCTAGGGATGGTGCTTTCCGTCGCAGTGATGGGAAGTGTAGGACAGACTTTGAACTCAATCAGCCAATGGTCTACCCAACTAAGGGGCTGAATCTTCTTGATAACTACGTTTTAATGATTGGTGAAAATGCCATCTAAGGTATGGCTGGCAGCGTGGGTGGGGGATTGAACAAGTTGCTCAAATCCCAAGGATGACATGAGTTCTAGGAGGTGTCCTGAGTCATTGTCCTGTTTGTTTTCGAGATGGTAGTTAAAATCTCCTAGAATGGTGAGGTGAGTAGTGGTGACGAATGGTTCCAGTGTTTTGCACCATGATTCAGTAAACCTGGTTCTGGAAACTGGTGGGCGATACACTAGCAGGCCCGAGAAATTGTAGTTATTGGACATCTTAATCCTAAAAGAGGCTACTTCCAATGGTGAGCAAGGATCCCCTTCCACCATGGTGAGGGTGCAACTAAAAGAATCCCGGGCCACCAAAGTTAGACCGCCACCTCTGAACTCAAAGCGGTCGCATCTGAGAATAGTATATCCAAGGGGGACAGCATCTGTCAGGTCGGGCCCGAATTATCCTTGGCCCATGTCTCGGTGACAAACAGACAGTCCAAATTGAGTGTTTGGATAGTCAAAGCAATTTCGGTTTTATGTTTGGGCATGGAGCGAGCATTTATCAATACCCTCCTAATAGAACTGGACTTGAGACCGGTCATGGTGCCGGTCCTGGTGCTGTTCCCTGATGTCTTTCCACCACCTAGTTCCTGAGGCCCCATACGGGAGCCAAGATCATGCACCAGACAGTTTAGGGGTCTGAAATTGCAATGTTGACAGTGTACTGGTTCCCCAATGTAGAAGTCCAACTTAGCTGAGCATTTCCTGTGATAATGTTTAGGACGTAATGCAAGGAGACCAGTACTGGAATAAGTTCTTGCCTGGGCGTCCTTGTTACCTGGGGAAAAACAGGCAGCGTACCTGGCCCCTGGCGCTGCCCAGAAGCTGACAGGCGCAGATGGGCTTGCCTTTAGTGCTCCTTTAGAGTGTCCACCGTGCGTGTCCACTACGCGCTCGGCATTTAAGACCTAACCCGGAAGTGTATATGAGGCTGGACCGCCAACCTCCCAAATGGCGGCCAGCCAGGGAAAATTTCCGGTACAGGGGACTTTCTCCGCACAATCAGGAAAACCCGTGGTCGGACTGGAGAGACCCTGAGGGAGCGAGGAAGAAAACCCCAGAGATGCCCCTGGGGCGCCCCTATCTGTGAAGGTGAGGCAGGAAAAGTGCACGCAGGCAACAAGTGCAGAGTAAAAGCCCCCACACACCCCAAGACTGTATTTAAAAACACAAGTATTGGTAATTAGGCAAAGTTAAAACATAAGAGCACTAGAGTAATTTAAAAAAAATAATTAACTTGAATTACAACAAGCATCAGCAGAGGCGCGTCTGACTGCTTCTCGCGCCCAGTGTCTTCCAGAACCCCTAATCTCGCAATGCTGGAGATTACAGCTCTCGCAATTGTTTTTAGAACAAATGTGACTGCAATTATAAACCCTTAACAGATAATTATTTATTAAGGACCAACTACATTTTTGTGTTGGCATCGGAACGTCCCTGGCATGTAGCCCTCCGCTGAGTGTCTTACTGCATGTAAAACTGGTATCCTAACCTTTTATTCGCCTTAGCGCATGCCAATATAGCATGTGTAGAAAGGCCTAAGTCTGTCCCTGGTAACACAAGGTTCAGTACTGTAGTGTGACCTAGAGAGTTGACCAAAGCACAAGCACATCACAGGCACTATTCATGCCCTGGGCAACTCTTATAAAGCAGTGGTGGCAGCATGACGAGTATTTATGAATCATTACTGTGACCAAACCTTTTTTCTATATGTCAAGGAGAGGGTGGTCTATCGATCCATCTAATTTAAAGTTCTGTGATTATGTGAACCCCATATCCTTATGCTGGCATTAAGTGTGCATGCCCAGTGCATGTATGTGCACTGAGTGTATGACAATGTATGGTGTGAGTGATGAGAGTTGAAGTACTAGGATCAGTGGGATCCATTTTGGATGTCCCTGGTTCAGCATGGCATAAGAAACAGGGTATAAACAGCTACCCCAGACAGTTGATGCATATTGAGTGCAGTCCTGTAGCTGGAGGGTGCAGATGTGACACTGAGGTGAAGGAGGATGAAGTTAGGGCTCACTTCTGAAGTTCAAAGGCGACTGTGTTAACAAAGGGCTTCTGTTTAGTTCTTCCTTAGCACTGCCGTTCAGTAGATGATAGTGGTGGGGGTTGGGACTACAGTTTCTGTTGTTCAAGGAGAGGAACTTTCAAGGCAGACTATGTCCTTTTTTCTGTCAATGATTACTGTTTCATCAACGACATGATAATGGTAGCAGACTGTATGTGAGCCAACAGCCTGAAGATCAACTCAGACAAGGCCAAAGCACTGGTCTTCAGCAACAAGATGTTTCCATAGGACTCCATTTGATGGCTCTCAGAGCTAAGACCAACATCCACACTCACAGACCACTCAAGAAATTTAGGAATTATCCGGGATGAGAAGCTCAACATGATGGCTGAGATTATTGGCCTTCCAGGGAGTTTATTTACAACAAGGGGTGGTGAGGGACAGAGTCTCTGAATTAAGCAGAATACTCTCACCCAGTCAAAAGATCAGGGCTAGATCCAACACCGTTTTTTAGCTCATTGCACCATCCCAGTTTCAGAACCTGGCTGTATGCAAATTAGTCTGTTCCTGTCCCAGTGCATGATGGGAACAGGGCAAACCAAACTACAAAAGCCAATTCTTACACTGGGAAGGAAACAAGCTTCCGGGGACCGGTTTCTGGCATTAAAGCCGTCTTCGGCCCGGCTTGCTTGAATCCTGATGGTGCAATGAGCAAGGGACTCATGTCTGAGTATACCCTTCCACGCTTAGGGTGGACAAAAATATTTACAACAAGGGGTGGTGAGGGACAGAGTCTCTGAATTAAGCAGAATACTCTCACCCAGTCAAAAGATCAGGGCTAGATCCAACACCGTTTTTTAGCTCATTGCACCATCCCAGTTTCAGAACCTGGCTGTATGCAAATTAGTCTGTTCCTGTCCCAGTGCATGATGGGAACAGGGCAAACCAAACTACAAAAGCCAATTCTTACACTGGGAAGGAAACAAGCTTCCGGGGACCGGTTTCTGGCATTACAGCCGTCTTCGGCCCGGCTTGATTGAATCCTGATGGTGCAATGAGCAAGGGACTCATGTCTGAGTATACCCTTCCACGCTTAGGGTGGACAAAAATATTTACAACAAGGGGTGGTGAGGGACAGAGTCTCTGAATTAAGCAGAATACTCTCACCCAGTCAAAAGATCAGGGCTAGATCCAACACCGTTTTTTAGCTCATTGCACCATCCCAGTTTCAGAACCTGGCTGTATGCAAATTAGTCTGTTCCTGTCCCAGTGCATGATGGGAACAGGGCAAACCAAACTACAAAAGCCAATTCTTACACTGGGAAGGAAACAAGCTTCCGGGGACCGGTTTCTGGCATTACAGCCGTCTTCGGCCCGGCTTGCTTGAATCCTGATGGTGCAATGAGCAAGGGACTCATGTCTGAGTATACCCTTCCACGCTTAGGGTGGACAAAAATATTTACAACAAGGGGTGGTGAGGGACAGAGTCTCTGAATTAAGCAGAATACTCTCACCCAGTCAAAAGATCAGGGCTAGATCCAACACCGTTTTTTAGCTCATTGCACCATCCCAGTTTCAGAACCTGGCTGTATGCAAATTAGTCTGTTCCTGTCCCAGTGCATGATGGGAACAGGGCAAACCAAACTACAAAAGCCAATTCTTACACTGGGAAGGAAACAAGCTTCCGGGGACCGGTTTCTGGCATTACAGCCGTCTTCGGCCTGGCTTGCTTGAATCCTGATGGTGCAATGAGCAAGGGACTCATGTCTGAGTATACCCTTCCACGCTTAGGGTGGACAAAAATATTTACAACAAGGGGTGGTGAGGGACAGAGTCTCTGAATTAAGCAGAATACTCTCACCCAGTCAAAAGATCAGGGCTAGATCCAACACCGTTTTTTAGCTCATTGCACCATCCCAGTTTCAGAACCTGGCTGTATGCAAATTAGTCTGTTCCTGTCCCAGTGCATGATGGGAACAGGGCAAACCAAACTACAAAAGCCAATTCTTACACTGGGAAGGAAACAAGCTTCCGGGGACCGGTTTCTGGCATTACAGCCGTCTTCGGCCCGGCTTGCTTGAATCCTGATGGTGCAATGAGCAAGGGACTCATGTCTGAGTATACCCTTCCACGCTTAGGGTGGACAAAAATATTTACAACAAGGGGTGGTGAGGGACAGAGTCTCTGAATTAAGCAGAATACTCTCACCCAGTCAAAAGATCAGGGCTAGATCCAACACCGTTTTTTAGCTCATTGCACCATCCCAGTTTCAGAACCTGGCTGTATGCAAATTAGTCTGTTCCTGTCCCAGTGCATGATGGGAACAGGGCAAAAAAAAAACGGTGTTGGATCTAGCCCTGATCTCTTGACTGGGTGAGAGTACTCTGCTTAATTCAGAGACTCTGTCCATCACCACCCCTTGTTGTAAATAATTTTGTCCACCCTAAGCGTGGTAGGGTATACTCAGATGTGAGTCCCTTGCTCATTGCACCATCAGGATTCAAGCAAGCCGGGCCGAAGACGCCTGAAATGGCAGAAACCGGTCCCCGGAAGCTTGTTTCCTTCCCAGTGTAAGAATTGGCTTTTGTAGTCTGGTCTGCCCTGTTCCCATGATGCACTGGGCCAGGGACAGACTAATTTGCATACAGCCAGGTTCTGAAACTGGGATGGTGCAATGAGCTAAAAAACGGTGTTGGATCTAGCCCTGATCTCTTGACTGGGTGAGAGTACTCTGATTAATTCAGAGACTCTGTCCATCACCACCCCTTGTTGTAAATAATTTTGTCCACCCTAAGCGTGGTAGGGTATACTCAGATGTGAGTCCCTTGCTCATTGCACCATCAGGATTCAAGCAAGCCGGGCCGAAGACGCCTGAAATGGCAGAAACCGGTCCCCGGAAGCTTGTTTCCTTCCCAGTGTAAGAATTGGCTTTTGTAGTCTGGTCTGCCCTGTTCCCATGATGCACTGGGCCAGGGACAGACTAATTTGCATACAGCCAGGTTCTGAAACTGGGATGGTGCAATGAGCTAAAAAACGGTGTTGGATCTAGCCCTGATCTCTTGACTGGGTGAGAGTACTCTGCTTAATTCAGAGACTCTGTCCATCACCACCCCTTGTTGTAAATAATTTTGTCCACCCTAAGCGTGGTAGGGTATACTCAGATGTGAGTCCCTTGCTCATTGCACCATCAGGATTCAAGCAAGCCGGGCCGAAGACGCCTGAAATGGCAGAAACCGGTCCCCGGAAGCTTGTTTCCTTCCCAGTGTAAGAATTGGCTTTTGTAGTCTGGTCTGCCCTGTTCCCATGATGCACTGGGCCAGGGACAGACTAATTTGCATACAGCCAGGTTCTGAAACTGGGATGGTGCAATGAGCCTAAAAACGGTGTTGGATCTAGCCCTGATCTCTTGACTGGGTGAGAGTACTCTGCTTAATTCAGAGACTCTGTCCATCACCACCCCTTGTTGTAAATAATTTTGTCCACCCTAAGCGTGGTAGGGTATACTCAGATGTGAGTCCCTTGCTCATTGCACCATCAGGATTCAAGCAAGCCGGGCCGAAGATGCCTGAAATGGCAGAAACCGGTCCCCGGAAGCTTGTTTCCTTCCCAGTGTAAGAATTGGCTTTTGTAGTCTGGTCTGCCCTGTTCCCATGATGCACTGGGCCAGGGACAGACTAATTTGCATACAGCCAGGTTCTGAAACTGGGATGGTGCAATGAGCTAAAAAACGGTGTTGGATCTAGCCCTGATCTCTTGACTGGGTGAGAGTACTCTGCTTAATTCAGAGACTCTGGCCATCACCACCCCTTGTTGTAAATAATTTTGTCCACCCTAAGCGTGGTAGGGTATACTCAGATGTGAGTCCCTTGCTCATTGCACCATCAGGATTCAAGCAAGCCTGGCCGAAGACGCCTGAAATGGCAGAAACCGGTCCCCGGAAGCTTGTTTCCTTCCCAGTGTAAGAATTGGCTTTTGTAGTCTGGTCTGCCCTGTTCCCATGATGCACTGGGCCAGGGAGAGACTAATTTGCATACAGCCAGGTTCTGAAACTGGGATGGTGCAATGAGCTAAAAAACGGTGTTGGATCTAGCCCTGATCTCTTGACTGGGTGAGAGTACTCTGCTTAATTCAGAGACTCTGTCCATCACCACCCCTTGTTGTAAATAATTCCAGGGAGTTTAGTCAGGTGTTTATGAACTTTAGGTAGAAAGTACATCGTAGGTATTGTGGAGTATGCAGTTGTCAAATATTTGCACTCATCCTCATCCAGTAGGTCATTGTTTGTCCGTTCTTTGAGATAATTGTCCAGTTCCATTCTGAATTGTGTGGTTGAGTTGTCTTTCAATATTTGGTTGTAACTGTTGTTCTTAAGTTGAGAGAGGGCTTCCTTAATATAATCATCCTTATTCCGAATGATGATCAGTGATCTTAATCTTCATGATATCTATATCTATCTAGCTATATAGATAAATATATATTTATATATATTCACAGAAAAAACCATAGGTTATAGACCATATATAGTTAGGAATTAGCATTTACAAAACCTTGAAAATTCACTGAAAAAACCATAGGTTATAGACCATATATAGTTAGGAATTAGCATTTAGAAAACCTTATTTTACTCACACAAAACCATTGAAATTCCATATATAGTTAGTTGCACTAACTATATATCGCGCACCCGCAATCCACTGCTGATGATGTCACATATTACATCATTCATGACATGGTCAGTGACATCACTGATGACATCACTGATGACATCTCAAATGACATCACTGATGACATCACTGATGACATCTCAAATGACATCACTGATGACATCATGACACACCAATACCAGTTACTACATACGCACTCACTGATTCCTACGTCTACACACACATTCACTCATTCACCCATACAATCACTCATACATACAGTCACTCATTATTACAACACTATCATATGCACTCATACACCTATGCAGACAGTCACACACTGCCACTCATCCATGGAGTTACTCACACACCAAGTCAGTCCTGTAAAGAATCAATCACACTTCCATTTCTTCATCTATACAGTTAAACACAGAACACCATACTTCAGTGACATCACTGATGACATCACTAATGACATCTGAAATGACATCACTGATGACATCTCAAATGACATCACTGATGACATCATGACACACCAATACCAGTTACTACATACGCACTCACTGATTCGTACGTCTACACACACATTCACTCATTCACCCATACAATTACTCATACATACAGTCAGTTATTATTAGAACACTATCATATGCACTCATACACCTAGTCAGTCCTGTGAAGAATCAATCACACTTCGATTTCCTCATCTATAGTTAAACACAGAACACCATACTTTTCACACATATACTAACACATACTTACTCTCTTATACAATCACTGATACAAGTACACATTGATATGCACAGAGTCACACACCTCCCAGCCAGCCACACACACACTCAGTCTTCCATACATCCACTCATTCTTCAATATGTAAAACGTATTTAAACTTTACAAAAACACACAGACACTAGATGATGTCATCAGTGATGTCATTTGAGATGTCATCAGTGATGTCATCAGTGATGTCACTGACCATGTCATGAATGATGTAATATGTGACATCATCAGCAGTGGATTGCGGGTGCGCGATATATAGTTAGTGCAACTAACTATATATGGAATTTCAATGGTTTTGTGTGAGTAAAATAAGGTTTTCTAAATGCTAATTCCTAACTATATATGGTCTATAACCTATGGTTTTTTCAGTGAATTTTCAAGGTTTTGTAAATGCTAATTCCTAACTATATATGGTCTATAACCTATGGTTTTTTCTGTGAATTTCATTGGTTTTTTAACAGCTAATATCTGTAGCTGTAAAATGTATTCTTCTTTAAATCCAAAAATATATTTTATATGTTTATGAATAATTTTTTTTTTAAATATTTTTTTTTCTTCGTTCCCGCTTCGCGAATCGGGAAGCTTCCCGTTAGCTGACCTTGATGCCGCGAAATAGACCGCGAGCCGGTAAACGTTTCTTTACCGCAAGTGCCGCGTTAGAAAACAACATCGTGACGCCTCCCGTCCGCATGACGTTTCACGTTCTCGCGTGATACGTCATATGACGTGCTACGTTAGCGAACTGGTACGCGAAGCGAGTCGCAAAGCGCAGGTTTCTGGAAGCAAACCGGGAGGCCCTGCAAAGCGCTTAACGTAAACACAGCAAGTCATGTGACTTGGTAATAACACTTTTCATTGGTTCATTTCACTTTTGGTTTCCTAATGATGTAAGACTAGGTCATATAATCTAAAATGAACACTTTTGATTGGTTGAGAACTCTTGTTTTTCCCAAATGATGAAAATCCCTCCTTCTTTCCTCACTCTGACTTTCATCATTGTGAGAGAAAGACCCTTTGTGATCACTGAGCAATGGCTTCTTTAGTAGCTTCAGCTGGTGCTTCCCCACCACCTCCACCACATCCAAGGAAGAGTGGACCACCTGCTCAAGTTATAATTCAACAAGAAGAGGAAGAAGAGGAACAGGACGACGAGGACGAAGAGAGGCAGTTTTTGCCTGAGCAGCCCAGGACGTCTCACCGGAAAGAAAACTTCATTTGGCAATTTTTTAAAATTCCCAAAGGTCAGAAAAAAGTAAATGCAAGATACGTAACTTGCCTTATATGTCAAGATAGACTGTCCAGAGGGACCGACAAAAAATACAGCTTCGGAAACTACACAATGCATCGCCATATGACTAGGTGGCATCCTAACAACTACAGTGCTGCACAGTTTCGGAACGACCTAGATAATCTCCCTATTATGGCCAGAAGATCTGTTGTACCGGAAGTAACGGGACCAGAGGGCAGGGAGATGGTGCCAAATATACAAATGAGATTTGGTGAAGTAAAACACATCTGCGTATTTTGCGATGGATTCATTTGCTACGGAGAAAGAAGCATCACTCTGATCAACAGAGCTATTGACTATCATATGCAAGTTTGTACGAAACGCCCAAAATAATAAATACTTCTTTTTTTGTTTTGTTGCTCCTGTTGAGCCCTTTACAATGAATCGTTTTCATTGCCCCCTCCAAGAAAAACCCAAAAAAATATAAAACTGTTTAGAAAAATTCAAAAAAAGTAAAAAAATGTTCCGAAAAATAATAAAAAAAATATAAAACAACAAAAACAATAAAAAAAAAAGTTCTTTTCAGAACTACCTCCCCGTTATTAAAAAATTGGTACAATATTTGGAACTGTGCCAACCTCTATTTCTCTTAGTTCGCTTCCCAGTTCGCTCGCCGGTACGCGAACCAGAAGCGAACCAAAAACAGTAAGTATAAGGGAAGGAAACAGACACTTATGTTAAAAGAAAGACAGCTATAGGGGAGTAAACTAGAGATACTATTACCCGTAATCCACTGCTGATGATGTCACATATTACATCATTCATGACATGCTCAGTGACATCATCAGCAGAGGATTGCGGGTTTTTTGGCAACGTGCCTTATCCACGGTTTAATAACGCTGCCTTTTGCTTTATATAAGTTTTCAAATTGTATGAAATATATACCAATAGGTCGTTATGAACCTTTAGGTAGTGCTTTTCTTCATGAGGTCTGGTCGCTTCCATACACATACAGATGTTTCAAAGATGATCAAGAAGTTTATCTGAATGGAGAGGAATGCACTGAGACGCCAGATCATTCACTAATGTGTAGGCACATACAGTTACACGGTTCATGCAACAAACACCGACCAAATATGGCTTGCGTGTTGCAAGGCACGCCAGTTCCTGCTATCATCCCCACGTTCAAGTTGTTGGAAAATGGTAGTTATTTGATGCTCAATAATGAAGATTGTTCTGAGTTAATTAAAAGTATTCCTTTTATCGTAACAGTAAGTGAACGGGTTATTTGCTGCAGAAATGTTCTATTTCCTCCCACACATGAACATAGGGAGTTTTCAATCTGGCCACAAATACCAACCTTGGGACAGATTTCAACGGCATGGCAAGAATAAGAGCTCTTTTGTCTCAGAGAGAGGTGGCCTTGAGTTCGGCCCGTGAAACTTTCGTGCTTCACATAGCGAACACCCGTACAGAGGTGCAGACCCTTTTCAATTCAGATTTGCCTTTCAATTTCAGCAAGATGGTTCCGACTATCTTTAACGCATCCTCCACAAAGACCCTGGCGCACTTTTTTAAAGTTGTTACCAGTGGTCTCGTGACTTCATTTGAGAAAATCTTTGGAGTCATCCCTGCTTCCTTTCATTCTATTTTCTCCACTCTGGTTCGTGGATTGGCATTTTTACTTGCATTACCAGCGGACGCTCTTGTGCTTTTTTACATTTTTAAATATGGATGTCCCTCCTATGCAACCTCCCACCCTGCAGCTGCTGACACTGTTCCGCAATCGCATGCTAGAATATTATGGCACAATGCCGTTGGCGATATTAAGCACAGCATATGGATTATCTTTTCGATTCTCCTACTTCACCTGTGTCCAGCCTGTATTTCACTGCCTGACCTGTGATTTCGATTGGGCCATTGATTTGTGTCTCTGCGGACCGGTTTCTCCTGACGTCGACTTTAATCAGCTGATGACTCCTATCATTACTCACGAGTTGGTTTGTCCTGGCGAAAGGATTATGGCTGTGGCATTGATGCATGGACTACTTGGTCCCTGGAATTTACTGGCGGCAGCACAGTCTTTCTTGGAACAGAGCTTTCTTGAAAACCCACCGAGCTGTCCT
Organism: Lissotriton helveticus; assembly: GCF_964261635.1. NCBI lineage: Eukaryota > Metazoa > Chordata > Amphibia > Caudata > Salamandridae > Lissotriton > Lissotriton helveticus. The sequence continues at coordinate 82,337,850 of NC_136060.1, read as the reverse complement.
CTGATGGTGATAGAGGATCCGGTGCTGGGAGAGCACGTATGTTCTTTTCCGCTTTTAAATTGGATGGCTGAACTGTTTTCGGATGAAGACGGTGACTTCCTATTGGAGGCTGTTGCAGCTTATTTTGCATACACAGTTATGTCATAGACCTTTTTCATGTTTGATATGCTGAGTACTAGCATTTCATTGACAATTCATTGACTTATTTGTCAAGTTTTTATTATTTACCTTGCCTATTGGCTTAAGACTCGATAAAGTACTTGGCTGTTTTATTTTTCTTTAGCATTAAATTTTCCTAGTTTTTAATGCTTTACCTTGCGGACCGTCCACATATAAACTTGCAATCTGCTCTCATGAGATGGCACTTCTATTATCTTATTCAGTTCGTTTCCGGATCATGGGGAGGTGTCATCTAGGTCCTGGATATCTTTACACCGTGTTAAGTTAGCATGGGCTCATTACCGGTTTAAACGCCATTTTTCCTTTTTTGCAACTTCTGCACACGACACTTAGTTGTTGCTTTAGCTTTCCACCTAGTAGTTCATCGTGGTTTACATGAGAATAATATGTTATTGCTCTACTATCTGCTTTGCTTGTTAAACTATATCTGTACAGCGAGTGCTAAAGTTTCAAGAACAACACGATACAGAATTGTTATGAGGTCTGATCTCCACGACTTCATACTCATAACATAAGTGCAACTTCTGCCAATTCTGGGCATGAGGCGGGTTTTATATTGCTTTGCCGAACACACATACACAACAGTTGATGCGGTTCACATGAAGAGAGAGCTGGTGTATGCTGATGTGATTCCTTCAAATCTAAGACACTAAAGTATGGGCACGCCCTAAACCAACACAAAGAGACCTTCTTAGCAAATAATATAATATGTGTATTAGGGAGGGTGAGATATAAGCAGCCGCGGGCCGTGGAGGGAGTTACGGTGAGGCAGGGAGGCGGGGAGGGGGAGAAGCAGGGTGGAGCCCTCTCTACCTTGCCCCTCCCCCTCCCCGCCTCCCTGCCCCACCTTAACTCCCTCCACGGCCAGCGGCTGCTTATAAGTGTTGCTAACTCTTATTCATTTACAGCATGTTAACATACTGTCACCATTCCCTTTTTATGTACTAGTAACTATGCTGGTAATTTTGCTACTGATAATATGTGTACTTGTATTCTCCACCCTGCTTCTCCCCCTCCCCGCCTCCCTGCCTCACCGTAACTCCCTCCACGGCCCGCGGCTGCTTATAAGTGTTGCTAACTCTTATTCATTTACAGCATGTTAACATACTATCACCATTCGCTTTTTATGTACTAGTAACTATGCTGGTAATTTTGCTACGGATAATATGTGTACTTGTATTATCTAAGATACTACGCCTGAGAAGACGGCATTAGTAAATAAACATTTCAAATACACATGTGTTCTTCTTAACTCCATGTTCTGGTTTCTAAGAAATATATAACGACCGACTGTTCATGAGTTCCACGTATCCTGAGGTACTATAAGTTCATATTCTGGATTGTCTAAACATTGAGAGTTTGTTATATCCAATGTGACACTGTGCCTAGCTTGCTAAGGAGTTTTTGATTACTAACGTGAGTTTTGAGACACCCTAATTCGCCGAGGTTCCAATCCTCTGTCCACAGTTCTGTGTGAGAACAGAAACCCTGCGACAGGGGCACCCCCGACCCTTGCTGGAGCTTCATCACACTTGCGATACAACTCCAGCAATGCGCCACCTTTACGGCACAGATACATCACGCATCTGTGCTGTTTTTGCCCCATGATGCGCCGCATTGTAAATGCAGCACACCATAGGTGACGGAACAGCGGCACAGAATGACTAACACATCCCTGGTGATGCGCCAGTCATCATAAATGTATCCCTATGCTTCTTATCTTGTTAGAGATGAACCGCCATATGTATCATCAAAGTTTTTTGCATTTCCTAAATAGCGAACTTTAAGGAATAAATAGCGATTCTTTACCATTCCTAGTTTGCGATTAGCTATTTGCTCATTACAAATTACCCATTCATTTCCTTCATTTCCATAGGGCGGTTGGACTCACTTTTAGCTCGAACGGCTGAATGGATTTCCACGAAACTTGGCAAAATTGTAGGGACTGGTAGCCCGATGTGCCTTTGCTATGTCTCAAGATATATGCTCCAGTGGTTTTTACGAAAATTAACTTTGAAAAATATATATTGGGCTACATTGGCCTATATATATGTTGGAGCCCAAATGTAGCCCAATGTAGCCCAATGAAGCCCAATGTAGCCCAATGTAGCCCAAAGATGGCCGCCAGACACACAAAAAAACAAATGTAGCCCAAATATCAGCCAGATGTAGCCCAACTATAGCCCAGTGACAGAATGACCAATCAGCTTCGCAAACCTCCGTTACGCGAAGCGGAGCGCTGTTACAGATATATATCTTTTTTTGAACGTTAATTTCTCAAAATCCACTGGAGCACATATATTGAGACCTAGCAAAGGCACATCGGGCTACCAGTCCCTAATATTTTGCCAAGTTTCGTGCAAATCCATTCAGCCGTTCGATTATTATTATTATTATTTTTTTTTGCCCCGCGGGGCCCTTTTAAAACCTCCACATCAAACCTAGGGGGTCAGCGAGGATCTACTATGCCCCCTTATAGTTATTTCCCCCTTTGTTTTGACCTCCTCTTGTCTCTCGATCCTACCGAGAGACAAGATGGCGGCCGCTACGGACTTTTTGGAATGTTGACAGACGCCGGAGAACCAATCAGCTTCGCTTCACAAAGCTCCGTTGCGCGTAAAGTACGCGTCCTGGGACGCTGCCAGGTCCGCTGTTACAGATATATATCTTTTTTTAAACGGTAATTTCTCAAAATCCACTGGAGCACATATATTGAGACCTACAAAAGGCACATCGGGCTACCAGTCCCTACAATTTTGCCAAGTTTCGTGCAAATCCATTCAGCCGTTCGGGCTAAAAGTGAGGCCAACCGCCCTATGGAAAACTCAATGTTAAAAACACGTTTTGGGACCCCCCTTTTTTCTCGCCCCCCCCTTGACGAACCCCCCCCAAATTTTCAAGGGCTGCTCAGAAACAAAATGTGCCATTTTCCTGAAAATTTCAGCCAATTCCGTCCACAAACGCCAAAGTTATTAGACATAGAATTTTCAAAAATCCCTTAGAGAAAAAATCCTAACTATATATACCTACTGGCGACCGCCAGTAGGTAATAAATATATATATATATACACACTGAAAGAAAAAAGGTTACAGGAACGTTATAGTTAGGCTCAGATTTCACTTGTACAAAGCCAGTGAAATTCAGCATTTATAGTTACCTGACCCTCCACGTCCCTAGATATATAATTTTCTTTGTCCTTTTATAACACCAAAATCACTGAACTGATTTGCACCAAATTACAAAAATCACTGTTTGTGGACAAAGATCAAGTTGTGGGCCGAATTTGGAATAGTTCCATTCAGCGGTTCGGGCTGTAGTTGTTTTCAAAATCGCTCTAGGACATTGCATAGGGAAAACAGATTATGGAAACCCCATTTTTCCTGTCCCCACTTGACGAATCACCCCCAAACTCTTGTTTTGTACAAGTGAAACATCAACCTAACTATAACATCGCTATAATCTTAGTTTTTTCAGTGAAAGTCTAAGGATTTTTTTAATTCCATTTCCTAACTATATTGTCCCTGTAAACTTTCTTTTTTTCAGTGAATTTCAAATGTTTTTAAATGCTAATTCCTCACTATTGCACTCAATACAGTTGTTCAGCCACTTCTTAATCACTTAATCATAGTAGCATTACAATGTCTTCACAGCGGGCAGCTACAACCACATCGTCAAGTCCCCTATTTCCGAAGTCTTAAATTTAACCACTTAACTGCTGCACTTTCTATCGCTTAACTTGGTAAACATGCTTACCCTTTCAAATGTCAAAGAAGCACAGACGTAAGCAATCCTGCCGTAAGCACCGTTTCTGCCTAGGATATGTATTGTGTGGATTTTTGCTGTATTGATCGTTTATATGCAGTGGAGACCTAGCCACAAAAGGGCAACATGTATATTATTTATTTTTTGAAGATCTGTATAGCGCAAACTTGGACCAAGGGCACCTTACTTGTGAACCAGGTCAAATTAGTTTTTAAAGGCAAGGGGAGATTTAATGATTTGCCTAGGATGACAAGATGTTGAGCCAAGGCTGGGACTCAAACCCTTTTTCTCAGTTCCAAAGCCTGCAGCTCTGGTTGTTAGGCCACTTCTCCTTCCTCTGTGTGGTTACAAACAATAGGCAACAGCATTTACATATCTCAAAGATCTTGAATTAATTGGGCAAAGGAATGGGACTAGGGAGAGAGTGGAGGTGTCACTACGCTTATATCTCTGTAAGGGAATGAATGACTGGTGGTCATAGGAGCTGAGCTCGAGAGAACAAACTGAACCTCAATTTGAATCCAGATTCCTCAGCAAACAAGCTTCCCACCGCAGATGGCTGCATGGAGTCCAATCCAAACCAACATTTACTTTCCTGCCAGTTTGAACAAGTGGCACGAAGTAGAGCATTTCAAATGTAATTATGGCTGTGGCCCAAGGTCAGTGCAGGTCATCAAATGGGATTAGTTTATCTCCTCTGAAATGCATTCTGTAGCCTTGGAATTGTTTTGTGTGGGGCTAGAGACATTAGCTACCACCCCATCCTTCTTGGTTGGTTGTAGGGTAGGTCTCAGTTAGACTGTGTTCAAGCCAGATATTCTGCCCTGCTTGCTGTACGGCATCCGTAAGAAATGCTAAGATTGTGGGGGGGGTTTTAGGTTTTTTTTGTCCTCATTTTCCGCCAATCTCACTTTGAATGCACACTCAAGCAGTCTGTGCCCACACTCAGCAAGCTGAGAGGCGTTGGTGACTAAGAATTTAGATCTCCCCCCTACGGCACTAAGACTTGCTAATGTGTACACCAGAGCACCCACTGAGATAACTCTATTTTGCAATCTTCTGGAGCTAGATGGCCTTTTGTCTTAGGACCTCCCCCCCATACTGGAGTAGGGGGTTCCCAGCCATGCCCTAAGAGTATTCAGGCAGCATAATCATAGGACCTGGAAAAGGGAGAACAAAAAAACTACTCCCTCGGAATCGGGGCGTGGCTTAGCGGGCGATCATGGCGGACGTGGCTAGCTAGAGCTCCCGCCGGCCCGACACTTATCCTGGCATTATCCTGGCCCCTGAACCCTAAGAGTGCTCCAGGACCGAGGTGACTTTGGCGAACGACATTGGGAGCCGTCCGGTGCCCGGGACGACGCTCGGAGATCATCTGGGGCGGAGAGGCGAGTAGGTGCAGCGAGCGGCCTGGTGCCCATCGGTCAAGCCGGGGCCTCAATTTTGGCGTGCCCGGGCCGGAGGGCTCGACCCGGGGCCTGTGGCGCCGCTCCCTGACGGCGTTCCTTTTGCCGGCGGCCCATCGCGGAGTGCCCTATCTCTCCCCACATCACCGGCAGTGGGGGCCCGTGCCTGTGGAGGGCTTCGGTGGAGCCGCGGCCTGTCTGACCTTGGCGGAGCCGGGGCCTCGAGTTTGGCGGCCCCCGCTCGTGAATGTCCTCGCTGATCCTGGGGCCCTCCGCTGTTGCTGTTGGCGGCCCTCCACCTTTGGGGACACGGCGCTTTTCCCTGCAGCTGACCGCTGTGCCCTGCCGTCGGCGAGCGCTGCGCCCTCCGCCCCCACGGACCGAGGGGGGTCGGGCTGGGGCGGCCAGTGCCTGTGACGAGCCGGGAGTGCCGGGGGGCCCGGTGCGGACCGGGCACCGGCCAGCGGTGGGAGCCATCGGCCTGTGAGTGTGGCCCCCCCCTCCCCCTGTGCCGCGTTGCAAGAGCGGTAGCAGGGCGCTGTGCCCGGGGAGGCTGTTGCGGGCCCTGGACATCCTGACCTCATTGGAGCTCGCTGGTCGCGCTGGCACGGAGTGGAGGAGGCGGACATCTTGGGAGAGGTGCCCCGAGTGGCGCCTACACACGTTGGGACCTGGTGGGGCCACGCATCCTGGGTACCTGCCTCTAGCCGGCGGCTCGGCGACAGGTTGATCCTGAGTGGACTGGTGTGCTCTGGGCGCCCCGGTTGGGGCCTGAGTGACGGACTTTCAAGCGGTGTGACCCCCTGCGGGTGCGTGCTACTAGCCGGTTGCTTTTGCCGCCGCCATGACCAGGGGCGCGGCCGCCACAAAGACTGGGCCCATCGACAAATTCACCGGCCCTGGTGGCGGTGCTGGAGCGGCTGGTGGGGGCCAGGGTGCTGGACCGGACAATGCAGCGCTGTTGACGGCCATTACCCAGTCCCGCGACATGTTAGATGCAAAGATTGGTGCGGTGGGTGCCGATGTGATGCTTCTGCGCCAGGACCTTCGCAACGCTGTCGCCCGCATTACCGAAACGGAGACCAGGGTCACAGCAGTAGAGGGAGATGTTGGCGCCCTGAAAAAGAAGATTGCCGACATGGAACAGACTCAACGAGGCTTGGCGATGCGGGTGGAAGATGCCGAGGGGCGGGCGCGACGGAACAACCTGCGCTTTGTTGGCTTTCCGGAGGACTGTGAGAAAGGGCCTATGGATGTCTTCCTGTCCCGGTGGCTGGAGGGCTGGCTACCCCCGAACACCCTGTCGCGATGCTTCGTGGTGGAGCGCGCACACCGCGCCTTGACGCAGAAGCCGCCGGCTGGGGAGCGACCTCGCCCGATCATCGCCAGGCTCCTCAACTTCCACGACAGGGATGTTATTCTCCAGGAAGCGCGGCTTAAGGACACATTGCTCTATGACAATCATAGGATTATGATATTCCCGGACTACACCAAACTGGTTCACCAGCAGAGACATTCCTTTCTGGAAGCCAAGGCCAAGCTGCGTGGTCTAAAGATCCAGTACTCGCTGCTCTACCCGGCGCGCCTTCGGGTGATCTTCAACTCAAAGACCCATTTCTTTGATACACCGGAGGCTGTTTTCAATTGGACCGATGAGACTGTCAGGCTCCGCCCGCACGTCCAGCCGGGGCTGCACTCCGGGTCGCCGCGTGGCTCCTCGCAGGACCGGAGCAACCCATCTGGCAGGGGGAAACGCCATCGCAAATCCCGCTCCCGACGGAGGTCCCTGTCCCGGGATCCCCTGCTGGGGGACACTCAACCTGACACAGATTGACCTGGCGAGGACTCAGGATTGTTGCCGGCCGGGGCTGCCAACTGGTTGCCTTTCATCGATGTCCATACCCTGTGGCTGCTGAGCTCTGATCGATGGAGCGTACATTGACTGGTGCAGTATGGCCTTCTTCCCTGGCGGGTGTGTGGGCCCTCACGGTCTGGTTCTCCCTTGTTCGTGGTGCCTTACTTCTGATGTTGCTGTATTGTAGAGTGGGTTCGGGGTGCTCGTTATGGGCCGCCTCCTCCGGGTGGGGTTGGGGGGTGGTTCTAGGAGTGTGCCTAGTTGGTTTTAGGTTTTAGGGGGGCCTAGTTGGGATCCGTTGGTATGACTGGCTTTAGACGCTGTGTTGTGGGTCTGAAGTACCGTATGCCGCGACAGATACTTCATTGTTCATTGAGGTATTGGGGTGGGGGAGGGGGGACTTGGGGTGTTTGGTTGCTGATGGGTTGGGTTGGGGTTAGCGGGGTGGCGGGGGTTGGGGATGTGTTCTTAGGGGTGCACGTGTTTCGAATGATGTTGGCAGCTGGAGGGCTGGGAGTCTGGGTTGGGCTGCGGGGATTGCAGGGACGGACCCATCGTGACAATGGCTGATGCTCCACGACTTGTGCCGTCTGGTACTCTTATGCGTATATTGAGCTGGAATGTCCGGGGGCTACTGGACAAGATCAAACGGGGGGCTGTGCTCCGTTGGGCGAAAAGGGACTCGGCTGATGTGCTCCTTCTCCAGGAAACACACATGCTGGGTACTAAGGCTCTGAGCCTGCAGAGGTTTGGCTTCCACCAGGTGTTTCATGCCGGATTTACTAGGGGTTCGAGGGGGGTGGCAATCCTGGTCCACAAACGATTGGCCTATACTCATGAGCGTCAATGGCTCGATCCTCAGGGCCGGTTTGTGTTTGTGCAGGGGAAGATTGGTGTGGAACCTGTAATCTTTGGTAGTGTGTATGCCCCCCCCCCACTGCAGTGGGCCCTTGCGGAGCGACTATTTGCCTTGTGGGCCGAGCTTCCCCATTCCCTGGCTGTGATTGGTGGTGATTGGAACGATGTGTTGGATATGACCTTAGACAGGATGAGGGGGCATGGGGTCGCGCCTGTGGCCTCTCCCACGAAGCTGTGTGCGATGATTGATGGTCTTGGATGGGTGGACGTGTGGAGGCATCTTCATGCAGGGCGACGAGAATATACCTATGTGTCTGCTGTGCATGGCTCCCTCTCGCGCTTAGACTGTGTGTTTGTACCGGGGGCCTTCCTAGACAGGGTAAAGGGGGCGGCGATCCGGCCTCGCGGGCTGTCCGACCACTCCCCTGTGGCGGTTCAGATTGACCTTTGTAAGGCGCGCCAACCGTTCAGGTGGCGGATGTCTACATGGCACTTGCAGCAACCGGGCTACACCCGGCATCTGCGCAGTGCAATTGCCCATTATTGGCAGGATAATCTAACCGAGGGGGTTGATGCGGTGACGGTATGGGAGGCCATGAAACCTGCCCTGAGGTCTGTAGATATTGCCTGGTGCGCTTCTACTCGCCGGACCCGACTAGAAAGTGTAGCCACAGCTGCGGAACGCGTGGAAAGACGGGAGGCACGACACAGGGAGGCGGCCGATGATGTGACGCTGCGGCTGCTTTTACAAGCGCAACAGTCTTACTCCTCGGTCTTGCTGGATGAGGCCCGCCAGGCGTGGCTGGCTACACGTAGTAGAGTGTACCAATGGGGCGACAAGTCAGGCACCATGCTCCACCGGTTGTGTCAGCAGACCTTCCAGCCGATCACCCTACCGGGGTTAGTCGACGATGCAGGGGTAGTAATTACGGACCCATCGGTCCTTGCAGCGAGCTTTGCGCGCTACTACGAACATCAATATGCCTCTCGTGAGAGCCTCTCCCCCGAATCCGTTGAAGCTTACCTCACAGCGGTCCGCCCACAAGCGGTACCTGATGAGGTCCGCGACGCCCTGGATCTCCCTCTGACAGCTGAAGAACTGGGCGACGCCCTGGGTCAACTTAATGCGGGTAAAGCGCCTGGGCCCAACGGGTTCCCCAGCGAATTCTACCGGGCATTCCACCTGCAGCTTGGGCCGCATTACAGGCGGGCCTTGGAACTAGCTCGGGAGCGGGGTAGCCTCCCCCCAGACTGGCGTCACGCCGAAATTGTGGTGTTTCAAAAGCCGGGCAGACCCCCTGAGCGCCACGAGTCGTACCGCCCCATCTCCCTTATCAACATTGAAGCCAAACTCCTGGCCAAGGCGCTTGCGAATCGCCTGCTTCCCCACATCTCGGCCCTTGTCCACCCGGACCAAGCGGGATTTATGCCGCACCGGGCGACGCGACACAACATTCGGCGGGTGCAGGCAGCGATTGATGCGATCGGGACGACTGGGGACCGAGCGGCGCTGTTGTTGGCCGACATAGATAGTGCATTTGACTCGGTCAGCTGGACTTACCTCCTTGCCCTTCTGCCACTGCTGAACTTGGGTCCTGTATTCATTTCGTATGTGACACTGCTATATACTAATATTACCGCTTCGGTGCGCGTGTCTGGGGCGATTTCTGCGCGATTTCCTGTGGCCAGGGGCACTCGTCAGGGGTGCCCCCTCTCCCCGTACCTCTTCGCGCTGGCTATGGAGCCTATGGCCGCCCGAGTGCGCCAGGACGCGCTCTATCGGGGTTTCGTGTGGGGGTCGGGCCACTCAGACCGCATTGCCCTATATGCGGATGACGTGCTTTTCTTTATGACTGATCTACACCGTACAGGGCCTCGTGTTCTTGAGATAATGCGGGAGTTCGGTCAGGCGTCGGGGCTCTTTCTTAACCCTCGCAAGTCAACCCTGTGGGTGCTGGGGGGGGCCTCGGTGAGCTACCAGTGGGCTGCGTCCCTTCGGATGGCGGTTGATGGCATGAAGTACCTGGGCGTTTTCCTCTCGGCCTCGGCTACCGTGGCGTGGGATCGGAACATCCAGCCGGTGTGGGACAGGGTCCAAGTTGATATTAAGACCTGGACGCGTATGCCCCTTAATATCTATGGCCGGTCGGCCATATTTAAAATGGTGGCCCTGCCTAGGCTCCTCTACCAACTGCAGAATCACCCTTATAAAATCGACCCGCAATGGTTCCGTGGTGTCAACTCGGTGCTGGGCAGATTTCTGTGGGCTGGGGGTGCTTCTAGGGTGGCGCTGCGCACCTGCTTCCTCTCTGTCTACTGTGGCGGCCTGGCATCCTCGGATCTGCTATCGTACTACCAGGCCTCCCATCTCCTAGTGCTCAACGAGTGGTGGTATGGGGACCGTAGCGATCCGGCCTATGCGCTGGAACACTCATTGATGGGAGGTGCCACACTTCACACCCTGCTGTACTCGGCCCGGCGGAGGAAGGTTTTGCCAAGGGTCACCCAGGTGGTCTTCGCGATCTGGCGGCAGGCTCTGCACCGTATGGGGTGGTGGGGCAGGCTGACGGCCGAGACGCCGCTGTGGCATAACGGCCTGCTACCGGCGCTGGCCTCCTTGTCCGGGTTTGGCAACTGGGACGCGATCGGGATCTCGTCTCTTGGTAATGTTCTCAACGGTACTACCCTTAAGTCCTTTCAGGAACTTAGCTCCGAATATGATCTGTCTAGGTCCCAATTCTTTCGCTACCTTCAGCTCCGCCATGCCCTTGGCCCCAGCCTGGTGGGGTTGGAGCAGCTCCCCGACTTTAGTCCTATTGAGGCCAAACTGTTTATGGGCGACCTGGGCGACAAGAAGGTCTCTCAGATATACCGCTCCCTGGTCATACACTGTTCCCCCTCCCTTTCGACACTGAAGGCCTCCTGGGAGCATGATGTTGGCCCCATGGATGACGATGATTGGCGTGAGGCCCTTGAATCCCCCCGCGGTGCAGCTATAGCCGTCCGTCTTAGGTTTATTCAATTCAAGTACCTTCATAGGGCCTATTATACTAGGGAGCGGCTGTGGCGCGCGGGCCTCATAGCTACCCCTGAATGTCTGAGGTGTGGTGCTGAGAGGGGGACGCTTTTCCATACAGTATGGTCCTGTGAGAGGTTGACCCGATTCTGGGCCGGGGTGTGGGACTGCCTGTCAGAGGTGTTGGGGTGGGACGTTCCCCGTACCCCTAGGCTGGGTCTCCTCCATATTCTGGAAAATGTTGGGGGCAATACCTACAAACGACACCTGCTACTGTTGGGGCTGGTGGTGGCCAAACGTGATCTGGCCCAAGCATGGAAGAGCGAACGTGCCCCCCCCTTGAGTGCGTGGAAGGCGGGATTGGACTTTTTAATGGGTCTAGAATTACCGGTATTTGAGGCCAGGGGTTGCCCCCGGAAACACTACAAGATCTGGAAGCGGTGGGCTGACTACAGGGGTCTGGACCTCGATCCCCCAGCTGATATGGATGATGTACTGGCCCTTGATGTGGATCCCGGGCCCTAGGCTGTTAGCCGACTCTGACTTTGATTTCCGTCTCATGTTGCTGACCTGTGATCACGTGCACTGGGTTAGGATGGGATAAGGGGTGGGTAGATGGGGGGGCGTTGGGGGGGTGTTGTTGGGGTGGGGTGGGTCGGGAGGGAATTGGGGTGTGCCTTTCGTATAACTCTGAGTTCATTGCCATGCCCTTATCTGTCTGTGTTGTTGGCAGTCTCCTCCTGACTGTGGAGGGCTGTCCTGAACCTTGATGGAACTCTTAATAAAAACGGTTTTGAAAAAAAAAAAAACTACTCCCTCAACTCCGGGTTCCGTCTTGTTTTCAGTATGTTCCAGAAAGTTCTCTTCTTTTTGCTACCAGTTCTCAATAGATCCATCTTGGAAGTCGCCAGGACCGAAGATTGCCAGTCAAAAAAGGAGGGCGGGATAGGATCTGTCCTTTTTATGCATATTTGTCTCCTAGCCAGGAGTACAGCATAAAAAAGTAGCGATCTTGCGCGACCTCTAACATTATCCTGTAGGCCAAAAAAGAACAAGGATAAATCAATAATAACTGGGGTTCCTATTAGATCCGACAAACATTTGCCAACATTGTCCCAAAAGGAAATCAGAGCTGGACTCTCTTTAAACACATGAGTGTCGGAAGCCGAGGCCAGTCCGCATTTCTTATAGCATACAGGCAGCTCTTTCTTGATTTGGGAAAGCTTCAGCGGAGTAAAATAAGCCCTGTGTATAGTGAACAGATGGTTCCTCTTTAACCATACCAGCTTTACTACGTCATGCAGGAGTTGGCACGAGGTTTGCCACAAACTGCCACTATCTTGATCTGGTAGGACACTTCCTCATAGATCCTCAGGGACGGTTAAACTCTCCATCCACTGCCTCCAGCACTGCCTGATACCAGAAGGAAACTTATTTCGTCCTTCAGGGTCTGGTCACCAGGGTGTACTCTAGATCGTTGCCTTTCTCTAGTAGGATACCCTTGGTCATTTGTGTCTGGGCCTGAACCCAACTAGTCAACTGGAAGTATTTAAATCTAGAGAGACCTGGCCCAACCCTCTCACTAAGTTGGTCCCATGTAACCAGAGTGCCATCTGGGATCAGGTCCCCCCAAACTGCCAGGTCAGATTCCCTTAACGGTACCGCCAAACTGCCCCTCAGGCATTCTGGAGCCCCAGGGGTTTCCCATAAGGGAGCCTTACCAGAAAAGTAACCAAGAGTGACCAACCTCCTCATGTCTGCCCAAGTTTTACCCAGGCCCTGCAAGACCTTTAGCCTTACTTTTTTGAAAAACGTAACATCCCAAAATGTAAACAAAAAATCCTCCACTGGTAGCTGTGCACCCTGAAGTATTGCTAAAAACATCCCTCTTATTCCAATATTGAACGGCATTTTTAAAAGCATATGGGCATGGGAGAGTTGGAAGGCCCAAGCGTAAAGCTGAATATCTGGCAAAGCAAGGCCCCACTTTTCCATTCGGCGTTTCAGCTTTTGCCAAGCTAACCTCAAAAATATATAGCCCCGGGGGGCGTGGCTAGCAGCCGAGCATGGCGGCTGTGTGAAACGGGAGCTCCCTGAGGCAACTCGGCTTTTGACAAATCCGGCATACTTATCCGCTTAACTCCCCACCTGAAGGAGCGGAACCAGGATCTAGTGACAGAACGGTATCGTCCGGTCCTGCCCCGGCGCTCCTCCGAGGCCGAGAACACTGTCATTTTGCCCCGACATCGCTGGGCCTTCACCCGGAGTGCAGCACCGGCCTCTGGTGCCTCCCGGACACCGGCGGAAGTGGAGGCTGCCCGGGCTGCCCCGTGGACATCATCCGCTCCCCCCCCCCGGGTGAAATACCGTAAGAGACAACCCAGCGTCGCATGAGACTGGAGGGGGCTCCTGTGCTACAGCCGGTACACAGACCGGCGGACTGACCCGCGGACGCCTGAGGTTGGAGCCGGATAGTCGCAGCAACCGAGAGGCCGTGCTCGCGAACGGGCGGAGAGCGACGCCCTGCAAACCTGTGGGCCCTCCCGGGGAAGGCAAGATCCCCATAAGGTACTTCGGGGGAAACAAAAAAGGAAAAAGAAGGTGGTACTGCAGTGCTGGAATCGGAGGGGGCCCCCTCATCCAGGCGGGGACATACACGGCCTCACACGTGAAGCTCGACCTCGGGGCTGCCTGCGAGTCCCCCCGGGGTCCCATCCAGAGCAGAGGCGGCAAAGAAGATTCTTAGAAGCCAGCAGAGGTAGCGCTGATTTAGGCCGGGCGGCAGCATAGTAGGGAGAACCCCGGGCAGTCATTACCCCAAGGAGCCAGCGCCCGCCACGGAATCTCGAGGAGCCGCTGTGCCCGCCACCGCCGGCAGAAGTTAGACCGGGCCCGCACGGGTGCATGTGGGCCGCACTGGAGTGGTGAGAGACAGACTTGTGGTCACTGCCAGGGTGCGCTTGAAGCCCTGGCGCAGCGCGACGCAATACATATCCACAAGCAGTAGCACTATAAACAGCACGCACCCAGGACTGCAAGGTGGGCTATTTGCGGGCATAATTCAAGAAGTCACGAGTCATAGACGCTCTGCGCGACTGGTGGAGGGGCGGCGGTGTACGGGAAGTGAAGCGGTGGATCACTATCCCCGGCGAGTGCCGGATTAAGAGAGTCAGGACCCCCCTGTGAACGGGACGCAAAGATATCCGGAGCTGAGGCCCCCCTTCGACAGCTGGGTAGCGACCAGTGGAACAGTAGAAAAGGCGATTGCTGGAACCGGGACGGTTATCCGGAAGCCACGGATCATGGCAGGTAGGGGATCGAGGAGTGGATCGACACAAGCCAAACTAGATAAATTTGCTTATGGTCAACAGGGGCAGTCGCAAGTGAATGGCCGGAACTCCACGGGCACTAATCAAGAAACGGACGCTACCAAGAAAGTCACGCTAGAAGACATCATGAAAACCCTCTCCGAAGTGCGAACAACGGTGGGCTCTATTTCCTCTGAGGTGACTCTGTTGCGAGCCGATTTTCAAAAAATGACGGAAAGAGTGTCACAGGTGGAGGTGGTTACGAAATCGCTTGTTGAGGGCACTTCGGACAGGCAAATAGCCATGGAGCGTATGGACAAGATTACTCGATAACTGCAGGATAAGCTGGACGACCAAGAAGGGCGTTCCCGAAGAAATAATGTACGCATCCTTGGCCTTCCGGAGACGGAAGGGAAAAGAAAGATGGACCTCTACGTAGAAGATCTCATCAAAAATAAACTCCAGCCTAAAGGATTATCGCACTTCTTCTCGGTGGAAAGGGCGCACAGGGTACCCGGGGGTGAACCCAAACCGGGTGCGGCGCCAAGGCCGGTGCTGGCCAGACTGTTCAATTTTAGGGACAGGGATGCGATTTTGCAAGCGGCAAGAATCTCACCGCCCATTAAACTCCATAACTCGACCCTGGCATTCTTTCCAGACTACACGGCGGAAGTAGCCAGATGCCGGAAATCATTCACCGAGGTGAAGAAAGCGTTGCGAGACAGGGAGCTGCCATACTCAATGCTGTTCCCGGCCAAACTGCGGATTGTAGCCAACGGAAAGACATGGTTCTTCGACAAGCCAGAGGTGGCACAAGACTGGCTTGACGGCTGGAGACAGATAGGCCAACCTCGCCGGTCGCACAGGGATCGGCCGAACCATCGTAACGGAGACCAAGCAGGCAAGCAGACCGACCAGTTGACACAGCGTGAGAACTCGGTGGGAGCGGAGTCCGACGTGGAGCAGAACCTACTTGACTCTGGTCAACAAGGCCATAGCTGAAGTTGGACCGTGGGAGGGAGGGGCCGGATGTGAACGATGGACTTGGACCTGGTGAAGCGAAGTAAGGTGGGCAGAGCCGGTGCCGGTAGGGGACTCACCAACCCCCACAAGCAAGTAAAATAGTTTGGGAGGGGATAAAGCACTCTGCACAGTTGGGGAAGCGGGCGGGGGTTTGTCCGTGGCGCAGGGGAGCAGGGAGGGGGGCTGGACGGGGAATTACACAGTTATTGTTATTGTTAACAGTCATCACTCAAGCCACAGAGTACACGAACTTACGGGGAACACAGCGACCTCCTCACGCAGGCCTGAAGCGCCGGAACCACAGTAGGTCCCCACAAGGACCGTTGGTACTGGAAGCCGCCCTCCACACTATACGTTACGTGAAGGGACTGGGCAACATGCTACTTCTACACTTCTACATTGTGCACTCCATGCATCCTACGACAGCTGCATTGACACACAGAGCACTACACAGGCGATACAATGACCCAGCGATTACACACTGAACCCACTGAGGGTGCACGTACGACCCTTGAGGTGCCCCCCCTGCGACTACTCACTTGGAACGTCAGAGGGTTGGGAGATAAAATAAAGCGAGGGTTGGTATTACAAGCAATCAAACGCCAAGGCCCTGACCTTATCTTACTTCAGGAGACGCACCTCACGGGACCAGCATGTAAGGCACTTGACAGACGTGGTTATGTCATGGCGACACATGCAGAGTTCACGTCTGGCTCCCGGGGGGTGGGGATATTAATGAAAAAAACGTCCCCCTTCATGGTACTACACCGTACAACGGACGACCAGGGTCATTTCGCGGCACTACATGGGCAATGGGAGGGGAAGCCCCTCAACGTAGTCTCGGTTTATATCCCCCCGGCACTCCACTCTATGGCCTTACCTGCACTAGGCAGCTTCCTATTAGACCTCCCGGATGGGGACACGATCATAGGGGGTGACCTCAATGCGATCATGGATCCCACACTAGACACATTCCCAGCTAGAGAACGTCATGGAGGGACTCCAGCTCTCCCAGGATTCCTAGAGGCAATGGGCATTATGGACGTGTGGCGTCACTTGCACCCCACGGAGGCACAGTACACGTACTACTCCGCCGTACACAATAGCTTAACTCGCATTGACTACTTTCTGTTTTTGGGGGCGGGAGTGGGAAAGTTAGACAAAATTGACATCCTGCCCAGAGGGATTTCTGATCACTCGCCGGTGTCTCTGTCACTTACTACAAAAGAAAAGAAGCGTACGAGAATCTATCCGATATACCCAAACTACCTCACCATCCCAACAATCAGGAAGGAACTTCAATTAGTGACCACAAGCTATTTTGAGGAAAACACAGGCTCGGTTTCCTCTCCTTCGATACTTTGGGAGGCATACAAAACGGTCCTGAGGGAGGTAGCAATGGCAGCTATCACGGGGCATAAACGGGAATGCAGAAAGGACCTCACCGAGCTAGAGCTGGCACTCGACGCAGCGAACGTCGCCCATATGGCGGACCCCTCACCAGCAACGACACACGCACTACAATTGAGGCAGCAACAACATCGAGCCCATCTCACGGTGACAGTTCAGGGCCATATCACAGGTACAGCCAACAGAGTTTACGATGTCGGAGACAAGGCTGGTAAAATGCTAGCTTGGCTAGACAAGAGGGGGGGAGGTAATAAAGGTATACAGCGACTATATTCACACGATGGTCACTTACAAACACACCCAGAAGACATTGTATGCACCTTAGCGCGTCACTTTCAAGACATATATACCCCTGAGCGAGAGGTTACTGCTCAAGAGGCGACACTAGCACTTGATCATATTGACATCCCCAAACTCGCCCCGGAGGCAATACAGGACTTAGAAATGGACCCGACAGAAGAAGAAATACAACTTGCAATTCAGGCACTACACTCAGGTAAAGCACTAGGCCCCAATGGCATACCATTGGAGTGGTACAAATCACGGGCAGAAACACTGTGTAAACCACTGCGGAAAATGTATATGGAATGCCGGGACAAGGCAATACTGCCGTTGGACCAACGCACGGCCACGATTGTGGCTATTCCAAAGCCGGGCAAACCTCCGTCCCAATGCTCCTCTTATCGCCCCATTTCCCTGATTAATGTGGAGGCCAAGGTGCTAGCGAAGCTGCTGGCCACCCGTTTAATGCAGCACCTGCAGTCACTGATACACCCTGACCAGTCAGGATTTATGCCTCACAGGAGTACGGCTCTGAATCTCAGGCGCATCCATGGGGTGCTGGCGCGAGCACACCTTCTCCCGGAGAAGGCAGCTATCCTCTCCCTTGATGCCAAAATGGCTTTTGATCTGGTGGAATGGGAATACCTGTTCGCAGTGTTAAGACGTATGGACTTTGGCCCGAACTTTATAGCCTGGGTGAGACTACTCTACACTCAGCCGGTGGCACAAGTAGTGGCGAATGGCCACATCTCGCAGACGTTCCCGCTGGGTAGAGGGACTAGGCAGGGATGCCCGCTATCGCCCTTGCTCTTCGCTCTGGTGATAGAACCACTGGCAATCCTTATCAGAACTACACCGTTGATTAAGGGGATCGCATGGGAAGGTGGATGGGAAGATAAGCTATCCCTTTATGCAGATGACATGCTGATATACATGGTAGAGCCTGAAAGCGAAATCCCAGCGCTACTGGATCTTTGTAACACACAGGGTAAAGCGTCAGGGTACACCCTGAACTGGTCAAAATCTGTGATTTACACACTACACGGTCCGGACCCGGTGCTGGAAGAGGACTGCCCCCTGAAATGAACTCGAGACTCTTTTAAATACCTAGGCATTGTTATTGCGAACAGCGCTGCAGACTTCTTCGAAAAGAACTTAAAGCCACCCATGGACCGCCTGCGGGCGGATGTTAAACACTGGGCCACCTTGCCGCTGACTCTCCTAGGGCGCGCAGCACTCTATAAAATGATGGCACTCCCCAGGTTCCTCTACGTGTTGGAGAACACCCCATATCTGGTGGAACCGAAATACTTCAAACAAATCGCAGCACTAGTCTCAAACCTGCTCTGGAGCAATGGCCTGGCGCGAATAGCCTACGACAAGTTGACAAGAAGCTGGTACGAGGGAGGAATAGCCCTGCCTAACATACAGCTCTATTACTGGGCGGCACATCTTAAAACGGTGAACCAATGGGTACATGCCCCGAGGACTGACCCAGCGTACAAAGCCGACTGGTCACAACTGGGGTCGGACGGCATGCTCGCAGTACTATATAACAAGCCGCAGGTCCGGAGACTACTAGGGCCGACGCACCACACTGCGACCCTGTGGCATGTTGCACAAAAACGACTGGGCTGGCAAGGAAAACTCACCAAACAGACACCGCTATGGGACATAAAAGCTCTGGGGTCCTTACGATCCTGCAAGGGATTCACGCAGTGGGATTGTATAGGAATCTCCACAATCGGGGACTTATGGGACAAGGGCACGGTGATTGAGTTCACGCACCTACAACAACAATATAGCCTGCGCCCGACCGAGACATTTCGATATGTGCAGATAAGACACGCACTGCTTCAAGCGATACCGGCAGGAACTGACATACCAGAATCCTCGCCACTAGAGGACAGACTCTTAACTGATTTCATGCCACAAAGGGCCACTTCCCTCACCTATAAAAAATTGATCAATAACCTGGGAGACCCAACAGAAAAGCTGAAAGAGGGATGGGTGGGGGACATAGGTGAGGTTACTGAATCGGAGTGGAATGAAGCGCTGGCCTCACCGAGAGAGGTCGGCATCTCAGCAAAATTCAGATTAGTGCAACTGAAAATCTTACACCGTGTTTATTACACTAGGACCCTACTCCACAGAATACACCGGGCATCACATCCCTTTTGTCTCCGGAGGTGCGGGGAAGAGGGGACTCTATATCACACAATTTGGGAGTGCGCACATATACAGGAATTCTGGAGGCAGGTTATGCGAACCATTTCGCAAACGTTTGGGGTCTCAATTCTACCAGAACCTCGGAAATGCTTGTTAAACATTTGGGACCCTAATGACCTGAATAGGCATGGATTGATATGGGCTACCCTGGCCATGATGGTGGCTAAGCGAGACATTGCGCAAAAATGGGGAGCACCAGACTTGCCTACAGCTTGTAGGTCGGGTAACAACATGGACAAGCTGATGATTACCGAAAGGGCAGTATACGTAATGAGGGCCTGCCCCCGCAAATGGAATAAGATATGGACAGCTTGGAACACCTATAGAGGGGACATCTGTGACCCATTGCCAGAGGAAGAAGACCTAGATTCTGAGGGGGAGGACGAATAGAGGGAGGGGAAGTGATTAACATGATTGACCTGACAAAAACAATATGGTTCCAAAATGAATCTTACTTTGCAGCGGCGTGAAGGGTTGGGGTTGGCTGTGAACCACTGTCACTGTTACAAATGTACTCACTCAGGATGACTTTTTCTGTTGTTTTAACTGTTTTAAAGGTTTCTCCTTCTATTACTGATGGATAAGACGCACGCACTGATAACTGTAGATTCTTAACACTATGCGCAAAGACGGATGTTAAATTATATGTTTCAAAGTTTAGGCACACTAATGCATTAGTAGCCTAATATTCGTTAGACTCAATGGTGTTGGGTTTGGTTTGGAACGACACATATGTAAAAAACAAATTGTTACCTTGAAAAGAATCTTACGATTGTAATGTGTACGTGCATCTTCAATAAAAAGTATTAAAAAAAATATATATATATATAGCCCCAAACAAAAGAGTTAATCTCCCTCTGAATTTTATCAATTTGTGATTTTTCAAAGTAAAGTGGGATACAATTAAAAAGAAAAGTGATTTTTGGAAGTATCGACATTTTAGCCAGGTTGACTCTGCCAATGATAGAGAAGGGGAGCGAGGCCCAGGTCTTCATTAGATTCACACACTCTCTCACCACAGCAGTCAGATTAAACTCAGCAATCTTGGTTATATGTGGCACTATATTGACCCCTAGATATCTCATTCTGGGGCTTATCTGATGTTGATAATGATTTACCACCTCGTTCCAAACCATTACCTCAGATTAAGCATCATTAATTTCGTACCCCGATACTAGTCCGAACTCCTGGGCTTGACTGATGACAGCTGGAAAAGCCTTATCTAGGTCGGCAGTAAAAATCAAAATATAATCGGCATACAGGGCTACCTTCCTCTACCACTCCCCATACCTAAAAGGCTGAATGTTGACATCCTCTCGTAGCCGTTGAGCAAATGGCTCAATGTATAGGTTGAAAAGGAGAGGGAGAGTGGGCAGCCCGGTCTAGTACCCCTAGATATATTGAAGGGTGCCTTGATGCTGCCATTTACCAAAAGTCTAGCCAAGGGACTCTTATATATAGATTGTACTGTACGACAAAACTTCTCGCCAAGATTGAATTTTTCCAAGACCTCCAACAGGTATAGCCAATTCACCCTGTCGAAGGCCTTGGTGGCATCCAAATGCGTAGCTGCTAAAGGGATGGAATATGTAGATGCTAAATCTATTGCCCCAATTAGATCGTAAGTTATGTGCGATATCTGGCGAACTTTCACAAAGCCCTTCTGGTCTGAATGCAGGATATCCCCAGTCACTGTGCCCAGATGTGCTGCCATTATAGAGGTAAAGATTTTATAGTCGGCATTCCATAAAGATATGGGTCTATACGACCCACAATTGAATGCCGCTTTCCCTGGTTTCAGGATCAAAATTATGATGACCTCATTCCATGAATCTGGCAGGATCAGGCCTTCTTGCAAGATCTGATTGAAGAGTTTGGTCATAATAGGTATAACCTGATCCCCTCTTGCTTTGTAGATCTCAGAAGGTAAGCCATCTGGCCCTGCGGCCTTGCCTTTCTTACTATTGAAGATAGCCTCCCTTACTACCGCACAGAAAAAGTCCCTGTCCAAATCTAGTTGTTGCTCTGAACTGAGAGAGGGAAGCTAAATATCTTCAAGCCATCTATGAGCACTCTGGCTATCTAGATCACGCCGCGGATGTGTACGGAATAGGACCTCTCACTCTGGTGAAGGAGGGGTGGGAGAAATCCCGTGGGAAAACCCCTCAGGATGTGTTCAGCTATGTGCTGGCCATTCGCAACCAGACCAAGCACTTCAGGAAGCTCGCTCAAGAGAACCTGGAGGCTAGCCAGGAGGAAATGAAGAGATGGTATGACCAGAACACTTCTCTGGTTGAGTTCCACCCTGGTCAGAAAGTGTGGGTGATGGCGCCGGTGGAGCCTTGTGCGCTCCGTGACAAGTGGACCGGGCCATATGAGGTGGTAGAGCGCAAGAGCGAGGTTACCTACTTGGTTAACCTGAAGACTCCCAGGCAGCCCCTGAGAGTGTTGCACGTGAACCGCCTCAATCCCCACTTTGAGAGGTCTGAAGTGACTATGCTCATGGCTACAGATGCTGGAGGGGAAGAGGATAGTGATCCTCTCCCTGACCTCCTGGCAGCCAAGGAGCAAGATGGGTCAGTGGATGGTGTGGTCCTCTCGCCCACCCTGACCCCAGAGCAGCAGAAGGACTGTCGCCAAGTCTTGGGTCAGTTTGCCCCCTGTTCTCCCTGACCCCAGGTGTCACCAAATGGTGCGTCCACGATGTGGACACTGGAGATAGTCTGCCGGTGAAACAGAAGTTTTACAGGGTGGCTGACAAGGTCAGAGCTAGCATCAAGGAAGAAGTTTCCAAGATGTTGGCACTAGGGGTAATTGAGCCCTCCAGCAGCCCCTGGGCTAGCCCAGTGGTCTTAGTGCCTAAGAAAGCTGCTACCCCCGGTGGCCCCCCAGAACTCCGGTTCTGCGTGGACTACCGTGGGCTCAATGTGGTCACCAAGACTGACGCGCACCCCATCCCCAGAGCTGATGAGCTGGTGGATCGGTTGGTAGCTGCCCAGTACCTGAGCACCTTTGATTTGACTTCAGGGTACTGGCAGATTGCCTTAACTGAGGGGGCCAAGGAGAGGTCAGCATTTTCAACGCCAGAGGGGCACTTCCAGTTCCGTGTCATGCCCTTTGGGTTGAAAAATGCCCCTGCCACATTTCAGAGACTGGTCAACCAGGTGCTGGCAGGGCTGGAGCAATTCAGCGCGGCATACCTGGATGACATTGCTGTGTTCAGCTCCACTTGGGAGGAACACCTGCAACACCTCTCTGAAGTGTTGAAGGCTCTGCAGAAGGCAGGCCTCACTATCAAGGCCAGTAAATGCCAGATAGGGCAGGGATCAGTGGTGTACTTGGGACACCAGGTGGGGAGCGGCCAGGTGGCGCCCCTATAGGCAAAGATTGATACCATTCTGGCTTGGGAGCCCCCCAAGACTCAGACTGAGGTGAGAGCCTTTCTAGGTCTCACCGGGTATTACAGACGGTTTGTCAAAGGTTATGGCACCATTGTGGCCCCTTTGACAGAGCTGACATCTAGAAATCAGCCCAGGAAAGTGAATTGGACTGAGGCCTGTCAAACTGCTTTTGACACCCTCAAAGCTGCCATGTGCACAGCACCGGTGCTTAAGGCACCTGACTTTTCCAGTGAGTTCATTGTGCAAACTGACGCTTCAGAGCAAGGCGTGGGAGCAGTACTCTCACAAATCAATGATGAGGGCGGAGACCAACCAGTGGCTTTCATTAGTAGGAGGCTACTCCCCAGGGAACTGTGGTAAATGAATAAATAATACCCTATTTTTGAATGCATAAATGAATAACAGATAGCTCAATAAATAAGAGTCAAGATTCGAGGTAGTAGGAGTTTTGCAGGTTTAATACAGCATAAGGACAGGAACAGGACGACCTGCACGGGAATAGGATGGCAGCTGCCGGGGACAGGATCGGGAATGACGGCGTAACTTTTAATAACAGTAGATGAGCATATATACATAACGCAAACACATAGCATTACATTGCAATAGGCGTAGCAGTGGGTGGAGCAATAGGCGTGACGCGTAGCAGTCGCGAAAGATAAGGGTGAAAGTAGGTGTAACAGGGCGTATACATAGACATGTGATGCAAACGTAACAGAATATGTCATGAATGGGGCGGAAACCATGGAGGGGGCTACCTGAGGAGCCGGGACCTCTAACCTGATGGTGCGCGCAAACTGGCAATGACGTATCACTAGGAGAAGCTGGGGGCTTCGAACTCTGTGCTAGGAGCAGAGACTGAAGTCTGGAGAGTCAGGGCGACGTGTACCTAAACAGTATCTAGTATCTGATGTTTAGGGAACATGTTGATATAAACTAGAAGTCAGGAGGGGAAAGGCTAACAGACACTAAGACTGGACCATGCATTATTCTACATGTAGTGCGTGATGAAGAATATTAAATGACCATTAATACAGTATTTCTCTAACATGGGGCCGTAAAGGCTAGACAATGACGGAAACTATTGATGCAGTTCAGTAGCTTTAGGAATGCAGAGGAAGAGGACTGAACTGATAATCTGGAATCATAACATACTCTTGGCAGACTCAGAGGCAGGGCCAAGCTGAACCGGGCACTGCGAGGCAGGAAGTAAGTGAAGGGTCGAGGATACAGGTGGGGGCTGTATCGCTCCTCCGCGAGGCTTCAGGAGACAGGAGACAGGAGCTGAATCTGGTGTCCGGGCCCTTTTGAGGCCTAGAAACGGGGACTTTACAATGGAATAACGTGCACACTGAGAAACGTGGCAACGTAGCTTTACATAGGCCTGATATTCGTAGTATTCACGAGAACTGGAAACTGCCATACTAGAGGTGGACACAACTATAATTGCGTCTTTAATCAAACATGGGGAATACATATGCATATTTAATCATGCACATATAACATATGATGGAGGACGCGTAGGGACACAGAACATGGCAAAATTTACTTTTCCACATTCCCTCCTTGTCACTACGTTTCATCAGGAAACATCAATATTCATGATACCATCTATCATTTCATACAGTATCATTTGCTCGTCTCGAATTTTCTTGGAACGGGATTTAGAACGGGACTTGGGACTAGGAATACAAGAGGTAGCACAAATGCCGCAAATCGCAGGGCCACATTGTATACAGAGGCAGCAGCTGAATATGATCGCTACTGCAATACCTAGAAAGGACAAGACTTTCCATCCCCAGGCGGAAATTATATTCCAGAACCAACCGGACCATGTCCAGGTGCCTGGATCTTGGTGTAACAGATGGGCAATTTTATGGAGTCTGGTTATAGCTGAATAGACAGACGGCGCGTTATTTGGAATGAAAATGCAGCAACTAGATCCGATGACTCTACAGGCCCCGCCCCTATCGGCCAGTATGACGTCAAGGACGAGACGATTCTGGAGCACGACAATTCTCATAAAGGATTGTTCCTCGGTTAAATTACTTAGAGCAGAAGTAGTCTCAATTACTACGGCTTCGAGTGTTCTGGTTAATCTACGTATCAGTTTACTATTCACGACTGTACCTAAATAAGGGAAGACACCCTTATTGATATCTATATATTGTTCTAGAGCAGTTTCAGTATAATCGACAATCGGGAGGTTTCTCTTGTGTCTAGTATGTACTAGGTGGGAATTCCTATGGTAGTCGGGTGGGGCTAGGAAAACTGGTGGCAGTAGGAAGGCAATATAACAGGTTCCCTCCCAATCGAGGGGCAGACGAACATATGCGGTCTGACCACAAATAAAATAAGAATGACGTGAAGCTTTGAAAATAGATTTCCTACTGTCACTATACTTGACAATAGTAGTACAATCACTATGTCCTACATGTATGGAACCATTATTTCGGACACATAATTCGCCTTTGACTGGTAGTACTGAAATTGCAGGTAAGTCTGGAGTAGTATCAGACTGAACATTCAGGACCATGAAATTCGAAGAATAATTACCTAAATTGTAAACTTCATTTTCTAGATCTAACCCGGTTCTGTGGGGAAGACCGTGCTTGTCTGGAAAACACGTACTGTTAAGAAAAGACATATCTGTTGAGGATGACGTTAACGTGGACCATGCTCCACACGAACCATTATGCGAAAAAGGATAAGGAAAGAGTGGCAGAACTCCCTTCGGCGTCTGGAAAGGGGGGAGTCGACCACACACCCAACAATTAGTGGCATTGCTGGTCTGGTGTGAATAATGTAGCATGCGGATAAAAGAATTATTTCGCATAGCGAGGCGGTAAGAGAGTTCATGAGGAGGTAGATCACTAAACGTGTGCTCTACTGTAGTATTAGAAGACGTATTTACATGAGAAACTGGGAAATACAGGTAAAAGGCATAACTGGTGCAGGAAATCATAATGCTGAGAAATAATATGAAACATAGAAAAATGATACATCGGATTGAGTTTTGACTAACTCTCTCACTATGGGGGTCTATTTTATACATGTCAGAAACAGTCTAACCGTTTCACCTAGGGGAGGACTTAGACAATCAAACTGGCTGACTTATTTTACTAGACCGGAGTTTCAACTTATACTCCTGCTGCGGAGTTTTCTCTAACAGGGGAGGGTTTGTAGCAATGTCTTTTGCGGGACAGTCCTTGAGAACAATATTTTGGCAATCCTTCAAATCCTGGGAAATGTTCTTTGAGACGGGTTTCAGTCCATAAAACTTCTTTATATGTGAAAGGTGCACCCAGCCTTTGCGACCCTCCAACTTCACGGCTGTACGGGTGGCGAGGAGGACCTGTCGGGGCTCCTTCCAGCGTGGCTCCAGCGGACTTGAGCGGTCAAAATTCCGGACAAGGACCATGGATCCTGGAACGATTTCATGCGGTGCCACCTCGGTGTTGTCTGGAAATGCGGCGGCAACCTGTGAACGACAAGAGTTGAGGGCAGACATCAAGGAAGCTAGGTAATCTGTCAGCATATTACTTGAAACATCGGTAATACTTCGGGGTCTAGGAGTACCCCACATGTTAGGGGGCAGCCGAAAACGACCTCATACGGGGACAGACCTGATCTGGAATGTGCGACCATGCGCATATAAAACAGGGCAACTGGCAGAGCTACTAGCCAGTCCACACCTTTCTCTTTACAAATTTTTGCGATGCGAATTTTCAGGGTCTGGTTATGTCTCTCTACGAGACCTGCTGCTTCAGGATGGCGTACACAATGGAACTTCCACTGGTACCCTAACAAAAGGGAAACGTGCTTCATTAACTCTGATGAGAATGGCTGGCCGTTATCAGAATATACGACCCTAGGGAGTCCATAACGGGGGAAGAACTCACGAACCAACTGCTTGGCAGTGGTCGCGGCTGTGTAATCTGGGACTGGATATGCTTCTGTCCACCTGGACAAAGCGCATACAACTACAAGGACATACTTGAAACCTCGACATCGCTCCATCTGAATATAATCCATCTGGAGGACTTCAAAAGGGTGGTCAGGAGGCTGGAATCCACCTTGTTCCACCGGGACACTTTTACCTGGATTAAACTGACAACATATCATACAGGTACGGACTTTCTGCTTGGCTGCAGCTCGTAAATGCTTGTTGAACCAAATGTTCTGGATACTGTCTAGCATAGCTTTTTCTCCTAAATGTGCTGGACTATGTGCGGTATTGATAATGACTTGAACCATAGAGTCGGGGAGAAACCATGTGGCTCTACCCTTCGTTAACCATCCTTGATCTGTCTGGACCCCTCCTTGTTCGGACCATTTCTTGATTTCATCGGGAGTAGCGTGTAACTGGATATCTATGACATCTTGAGTAGGGTCCTTAACTGTCATACATGGAGTCGGATCTGGAGTGTGTGTCATGTTAACTGGAATGTCTGGAGTCTGTGCTGTAAGCTTGGCTGTGCGATCTGCTAGATCGTTACCCTGGGAAATAATGTCAGTAACTTTCGTATGTGCTTTGCACTTCATGATAGCAATGGATGTCGGTAAATGTATGGCATCTAACAGAGCTTGAATAAGGAGACCATGCTGAATCTTGGTTCCATGAGAAGTCATGAAACCTCTCTCCTGCCAGAGCACTCCAAAGTCGTGTACGACTCCGAATGCGTAGCGTGAATCTGTGTAAACATTAACTTTCCGGTTCTTAGCGTGTATACAGGCTTGAGTCAGAGCAACTAGCTCTGCTGCTTGAGCGGACAGGGTGTCAATACGGTGTGTTTCAATAACTTCGGTGTCGGTAGTCACTGCATATGCGGCGACTAGTTCTCCTGTACTTGTTCTCATACATGAACCATCCACATAAAGTGTCAGGTCGGGATCTGGTAACGGAATATCTGTCAGATCTTGTCTTGGCTTTGTCGTAATGTTAACTACTTCCACACAGTCATGTGTGGCAGAATTCGAAGTAACTGATGGTAACAATGTAGCAGGATTTAAAACGTTGCAGCGTCTGATTTCTATGTGTGGCTGGAACAGTGTCAATTCATAACCTGTTAAACGTGCAATTGTCAAGTGCTGAGTCTGTGTTCGGTTTAAAAGAACTTCCACGGAGTGTGGAACTTGTACTGTCAGGGAGTGTCCTAAGACTATGGAATCACTTTGTCTGATAGCTAGTGCTGTGGCTGCAACTGACTTGAGGCACGCAGGCAGAGCCTGGGCTACAGGATCTAATGTGCTCGAAAAATAAGCACATGGCTTGTATTGTCCTGCTTGATCTTGTGTGAGAACAGATAATGCTGTACCTTCACGTTCTGTGACGAAAAGTGTAAAAGGCTTACTGTAGTTTGGTGTAGCTAGAACTGGAGCTTGACATAGGGCTTTCTTTAACTCATTGAAACTGAGTGTATGTTCAGATGTCCAAGGGAGGACAGACGATACGGCTGCCTCCTGTGTCGTTAACTGTATCAGTGGCTTGGCTAGGAATGCATACTGAGGAATCCATTGTCGGCAATAAGAAGTGAGGCCGATAAAAGCACGTACCTCCTTCTGGGTCTTGGGCTGAGGAAGACTCGCTATTAACTGGATACGGTCTGGTGTCAACTGCCTACCCCTCTTGGACAGTAAGTGTCCCAAGTAGACCACTTGCTGGACACAGAATTGAAGCTTAGAAGGGGACACCTTGTGCCCCATCTCGGCTAGGAAATACAAGACTGTAAGGGATGCTCGCTCGCAAGCACGTTCAGAACGGGCTGTGATCAGTAGATCATCGACATACTGGAGCAGGGCAGTGTCAGTTGGCATGTGAATGTTGTCTAGTTGTCTCTTGAGTGCTTGACTGTAAATACTAGGACTTTCTGTGAAACCTTGAGGAGCTCGTGTGAACATATAGCTTCTTCCATTTAAACAGAATCCGAAAAGAAACTGGCTGTCTGGATGAATGGGAACACTGAAAAACGCGTTCTTGAGGTCTATGACAGTGAAAAATGTGGCTTCGGAATCAATGGCTGTCAACAGGGAAGAGATATCTGGGACAACTGGGTACTGCGGAATAATACATTTATTAAGTTCTCGTAGGTCAATCACTAATCGATATACTGGGGGTGCATTTGGATCAGTACGTTTCATGACTGGAATGATCGGAGAATTGCATACATTGGAGTCAGTTTCTACAACTACTCCTTGAGCGATGAGCTCGTCAATAATTTTGGATAAGGCTGCTACAGCCTCAGGTGGCAATCTGTACTGTCTGATTCGTGGTAACACTACACCTGGCTTGAGAGTCACACGATGGGGTGTGATTTGCATGTAACCTACATCAGTTAGACCTTGCGCCCATAAATGCTGCGGAACATTAGACAATCTGGGATCAAAATCTCGTAATACATAGTGACCCTTGAAGTCACGTAGGAACAGACGTATTCCCTCTGGGGAACAGCATATAACTGCACCTAATTCTTTCAGTGTTTTAATGCCTAATAGGTTCTCTGGACATGACTTAGTAAGTAACAGGTCAGTAGTACGGGACAATGGACCTACTTCTAGAGTAACTGGCTTTGATATTTCATTTACGATGGGTTTTCCTGAAAATCCAAGGGAAACATTTCTTGAGCCTGAGAGCGGAGCCCCTGGAACTTCGGCATGGCTAATTGTGGTCCTACTTGCCCCTGTATCAATCAAAAACTTTCTATCTTTCCCTAGTACTTGACTGTGAACATAGGGACCTTCTTGATCTACAGGTATCTCGATGAGAGGCAAGCCTACCTCCCTCTCTAGGCTGTTTCATGAATACGGTTGATACTCTGGATACTCAGACTGTGCATACTGATACATCTGCTGTGTAACGTGCTGTGTTGCAGCGATAGGCTGCGGTGCTGTAACTGTCTGTGGTGCATTCTGTGGCTGAGGAATCTGTGAAACTTGTTCTTGTCTAGGCGGACGTGGTCTTTCTTTAGTCTTACCAGTAGCTATGTTATGTTTCAGAACTGCACACTCATTTATAAAATGACCTGGCTGTTTACAATAATGCAGTTCCCTTTAACGGGAGCTGTAGGATGACTGGCTTGATTTGGACCCCTCTTCTGACTGTCTTGAGGAACAGATTGTGCAACTAGTACTTTCATTTTCGTGTCTTTCATACGTTTTCTCTCGTGTTCTTGCTCTTCCCTGATTCTATTCTGGTGGTATTGGAGCATCTGTAACATCTGGGACGGGGTATTAGCTTGCCAGGTACTTTCGACTTTCAAAACTCGATTTTTAATTTGTGGACTTGAATTCTCGACTAATTTAGTAACAAAAAGATGAGGGTATGACTCACTACTTGTCTTGAGGCCACTGTTGATGCTAAAACATTTCTCAAATCTAGAATAAAAATCACTAATGTCTTCATCTTGTTTCTGTTTACAGGCTGAGATTGCATCCCAATCTTCTTTTCTAGTTGTCAATAATCTGGGTAAAACTTGTATTAATAATTCCGGTAATTCTTTACATTTCGCTCCAAGACCGGTACCTGGTACTCGTGCCTTATCTTCAGCTTCTAGAACTGCCCAATCGATCTTTTTCTCTCCCACCTCCCATTCTTTTTCCTTGAGCTTTTCATACACCCCTGCCGGCAGCAGAACCTTTAACATTTTAATTATATCTGGATACGTGTATTCTCCCATACGGAGCATGTCTTTTAATTCTCGGTGGAACCCTGCTGGATCTTTATCATGACAGGGAATTAATTTCTTCATCTCTAGGAGTTCCATCTTTGTAATCGGAGTGTAAACAAACACTCGTTCTAGTTCGCCACCCGTTCCTCTAACTGGGTGGACTTCTCGTAACGGATTCTGTCTCTCCATGTAAAATGGTTTACTTTCTGGGGGTGAGACATGAACAAAATGCGGGTTCAAAAACGTTCTATATTTGTGACGCTGTTCTAGAATGACACTAATTAAATCGGTACCTAAACCTTTCCATCTATACTGGAGTAACTCGTTCAGGATATCATGTAACGGGCCTGGATCAGAGTGCTGACCCTCATACAATGTAATGAGGTGCTGAATCATATACATACCCGCCAGTCGTTGCTCGGCTGGGGGCATTTTCAGAAACATTTGTGCCACTATTGCGTCTGGAAAAGTGGTAGAATCAGTAATCCATCGGACTGCTGATCGGACTAGTTCTTGTTCATGCATGGTACTCAACTCACTGTAACCGATTCGTGATTTCAGAATGTGATCGGTAGCTTGGAATACTTGTTCTAGAGAACCTTGTTCTGGTGCTGGATGATGGAAAGTAGACTTGTGTTCTAGGCGTAAATGGCGATCTGGAAATCTAGATTTTCCTACATACGCTATTCTGTCGGGATTCTCGTCCTCTACCTCTTCAGTATCAGAGTTACTTTCTTTCTCGCTTACTTGTGCTGCTTTACGTTGATCGTGTAACCTTATTATTTCTTTACGAATTTTCTTGTACATACTTTCCATAGCACTGATGGTTCTGTGCTTACCCTCGGCTATATTATCACTCCACTTTGTCAGGGTTCTCATTTCGGCTTGATCTTTGGACGGGTAATCTTGTTCTCTTATTAGACAATTGATCAGAAACTTTAATATCATGAGCTGGGTCTCAGCTTTCCTTTGAGACATGGCCTCGCCAATGCTTTCTGGATCATCCCCTGTACGGATGAAACGATATATTCTGTCTAGGTCTTCTTTCATATTCGGTAGGGTGACTAGATACTCGGCCACCCTTCTTACACGTAATGAATATAAAACCATATTATCCTCTCCTGGGACTGGATCATAGCCGCATTCATCAAGGGCTTTTCTTATTTCTGCTACAGACTGATGTCTGGGCGTACGCTGTGACGCTTGCATATGTAATTCGGCTGTTGTTAAACGCTTATGTGGCGGCGGGGTCTGAGGAGGACCTCCTCCTGCGGCCCCTAAACTAGAGTCGTCTACTGATGCTCTTCGTCCTGGCAGAGTGGGAAATGGAAATGTAGGCTGAACTTGTATGGCGGGCTGGACCGGGGGTACCGTAACAGGTACTCCGGTGTCTGGAGGAGCGGGAAGTGCCTGATTTACAGGGACTGGCGGAGCGCGAACAGGATTTGCATATTCTGGGACTGTGTCGTCCAAATAGGACGAAATGAAAATATCAGCTGCGGTCTGTTTGTGACGTAGCTTGGTCGGAACTAATGGTGGCGGAAAGTTACTGGATGCCTCCGGGGTCGCTTTTGGCAGGCCCTCGGCAAGAAGAGGATACATACCCTTAATAAGGGCATTCCTCTGTCTCTCTGACTGTTCGGTTTTAACTTGTTCACCAATCTCGACCAATTCCCTTTCTTGGGCTCGTTCTAAGGATTCTCTACTTAATTCTGACTTTCTGATTTCTTTTTCGGTTCTTTTATGAGCTTCTTTGCGCCATAACTCGATGGCATCTTTCTGTGACTGTCTGGCTTTCTTTTTCCATAATGCTTCTTCTACTCTCATGATGCACTCGGCATCCCATGTACCCGATACGGGCCATCTATACTTTTCTTCTAACTGTTTGGTATACTCTACCCATAAATCTAGATACAATATGGCGCTTATGCCATGCTTCTGATACATAAAATGACCTGGACTGTCCCTAGGCGGAACTGGAACTGCTGCTTCCAGCAGACCCTTTCTAGTTTTTAACTGACGTAACTTAGAAAACAAGGGCATGACTGGACTGTAATCTAGACACAATACAATACACAATGAACACGATACTTATTCCCCATTCATACCACGACATTAAAATACATGAAGAACATCATAACATAACAGTTCGGACAGAATATTACCTGGAATACTGAGAACAGAAACACAAGAATTTCTCGAGAACGGAACAGACTAGAGTTACTGGATGCACTGCTGAAACAGTACGGAACATACCGGTCCCATAAAGGGACGCATCAAGACCCGTATCCACCTAGGTGAACACTTCGTTTGTGGGTCTGTGTACCACCAACCCACGGACCAGAGTCAATTTAGATTGACCCTGTCTAGATACTACCCCAGCGACGGTACTCACCGGGCAGCAAGAACGGAAGGCCTCGGATCGGACTGGACTGCTACGACGACGGACAACGAACTTCGGACTTTAGTTACGGGTGGACCTCCGGATACCTCGGACCTTGGACTCTCGGCTTGGGCTCTGGTCGGGACTCGCCGCGTTCCTCCACCGTCTCGTCTGGATGCTGGACCGCCTCCTCCGTCTCCTCCGTGGGCCTGAGGGATACTTGAAGCAGAAATATCTGCCGGTGCGCAGAAGAGTTCCGTCACGACTGCAGAGGGTCAGGGGGTCGGCGTGGCTTCACCGACGCGTGGGGAAAGGGCAAGTACCTATTCGGGCGCCATTATGTGGTAAATGAATACATAATACCCTATTTTTGAATGCATAAATGAATAACAGATAGCTCAATAAATAAGAGTCAAGATTCGAGGTAGTAGGAGTTTTGCAGGTTTAATACAGCATAAGGACAGGAACAGGACGACCTGCACGGGAATAGGATGGCAGCTGCCGGGGACAGGATCGGGAATGACGGCGTAACTTTTAATAACAGTACATGAGCATATATACATAACGCAAACACATAGCATTACATTGCAATAGGCGTAGCAGTGGGTGGAGCAATAGGCGTGACGCGTAGCAGTCGCGAAAGATAAGGGTGAAAGTAGGTGTAACAGGGCGTATACATAGACATGTGATGCAAACGTAACAGAATATGTCATGAATGGGGCGGAAACCATGGAGGGGGCTACCTGAGGAGCCGGGACCTCTAACCTGATGGTGCGCGCAAACTGGCAATGACGTATCACTAGGAGAAGCTGGGGGCTTCGAACTCTGTGCTAGGAGCAGAGACTGAAGTCTGGAGAGTCAGGGCGACATGTACCTAAACAGTATCTAGTATCTGATGTTTAGAGAACATGTTGATATAAACTAGAAGTCAGGAGGGGAAAGGCTAACAGACACTAAGACTGGACCATGCATTATTCTAAATGTAGTGCGTGATGAAGAATATTAAATGACCATTAATACAGTATTTCTCTAACATGGGGCCGTAAAGGCTAGACAATGACGGAAACTATTGATGCAGTTCAGTAGCTTTAGGAATGCAGAGGAAGAGGACTGAACTGATAATCTGGAATCATAACATACTCTTGGCAGACTCAGAGGCAGGGCCAAGCTGAACCGGGCACTGCGAGGCAGGAAGTAAGTGAAGGGTCGAGGATACAGGTGGGGGCTGTATCGCTCCTCCGCGAGGCTTCAGGAGACAGGAGACAGGAGCTGAATCTGGTGTCCGGGCCCTTTTGAGGCCTAGAAACGGGGACTTTACAATGGAATAACGTGCACACTGAGAAACGTGGCAACGTAGCTTTACATAGGCCTGATATTCGTAGTATTCACGAGAACTGGAAACTGCCATACTAGAGGTGGACACAACTATAATTGCGTCTTTAATCAAACATGGGGAATACATATGCATATTTAATCATGCACATATAACATATGATGGAGGACGCGTAGGGACACAGAACATGGCAAAATTTACTTTTCCACAGAACAGAGATGGAGTGCCATTGAAAGGGAAGCTTTCGCTGTGGTCTGGGCTCTGAAGAAGCCGAGGCCCTACCTGTTTGGGACTCACTTCCGTGTTCAGACCGACCACAGGCCCCTCAGATGGTTAATGCAGATGAGGGGTGAGAATCCAAAACTGTTGAGGTGGTCTATTTCCCTACAGGGGATGGACTTTACGGTGGAGCACCGCCCTGGTACAGAACACGCCAATGCTGATGGTCTGTCCAGATTCTTCCGCCTTAGTGATGAGGACTCCCAAGAGGTTGGGTAGTTCTCCCCACTTTCAGCTGGAGGGGACACGTGTTAGACCTGACAACCTTGGCGTGGTTTTCCCCCATCTTTTTGCCTCTGTCTCTTGTATTTTTGATGCTGTGCTGGATTTCGTTTTTGCTGGTTTAGATGCTTTGGACACTCTGCCACTGCTGATCAGTGCCAGAGTGTAAGTGCTCCCTATGTACATTTTCATATTGATTGGGTATACCTGATTGGCATATTTGTTTCACCATGAAGTCCCTAGTAAAGTGCACTGTGTGTGCCAGGGCTGGTGATGACAGATGCTACTAGTGGGCCTGCAGCGCAGATTGCGCCACCCACATGAGTAGCCCTAAAATGGTGTCTCAGGCCTGCCAGCGCAGTGCCTGTGTGCAGTCAGTGGACTGCCATGTCCGCCTGGCCAGTGTCCCCACTGGCTGGGCCTAACCCTTCCCTGTCTGTGCACATCAGTCACCCCTATGGAAGGCTCAAGGTACCACTTTGGGCAGGGTGCAGTGTATGGGTAAGGTAGAGCATGTACTAGTGCAGGTCACATGCTCTGGTAGTGAGCAGCAGCCATTTTGTGTGCTCACTGCTGTAAGGTTATCTTGCTCCATAGAATAACATGGGGGAGGCTGGTCCCAATGGATACCAGCCTATCTATCATAGGAACAAGATGGGACATAAGTGATTGATATCCCTGAACTCAGAATTTAATAACACATCTTTTAATAAGGGTTGTTTTTAAATTCTGTGTTTGAGAATAGTACTTTTAGAAAGTGGCTGTTCTCTTGTCTAACCTTTCTGTGTGCCTGGGCCTGTTTGTGGATTGACTGTCTGGTTTGAGGGTGACAGGGGCTGCAGAGCCCCCAGGAGGTTGTCTGAGTCAGCCCGTGGATGAAAGGCAGCATCTGCTGCCAGGGAAGTGGGAGGAGATCGCACCTGATAGTGAATAGGGCTGTGCCTGCCTGACCACAATGCTGGCTCCACCCCCTGCTGGGCGACTGTCACCTCGGTCCCTGATACTGAGAGGAAGAAGGAAGCCAGGAAAGCCCCAGTGCTCCAGCAACACCCAGAATTGGTTTAGACCGGGCTCAGGGCCCACTTGCACAAAGACTTCAAAGGACTTCAAAGACTTTTTGGGGTATAAGAGAAGGACCCCTGACAACAAAAAATTAGATTCTACAATCAAGAGGAACCTCTGCTGGAAGAAGGACTGCTGGAGAACTGAAGGAAGATTACCTTGCTGTGTGCTCTAAGGGCTGACCTGTTCTGCTGTTCAACTGAAAGCTGAGAAGAAGAAAGGGACTTTGCTGTGTGCTGTGACCCTGCCTGCTTGACCTACAAAGACTTTGCTGTGTGCTGTGTCTGCTTACTGAATCTCCAAGGGCCTGAGAAGAGCTGGCCTCCTGTTCCTGGAACCCAGGGTTAAAAGGTTCCTAAAACATCCTCAAGACGCTGTGCTGATCGTGCTGTTTTGCCTGGAGCGTGCTTGGTGATCAACTGATGAGCGTGGACAGGGATCGGTGTGCTCATCGGCACATTCCCAGCGAGGGTCGGAGTTCCGTGGTGCCTCCCCTCGTGAGTCCTGCTCTAGAGCGGTTGTGTGGCCGAGAGGGCGGTCTTGCCATGACCTGCGCCCTCAATAAACAACTGCCGCCTGTTCACCCCCCCTGCCCGGGGCCAGAAACCCCCTTGGAAAATTGCTGTCCCGATCGGAGCTGCGGGGCCGAAGATCGAAGCCGCCGCGCTCCCATTGGTTGAAGGAGCAGGGCCCCCTCACTATCGCCGCGACGGGATTGGGCCGTGCGCTGCAGCGTCATCGTTGTTGCCGTGTCGTGGTTGGCCGTCCAGAAGCACGTCATCACAGGCCTGTCCCGGGAGCCGCACTGCCATTGGCTGACTCCCGGGTGTACAAGGAGGCTCGTCCCAAAAGCCGCGACCGGATTGGTCTACGCCGTCGTCCCCATAGAGAAGCTGTGAGGTGAGCGACGAAGCGTGTGTCCCCTGCCCCTGGCCTGACTGTCCCTGCTCGGAACGCCGAGCTAGCTCCCCGCCGCTCCCCGAGGAACCGAGAGCGGGCGGAGGGCTGCTGGGACCGGCCGGGGCAAGGAGCGAGTGTGCTCTGTTAGGCGCGGTGCGCCTGAGGCCATTATGAGTTCGAGGCAGTGCCGATCTTAAGAAAAGAGTCCCCGGCATACTCGGTGAGGCGCGGTTGCAGCGCTTGGGGCCCATTGCTTTTAAAGGGCTCAGAAGTTAAAGGAAATAGCTGACAAAGCCGTTACATGCTGGCATTGCTTGGGTTGCTCGTTTTTAGAATCAATTGGGGATAAATCAGTGGCATTATTTTTAGATGCTGATTTAAGAGACTTGAGACAATTTATGATAAAAACTTCCTAATGACAACTGCAACCATAAGATTAAGTGCAACATATTCCTGAAGAATTGATCAGCGTGTATTGTTGATTATTACTGCTGCAACTAGATAAAGTTATATTTTTTATATATACTTACCTGTGTGGTCTCAGTTTGTGGTGGATTGGGGATTATTGTTGTGTTAAGTGCATTTATTATACACCTTGCCTTAGGGATAAGCCTGCCTGCTCGTGTCAAGCTACCTAGAGGGTGAGCAGGGGTTATCTATTGTGTATAATTCTTCACCCTGACTAGAAGCAAGAGTCCCTACTTGGTCTAAGGTACTTACCTCTGCCAATTAGAGACCCCCAGATCTAACAGGGGCAAATCAGTGTTTTGTGTGAAGCCAAGCCACTGTCTATTCAAGTGTGTGTGTCAGCTCCTCCCCTCCCTCTTGCCCAGGAGGACTCATCAGTATGCAGATGAGTGTCCTGTATAACCCTGAG
Organism: Lissotriton helveticus; assembly: GCF_964261635.1. Classification (NCBI taxonomy): domain Eukaryota; kingdom Metazoa; phylum Chordata; class Amphibia; order Caudata; family Salamandridae; genus Lissotriton; species Lissotriton helveticus. The sequence goes on along the minus strand of NC_136060.1, from coordinate 82,300,399 downwards.
CGTAGGACTACGCTACGCTATCGTAGTTTGCGTAGTTTGTGCAACTATGCGCTACATGAATTGCATGTAGCACAGTGCAAAAACTCGTAGCGGGCATTTTTTGCTTACTTGCGGTCCTCAACGTCAAGTTGGCGACCGCGAGCGAGCAAAATGACATCCCGGTAAGACTTTTTCCTTGTTCACGATCAGCAACATCAAGTTGCCAATCGCGAGCATGGAAAATTAACCTCCCTGCAAGATTCTCAATGCGGGGAGGTCAGGCTTCTCATTGCGTCTCATTGGTTACCAATACATAAAAGGGTTGAATTCAAAGCCCTTACACTGGCTCATAGGGCAATCAAGGGGAAGGGCTCTGCTTATCTTTCTACCTGCCTTCACCCCTACAAAAACATCAGATCCTTGCGATCCAGCTCCAAAAACCTCCTCACTATCCCGAGATTCAAAAATATGCGATCAGGAGGAAAAACTTTTCAAATTTGCGCCGCATCCCATTGGAATAAACTTCCTCAGTCTATTCAATCAATCCAGGAAGAACTCCCCTTTCGTAAGGCTTTAAAAACACACCTTTTTTGCTAATTCTCATGGAGAAAGAGTCACCCCACCCTTTGGAGCGCCGGGACACCCCGTTGGGGTAGCTGCGCGCTATATAAGAGACACTAAATAAATAAATTGCGAGTGGTCGCGTATGCTCATGACCGCTCACAATGAGAAACTACCAGTCCGCGTTGAGAAAACTGCCGCTCGAGTACAGATCTACACAAGCGGCAGAAAACGACCCCTTACACTGTGCAAGATGCCGTTTGCAATGATTGCACAGTGCGGACAAGCATCCGGCACTGTGCAATCAGTGCGGACAGCATTTTCCCCACCGCACTACACTGTTCGAGTAGCTACGCGTAGCTTACGTAGTGCGAAGTGCACTTCGCGTAGCGCAACTACGCAAACAATGCCCAGGGTTAGTCCTGTACGTAGGGCTATCTAGAGGTAATGCACAAATTGTAGCTGTCACCCCCACCCCAGACGAGTATTGGGGACATGCTGTAAGGCACACAAAAGATAAAAGCAGAGACATGCCCCCTTTTAAAAAGTTCATATATTTTGGTTTTTGCAATTACTGAAGCAACAATGATAAACACGTTTCTTCTGTTTATCATGGAAATTTATTTATCATTCCATTCGTTATTTTTATTTTATTACTTGTCAAAACACGTATGCAAGTTGATAAAAACAATTCAACAATACATATACCACTTTTATAACATTAATCTATTAATGTTATAAAAGTGGTATATGTATTGTTGAATTGTTTTTATCAACTTGCATACGTGTTTTGACAAGTACTATTATTATTTTTTCACTGTATGTAAATTATTTGTCCTTCATAGATATAATTTGATTAATTTTTCACTGTATGAAAATCACTTGTCTTTTATAGACATAATTTATTGATTTTGGGATTGTGGTATGTGAGTAGAAGTTGAAAAGCCAATGGTAACCTTTTTCACGTACAAATACATGTTTAAAAAATAAAAATAACGAATGGAATGATAAATAAATTTCCATGATAAACAGAAGAAACGTGTTTATCATTGTTGCTTCAGTAATTGCAAAAACCAAAATATATGAAGGGTAGGCAAATCTTTTTTGTTTATCTTTAATTGGCCCAGCCGACCCTTTTGTCCCGTGGGCTGAACTCCTTTTTTTGCTAGACCCTTTTAAAAAGTGGTATTTCTAGATAATGCCAGATCCATCTTTACCACTAAAAAGGATTTGCCAATACCAATCCAATGATATAATGCCACTCCTCTTCAATCAGGAATTACACTTAAAAATGGTTTTTAAGAAATTCCAAATGTTAACCTATGAGAGGAGCAGGCCTCACAGTAATGAAAACAAACTTGAGTGGCTGTCACTACCAGGACATGTAAAACAAAAGGTAGATGCCCTACCTTTTACTTATACAGAACCCTGCCCTTAGGGCTACCTAGGGCCTACCTTAGGGGTAACTGATATGTAAAAAAGGGGAGGTTAAGGCTTGGCAAGTAGTTGGAAATACCAAGTCAAGGTGGCAGTAAATACACAGGCGCTTCAGTGGTAATCCTGAGTCAGGTTTGAAAGGCTACTACTGTGGGTGGTACAATCAGCCACGCGGGCCCACTAGTAGCATTTGGTTTACAGCTCCTGGGTATATGGTATACCACTTTGCCAGGGACTTATAAGTGAACCAAATATGCAAATCATGGATAAACCCATTGTCATCACATTTAAGAAAAGAGCACATGCACTTGAGCACTGGTCAGCAGTGGTAAAGTGCTCAGAGTCATGAAGTCAGCAAAAGCGAAGCCAAAAGCAGGAGGTCAAAAGACAGAAAGTCCGGGAACCCATGCCAAATGATGCCAGATATAACAGCATGTGTATATTATATATTTATTATTTCTATAGAAAGCAAACTTAAAGTAGACAAACGTTAGAATTCTAAAGTTATAATTATAACTTCAAGTTCTGTGTTTATTTATTTGAATAGTTTTATGAAGCGCAAACAAGACCCATAGGGGTATCAGAGAGCTGTACAGAGTTGACGCAAGCAAGGGTACAAACACAATGTGGAAATAGGTGAAGTTACAACATAGTGGAAATCGTTCAGGTTAAGAGTTGGGGGTGTCAATGGTACCCTAGAACATGAAGAGCAAAACATCCTAAAATAAAACGCACCAGAAAAGTGCATTAGGAATCAGGGAATTTTGACAAAAACAAGAACGAGATCACCAGTTAATGCCCTTAAGGAACCATAGAGGACTAGATACAAATAGCGTAAAAGCATACAATGAAACGCATCAGTGTAGTACAACAAGAATTAGGGTATTAACCCCTTCCCTGTGGCGCTATTTCTGAGGGCCGTCCAAACTCGGCCCACTAATTAATTCTTCCGCACAGTCGGGGAATTTGCTCCACGCTGGGGAATCAGCTGCGTTCGTCCTGAGCACACAAGGGTTTAATAAAAACAAGAGCAAGAAACACAGGATGATGGTGTTAACATTCGTTCAGGAGTAGTCATTTGACCAGTTTTTTAAAGGATGTAGTGGAAGGATTGGATCTGATCTCGGATGGCATTGAGTTCCAGATTCTCAGAGCAAGACCAGTGAAAGCACGGTCATAAGATCTTTTCTTTTTGAATCTTAGAGGTTTCAAGAGAAGGATGGACGTACTTCTAAGGTTCCGGCTGGAGCCCGATAGTTCAAGCTTATCTACCAGGTAGTATAGGGTGTTGTAATGTATGGCTTTATGAGTTGGGCAAGCTATCTTGAGACGGATTCTGGCTTCAATAGATAGCCAATTTAGTTGCAGAAGGTCGGGGAGATGTGGTCATACTTGCTCGAGCCCGTTATGAGTCTAGCCGATGCGTTCAGGGTAGCTCTAAGTGGGGCCAGGCTAGCTTTGGGAAGTCCAGCAAGGGTCAGCAGCCCATATTCCAATCTCGAGATAATCAGGAATTGAACCGCCGGCCTGAGGTCACCTGGGGGAGGAAAGGTTTGATTTTCTTAAGTGTGTTAAGTTGGAAATTGGCTTCCCTAGTAGAAGCACTGATGTGCTCTTGCATATTTAAGTGTTTATCCAAGGTGATACCTAAAGATTTGGCAGAGTCTACAACATGAAGGGTGCAGTTCAGAGCAGTGAGATATTTAATCCAGTCAAGGGCAGGAGCCGAGTGATTGGGTGGGGAGATCAAAAGAAATTCCATTTTGAGAGTTTTTAGTAAGAGATGGTTCTGAGCTAACCACTATTGGGGTTGTGCAAGTGCAGCATTTAATGATTTTATGTCCTCTTGAGCCGTTTTTCACTTTCTACTGCCGGTATTCAGAGGGGACTCCAATCTCCAGTGAGCACTGCCTCACGCGCCAGGAGGCGCCGACGCTGCTGTGTGCGCCTGGAGGCATACATAACCACTCGCAGCACCCACCTCGTGGGAGCCGTTTTTCACTTTCTACTGCTGGTATTCAGAGAGGACTTCAATCCCCAGCAAGCCCTGCCTCACGCGCCAGGAGGCGCAGACCCTGCTGTGCGCACCTGGAGGCGTACAAAACCACTCGCAGCACCCGCCTCGTGGGAGCCATTTTTCACTTTCTACTGCCCATATTCAGAGGAGACTCCAATCCCCAGCGATCCCTGCCTCACACGCCTGGAGGCACTGACGCTGCTGTGTGCACCTGGAGGCGTACAAAACCTCTCACGGCACCCGCCTCGCGAGAGCCGTTTTTCACTTTCTACTGCCGGTATTCAGAGGGGACTACAATCCCCAGCGAGCCCTGCCTCACGCGCAAGAAAGAGTCGATGCTGCAGTGTGTGCCTCGAGGCGTACAAAACCACTCGCGGCACCCGCCTTGCGGGACGTGCACGGCGCGCGCCGGCCGAAGCCTAGGCCAAGGGTGGGCCCGTCTGCGCCCGTCCGCGGCTGGACACGGCTGGGCTGGGCCAGGTCCCTGGGTCCTATAAAGACATTATATCGGTGAAGTAAATTAACCCCAAGGTAAGGAGCAATGGGAAAACACAAAACTGTCATGGCATCTGCTAAGGACTGTGCAACAACTTCAACAATTACAAGCTGCCTGACCACAGCTATGGGTGCGATTGCAAGCGAGATAGAGTCCGTGGAGGAGAGGCTTGGGGTCACACAAAGAGCATAAAATGATGATATACTATCTGAGATAGCCTCTGAACAAGATCACGCTCTGGACTCCATCACGGCCGGTGAGGTTTTATTGGACAATGAACAAGCTGTGGGGGGCTCGGTCAGAACTGACTTGGAAAAATGAAAAGAAAATGTATAAAGCGCGATAGAAACCCTGAGGCGTCCTAGCGCTGTGGACATGTGTATAGTGGGGGTCGGGGTGAGGATTATTCAGTGTGTGAGAAGAGCAGGGTTTTTAAATGCTTACGGAAAGATAGGAGGTTAGGTTCTGTGCGCAGGTGGTGGGGAAGGGAGTTTCAGAGCCTTGATGCGTTGTATGAAAAGGACCGGCCTCCGCATCTGGCTCTCTTAATCCTAGGTACCGTTACCAGAAGGGAGGATGATGATCTGAGGTGTCTGGCGGGGCTGTAGGCAGTGATCAAGGAATGATTGATGGCAGCTCCCGTTTTCCAATATGCTCGATGAGTGATACACGGGACTTAAACTCAATTCTTCGTCTCACCGGAAGCCAATGGAGACTCCTCAGGCCGGTCTTTACCGAGAGACGGCGGGGATTTGAAGTAGTGTACGGGCCGCACAGTTCTGAACGATCTGGAGCGTGTTCAAGGTGGCTTGAGGGGCTCCCAGGTACAAGGCATTTCCGAAATCCAACCTGGAGAGAACAAGTCCCTGGATCATTATTTTCTGATAATTGAGTGGCTTGGGCGATAAAATTGAGCGATTTGTCGAGCCCTATGCCTAGTATCTTGATTTTATCCTTAGGGGTGGAGGGGCGCCAAGGCAGGGGGGCCACATTGACTTGAGCGCGAGTGGGGAAGGGTTACCTAGGAGCATTAGCTCCGTTTTTTCGCCGTTTAGTTTAAGGCACGACAGGGTCATCCATTTGGAGACCTCTTCCAGGCAGGTCTTTAGGTTGTCCGGGTTCGTGTTCAGTTGATTAAGGGCCACGACTAGCTTAGTGTCATCCACGTAGGTAATGATCTTTATTCCATACGGACGGACTACCTCAGCAAGGGCCTCATATAAACATTAAACAGCGAAGGGCTCAGAGAAGAGCCCTAAGGTACACCGCAGACAAGAGGCTTGCTCGGGGATGTGATGTTACCCTCGAACACTTGGAAAGAGCGGTCCGAGAGAAAACATTCAAGCCAGGAAATGGCCTTTCCCGAGATCCTGATGTTCGAGAGCCGTTGTAGTAGCATGCTATGCTTTACAGTGTCGAAGGCTGTGTAGGAGAGTAAGGTCTGCAATCCTATGATCACCCAGATTTTTGCTTTTTGCTTCACTGGTTTACGACTTTCCCTGGCTGTGGGCCTGCTAATCAGACCCACAGCCTAGCTGTTCTCTCTACTCCAAATTGTACCCAGGTACCGAATTGGCACTGGGCCCTCTCAAGTCCCTGTACTCAGGGCTGAGGGGCACCCAGAAGTCTCCCAGGGGCTGCAGCATGTATTATGCCACCCCTGGGCTGACTAACTAAATCAGACACAACTGGCTGCTTGACAGCTGGGGCAAAGTGGTGTAATCACCCTTTGCTTTAGATATAGTATTCCTATATCTAAACCTAAATGGGCACACAGATCTCCTATCAGTCACTCCTATGGCAGGCCTTAACAATCCTGAAGGCAGAGTGCTTGGAATCGTGTGAGATAGTGCTCTGGCATGAGCTGAGCCTGTCTGCGGCTTTCGGGATCCATCCCTTAGCCGTTTCCATGATATCGCATACCATATACTCTTAAGTGCATTATAATCCTCGCGGTTATATGCCAACTCTGGTATCGCTTTATCAAAACATGTCGAGTAAGGTGTCATACGAATTGGAATACTAACCCCTCGCCAATTCTGGCGACGGGGTTAGCATTCCACCCTTCTAGAGGGACACGACATGTATGTAACCTGTAACCCCGGTTAAAGTCAGACATAGCATTAGCTCCACAAAATGGATGCTGCCACCGAGACACAAGTCTGCCCTCCTGTTGCTGGGAGTCCTCCCAGAGCAGGAGGCAAGGACAAAGGGTTTCCTGTCAGGGGCGGTGCCAGCACCGTCCCAGACAGGATTTTGTGTATCCTAGGTAGGCAGGGCTTTAGAGGAAGGTGACTGCAAGTGGCACCCCGGTGCTCACTATGCATAGGCCGGCTGAAACCAGTTCCAGGGGCACTCCAGCCCCTGGCCTGGGGAAAGCCCGCCAAAGGAGAGGGGTGTAACCACCCCCTCCTAGTCCCACCCATAGGGCAGGACTTAGTCGCGTGCCAGCCCCTTTTTGCAGGATAAAGGTAGGAACTGGCCCCCTTCCAAATTAGATCATCTTTGAATCCTGAAACTACTTTCCACGAAAGGAACTCAAGACTTCTTCCCAAGATTCTCCCTTGTGACTAAGGAGTAGTCACCCTGCAGCAGCAGGCACCAACCAAGCATCGCGGTTTGTTGCCAGTCTCTCCTTCGGATCAAGACTGCTCCAGCACGACGAGAACCGGCTTCCCTGGCACCTCTGACCTCAACCTACATCATCAGCCCAGCTGTGATCCGTGGGTGCGACGAGACCTCGAGGGACCGGCCATCTTCAGAACTGCACGACGCTTGTCCAGCACGACCACCGAGTGACCCTCGACCGAGTGCTTTGGGGTAAGAGAAGCTCCGACCCTGAGCAGCTCCAGCACCGAAGTTCAGCCCCCCTGCATCCACGAGATCTGCGTGGGGCCCTTCTGCTCTTTGCTGCCAACCGCGTTGTCCAGGTCGCTTGCCCGTTGGCTAGTGGCCCCCTCACGACGCTCCACGACGACAACCACTGCTGGTCTGGTTGCTCCAGACTAGCCCTTGCTCCCCAAAAGAGGAGCACCCTGGACCCTCCTGGTCCACTCAAGACGCCATTTTAGGTCCACCGCGTGGGCCTTGCATTTGCCAAGACTTGTTGCCCAATCCTGGGTCCAGCGACGTCGACAGCAAGAACCTTCGTGGGACAGCTCGCACCTCCATCCTGGTCGCCGACAACGCCTCCTGGTCCGAGAGACTGCAGAGCCCAGCAGCGCCCACTCACCTGGCTGAGGTGACTTCGTCCGGTGCCATCCTGGTGCCCACTCAAATCACTGGCTAGTGATTCAGAACTTGGTCCCCTCTGCTTACAGGTTTCTTCTTTCCTGATCCAGGCTTGGATCTCCACGAACTCTCTTCACTGGCCGCCTGCCAGCAACTCTTTCTTCAGGCTCCTGGTTCTTCAACGTGGGTTTCCGACGCAACTTCAACCCTATGCAGCCGCAGCCCCTGGGCTAGGTAAACCAAGTACTCCGGTGCTTCAGCATAGTCCAACACCCTAAGTGTTCGGATCCACCCCCGTTTTCGACCCACCTAGTCGGGTTCGCCCGAGAACAGTAACTTTGCAACTGCTAGCCTCCATAGACTTTTTCCCGCCTTACGCGTGAGAGTTCCCACTCTGCACACGACGTCCACAGGCCTCCTGCATCTAATCCCAGTGTTTAGAATTGTAGGCCTAGCGATTCCTGAGTCTAGAAAAGTACTACTTACCTGCTAGCAAGTTCGCATTCCACTTACCGTGTATATGGTTTTTCGTGCCCCTAGGGCATTTGTGTAAATTGTGCGACTTAAAGTATTTTCGTAAGAGTTTTGTTGTGTGCTTAGCTCCCTGACTCATAAAGAGTTCAGGGTAGTCTTGTTATAAATAAATATCTGTTTATTTTCATAACAACTTGTGTGGTGTCCTTTCACTTGGTGTTCAAGGGGTAATGTGATGGTAAAACAGCTGGCTTAACACGCCCTCTAGAGTCTTAGCCTTAGACTGCTCGTATCCATGCTACTAGGATAGCTGGTCTATAAGGTTGACTTACAACCAATCATCAATAAGGGTTGTTTGGACTGATACATAGTGATCACTAGAATAGTGAGCACTGCATATCAGGCCAACTTCTCACATTGGTGAGCAGCGGTTGGGATTTGAGCTTGCTGTTGTTTTACCACACATATCCTAAGAATATCATTTGAAAGATCACATAAGTACTAAGGTACATATAACTTAGCTTAGAATACTCTGAGTTCTACTGAACCAGCTGTTGTAGCTCCTAGGGCCTAGCACACCCTAAACTACAACTCTAGCAAGGGATCAGTAGGTAAACATATAGTGTAGGTAAGTGCACCACTTACACCTCACTAGAAAAGCATGTCTACCCAGGGAGAGTCTACTGAGACTCCCCTTGTGGCAGTTGACCCTCCACAGGTCACTTGAAGATATGCAGCTCTCAGTTTCCAGGAGATGAGACAGGTGTGTACCTCCAGGAAACTGAAACAGGGGTCTAACCCCACCATTCCCTTTCTGATAGGTCTCTTAGAGACATATGATGCGAGAAAGATTTCTCAGCTAGATGGGAATATGCCAGCCTTAGAGGGTACCACTGGGGATCCAGAACTCCACAACACTGTAAATGCAGTTGGGGAGGAGGATCCTGAGGAACTCTCTGGGGATGAGGCAGACAAAGGTCTTGAGGTAGTCAGAAGGCTAACTAGGGCCAACATAGACTTGCTTGGGCTAGGATCTGGGGGACCCCCAGTACTGACCCTAAGTAGGCTTAACCTTGGAGTTAGGAGAAATAGATCTCTTTCTAGGGACTCCAATGGATCTCTGCACTCTAATGCCTCTTCTCAGAGGAGAAGGAACTCTCCCCAGAGGAGATTGACTTCCCCTCAGAGAATAGAGCATGAAGCCAGAATGAGACAAGCTGCTCTGAGGATTGAAAGGGAAGAACTTGCCCTGGCCAAAGAAAAGCTTGCCTTTGCTAGAGAGCAGCAGATGAGTGGGTTAGTTCCCACTGGTGGCAGCAATCTCCCAAGAGATAGAGAGAAGGGTTTAGATACTAAACACCTGACAACGATAGTGCCCCCCTTTAAACAAGGGGATGACACCCAGAAATGGATGGCTGCTTTGGAGAGGGCCTGCACTGTGCAGGGCATTCCCCAGAGTCAGTGGGCAGCTATACTGTGGCTCTCCTTTGATGGCAAAGGTAGAGATAAGCTCCTCACTACAAGAGTGGAGGATGCTAACAATTACCAGGTCCTGAAGAATACACTGGTTGATGGGTTTGGTTTAACCACTGAGCAGTACAGGTTGCTGTTCAGAGACACCCAGAAAACTCAGTCTCAGGACTGGTCTGACTTTGTGGATAGTGCCACTAAGGCTTTGGAGGGCTGGTTGCTGGGTAGCAAGGTTACTGATTACACAGGATTGTATAATCTGATGATGAGAGAACACATTTTAAATAACTGTCAGAACCAGTTGTTGCACCAGCACCTTGTTGATTCAGATCTGACCTCTCCCCAAGAATTGGGAAAGAAGGCAGACAAATGGGTCAGAACAAGGATCAAGCAGAACCAGAACCAGAACCAGGGTGGTCAGAAGAAAGCAGACCAGAAGGGTAATACTAAGAGTGAACAAAATGACTAGAAGTCTTCAACAGGTCCCCAACAAACCAAAGAGGGTGGGGGTCAGGCTTCACAGCAGAAAAAGAAGACTCAAGAAGGCCAGTCAAAAAGGTGGTGCCAGTACTGTAAAAGTAAGTCTCACTGGTTTAGTGAGTGCACCAAAAGAGGAGGGCAAACCTCTACCACTACAGCCCCTAAGGCAACTGCACCCCCTAGTACAGTCAGTAGTGGTAGTGCACCTCCCAAGGGATTAGTTGGGTTAACCTTGGGAACTGAGGAGTCTGACAACTTAGTTGGCACACTCACTCAGGCTGTCCTTGTCTGTACAGGGGATATGGATATGTCCCCTGATGTAAGTCCCAATACATTGGGCAAATACAGGCAGACACCTTTAATAAATGGCAAAATGGCTCAGGCCTATAGGGACACTTGTGCCAGTGTCACCATGGTGACACCTAACTTTGTGGACCCTGGACAGATCATGCCAGGTACAGATTTCCTGGTGACCAATGCCAGCAACGTCACTACCAGTCATAGTATGGCGATTGTTGCTTTCTCCTGGGGAGGGGTAAGTGGCCAAAAGAAAGTTGTGGTTAGTTCAGACCTCCCAGTGGATTGTTTGTTGGGCAATGATTTGGAGTCATCACTATGGTCAGAAGTGGAGCAGAGGACTCACATGGAAATGTTAGGCTTGCCAGCACATGTGCTTGCTGTGACTAGGTCACAGGCCAGAAGATGCCCCACTGAACAGGTGCTGGATCCTGGAAGAATGGACCAGACACCTTCCAAGAAGATGAGCAGTAGGGTTAAGGCTTTGCCTTCCCCCTTGCCCCAGGTTGAGGATCAAGTCTCTGAGGAGGCTGATCTGAGAGAGCTGAGGGAAACTGAGCCTAAAGAGCTTGAACTTGATCAAGTTGAGTTTCTGGGCTCAGGGGGACCCTCCAGAGAAGACCTGGGGAAGGCACAGTTAGACTGCCCTTCCCTTGAACCCCTCAGACAGCAGGCTGCTGCTGAGGCTGCAGGGAATGCCACAGATGCCCATAGGGTATACTGGGAAGATGGCTGGACTCCTGTACTCTGAGTCAAGAGACCCCAAGCCTGGTGCAACCAGGAGGCTGGTCATCCCCTTGTCTCTGAGAGGTTTCCTTCTCACCTTGGCCCATGAGATTCCCCTTGCAGGTCACTTAGGTCAGACAAAGACTTGGGACAGGCTTGTCTCACACTTTCACTGGCCTCACATGAGTGAGAATACCAAGGAGTTTTGTCGCTCCTGTGTCACTTGCCAAGCCAGTGGTAAGTCAGGTGGCACAACAAAGGCCCCCCTCATACCACTACCTGTGGTGGGGGTTCCCTTTGAAAGAGTGGGGATTGACATTGTTGGTCCAATGGAACCCCAGACAGCATCAGGGCACAAGTTTATACTGGTGGTGGTGGACCATGCCACCAGGTATCCTGAAGCTATTCCACTTAGGACCACTACAGCACCTGTAGTGGCAAGGGCCCTAGTTGGAGTGTTCTCCAGAGTGGGCTTCCCTAAGGAGGTTGTTTCTGACAGAGGTGCAAACTTCATGTCAGGATATCTGACTGCAATGTGGAAGGAATGTGGTGTTAACTACAAGTTCACCACACCCTATCATCCACAGTGCAATGGGCTTGTTGAGAGATTCAACAGGACCCTCAAAGGGATGATTCATGGACTACCTGAAAAGCTCAGGCGTAGATGGGATGTCCTGATACCCTGCCTCTTGTTTGCTTACAGAGAGGTCCCACAGAAGGGGGTTGGCTACAGCCCTTTTGAACTTCTGTATGGGCATCCTGTAAGAGGACCCCTGTGTTTGGTGAAGGAAGGATGGGAGAGACCTCTCAAAAAGCCTGCAACCAGCATAGTGGACTATGTACTTGGTCTCCGCTCCAGGATGGCTGAATACATGGAGAAGGCAACTAAAAACCTAGAGGCCAGCCAAGAACTCCAAAAAGCTTGGCATGACCAGAAGGCTGTCCTGACTGTGTACCAGCCTGGACAGAAGGTGTGGGTACTGGAGCCAGTGGCCCCAGCACCCCTCAAAGACAAATGGTCTGGGCCCCACACCATCATTGAGCAAAAGGGAGAGGTCACCTACCTGGTGGACCTTGGAACCCCCAGGAGCCCCCTCAGGGTGCTCCATGTGAACAGGCTCAAGGCATATGTCGACAGGAAGGACATGAGCTTGCTCATGGCCACAGATGAGGGACAGGAGGAAGAGAGTGACCCTCTCCCAGACCTGCTCACTCAGAATCCTGATGATGGATCAGTAGATGGTGTTGTCTTTTGTGGCAGCCTCTCTGAACATCAGCAACAGGATTGCAGACAAGTTCTGCAATCCTTCAGACATATGTTCTCTCTGACACCCAGTCAAACTGATTGGTGTACCCATGAAGTGGACACTGGAGACAGTCTGCCTGTCAAGAGTAAAATCTACAGACAGCCTGATCATGTCAGAGACTGCATCAAGACAGAAGTGCAGAAAATGTTGGAGCTGGGAGTCATTGAGCCCTCAGATAGCCCTTGGGCTAGCCCAGTAGTTCTAGTGCCAAAGCCTCACACCCAGGGTGGTAAGAGAGAGATGAGGTTTTGCGTAGACTACAGAGGCCTCAATGCAGTCACTAAGACTGATGCCCACCCAATACCAAGGGCAGATGAACTTATAGATAGATTGGCTTCTGCCAACTACTTAAGCACATTTGACCTGACAGCTGGGTATTGGCAAATCAGGTTAGCTGAGGAAGCCAGGCCCAAGACAGCATTTTCTACCCCTGGTGGGCATTATCAGTTTGTGGTAATGCCCTTTGGTTTGAAAAATGCACCTGCCACCTTCCAAAGGCTGGTGAATCAAGTTCTCACTGGGATGGACGACTTCTGTGCAGCATATCTGGATGATATTGCTGTCTTTAGCTCCACCTGGGAGGATCACCTGGTCCACCTGAGGAAAGTGTTAGAGGCCCTGCAAAAGGCAGGCCTCACTATCAAGGCCACTAAGTGCCAGATAGGGCAGACACAGGTTGTATACCTGGGCCACCTTGTAGTTGGAGGCCAGGTTCAGCCATTGGAGAGTAAGATACAGGCCATCAAGGACTGGGCTCCTCCAATCACCCAGACTCAGGTTCGAGCTTTCTTGGGCCTGACTGGGTACTATAGGAAATTTGTCAGAAATTATGGGTCCATAGTGACCCCCCTTAATGACCTGACAAGTAAAAAGATGCCAAAGAAAGTTCAGTGGACAGCAAGCTGTCAGAAAGCATTCGATGACCTAAAGCAGGCCATGTGCACAGCACCTATCCTAAAGAGTCCAGACTTCTCCAAACCATTCATTGTCCAAACAGATGCTTCTGAGTTGGGTGTGGGAGCTGTTCTATCTCAGCTGAATTTTGATGGCAACGACCAGCCAATTGCTTTCATTAGCAGAAGGCTGACCCCCAGAGAGAAAAATTGGTCAGCTATTGAGAGGGAGGCCTTTTCTGTGGTTTGGGCCCTGAAGAAGCTGAGGTCCTACTTGTTTGGCACTCACTTCACAGTTCAGACCGACCACAAGCCCCTCTTATGGCTAAGTCAGATGAAGGGTGAAAACCCCAAACTACTTAGGTGGTCCATTTCCCTACAGGGGATAGATTTTACAGTGGAGCACAGACCTGGTACTGATCATGGCAATGCTGATGGGCTCTCCAGGTATTTCCACTTAGAGCAAGAAGACTCACCTGGTCAAGGTTAGTTTATTGTCCCAAAGTTTGGGGGGGGGTCATGTAGGAGAGTAGGGTCTGCAATCCTATGATCACCCAGATTTTTGCTTTTTGCTTCACTGGTTTACGACTTTCCCTGGCTGTGGGCCTGCTAATCAGACCCACAGCCTAGCTGTTCTCTCTACTCCAAATTGTACCCAGGTACCGAATTGGCACTGGGCCCTCTCAAGTCCCTGTACTCAGGGCTGAGGTGCACCCAGAAGTCTCCCAGGGACTGCAGCATGTATTATGCCACCCCTGGGTTGACTAACTAAATCAGACACAACTGGCTGCTTGACAGCTGAGGCAAAGTGGTGTAATCACCCTTTGCTTTAGATATAGTATTCCTATATCTAAACCTAAATGGGCACACAGATCTCCTATCAGTCACTCCTATGGCAGGCCTTAACAATCCTGAAGGCAGAGTGCTTGGAATCGTGTGAGATAGTGCTCTGGCATGAGCTGAGCCTGTCTGCGGCTTTCGGGATCCATCCCGTAGCCGTTTCCATGATATCGCATACCATATACTCTTAAGTGCATTATAATCCTCGCGGTTATATGCCAACTCTGGTATCGCTTTATCAAAACATGTCGAGTAAGGTGTCATACGAATTGGAATACTAACCCCTTGCCAATTCTGGTGACGGGGTTAGCATTCCATCCTTCTAGAGGGACACGACATGTATGTAACCTGTAACCCCGGTTAAAGTCAGACATAGCCTTAGCTCCACAAAATGGATGCTGCCACCGAGACACAAGTCTGCCCTCCTGTTGCTGAGAGTCCTCCCAGAGCAGGAGGCAAGGACAAAGGGTTTCCTGTCAGGGGCGGTGCCAGCACCGTCCCAGACAGGATTTTGTGTATCCTAGGTAGGCAGGGCTTTAGAGGAAGGTGACTGCAAGTGGCACCCCGGTGCTCACTATGCATAGGCCGGCTGAAACCAGTTCCAGGGGCACTCCAGCCCCTGGCCTGGGGAAAGCCCACCAAAGGAGAGGGGTGTAACCACCCCCCTCCTAGTCCCACCCATAGGGCAGGACTTAGTCGCGTGCCAGCCCCTTTTTGCAGGATAAAGGTAGGAACTGGCCCCCTTCCAAATTAGATCATCTTTGAATCCTGAAACTACTTTCCACGAAAGGAACTCAAGACTTCTTCCCAAGATTCTCCCTTGTGACTAAGGAGTAGTCACCCTGCAGCAGCAGGCACCAACCAAGCATTGCGGTTTGTTGCCAGTCTCTCCTTCGGATCAAGACTGCTCCAGCACGACGAGAACCGGCTTCCCTGGCACCTCTGACCTCAACCTACATCATCAGCCCAGCTGTGATCCGTGGGTGCGACGAGACCTCGAGGGACTGGCCATCTTCAGAACTGCACGACGCTTGTCCAGCACGACCACCGAGTGACCCTCGACCGAGTGCTTTGGGGTAAGAGAAGCCCCGACCCTGAGCAGCTCCAGCACCGAAGTTCAGCCCCCCTGCATCCACGAGATCTGCGTGGGGCCCTTCTGCTCTTTGCTGCCAACCGCGTTGTCCAGGTCGCTTGCCCGTTGGCTAGTGGCCCCCTCACGACGCTCCACGACGACAACCACTGCTGGTCTGGTTGCTCCAGACTAGCCCTTGCTCCCCAAAAGAGGAGCACCCTGGACCCTCCTGGTCCACTCAAGACGCCATTTTAGGTCCACCGCGTGGGCCTTGCATTTGCCAAGACTTGTTGCCCAATCCTGGGTCCAGCGACGTCGACAGCAAAAACCTTCGTGGGACAGCTCGCACCTCCATCCTGGTCGCCGACAACGCCTCCTGGTCCGAGAGACTGCAGAGCCCAGCAGCGCCCACTCACCTGGCTGAGGTGACTTCGTCCGGTGCCATCCTGGTGCCCACTCAAATCACTGGCTAGTGATTCAGAACTTGGTCCCCTCTGCTTACAGGTTTCTTCTTTCCTGATCCAGGCTTGGATCTCCACGAACTCTCTTCACTGGCCGCCTGCCAGCAACTCTTTCTTCAGGCTCCTGGTTCTTCAACGTGGGTTTCCGACGCAACTTCAACCCTATGCAGCCGCAGCCCCTGGGCTAGGTAAACCAAGTACTCCGGTGCTTCAGCATAGTCCAACACCCTAAGTGTTCGGATCCACCCCCGTTTTCGACCCACCTAGTCGGGTTCGACCGAGAACAGTAACTTTGCAACTGCTAGCCTCCATAGACTTTTTCCCGCCTTACGCGTGAGAGTTCCCACTCTGCACACGATGTCCACAGGCCTCCTGCATCTAATCCCAGTGTTTAGAATTGTAGGCCTAGCGATTCCTGAGTCTAGAAAAGTACTACTTACCTGCTAGCAAGTTCGCATTCCACTTACTGTGTATATGGTTTTTCGTGCCCCTAGGGCATTTGTGTAAATTGTGCGACTTAAAGTATTTTCGTAAGAGTTTTGTTGTGTGCTTAGCTCCCTGACTCATAAAGAGTTCAGGGTAGTCTTGTTATAAATAAATATCTGTTTATTTTCATAACAACTTGTGTGGTGTCCTTTCACTTGGTGTTCAAGGGGTAATGTGATGGTAAAACAGCTGGCTTAACACGCCCTCTAGAGTCTTAGCCTTAGACTGCTCGTATCCATGCTACTAGGATAGCTGGTCTATAAGGTTGACTTACAACCAATCATCAATAAGGGTTGTTTGGACTGATACATAGTGATCACTAGAATAGTGAGCACTGCATATCAGGCCAACTTCTCACAGGCGGCACTTAGGTCATGGAGGATTATAGCGGTTGAACGCCCCTGTCCAAGATCTTCCTTGCCTCCTCCGTCACTGCAAGTAGCGCGGTTTCGGTCCCATGCATTGGGCGGAAGCCGGTTTGAGAGTTATCGAGTAAGTGGTTAGATTCGAAGAAGTCTACTAGTACGGTGTTGGTGTGTTTTTCAAGTAACTTACTCAGCCAAGGGAGTAGAGAGATTGGCCTATAGTTCTTGGGATCTCTTTGGTCAAGGTTGTTTTTTTTTAGGAGGGCCTTAACCATGGCGCACTTCCAGGGAGGTGGGACGGAGCCAGTGGCTAGAGAGGCATTGAGTAGATTGAGTACAACAGGCAGAATCTTGTTGTTTACCAGGCTCAGAGAGCGGGGGAGGGCGGGTCATTGGGAGAGCCTGACTTTACCTGTGATAGGATGGAGTCTAGTATGGTGAGATTGAGGGGAGGAAAGGATTGCAGGGAGGCGGTGGGTTGGGTTACAGTAAAGGGGATGGTTGCTGTTTGGGCGGGGGTGGGGATAAGGGGGAAAGAGGTATACATATTTTGAATTTTATAAAGCAAAAAGTCGGCCAGATTATTGCAATGGGCCTGAGTATTGGAAGGGTCAGGGGGCTGTTCTGGACGTTTTAAGAGGGTTTTTACAATGCGGTAGATCTCTTTTGGTTTGGAGGCTGCTGTGTTAATTTTTTCTACAAAGAAGGCCGATTGAGCTGATTTGATCTCGTTTTTGTAGGTTCTTAGCATATCTCTGTAGTCAGTTTTACTGGTGGGAGAGAAGTCCAGTCTCCACTTCCTTTCTAAACGTTTGCATTTACCTTTTAGTTCCCGTAGGACGGGAGAGTACCAAGGAGCGTTTTTAGAGCTACGCATGGATTCCGCGCAATTCAGGGGAAGTACAGAATCTAGGGATTCAGAGATCCAGTTATTGAATTTCTCATTTGCTGAGGTAGGGTCTGGGTTGAAATGGGGTCTGGTGTTGTCCAGAGTTGTCCGCCAGTCGTCCAAAGGAAGTTTCGACCAGTTTCTATGCATGGGAGCATTGGTGTGTGGCGGAGAGTGAGGGTTCGGGGCAGTCCAGACAAAGGGGATCAAATGGTGGTCGGACCACGGAATGGAGGAGGGGGTGCGTACTTCCAGCATTGTACAATTGCTAAAGATGGGGTCAAGAAGATGACCTTTCATGTTGGTTGGTTTCGCTACTAATTGGGTGAGTTGTAAGGCCGCTAAGCTTGCTAGCAAGTGAAGAGCAGTAGGATTGGAGGTATCGTCAAAATGGATATTAAGATCTCCCAGAAGAGTAAAATTTGCAGGTGTGGTCGCTAAGCTGGCCAATATGGAAGGGAGGTTGATAGCGAAGTCTCCTATGGTTCCAGGTGGGCGGTATAAGAGGATCCCCGAAACGTATTGGTAGGAGAGAGGTCTATCGCAAAAGATAGGCTTTCGCAGCCCCGTATAATGTTGTAGGAACTACAGCAATGGAAAGTGTCCCTAAAGATAATGGCTAACCCCCCTCCTTTCCCCGTCTTGTGGTCTAGGCGAGATATTTGGTAGCCATGGGGGATCGCCTGGACAAGATCTGGTCCAGATTCGTCATTAAGCCATGTTTCAGTCAGATAGAGGATGTCTGGATTAAGATCTTCAATGAGTAGATGGATTTCCAGGGAATGTTTTACGAGGGATCTGCAATTTAAAAGGTACATCTTGTACTGGTTGATAGGAGTATTATTTGGAGATACTTTTATAAACTGGAAACCACACGATATACAGGTGGTCTGGGGGACTGCCGGGTTCCAGGAGTGATCACAGGGTTTTGGGGCCATGTATCGTAGTTCATGGAGCTTCCTTGAGCTATAGGTCTTTGTTGCTAATGATTGCAATGACTGTTGCAAATACTAGTGCTATGCATCAGGGGGATTTACTAGATACTCTATGCCCGCCGCCATCCAAAAAACACAAGGCATGTGGCAAGGTTAAGAAAGACGTACTCCCTCCCGTAACAAGAAAGAGGCCTTTGGTGCCCTACACAAGGATAGGAGAAAAGGCTAAAATCCTAGATACAGTTTCAGGCACTAAAAATACTGAGCCTACAGGGGGGTCCGTCCCTCTGACAGTTCTCACCAGCACATTGAAGGTCTCCATCAAATTATTGTTACAACCATTAATGGGGTGCTGAACAGTATCAACACTTTGTTAAAAATATTAATTGGTTCCAGTGCGTCTAAGTTAATTTCCACTCCTGGTAATGTGTTTGACTTACCATCTAATCTGAATCAGAATACATTACAAGAAATACTTCCTCGGCCGGCAGCCCCAGCTAAAGTCTGTCCTATTAACATGCCACAGACGGTTTCGCATTTAGCGATGCCGCAGGTGGCTGATTTGCAAACATGGGACTATGACAGGCCAAGCTCAACACCTAAGCAAAGGATGCCTTGAACCTCTAACTCTGTAGTTGGACACTGTAATGTTCTTTCGAGTGGCAATCGGAAAAATTTCCAAAGAATACTGCATCTTCCCCCGGATGTGACACCTTATGTCATCATTCTTAAAAACGTTCCGCCTTTACCATCAGATAAAGAGGAGGACTGGAAAAAGCTTAAGAACAAGACTGTTCACTAGTTGGCAAAAGCAGAGGTGTGGCAAAGTACTAGTGAATTGCGGTATAACATAAACAATGTCGAGCGGGTGTTATGGGTTGGTCCGCAATTCAAAACAGATTTAGGGGATTGTATTGTTATCAACTTTAGGGATAGGTCTCTAACCCATTGTCCAATGGATAGGCTTTCCAGGGGTGGCAACACAAGTGGCTCCATTGAGGCAGTCCCACTAGGGTATTTCTATAAACCGGAATTAAAAAGAGGCCCAGGCGCCCAACGAACAGCTGTTAACATCCCTCCTGTTTTTGCTATCCCAACTTTCAACTATTTTTCCCCATTGGAACATGTAGATTGACTGCATCCCCCAGCTAGGAGCTCACTTGGGGCCACTTATGGGTTATCATCACACACTTTGTTAAATACCAAGGAGCAAGGCAAGGTCAAGTCATTACCATTGAATATGGCCATGTTAGACAGTGCCGACCACTTAGCTCCCTCCAATCCTAGTACCTACGTTAAAATGCATAATGCTCATGCATGCAGTGTGGATAACTCTGCTCCCCCTGCGAGTCTTAATTTAGTTAGTTTCACCTCACACATACTACCAGAGAGTATTGCATCACCACGCTACGTCACACTACACTCAAAGTTGGAATCCCCTGCGCACAAAATTATATGAGCCCCAAAGAGGTTGCTGCCTTACCTATGTCTTCCATAGTGGGCGGGCTTACTACCCCAAAAATTATGACCACTTGTAGAAGTCTATTTTGGAATATTGCAGGGCTTTTACATAAATTAGAACTCACCGAATGGGTCTCTTTTATCAAAAACTATAATATAGTGTGCCTTCAGGAAATATGGTTGAGAGACATTGTACATATAAATGGTTTCTATTCTATTCATACACCGGCTAATGTTCCTTTGGGCAGTCATGCAAATGAGGTTTGCTTACACTTGTTTCAACAACAATGAATGGTAGATTGGGCAGGATCAAATGTGATTCATCGCACTTTCAGATTATTAATATTTCCATTGGACGAAGCCGGACATTGGTTCTTATACATTTTTAGCACAGTAATTTTAATGTTACAAATATAAGTATTGCCCAAGAACTGGAATACACACTGACAAATCATATAGAGGAACTAAAAACTGATTTCATAGTGTTATGGGGAGGTGATTTTAACTGTAAATTGTGCCCTCTCTCAAGACAGGGCGCATGTCATCTGATAGTCGGAGATACAGATGACAGTTGTCATTTTATTCATAATCCCTGTGGGAATATTTTTAATTCAATTCTGTCAAAATGTTCACTTTTTCTCACTGTGGATCTTATTAATTTAGCTGGATCTGACATAGTAACATACACTGGGAGAGGCCAAGGCAGTTTAATTGATTTTTGTGCTCTCTCAGAGTATTTTAAACCCCACTCTTTGGTTTTTAACATACACAAAATTCTTTATAGCGATCACTATCCTATGTCCTTAGAGATGACGACTGAAACTGATGCCCAACCAGTCTCAGTCACTACAGGCCCATTAATTTACGACAAAAACAAAGGGCTACTCCGGAAGTGGTCTACCATAAATCCTGACCAGGTCACACATCAAATTATAACAACTAATTTGACTCAAATCTTCGATTGCCTGGATGAAAACATAAACCCCTCAGTTATGATAACCTCTTTTGAGGGAATAATAGAGACCGTTAATGCCATATTACACAAGAATTTAAATTCTAGGTCCCCAAGTGCCAAAAGGTGGTTTAATGATGACTGCTCCTCTTGCCATAATCAACTAGTTAAGGCACTGAAAATAAAACCCTGAAATTTAACAGAGGTAAAACAGTTACGCTCCAAATAAAAGCACGCGCTCACGAAACGCAAGCTTGAAATTTGGCAGGAAGCATGGGATCAACTGCACATAGCAGTTAGAGCAGAGATTCCAGATTGTTCTGGCAAACTGTTAATCAGGACTATTTTAATGAGTCCAAAAATGGTAAAACTGATACAACCATTTTGCCAGAGACCTGGGTCGAACACTTTGTGGGTCTCTATCAAACAGATAGTGACCTTGTATTTGGTTTTAATATTAATTTAGGGGCAACTACCTTGGCACCACCGACACTAGACGAGGTAGACAGGGCCCTAACTCAGACCGTGAGGAATAAGGCCTCTGCCTCAGATGGTGTCCCAGCAGACCTATTCCTTGCCAATATACCCCTGTGGCTTACGCTTTTAACAAATATTTTAAGCTGCTATGCAGCCCAAGGACCTCCTGACTCCTGGAGAACTGTTACAATAGTTCCCATTTTTAAAAAGGGAGACAGATCCTAAATGTTACCGGCCTATATCCTTGATTGACTACACTTGTAAGACCATGGGCAGAGTAATTTTAGAAAGGTTAGAGGCCTGGGTAACAGAGACCAGCAAGTTCTCTGATATACAACATGGTTTTAGGAGAGGGTTGGGCACTCATATTTACTTTCCTTCTCCCACTATATTATCTCCAATGTGTATTTGACATCTCTTCTTCATCTCCGGCCTCCTTTCTCTCACTGTCTGTGTCTGATGCATCTTATCGCTGCCATTTTGTGTAATTACAGAAGAGAGTAAAATAAAATAGTTCGGAACGTGAAAAGGGGGCAAAGTAGAGTACCCCTCACCCCCTAGGCCTTCTCAGGCGGTCCCAAAAGGATCAGTTCCTGAGAGATTATGGTATGAGTTCCATATACCACAATAACTTGCATTACAACATGCAAGATATCTATCTCCTATTACCAACTTTTGGAGATATTCGCGCTAAGCGGGAATATCTCCAAAAACTAACACCTGCCCTGAGCAGTTCTTAGCCATGTTATCCAATGGGAGGTGGATAACATGGCTAAGAGCATTAGCTCGGTAATGCATGAATATCGCGGACTTTTTAGCGATATTCATGCATTGCGGCCGTTTTTTATCGCATTTGCGATAAACCTTGATAATAGCAAGGTTTATCTGCGATAATTTCTGACGATGCTTAGCGGTAAAAAATTCGTTGCTAAGCATCATTAGCGATAAATATCGCTTAACTTTGGTAATATGCACCAACGTCTGTTAACGTTCGATTCGAAGGAAATGAGGAAGTGTTGAAAAACATTGTCTGCGCCATCTTGCTTTTTTTGAAATGCCACACTTTTGTCGTGCACGGCAGCCATTTTAGATGCCTTGACCAGACCCACTCTCTGCACGCTGTTGATCCGTAGCATGGCTCCCCACCCTCGCAAGCATCTTCCCCAGGCACTGGTCACCCCCGCTCTCTGTCTTATGCATCGGCAATAAACCTCCCCCCATCTGCGCTGCTCTTCCCTGAGAATCACACTCTGTGCCCGCCCGACACCTCCCTTTCGCCCTATTCACTACCGCACCCTCTGACACTCCTCTTCCTCTGTGTCCGATTGTCCAGGCTATCAGCTAGCCCTTCAGATGTAGTTTATGGCCCCAGCTGTAAAGAATCACCCCTCTTCAAAGGAGTTATAGTAGATCAAGGCCCACACCCGATGAGATCCGTCAAACCACACGCGTTCCTACTATCTGAAAACCATCCTGTATTGTGATTGGGGAGGGGACCGAGCCTGAAGCGGAAGATTCCAGGGATGACTCTTTGTACATCAAAGTTTTTACAATTATGTGTCACATTAAAAATATATAGCACTCCAACAAAGTAGTAGGAATATAAAACTTTAATAACTTATAAATATATACAACAAAACAAAAACAGTAAAAACATTTAAACAATGGAGAGACCGTGGCAATTTCTTTTGAATTATCCACTACATTTAATGAAATTGACAGCACCAATAATGAAATATTCTCACAAGGAGGAGATGACTTGAATGATTTTTTTGATCAATCTCTTGATGGCGAATTTATCGAATGTTTGGAGACCATAGAGTTACAAGAATCATCATTGCAGACTTTTCATGAGGAGATTCCTGATGAGATGATTGAAGAGGAAATTCCTGATGAGGACATGTTACTAGTTCTTTCAAATTATGAAAATTCAGAAGATGTTGCCTGGGTGCCGCACTGATTTGGGTATCCGGCGTGGGGCGTCCCGGGGGGTGGGTTGTCAGTAGCGGTCTGTTGTGCGAATAGTTCCAAGGCAGCAGAATGCGCTGAAATCTGGATGGCACGAAGGTGATGTCTAGTAAGTTGCCGCCCAGCAAATAACGGCGTGGGGCGCCGCGGGGGGGGGGAGGCAGTCCAAAGTTCCGTTAAAAGGGCAAAGGAAAGGATCGGTGGTTTGAACCATCAGTCAAAAAGGGGAGGGGGTGCAACAATTTTTCCTACCGGGTCACACTGTGCTTTCACCGGAACTGAAGTCTGCAGGATTCTAGTCATTCAAACTGAGGCTGGCGCCAGCATGGGAGCGCCGACGTCCCGCGGCTACAGTTTCGTCACTCCACGGGCGATCATGGCAGTCATTCCCCATCGGGGGTGTCTGCGGGGTCGGGGACTCCCGCGGCTCCTCTAGAATCTTCAAGGTCGTGGAGGACTACGGTGGTGGAGTCAACCAGTGACCGGGCCATTTCTTTATGCTGGGCCCGCTCTTGCCAGGTCGACCGCCATTTTGAGAGTTCGGTAGCTACTGGCGATCGCGGGGTCAAATGAGCGGACGGGCTCCACCCTGCCGGGCGAGACGTTGCAGCATCGCCACAGTGGAAGAACCCTTTTCCGGGCGCCTGGAGCGCTGAGGGTGCAGCTGGGAAGCCTCCACCTGGGGAGGCGGGAGAGGCCTGTTCGCACCGTCTCTCCTACCCAGTGCACCCCACGGCGTCTCGCTTGACGTTTGTTATGGCCGGACCAGGCGATGAGGACGAGGGGGGGGGGTCGGAGGCATGTGCAAGACATCCCCCCCCAGTGTTGTCGCAGCCATTATAAAAGAAAGAAGAAATGTCCCGTCCGTCTTTGGGCCGGACCTCCGGTGGATGGCGGCCGGACGCCCTTTGCTCTGGCCCCATGAACGGGTTCCTTGGCTCATCCGGTGGGGCAGGCCTTGGCGTGTGGTGCCTCTCCTGGGCCTTTCGTGCAGTGGCCTCTCCACTCCCAGGCCCTCCATGGATGCTGGCCCAGACTGGGAGAGAGAGGGTCTAACCTGCAATTCTCCAGGGTTACCGCCACCGCGGCCGGATCCCGTCGGCCTCGGCCTCTGGTTGATGGTGGCCGGACTGGGAGAGAGAGAGGGGAGGGTCGAGGACACGGACATTCCCCCCCCTGCAACTCTCCAGTGTTGTCAATCCCCCTGGCCGGGTCCCGCTGGCCTCGGCCTCTCCTCCGGCTACACCCTACGTGATGATCTCCTGGCCGACGGTTGGCAGCAGGACCCGCCTTATATGTGTTGCTTCCGGTTGGGCGTAGCCGCAAACCTGTTGCACTTTGGAAGTTTCCAGAATGGGGCGGATGTCTGCTGACTTGTATCTTTCCCAGTTTGCCGTTATTTGGGCGTGGCAGGCGGTGGGACAGACACGTTTTGGGGCAGTGAGGGGCGATGAAGCCTCGTTGCCTTGTGGCCGTTGCAATGTCACACTTGGTTTCTCTTACTGTTTTCAGGTTTCTTATTACGGGCTTACTTCTAACGTTTCTTGTTTCTAGGACAATAATAGGTTTTATCATTACGTATTGTTATCGTTTCTTTGTTTGTTATTTAATAAAAAGTTCATCAGTGGCCTACTGATTTTCGTTTTCCTATTCCTTTCTTTCCAGGTTGTTTCATGCTAAAGTTTCTGTTAACAGGATACAGTGATCACTTCGTTATTATTGCATATGTCCTTTTCACTAGGGGTGCTCTCTGGTCGGGCCAGATGACCTATCTCTAGTAAATGGTCCGGGTGAAACAGGTGCATCAATCAGTGGGGAGTAGATAGGCATGACAGATTACAACGGGGGACAAAGGTCCGCATTACCTACCCTTTCACTACTTGCAAAGATTTTCCTACGTTTATTTGCAAACAGGGAATACCTCCAAAAAGAACCAATTCCCAAACAGTCAATGTTCGGGCAAACAATCAATCAATGAGGAACGAAATAGGCACGACGTGTTAAAGGTTTGCGTTACCTACCCTTCACTATCTGCAAAGGGAGAGAGAATATTCCTATTCTTCCTCGTTTGCAGGCAGAGAAGATCCTTAAGAGAACCAACTTCGAACAATTCAATGCTCGATTCAAACAATCAACAAGGGGTACTGTGAACACAAATGAACGCCGCTTATGTACATACACATTGCTATTTTCAACAGGTTGTTCCTAATGTTTCTATTTTAGCCAGGTCAAAAAGAGATCCCATTAGTGGCCTACTGATTTTGCTCGATTCCTTTTGTTTTTTTACACGATTTTTCGCTATCTGCAAAGACTAAACAGAGTATTGCGACTCTGTGCTTGTTTGTAAATAGAGAATGAACCAAAGAGAACAATCAATCAAATGGAGAGAGAAGCAGGCACGACGGATTACAATGGGGGCAAAGGCCTGCGTTAACTACCCTTCACTATCTGCAAAGAGAGAGTACTCCTAATAGAAATGAGGGTGGGGGGGCAGCATTCAAAGCAGATCAGTGTGCATAAACACAAAAATGTTTTTACTTACCACGTACTTGACATTCGACAGCTTATGATATTTGCTATTAAAAAACCATTGAAATTCACTGAAAAAACCATAGGTTATAGACCATATATAGTTAGGAATTAGCATTTACAAAACCTTGAAAATTCACTGAAAAAACCATAGGTCATAGACCATATATAGTTAGGAATTAGCATTTAAAAAACCTTATTTTACTCACACAAAACCATTGAAATTCCATATATAGTTAGTTGTACTAACTATATATCGCGCACCCGCAATCCACTGCTGATCATGTCACATATTACATCATTCATGACATGGTCAGTGACATCACTGATGACATCACTGATGACATCTCAAATGACATCACTGATGACATCACTGATGACATCTCAAATGACATCACTGATGACATCACTGATGACATCTCAAATGACATCACTGATGACATCACTGATGACATCTCATTTGACATTACTGATCACATCACTGATGACATCATTCATGTGATAATACGATGAACCTCTTCAGACTCTAATATAACCTTAGATACACTCAGTGTAAACACAGACTCACAGATTGTCATTCATCCATGAAGTTACACACACACCTAGTCAGTCATGCAAACAATCAATCACACCTCCATTTTCCCAACTATACAGTTATACACACCTTACTTATTCAAACATATACTAAAACATATTTACTCTCTTATACAATCCTGGATACAAGTTCACAATGATGCATACAGCCACTCACACATTCACTGGCTCTTATGCACAGTTATTTATATATGTCAAGTCTCACATGTACTGTGTTTTACATATGTACTTACTTTGACATGTAGCACTGAGATATCCATTCACTCACCAATACACTGATGCACACAGTCAACCGCCCATACAGCTGTTTCCACATGCACTTTTGAACCCATACATCTAGTGAATCAACTGCTCACACATCTATGCACAGAGTCATACACCTCCCAGCCACCCACACACACACTCAGTCTCCCATACAAATACTTGGGCAACCAATCAATAACCCATATAGTTACTCATATAGCTACTGAACAACACATGCAGCAGTTTTCAGAACAACAGACATAATGATGCACAAATGAAGACAGTTTAGTCACTAACCCATGCACTCAGTGAGACACATTTAATCACTCACTCATACAGTCAGTCATGCACCTACTAAATCCTTCATCCAGACACTTATACATCCACTCAAGACATATTTTAACTTTACAGAAAAATACAGTCACTGGATGTTGTCATCAGTGATGTCATCAGTGATGTCATTTGAGATGTCATCAGTGATGTCATCAGTGATGTCATTTGAGATGTCATCAGTGATGTCATCAGTGATGTCACTGACCATGTCATGAATGATGTAATATGTGACATGATCAGCAGTGGATTGCGGGTGCGCGATATATAGTTAGTACAACTAACTATATATGGAATTTCAATGGTTTTGTGTGAGTAAAATAAGGTTTTTTAAATGCTAATTCCTAACTATATATGGTCTATAACCTATGGTTTTTTCAGTGAATTTTCAAGGTTTTGTAAATGCTAATTCCTAACTATATATGGTCTATAACCTATGGTTTTTTCAGTGAATATATATTATATATATATCAGAGAATTCCGTTCACTTGATGCAAAGTAATGCACTCCAAAAACGGACACGGACCACACTTCGGTGCTTCAATATATATATATTCTCGCTCCGGAGCGAGAATATTGAGCGGTGCACCACCGCAATAGTACCGTATTGCGGTGGTGCACCGCACAATGTTCTCGCTCTGGAGCGAGAATATATATATATATATATTGAAGCACCGAAGTGTGGTCCATGTCCGTTTTTGGAGTGCGTTACTTTGCATCAAGTGAACGGACTTCTCTGATATATATATATATATATATATATATATATATATATATATATATATATATATATATATATATATATAAATATATATATATATATATATAACTAACTACACTCTACAACATGACACAGTGATTTATTTACGGATGGCGTAGACCGCAACTTTTTCTATTATATAAAAGTTGTGTCAAAAATTCATACCCACTTGGGAAGCTCGGCATGAGCTATGACAGCAATCTAAATGGCACAACTTAATTAATTAAAAATACGAGAATGATTCAATAGTTATAATGATATGCTGGTCTGTGCAATACAAATTAAAACTTGAGATGTTTAAGTTCCTCAGAGTAAGAAAAGAATTTAACCCATTTGAGAAAGTCGAGTAGAAATTGAAACGGGATTTTGAAAATGTTTAACTTTATCAATGTACAATTGTCAACACGGTGTAATTGACGATCGAGGGAAGGGAGCCAAAATGGAGTGTTGGCTTGTATAGTTTACTGTAACACAATAGCATCATTAGCAAGTAAAGTAATATTTCATGTCTGAAGCATACCAGTAAATACTTGGAAATGCGGTAGCAAGAGAAATTTTATATTATTAGGCACTAGTTGTATATATACACTATTTGACACTATTTTATGTGATATAAACATGAGGTGTGAGACATTACAAGGTGGCCGACAACCTTATGTGTTTAATCACTGGTCCACGTTTTATGTTGAAGTTTGATCACATGTTTAATTGTCCGTTTGAGAAAACATTTCACTAACCCGTGAGCAAGGCGAGTTTCGCCGAAACGCGTAGGGTTTTCTTTGGCTTAAAAATGTAAATAAATATTCTTCGTTGAAGTACAACGTTGGACTGAGGCGCAACTATTTTGAGAGGAGTGCATACATGCTTTGGTGCACAGCGTGGTGTAATTGACAACTGGGTGCCCCTGACCCGGAGATGCACCGCGGCAGTAAGTTGTCCCGGCTTTTTCAGAGGATGTGGAACTCTTATATATATATATATATATATATATATATTACCTACTGGCGGTCGCCAGTAGGTATATATAGTTAGGATTTTTTCTCTATGGGTTTTTTGAAAATTCTATGTCTAATAACTTTGGCGTTTGTGGACGGAATTGGCTGAAATTTTCAGGAAAATGGCACATTTTGTTTCTGAGCAGCCCCTGAAAATTTTGGGGGGGTTCGTCAAGGGGGGGCCGAGAAAAAAGGGGGGTCCCAAAACGCGTTTTTCCCATGTTAATTTCCATAGGGCGGTTGGCCTCACTTTTAGCCCGAACGGCTGAATGGATTTGCACGAAACTTGGCAAAATTGTAGGGACTGGTAGCCCGATGTGCCTTTTGTAGGTCTCAATATATGTGCTGCAGTGGATTTTGAGAAATTAACGTTTAAAAAAAGATATATATCTGTAACAGCGGACCGGTTAGCGCTCTGGTTCGCGGACTTTTCGCGCAACGGAGCTGTGTGAAGCGAAGCTGATTGGTTCTCCGGCGTCTGTCAACATTCCAAACAGTCCGTAGCGGCCGCCATCTTGTCTCTCGGTAGGATCGAGAGACAAGAGGAGGTCAAAACAAAGGGGGAAATAACTATAAGGGGGCATAGTAGATCCTCGCTGACCCCCTAGGTTTGATGTGGAGGTTTTAAAAGGGCCCCGCGGGGCAAAAAAAAATAATAAAAATAATAATTGAACGGCTGAATGGATTTGCACGAAACTTGGCAAAATATTAGGGACTGGTAGCCCGATGTGCCTTTGCTAGGTCTCAATATATGTGCTCCAGTGGATTTTGAGAAATTAACGTTCAAAAAAAGATATATATCTGTAACAGCGCTCCGCTTCGCGTAACGGAGGTTTGCGAAGCTGATTGGTCATTCTGTCACTGGGCTATAGTTGGGCTACATCTGGCTGATATTTGGGCTACATTTGTTTTTTTGTGTGTCTGGCGGCCATCTTTGGGCTACATTGGGCTACATTGGGCTTCATTGGGCTACATTCGGCTAATTAGCAAATAGCTCATCGCAAACTAGGAATGGTAAAGAATCGCTATTTATTCCTTAAAGTTCGCTATTTAGGAAATGCAAATAACTTTGATGATACATATGGCGGTTCATCTCTAACAAGATAAGAAGCATAGGGATAGATTTATGATGACTGGCGCATCACCAGGGATGTGTTAGTCATTCTGTGCCGCTGTTCCGTCACCTATGGTGTGCTGCATTTACAATGCGGCGCATCATGGGGCAAAAACAGCACAGATGCGTGATGTATCTGTGCCGTAAAGGTGGCGCATTGCTGGAGTTGTATCGCAAGTGTGATGAAGCTCTAGCAAGGGTCGGGGGTGCCCCTGTCGCAGGGTTTCTGTTTTCACACAGAACTGTGGACAGAGGATTGGAACCTCGGCGAATTAGGGTGTCCCAAAACTCACGTTAGTAATCAAAAACTATTTAGCAAGCTAGGTACAGTGTCACATTGGATATAACAAACTCTCAATGTTTAGACAATCCAGAATATGAACTTATAGTACCTCAGGATACGTGGAACTCATGAACAGTCGGTCGTTATATATTTCTTAGAAACCAGAACATGGAGTTAAGAAGAACACATGTGTATTTGAAATGTTTATTTACTAATGCCGTCTTCTCAGGCGTAGTACCTTAGATAATAAAAGTACACATATTATCAGTAGCAAAATTACCAGCATAGTTACTAGTACATAAAAAGTGAATGGTGATAGTATGTTAACATGCTGTAAATGAATAAGAGTTAGCAACACTTATAAGCAGCCGCGGGCCGTGGAGGGAGTTACGGTGAGGCAGGGAGGCGGGGAGGGGGAGAAGCAGGGTGGAGAATACAAGTACACATATTATCAGTAGCAAAATTACCAGCATAGTTACTAGTACATAAAAAGCGAATGGTGACAGTATGTTAACATGCTGTAAATGAATAAGAGTTAGCAACACTTATAAGCAGCCGCGGGCCGTGGAGGGAGTTACGGTGGGGCAGGGAGGCGGGGAGGGGGAGGGGCAAGGTAGAGAGGGCTCCACCCTGCTTCTCCCCCTCCCCGCCTCCCTGCCCCATCGTAACTCCCTCCACGGCCCGCGGCTGCCTATATCTCACCCTCCCTAATACACATATTATATTATTTGCTAAGAAGGTCTCTTTGTGTTGGTTTAGGGCGTGTCCATACTTTAGTGTCTTAGATTTGAAGGAATCACATCAGCATACACCAGCTCTCTCTTCATGTGAACCGCATCAACTGTTGTGTATGTGTGTTCGGCAAAGCAATATAAAACCCGCCTCATGCCCAGAATTGGCAGAAGTTGCACTTATGTTATGAGTATGAAGTCGTGGAGATCAGACCTCATAACAATTCTGTATCGTGTTGTTCTTGAAACTTTAGCACTCGCTGTACAGATATAGTTTAACAAGTAAAGCAGATAGTAGACCAATAACATATTATTCTCATGTAAACCACGATGAACTACTAGGTGGAAAGCTAAAGCAACAACTAAGTGTCGTGTGCAGAAGTTGCAAAAAAGGAAAAATGGCGTTTAAACCGGTAATGAGCCCATGCTAACTTAACACGGTGTAAAGATATCCAGGACCTAGATGACACCTCCTCATGATCCGGAAACGAACTGAATAAGATAATAGAAGTGCCATCTCATGAGAGCAGATTGCAAGTTTATATGTGGACGGTCCGCAAGGTAAAGCATTAAAAACTAGGAAAATTCAATGCTAAAGAAAAATAAAACAGCCAAGTACTTTATCGAGTCTTAAGCCAATAGGCAAGGTAAATAATAAAAACTTGACAAATAAGTCAATGAATTGTCAATGAAATGCTAGTACTCAGCATATCAAACATGAAAAAGGTCTATGACATAACTGTGTATGCAAAATAAGCTGCAACAGCCTCCAATAGGAAGTCACCGTCTTCATCCGAAAACAGTTCAGCCATCCAATTTAAAAGCGGAAAAGAACATACGTGCTCTCCCAGCACCGGATCCTCTATCACCATCAGAGGACAGCTCGGTGGGTTTTCAAGAAAGCTGTGTTCCAAGAAAGACTGTGCTGCCGCCAGTAAATTCCAGGGACCAAGTAGTCCATGCATCAATGCCACAGCCATAATCCTTTCGCCAGGACAAATCAACTCGTGAGTAATGATAGGAGTCATCAGCTGATTAAAGTCGACGTCAGGAGAAACCGGTCCGCAGAGACACAAATCAATGGCCCAATCGAAATCACAGGTCAGGCAGTGAAATACAGGCTGGACACAGGTGAAGTAGGAGAACCGAAAAGATAATCCATATGCCGTGCTTAATATCGCCAACGGCATTGTGCCATAATATTCTAGCATGCGATTGCGGAACAGTGTCAGCAGCTGCAGGGTCGGAGGTTGCATAGGAGGGACATCCATATTTAAAAATGTAAAAAAGCACAAGAGCGTCCGCTGGTAATGCAAGTAAAAATGCAATCCACGAACCAGAGTGGAGAAAATGGAACGAAAGGGAGCAGGGATGACTCCAAAGATTTTCTCAAATGAAGTCACGAGACCACTGGTAACAACTTTAAAAAAGTGTGCCAGGGATTTTGTGGAGGATGCGTTAAAGATAGTCGGAAACATGTTGCTGAAATTGAAAGGCAAACCTGTGTACGGGTGTTCGCTATGTGAAGTACGAAAGTTTCACGGGCCGAACTCAAGGCCACCTCTCTCTGAGACAAAAGAGCTCTTATTCTTGTCATGCCGTTGAAACGTGTCCCAAGGTTGGTATTTGTGGCCAGATTGAAAACTCCCTATGTTCATGTGTGGGAGGAAATAGAACATTTCTGCAGCAAATAACCCGTTCACTTACTGTTACGATAAAAGGAATACTTTTTAATTAACTCAGAACAATCTTCATTATTGAGCATCAAATAACTACCAT
This sequence comes from Lissotriton helveticus, assembly GCF_964261635.1. Lineage (NCBI taxonomy): Eukaryota > Metazoa > Chordata > Amphibia > Caudata > Salamandridae > Lissotriton > Lissotriton helveticus. The sequence goes on along the minus strand of NC_136060.1, from coordinate 82,267,767 downwards.
TTTCCAACAACTTGAACGTGGGGATGATAGCAGGAACTGGCGTGCCTTGCAACACGCAAGCCATATTTGGTCGGTGTTTGTTGCATGAATCGTGTAACTGTATGTGCCTACACATTAGTGAATGATCTGGCGTCTCAGTGCATTCCTCTCCATTCAGATAAACTTCTTGATCATTTTTGAAACATCTGTATGTGTATGGAAGCGACCAGACCTCATGAACAAAAGCACTACCTAAAGGTTCATAAAGACCTATTGGTATATATTTCATACAATTTGAAAACTTATATAAAGCAAAAGGCAGCGTTATTAAACCGTGGATAAGGCATGTTGCCAAAAAACCCGCAATCCTCTGCTGATGATGTCACTGAGCATGTCATGAATGATGTAATATGTGACATCATCAGTAGTGGATTATGGGTAATAGTATCTCTAGTTTACTCCCCTATAGCTGTCTTTCTTTTAACATAAGTGTGTGTTTCCTTCCCTTATACTTACTGTTTTTGGTTCGCTTCCAGTTCGCGTACCAGCGAGCGAACTAGGAAGCGAACTAAGAGAAATAGAGGTTGGCACAGTTCCAAATATTGTACCAATTTTTTAATAACGGGGAGGTAGTTCTGAAAAGAACTTTTTTTTTTATTTTTCTGAACTTTTTTTACTGTTTTTGAATTTTTCGGAACAGTTTTATATTTTTTTGGGTTTTTCTTGGAGGGGGCAATGAAAACGATTCATTGTAAAGGGCTCAACAGGAGCAACAAAACAAAAAAAAGAAGTATTTATTATTTTGGGCGTTTCGGACAAACTTGCATATGATAGTCAATAGCTCTGTTGATCAGAGTGATGCTTCTTTCTCCGTAGGAAATGAATCCATCGCAAAATACGCAGGTGTGTTTTACTTCACCAAATCTCATTTGTATATTTGGCACCATCTCCCTGCCCTCTGGTCCCGTTACTTCCGGTACAACAGATCTTCTGGCCATAATAGGGAGATTATCTAGGTCGTTCCGAAACTATGCAGCACTGTAGTTGTTAGGATGCCACCTAGTCATATGGCGATGCATTGTGTAGTTTCCGAAACTGTATTTTTTGTCGGTCCCTCTGGACAGTCTATCTTGACATATAAGGCAAGTTACGTATCTTGCATTTACTTTTTTCTGACCTTTGGGAATTTTAAAAAATTGCCAAATGAAGTTTTCTTTCCGGTGAGACGTCTTGGGCTGCTCAGGCAAAAACTGCCTCTCTTCGTGCTCGTCCTCCTGTTCCTCTTCTTCTTCTTCTTGTTGAATTACAACTTGAGCAGGTGGTCCACTCTTCCTTGGATGTGGTGGAGGTGGTGGGGAAGCACCAGCTGAAGCTACTAAAGAAGCCATTGCTCAGTGATCACAAAGGGTCTTTCTCTCACAATGATGAAAGTCAGAGTGAGGAAAGAAGGAGGGATTTTCATCATTTGGGAAAAACAAGAGTTCTCAACCAATCAAAAGTGTTCATTTTAGATTATATGACCTAGTCTTACATCATTAGGAAACCAAAAGTGAAATGAACCAATGAAAAGTGTTATTACCAAGTCACATGACTTGCTGTGTTTACGTTAAGCGCTTTGCAGGGCCTCCCGGTTTGCTTCCAGAAACCTGCGCTTTGGCACTCGCTTCGCGTACCAGTTTGCTAACGTAGCACGTCATATGACGTATCAAGCGACAACGTGGAACGTCATGCGGACGGGAGGCGTCACGATGTTGTTTTCTAACGCGGCACTTGCGGTAAAGAAACGTTTACCGGCTCGCGGTCTATTTCGCGGCATCAAGGTCAGCTAACGGGAAGCTTCCCGATTCGCGAAGCGGGAACGAAGAAAAAAAAATATTTTAAAAAAAAATTATTCATAAACATATAAAATATATTTTGGGATTTAAAGAAGAATACATTTTACAGCTACAGATATTAGCTGTTAAAAAACCAATGAAATTCACAGAAAAAACCATAGGTTATAGACCATATATAGTTAGGAATTAGCATTTACAAAACCTTGAAAATTCACTGAAAAAACCATAGGTTATAGACCATATATAGTTAGGAAATAGCATTTAGAAAACCTTATTTTACTCACACAAAACCATTGAAATTCCATATATAGTTAGTTGCACTAACTATATATCGCGCACCTGCAATCCACTGCTGATGATGTCACATATTACATCATTCATGACATGGTCAGTGACATCACTGATGACATCACTGATGACATCTCAAATGACATCACTGATGACATCACTGATGACAACATCCAGTGACTGTATGCTTCTGTAAAGTTAAAATATGTCTTACATATTGAAGAATGAGTGGATGTATAAGTGTCTGGATGAAGGATTTAGTAGGTGCATGACTGACTGTATAAGTGAGTGATTAAATGTGTCTCACTGAGTGCATGGGTTAGTGACTAAACTGTTTTAAATTGTGCATCATTGTGTCTGTTGTTTTGTAATCTGATGCATGTGTTGATCATTAGCTATATGACTAACTATATGGGTTATTGATTAGTTGCCCAAGTATTTGTATGGGAGACTGAGTGTGTGTGTGGGTGTCTGGGAGGTGTATGACTCTGTGCATAGATGTGTGAGCAGTTGATTCACTAGATGTATGGGTTCAAAAGTGCATGTGGAAACATCTGTATGGGCGGTTGACTGTGTGCATGAGTGTATTGGTGAGTGAATGGATATCTCAGTGCTACATGTCAAAGTAAGTACATATGTAAAACACAGTACATGTGATAGTTGACATATATAAATAACTGTGCATAAGAGCCAGTGAATGTGTGAGTGGCTGTATGGATTATTGTGAACTTGTATCAGGGATTGTATAACAGAGTAAATATGTGTTATTATATGTTCCAATAAGTAAGGTGTGTATAACTATATAGTTGAGGAAATCGAGGTGTGATTGATTCTTTGCAAGACTGACTAGGTGTGTGAGTAACTCCATGGATGAGTGACAGTCTGTGAGTGTCTGTTTACACTGAGTGTATCTAAGGTTATATTAGAGTCTGAAGAGGTTCATTGTATCATCACATGAATGATGTCATCAGTGATGTGATCAGTAATGTCAAATGAGATGTCATCAGTGATGTCATCAGTGATGTCATTTGAGATGTCATCAGTGATGTCATCAGTGATGTCACTGACCATGTCATGAATGATGTAATATGTGACATCATCAGCAGTGGATTGCAGGTGCGCGATATATAGTTAGTGCAACTAACTATATATGGAATTTCAATGGTTTTGTGTGAGTAAAATAAGGTTTTCTAAATGCTATTTCCTAACTATATATGGTCTATAACCTATGGTTTTTTCAGTGAATATATATATATATACATATATATATATATATATATTTTTTTTTCCTCTCAAATGCCCTGAGCTTTGCAAAGGTCACACAAAGCAGCTCTTTACCATCCGGTTTAGAAGCCTCGAGGCTGCTTGCAGTTTTTTGGATCCATTTCTTTTCTTGGTTCCTTGCTTGATTCCCCGACGCGTTTCGAGGCAGAACGCCTCTTCCTCTTGGGGGCTGCACAGAAAAAATCAATGCCTCACCAGTTTTGTCTCACTGATTATTTTATTGAGAACATCGCCTCCATGGGCGTGGCACACAGTTGCCCAATGGCATGATGGTCATTTGAGAGGAAGATTAAGCACACGGCAGTCCTGGCCGTGGCAGAGGAGCACCCTTTCCGATAACTATATGGAAAGGCTAGGAAGGAAACCCTTTCTTTCCGTGAAAGCATGTAGCTCTAGGCAAAACGAAGCCTGCAGCTTTTGAAATCCAGCCTACTTAAGGATATAATAAGCTTCAACAAAAACCCAGAGACAATGAACTTTCAAATGAACTTTTATATAATACTCACCCCAAGAACTACACGGACCATCATGCCATTGGGCAACTGTGTGCCACGCCCATGGAGGCGATGTTCTCAATAAAATAATATATATATATATATTACCTACTGGCGGTCGCCAGTAGGTATATATAGTTAGGATTTTTTCTCTATGGGATTTTTGAAAATTCTATGTCTAATAACTTTGGCGTTTGTGGACGGAATTGGCTGAAATTTTCAGGAAAATGGAACATTTTGTTTCTGAGCAGCCCCTGAAAATTTGGGAGGGTTTTGTCAAGGGGGGGCCGAGAAAAAAAGGGGGGTCCCAAAACGTGTTTTTAACATTGAGTTTTCCATAGGGCGGTTGGCCTCACTTTTAGCCCGAACGGCTGAATGGATTTGCACGAAACTTGGCAAAATTGTAGGGACTGGTAGCCCGATGTGCCTTTTGTAGGTCTCAATATATGTGCTCCAGTGGATTTTGAGAAATTAACGTTCAAAAAAAGATATATATCTGTAACAGCGGACCGGGCAGCGCTCCGGTTCGCGGACTTTTCGCGTTACGGAGCTTTGTGAAGCGAAGCTGATTGGTTCTCCGGCGTCTGTAAACATTCCAAACAGTCCGTAGCGGCCGCCATCTTGTCTCTCGGTAGGATCGAGAGACAAGAGGAGGCCAAAGCGAAGGGGCAAATGACCATAAGGGGGCATAGTAGATCCTCCCTGACCCCCTAGGTTTGATGTGGAGGTTTTAAAAGGGCCCCGCGGGGCAAAAAAAAATAAAAATAATAATAATCGAACGGCTGAATGGATTTGCACGAAACTTGGGGAAATTGTAGGTACTGGTAGCCCGATGTGCCTTTGCTAGGTCTCAATATATGTGCTCCAGTGGATTTTGAGAAATTAACGTTCAAAAAAAGATATATATCTGTAACAGCGCTCCGCTTCGCGTACTTTTTGCGTTACGGAGCTTTGCGAAGCTGATTGGTTCTTCGGCGTCTGTAAACATTGCAAACAGTCCGTAGCGGCCGCCATCTTGTCTCTCGGTAGGATCGAGAGAGAAGAGGAGGCCAAAGCGAAGGGGTTAAATGACCATAAGGGGGCATAGTAGGTCCTCCCTGACCCCCTAGGTTTGATGTGGAGGCTTTAAAAGGGCCTCGCAGGGCAAAAAAAATAAATATTGTTTTTTTAGTTCTTTTGCGTGGGGAGCGCCCGGTTCGCGAACCGGGAAGCGTTCTGGGGAGCGTACTTTCTTGAAAATTAGTGAAAAAAGTTAGAGTAAAATAATAATTGTGAGTGATCAGATGTAGGGTAGCTCTGAGAAGAGCTTTGGGGTTTATGGTACATTTAGGTACTTATAAGTAGGTACCAATGCACAGTCTTAAATTCAGAATGAAAATTCTGTTGCCCTCATCTGAGAAGTGAACTCCATCTCCTCTGTAGATATCTTGCATGTAGTAACGCAAGTTATTGTTGTACAAGGAGCCCATTCCATGGTCTCTCATGTAAGCTGAAACAGATTTGTTTACATGCTTCCTCGACTTCTCAATTTGTGGACAAAATTGGTTCGACCACCTCCATTTCTGTCTTTGGCATATATTTGAATATACCAAGGCAGTCTGAGGAAAAAGTGCCATCAATTGCTCAAAGGTGTCCTTTAAAAGCATTTCCAGACCTACCCCAGTCAAAGTGCCCAAGTCATTACCTCCACAGTGCACAATTAACAGGTCAGGTTTTGGCAAATGCATAAAGGTTTTCACCAATGGTATCAATTGGTGACATTTTAATCCTCTGTGGCCAAACCACTTAATTTCCACATCTTGTAAATTGAGGTTAGGTAAATTCCTGTTTTCAGAGTACCTCTGAACCCAATAGATGTAACTATGTCCAACAATCCAGACAGAAAACATGGCGAGAGAAGGTTCTGCTGCAGTCAGATGAAGTGTGGCAATGAAATGGCAGTTGAAAAAATAAGAGTTTAAAATGAAAAAAACTGTGGAGTTTCTGTGTTAATGAAGCAGTAACAGTGATTGGTGGATTTTGATTGCTGAAAACAGAAAGTTAGGGTGCATGGATGAGTTCGTTGAAAGATGTATTTTGAGTGGCGAAGAAAAAATCATTAAATGGAAGAATGCACTGGATATGCAGGTGCACTGAGAGTTCAGAGTTCAATTGCAACATTGTTGTGTGAACTTGCAAACACCAGAGGTCTTGCAAGAGGTGGTTGCTATGCAAAAAAGCACAGAGGGCAGAGGGGGGAAGGGTTTTGATTTGAAAAAAAGTGAGGGAAGAGTTTTGATTGGGTGACATGAGAGATATGTGTGAAGAATTACAGCATTTCTGTGCTTTTGATAGCTGCAGACTCTGGAGTGCATACCTTTTGCTCTGCTGAAGACAAATTGGTGTGTTTCTGAGACTGTTTTGAAACTCAAAGTATTTGCTAAGGTGAGAAAAGATTTCTTTAATTTAGATAGAAAATAGTGTGCTTTAAAGAGAAAATTATGAAGAAAGTTGTGTTTTTCAAATGTTGCTTTGTCTCAAGTGTTTTACAAATAGATTTTGTTTCTTTGAGAAATTGTAATTGGAGAAAATGTGAAGTATTAGTACTGACAGGGTTTTTATGTGCATAGGAGCTGTGGAGTGTTTTCAAATTATGACTTGTAAATCGTTTTTGAGGAAAAGGAATGGTTTTAATATTTATGACAAGGACATAATGGTGTATGCTTCTTTATAAGGCAATTGAGTGTCTCTGATTTTATTTTTCCCATTTTAATGTAAGACGTTTTCCTGTGGAGCAAATTGCTTGTAAATATGCTCCCACCTGTGCATGGCAAATTTAGATTTTGAATGTTTGCGTTACATAGGCATGTTAAAGGTGACCGAAACATGCTGCAAAGGCAATCAAAAAACGCTTTCATGTGTCTTAAGGACATTTTAAGTCATTTCCCCATGTGGAGTGTTTTTAAATTATGACTTGAAAATCGTTTTTGGGGAAAATGAATGCTTTTAAAATTTATGACAAGGACATAATGGTGTATGCTTCTTTATAAGGCATTTCAGTGTCTCTGATGTTATTTTTGCAATATTAAATTAAAAGACCTTTCTCCGTGGAGCAAATTCCTTGTAAATATGCTCCCACCTGTGCATGGTAAATTTAGATTTTGACTGTTTGAGTTACTTAGCCATGTTAAAAGTGACCCAAAAAAGTTGCAAAGGCTTTAAAAAAACATTTTCATGTGTCTTGAGGACATTTTAAGTCATTTCCCCGTGGGCAGTGTTTTCAAATTATGAGTTGAAAATCGTTTTTGAGGTAAAGGAATGTTTTCAAAATTTATGTGCGCCATATGCCCCCAAATTTCTTTTTCAGGGGTGCAGCAGGGTGTTCTTGAGACACCCCTGCACCCTCGGAAAAATTCGTAATTTGCGATGAGCTAATTGCTAATCGCAAATTGCACGTTCATTCCTATGGGCCTCCTGCTCCATGGAAATGAATGGGTAATTTGTAATTAGCAAATAGCTCATCGCAAACTAGGAATGGTAAAGAATCGCTATTTATTCCTTAAAGTTCGCTATTTAGGAAATGTAAAAAACTTTGATGATACATATGGCGGTTCATCTCTAACAAGATAAGAAGCTTAGGGATAGATTTATGATGACTGGCGTATCATCAGGGATGTGCCAGTCATCCAATCGCGGGCCGTGGAGGGAGTTACGGTGGGGCAAGGAGGCGGGGAGGGGGAGGGGCAGGGTGGAGGGACCTAAAAACTGGCATATGGATAATTGCAGGTAAGTACACAATTTAATTATTCAAACGAAATTCGTAGCGCGCACAGCATCCCATTTTGCGATGCAGTGCGCGCTACGAAATTCGTTTGAATAATTAAATTGTGTACTTACCTGCAATTATCCATATGCCAGTTTTTAGGTCCCTCCACCCTGCCCCTCCCCCTTCCCGCCTCCCTGCCCCACCGTAACTTCCTCCACGGCCCGCGGCTGCAGTCATCCTGTGCCGCTGTTCCGCCACCCATGGTGTGCTGCATTTACAATGCGGCGCATCATGGGGCAAAAACAGCATAGATGCGTGAGCATCTGTGCCGTAAAGGTGGCACATTGCTGGAGTTGTATCGCAAGTGTGATGAAGCTCCAGCAAGGCTCAGGGGTGCCCCTGTCGCAGGGTTTCTGTTCTCACACAGAACTGTGCACAGAGGATTGGAACCTCGGCGAATTAGGGTGCCCCAAAACTCACCTTAGTACCGAAAAACCCCGTAGCAAGCTAGCTACAGTGTCACATTGGATATAACAAACTCTCAATGTTTAGACAATCCAGAATATGAACTTACAGTACCTCAGGATACGTGGAACTCATGAACACTCGGTCGTTATATATTCATTACAAACCAGAATATGGAGTTAAGAAGAACACGTGCATTTGAAATGTTTATTTACTAATGCCGTCTTCTCAGGCATAGTATCTTAGATAATACAAGTACACATCTTCGTCGCCATTGTAATAATGTGAGAACGTACGTCTTTAAATGCTTTTTAGTTATCTTTACTCCGGAGCGCCGGGGCTAAGCTGTTGCTCAACGGTCGGCGCCAAGCAAACAATATGGCCGCCTTTCGCTTTCTGTTTCCCCAAATCCTGTTCCTGTGCAGGAACACTAGAACGCTACCACAATTATCAGTAGCAAAATTACCAGCATAGTTACTAGTACATAAAAAGCGAATGGTGACAGTATGTTAACATGCTGTAAATGAATAAGAGTTAGCAACACTTATATCTCACCCTGCCTAATACACATATTATATTATTTGCTAAGAAGGTCTCTTTGGGTTAGTTTAGGGCGTGCCTATACTTTAGTGTCCTAGATTTGAAGGAATCACATCATCATACACCAGCTCTCTCTTCATGTGAACCGCATCAAGTGTTGTGTATGTGTGTGTTCGGCAAAGCAATATAAAACCCGCCTCATGCCCAGAATTGGCAGAAGCTGCACTTATGTTATGACTATGAAGTCGTGGAGATCAGACCTCATAACAATTCTGTATCGTGTTGTTCTTGAAACTTCAGCACTCGCTGTACAGATATAGTTTAAGAAGCAAAGCAGATAGTAGAGCAATAACATATTATTCTCATGTAAACCATGATGAACTACTAGGTTGAAAGCTAAAGCAACAACTAAGTGTCGTGTGCAGAAGTTGCAAAAAAGGAAAAATGGCGTTTAAACCGGTAATGAGCCCATGCTAACTTAACACGGTGTAAAGATATCCAGGATCTACATGACACCCCTCCACGATCCGGAAACGAACAAAATAAGGTAATAGAAGTGCCATCTCATGAGAGCATATTGCAACTTTATATGTGCACGGCCCGCAAGGTAAAACATTAAAAACTAGCAAAATTTAATGCTAAGAAAAAATAAAACAGTCAACTAGTTTATCGAGGCTTAAGCCAATAGGCAAGCTAAATAATAAAAACTTGACAAATAAGTCAATGAATTGTCAATGAAATGCTAGTACTCAGCATATCAAACATGAAAAAGGTCTATGACATAATTGTGTATGCAAAATAAGTTGCAACAGCCTCCAATAGGAAGTCACCGTCTTCATCCGAAAAGAGTTCAGCCATCCAATTTAAAAGCAGAAAAGAACATACGTGCTCTCCCAGCACCAGATCCTCTATCACCATCAGAGGACAGCTCGGTGGGTTTTCAAGAAAGCTCTGTTCCAAGAAAGACTGTGTTGCCGCCAGTAAATTCCAGGGACCAATTAGTCCATGCATCAATGCCACAGCCATAATCCTTTCGCCAGGACAAACCAACTCGTGAGCAATGATAGGACTCATCAACTGATTAAAGTCGACGTCAGGAGAAACCGGTCCGCAGAGACACAAATTAATGACCCAATCGAAATCACAGGTCAGGCAGTGAAATACAGGCTGGACACAGGTGAAGTAGGAGAATCGAAAAGATAATCCATATGCCGTGCTTAATATCGCCAACGGCATTGTGCCATAATATTCAAGCATGCGATTGCGGAACAGCGTTAGCAGCTGCAGGGCGGGACCTTGCACAGGAGGGACATCCATATTTAAAAATGTAAAAAAGCACAAGAGCGTCCGGTGCTAATGCAAGTAAAGCTGGGAATCCACCAAACAAAGTGGAAAAAATAGAATGAAAGAAAGCAGGGATGACTCCAAAGATTTTCTCAAATGAAGTCACGAGACCACTGCTAACAACTTTAAAAAAATGCGCCAGGGCCTTTGTGGAGGACGCGTTAAAGATAGTCCGAACCATCTCGCTGAAATGCAAAGGCGAATCAGTATTTAAAAGGGTCTGCACCTCTGTACGGGTGTTCGCTATGTGAAGCACGAAAGTTTCACGGGCCGAACTCAAGGCCACCTCTGTCTGAGACAAAAGAGCCCTTATTCTTGCCATGCCGTTGAAATCTGCTCCCAAGGTTGGTATTTGTGGCCAGATTGAAAACTCCCTATGTTCATGTGTGGGAGGAAATAGAACATTTCTGCGGCAAATAACCCGTTCACTTACTGTTACGATAAAAGGAATACTTTTAATTAACCCAGAACAATCTTCAATATTGAGCATCAAATAACTACCATTTTCCAACAACTTGAATGTGGGGATGATAGCAGGAACTGGCGTGCCTTGCAACACGCAAGCCATATTTGGTCGGTCTTTGTTGCATGAACCGTGTAACTGTATGTGCGTACACATTAGTGAATGATCTGGCGTCTCAGTGCATTCCTCTCCATTCAGATAAACTTCTTGATCATCTTTGAAACATCTGTATGTGTATGGAAGCGACCAGACCTCATGAAGAAAACCACTACCTAAAGGTTCATAACGACCTATTGGTATATATTTCATACAATTTGAAAACTTATATAAAGCAAAAGGCAGCGTTATTAAACCGTGGATAAGGCACGTTGCCAAAGCAGCCAACCTTTTGGATTTATACTGGAAATGTTAAAGGAAGAATTACGGAGTAGGGCCTGTAAATCACTAATGGACAACCGAGTAAAATGACTCCAACCATCATATTCCTCTAACTCCGGGATAGTAGGGGTGTTTAATTTTTTAGAAGTAGCCAATCCAAAGCATTTGGTCTGGGAAATTGTTTCATTCACAAACAACATATGATTTGGGATGAGACATGCACGGTGCAAAGCCTCAGTGCCTTGTACCTGCCAGGTTCGTGAACCACAAAATGATGTAGATCCTGGATATCTTTACACTGTGTTAAGTTAGCATGGGCTCATTACCGGTTTAAACGCCATTTTTCCTTTTTTGCAACTTCTGCACACGACACTTAGTTGTTGCTTTAGCTTTCAGCCTACCTGCGTCAAGATCTATGCCTGCTTCAAGCAGGCGCAGGGTTTTGACGCAGCTTTGTCCTATCTGATTGTAAATGCGGCACACCATGGGTGGCAGAGCAGCGGTGCACGTTAACTGGTGCATCCCTGGGGATGTGCTAGTTAACATAAATCTGCCCCTTTTATTATTAATTATGTGCAGGGGACACAGAGTCGGTGAGGTTTATCCAAGGTTAAGAAGAGATGAGTCCTGTTCACTGAAAAATTGGACATAGGCTTCACCTCCTCACAGCCGCGGGCCGTGGAGGGAGTTACGGTGGGGCAGGGAGGCGGGGAGGGGGAGGGGCAGGGTGGAGGGACCTAAAAACTGGCATATGGATAATTGCAGGTAAGTACACAATTTAATTATTCAAACGAAATTCGTAGCGCGCACAGTATCGCATTTTGCGATGCAGTGCGTGCTACGAAATTCGTTTGAATAATTAAATTGTGTACTTACCTGCAATTATCCATATGCCAGTTTTTAGGTCCCTCCACCCTGCCCCTCCCCCTTCCCACCTCCCTGCCCCACCGTAACTTCCTCCACAGCCCGCGGCTGCCTCCTCAGCATCGCTGGACATGGTTAAATAATAGCTGCAAAATGTTACTCTTGTTAAACAATTTTACTATTATAATCTCTGAGATTTGTCTCTTACTCTGCAACATCTCATTGTTGTTATCTTTCTTTAAAGATAAAGACAACATCAACATGAGCGACAATCAGCAATTAATTGATTTCGACCTCATCATTGAACTTGTAATTGAAACATCAGTGGATGTTGATCCTTTGGATGATTTAAATCCTGAGGATGAAGAAGAACGTGATGAGGATGCAGATTTGTCAGAATTGTATGACATAGGATGGGAAGCTGACGTGCTTGAGCCTATGGAACTATAAACATTTATTTTATAAATTTATAATAAATAAAAAGTAAAAATGTAAACCGTTTAATTTAAAAATAAAGACACCTTCAAAAACAGGTTATGTGTAGTGTCTTCAATAAAATATTAAAATATGCTCATAAAACTAGATCAGATTCACATATAAAACAGCACAGGTAAAATGAATATAAATTCCATTTCTTTTCTGCTATTTCTGTATTCTAAATTTGCCATGCACAAAAAAATCTTCTATGTAAAAATGTTAAGTAATGTGTTAAGTTTTTGATGACTGTTATTGATTTACTGTTGGGTAATAGTGGTTAATAACATTTTTTATTATATTTTACCACAGATTCAACTGCAGATCATTTCAAGATTTCAGCATGCCAACCAAAGAAAGAGTGAGAAAGGCTGCAAAACGTCAAAGACAGCAGGTGAATGAAAAAAAGCAGCAGTCCTCTAACAAAAAGATTTGTCAAGTCACCAAGAAAGCACCGGGTAAGAGTACAAAAACATTCATAAGAAATATCTGTGGTAAAAAAAATATTACTACAGAAAATGTTTCAGTCCAGAAAAGGAGAAGCAATTCAAACGGAAAGGAAAGGCCAATGAAAAATGTTACTGCTAGAGTAAGAGATAACTCTATGCATGAAAGTAGAAGGAAACAACAGTTTAGGGACATTCGTAAACGAATGTTCCGCAACAGGATAATTGGCAATTTGTTAAAAAATATTAAGAAAGGTCAACAGAAAGTGGTTTTTTATAAGAGAAAAAAAATAGTTGAGAAAGTTATTGATCAGGCATTTGAAATTAAACGTAAGTTATTTATTTTGACAATCAATAGAATTAGGAAGCTAAACAAGGCAATTTATGATTTCAAAAGAAATAGTAGATGGAAGAGAATAGTTAATCGTAGTAATTTTTGTGAAGTTTTTTCTGGAGAATGGATGCATAGTTCAAGCTCTGAGGCATTTTTTAATGAGGAGAGTTATTTCCAGGATAATGATTTGGTGCATGCAGTTGACACCAGTGGTCGAGCTTATGAAGTGAAAGATGGTTGTCCAGTTGAAAAAGAAAACCTTGTGACAACAGAGATAGAAGAGGTGTTAGGTAATGAGGTTTTAGGGAGACGTCCTAAGGGTCCTGTGTACACCTGGAAGTGTAGTAGTATTTGCAGTGTACGACAGGATTCCATCAATTTGCTTTGTGATTTTATACGGTCATTTAATAAGAAAAGTTTGAAGCAGAAAATGAAGTTGTTGCAAGAATTAGATCCTTGCAGAGTGAGAGAAGTGATAGGTTTGCATGGTCATTCACTGGCTTGTCTTTCCAGGAGAGTATGCCAGAGTGTTTTTCATCATTTCAGGATGCTAGCAGTGCATCATAATAAAGTGAGGAAATTAGTTAGAATGTTGTATTATGCTAAGAGTCCAGCAATTATGCTTAAACAATTATGCGCTGATCTTTTGCATGGTTCTGAAATAGATGTGAAGAATATATGTGAAGAAATTGAGTTTTGTTACTTTGGAAGTAAAGAGGAGAATGTTGAAATTGACCAAGAAGAAGAGAGTAATGTGGAAGATAGTGTACAGGTTTCCAGTACAGATAATTTCCAGAGGGAAATTGCGACGTTTGAGGTGAAATCAAGTGAGAGGCCAAATGTCACTTGTGTGTGTTGTCGACGCACTTATTATAAGAATCAGACTAAGTTAGTGGATTTATATGCAAAAAGTGAAAGGGAAAATAATAGTGAATGGAAGGATTTTACAACATACTTGATGGTAGAAAATTGTTTTGATTTGGGATTGGATCAACGTGTGTGTACTTATTGTTGTAACAAATTAAATCAAAACCAGATGCCTGCTAGAGCAGTTCATAATAATCTGGAATTGGTTGAGATTCCTTCTGAATTGAAGGATTTAAATACTTATGAATCTATTTTGATTCAAAGTATCCATCCCTTTCAGGCTATTGTAAGAATGGAGCCAAAGACAGGGAAATTGCCTCCATCAGATTTACAGAGAGGATTAAAGGGAAGAGTTGTTTATTTGCCTCTAGATTTCAAGAAAAACATTAACACAATTGGAGTAGAAAAAGTGGAAGAGGAACCTCTGGTTATCTTAGTTAATGGGGTTCCGACAAAGAATAAGAAAATATGGCAAGATTTAGTAGATGTTAGGAAAGTCAAAAGGGCAACATTGTATTTGAAAAAAAATAATAAATACTATAAAAATGTATATGTTGCAGAAGAGGAAGTAAGTGAGGAAGAGGATAGCGATTTGTTTGCTGGTCAAATTGAGAAAGTAGAACCCTGTACTAGTGAAGAAATATATGAACATTATAGTGTTCATCCTTTGCATTCCAAGGAAGTCATGGGAATGCTATTGAGTTGTTTCAAATGAAACAAGCCAAAGGGAGTCCCATTAGTGTTTGGGAGGAAAGTTTGGAAGCTCGGTGTTTCCCACAGCTTTTTCCAACAGGTCAGGGAGGAAGATATGATGAGCGACCTCATCAAATTCCTGCTTCTGAATACCGGACTTTGCGATTGTATGCAGGAGATGCTAGGTTTCGACAATTCATTCCTTATTTGTTTCATCTCCTGTTTGAAAGCGATCTGTCTGGACTGTCATATGCAGTGAACCACATCTTGAAAAGTGGTATACACATGCAAAACATCTCGGCAAGTGACTTTATGGATAAAGTCAATGTCCAAGACAGTATTTTGGATTCTCACCTGATTAATCTCATGGCGTGTCAGCGTGGTACTAATGAGTACTGGTACCGTTGTCATGGTGATTTAAAATGTATGCTGAGGAACTTAGGAACTCCCACATGGTTCCTCACTCTGAGCTGTGCTGAGTATGGCTGGGAAGACTTACTTGAATTTCTACGAGAGGCAAATGCTAACGTAGAAAACATCGAATTCAAGACACCCGGAGAACTGTGCTCTTTGGATCCAGTCAATGTATGTAGGTACTTCAATCATAGATTTGAAGGTATGATGTCTTTCATCATGAATAAGAAGAATCCACCTCTTGGAGAGGTGTTGGATTTCTTCTGGAGAAAGGAGTACCAAGCAAGAGGTGCTCCTCATATACATATGTTGCTGTGGATCAAGGATGCACCTAAATTTGGAACGGATCCAGAAGACTCAGTGATGAGTTTTATAGAACAGTATTCTACGTGTGGTGTTCCAAACGCAAAGGAGAAAAAAAGCCTAAGAGAAAAAGTTCTACGTTTACAAAGCCATCGATGTGGAAAGTACTGTCATCGTAAATTCCGAAACAAAGACAAGTTCTACACCAAATGTCGTTTCGGCTTTCCACGACCGGTGATTTCTAAAGGAAGAGTGAACAGTTTGATGTCTTCGCTGCGACATAATGTGATGAAGAAATCACCTAAAAACACATACAATTTGAAGAGGAACGAAGAGTCTAAGTACATCAACGACTACAACCCGGTGATTTTGTCCATGTGGAATGCTAACATGGATATACAGTTTGTGGCTGATAACTGTATGGCTGTGGCTCGGTATGTGACATCTTACATCACCAAAAAAGAGAAGACAGAATTGAAGGATATGTGGGAGGACATTTCCCATGAAAAGAGCCTCAGCAAGAAGTTGTACAGTTTCAGTCTGAAGATGTTGTCGCATCGAGAAATCGGAGCTTACGAATGTTCTGACCGGTTGTCTTCAGCAAGTCTCTATGCCAAGTCCAGGAGTATCGTTTGGGCGAGTCTTGGTCTTGCTGCAACGCGTAATCGAGTTCTCAAACCTGTGCGGGAAATTGAGTATTTGGCGGAAAAGGAGCCAAACAGTACCGACATTTTGAAGAGCAACATGTTGGATACATATTATCCAAATCGAAGCAGTCACCTCGAGAATGTTTGTCTGTATGAGGTTCTGCAAAATTACATATTCAAGAGGAACATCAAAGAAGATACTGAGAAAGGAGTGTATGCTGTAATAGGAAGTGAGGGATGTCTGGTGAAGCAAAGAAAATGCCACTTGATAAACCATCGAAAATTGAGTGGCGAATCTCCTGAAAAAAAGGAGTTTTTCTATTTAGCACTTTTGCAACTTTTTAAGCCTTGGCGTGCAGAAGAGGAACTGCTTGGAGATTTCCTCTGTTATGAAGACTCTTTCAATGCTGCCAAGGAGACCATAGAATGTCCTGCTTTTCCCAAATATGTAGAAATGTTGAATGTGGAAATTGAGCAGGAAGCAACGATTGCAGCGGAGATTGCCAGAGACAGTTCTCAGGACAGTCAGAGTTCTGCTTCATTGAGTCAGGATCCACTAGGAGGACCTGTTATCGAAAATGAAGCTGCCACTGCTATGAATGAAGTGGAAAGAGCAATGGCACATGCTCAGGAGGATGCGGTTAACTTAGAAGAGTTGGAAAGACAACTCAACGTTGAGCAGAGGAAAATATATGACGAAGTTACCATGCAAATTGATCATGGATTAAGTCATGACAAGAAAGAGTGCTCATGTACGTCGTTGAAGCCTGTTCGACTGTACGTGAGTGGAGAAGCGGGAACTGGAAAAAGTTTCCTTATTAAAGCAATTTCATGTTATTTGCAGGAAAGGACAGAGTCATCGCTGTCTTGTGTTGTCACCGCTCCAACTGGACTGGCAGCACATAACATTAAAGGGATTACTTTACATCGTTTACTGATGCTGCCAGTGGAGCATGACAACAAATTACAATATCACAAGCTATCGGGAGATGCTTGTTTTGAAGTTTCTAGAGTCTTGAGGAAAATGAAACTTCTTATCATTGGCGAAGTAAGCATGGTTTCCAATGTCATGCTTGCCTTTGTGCATTTGAGAATGCAAGAAGTTCTCAAAACAGAGTATGATGTGTTATTTGGTGGCAAACACATCATTGTTTTCGGAGATCTTCTGCAGCTGACACCAGTGAAAGGGCAACCTGTGTTCAAAATGCTCACGCATGAAGATACCAGGAAGTGCCTAGGGAGCATTGGCAACGTCAATATATGGTTAAACTTCAATTATGCTGAACTGCATGAAAATATGCGTCAGGCGAAGGATGAAGTTTACAAGACTATTCTACAAGATGTTAGAATTGGAAAAGTGACCGAGCATGGGAAAGAAGCTTTACATGCACGATTACTGACAAATTTATATCCAGACCAAGATGTTGTGCCTGAGAATATTTTTCAGAAAATTACTGAGAAGAAATCTGGAATATGTTTGATGCCAACTCTTGCAGAATGTGCCAAATTCAACAACAAAATGTTGCATTTAGAAAAGCAAGAGATTGTGAAACTGGAAGCTATTGACAGAGTAGAGCATATGGGATCAACAATTATTTTGTCTGAGAATCTGAAAACAAAATTGGATTCATTAGAGAAGAGTATATCTAAAACTGCAGGTTTTGAAAAGACTCTGAATGTGTGCTTGAACTGCCCTATAATTTTAAGAAGGAATTTACATGTTGAAAGAGGTCTGGTAAATGGATCAATGGGTAATGTTGTTGATTTTGTGAAATACAGAAATAGAGATGGAATTGAATTTTTAAAAATTAAATTTGATGGCATTGAGGAAGTACAGCTAATTGGTCGTTGTTCTGCTAGATTTTTGCTTGTAAAAGACTTATATGTTCGTCGTAAGCAGTTTCCTGTTTGCTTGGCATATGCGGTGACAATCCATAAATCGCAAGGTTTAAGTGTAGACAGTGCATTGGTGAATATTGGCAGTTCTGTGTTCAAGGAGGGTATGGCATATGTGGCATTGTCACGAGTTAGAACTTTATCGGGATTGTACTTGATTGAGTGTGATGTCACAAACATTTGTGCCGATCTAGATTGTGTTAAGGAATACAATAGGTTAAGAAGAGAGTATGCGCCACATTTGCCTCAGTATCCTTTGTTTGAGAAACGTGTGGTAGGCCGGAAACGAAGAAATGTGACCGATATTGGGGAGGTTGTAGGAAAAAGACGAAAAGTCGATGAACCTGAAATTATAAGCAGAAACAAAAAGGATTCTGTTGAAGATGTTGTTGGTTTTCAATTTGAAAACAGTTCTGGTGTCAACTGCTATGCTAATGTAGTGGTTAATGTTTTGTTTTCTCTAGAAAATGTAAAAGAAGAGATTGTGGTCAATTCTGATCAAAGATTTTGCAGTTTGTTAAATTCTGTGTTAGAGAAATGTAGCACTGATAGAACAAACATAGAAAGTGTGTCTGAAATTCGAAATCTGTTAGACAGATGTTCAGGCCAAACACAATTCTCTCAAAATAGTCAGCAAGATTGTCAGGAGTTTTTAATGTATATGCTTGATGTATTGCATGATGAAGGTGTAGATGTAGATCACCTGTTTGGGCTTTCTTATCAATGGCAGCATGACTGCGAGAACTGTAGGGTATCAAGTACTACTAGTGTAGACTCAGAAAGATTTATATATTTAACTTTGCCAGACAGTAAATCAGTCTCTTTTAATAAGCTAGTAAAAGGAGCTGATCACAACATGGAGTGTAGCCAATGTAAATCTGAAATGATGTCCACATTGTTTATACGAACATATGGCCAGTATGTCATTTTAATGTTCCAACGATGTAGGCCTGATGGAACAAAATTGACAACTTTAATTAAAAATGTTGTGGCTTCACAGTTGTCAATATCAGGAAGGACTTTTGTAACTGTAGCAATTATATATCATGACGGTCCTTCAATAACATCAGGACATTACACAGCTTATTTAAAGTCTAGAAATGGCTGGTCATTCTGCAATGATTCTGTTTTAATTTTCAAAACAAAATTGCCGTATGACCTTAAAAACTCTTACCTGGTGTTTTTAAAACCAAAATTTTAGGGAAAGAATCTCGGGATGTGCTCTGAGGAATTTCAAGAAGTTCTAATGGCTCCTACACGATTTGGCCTTGAGGATAAGTGTAGTACAGAGACATAACTTCTTACCATAACACTGGACGTCATGGAGAAATACGTGCACTTTGAATGAGTTCAGAAAAACTGTTTCTTTTTATAAGCTAATTGAAGCAGCCAATCAAAACATGGAGTAGAGGGAATGTAAGTCTGCAATGCTGTCTACTGTTTTACATTGCTTTGTGATTAAAAGTGATGTAGAGAATTAAATAATTGTAGTAGTCATAAAGGTAGTGTAAGTCTGCTTCATAGTAAGCAGTATCAGTGTCATAGGAAATGTAGAACATGATTGAGCAAGAAGGGGAAGATATTACTAGTCCAGGATTGTGAAAATGATCTTGAACATTTTAATTGTGAAAGTTGCGGAAATACAACATGACGGGATTGGCTTACAAGAATTCTAAGAGTTATAAATGGCTCAGACACGATTTGGCCTTGTGGAAACGTGTGGTAGAGAGCGAGAAGTCATTTATTGTATGTAACATGTTTTTGAAAACAATGGAGGTTTTCTTTCAGAAAGTGGCGGGTTGAAAGTAATAACAGCACAACAGAGTGTAAGCTGTTCATAGGACATCCTTCGCCGTCATGGAAAGTAAGTTAACTTTAAGGAGTTCTGAATTCTGATTTGTTATGTTGTATGGGTTTTTTAAACACAATCATTTTGATTGTGTTTTTTTTTCCCCGCTGTTATATGATGAATACCTTCAAGTCACTGTTTTTAGTGAAATTTGATACATTCTGAGAACAGCAAAAATAAACCATTTAATATGTATAATTAATTCTGTTCTGTTTGCATTTATGATGTACATGTAGAACTGTGTAGGAGGCATGGAGAAGGTGAGGCTTCTGTAAGTGTCAAAGTTGTTGCATACAGTGCTCATATTCTACGTAGTCTTTCATATGATAGACTACATTTCCACAATGAGATACCTAAGCAAAGGAAACACAGGTGATATGATTGTGGAATGAGGAAAAAAAATTGCACGTTTTTCAATTATATTACCTGTGTTTCTTAACATTACACATCACATTGTGTAGATGAGGTTTAGGCCTGTTCCTGGAGACAGAGGAGGTCTAACATTTGTCCAAGAGTGCAGTCGACATGACACACTTGGTTGGTAGGCCTGCACATGTATTTTCTTCTCTGTATTCTTCAATAAGTGTAAATTTGATCTGCAACCCTGAGTAGGCCTCACCTTAAACAAACCTCTGGATAGGCCACACCTTATTGTCATCCTGAATCAATTATTTAACATGTTAGGGACAGATTTATGATAGGTGTATGCCTCTTTTGCGCCACTGTGCGTCACTTTTGTGACGCAGTCGCGGTTGAAAAGATTTGGTATGAGGCGACAAAATTATAAAATGATGAATCTAGGCAGATGTGTCATGCTGTAAAAAAACAATGCCACATGAAACCGATGCAGCAGTCATGCAAAAGATGCACAATGTTGCAAGATAGGACTCACTTCATCTGCATCAAGATACTATTAGTTTAAAATGTATATTTTTAGGACTGTGTAGGGGCATGGAGAAGCAGAGGCTTCTGTAAGTGTCAAAGTTCTTGAAAAACTATTTGTCCTTCAATCTTTTCCCTTGTTTTTTCTAATTTATTAAAAACATGTTTTAATATTTTTCAAATGTTTGTTCTCTCTTTCACAGATTTTTTAGTATAAAAAGAACAAATGAGTAACTTAACGACAATTATAAGGTAAATGTTTTGTACTCTTTTTGTTATATTTCTATCACATTTAACTTCTATTAGTTCCACTGCTTTATTTCTTTAGGAATCACTTTCCTGCCTTTGCTACTTCGCTCATTCCTTTGTCTATTACTTAATTACTCTACTCCTTCACTAATTTTCTTAGTCCCTCTCTTCTCATACTTCTTCACTCTTGGTCACTCACTCTGTCTCTATTACTTTCACTGTTTCTGACTGATCTAAAAATTTTTTTTTAAAAAGAACAGTAAGTATAAGGGAAGGAAACAGACAGTTATGTTAAAAGAAAGACAGCTATAGGGAGTAAACTAGGGATACTGTTACCCGCAATCCTCTGCTGATGATGTCACTGACCATGTCATGAATGATGTAATATGTGACATCATCAGCAGTGGATTACGGGTAATAGTATCTCTAGTTTACTCCCCTATAGCTGTCTTTCTTTTAACATAACTGTCTGTTTCCTTCCCTTATACTTACTGTTCTTTTTAAAAAAAAAAAAATTTTTGGTTCGCTCCCGGTTCGCGTACCGGCGAGCGAACTGGGAAGCGAACTAAGAGAAATAGAGGTTGGCAGAGTTCCAAATATTCTACCAATTTTTTTATAACGGGGAGGTAGTTCTGAAAAGAACTTTTTTTTTTATTGTTTTTGTTGTTTTATATATTTTTTATTTTTTTCTGAACATTTTTTTACTTTTTTTGAATTTTTCTGAACGGTTTTATATTTTTTTTGGTTTTTTTTGGGGGGGGAAACGAAAACGATTCATTGTAAAGGGCTCAACAAGAGCAACAAAAAAAAAAGAATTTATTGTTTGTGGCGTTTCGGACAAATTGGAAGATGATTGTCAATAGCTCTGTTGATCAGAGTGATGCTACTTTCTCTGTAGCAAATGAATCCATTGCAAAGTACGCAGACTTGTTTTACTTCCCCAAATCTCAGTTGTATATTTGGCACCATCTCCCTGCCCTCTGGTCCCGTCACTTCGGGTACAACAGATCTTCTGGCCATAATAGGGGGATTATCTAGTTCGTTACGAAACTGTGCAGCACTGTAGTTGTTAGGATGCCACCTAGTCATATGGCGATGCATTGTGTAGTTTCCGTAACTGTATTTCTTCTCGGTCCCTCTGGACAGTCTATCTTGACATATAAGGCAAGTTACGTATCTTGCATTTACTTTTTTCTCGCCTTTGGGAAATTTAAAAAATTGCCAAATGAAGTTTTCTTTCCGGTGAGACCTCCTGGTCTCCTCAGGCAAAAACTGCCTCTCTTCCTGCTCTTCCTCCTCTTCCTCTTCTTCCTCTTCTTCCTCCTCTTGCTGAATGATAACTTCAGCAGGTGGTCCTCTCTTCCTTGGAGGTGGTGGAGGTGGTGGGGAAGCACCAGCTGAAGCTACTAAAGAAGCCATTGCTCACTGGTAACAAAGGGTCTTTCTCTCACAAAGATGAAAGTCAGAGTGAGGAAAGAAGGAGGGGTTATGTTATGTTATGTTACTTTATTTCTTTTATAGCGCACGGCAACTCCAGAGGAGCATCCCGGCGCTTTGGCAAAGAAAGGAACAGCATGAAAAGCAACCACACAACAGAAAAAGAGATAAAAGGACTAATTCCTAAAAAGCCATGTCTTCAAGTCCTTTCTAAAAGCAAGAAGACAGGGGGCCGATCTCAGGGACAGTGGCAGTTCATTCCAAGCCTTGGGAGTCAAATAACGAAAAGATCGACCTCCCAAGCGTACACGACGGATTGCAGGGACAGTCAGTAAAGACAGACCCGATGACCTGAGAGTCCTGCCTGGCACATACCGAGAAAAACGTTTCCCAAGGTATTTGGGGCCAATACCATGTAGGGCCTTAAAGGCCACCGTCAGGCATTTAAAAAGGACTCGCTTGGAGATAGGCAGCCAATGAAGGGTGTTCAATAAGGCAGTGGCACCAGCTCTCCTCGGGAGTCCAAAGATGGCGCGGGCTGCCGAATTTTGGACCACTTGCAAACGGGTCACAAGGTATTTCGGTAGACCCAAAAACAGCGCGTTTGCGTAGTCCAAACGCGACCCGATTAGTGCCTGAACAACTGTCTTACTGTGGTTGAGTGATAGTAGAGGAAGAAATTTCCTCAGCATCCGTAAGATGCCGAAGCACTTCCCAACAGTGGACGAGATGTGGGGTCCAAAGGATAGGTCACAATCTACTATCACTCCCAAATTCTTGGCCTGGACAGCGACCTTGTCAGGAGGAAACATATCCTGCGGCCACCAGGATTTCCAGTCTTGTTCCGGTGCGCAACCGAAAAAGAGCAACTCTGACTTATCAGAGTTGCATTTTAAGCCATGACCTCTAAACCACTCAAACACCGCACCCAGGCAGTCCCTGATCTGTGTGCCATCAAACGACCCACCCCTGTCACATGTGAACAGGAGTTGGGTGTCATCGGCATAGGACACGATCTGGGCGCCAAAGGATTCCGCGACTTCCGCCAGAGGGGCCATAAAGATGTTAAACAGCATAGGGCTGAGAATGGAACCCTGCGGGACTCCCACCTCTAGCGGAGCCATGTCAGCGGAAAAAGGAGGCGCCCAGATCGTCTGTCGGCGGTCGGCCAGAAATGATTTTAGCCAGTTCCACACCGTTCCACGCAGGCCACACTCCCAGAGTCTTACAAGGAGGGCATCATGAGGAACGGTGTCGAAAGCCGCCGACAGGTCAAGCATGACCAACACGGCCTTTCCCCCCAGATCGAGTACTTCCCTGATGGCATCAGTGACCTCCAGCAGAGCCGACTCCGTGCTAAAATTTGCACGGAAGCCGGACTGCGAAGTGTGCAACAGGTCGTTTCCTTCGATGAAACTGGAAATTATCCCGTGCACATAACGCTCGGCCACTTTAGCCAGAGCAGGGAGAAGGGAGATTGGCCTGTAGTTGGCATGTATCAAGGGGTCCAAGGTGGGTTTTTTGAGCAGCGGAAGGATCATGGCTCGCTTCCAAGCCTGAGGCACCTCCCCTGTCGACAAAGATGTATTCAGCAGGGGGTTCACCAGGATGTTAATGGCGGAAGCCACTTTCCCCAAGCATTTGGCCGGACATGGATCTAATGGAGAACCAGATTTCAGGCTGGACAAAAGCTCCAAAGATGTACTAAGATCCATAGAAGGGAATACAATGAGGAAAGGGCCATGGTCTTCCTCAGAACAGGGTAGCGTTAGATGGCTCAAATCAGATTGCGCGCTAGAGAGAGAGGCCTGGATGGCTGTAATCTTACTGACAAAGAAGGTGGCAAGTTGTTGTATCCACGCATCAGTATGAGTGTGGTTGGAAGTACAGACCGCAGGGGAAGTAAAATCCTGGACCACTTTGAAAATTTCTTTGCAGACATTATCAGCCTTATCAATCCGATGTTCAAAATAGGCCTTTTTTTCGTCCCATTTTCATCATTTGGAAAAAACAATAGTTCTCAACCAATGAAAAGTGTTAATTTTACATTACATGACCTAGTGTTACATCATTAGGAAACCAAAAGTGAAATGAACCAATGAAAAGTGTTATTACCAAGTCACATGACCTGCTGTGTTTACGTTACGCGCTTTGCGCCGCCTCCCGGTTTGCTTCCGGGAACCTGCGCTTCGCGCCTCGCTTCGCGTACCAGTTCGCTAACGTAGCACGTCATATGACGTATCACGCGACAACGTGAAACGTCATGCGGACGTGAGGCATCACGATGTTTTCTAACGCGGCAGTTGCGTTAAAGGAACGTTTACCGGTTTGCGGACTATTCCGCGGCATCAAGGCCCGCTAACGGGAAGCTTCCCGATTCGCGAAGCGGGAGGGAAGAAAAAAAAAAATTTTAAAAAAAAATTATTAATAAACATATAAAATATATTTTGGGAGTTAAAGAAGAATACATTTTACAGCTACAGATATTAGCTTTTAAAAAACCAATGAAATTCACTGAAAAAACCATAGGTTATAGACCATATATAGTTAGGAATTAGCATTTACAAAACCTTGAAAATTCACTGAAAAAACCATAGGTTATAGACCATATATAGTTAGGAATTAGCATTTAAAAAACCTTATTTTACTCACACAAAACCATTGAAATTCCATATATAGTTAGTTGCACTAACTATATATCGCGCACCCGCAATCCACTGCTGATGATGTCACATATTACATTATTCATGACATGGTCAGTGACATCACTGATGACATCACTGATGACATCTCAAATGACATCACTGATGACATCACTGATGACATCTCATTTGACATCATTCTTGTGCTAATACAATAAACCTCTTCAGACTCTAATAAAACCTTAGATACACTCAGTGTATACAGACACTCACACACTGTTACTCATCCATGGAGTTACTCACACACCTAGTCAGTCATGCAAAGAATCAATCACACCTCCATTTCCTCAACTATACAGTTATACACACCTTACTTATTCAAACATATACTAACACATATTTACTCTCTTATACAATCCCTGATACAAGTTCACAATGATCCATACAGCCACTCACACATTCAGTGGCTCTCATGCACAGTTATTTATATATGCCAACTCTCACATGTACTGTGTTTTACATATGTACTGCTATGACATGTAGCATTGACATATCCATTCACTCATCAATACACTCATGCACACAGTCAACCGCCCATGTAGCTGTTTCCACATGCACTCTTGAACTCATACACCTAGTGAATCAACTGCTCACACATCTATGCACAGAGTCACACACCTCCCAGCCACCCCCACACAAACTCAATCTCCCATACAAATACTTGGGCAACCTCTCGTATAGCTAATGATCCACACATGCAGCAGTTTACATCACAACAGACATACTGAAGCAAACATTCAGACAGTTTAGTCACTAACCCATGCATTTAGTACGACACATTTATTCACTCACTCATACAGTCAGTCACGCACCTACTAAATCCTTCATCCAGACACTTATACATCCACTCATTCTTCAATATATCTAACATATTTAAACTTTACAGAAACACACAGTCACTGGATGATGTCATCAGTGATGTCATCAGTGATGTCATTTGAGATGTCATCAGTGATGTCATCAGTGATGTCACTGACCATGTCATGAATGATGTAATATGTGACATCATCAGCAGTGGATTGCGGGTGCGCGATATATAGTTAGTGCAACTAACTATATATGGAATTTCAATGGTTTTGTGTGAGTAAAATAAGGTTTTTTAAATGCTAATTCCTAACTATATATGGTCTATAACCTATGGTTTTTTCAGTGAATATATATATATATATATATATATATATATATATATATATATATATATATATATATATATATATATATATATATATATTCAGCTCACAGTTTCCAAGAAAGGAGACAGTCTAAGTCAAAGAAACCACGCACTCCGGGGTAGCTCATTAAATTTTAATCTCGCAACAGACGCGTTTCGGCGCTCCGCCTTTATCAATGTTACAAACATTGATGGTTGGAGCCATGTTTTAAAACAGCGTGCACGTGATCCTGGGCAACACAAACAAGGGACCATAGATTTTTTAACTCCATATTGGATGTTGTTCATAGGTATCATCGCGGCTTTTGAAAAATCACATAGCGCCAGGGTGTATAATTCCCCACAGAGCTTACGCGCGCATTGCAATATTTACAAAAATACATGAAACAAAATAATGCAATTTCATTACTTGCAGAAAAAGAAGAGTTATTAATGCCTCTTTTGTCTCTTCCTCTCGCCTATTCATGTAACTAAACCTATATGTGAATGCCAAATCTAGCCGTGTATCGGCTTTAGAATCACAACAACTTTCTCATAGGTAAAAGTGTTAATTCAAAAAACCTTGCGATGAATAAAAGACTAATACCGCCGTGGATCGGCAATTCTCCCTTGATTTTCACTTGCTATGCCCGAACACTAAATACTAGTTTCAATTACTAAATTAAATTAAAAAATTCAAATTATAACAGTAAGGAAGGAAGGAATACATGAGTTAACATTGCACAAATATTCACTATTCTTCATATATGACCTTTCAGTAGAAATTAAATTTCAAAGTCTCCTAATATGCAACATTCTCATAAGAATTCATTAATAATAAAGAATCAAGAAGTCATTGGCAATTATAATTACATTACCCTACAATCTCATGCAATAGAATACACATACACACTAGGGGCATTTCATAAACTGAATTCAGAAACCTATATGAGAAGCCAATTCTTCCCCTGCATTCAGCCCATTTGGTTGTTTAGTCATTAGGTCGATGATGTATCGAGACTCTAGCCTTCTGAGTCCATGTAGCCTGTCTCCTCCTCTCGGATTCTCCGGTATGTAATCAATGCCAAAGTATTGTAAATGATGCCTGCTGCTGGAGTGTTTTTCCTGAAAATGTCTCGCAACAGGATAGGATTGATCATTTTTATCAATCGCCCTCATGTGTTCGAGGATCCGTAATTTTAGGGGTTTGATCATACTCCCAATATACATCAGTCCACACGGACACTTGAGGCAATACACCGCGTAGGGGGTTCCACAGGAAAGGTACTTATTGATTGTTTTCACTATGCCTGTGTTAGGGATCTCATAGGTTTTCACTCTTCTGCTGTATGCACAAGCTTTGCAATGATGGCACGGATGGAAGCCTTTTAGGTCTGCCAGTGTGTTAGACTTTTTCTCAATTCTCTTAAAATGGCTTTGGGCCAACATGTCCTTAAGAGACCTTGATTTCTTGAATGTTACTAATGGGTGATCTGGAATATCATCCTTAATGCAACTGTCGGTTTTCAATATGTGCCAATTCTTTTTTAGCATCTTTTTCAAATGGTTAGCTTCCGCCGAATAGGGAGTTACCAGCCGGAATTTCCCCTCTTCATTGTCAGCCTTGGTGGAACTACAACTCTTGTCAGTTAGTAAGTTAGACCTCTGTAAGGCATTCACCTTATGCAGTGCATTCTGTAGTGTGGACATCGCGTAGCCTCTTTTCTGGAAACGACTAATACAGGCTGAAGCTGCAAGTTGAAAATCTGAGTCCCTTGAACTATTCCGTTTGAGCCTTAGTAGCTCTCCATAGGGAATACTCTGGATCAGTGCTGTTGGATGGTTACTTGTGGCATATAGCACCGAGTTTCCCGCTGTACTTTTGCGGAAAAGAGCTGTTTCAATCTCATTGTTAACTATAAATACCTTCAAGTCCAGATATTCCACACTGACATTGCTTATTGTTCCACTGAAATGCAGGTTCAGCTCATTCATATTGAGGACGTCAATGTAGGCCTTGGCTGTATGTTCTGATCCCTGCCAAATTATGAACAAGTCGTCTATATAACGACACCACTTGATAACCCTGCCTTGTTCACCATCCACCTCCAGCGACCTGGGCACCTGCTCCTCCCACCAGCCTACGAATAAATTCGCATAGCTGGGGGCAAAGCAGGTACCCATCGCCGTACCAGATGTTTGTCTATAGTAGACGTCCTCAAACAAAAAAATATTGTGTTCCAGACAAAATTCCACAAAACTTACTATCATCTGATTGTGTTCCAAAAATCGCAGTTGTCTTTTCTTTAGGTAGTGTTCCACTGCCTTGATGCCTTTAGTATGATTGATACAAGTATACAAGCTAGTTATATCTAATACTAGCATTGTATACCTCGAATCCCATTTTGTTTGTTCAATTTTGGACAAGAAGTCTTTTGTGTCCTTTATGTGGGAATTCAACTGTTGAACCAACGGATTAAGGAAGTGATCAACAAAATTAGATAAGTGTTCAGTTAGACTGTTTTGAGATGAAATAATAGGTCTGCCAGGGGGATTAATGCAGTTTTTGTGGATTTTGGGAATGTGATAAAATGTTGGGACAGTTGGATTATTGCTTCGTAGAAATAGATATTCCTCTTTCCCTAGCATATCTCTGCGATACCAGGAATAAATCAGTTCGTCATATTGTTCTATGCTTTTTGCATAAAGTTATTTCGAGGACAGCTCATAGTTTGTTGTATTATCCAGTTGCTTCTTTGCCTCTTTACAATAATTTTCCCTGGTTTGCAGGACAACGTTCCCGCCTTTATCTGAAGGCTTTATTATCACATTTGTATCATGCATCAATCCCAAAATCGCTTTCCTTTCTTCTTGATTTATATTGTCACTTCCTCTTTTTTTGTTACTTTTTGCAGTCTGTGATCTAAATTTCTGTAGGTCATTTGTCATCGCCTCCGAGAATACGTCTATGGCATCCAACGTCAACTGTGGGTTGAAATGTGATCTTAATTTGTAGCCGCTCTCCTCTCTTTCTTGGTCAATCCCCAGGGTTGCTGCTCGTGCCGCCTCATCCTCTCTGGGCGACGGGAGCTGGCTTGCGTATTCCTCGAGTGCGAGACCTTGCAATATTTCAACAGATGTTAAATCATTCCCTTTCAAAGCATCCGTGGCAGTGGCCCTCATACCTGTTCCAGCAGGGGTCTTCACCGAAGGTCTTGTTTTAAAATATTTGTGCAATTTAATTTTCCTGACGAAATTAAACAGATCAATACGCGTTTGCGTGTATTCAAGGTGGCTTGTTGGGCAAAAGCTGAGCCCAAGGCTCAGCACTTTGTTTTCGGTGGGAGTAAGGACTCTTGAGGTTAGGTTTATTACCGTGATGTCCTCAGATGGATCATTGGGTATACTTATTTCTTCCTGTTTCCCCAATTGGATCTCTTTGGTCTTCCACGACCTCTCCCGCTTCCTGCCCCCGCCTCCTCTTCTCGTTTTTCTTCTTCTCGCTCCGGGGGTTTGTTTTTGCCTCCCCGCAGCCATGCCTGTTGTATCACTTGGAATTCGTCCTGAAAAGGTGTAGTCTTGGAAGCTGTGGCTTGGCTTTTCTCCCTCAGGTTTGTGTCATCCGCTGAGTCATTCTCCGTTGCACTGGATTCGGAGGTTTCTACTCGGCGTGTGGATGCTTGTCCACTTTTCTTATTCAATTCCTTTCTGGGAGCATCAAACTTGCGAGCAAACGTGAGAATACGGCCCTGCGTGTAATCCCTTTGGTCCCGGTCAAGGTTTTTTGAATTAACACTTTTACCTATGAGAAAGTTGTTGTGATTCTAAAGCCGATACACGGCTAGATTTGGCATTCACATATAGGTTTAGTTACATGAATAGGCGAGAGGAAGAGACAAAAGAGGCATTAATAACTCTTCTTTTTCTGCAAGTAATGAAATTGCATTATTTTGTTTCATGTATTTTTGTAAATATTGCAATGCGCGCGTAAGCTCTGTGGGGAATTATACACCCTGGCGCTATGTGATTTTTCAAAAGCCGCGATGATACCTATGAACAACATCCAATATGGAGTTAAAAAATCTATGGTCCCTTGTTTGTGTTGCCCAGGATCACGTGCACGCTGTTTTAAAACATGGCTCCAACCATCAATGTTTGTAACATTGATAAAGGCGGAGCGCCGAAACGCGTCTGTTGCGAGATTAAAATTTAATGAGCTACCCCGGAGTGCGTGGTTTCTTTGACTTAGACTGTCTCCTTTCTTGGAAACTGTGAGCTGAATACTTATGCGGATCCTGTCACCGCATCACGCACCCGTCTGAGAGTGCTCTCAGAAACGGCAGGAACTTGGAGCTGGATATATATATATATATATATATTACCTACTGGTGGTTGCCAGTAGGTAGTTGTAGTTAGGACCTATTTTCCATAGGAAATCTGCAACATTCTATTTGGAAAACTTTGGCGCCGGTTCCCGAATCTTTGCGAAATTTTCAAAACTAATGGCCAGGTCCGCTCCGCTCCTATCCTGAAAGTCTCGGGGTGATTTGTGAAGCAGGGGCCGAGAAAAAAGGGGGGTCCCAAACATGTTTTCCCCATGCAATTTCCCATAGAAACCTTTAGCCGCAGCTACAGCCCGAACTGCTGAACGGAATTACACCATATTTGGCAAAGAGGTAGTCCTTAGTTCTGACTCGTGCCTTTTGCTTAAATGGTGTAAATCTGTTCAGTAGTTCTTTAGATATTAAAGTAAAAAAGTACATATATATCTGGGAGGAGCCGAACGACACATCTCATCGTGAGATCTGATTGGCTGTCAGCACTTCATCCAAGAAGTGTTGGCAGCCATCTTGGGACCAATATACATGATAGCACCTCATTAAAGCATTGCAGTCAATAGAAGGTTTTAAGACTTTAGATACATTATAAATCATTTGTTGATGGTACCATACTCATTTTAGGGATTGTGGTGTGTTCTAAGCTACTTCTACCATGTGAAAAAGCCTTCTGCTGGGATATCATGAATTATGTTTGAGAGAAAACTATTTTCTCATGCTTGACTCATAGAGGTTTGGAAGGTGCTCCAGAAGCTAAAATGAGAGCATAGTTTCTGTAAATTCACATTATCTTTCTCAGTCATGTGATAATGAAGTCTGACATTCTCAGTAAAACATGTACATCCTACAAGGGCAGAGACTGTCAGATGATTCCTTTGTGTTCTACTGCAGCTTCCTAGAGTGTTCTAAAGAACAACTAGAGAGCTAAGAGCCGTAGTATTGACAAAATTATGGCACACCTGAAGCCATCTTGATTGGAATAAACTGGTCACACTTAAAACATTTAATTTAAAAAGGAACAAAATAAGGGGGTTTATTTTGTCATAGAAATTATGGTTAGTGCTGTAGAAAGAAAAATTAGGACATGTTTTAAGTGAGATCTCAAATATCTTCCTGTTATATTTCAACAGGAGCAGCCTGGCAATAGATTCCTTTGTGTTCTACTGCAGTTACCCAGAGTGTTCTAAAGAACAACTCGAGCGCTAACCGTCTTACCTATGACAAAATTATGGCACACCTGAAGCCATCTTGATTGAAATAAACTGGTAACACTTAACACATTTAATTTAAAAAGGAGCAACATGAGGGGGTTCATTTTGTCATAGAAATTATGGTTAGTGTTGTAGAAATTAAAATTAGGGCACGTTTTAAGAGAGATCTCAAATCCTCTTCTATTTCATTTGAAAATTCTGACATGCAGACTGAACAATCACTTTCTATACCAGCAGTAGACTTCCAGTTAACTCCCTGGTGAGCACTACCCTCTACACTACTCAAACACCACTGCACTACCCTAATCCCTAAAACACTACCCCCAGCTCGAGACCCTACACTACACAAACACCACTGTACTACCCTAAACCCTAAAACACCATCCTCAGCATGTACCCCTGTACTACTCAAACACCACTGCGCTACCCTAAACAGTATAACACTACCCCAGCATGACCCCCTACACTACCCAAACACCACTGCGCTACACTAAACCCCAAAGCACTACCCCTACACTACACAAACACCACTGCACTACCCTTAACCCTAAAACACTACCCCCAGCATGACCCCTACACTACACAAACACCACTGCACTACCCTAAACCCTAAAACACTACCCCCTAGACTACACAATTACCAATGCACTACCCCAAACCCTAAAACACTACCCCAGCATGACTCCCTACACTACACAAACACCACTGTACTACCCTAAACCCTAAAACACTACCCCAGCACAAACCCACAAACTCTACACAAACACCACTGCACTAAACTAAACCCTAAATCTACCCCCAGCAGGACCCCCTACACTACACATACACTACTGCACCACCCTAAACTCTAAATCTACCCCCACCACGACCCCCTACACTACACAAACACAACTGCACTACCCTAAAACCTAAATCTACCCCCAGTAAAAACCCCTATACTACACAAACACCGCTGCACTACCCTAAACCCTCAAACACTACCCCCAGCGTGACCCCTATGCTACACAAACACCACTGCATGACCCTAAAACACTACCCCAGCATAACCCTCTACACTACCCAAGCACCACTGCGCTACCCTAAACCCTAAAACACTACCCCCTACACAAACACAACTGCGCTTCCCAAACCCTAAAACACTACCCCCAGCACGACCCCCTACACCAAACAAACACCATTTCACTACCCTAAACCCTAAAACACAACCACCAGCACAACCCCTTCATTACACAAACACCACTGCACTTCCCTAAACCCTAAAACACTACCGCCAGCACAACCCCTTCATTACACAAACACCACTGCACTTCCCTAAACCCTAAAACACTACCCCCGGCACGACCCCCTACACTACCCAAACACCATTGCGCTAACCTAAACCCTAACACACTATCCCAGGCACGACCCTCTACACTACACAAACACCACTGCGCTTCCATAAACCCTAAAAAAGTACCCCCGCACAATCCCCTACACCACCCAAACACCACTGCACTACCCTAAACCCCAAATCTACCCCAGCACGACCCCCTACACCACACAAACACCACTGCACTACCCTTAACCCTAAAACCCTACGCCCAGCACGATCCCCTACACTATACAAATACCACTGCACTACCCTAAACCATAAAACACTACCCCCTACACTACAC
The DNA here is from genome assembly GCF_964261635.1 of Lissotriton helveticus. Lineage (NCBI taxonomy): Eukaryota > Metazoa > Chordata > Amphibia > Caudata > Salamandridae > Lissotriton > Lissotriton helveticus. The sequence goes on along the minus strand of NC_136060.1, from coordinate 82,234,542 downwards.
AAACACCACTGCACTACCCTAAACCCTAAACCTACCCCCAGCACGACCCCCTACACTACCCAAACACTACTGCACTGCCCTAAACCCTAAATCTACGCTGCGCGACCCCATACACTACCCATACACCCCTGCACTACCCTAAACCCTAAAACACAACCCCTTACACTAGACGAACACCACTGCACTACCCTAAACCCTAAAACACTACCCCAGCACGACCCCCTACACTACCCAAACACCACTGCACTACCTTAAACCTTAAATCTACCCCAGCACGACCACCTACAATACCCAAACACCACTGCACTACCCTACACCCTAAATCTACCCCCAGCACGACCCCCAACACTACCCATTTACCACTGCACTACCCTAAACCCTAAAACACTAACCCAGCATGACCCCCTACACTACCCAAACACCATTGCACTACCCTAAATCTTAAATCTACCCCAGCACGACCCCCTACACTACCCAAACACCACTGCACTACCCTAAACTTTAAATCTACCACCAGTACGACCCCCTACTATACATAAACACCACTGCACTACCCTAAACCCTAAATCTACCCCCAGCACGACCCCCTACACTACACAAACACCATTGACCTACCCTAAACCATAAAACACAACCCCCAGCACAACCCCTACATTACACAAACACCACTGCACTTCCCTAAACCCTAAAACACTACCCCCAGCACGACCCCCTACACTACCCAAATATCATTGCGCTAACCTAAACCCTAAAACACTACCCCCCGCAGGATACCCTACACTACCCAAAAACCACTGTGCTGCCCTAAACCCTAACACACTACCCCAGGCACGACCCCCTGCACTACACAAACACCACTGTGCTTCCCTAAACCCTAAAACAGTACCCCCGCACAATCCCCTACACTACCCAAACACCACTGCACTACCCTAAACCCCACATCTACCCCAGCACGACCCCCTACACTACACAAACACCACTGCACTACCCTTAACCTTAAAACCCTACCCCCAGCACGACCCCCTACACTATACAAACACCACTGCACTACCCTAAACTAAGTGTGGGCTGAAAATCTGTTCCATTCGCGGAATTTTTGAATTTTTGGCAATTTCGCAGTCCCTGAATCGCACAAAATTGTCAAAGAATTCGCAATTCGCGAGTTGCCGGATTTTTTTTGCTTGGTCGCGCTTCAAAAATACAATCTCCCGTGCGCGGCGTTGACTTACCGTGATTCTGAGTTCGCCGGGTTGTTTTCCTCCCGGTTTGCATGCGCTGCGTCATTTTCGATCTTGCTGCTTGATTGCGCAAGACTTTTGGACCGCGAGTACATCATGGCGTGATTCCGTGAGACTTTTCGACTGCGAGTACGTTATGGCGTGATCGCGCGAGACTTTTCGACCGCGAGTACGTCATAGCGTCCCGCCATCTTGCACTGGGAGACTTTCAGAATGCGAATACGTCCTAAGGACCCGCAATCACGCATCACAAGAGTAAACAATTGCGAACACGTAGATGCGCCGCGCAGCTGACATCCGGCGGGGGATTTGAACAGCTCGCTTTCCCGAAATAGCAAAAATTGCAATTCTGCACAAGAAATCTATCGCTGGCAGCATAAACCTCCTGAAATTGATGATTTGGATCAGAATAACTCCTCAGATTGAAATTTGGCTGCACTTTTTTGTGCGAGGAGTGCATTTTTGGGGGGTTGGGAGGAAAGAAGTGCCCCAGAGTCTCCAACTTCCTGTTTCTGTCCAGCAGGCTCCTCCCAGTACTTTGTCCATGTCCTGGTCACTTTTCATTCGGATCTGGAGCTGGAAGGATTACTCTTTGGCTGCTGCTGGATATTTGTATTTGAGGACTTTTTGTTTGGATCACTTTTGGAGTTGAGATTTTACAAGCAAGTTGGTGTTGTTTGTTTGGGGCATTGCAGTTGCTGCAACTACAATTTATAAACTTTTTCACAATTAAAAAATATATCTATTGTGGGTAGCCACAGTATCTAGTAGGCCTAGGGTTAGTCATGGGTGCACGATACAACTGTTTCTGTGAGTTTTGTTGAACTTAAATATCATTTAAGGCATGGAATTGAATAGCTCACTGTTATTACATCTATGTGGATGCTTTTTGTAATTTTGGGGTGTGTGTTAAAGCCACACGAGCCAGTAGGCCCAGGGGTAGTCAGTGGTGCATGGGCCATGTCTTTCTGTGGGGTCTCTTGAATTTAAACATCATTTAAGGCATGGATGGCATGGATTGGGGTGATTTATATGTGTATTTCGATTTTTTGGGTGTTGTTGGGGCCTGGTCCAGGGCCTGGCCATGTGGGTGGGGGCCATTTTGAGGCCTGGTCCAGGGTCTGGCAATGTGGGTGCGGGTCTAGGGGCCATTTTGAAGCCAGGCAGTGTGCTTTGTGCCATAGGCCTGCACCCAGTCTGCCTTGCTTTCATCCATTATCATGCCCAGGGGCAGTCAGTGGTGCATAGGCCAAGTCTTTCTGTGTGTTATCTTGATTTTAAACATCATTTAGGGCATAATTGCCATTGGATTGGGGTGATTATTGTGTGTATTCAATTTTTTGGGTGTTGTTGGGGCCTGGTCCAGGGCCTGGCCATGTCGGTGGAGCCATTTTGTGGCTTGGTCCAGGGACTGGCCATGTGGGTGGGGGTCTAGGGACCATTTTGAAGCCAGGCAGTGTGCTTTGTGCCATAGGCCTGCACCCAGTCTGCCTTGCTTTCATCCATTATCATGCCCAGGGGCAGTCAGTGGTGCATGGGCCAAGACTTTCTGTGTGTTCTCTTGATTTTAAACATCATTTAGGGCATGGATGCCATTGGATGGGGTGATTTTTGTGTGTATTTCGATTTTTTGGGTGTTGTTGGGGCCTGGCCCAGGGCCTGGCCATGTGGGTGGGGGCCATTTTGAGGCCTGGTCCAGGGCCTGGCCATGTGGGTGGGGGTCTAGGGGCCATTTTGAAGCCAGGAAGTGTGCTTTGTGCCATAGGCCTGCACCCAGTCTGCCTTGCTTTCATCCATTATCATGCCCAGGGGCAGTCAGTGGTGCATGGGCCAAGTCTTTCTGTGCGTTCTCTTGATTTTAAACATCATTTAGGGTATGGATGCCATTGGAGTGGGGTGATTTTTGTGTGTATTTTGATTTTTTTGGGTGTTGTTGGGGCCTGGTCTGGGGCCTGGCCATGTGGGTGGGGGCCATTTTGAAGCCTGGTCCAGGGCCTGGCCATGTGGGTGGGGGTCTAGGGGCCATTTTGAAGCCAGACAGTGTGCTTCGTGCCATAGGCCTGCACCTAGTCTGCCTTGGTTTTATCCATTATGCCCAGGGGTACTCAGTGGTGCATGAAACAACTCTCTCTGTGTGGTCTCTCTTCTAATAATTGAAACATCCATTTTGGATTAGAATTGCAGTTTTTATTTTGTGTCTTTCCGTTTTTGGGTGTGTTGTGTTAATAATAATAAATGCCTAGTGTTCGAGGGAGATTTATTACGGGGGAAAAGGGCAAGGGGCAAAGCTGCAGAACTCTGAGAGCCTGCAGAGAGTGACTGAGGGAGTGAGTTAGGGACAATAGGGGCACCTTAATTTGTGCTGCAGATATGTGAGCCATGAAAACTGAAGCTGAAAGTTTAACAGTTTTATTAAGAAGATGCAACTTCAAGAAACTTCAATATAAAGGCATAAAAATCACGAAGTTCTGAGTCCAGTGCTCCGCATTCTCAGATAGCCACATGGATCAGATTGCATTTACTGAAGATTGCTTTTAAACAGTTAGAGGGAGAGTCTAAACCTTAAAGACACGTTTATAATTTGAGGTAAAATACATTCAAAAAGCAAAGCACATTTTATCTGGGAATACTCACATCTGGCTTTAAGTGAGAAATCCTGCAATTACAATTTGAACACTTTTAAATGTAATAAAGGGAAAAAGCAAGGTTACAGAGAACATAGCAAGTATAACATGTCATATGGCAGAGTATAAAATAGAGCAGCATATTTAAAAGTACATGTAGCAAGGGCTCTCAAATAGCCCTTGGGAAAAACTCACTGCCTGTCACTTATTTACAGACGAGGAGCAGTTCAAAGATGTCTTTGTGGATCCCTTTTTATATTCTTTAGGGCGGTGAGAAGTCTATGGTAACGTAATCTCGCGCCACCCCATGCCACTTCTCCTACCGGCGTCACTTATGGGATTGTGCTTCTAACTTCTTTCTCCATACATTTGTGCAGCCCTTCCTGTAACTGTGGCACATAAGCTGGCCTAAAGGTCATGCCTCTTAGACTGGGCGCCTGTCATAAATTTGCATCGGACAGCAGAAAAATGTGTTATTGTGTAAAGGGATTTTATTTATATGTATATATCAAACTGTACGTCATGTTGCCACATCCATCACTCCAGCTTGACGTAGCTGCGGTGGGCAAGTTCCCCTTTTCTCACGCACAGTCTCAGGATGTGGTCCATTGTATGTCAAAAGAACAGGGGGGATGTTGAACTTTAACGTTCTTGAACTTAGCACACGAGTAGGGTGGGGGCTGGAGAAAGAGGCCTCACAGACAGTGGAGCTGAATAAAATCTTGATCAGACTTGCCTACAGCTTGCTAAATAGAAAAATGGCGGTACTCTGGTCAATCTAAACAAGGCCTACATTTTGAACAGAAGGGCCTACACAGGGGATCATGCTGGCTGAGTGATAAGAATGTCACAGGATATTATGTGGCAAAGTTGGTCCCTCTCTCCTTTCCCTCTTCTTGTTCATTATTGAACACCACTCGTACCGCATATTTACCTGGCTGTGGGGGGAGTGGCCATGGCGAGTCATAAAGAAGCTGTTTATCAGGGCTTTTGTTCAGGGCAGTTCCTAAGTCTCCATCTGGTCCCCCTGATTGGTCACACATTGTCTCATATGGATGTACCAAGTCTCTCCCCAAGGGAAGCGGGGGCTACTATGTACCTGGGCTTGGTAGTGACTAGGAAGAGGAACCTGTAATTTGCGAGAGTCAGGGATGGTGAGCTCTACTATATTTAACATTGCTAATTCTTCCCCGTCCCCTTGTCCTGTGCGTATTCCTGTGTATACTCCTGAGTCTGCATAGTTCATCCCATTTTCCTTAGCGCTGAATCTCTTAATACAGTACAGTATTATCTGTGTCGCGAAACATAACAGCAACAACACACAAAAGATAGGCATTATATATTTTAGTACTGCAGACAGCCATAAAGGCATCCAGTCCAAGTTGAACCAATTAGGTAAAACGTCTACTTCTGCACCTCCCTCCTCATGCATCTGTCTTCCCAGATTTTCCAAGTCTTCAATGGCCTTTGTAAGTGTTTCATTGTCCGCATCATTGGCCAAAATGAAAGTACACTAGGACGACCTCCCCACTTCGGCGCATACACCATTATTCATCGCTGTTAGCTGGTCTAGAACATAGCGGTGTTCCAGAACCATAAGTCGCAAAGGTCGTAGCTCTTCTTTCACGGCGTTGAACCCATCACGGGGGATGTTGACGAGCTGCATTAGCTCATATCTTGTTACTTGAAGCCAGCGGGCATTGGCTTTGGTCTGGAACAGGGGGATAACGCCCCCGAAGAAAAGTTCAGCATCGTTGAAAAGGCGGAATCCTTGTGGAATCTCCTGAAATGGATACTTCTTGACTTCCCTTTTTCGGTGGTGGAGCAGGGTGACATCACCTGTCATCGGGTGGGTATGGATGTGGGAAATGTTCGCTGCTGGAACAACCAGATGCAGTTCATGCATTGTGACGATAAAACAGAGTCCTTGCCAGTGGGGAGGCAGCTGCAGGTAGATTGGCTCTCCGCAGGCCCAATAGATGTCAATGAGGCTGGAGGTGCCGTACTGAAGGTCCGAATTAAAAAGTGTGTTGCTGCAATTAGTGTTCCGGCCCACAGGAACTGTTCCGTTACCTAGGTAGCAAAGGAGAGGAGACTTTAGCTTGTATGCTCTTTTTGGTTTTGGATGTTGTACCCTCATTGAAAGTGTATCTTCTCATTTTCTGTGCTCATATCTCAGCACACTCCCTCCCAATATCCTCATTGATATAATGTTTGTGTTCTTGTCCTACAATTGGGCTACCTAAGGATGCTGCCTTACATATCAAGTCATGTGGGCCATTCCACTTGCTGTTGAAATAAATATTAGCCTTCAGGCGCAGAATTGGTCTCCACTGACAAGGGCATGTGTCATGGGTATGGTTGGCTCGTAGATGTTTGGGTAAGTGGCATTTCGATGGGGGCGTTGGGAAGGTGAAGTACCCTAATATCTTAAAGTGATATTCCCAAACCTGCATTATGTTGGCAGTCACTTTCATATCAGGTAAACCTCCATTCTCCTTTCAAACTCCAATGGGTCAGTGACAACCGTAAATGTAACATAGTTGTCATCCCACTCTGTAGCGTTTACAAATGCATCATTTATTTCTGCTGACTGGAGCTGTATCTGACCATGTATGTGGCAAAGAAACAGGTGTAGGAGACATTTGGCTGTGGGCGGTGGGACCTCTTTGGGAAAGATCAATTTATCTGTGCCTACAGCATGAGGAAAGTGTGAACACACAAAGCAGGACTCATTTGTGACCTTTCTTCCAACCTCCCTCATGTCCCTGTACCACATGTTGTCTAATAGAGCGTTGTGAACCCCATTATCCTCTGCTGTCTTACTAGGACACTGGGAGTGGAAATCAGGCATAGAATGCTGGTCAAAGGTTTAAACAACTGTGTTTTGGAGATTACTGACCCAGTCTGAAATTTGCGCAGCCTGTTCTTTCTTACGTTGGGTATGCAATGTATATCTGACTGCCACTTTCTCGCGACCCATTTTATATCTGACACTTCGTTTATGTTGGCGGGAACGCTTAGGGGTATCTGTCACAGGGAGATTCATGGTGAGATCAGGTACCATGTCCCATTCTGTAGGGTCTGCATGGGGTGAGGAAGGTGTCAAGGTGGGCGCCACATGGGTGTCATAGCTACTGCTGGTGCTTATCCCAATTTGCGTTTTACCAGGAAGTGTCTTGGACATGTGGTGCCCTGTGGTGGTGGTAGCTCTAATATTGCTAGCAACACCTCTCTCTCTCTCTGTCCGCACTGCAAACCAGTGGAATACAGCTATTGAAGCAACAAACATAACAAAGAAAATAATGGCGACTGTACATATCTTTTTGACTGAGGGGTTGGTATGAGGGGTTGGTCCATTACTGCGTCTCAGTCCATAGACCACCATACGATTTCCATACTCATGTTCTTGGATAGTCAGTGGAAAGACGATGCCCTCCTCTTGGTCAATATTCATATTTCGGATGGTGCCGGGTGGATCCTCATGTGGCTCCGATGAATCCATTCCTTTTCGGCTACTCAGACAGCTGTGGGTCAAGAGTCCACTTGCAAGCGTCCGTTGAATTTGAGGTCTCTCCACTTCTGGACTGCTTCCTTTACAAAGATGTGTGACCCAAGGCAGATAGGCGGAAGTTCATCAGAAATAGGACCCTTGTTCTTTGTCTTTGATATCTGAACAGAAAGGAACTTTGAAGCATGCATTAGGGGACATAAATGAACAAACAATGCAGCTTTTTAAAATCTCAGAAGAAAGTTCAGCGTCTGGTTTAGGTCTGGTGGAGAGAACAACCACATTCATTGATCTTTCAGTGACAAGCTGGTGAGGTGTGAGGTGATGATCAGAACTGGGAGTGTTTCTGAGTGTAAACAGAGGAATGGGAAGGCAATAGAGACATTTCTTTCCAATTGTGGCACTTATCTTACTGATCTTGGCTTTGAGCAGGCCATTGAGGCACTCACAAATACCATTGCTTTGGGGGTGATAGGCTGATCGGTAGTTCTGGCACCTGTCAATCATGTCTACATAGTCAATGTGGAGCTCTCTAAAAGGACCCTTGGGCCTTGGTATTCTTGAGGCAACTGTTTTCATAGCTGGATTAGGTGAATACTGTTGACAAATGAGGCATTGATGAACGAATAGTTGTATCTGACCATATGCATTGGGGATGAACCACTCTGTCTGCAAAGTTGTGGACATGATATCACGAGGGACATGTGGCATGACAGGCTTCCCTGTAATTTTTTGTCTGTAAATGAAATCTGAAACATCCTGCTGTACTCCCCTCTTCTTCCACAACTCTTTTTCTTCAGGTGGGGCACTCTCCTGCACCTCTTTGAGGTGCAGTTGTGCAATGAGATCATATTGCTGTGTACTGCTGTCATGACCTGTCCATTACATTGAGTGAACAGATAGAATTCTTTTGTGTAGTTAGGAGAGCCTAACACTGGTGCATTTGTAATCTCATCTTTTAATTTTGCAAAGGCAGATATCATTTCTGGTGCCCAGTCAATATTTGTTATGCCTATCTTTAGCTAATTTGACAGCTTTCAGGAGTGATGCAGTGACAGTAGAATAGCCAAAGACCCACTGTCTGACGCAGTTCACTAGTCCTAGGAACTTTTGCATGTCTTTGACTGTCTGAGGTTCTGGAGTGTTCCTTATTATCTCTACTCTTCCTGGGGTACCTCTTCTCCCTGATGCTGAAATCATCTGACCTAGGTACTGTACCTCTTCCTGACAGTATTGCAGTTTTTGTTTGTCTACTTTGTAACCTCTCTGTGCTAGTGTTGTAAGTAGAGCAATTGTATCCTGTCGGCACTCTTGCTCTATAATGCTACAGAGGAGTATGTCATCGACATATTGTAGCAGAGTGCTGTCACATTGGAGATTTGACAATTCATCTTTGACAACTCTGTTGAACACACTGGGGGACTCACAGTAGTTTTGAGTTAATCTTTGATATGCGAACTGCCTATTTCTGAATGAGAATGCAAATAAATACTGGCTGCCAGCATGTAATGGGGCACTGAAAAAGGAATTTTTCAGCCTATGATCGAAAAATATTATATATCTTGAGGACTTTTTGTTTGACAGCCATCATTCTGGTCGGTGGTGTATCAGAAATGGAGAAAGTCATTGTGCCGTTCTCACTGAAACATATTCTCATATTTAATTTGGCCGTGAGATCCCGTCCCAGGAGATTTACTGGGGACTGTGTTGAGTAAAGTAGACGTTGCGGTATACATTTACCTCCTATTTCTATTGGTACTGGCTCGGTGAAAGGGACCCTTGTTATTGCCCCAGAGAAATCCAGTGTGTTTGTGCTCTGATTGGAGATGGGCAGTGCTCCCTCCCTGATACAGGAAAATGTAGCACCTGTGTCAATCAAAAAACTATACCTGTTTTTGTTAATCGTGACATGCACAACTGGGTCCTCTCTAATATTTGTGAGACACAACAACACGGGACACACTAGGGTTGTCTGTGGGCTGTCCTAACTTTAATATCCTCCAGCCTGGTACTGCTGGATGGTGCCCTGTGAAAATGAATTGATGGGGGGGCAGTACTGTAGCTCCCGGTGGTACAAGGGCTTGAGTCTGGGGCACCATTTGGTACACAGGTATTTGTTGCTGAGGTAGCTGTGGTTGTATGTGCTGTGCTGTTACCTATGTGTTACCTCCTAGTAGATTCAAGACACTTTGTGGAAAATTAGTGACAGCAGTCATTTGACTCATAGGTGTGGCTACCATAACTTCGTCAAGAGCCTCTCTTTTCTTTAGTTTTTGCTGTACTAATTTAGCAGCTGTGTTTTCAATTACTAATTGCCTTGTTTGTGACATTAGAGATCCGATGTCTGGGACATCAGATAACTTCTGGCGCAGTTCATTCCATAGCGCTGATCTTATTTTATTGAAAGGATCACCATCTAATTCTGTATTAGTGGTGGAAAGTCTTGTGTCGATGTGTGTAAACATATCCTCTGCATCCTCTCCAATCAGGCCGGTGAGCAGACTTTTCACATCCCAAATAGCCAATGACACACCTGTAGTGCACTTTTCAAAGGCTTGTATCCACTTTCCTGTGAGAGGTGGGAGTTCCTTCTTCAAATGTTCTTTGTCTATAAGAGTCATAGATGGGGGGGTCATTGATGTTTTTGAACAGCAGGGGCAGCTGGTGTGTTACCCCTGTAGGTCTCGTGTGACCGTACCTGCGTGCATATTTCTGCCAGACCCTTAGGCCTTGGCGCATGTAATCGTAGTTCTAATTGTCGTCTCCTGCCTCCTGCAAGATACATTCTTCAGCAGTGGCCATTTTGTCTGCCTTAGAAGATCCTTCTCTGGGCCAGACATTCTTTTGAGGTGCATTAGCTTCTGTCCAGCCTGCCAAGTTATCTGAGAATGGATTGACATAGTAGTCAGACCCTTCTCCAAGTATTACTATCTCATTTGGCATCAGACAATTGGTCAATGGCGGTCTGGCCTGTTAAGGGCCCTGCGGTGCAGTCCTCTAGATCTGGCGGTGCGCAGGCGTGCTGTACCTGATCCATCATTTTCCTGTGGGATGTCATCAGGCTGCCCATCGTTACCTAACACTGTAAAATGTTCTATCTCTGTTCTTTCCTGCCTTCTCCACCTATTTTCCGCCCGCTCAAGCACGTTTGGCAGGTCCAAATTGTCTAGGTCTAGCTGTGGTGTTTCTGGCCTGCATGGTGTAACTACTGGAGGCGATGCCTGAGGTACAGGCGTAGGTGGTGGTGTCACCTGAGGGTTATAATTAATTACTGTAGGTAGAGCTTGGGGTACACTTAAGTTGGCTGTAACAGAAGCTGCTGTGTTGCTCTGTGGTGGCGCTACACTTTTGGCTTCCTGATGTAAGTCTATCCATGGCGCTTGCTGTGGCATGATAGTTGGGACCCCACCACTGTGTGACCCTGCTAGGCTTTCAACACCCGCTAATTCATCGAGTGTTTTTTTGTTGCTTTTTACTAAATTGGCCCAAGCCACCCGTCAGTTCAGTCATTCTATCCTCTACCCTGCCTACTTGGAATGACAGTTGCTGGATGGTTGCAGTATTGCCAGTGGGGCTTCTTGAGTACTGTTCTTGTGACATGTCCCCTGCTTCTCTACCCGTTCTTTGGCATAGGTCGTGCTCTGTCCTCCTCCTCCTGCTAATAAGTCCCTCAGTGACTACCTCAGAGGGATACTGTTCGCTGTCCCTGTTTTCTTCATTAAACTGTAGCAGGTGTTCTTCCTCTCGCTTGAGACCAGTGTTAAGGGGATGCCATCTTTTATAGTTTGTCTGAGTATTGTAATGCTGCTGGCTAGGTGACCGGAATGGGCCATAATGTCTAGTTCTTGTCCCTGAGGGATTATGATACTCAGTGAGGGATGTGGGGGCTGGGCGGTTAGATCTGGAGAGTGGCATATGGGAGCTGTGCTGTGAACCGCCAGAGGCCCCATTGCTCTCTTCATCCTGTTCCTGCTGGGGGGCGGCAGAGTTGGTTGCAGACGTCATCTCTATTGTAAATAGCGCGTCAATCTGACCTGGCATTCCTGATGTTGCACCCTGCATCACTGGGCTTTGGGAGCTTAGGGATAGCTGGCCCTGTGTACTCTCTGGTCTGCTGTCTCGTGAGTCATCTGAGAGGTCTCGGACAGAGATATCATCATGGCCTATGGCTGCCTGGTCATTTGATAAGGGTTCTAGGTCAGTTTTGATAGCCAGTTCTGGGTACATACTACCTGCGTTATAGGCTGGTGGAGGTTTGGTAGGTGTTGGGGCTGGTGTGTCATTGTCCTTAAAGACGCTCCACATAGCCAGGGTGTCTTTTTGTTTTTTGAGTTTGCTACCGGAGTACTTTCCTTCCTGAGCTGTGAAGTTTTTTATCACGTGTTGCAGTGGTGTTGCCATTATTCCTCAGCGTTGTGTGTAGAAAGGAGTAAGGGTGTAACTCTACTGGGTGTTATTGTCAGGCTCACCTGCTGCAGGTTTGTTGGGTCAATTCCCAGGGCTGAGATTAGTGTGAAGGTGACTGTACACGTTAGTGGTGAGACCTGAACAGAGGATGGTGTTGTAACCTCAGAAAGGGCAACAACACAGCCATTCTCTATGTGTACCGTGATCTGTAGTCTTGGGTATTGTGTGGGCTGTCTACTCATCTCCTGGAGTTATCTTTGAGGTGGCAATTGGTGGCAGCGAATTTGACAACACTATTCTCCTTTTAACTGGCGGTTTTGTAAATATGCCCACAATAATGGATAGTGGGTTGTGGAAGGGTGTCTTTGTAACCGCTCTAGGATACTTGATGAGGGCTGCTACTGCAGCTGCTCATGCAGCAGCTGGGCGTGATGTTCACAAACCAGGGGCCAGTTGGGGTTGTGGAGTGCCTGCAGAAATAATGCGTGATGTTCACAGCTAGTGGTGCGTGAGTATCTTGTGAATCTTCCTGCTTCTCCTGGCAGTTGATGCTTGAAGGAGATGATGTCAGTGAGTGTTGGTGGGTGAGATCAGGGCTCTCGCTACTTACTACACTTCCCGCTGACTGTATTGATTCTGTGGAGGTTTCTTCAGTAGTATATGATGTTGATGAATACACCAGTGGCAGTTGCAATGGTATATCTTGAGTGTCCCCCACAGAGGGGTAGCCTTGTGAATACTGTGGCCCCTCAATTGTAGGGTGTGGGTTCTCGGTAGCGGGTCTACAGGCTGACACTGGGAGGCACAGTTGCACCAGATGCAGTGTAGATACTATTACCTCAGTGCCCCGTGTGAGTGGGACTCCCAACAAGTTCCACACTTTAGATATCAAGGCACTTTGGCGTTTGTCAAATTTTGTCAGAGTTTGTGCGCTAGCATTGTGTACTGCTATTATTCTGTTGTCTAATATGTGCAGAACTACTTCCAGTGGTTGCTGCCTACTGTAGCTCATCTGTGTCTTCTAGTGAAATATAAGAATATGAATTCATCTACAGCGCTGTTGTGTGGTCTGTACCTGTTTTTCTGCGTCGGAATCCAGATCCGAGCGGGAGGAGTAGCAGGAGTTTGAAACGTATTACATTTGGGTGGTGCACGGCCGTTGCCGCCCTTACAGACCCTCCTTTCAATTTTGGGCTGCCTTGCTATGCGGCCAAACGCGGAAGCGATTGAACAATTGACCCGGAAGGAGTAAATGAGCAGACAGCCCCCCGCATTGGTAAAACGCTAATCTTGCTGCCGGAGTGCTCAGAGGAATCAGTGCTGAGATTTCGTAGGAGTCGGAGGACGCCGAAGAGGTACCGCTCGATTGCCATTTGTGGTAAGCCGGCGAAAGGTTGTTTGCCGTTAGTTAGGCATTTTACCATTCAAGCTGCAGAAAGGATTAAGCGCTACGTAATTTAACCAAGCAACATCACTATTTGTAATTCTTGGTGGAGGAATTGGTTTTATTGCCCCTAGAAAATGTCGACGCCAGCAGAGGCTTTAAGGAACCGGGAAGCTTTGGCGGATGCCATGTTTGTTAATTTACCGGCACTCAAAACGAGAAATGACATTGCGAAGCCTGGTGATGTAGCCATGGATTTAAAAAGTAAATTGAAGAAATTGGAAAAGTTGCTGAGAACTGATATCACCAAATGGTGGGAAAAACGCTGACTGGAAAATTATAAAGAAGTGGGTCGTGTTCCAAGGGGATTGAGGGTTCTTATAGCGCCATCTTTTGAGAACCCCAATCCCCTGATGCTTAAAGAATGGGCTTCTGGGAACCTGGATGCTTCCATGAATATGGTCTGTCTTTTAATAAAATATGCTGAAATCGACCGTAATGAAATTTTAAAAGAAATTGAGCAGTTGAACAAAGAGCTGGACGAGGAAGAAAATAAGGACTTTGTAAAAAAATATGGAGAGGAAATAGATGTGAGGCTGGTCAAACATCAAGAAACAATCAGCACCAGGAAGCAATACAAATTTGCGCGCGATAAAAATGACTACGAAACGGGAAGAATATTCACGTTTGCGTGCAAATTTGACAATGCAAAGCGGCAAGCCTTGGCACCTAAGAACATTGATCATACATCCAAAAACAATCAAACTGCAGAATTATCCGAGACAGAGCTGAGTTCGGTGGCAAGCAGCTGTGACTCGGGCGATGGAGCTGGGGGGATTTCAAATCAAGGTCAAATACCCACGAAATATACCCCCTCAGAGGAGCTGGGTTTTCTCGTAGAGGACAGATTCAAGACACTGCGACCGCAAACTTGACAGCAGCGGAAATGAAATGAAGAGCAGTCAACAAAAAGCGCAGTGCAAGGAGAAAGCTCAGGAGGCAGAGGGTCATCAAAGAGAGGCAGGGGAAAGAAGTGGTAACAGCCGCGTCCTCTGCTCCTCAATCTGCAAGTTGTAAGTACAATGAGAATATGGCAATTACATGTATAGAGCATGTGCCAAAAAAATCTGATGAAAATACTGTGATAAATCTATCAGACACTATTTTGAATAAGGCTGAGCTACAGTTACTCTCTTTAGGTCTATCCTATTGTCCGAAAAACTCTTTCAATTATGTTCAAACACGAGTTGATGTGTTCAAGTTTATCTGCAAGCTCAAGCTTAAAAAGCATTTTAAATTAACTAGTGCTCAGGTTCGAGCATCTGATATTATTGGAAACTCTCAACCCTCCAGTGTGTTCCAGATATAACTGATGCTAAAGCTTTAAAAGTTGCTCAGGAGTTGGCTCTTGATGAAGAGTTTGAAATAGGCACCACCCAACAAAATCTATCGAACATGGGCATTGTAACAAATCGACCGTGTGCCACTAAATTCAAACAGCCATCAACGTTTTATCCTATGATGCCTAAGGATAACATAGATGCTTTCGGTGACATTGTGGTGGAGGAGTTGAAAGAACTACAGTGTACTATCACACTGAGAACCAAACGAATCAGATATATGTAAAAACAATATAGTAATCTGATGAAAAAACTGAGAAGCAACTCTAACCTAATAATAAATAAAGCTGACAAGGGGGGCAATACTGTCATCTGGCCGCGTACGTTTTATATGGAGGAAGCGGAAAGACATTTGAGTGACACGGCATGTTACAGAAAAGGCAGTTTCAATGACATCAAGTGCCTTAACCCCTTCAGTGCTAATGACAAGGGTAACTCGTCATGGAGTTTCCATTGATTTCAATGGAAATTACATGGACCTACTCGCACACCCCTTAGCATCCAAGTGGTTAAGGACACTATCCACAAGGAATTAAATCAATGGAAGCGTGACAGATTGTTAAGCAAACAAGAACATGCTTTTTTTAAAAATGACTTTCGGATCACACCTTTTTCTACCTGATTCCCAAAATCCATAAGCAGAGTTTACCTGTTCCTGGGCGACCTATCATCTCAGCCCAGGGTAGCTTATTGGAATCTATCTCACGATACGTGGATCATTTCTTACATGAGTATGTGGAAGCCCTACCATCTTTTATCAAGGACACTGGACATTTCCTCTCTAAAATTAATGGTATTGTATGGGAAAGTGAGTTTGTGCTAATAGCCTTAGATATAAACTCATTATATACAAGTATAGCTCATGCGGATGGACTGAATGCCATTAAATATTTTTGGGGGAAACGCAGCATTGCATTTAGTCATCATAGCATTATGCTGCTCAAGATGTTGGGATTGTGTTTAAACAATAACTATTTTTTGTTTGACAGGGAGATTTACCAGCAGTTAAGAGGAGTGGCTATGGGGGCATGCTTCTCCCCCACCTATGCATGTTTACATGTGTGGTGGTGGGAGGAGCATGTCCTCATGGGCTCCCTCGCCAAATCATTCCCCAATAGCATAGCGTATTTATGGTGTTTCATTGACGATATCTGTATGGTTTGGAGGGGTTCGGTAGCATCTGCTACGGAGTTCGCCGATAAAATCAATGACAATCAACTCAATCTAAGATTTACCTCCCAAATCAGCACCACCCAGATTCAGTTCTTAGATGTCAAAATGTACATCTCGGAAGGGAAATTGCAGACCCGACTCCATAGAAAACCTACAGCGGGCAATGCGATCTTGCACGCTAGGAGTTCACACCCTGGTCATCTTGTCAGAAGTATCCCCTATGGGGAATTTCTGCGGATACGTAGGATCTGCAGTTCTAAGTCAGATTTGGAGAGATGCTAGAATGAAGCATTTTTGAGATTATGTGCAAGAGGCTATAGTGCCTCTCTACTTCAGGAGGCTATGGAAAAGGCTAACAGTTTTAATAGAGAGGAGTATTTCACTACTGTTAATGTAAACCCTACCCATAAGTTGCCTAATTTAACAGAGGAACCCAATGACAAGATTAGCCTTATCACTACCTTCAATGGTGAAGAAAGGAAGGTGAGGGGGATAATGAAAAAACATTGGCCATTGCTAAAGACCCATATCAGTTTGGCTCCACTGTTACCAGATGAACCATCTATTGTTTTTAGAAGAGCTACCTCGATGAGGGATGCTCTGGTTAAATCGAGCCCAGAGGTGGTAACAAACAAAAACTGGTTCTCAGACAAATTTTGATGTTTTAAATGTATCTCTTGCAGAACATGCAAGTTTGGTATGAATACCAAAGAATACTACTCTGCATTTGATCCTATACCTATCCAGATCATAGGTCATTTCACTTGCCGCACTGATTTTGTGGTCTATGTGCTCCAGTGTACTTGCGGGCTCAAGTACATTGGGAGCACAAAATTACAGACCTGTATTCGTATCCTCCAACACCTTAGGGCGATTGTCAACTCAGATGAAAGTTACCCAGTGGCGCGCCACTTTGAATTGGTCCACAAGAAGAATTTAAATGACCTTAAATACTTTATCATTGATGCAGTGCCCAAAAACATCAGGGGGGGCAACAGAGAGAAAACTTTAAGGCAACTGGAAAGTAAATACATATTACTCTTAGACACTATGATCCCTAATGGAATGAATACAGGGGAGGATCTGCATTGTTTTTTTTATAAACTTACAGATAATAGAAGTGTGGCAGACTTCTGGTCCTTTTAATGTACCCCAACAGATCCTACACCATAGGGACCCCATGTTGTCTTTACTTTCTGGCACCAGTTGCTGTAGTTAACAGTTATGTGCTGTTCTAATCTCTGTTTTTAATGACATGATTTCCCATCTGGAGACTGCGAACCTCAGCATCTCTCCTGTATTTATTTTGATAGTTCCATATTTTATGGTAACTGGCGATATAGTAAGAGCTTCGTCTGACAGCATTTCATATAGGGGGAAATGGGCACTATGCCACGAGGTTCCATCCTGAGTAAGCTGTCATGAGAAATATTTGTTGTCACATATCCATATGTAGTGTCGGTATTATTTGTTAAATATAGAACATGTAAATCTTCATAATAGGGGTTACAACATGCTTTATTGCATTGCTTTTCTATATTATATGAATTCACTGTTAACTTAATAATATATGAGATAGGCAGATTTCCCATCTCTAAGTTATGGTTGAACTTTCAATTTGCACATTGCACGTTTTGCACTTTATGATAAATTGTGGCACTAGCACTTTTTTAATCTATTTTGGGCTGTTTATACACTTATATCATTGTTGTGTATATAGATTTTTTAACAGTATAGCTTTAGCCTGAATATACTTTCCATATGTGGTAGTAACGGTAGGACATGTATATCATTATTGTTTTGTCCTTTATTAAGTCTAGTAATGAGAAATTTTATATTTACCGTGTTTCACATAATATGGATTTATCCTTGCATTGAAACTAAGTTTTAAAGTATGTTTTCAGTGTCTATTGATTGTTAACGCCCATCCATGTTGATCGTGCACAGTATTTAAACACAGTTATTGGTTCCTAATGTCATGTGATCAAGGCTACTGTGACGTAGCCGAAACGGGTCATGCTGGCGACAAGGGGTCAATAAACCACCTCTGAATTCATCTACAGCGCTGTTGTGTGGTCTGTACCTGTTTTTCTGCGTCGGAATCCAGATCAGAGCGGGAGGAGTAGCAGGAGTTTGGAACATATGTATGTATATATAGGGGTTGCGGACCAGGAAGTGATCACTACAGTGGGTATCTCTAATCCTGGTGTTACCATAGAAACCTGCACATGTATGGTGTGTGCAGTCTTATATGTTCTGCAACCATGTATTCTATTCATTTGTGTGAAAATGCAGTTTAAAAGAAAAACATTTTCTGCAGACCTGAGTGACACCCAGTTATTTTAGATGGCACAGTGAACTTCTCTGGCTCTTTCTGCAGTTCTGGTAAGGGGGGGCAATCCTGAATGGCAAATATGCACAGGGCTGCACTAAAATAGTATACCTCTGACAATTGTGGCGCTCAAGATGCTTTAGCTCATAAAATCTCTACAGTTAATCAGTGACAGATCAATACATATGGAGATACATAAATGCATTTGAAACCTCCCTAGTTATTGGATCTCACTAATAAACCAGTCTTCTGCATTTGGCAGTGGCCTTCAATAATGTTCCCAAAACATTTTGCAGCAGCATCTGAGCTACCGGGCCCTTACCCTTAAATGATAGGATTGATATGGGGACAGTCACAAAAATATTCTTTTACAATCAATATACATGTGCTTATAATCACACAAATAGTCAACAAAAAACAATCAATGTGCATCTAAATATTATGGTCTCACTAAAATCAGCCTCTGTACCAGCCAGTGACTTCCAATGCAATGACCATGAAAAAACAATAATCACAAAGAAGTTCTGATGCTATACCTAATAAAAACCTCTATATATATATATACCACTAGACACTAAGCAATAACCTACAGTCCTAAAAGTACCCAATAATTAGCGAGCATTTTGTACATGTGTTTCAAAAAAGAAAGTAATGCAAAACTGGGCACACAAAAAGAAGAGAAAATGCAAAAGGTACTTTTAACTGGCGAAAATACAATATTTACTTAAAAAAACACTTAATCATCCCCGGGGAACCACTTAAATTGTCTACACAGGCGATATCCGAGATTCCGTCAGCTACACGGTTCTCAGTAATCAGCCTCTTCTCTATTGAATACTGAAATAGAGGTTTACTCTTATCTTATCAGAGAAGCACTAAAATGCTATTTTGTACAGCTTCTTCCTTCATAACTTAAAACTACGATGGGGTTTCCTTCCCTGTCACTCTTTACATCAGACAGAGGTTCTCCTTTAAAAAAGCAAAATAAGCGCTGAAAGATGCCCGACACAATCTTTTCCTTCCCTGTCAACCTATACACCGTACAGAGGCTCTATCTTAAAAAAAAGCTAAATGAGCCCTGAAAGATGCCACACACAGTCTTTCCATCCTTGTATTTACAAGTGGCACAGCAATAACATGTGTCTATTTCTAGAAAGATGAACACGTAAATCACATTAATATCCTAACTTCACTCTCTGGCTTAGAATTCCACTTCGCACACAATTTTCCCTCAGCTTGAGAATATTTTTAGCGAGACCAGCTAGACAGTAAAAAGCCGATAACCTGGAAGGGACACAGCTGTTTCACGAGCGCCCTTCTACTGTGGCCAAGAAAAGACAATCAAACAAGGCAGTCCAGTGTAAACTTACCCGTGCGTTGTGCTCTCCTTATGACTTAGTCAGAAAGCAGGGCACGATTGTTTAGCAGCCTGCATTTCCTCCTGGTCCCAGCTGTTTCCTGTCTGTTGGTGCTGCCATCCGAGTGTTGACAGCACCAAATGTTCGAGGGAGATTTATTACGGGGAAAAAGGGCAAGGGGCTGAACTGCAGCACTCTGAGAGCCTGCAGAGAGTGACCAAGGGAGTGAGTTAGGGACAATAGGGTCACCTTAATTTGTGCCGGGGTGTGCAGGAACGCTTGCTCTAAAAATAGAGAAAACAGATATGTGAGCCATGGAAACTGAGGCTGAAAGTTTAACAGTTTTATTAAGAAGATACAACTTTAAGAAACTTCAATATAAAGGCATAAAAATCACAAAGTCCAGTGCTCCGCATTCTCAGATAGCCACATGGATCAGATTGCATTTAAACAGTTAGAGGGAGAGTCTAAACCTTAAAGACACGTTTAAAATTTGAGGTAAAACACATTAAAAAGCAAAGCACATTTTATCTGGGAATACTCACATCTGCCTATAAGTGAGAAATCCTGCGTTTACAATTTGAACACTTTTAAATGTAATAAAGGAAAAAAGCAATGTTACAGAGAACATAGCAAGTATAACATTTCATATGGCAGAGTATAAAATAGAGCAGCATATTTAAAAGTACATGTAGCAAGGGCTCTCAAATAGCCCTTGGGAAAAACTCACTGCCTGTCACTTATGTACAGACGAGGAGTAGTTCAAAGATGTCTTTGTGGACCCCTTTTTATATTCTTTAGGGTGGTGAGAAGTCTATGGTAACGTCATCTCACGCCACCCCATGCCACTTCTCCTACCTGCGTCACTTATGGGATTGTGCTCCGTACTTATTTCTCCATACATTTGTGCAGCCCTTCCTGTAAAATAGAGCAGCATATTTAAAAGTACATGTAGCAAGGGCTCTCAAATAGCCCTTGGGAAAAACTCACTGCCTGTCACTTATGTACAGACGAGGAGTAGTTCAAAGATGTCTTTGTGGACCCCTTTTTATATTCTTTAGGGCGGTGAGAAGTCTATGGTAACGTCATCTCACGCCACCCCATGCCACTTCTCCTACCTGCGTCACTTATGGGATTGTGCTCCGTACTTATTTCTCCATACATTTGTGCAGCCCTTCCTGTAACTGTGGCACCTAAGCTGGGCTAAAGGTCATGCCTCTTAGACTGGGCCTCTGTCATAAATTTGCATCGGACAGCAGAAAAATGTGTTATTGTGTAAAGGGATTTTATTTGTATGTATATACCAAACTGTACGTCCTGTTGCCACATCCATCACTCCAGCTTGACGTAGCTGCGATGGGCAAGTTCTGTGATGTATTCCTATAGGTTCTGTATCGATCCCCCTATTCCTGACCCTATTCTGGTTAACAAACTAACAAGTTAACTAGCAGCCATCCCATGAGGCAGAAAACCCCCATGATGCAGGAACCGTTATCTGATAAAGCCACACTACGGCACAGGAACGTGTTATCTGATTAGGTCATAACGCTTGCCATCTAATTAGACAAGCGATATTCCTCCAGCCCCTGATAAGGCATACGGAGTTCTCAAAACAAATCAAACCTATGACAACCTGGGAAAAACCCTGCGGCCATTATTTTGATTTCACCGAGAACTTCAGCAAAAGAATGTGCTAACGACCTGGTCGTATGACATCCTTATTGACGTATCTATGTCCATCCTTACGTCAATCTCGGCACCTTAAAGGTATAAATATTACCGATATTGCCCTATGCAAACACACGCGGTGGTGACGAGATCGGAGCAGCCAGACTTGCCGAAGCCCAGAGCAGAGCAGACCCCGCTGGCGCAGCCCCGCCTTCCTGACGCGCTGAGAACGAGAAGCTGTCTATTCTCCTGCCGAGAAATCCAGCTCCGGCGCTTCCGGGTAGCCCTCGCAGGCAGCCTGGAATATCGAGGCCAGAGACGAGAGATACCATACCTCATCCATCCTAGATTCCAGGTACAGAACTGAATAACCCCTCACAGAGAATTCTTTAGTCAGTCACTTGGCAAAACAAACTTAACTTAAACGGTAACTTTCTATTCCCGCCCACGCATTAGACTTAGGTCAGGTACACGGGGTAGGCGTAGTTAGAAACACCAGTTGAGTACGATTAGTCAAATGTATATGTGTATGTAATATATCTTATTCATTTTAAACCTTCATATGGCTTAGAAACCATATCAATGTTTTTACAGTATTATTTTATACTTCTGCTTTTAATGTATGCACTTTACTTAACCATAAGTATTGCAATAATATCGATCCATTTCTCTTGTATGAGAAAAGAGACTGATCAATAAATAACATCTTTTATTGAACACGCCCGTCTCTTCCTTTTCTCTACAATCTGATGAGACTAAGAATGCACGTACTGACTGAGTAAAATAAATTGCCTTTTGTTCACACGACTCTCGAGATACACTCTTGATTAGGGGAGAGCAAAGTTGTCATGTTCTATGGTTGTCAGAAACTAAATCCCTTCTTGTCTATCCAGGGAGGTTCAACTCCTCCTTGCCTATTCGAGAAAGTTTCTAGTGAACTCTGAGCTAGCTGGCAAACCCAAAACTTTAAGTCTAATATCGACAGTAGTAGACCTAGTTAACGTCTGGTCTAGGCCTATACTATTGAAGGTATTATTCCAATGCGCAGAGCCTATTGGGATAAAAGGAACTACACTACATGGCGCCCAACGCGTTTGGGAGGGCGATAAAACTAACGTAAGACATTTAGAGTAACTCAGTCGTGCTTTCTCACTCAGACCCCTTTTCCCATAATACTCCAAAGACGTCTGGAGTGGGTGAAAGGTAATATCCGCCGAACCTCGCAGGAGGAAACTCCTATGTATGGTACTTGGTTTAGTCAACGTTGAAGGATAAACCGTTCCAAAATATTGTGCATCTAATCTTTGTTTCCATAAGAAACCTGATCTGCAAACAAACAAAGTAACCATCCTGTCGGTAAAATGGTAGACAGTGATGATGAAAGAGAGGCAGTTAGATTAGCAACTGAACTCGCAGCAGATGATACTGCACTGCAAGAAGCAGACCAGGATATAATACTCATCCCGGTCATCAAAAGGAAATCTATAACCTTAAAACTTATAGAAAATGGACTGACACCTAGAGGTGGTACAGTCATATTCGTAATTGAGGCACACGAATATCGGCAGACAGAGGTATACTATTCATGGATACATTTTCCAGCAGCAAATGCTGTAACAAAGTACTTCCACTATTACAAAACAGAGGAACCTCCTAATGAGTACACTCCTTTCGAGGAGGTGGAAGTACCACTTAAATTTCAAGAGCACCAGCTCTTATTTAATGGCGCCCTAAAACATAATAATCACATCACCAGGCTCGGTCCCTTAGGGAGACCAGGAGCAACGTGGCCGGTCCTAGCCGGATACACACCACATCCAGAGTTCGAAAGAATGCCTGCAGCAGATCTTTTAGTACAACTAAAACAATTAATAAAGATACATAGACAATTAGTCCAATATGTGATGCGGACTTCAACAATTCAGCCAGCAATTAAAATTCCACAGCTGACCCCTCACCAGGGGAACACAAATAAAATTACACCACAGAACATACAATCCTGCCTAGGTAAAGTACCAGCTAAACGGGAACAAATACCATTCTGGTTAGCACAAAAAATCACCCAAATAGAGGCTGTGTTTCCAGACACCACCCCGTTAGAAAAACACAGGATTCTGACTATCTGTCTTCCAATGGGAATCGCACCACACATTGAGGACTGTGACACTTGGGGTACAGTCTTTGCTTCCATCTACACAAAAACGCACGGTGTTCCATCCATTTCGGTAATACCAGATGTGCTAAAACAAATTCAAGACGAATATGGTCCAGAACCCGCTTTAACTCTTGGTATGAAATTACTAAAAGACTTCAAGCAGGTCTCGGCTATATTATTAGCCAACATAAAGGGAGAAGCAGCAAACGTGGCGATCCGCCAAAGGCTAAAAGAGACAGATATAGCAGACCAACCAGCTGAAATTGCCAGAATCATAGAAAAATCCTATGAGGAACTAGGTAGAGATAGTTTAGGTGGAATACCAGTAAAACCACAACTGATTGAAAGTCCTGAAAAAATATTTTTTAATAATAACTCAACATCACAAAAAAAGAGCTGGGATGGAAACAAACAATCCAATCCTAAAGAAAAGAAATTCCAGTCCAGAGGAAGGTCTCCTAGGCGAAGAGAAAAATCTCCGAACCAAAGACACAGGTCACCCCAGAGTGACCCCTCTGGGAAAAGATATAACCTTAGAAATAGGGATAATATAAAGAAGCCTGATAGATATCAAGACATTGATACACGTCCCTCTCAATCTTTTCAGACTTCCTCGCAGAAATCGGAAAGAAGAGGACGATCAGAACAAAGAGAAGAGCACGCCAAGTCCAAAGACAAGGAACCTGCTCAGCTAAAAAAGAAATTACAATTTCCAAAAAAGAAGGTAGCCAGTATCAAGGTAGTTAACAATGCCGAGAATACTGAGGACACAACTGAAAAACGGAGAATGGGCTCAGACAATGCTAGACAGCGCAGCAGAAGTGAGCATAGCTCGCAAAGTCCTTATGAATCATCTGGAGACAGTGGACACGAATGAATATCTTCAAGTGGAAACTGCAGACACCAGAGTTAGCAAACCTCACAAAATATATGAAATAACTTTACGTATAGAGGGGGATAAGACTAGAAAAATAAGGGGACTATTTTGGGATAATCTCTCCAAGGGCTATGACATCCTTCTAGCTGAAAAAGACTGGCCACCAGAGTTTGTCAGGGATTGCCCTCATGGCGAAGAAATAATTATGCCTGCCTTCTCAAATCACATCCCAATTCATAAAAAATACACACTTGCTAGAAAGTGGGCAGTAGCCCTGGCTCCTGCTTTATATAAAAATGGGATGAGGACTCTCCTCCTCACAAAATCCAGTTAAAATCACAACCTACTGCACAGAGGCAGTACCCAATTAAGCAAGAAGCTAAAAAACCGGTAAAAGAAATCCTAGATCAGCTAGAATACCAGGGGGTGATTGAAACTTGCACCTCACAAATGAACAACCCTTTGTTTCCGGTCTCCAAACCAGACAATTCATATCATCTAGTTTTGGATTACCGACACCTTAACTCATGTTGCAAAACTTTTGCAGTGCAAAACTCGCATAGTGCTGCACTAATGAATAACATAGTGCGCAAAAAATACAAAACAACATTAGACATCTCTAATGGATTCTTTTGTCAAAACATAGCACCAGAGAGCAGATATTTGTCTGCATTCTCAATAAATGGCACTCAAAAACAATTCTGTCGGTTAGCCCAGGGGTACAAGAACAGCCCGGGAGTATTCTCAGCGAGAGTAACAGAATTACTACAAACATATGACGACGAAGCATTATCATATGTCGACGACATATACTTAACAGATGATGACTTGGAGACTCACTTGAAGAGAGTGAACACCATAATACTTGGGTTCGCAGCAGAGGGTTACAAATTCAACTTTAAAAAATCCAGAATTGCCCATCTGACAGTCCTGTTCTTAGGATATGAATTATCAAGTGAAGGCAAAAGCCTGGCTGACAATTTTCTAGAGAAATGTGCCGTACTCCAAGCACCTAGAACACTAAAAAACCTACAGTCAATTCTAGGCTTCCTAAATTTCGGAAGAACATACATTGCAAATTACGCAGAAAGGGTCAAACCCCTTTATGATCTAATAAAACCAGATTTTAAAAGAACCAATTGGACTCAAATACACACAGAAATTCTGAGATCCTTACAAACAGACATGCTAATTAAAACAAAATTAGAAACACGTGATAACACACGCAATCTTGTGATTCGAGTCATCCCAGGAAGATGCGGATTCACATACCTGACCTCTAATGAGGGAGAAAAGGTACCAATTGCATTCAAATCACACTTGTACACAGAAGCTGAACAGAAATTCAGCATTAAAGAAAAAATTGTTCATGCAGTTCAAACCGCAATAGCTAGAGAAAAAGATAAAGCTGACGGTAGACGTATCACAGTCAGAACAGCAGAATCAGCCTTTGAGGCATTAACAACACCGTGTAATTTACCAACAACAACATTGAATCCGGAATGGATACAATGGGTGAATTCCATTACAACGGACAAAGTATACTACTACTTTGATACAGAACTAGAGGAACTAAAAAATCTAGAATATGAAAGAACATTCCCTCTGCCAATCGACATTCTGCCCTTACGACAATACGCTTGTGTAATCTATACAGACGGATATGCTCAACCCTCCGTTTGGGGAGAACAGGCATACAACCCAACATGTGAGATTACAAAAGAAGTGTGGCGCGGAGGTAAACTAAGACCTCTATTAACAAAAACACACTCAGTAGAAACTAATTCAGAACAACAGACTGAAATAATAGCATTGAAAATGGCGCTAGATAATGCGGATCGCGAATTCCCGACACTTATAGTGTCCAATTCATATTACTGCGTCAAATCATATAACAACGATTTGCAGACATGGATTCAAAACGGTTACAAAGATGACACAGATGCAACAATAAAGCAAAAACTGCTTTGGGAACAAATAGCTCTTTTACAAAAAGAACTACCAAAGACTCACGTGACACACTCACTGAGTCATCAGCGTGATGGCGTTCACGTTGCAGGGAATTCATTGGCTGAGACAGCCACAGCGGTAGCAACTAAATCGGCTTCCGTAGTTCGAAAAAAGCGTACAGTGAAGTATATTGACGGTGAAACAGTGCTGGCAGTGAAAACGTCATCAAAAGGTGACTGCTCAGCGCTACCGATCAACTATCCACTCAATTATACATACATAATCGATGCAAACTCCGTCCCTTTTGCTCGAATCCCTGGAGTGGGGGATAGAGTGATTCCAAACATGGACAGGAGAAACTTGTTAATCGCAGACGCACATATGGGCGAGGGTCTCAGACACCTCAAACTAAAAGATTCTCTGGAAGAATTACAATCAAGGTACTGGTGGCCAGGCATGAGCCTGCATCACACCATGTTTGTAAAAAAGTGCCCCAACTGCAACAGGAATCGCAGTGGTGAGAGAAACGGTGTAATACCGTGTCGTTTCACTCCAGAAAAAATCAACAGTAAAAAGCAAGGCTTGCGATTAACATATACAGGCTAGTTTCCACTTATAATGTAGATCACCAGCACTCGGCTGACGTCTGGACTGTTATACAAAGATTTGCGAGTCTAAATGGCATATACGCTAAGAGCATGCTACGTTTGACCATTGTTTTCACTCTAGCCCTCCAGCCTGAGGGGAAACATGGCCAAATGAGCATAGCACAGCGGGAATCTTCTCACTTCCTTCCTGAGGGATACGGGATGGTGTAAAGAAAAAACCAAGGCATAAAGCAATCTATAACGGAAAGGATATTAGGTTCGGGAGCTGGGTGGGTCAAACATCTAATAAGTGTCCAACGTAGTCTAAATAACCTGCCAAGAAATTCTCTGAAGGGATTCAGTCCGTACGAATTATTATTTGGAACTAGGATGTTAATCTCTGACCTTGACAGTCAGACTTCAGTGGTAAAGGAAAAAAGCTTTGATATCAAAGATCGTTTGGCTATTTTACAGGACTTAAACGAAACAAGAAAAGACCTGAGCAACATAAAGTTGAAACAGCAGCCAACAACCACTGAAGAACCACCACCTGTCCCAGCAAGACCTGTCTGGATTCCAAAAGTCGGGGATCTAGTCAGAGAAAAGATCGCGGTAAAGAAGGAATTTGGGCCTTCTTACAGAAAAGCAGTTCCTGTCTTGTCTGTCAACGGGACAAGATCAGTAGTACTACCGCCGCTTGCTGGTAAAAAGGAGAACCGAGTTGTATCCATCGACCTGGTAAAACCACAATCATGTGGCCGATAACAAATAGTAGGCCAAGTGGACTCCCCATAAGTAGCAGAACACCAAGGTTCGCTACCAGTACAGAGGTCCTAACAAAGAGGCTAATCACATTCGAAACACCTACTGAAGAACGACAAGGACTATGCAACAATGCAATGGAACTTAGACCTCTGAACACCCAAATAAAAACATTTAGCAGAGACACACCAACCTATAATGAAGTAACAAACGACTATGCAAGAAACAGTAATCCTGAAACAATTGGAACAATTGACAGAACTGCATCCGGCTACTTCATAAACTTCGATGATTCCTCCGAAGGCTTCGCTGAATCAAAAACACAGCCATCATCAAAAACCTTTAAAGATAAAGCTAAAGAACTTTTGAAACAACTGAAAGAAACATATCTGATTTCTCCATGGATTGAATTTTGGGTGGGTTTTGGTGCATTTATCCTCATACTTTGGCTCATCATGATACTAACTTTGGGACGCTTCATTGAGGGAAAATATGCTAAAATGGACACAGCAAGTCAGAAAATCAACTTGATCCTCAAACCACACACATCTTCACACGTCGAGAAAAGAGAACTTTCTTCAGTCAACTTCACAGCCAATCCTATACCGGGTGGGGTAGCATGGGACAACACTGACTACGAAATCTATGGTCCGGTTGAAATCCTGAAATATCCACACCAAATTAAAATCTCTTTGAGTGACTTCGTAAAACCAAGCACATTTGCTGATGATTGGGACTTTGAAAGCATAAACAATATGATGTCTGACTTAGTGATGTCTGCTAAATTTACCAAACATGATTATTTGCAGGGTTCTACAAATTATGATAGTATGTATTGCTACAACCACTATGGTAACCATTTTTTACATAGATCTGCACAACCTAGAAATGTTTTAAATTATAATCAATGGGAACATTGTGCAACCCCTCCAAAAGGAAGCTCAAGAACCGTTTACGATAAATATTCATACTTTTCAGGTTTTAACATAAGTAATGCTGAAACATTTTATTTCAAATTGTCAAATAAGACAGGGACAAAGACCATGATAACCAACACAAAATTGATATATTCAGACTCATTCTTTGAACAAATGAATACTTTTGGTTTTGATTATTGGGACAAAAATGTTGAATTGAAAAGTGTTTGGGGCACAAAAGAATGGCAAGTACAGGGTATAGAATCTTTGTTTAGAGCCTGCATGATCCCAGAACAAATTATATTTTTAAATGACACTGTTCAACAAACTACCTGTCTTGGCTTAGCCAAAATCAAAGACTTAAATAAACCGTCTATTCCAAAACCAACAATGAACAGCAATAGCTCTACAGATGAGGAGATAGACATGAACTATGTATTAAACCAAAACAGAACACATCCAGATTGGAAACAGTGGTTGATCTGGCCCACAGATACTAATAACTGTCAAGACAGATTCCTGAACAAAACACAGGGGTTCAAAATGACCAGGCCAGACCCTAGATATCCCCAAAGACATCACCCAGGGATAATAACCACCTACAGTGTGGGCAAATTATGCCTTCAATGGCTACAAACTTCCACACTGGCAGAAATTAAGCAACACCTAACTTTACTTACTGATGGTGCTGACTTGCGTGATTTCACTATGGGACCACGCAAACAGCGTCAAAAGCGTTTCATAGCAGCTTCTGTATATGCAGCATACAATGAGGCCTGGAAGGTTACTCAAATTGAGACAGCAGAAAGGATACGGGAAATTGACCGTATTAATTTGGAAAAATCACTTTCTGTAGTGGACAATGGGTTAATGACTCTGTCCTCCAGAATTTTTTCTCTGGACAGCATTGTGTCTTCAGCAATCGACATAATATCGCAAGACTTACTGTTGTTACAACACGGTCAGTCTCAATTGCGTTCTATTGTACAGCTTGGCTGGACGTTACAAAATCTGCGTTCAGGCTATGTGCCTTGGCGTTTAATCAACACAACGTCACTTTTCAATATCTTTAACCTTACTGATAAACAAATCAGTATGGCCCAGAAGGGTGCTGATTATACAATCCTGAGCATTGAGAAACTCGAAAGATTACCAGTGACAATGTCAGAACGACCTGTCAGTGAATGGATAATACATGGGATAATTAATATTCCTATATCAACCTTCAGGTTTCAATACTGCCAAAAATATATACAGGCTGGCATGTACGAAAAATTGGGAAAAGGATACATTAAAACAACATGGAACCTGCCCTATTCACATGCATGTGTCAGTAATAAAGGACAGAAAGTGTTTCTTAGTGGCAATAATTGTGCGATGTCACTAAGCGGTACACTTCTGTGTAACGGAATTAGTTTGCATGGAGCCTGTGAAGGGAACTCAAATAACCTTTCATGTCACCAGCTAGGCACACCTGCTACAGAGATAGAACCATTCTTTCAAAGACTCTATAATGGGAGTAACATTCTAATTGTGGACCGCAGATGCTGTAGTCTCATGCCCGGGACTCCTTATCTCGTAACTACGACTGCGAAGGTCAAGTGCTGTGGACGCTTATTGTTCCCCAGCTCCTTTCCAGACAGGGAGGCAAGGGCATGGCCCAACTTGAAAATTACTTCTATTCGAATAGATACTTTAAGCAGAATGAAAACAGTGCTTCTTCAGATGCCGACAAGGCTCACGTCATCAAAAGAAACGTATGATCTCCTAGTCGCAAGGACGACTGCAGAGATACATTCATTGTTATCGACTAATTCCCCCATACATTTCGCAGAAATCCTGAATGAAATCTTAAATATTTCTGATACCAGTGGAGTCTCAAAAGTATTTAAGACAGTATTTTCGATGGCATTAACACCATTCAAAGCCATACTGAGAATTTTTCCAGATTTCGTCCATTCGATTTTTGGCGGACTTCCCCTCATTTTAGGACTAATTGCAGGAATCCTATTCTTAGTCCTTATATTTCGTTATGGCAAACCATGTCACAGACAAAACACCTGCGACAAGGGAAGAAACAATCCTAGCCATTGGATACCGGGACCGGATATCAAAAATCCTGGGACTACCCCGGCTTAGAGACCTGAACATGACTTGGTTTCTTTCATTTCGACCAATGTGGCATCGATGTGTTTTACCTGTATTAAGGTGCCTGCTATGCGGAGAAGAATGCGTGTTAGACACCTGTCTGACGCTACAATCGGATGCGCCAATAGATGCAGAAACATTGTTGAGTCCAACAAAGGCTCATGCTTTGTGCTGCCCTCAACGGCTACCAATCCTGATGACGGCATTCGTGGAAGCTTCACCACTACGATTAAGGGGTAGTGAGGTTCAAAATGAAAGCAGCATCGATCAGGTACGACCTTCTGTCAGCAATCCAAATCAGAATGTCAATGGAGACAATCATGCGCACGAATGCATGGTTACACCTATTTCCGAGTTAGTGGAACTCTCCCAGGAAGCTGTTGACAACTTTTTCGAGAGTCTAAATGATATGATGTTCTCACCAGAGCAGAAATAGAGACTTTTGAGCAAGCTCGTACACGGCGTTCCCTGAATTTGACCTTCAACTAGAAAAGCAAAATACCATGAACATTTTTCCCTCCAGTTCACGGACAGCAAATTTTTTCAGCAGCCCCAAAATATTTTTGCATATTTTTCGGGACACTATCTTCTGCTTAAGGTAAGAACTATTCTTAGAGAACTAAAATTTCTAATTTTAGATAGCTTATAGACATTAGCTGCCCGCTGGTATGTTCATAATTATTTTATTCTGTGATGGAATGGTCTCGAACTTTTTTCTGTATTAAGAGCCATTTCATGTGTGAATTCTCATATACCATTTAGCAATAATGTATACAAATGCGTGATTACTTTAGCATTATTTCACAGCTTGAGTGCATACAATACATGTAAATGCTTTTTTTTCCGTATATTTGATAATTTCAAAATGCATTTATGTATTTTGGGGTGGTAAGGTATACACGATACTCTACAGTATGTTTTACTATGCATAGATTAGTAAATATGTCAATAGTTAGCGTGGAGTGGGTGTGATGTATTCCTATAGGTTCTGTATCGATCCCCCTATTCCTGACCCTATTCTGGTTAACAAACTAACAAGTTAACTAGCAGCCATCCCATGAGGCAGAAAACCCCCATGATGCAGGAACCGTTATCTGATAAAGCCACACTACGGCACAGGAACGTGTTATCTGATTAGGTCATAACGCTTGCCATCTAATTAGACAAGCGATATTCCTCCAGCCCCTGATAAGGCATACGGAGTTCTCAAAACAAATCAAACCTATGACAACCTGGGAAAAACCCTGCGGCCATTGTTTTGATTTCACCGAGAACTTCAGCAAAAGAATGTGCTAACGACCTGGTCGTATGACATCCTTATTGACGTATCTATGTCCATCCTTACGTCAATCTCGGCACCTTAAATGTATAAATATTACCGATATTGCCCTATGCAAACACACGTGGTGGTGACGAGATCGGAGCAGCCAGACTTGCCGAAGCCCAGAGCAGAGCAGACCCCGCTGGCGCAGCCCCGCCTTCCTGACGCGCTGAGAACGAGAAGCTGTCTATTCTCCTGCCGAGAAATCCAGCTCCGGCGCTTCCGGGTAGCCCTCGCAGGCAGCCTGGAATATCGAGGCCAGAGACGAGAGATACCATCCCTCATCCATCCTAGATTCCAGGTACAGAACTGAATAACCCCTCACAGAGAATTCTTTAGTCAGTCACTTGGCAAAACAAACTTAACTTAAACGGTAACTTTCTATTCCCGCCCACGCATTAGACTTAGGTCAGGTACACGGGGTAGGCGTAGTTAGAAACACCAGTTGAGTACGATTAGTCAAATGTATATGTGTATGTAATATATCTTATTCATTTTAAACCTTCATATGGCTTAGAAACCATATCAATGTTTTTACAGTATTATTTTATACTTCTGCTTTTAATGTATGCACTTTACTTAACCATAAGTATTGCAATAATATCGATCCATTTCTCTTGTATGAGAAAAGAGACTGATCAATAAATAACATCTTTTATTGAACACGCCCGTCTCTTCCTTTTCTCTACAATCTGATGAGACTAAGAATGCACGTACTGACTGAGTAAAATAAATTGCCTTTTGTTCACACGACTCTCGAGATACACTCTTGATTAGGGGAGAGCAAAGTTGTCATGTTCTATGGTTGTCAGAAACTAAATCCCTTCTTGTCTATCCAGGGAGGTTCAACTCCTCCTTGCCTATTCGAGAAAGTTTCTAGTGAACTCTGAGCTAGCTGGCAAACCCAAAACTTTAAGTCTAATATCGACAGTAGTAGACCTAGTTAACGTCTGGTCTAGGCCTATACTATTGAAGGTATTATTCCAATGCGCAGAGCCTATTGGGATAATAGGAACTACACTACAGTTCCCCTTTTCTTATGCACAGTCTCAGGATGTGGTCCATTGTATTTCAAAAGAACAGAGGGGATGTTGAACTTTAACGTTCGTGAATTTAGCACACAAGTAGGGTGGGGGCTGGAGCAAGAGGCCTCACAGACAGTGGAGCTGAATAAAATCTTGATCAGACTTGCCTACAGCTTGCTAAATAGAAAAATGGTGGTACTCTGGCCAATCTAACCAAAGCCTACATTTTGAACAGAAGGGCCTACACAGGGGTTCATGCTGGCTGAGTGATAAGAATATCCCTGGATATTATGTGGCAAAATTGGTCCCTCTCTCACTAGTTACAAATATTAATTGTAGCACGACATATGCAACATTTATTTAACTGATGTTCCTCTGGATCCCTGTGCTTTAGGTGCACAAAGACTGACAACCAGGAATCACCCTCATCATCATCACTTGTTGTAGTGCCAGGAAGAAATCCTGCTGCGGTGTGTGCACAACGTCACGTGACGTCACGTGTGGTGGCCACAGACAACTCTGCAACTCATGCAACTGCGTCCTGCTGTTCTGACATCTGAAGAAGATGGGCCCAAAGAAAGGAGGCCGTAGCTCCTCTACCAAGAAAGTTGCCAGTGCCACTGCCAGTAAGAAGGAGCAGAAGAAGCAAGTGGCGCCACTTACCAAGGAGACTGGTGTGCCGACAGACACTTTTTTGGGGGGAAAAAAACTACGGCTGCAGCAGCGGTGTCCGCCGGGGACCAAGCGGGGAGCAGTGTCTGTGCTTCATTAGTCTCAGTGCTACCACGCCAAGTTAGGCCCAAGTCCATGAGTGCCGCAGAGGCAGCCTCTTTAATTGCTCTTTCACCATCGACCAGTGATGTTGGCGTTGACTCATCACAAAGTAGCATCCAATCAACGCAGGGTGTAACTCATCTGATGAGTGTTCAACCACAGCCGCAACGACAACCACAGGTGCAACAAGGAGAGGTGCAAGGAGAGGTGCAAGGGGAGGCGCAAGGGGAGGCGCAAGGAGTGGCACTAGGAGAGGCTCAAGGAGAGGCACTAGGAGAGGCGCAAGGAGTGGCACTAGGAGTGGCGCAAGGAGAGGCGCAAGTAGAGGCTCAAGATGAGGCGCAAGTAGAGGCACATGGAGAGGCACAAGGAGAGGCACAACTGCCCACAATGCTTGTTCCTCCAGAAGTAGGGGCACATCAGGAAATCGAGATTCAAGCGGAGGTATCATCCGAGCAAGCCACTCCTCCTGATGATCCATTGTCTTCCAGATCCCCAGCAAGAAAAAGGTCAAGGAGGGCTAGTACAAGTTCTTCTTCAAGCCCCCTTCCTTCTGATGATCTAGATCTTGATTGGCACCCACAAATGCAGTCTGAGAGGGAGGCACGCCATGAGCCAACAAAGCTAGCTAAAAGGAAGGTTCCTGCAAGGCTTTCACTTATAGGTGATGACGAAGAAGAAGTAGAAGTGGTGTATTATGCTGCTGATGAACAGTCTGACGATGACGATCCAGTCATCACAGTCGTCACTCCAGCCCCAGCGGGCATGGAGCAGACAGACATTTTTACCCTATACAAAAATGCTGCTGTGCAGGATGTGTGTGGTGTGGCACCACTGGTGGTACCACCACCAACACAGGTAGCTACTACACCAACACGACCTACAGCTTCCATATTTTCTCGTCAGAAGGGCCGGCAGGGACCTCCATCCAGCTCGACCTTCATTACCTCAAGTAGTGGTGCTGTAAGTGCACAACAGAGTCAAATTCAGCCACACCCATCCTCCATTTCATCTGGCATTGAAAGTAGCACCTCCACCACCTCCAGAAGTACCCAGTTTGGGACTTCTTTAGTATTAGCAAAAAGGTGTAAAACCTAGTCATTTGTTCGATTTGTAAACAAGTAGTTAGTTGGGGTAAGCTTGGTACCAACTATGGTACCAGAGGCCAGAGAGGTCATCTAAAAAAACACCACATTATTCAGTGGGAGGCACACCTAAGTAACATCCGGAAAGCCAAAAGTACAAATCCAAATGTAGACATTGATATTGCATCTGATGACGAGGAGGAGCTGATCGTGCAGGGGGGAGGTGAACAACCGAGAGACATTTTTTCTGGTACACACAGTACCCCTGGCAGCAGCACTGCAGTGGTATCGCCCACACCCTTCTCTACCCCAGCAACATCAAGGAGGCACAGTAGTCTGGTAGAGACACCAATGCGAAAAAGTACATCAATGAGCGTAACTGGGTTGAAGAGGCCTGGATCCTCATCACATATGAAAATGGTCCAGACCACCATTAAAAGCATGTTTTGGTCGGAGGCGCCATTGGAATGCAACCACCCAACGGTACGTCTTTATAATGCAATGCTGGCTAAAATGTTAGCGCTGGACCTTCTCCCTTTTTCTTTCGTGAAGGGGTGGGTTTTCAAGAATTTGTGGCAACAGTCTGGCCCAAATGGAAGGTTCCTAGCCGGTCCTATTTTGCCAGAGTTGCAGTTCCAGCACTACATCAAGATGTGCTGGAGGTGACTGGGGCAGCTTTGCAGAAGAGTGCTGTTCACACTATCCACCTGACAACAGACATGTGGACCAGTTGCCAAGCTGTTGATTACATGTGCATCACTGCACACTCGGTCTCTTTTGCGGGGGTTAGAGACAAGATAGCTGCAGGTGGTCACAGTGCCTCAGTTTTTCAAGCTACTTGGAAACATGCAACAGTAGCCATGTTTGCCATGGAGAAATCTCATACTGCAGTAAACATTTTGGAGGAGTTTAACAGTAAGGTCTTTGAATGGCTGCATCTAAGAAAGTGCATGATTGGTTATGTTTCCATGGATAATGGCAGTAATATAGTTAGGGCCATGTCAGATGGTGGCTATTTCAGAGTGCCGTGTTTGACGCACAGTGTTAACATTGTTGTTCAAGATTTCTTGAAAAAAGAAAACAAAGTCAGCAAGTTACTGACCACCTGCCGAAGAACCTGCACACATTTCAGCCATTCTTTTAAGGCCCGGAAGCAGCTGAGGATCATTCAACGTGTCCGTAGAGTGCCAGTCAGAGGACTCATCCAGGAGGTGGCAACACGTTGGAACTCAACCTTCTACATGCTTGAGCGTCTGTTTAAGCAGTACTTGGTAATCAATGAGTATGTATTTAACGCCCAAGGTGCTTCAATGAAAGACCTGAGGCTAGAGGTGGAGGAATGGGACCTAGTTAAAAGCCTGACAAACATGCTTCGTCCTTTTGAGGTCTCCACGCATGAAGTCAGCAGGGAGGACTGTACTTTGGGCAAAGCTAACTCATTGTTGCGCATGCTAGAGCACCAACTGAAGGCGGTGTCTTCAATGTTCCAAGATGATGCTGATAAGCAAGACGCATATCAGTTGGCAGAGAGCTTATTAACCCACCTACTTGACAATGCAAAGCTTAAAGGAATACATTGTGAACAACATTACATTTGTGCCACTATACGGGATCCACGGTACAAAAAGACACTGGCCAGCAATACATTCATTCCTTTTAATGAAGCAGATGTTTCAAAGTACAAACATTGGCTAGCTCTGTCAGCCACTCGGTTCGAAAAAGAGCGGCAGGAAATTGAAGGACCCTACACAAGTACTAGTGAATCATCAGGCCATCCGGCGTCAAGGTCTACTTCTGTGGCCGAAGGCAGTCACGTTCCATCAGAGCCGTTACCGACACCAGCAACCGTATCATCATCACCTTCAGCAGGCCCAGCCATAATATTGTCGGAAGCGGATTGGATAACTCATCAAGGGTTTGCTTGTTCCAGTGTTGATGCAAAGGCCACAGATGGTAGACAAAGTGGAGCACCCCCGGATGACCTTGAGTGGATGGTGCAGGCCTATCTGGATGACCCAACAGAGGTCTTCTTCGATCAGAACCCATTGCTGTATTGGTATGGGAAAAGGGGTCAATGGCCACTGATCACCAAGCTGGCTCTAAATTATTTGTCTTGCCCACTCGTAAGCGTGTCTTCTAAAAGTGTTTTCAGTGCTGCTGGTGCCATTGTAACCTCAAAAAGGACTTGCCTCTCACCCAAAAATGTGTAGAGGTTAACAATAATCAAGATGAATCAGCACTTCATACCACCAGATTAAAAAATACGTGAATCCACGCAGGAAGAAGAGGACACCGACTTAGGTGACGGAAGTTCTTCTCTGTTAGCTGACCTAATCCCGTTTCAATTCACAGAGTTTGAGGACGAGCTCTACTTCCCTGACACCTAGGCCTGATATACTGACTTTTTTCGTCCTTATTTACTTTTATTACTGTGTGTCTTTCTTTCTTTTGCAACTTTTAGCACAACAAAACTATAATCACAACAAATCTATCAGCAGCACTGTCTTCCCAGAATCAAGAAACTGTCACTTTGTAGACGAGTCCCCTCAAAAAAAGTGGGACTGGAATTACTGACTATATGCTGACTGTTACTTCTAAAATTGACACGAGAGGCTGCCATGTGGGCCTTCACTTGAAGAATAAGATGCGGACAAAAAGTGGAACATGTAATGAATAATGAGATGCCATGCAGTGGACAACACTGGCTGTCTGGCTCTGATGAAAGCAATTCCTGTTTGTTTGTTGTGCATGAAATGAATCCTATGTGTTCTGTTATTATTTAATCTTTTACACACTAACCCCCACATGCATCAAGCATTTTTGTAGTCGCAAACGGTGCGATTCCTTAAAATCGGCCGTTTGCGAATGCAAAAGTGCTTTTTGGGATGCATGAAGCAATTTTAGAATTCGTAACATGTGTGCGAATTCTAAAATTGCGGGTGCTTTTAAGAAGTCGCAGATGTGCGATTTCTTAAAAGCAATGCATCATTTTTTTAAAAAGTGAAAATTCGCAAATAGGGTGCCAAATTTACCGAGTGGTTGAACCACTCGGTAAATTTGGAAAAAGTGTGTAAAATGTGTAAAAATTTTTTTTTTCAACATTCATGTTACGGACACACATGTCCTTAGGACATGTGTGTGTGCAACATGATGCGAAAAATACATTTCAGGGGTGCATGGGGGGGTCCTTTGGACCCCCCCCTGCACCCATGAAATTTTCTAAGTGCCACTCGCAATTTCCATTGACTCCTATGGGCCTTTTGGCCCATAGGAATCAATGGGAATTGCGAAAATTAAGTTAAGAAATCGGTATTTCTTTGGGATTCGGTAAAAATTGCGATTTTTACCGAATCCCAAAAGAATACCGAAAATATTGATGCATATCATTTTGCATTTCTTAATTTGCGATTCCTTATTTTTCGCAAATTAAGAAATGCAAAAAGACACAATGATGCATGTGGGGGTAAATGTAACTTAAGTCTACTCTGTTTTTACCTTGTTTAATTCAAATTGTACTTCTATTGCAGGGGCCACTACGTTGCATTTTTTAATATGGAAAATGTCCTTGGACTCACTGTGTGTAGACTGTGACTGCATGAACAACATTGAGTTTGCCAATACCATGATAATGATGAGTCTTGATGATCAAAGTTAATATCTTTACAGTCACTCACTGGGATGGATGGATCATCATCGTCGGTTTACGGAAGAACTATGGCCATTTTGTGAGTGGCAAACAGGTAAACAAGTCAACAACAACCACAGCAGAACTACATGTCGGTCTAGTCGTGGTATGGAGTCAACGAGCCAGTGTAGTGTTGTTATGCCAGAGTCTAGACAGCAGTTCATGTAAAATTGCGGCTATGTGGCTTGCTGCATAAAATTAGATCTGCTTTGTCTGTATGTGTCAAAAAGGTATGCTACATGGAGGTTGGTTCACTCAGAGGTGCCACCATGACCGTCTGCATGGCCCTGGCCTGCTGTGTGCTAATTACTGTCCTTGAAAAGACTCAGAGTACGCACTTTAGAAATGATGCTTGTATGTAATACTGTTGCCTCTAAAAGTGAAAGTGTTATTTTTGCACTACACACCGTACCTTATATTTTTTCTCCGTAGTGTTTTAATATCCCTTCTTGTTTTTACATCGACAATTACAGGCCGGCTTTCCTTTTACCCTGTGTGATGGAAAAACATTAACTCAGGCTTACCATAGCAATCCGCAATTCTGTATCCGCCAGGCAGGCAGTGGACAGTGTGTCTCGTCACCAACATTGATCAACAGAGCGTCAGATGGAATTGAGGAGTACCGCGAACAAGAGGATTGGCTGGATGCATGTAACTTCCCAAATTGAACAGGACAACTACAACATACAGTTACAGTATCCTCTTCACTTCTCCTTATCTTTTAAATAATGTTATTGTTGTGAACTTCTATGAGTGCGACTCTGTGCGTTTGCTCTCTGCTTCAAATTCATCCCTACAGCTATTTGATAAGTTTCTTAGCTATTTTTAAAACTAATTTTTTAATGTACTAATACGTGTTTATTCTCTCTGAGGGCAGATAGGCAAGTGAAATTGCATAATTACTTCAGCCCTGTACTGTGAAATTGTTTATTCATAGTTAATAAGTTGTAGTAGTACTACTACTACTTTTCAGTAACCTAACCATCCATTTAGCAAACAACAGTCCCTTAAAAGATTTATGGATATCTTCGTATCCAAAGATTTGGTTTTCTTCATTTGTTGTTTGTGCATGCTGTGTTTTTTTCCTCTCTCCACAAAACTTTCCCAAAAAACCCCATTCCCATCCAATTTTCGAACCCTAACCCTCTTCCCCTGGGCTGTGTGGTTTTCATTGAGGTGTGACAGATTAAATGACAACAATAATTCCACACACTTGCTGGGGAGGATAAGGTCAAAGCAACAGAAAACCAATTTCAAGGCTGGTGAAGGAATCTGAGGATATATTCTTATTCTTATTCTGCTTGACACACACCCATGAGTATTTGCAAATCAAATCAGAATTTCATGTGCGCCATCGAGTGGATTCATCATCAACAACATCCTCCTCCTACACGTGACGGCTGATGTGTCCTTCACCTTCAGTACTATTTCTTGTTGTAGCCATATTCCACGCAACTAGTAGTTATATTTTGAATACTTTAGCATTGCTTAGGCTATAATTTATGGCACTGTTCTTATGTACTGTACTATCTATCGTACTGTTCTAATGCTCCGCTCAGGCCACTCAATGTTTCATTTCCTATTTTTTCATATGTTGCTACTGCCAGTGTGTACCACTACTACTACCACCACAACGATGACATTTCATCCATCCAGGATTCCATAGCCAACCTTAATCGCCATTTGCCATGCAGCCAGCCCTGTGCCTAGCCCTATTCTCAAACACGAATCACAGGTAAGAGAAGCATTTTGGGGGAGGAAGAATAATGGAGTAGGAGGAGAGGAGAGACTGACGGTAGTACTAGAAAAGTAGTAGGACAATCGAATTCACTAACTCTGTCAGTGGCACTTTTGTACAAATTTGGGCGATTAGACAATTTGAATCAACCAGCCAGTTAATTTTCAGGAAAACAAACGTACAGTTAACCCCCCCTACCTCCCACACAAAACTGTAAAAAAAAGCGTATTCTATGTTTAAGTTGAAATAAATAATTATTTGAGCCCTAACAAAAATAAACTATCCCACAAGAAGACCCGACCCACCCCCTCCCTAACTCCAACCAATGTCCATGAAATCAGTCCCCAAAAGTCCAAAAACCCCAACGCCCAATTCCCCCCCAAAAGTCTTTAAAAAGGGGCAATGGACAGTCTCTCTCCTTCTGCCGGTGGTGTCCTTTGGCCAGGTGGTCACGCTGCTCTCTCCGGAGGTCCTTGAGCAGGGCTTTCAGCCTCCCCACCTCCTGCTCAAGGTTGGACACTCGCAGGGTCAATCGGTGCACACGAGCCTTGCACTTGCAGGTACTGTGGGGGGCAGCTGTTGTTTTTGGTGCTCGACAGCAGCGGGTGGCTGCCGGAGCACGGCTCCGTACCACTGGAGTTTTGTGCTGACTGTATGAACCATGGGCAGCGGAGGAGGATGCAGCTATCGTGGATGTTGTTGACTGCGACTGCGAGTCATCCTCCTCCTCCTGGGCCACCAGCCGCCGATATTCGGTGACAATTGCCTCCAGCTTCTGTTGCCGGGCCGTATAGCCAACTTCTTCCTTGTTAGTCTAAAATGAGTATCTATATGAAGAAAGAAAAACATACTGTAACCAATGCTCTTTAAGATTAACACAAAATAATTCAGCAGAAAGTTGTGTCACAGTAGCACTAGCAACTTGCAAGCACAGTACATAACATTTGTGGCATGTATCTATCTAACCTCCCACTTCGTCAGCCTCTGCTCTAACATTAGTGGAAGTTTCAGGAATCCTACTACCACTATATGGATTCACTACATTAGACTCAGACAGTACACCAGTCTTCTTCTTTTCTCTTGTTTAGCGAAATTGGTACGTAAACTTGTGGAAGCCGGCATAATGCCAGCGCAGTCAACTTGCACCCGAGGAAAACAGACGCAAGCCATGATGACACAGACTTGCGTTACTGTTACCAGTCCAGTACATGCAGGTGGTGAAGCTCTTACTTTTCTATTACGGGTGGCACTGGCCATACTCTGTTACAAGGGCTACTGCTTAATTAATTTAACTTTCACCCTGGCCTGCCCCTGACTACTACAAAAGGAAAATAAAGAAGATAAATAATATGATCATCTATCCCTTCACACGATATTTGCTTACATATGGGGTGACTATAGGTGCTTTGTTTTTGATTGAGTGTACATCGATAGGCCACACATGAATGACAGAGTTGTAAAAAAATTATTAACAGAGGTAGTTAGTGGTCCCCGTAATCGCCGGATATAGGCTGTGCTTGCAAACTACTGTTACTAGTCATGGTAGTATTCTGAAAAATTACAACTTCTTTCCTCTGCTTTGCTACTCTGGCATGGACATGCGTTGTTACATGCTCTTCAAAGTAACACTCTTCATCCAGTGACCGTCTACTCTGTCTACATACACCTATGCTATCTATGAGGAAGATACCATCCAGGCATCCATCCATTCAAAGTAAATGTGAATCATTCTTCTTAATGTCTCAACTGGACAAACCTTACTTTTTCTCACCGAAAAACAACCTCTTTATTTTATTTTGTAAACCGCCAGCCATGCATCCGTGCTTGACTTGCATTTGAATTTGAACCAAAGGATATATTGCGCACACATACAGTTTCTGTTTCACCCACCCAGGCAGTCCTCTTTTCTTTCTCCTTCCACCCATCCTTGCTTCAGCATTCAACCGGCCATGCATCAGATTCCCAGCCACCTCGGGCAGCATTCAAAAACACGTATCATTCTTTGCCAGTCATTAATTTTAACTTGCTCGTCCTTCCTTACACCCTTCTTTCCCATTTCGTTCATCCCATCCATCAAGTTCATCGCTGATCTGACTTGGCTTCTCGATAAAACTTTCACAGCTGAGTTGAAGTCAAATTTAGAGGAGGCTAT
The DNA here is from genome assembly GCF_964261635.1 of Lissotriton helveticus. Lineage (NCBI taxonomy): Eukaryota > Metazoa > Chordata > Amphibia > Caudata > Salamandridae > Lissotriton > Lissotriton helveticus. The sequence continues at coordinate 82,192,271 of NC_136060.1, read as the reverse complement.
TGGTTACTCGTCAATTCCCGCTGCTAATGCTATTGCTAATGCGAAGTCAAGGGTGACTCTCTTCTACCTGGTTGACAAAAACTTAGTTCGAAATTTGTAAGTCTTCTTAACAGTAAAGTGTACTTATACTGTACAACATATACACCCCTGCAGAGAGTCCACTCTGCAGTCTCAATAAGTAAGGAATATAATAGCTTACCACTGCCCGCCACTACCGTGGCATCCACCACAGCAGTTCCTGCTGGCTGTGACACCGCATCCGCCCCTGGAGTGACCACCTCCGCGCTGGCCCCGGCACTGGTGGTGGACTGTGCCGATGGTGTTACACCTAGAAAATACATTTAATATTTTTAGATGCCATATACACCACTCTCTATTTTGTCTAGGAATGAAAAAATATGTTACTAGTACTACATAAACAATTTTAATAAATTTTGACTCTCTAGTCTAAACTAAAACGTTCCCTTTCTTCAGGAAAGGGTGTTTTTTATTTATGCTTAGCCATAACATGTGATGCTACACTTTTTGGCACAACTGATGAATGCTCGCTTTTTAACACGCACCATTTTTCTCATAACAGACAGAAGCTTCCCTTCTACGAACAAGAGCAAGATCATATGAATGTTAGTCAGAGTCGTCATCTTCACCACCAAGACTTTAAGTTACAACCAGGTGAGGGGTCTCCCACAATTACTGTGTAAATCAGCCACTGTTGAGTTTTCATGAGTTCACTGTTTATCTTCTATGAAGTTAATTTTAATATATGTTTTTAATGCACACTTGAAAATTAATATACAGAGTACTCACAGAGCTAGTTGTTTTACTTTTAATAAAGCTTTAAAACTTACATAGACTCTGTGGTTTTTGGTCATGAGTGAGTGAGCGAAAGGGTTTGCAATTTGCAAGCATGAGTCTGTGACTCTGAGAGGTCGGGACTCTGACTCCGTAGTCTTATGTTCTGGGTTGTATAATCATTGGGGATCATCATTGCATTCGGGAGCTAAATAATGACTCTGACACACTAGCTAGTCAGTAAGGGAATTGGGGGTTCAACTTCTGTTATGACTAAGGTATGTGGAAAGTCTAACTGCGCCTATTATCACCAATGCCCTATTTATTGTCCATAGTTCTGTATGTGCAGAATAGTCCCTGCAACAGTAGTAGTATGTCCTCCTATCCAATCAAAAAGTAAACTAGTATCTTATTCTTGGTAGCCATTGACATTTTATTGTTGGGAATTGTCAAAGCATAAACATTTAGAAGACTTCAATAGACATTAAGGACAACCCAGAGGACTGCACTCAGTGTCTAGAGCTATTGCTGAATAGGAGTTTTGTTTAACACCTTTTGCCAACTGTGCAAGCTTAGCTAGCTACACAGACAGGCTAATAATAATCTAGTAGTAGCACAGAGAGTCATAGTAGAGGCAGGATAAAAATTTAGAAACAGTCTACAAGAAGATCAAAGAAGATTTAGGAAAAAATAGAATTATGAGGAACGTTTGGAATAAATGGGTGCTGTAAAAGATAGGGAAGTATAATTAATAATATAAACAGGAAAATTTACTGAGGCCAGCAGAGGAGCCCTCGGCGGACCTATCCTGGCCTTCCTGTTCCTGCTCCGCCGGCGCTGCTACCTTCTCCTCTGTCCTCTTGCCCCTGGGGGGAGCTGATGTACAACATGAAAGAAAGACACAAACATGGATGATTGTTGTCAACCAAATCAAACATTTCAAAAAAACAATAACAAATTATTTCCGGGAAATAGACAACAATTGCACTAAATTTATTGACCTATCTGATGTGGTCTACTAGGATATTAGTATTGCTGGATTCGCGGACCGTCTACTTGGAAAGTTAGGTAACTCACTAAACCAACTACAAAAAGGTCCTACTAGGACTGGCAGGCAGCACTCAGCAGCACGCGAAGTGACAGACACAGTCCGTCATGATTGCAGACCACTAAAAAGTTTCCTACTAAATAACCAGTCATAATATACTCTAACTATCAATCCACCACCACTATCTCTTCTTAGTGGTAGGAGTACAAAGGAAGGACTGGACTTGAGTCTCTAGTGTCTAGCATTACGCAGTTCTGTAAAGTACGCTCATACATAATCACTCAGGCCAAATGAGCACAAAATTGAAAACAAGTAAGCATAGTAGCAGCGCCAGTGAGCAGGCGAGCACCTGCAATCACAGAAGCTTTTGAAACATAATTTACCGGCAATGTAATCTCTAGTGTCTAGCATTACGCACTTCTGTAAAGTACACTCATGCATTATCACCCAGTCCAAATGAGCACAAAATTGAAAACAAGTAAGCATAGTAGCACTGCCAGTGAGCAGGTGAGCACCTGCAATCACAGAAGCTTTTGAAACATAAGTTACCTGCAATGTAATCGGCAGCATTCTTGCTCTTGAGGAAAAAAAATATTGGCACTATCATAACACAGAGCAGGAGAAAACGAAGTAGTGATTAAATAGCTACTACTACTCACCAAGCCCAGGGATCTTGACGCCAAGCAGGTTGAGCAGGTTTTGTTCCCGGTCCAGGATGTCGGACCACCAGTGCGTCGCCTGGTTGTAGGTGTGCCGGACCCCAGACTCCCGATACATGGCCCGGCAAACCTTCCCCCATAGCTGGCGACGCTCCCGGAGTTCGTACCCGGTACCGGGCCTGCCGTCTGCCGCAACGGTCTTGTGGAGTTGGCGCTGGACAAAGAAAACCAGTGAGGCCATCTCCACCGCGCTAAAGATCTCCCTGGGACTAACTGTCTCCCCCCTTAACCGCCGCAAGGGAGCCGGCTACGGGGTGCGGGACCCTTCCCCTTCAGGTTTTTGCCGGCTCCCTTTGCCATGGTCCTGGTCAGTTAAAGGAAAATAAAATAGGAAAGAATAGGGAAAGTAAATAAAAGAAAAGAGAGTTAAAAAAGATTGTTTTAAAGTAACCAAAAGCAGAAAAAAACACAAAATATAGATGTACAAAAACTAAAGAGACAGATAATGAGTAAAAAAGATTTTTAAAAAGTTCAAACACACAAAGGATTACAAAGATTAAAGGAGGATTGAAGAAGCATGCCCAGAACCATATCAATGAATGAAAAACAAGATGGCCGCACCCATTGCGACCACGTGGGTAAGTTCGCGCGATATTTCCCCCACGAGCACGCAAAAACGGACGGGAACACGCAATTGCGCCCCGCACCTAGGAAATGCACAACGTGAGCATGCAACTAGCGCCCGGAAAAGGAAATACGCAACGCGAACACTGAAAACAAGATGGCCGCGCCCATGTACGACCTCATGGGTAACTTCGCGGTAGCCGCGCTGAAAAAAAACCCGCGAACACGCAAAAATACAAAAATCCGCACAACTTTGAGGATTTTGCGGACCCCTACACTACCCAAACACCACTGCGCCACCCTAAACCCTAAAACACTACCCCCGGCACAGCCCCCTGCACTACCCAAACACCACTGCGCTAACCTAAACCCTAAAACACTACCCCTGGCACAGCCCCCTACACTACCCAAACACCACTGCGCTAACCTAAACCCTAAAACACTACCCCTGGTACTACACCCTACCTTACACAAACACCACTGCACTTCCCTAAACCCTAAAACACTACCCCCCACAAGACCCCCTACACTACCCAACCACCACTGCGCTACAATAAACACTAAAACACTACCCCCAGCACGACCCAATGCACTATCCAAACACCACTGCGCTACCCTAAACCCTAAAACACTAACCCCAGCACGACCCACTACACTACCCAAACACCACTGCGCTACCCTAAACCCTAAAACTCTACCCCCAGCATGACCCCCTACACTACCCAAACACCTCTGTGCTATCCTTAACCCCAAACATTACCCCAGCATGACCCCCTACAATACCCAAACACCTCTGCACTACCATAAACCCTAAAACACTACCCCAGCATGACCCCCTACAGTACCCAAACACCACTGCACTACCCTAAACCCTAAATCTACCCCAGCACGACCCCCTACACTACCCTAATACTACTGCACTACCCTAAACCTTAAAACACAACCCCTACACTACACAAACACCACTGCACTACCCTTAACCCTAAAACAGTACCCCCTACACTACACAAACACCACTGCTGTACCCTAAACCCTAAAACACTACCCCAGCATGACCCCCTACACTACACAAACAGCACTGCACTACCCTAAACCCTAAAACACTACCCCCTACACTACACAAACACCACTGCTGTCCCCTAAACCCTAAAACACTACCCCAGCATGACCCCCTACACTACACAAACACCACTGCACTACCCTAAACCCTAAATCTACCCCCAGCACAACCCCTACACTACACAAACACCACTACACTACCTTAAGCCCTAAAACAATACCCCCAGCATGAACCCTACACTACACAAACACCACTACGCTACCTTAAACTCTAAAACACTACCCCCGGCACGACTCCCTATAGTGTGCCGTGAACAGACCTGTTCGATTTATTATTGATAAAAACATGCATTTTCTATTATAATCTATTTTATAACTGTAAAAATAATAAAAATATATATTTTTAAATATCTCTTTTCCTTATAATCCTATATTGCTTTTGCACTTTTCTAGGTCCACTTTTTATCTATTTCCTAAGTAGTTATTTCACACACAGAGTGGTGGGAGGAGTAGTACCTTGGCCTGAATAGGGCTGTGCCTGCCTTCCACAATGCTGGCTCCACCTCGTGTGGTGTGTCTGAGGACCCTGGCCCACCCTAACAAAGGAAGAAGGTGTTCACTGGCAGAATGCACCCAGAACTGGTTTGAATTAGGTACAGGACCCTCTGCCTTCTGAGGACAAAGGATTTTGCAGTATAAATATTGGGGCCCAAACCCCAGGACTTTAGATCACTTCTGGAACAACAAGACAAACCTTTTCCAAGGAGAAGAACCAACGAAGCTGCAGGAGTTTGGACTGCCCCTCTGCCAGTGTGCTGTTTGCTGGGTTGGCCTGCAGTGGTGTCTTCATTGCCAAGGAAAGGAGAAGGAATTTTTAAGGAACTTTCATCATCTTGCAGAATATTTCTCCAAGGGCCTGAACTTGTGCTTGCCTCGTGCCGAAGTCTCAGGGCTACAGGACTTCACCACCTGCTCCCCTCTGAATTACCTTGCTGGGAATTCTGTCTGCAGAAGCCTGTGTATCGCTGGCAGCTGGAAGCACGACTAAACAAGAAGAAGTGTTTTGCCCTCGCAGCTGTTTGCCATCGTATCACCGGAGAAGTGTGTCACCACCGCAAGGGTCACCATCGTATCACCAGAGAAGCGTGTCGCAGGGCCTGTTGCGGCTCCCAAGTTACAGAGTTCACCGCACAGCCGTTGGGCGTGCACGCATTGTCTTCACATCGTCGCATTGCATCAAGGGCACCATTTTATCGCATCACCGGATGGTCGCATCGCATCGAGGCGCCATCTTGCCGCATCGCAACCGGAACGCAGTTTGAGAATCAATTAATCACCTCCTCTCCGGTAAGGAACAGACGCATACCCTACTATGCGCAAGCATTGAGGCGTGACGCATCGCGTTTCCCGAAGCAAGGAACCGACGCATCACCCTCCCTGCGGACCTTTTGTTTGTTTTAAGTTACGTATCCAAGGTACTGTTGTGAGAAACGTGTCACATTTATCATCAACTTGAGCTAAGTTACCATATCTTTAAGTCTATTTTGAGTACAGTATTGTGGATTTTTGTCGTTTGTGGTCTTGTGTTGAGTCTATATAAAGCAGACTTATTTTTATAAAACCTGTGTGGTGTCCATCTGTAGTGTTTTCGCTGTATTACTGTATGTGTTCACAACAGTTCTCATGTATATCTTGCTATTTTAGGTGCTGAGATTGGTGTCAGCACCTGGCTGAGAAGTGTTTGATATCCGGATACTATATTTAGAAACGCCAGTCTGTATCAATATAGAAGGCTTTGGACCTATTGTTTCAGTAAGTATGCCCACAGGAATGTAGGGGTATGTGGCTGAAAATTGCTCTGATCTGAATTTCAGGTCCTTCTTTTGGGTACACATAGGGTATATTTTTGGTGGTGGTATTTGTCACACATTGGGTGTTATTTGTGTTAATCCCACAAGGGCCCTGAGTAGGTAGGGGTCTAATAGTTGGTGTTGGTGATTTGTTATGGATTTTGCACATGATTCTCTAAGTACATAACGTCAAAGCAATGAATATTGTTTCTCCTATTGTTTAGAAGATGGTCCTTTCTGTTGTTAATATCGTTTTTTCTTAGTTTGTGGGCTCCCTGTCCTTATTTTTTTATCCTTTTCAGGTGTGAATTTTTCTCCTCCGGGTGGAGTGGCCCTGGTTAGGGGTCTATATCTGGCAGGTCCTGATTAAGGTGGCATTCCATCAGCTTGCAGCCACCGAAACGCGTCGACCACTGCCCTGAGAACATCCTGCTTTTGTGCAGTTCTTGTCTTTGGTCATCCCAATTACATTGTTATTTTGTAGTTGTGTTCCCCAGATATGTTATGAATGTGAAGGTTTGTCTGGAGATGTGTGGGTTGGGTTTGAATGGGTTGTTGTGATGTTGTTTTGTTTTCCTCTTCCCGGGCTTAGTTGATTTGATTGAATGTATTGTTTTTTCCATCTGTGATTATTTATGAATGCATTATCTTTGTTGAAAATGTTAAAAAAAAGTATTTAAAGACATGTATATTTATGAAAATACATTTGATAAAAGAAATTAAAATAAAATAATGTATATTTTTTAGAACTGTTGGAATATTTTGTCTAGTGGGGTAATAATTTGGTTTGGGTGCTCACAGTATGTATTTGGATTAACTCCACTGTAGAATAATTTTGGTCGTGAGGGAGACTCTTTCTCTGGTTTGACATTTATCCCCTCTTCTCCCTGACCAATACTTGTTTCCTTGTTGCATTCACAAAAGCTTAACACACTGCCTCTGAGATAAGCCTGTCTGCTCATGCCAAGCTACCAAGAGGGTGAGCAGGGGTTATCCAGGAGTGTAACCCCCTTTCCCTGACTAGAGGCAAGGGTCCCTATTTGGTTAAAGGTACCTACCGCTGCCAACTAGAGACCCCCAGTTCTAACAGTGGCCAATTCCCCATGGAGATTGGTGGTTAGGGGCCCGCTATCTCTTCTCAAAGGAGACGGGAGGGTGGGGTGGAATGAGGTCCAGGATGCTTCCTACTCAGCTCCAGGGTGTGGTGTACTCCAGGTCGGAGTACCCATGGAGGATCCAGGACAGTTGCATGTCATCATCAACGGAAGGGTCTTCCCTAATGAAGGGAGAATGAGTGGGTTGGCTGACTCACATATTCCCCCGTTCAGTATTCCGAGGTACCCTTACTCAACAGGGGGTGCAGCACTTCCAAAATGAGGAACGGGGGCAAAAGAGCTCACCACTGACCCCTATCCAGCTTCAGAGTCCTGAACTCACACTGGAGGACCAGGCTCAGGAGACCATATCTGAGCTAGTGAGAGGGGGAGCAGATAACAGGTGAGATGCACCCAGTTCTATCAACCCCCCCTCTAGGCAACCAACCAATACAAAGGACTTGATGTGGACAGGAACCTGGTTGTGGACACCGACGGCTGGCAGTGCCTGTTAGAAATAGGATTTATGCAAGGCTAGGGTATGTGCCAAGGCCAGGCAGAAACCACCACTCTAGTCAGGATAATCGAGTTACACTCCTAAAATAACCTTTGCTCACCCCCTTGGTAGCTTGGCACGAGCAGTCAGGCTTATCTTAGAGGCAGTGTGTAAAGCATTTGCACATAACCAACAGTAATACAGTGTAAGCACTACAAAAGGACACCACACCAGTTTAGAAAAATATCCGATATTTTTATATACTTAAGACAAGACCAAACATGATAAAAATCCACAATTATCAAAATACGCTTTAAAAACAGTTCTTTGATGTCAATAGCTCCGTCCGAGGCTATCACGGCATTGTGAGCAGACAAATCCTAACAGTTCTGGCTGACCGCGGCATCGCGGGCCAGCTACGGTGTCGGGAACAAAGGCAAACAATACCTTTTAGAAATGCAGGGCGTCCGCGACCTCTCGTTGAGCTTCCGAAAACACAGCGACTGCAGGCGTCAGTTCCGGAGGTCGGTGCAGGAGTCGTCGGGGCCCTCGAACTCACAACACGCATTGTAGGTCAATCTCCTCTCTGTTGGAGTCAGGAGCGATTGCATCGGCGAGCGTTGTGTGCTGCAGTGCGGAGTGCGGTGCCCTCAGGTCACAGTGCGAGCAGCGGCTCGGTGGCTGTTTCAGATGGCATCGTCGATGAGACCAGGGACGCGGTACGAGATGAAGGCAGTGCTTGTCACACTGCTGGCAGGTTACAGTACAAGCAGCGGTGACGTCGTTGCTGAATCGCTGTAGTCGGCTGACGAACTGGAGTCAATGGTGCCGGCGTCGGTGGGCCAAAGCTGCGGTGCGGGATGAGGGCGATGCGTCATGTAACTTTATAAGCAGGCCCTTGAACCACAGTGCAAGTAGCGGCGTCAATTTCGGCATGGAGGAACGTCGTTGGGGATACCGAGGCATCGTCGTGAAGCAAGGCGGTGCGGAGTGCAGTGCCCACAGGTCATGGTGCGAGCAAAGGCTCGGTGGCGGCATCAGCAGGCGTCGTCAGTGAGACCAAGGTAATGGTGAGGCGTTGCAGCAGTGCCCTCTGCAGTGCCAAGGCATCGTAGTGAAGCAAGGCGGTGTGGAGTGCGATGCCCACAGGTCGCGGTGCGAGCAGTGGCTCGATGGCGGTGTCAGAAGCCATCATCGGTGAGACCAGGGTCATGTTGTAGCATTGCAGTGGTGCCCTCTGTGGTGCCTTCAGGACATGGAGTGGGCAGCGGCTTCGTAGACATCGTTGAGTTGCTTTTCTTCAGTTGCAGCACAAAACACACAGTCCCCAGTGCTGGGGCAGAAGAGCTTGAAGTCTTTGCTGTTCCGGATACTTCTTGAACACGGGGAAAGCTCTACTTCAAGCCCTTGGAGAAAACTCACAAAAGTAGATTGCAAAAAGTTCAGCCCAGTCCTTTCACTGCCCAAGACAGAAGCAGCCATCGCAGGCCAACACAGCAAAGCACACAGCAAAGTGGTAGTCCCTCCTCACATCTTCTCCAGTTCTTCTTCTTGGCAGTCTTCTTGGTCCAAAAGAGTTCTAAAGTTCACGGGTCTGAGCCCCAGTATTTGTATCCAAAAATAATTTTATCCTCTAGGCAGAGGGTGTCTGTGCCCAGCCAGACCCAGTTTTTCCTTCTCTGGTGTGATTTCCCGTCAGGGGGTGGAGACAGCATTGTCAGAGGCAGACCAGGCCTTTTGAGGTACAAGAAAATCTCCTCCCTCTTCCCCCACCACAGCCTAGGTCTATTCAGCCCTTTCCTGACCTACCTAGACTATCGGGAGACAACCTTGCTTCCTAGGCATCTGTCGTCCAAAACCCAGACAGGCAATCTACATTCCAGCAGAGGCACATGGGATGACTGAGCAAGAAAATACCTACTTCCTTAAAGTGTTTTTTTCACACACAGAATGTAAAAGTCACCTTTACTAAAAGATGCATTGTTAGATTCTGAGTTCAGGCATACTAAATGTTATTTACCTAGTTCCCAGGGCCAGTTATGTTTATAAGATGTTATAAACAAACTTCCCATTCTGTCCTATGGGTAACATGTAGCCTTGCAATAGTGAAAAATGAAATAGGCTGTAATTCACTATCAGAACATGCCACACACACCAGGGCATGTCCTTCCTTTCCCATACTATGCACCATGCCCGCAGGGGTACCTTGGGCCTACCTTAGGGGTGATTAACATGTTGAAAAGGGAAGGTTTAGGGACTGGCAAGTGTGTGCACTGGCCAAGTTGACATGGCAGTTACAAACTGTGCACAGACTCTGCAATGGCAGGTCTGCGTTACCTTTTTAGGGCTACTCACTTGGGTGGCACAATCGGTGCTGCAGCCCCACTAGTAGCATTTGATTTATAGGCCTTTACTAGGGACTAATAAGTAAATCAAATACCCAATCATAGAAACACTAACCCATAACACAATTTACACAGAGAGCATATGCACTTTAGCGCTGATTAGCAGTGGTAAAGCTCCCAGAGTCCTAAAACCAACACAAACAAGTCAGGAAAAAGTAAGAAGAAGAAGAAAAACATTTGGGAATAACCCTGCAAAAAGGGCCATTTCCAACTGTGCCATCGGCTGCGTTATGTATCGTGAACTAGGGTTGCCCAGGGGAGAGGACAGAAGTCAGACCCCTGGGAATAACAGGTCCACTGGGTAAGCCTGGGTGGGTTCCCTAGACAGGTTAGTGGGCCCTGGGAGTAGGCAGAATGAATCGAATTAGGTTCTGGGGGCCATAGGACTGGCAAGTTCCACTATGAATGGTGAGCCATTGTCCAGGGTCTATCGCTGGTTGCTGGGAAGTTTGTCAAGGTATTGACTAAACTCCTCTGGCTTTCAGCTGGGAGGGGTAGTGTTGGAAATGGCCCTTTCTAGGGTGCTTGCTTTCAACTATTTTTTTCTCCTTCCCAGTTTTCCGCTAATCTGGATGCTAACCTTAGGACTTTGAGTGTGTTTGACACTGCCATTCAGTGCCAAAGTGCTGGGGATTGGTGTATACAAGATTGGCTGATTCAAGTTAGATGTAAGTTCCTTATCTAGCGGTAAGACATGTACACAGGGCATGTATCTTGAATACTCCTCCATGGGCATGCAGCACTGGTTGTGCATCTGCGGAGGTAGCTCATCGATTGTGACACATGTTTGCCCTGGTGGGGCTTTTGTGCACAGGTTACTGGTACTTGGCTTGGCTTTAAAAAGCTACATGCCAAGGTTCTCCATATCTCTTGCTATATTGGAGTTCTCCCTGGTGACAGGCTGCAGTGTTGGGTAGAGGTATGGCATGTGCATGTATGAGTTACCTGTAAGGGTCTTGAATGGCACCGAATGGTGTGGGAGGAAAAAAAGAAAAAAAAGCTGCTGTCTCTCCTCCAACACAGGAACCAGGAAGCAGACAGGCCACCAAACTCTGGCCAATCATGGTGCTGTATTACAGTAGCATTGTAATTGGTCTGATCACAGCTATTTGGCACTCAGAGAGGGACTGGAATGCTGTGCATGTTCTCTACCCAGTCCGAGACGTCCGGCAAAATCGTCATGAGCACTTAAGATGCAGCAACTACCACTCCTCCTCCCTCTGGGTCACGGAAACCCGGCCCTGACCTGGCTGCAACTGCAAAACTAAAAATAAAATGATAATAACTTTCCTTTATTATCATTTTATTTTTCCTTTACACTGCTTTAAGGCAGTGGGGTGACGCTTCTCTGCTTTAGAGGAGGAGCCGCCGCTGCTTGCAACCAGGGGACCTGTGCTAGCTTGCACTCCAGAGCGTGGTGTCTAAGGGATGTTGGGGGACCTAAGCTGGGAACTGATACTATCTTCAACCTCCAAATAAGGTGGATGACAGTACCTGACATCGCGGCCTCTGTCCAAGGTTGCTGGTTCCCTCTCCATGGACCCATGCTGCAAGGTACTTTGTTGTAGAGAACATCATGACGTGGCCCGAGGAGTTTCGTTGTGCCATGTGGTCACCTACAATTGGCTGTCGGGAGCTACAGAAACTTGCACCTCCATCTGAGGAGAAACATTTCTCCAGACTTGGAAGCGCCCCAGTTTCCTGGATCACAAACTTTTGTCTAAGGGGGATAGCGGTCCTACACTGGTGCAGGTGCTGCCGGGCACCTGGAAGTCTAATCCGGATAGTTGAAACAAAGTAATAGTTTTTTTCCATTTCAGGTGGTGTGGACGGTCTAGTCAGTGGGGCGCCAGCAGGGGCAACATGTATCATTGGCTTGTGTAGTTAAGTGACTGAGGAGCTGCGTCACGAGGCGTAGTCAAAGATCTGTGACTGCTGTGACTGCTGTACCTTCCTGCTAATGGGTACGTTTGACAATTGCATATAACTGTAAAGTGTATCTACAGTGTATATACGATGCGTATCTCGTTTTGATTTCAATGTGTGTATAATGCAAAGATCAGTGTTTTATAGATACGTGTGGAGTTTATTTGTGGCATGTGCAGTGTGTTGTGAGGGTGGCGTTGTTCCAGCACTTTGCACTTAGGCCATGAGGATAAGCCGGACTGCTCGATGCCAAGCTACACAAAGGTGAGCACAAGTAATCGGACACACATGTAGTAATCATTCTATCTAGAGCGGTAGATTCTGACTGGCTTTGATGCATGCCAACCAGCCACAAACTGCTATGTCTAACAATCTGCAATACCTTTCAGAAGATATTCTCTCTCCCGCGGATTCAAATGAATTGGTGTTTCTCGGAACATGGACTATGGAAGCTTTTTTAGCTCTATAGAATAGCAATTGCTTACTATTGTAAGAGCCTACTTGTCTCTGATGACAAGTCTTCCTGCAATTATTTCCCCTTGATAGTCATGACTTAGGAGGTTGGGACTGTGAAAGTCAAAATGTTTAATCAAATTTGCCTTGGTTAACAATGAATAAAATGTGAATGACATTAAAAAATCATTTAACTTTGTTGTATCTGTTGAAGAGAAAATGGAAAACATAGAAAATTATTCTTTAAAATGTGCTAAATAAATAATGTAGCTTAACCATAGGAGAAGATGCTTTTTGAACATGTCAAAAATAAATGTGTAGCTTAAATAAGTAGTAGGCTCTCACACCTAAGGTGCTACTATGACCAGGCCTGAAACTATACAATCGTTCATCACTTTAAAATGTGCTGTTCTAAGAGAAAGGTATTTATTTTGCTTCCTTACACCATATGATGTATTTATCTTGCTTTCCCACATCATATTATTTCACTAAACAATGTATTCTGCTGATAGAGTGTGCAGTGACCTACTAGCTTAATTTTACCATACTCACCTGGGCCCATATACCATTCACACTTTGAACTAGCAGTCCTGCCTAACTAATTACTAAATTATTCACCCTATCAGTGCCTTGAGTTCTTTCAGGACTTATATCTGTAAACCATGACTTACCAATCTTTGTCACCTTTGCTATAAGTCCTGGGGATCGAAGAGGGAGTTAGTTTAAAACAGGCAGTATTTAAACACATTTACGTTTTCCTGTATTAATCACAGACTCGGGAAAGTTTTAAAACCTTTATCTATGAAAGATTTTCTGAGTCAAAATCAAAAAGACCACAATCTTGTGACCATAAATTTTACAAGCAAGAATATAACCAGTAGGACAATGCAAAAAGGAAGAGGACCCCCTCTAAAGGTACAGGACAAGGTCAGAGAGAAGAGGGGAAAAATATCAAAGCAGAAAGAAGACCTCCCTCAAGACCAAAGTTATTTATACACCAGAGTTAATCCAAATGACCACTGTGAGCGCCCAAGCCAATGTGTGAACCCGCTCAGAAAAAGTTATTACAACAAACCTGAAAAATTTACACTTTTTATTTTCATTTCATTTTATCAGATAATTTTTCATTGTTATACAAATCTATAATTTTTTTTATAAATAACATTTTTCAACATAGGTCAGCACAAATGAAAAAAAACATCACATTAAATCATATCATAAGAACCCGGGAAGAGACAGACAGCAACATCACAACAACCCTTTCAAACCCAACTCACACATATCCAGACACACCTTCACATTCATAACATATCTGGGGGACACAATTACAGAGTGACAAAGTAATTGGGATGACCAAAGACAAAAAAAGTGCACAAGGGCAGGATGTTCTTCAAGGCAGTGGTCGACGTGTTTTGGTGGCTACGAGCTGATAGGATGCCACCATCATCAGGACCTGCCAGATATAATGCCCCAAACGAGGCCACTCCACCCGGGAAGGGTAAAATTACACACTCCAACAATAGGTATAAGCACCTTCTTTATATGTGCCGATATGCGTCTTTAAATATAGAACTCGGATTTGCCAAACACCCATCAGCCAGGTGAATTACCTATACACTCAGCATCTGAGGGAATTAAACATCATGAATCATTCCTTGGGTAACAATGTACTTGAAATTCAGGAGCCTCTATTCCTATATCTCGCACATTTTCTTTATCTATCCAGGACTTAATTAGCACCGGTACAGTGAAACGAGGAGATGGTATCATGATGACCAATAAAGGGCAGAGAGTACTTCAACTGCTGTATATGGTCCACTACACCTCCTCCTTCTCAACCTTCCAAAAATGTCTTTGCTTCGATATATGGCAAACTTTGCAACCGGTCCGATGTTGTCCTTAAGTGCTGCCCGTAATGTGCTTGCTTTCGCCCGGACAGTAGGACATAAAGTTTGTAAGAAATCACAGTAACACCTTTAGACATTGGTACCTGGGAAGGGTGAGAAAGGGAAATAGCACAAGGACATACCACATAGATTATATTTACCTAGAATGGTGCAATGACCAATCCTGGCCACGGGCTGGGGCAAAATATAGACCAGGCTCCCGCCTAATCAGGTGCCCCGGGATAAGACAGGTGCAGATCAGGACAGGTGACCTCAGCTAAGTGCAACTCCAGCGTCACACCCCTCTCTCTAGGAAAGGCCAATTAGTACCCCGACTGGGTAATCGATAATATCTACCAACACCACAATTCTTCTGACAGAATGCTCCGCCAGCACCTCTGTTCTTGATCTCCAATAGCATGCGTTGGGTCAGTGACAGGTCAGCTACTCGGACAAGTCGGACAATTTTTCCATCTAAACCTACCTTAGTCATACCGTTTCGAGGGCAATGTACCATCCCTAAATGTTACAAGTCTATGTGTTCCCCTTCAGTGATTGGTTGGAAAGACGAGGAGAGGTCATCACACCATACTAAGATGAGATAATCTCAATTGACTGGTATTGATTAAGTCTCCACCCACAATTTATTTTTCCATGACTCTATTCCGCCCATCAATATTGGCATACAAATGATATACATTGTATTTATTTGAGTCTTCTTGCTTCCTCTTTAGAGGTCAGTAGAGCGGGTTCCCAGGAACATCATGAGAAAGAAGGGTGTTGGCAGCCATTCAATACCAATGCTTCAGCAATTTCGGAGTTTGAGTGAGCACGATCAGCTTTGTCCAAGATGGAGTTCCATCAGTATTCAGGCCCAAATACGAGCTAATAGCAAAGTCAAAGAGAAACATATTACAATACAAAAATAAATGAATGCACTGTACACCACTTATCTCTACTCTAACCCCATTACTTTATTTTATCTTTCGCATTAATAGTTCAGCAAAACGAACAAGCTTAGTAAAAGCGGCAGCATAGGGGTTAGCATGTGAGATTTCAAAGCGGCCATTTTTGCACTAATGCGCAGAAGCGAGAAATTCCCTCCAAAGCAGAAAGACGTCACACTACGTAGATGTGGCAGACACATGCGCAGTAAAGTTCCCGCATTTTATGCGGCCATTTTTAGACTCTCGGGTTAATGTTAGTAAAAGCACATATGCGAGCTTCCCCTAGATACTAGAAATGTCGTGAAAATGCAAATTTTAGAAAACAAAACATGTTGGTTAATTTATTACATGTTATTTCGAGAGGGCTGAATCCAAGCAAATCTTTGCACATGTGAGACCTTGCTCCAAAACTGGTATATTTTCAAATGAGTAGAGCATTAGCAATGTTGAACTTATTGAAGATCAAGTCTTACTGATAGAAATGTTTTATTGCTTTAGACTAGCGATTTGTCCACACAATGGGATACTTACAAAAGCTAACAGAATAGGCCTGCAAAGGTTTCATGTATCCAGTGCAAGACATTTTGGAAACTTTTAGATAACTGCTTACTGACCTGAATGTTTACCGTGAGAAATGGGAAAAGAAACGACAGACCATTAGAAGACCCGTTTCCATTAGACGAACCATGCTGGATGTTGCAAAAGTTTTATGTTTTCATATATGCATGTTCCTAGTTAAAGAGTTATTAATTTGACTTCCCTTTTACTTGCACCTTACTCTCGATGCTTATGCATTATTACTTCCTTATTCTTGTCCAGATTGATGTGTGCTACAACTAACATCGATTTCCTATTACCCTGATCTTTTGGCAGGGAGACTTTATCTTACAGCCAATCATAGCTACTGCTGTGATTACTCCTCTTTGATTTAATTAACAGTTGCTACTGCAACTTCTTAGGATGCTGAGCTGAATTTCCTCAATCAATCAATCAATCAAGGCATTTGTAAAGCGCACTACTTACCCCTGAGGGTCTCAAGGTGCTAAGGGGAGGAGAAAGCTGCTAATGTTCGAAAAGCCAGGTCTTGAGGAGTCTTCTGAAGGGCAGTAGGTCTTGGGTTTGCCTTAGGTGGATGGGGAGGGTGTTCCATATCTTGGCGGCGATGTGGGAGAAATATCTGCCGCCGGTGGTCACTCTTCAGGTGCAGGGGACAGTGGCGAGGGTGTGGTTGGTGGAGCGGAGCTGGCGGGTGTGGGTGTAGAAGCTGAGTCGGCTGTTGAGGTAAGCTGGTCCGGTGTTGTGGAGTGCTTTGTGTGCGTGGATGAGGAGCTTGAAGGTTATCCTCTTGTTGACGGGGAGCCAGTGCAGGTCTCTTAGGTGGGGTGTGATGTGGCTGCGGGGAGGGATATCGAGGATCGGGCGTGCAGAGGCATTCTGGATGCATTGGAGCTGTTTCAGGAGTTTGCTTGAGGCTCCTGCGGAGAGGGCGTTTCCGTAGTCCAGTCTGCTGCTAACGAGGGGCTAGGTGACCGTCCTTCTCGTTTCGGTGGGGATCCACTTGTAGATCCTGCGGGGCATGCAGAGGGTGTTGAAGCAGGAGGAAGATACGGCATTGACCTGCTTCGTCATGGAGAGGGTGGAGTCGAGTATGACCCCTAGGTTACGTGTGTGGTCTGTGGGTGTTGGAGCTGTTCCTAGTGCGGTCAGCCACCAGGAGTCATACCAGGCCGAGGGGGTGGATCCGAGGATGAGGACCTGCATCTTGTCCGAGCTCAGCTTCAGTCGGCTGTTTCTCATCCAGTCGGCGACGGCCTTCATTCCTTCGTGGAGGTTGGTTTTGGGGGTGTGGTGATCCTTGGTGAGGGAGAGGATCAGCTGGGTGTCTTCGGCATAAGAGATGATGTTGAGGTCATGTAGTCGGGCGATGTGGGCGAGCGGTGGCATGTAGATGTTGAACAGCGTTGGGCTGAGGGATGAGCCCTGGGGTACGCTGCACATGATCTCGGTGGCTTCGGAGTGGAAGAGGGGGAGGCTGACGCTCTGTGTTCTACCGGAGAGGAAGGAGGTGGTCCAGTCCAGGGCCTTCTCTTGCATCCCGGCATCGTGGAGGCATGTTCGTAGTGTGCGGTGGCAGACCGTGTCGAAGGCATCTGACAGGTCTAGGAGGATGAGGGCCGCAGTTTCTCAGTTGCCAGTAGTGCCCTGATGTTGTGTGAATGCGATGAGGGCAGTTTCGGTGCTGTGGTTGCTGCGGAACCCGGACAGGCACGGGTCCAGGATGCTGTTCTCCTTGAGGAGGCTGGTTAGTTATTTGTTGACGGCCTTCTCGCCCTCCTTCACTGGGAACGGGAGCAGGAAGATGGGTCGGAAGTTCTTGAGATCCTTGGGGACCGCCTTGGGTTTCTTGAGTAAGGCATTGATCTCGGCATGCTTCCAGCTCTCCGGGAAGGTTGCTGTCTCGATGGAGATGTTGATGGCTTTCTGGAGATGGGGTGCGCTGGTGGTGCTGGCTTTGTTGAAGATGTGGTGTGGGCATGGGTCTGATGGGGATCCAGAGTGGACGGTGTTCATGATCTTGATGGTGTCGTCCTCGTTGATGTTGGTCCAGGAGCGTAGGTGATTGGTGCGGGTGGTGGTCATGGGGGTGAAGGTCTCGGTGGTTCCTGGGGCGGTTGTGGCATTGAAGCTGTCGTGGATGTCTGCGATCTTGCGGTGGAAGAAGGTGGCCAGCGAGTCGCACAGGTCTTGCGAAGGTGGGATGTCATTGGTGTTGGAGCTTGGGTTAGAGAGTTATTTCACGATGTTGAAGAGCTCTTTGCTGTGGTGTACGTTGTTGTCTAGGCGGTCTTTGAAGGAGGCCCTTTTGGTGGATCTGATGAGGTGGTGGTGTCTGCAGGTGGCGTTCTAGTGGGTTGTGTACCTTTCTGGTGTTTGTTCATGGATCCAGTTCTTCTCTGGCTTTCGGCAGGTTTGTCAATGTCAATGTCAGAAGTTCTTATATAGCGCAGCTTATCACCGCGAGGTCTCAAGGCGCTTGCAGCATAAGAAACCAGAAAGAGAAATGACAGTAGAGAAGAGGAGCTTAGACAACACGGGGGTCCTACTTGGGAAAAGCCAGGTGTTCAGTGCTTTGTGAAATTGCTGGTGCTCCACAATGGAAAGAAGGTGAGAGGGCAGTTTATTCCAAAGTGTCGGAGCAAGGTAGGAAAAAGAGCGCTGGCCATACCTAGAGGTATTTACAAAAAGGGGTGGTGATGGACAGAGTCTCTGAATTAAGCAGAGTACTCTCACCCAGTCAAGAGATCAGGGCTAGATCCAACACCGTTTTTTAGCTCATTGCACCATCCCAGTTTCAGAACCTGGTTGTATGCAAATTAGTCTGTCCCTGGCCCAGTGCATCATGGGAACAGGGCAGACCAGACTACAAAAGCCAATTCTTACACTGGGAAGGAAACAAGCTTCCGGGGACCGGTTTCTGGCATTACAGCCGTCTTCGGCCCGGCTTGCTTGAATCCTGATGGTGCAATGAGCAAGGGACTCACATCTGAGTATACCCTTCCACGCTTAGGGTGGACAAAATTATTTACAAAAAGGGGTGGTGATGGACAGAGTCTCTGAATTAAGCAGAGTACTCTCACCCAGTCAAGAGATCAGGGCTAGATCCAACACCGTTTTTTAGCTCATTGCACCATCCCAGTTTCAGAACCTGGCTGTATGCAAATTAGTCTGTCCCTGGCCCAGTGCATCATGGGAACAGGGCAGACCAGACTACAAAAGCCAATTCTTACACTGGGAAGGAAACAAGCTTCCGGGGACCGGTTTCTGGCATTACAGCCGTCTTCGGCCCGGCTTGCTTGAATCCTGATGGTGCAATGAGCAAGGGACTCACATCTGAGTATACCCTTCCACGCTTAGGGTGGACAAAATTATTTACAAAAAGGGGTGGTGATGGACAGAGTCTCTGAATTAGGCAGAGTACTCTCACCCAGTCAAGAGATCAGGGCTAGATCCAACACCGTTTTTTAGCTCATTGCACCATCCCAGTTTCAGAACCTGGCTATATGCAAATTAGTCTGTCCCTGGCCCAGTGCATCATGGGAACAGGGCAGACCAGACTACAAAAGCCAATTCTTACACTGGGAAGGAAACAAGCTTCCGGGGACCGGTTTCTGGCATTACAGCCGTCTTCGGCCCGGCTTGCTTGAATCCTGATGGTGCAATGAGCAAGGGACTCACATCTGAGTATACCCTTCCACGCTTAGGGTGGACAAAATTATTTACAAAAAGGGGTGGTGATGGACAGAGTCTCTGAATTAAGCAGAGTACTCTCACCCAGTCAAGAGATCAGGGCTAGATCCAACACCGTTTTTTAGCTCATTGCACCATCCCAGTTTCAGAACCTGGCTGTATGCAAATTAGTCTGTCCCTGGCCCAGTGCATCATGGGAACAGGGCAGACCAGACTACAAAAGCCAATTCTTACACTGGGAAGGAAACAAGCTTCCGGGGCTGAAATGCCAGAAACCGGTCCCCGGTAGCTCGTCTCCTTTCTGGTGAAGAATTGGCTTGGTAGTTTGGTCTGCCCTGTTCCCATGATGCACTGGGCCAGGGGCAGACTAATTTGCATATAGCCAGGTTCTGAGCTGGGATGGGGCAGTGAGATAAATAACGTGATGGATCAAGCCCTGATCTTTGGACTGGGTAAGAGTGGTCTGCTTAATTCAGACACTCTGTTCATCACCACCCCCTTTTCTGAATCGTTTTTGGCCACTATAGGTGTGGCAGGGTATACTCAGACATGAGTCCCTTTCTCACTGCTCCATCAGGATTCAAGCAAGCCGGGCCGAAGAGGCTGAAATGCCAGAAACCGGTCCCCGGTAGCTTGTCTCCTTTCTGGTGAAGAATTGGCTTGGTAGTTTGGTCTGCCCTGTTCCCATGATGCACTGGGCCAGGGGCAGACTAATTTGCATATAGCCAGGTTCTGAGCTGGGATGGGGCAGTGAGATAAATAACGGTGATGGATCAAGCCCTGATCTTTGGACTGGGTAAGAGTGGTCTGCTTAATTCAGACACTCTGTTCATCACCACCCCCTTTTCTGAATCGTTTTTGGCCACTATAGGTGTGGCAGGGTATACTCAGACATGAGTCCCTTTCTCACTGCTCCATCAGGATTCAAGCAAGCCGGGCCGAAGAGGCTGAAATGCCAGAAACCGGTCCCCGGTAGCTCGTCTCCTTTCTGGTGAAGAATTGGCTTGGTAGTTTGGTCTGCCCTGTTCCCATGATGCACTGGGCCAGGGGCAGACTAATTTGCATATAGCCAGGTTCTGAGCTGGGATGGGGCAGTGAGATAAATAACGGTGATGGATCAAGCCCTGATCTTTGGACTGGGTAAGAGTGGTCTGCTTAATTCAGACACTCTGTTCATCACCACCCCCTTTTCTGAATCGTTTTTGGCCACTATAGGTGTGGCAGGGTATACTCAGACATGAGTCCCTTTCTCACTGCTCCATCAGGATTCAAGCAAGCCGGGCCGAAGAGGCTGAAATGCCAGAAACCGGTCCCCGGTAGCTTGTCTCCTTTCTGGTGAAGAATTGGCTTGGTAGTTTGGTCTGCCCTGTTCCCATGATGCACTGGGCCAGGGGCAGACTAATTTGCATATAGCCAGGTTCTGAGCTGGGATGGGGCAGTGAGATAAATAACGGTGATTGATCAAGCCCTGATCTTTGGACTGGGTAAGAGTGGTCTGCTTAATTCAGACACTCTGTTCATCACCACCCCCTTTTCTGAATCGTTTTTGGCCACTATAGGTGTGGCAGGGTATACTCAGACATGAGTCCCTTTCTCACTGCTCCATCAGGATTCAAGCAAGCCGGGCCGAAGAGGCTGAAATGCCAGAAACCGGTCCCCGGTAGCTTGTCTCCTTTCTGGTGAAGAATTGGCTTGGTAGTTTGGTCTGCCCTGTTCCCATGATGCACTGGGCCAGGGGCAGACTAATTTGCATATATCCAGGTTCTGAGCTGGGATGGGGCAGTGAGATAAATAACGGTGATGGATCAAGCCCTGATCTTTGGACTGGGTAAGAGTGGTCTGCTTAATTCAGACACTCTGTTCATCACCACCCCCTTTTCTGAATCGTTTTTGGCCACTATAGGTGTGGCAGGGTATACTCAGACATGAGTCCCTTTCTCACTGCTCCATCAGGATTCAAGCAAGCCGGGCCGAAGAGGCTGAAATGCCAGAAACCGGTCCCCGGTAGCTTGTCTCCTTTCTGGTGAAGAATTGGCTTGGTAGTTTGGTCTGCCCTGTTCCCATGATGCACTGGGCCAGGGGCAGACTAATTTGCATATAGCCAGGTTCTGAGCTGGGATGGGGCAGTGAGATAAATAACGGTGATGGATCAAGCCCTGATCTTTGGACTGGGTAAGAGTGGTCTGCTTAATTCAGACACTCTGTTCATCACCACCCCCTTTTCTGAATCGTTTTTGGCCACTATAGGTGTGGCAGGGTATACTCAGACATGAGTCCCTTTCTCACTGCTCCATCAGGATTCAAGCAAGCCGGGCCGAAGAGGCTGAAATGCCAGAAACCGGTCCCCGGTAGCTTGTCTCCTTTCTGGTGAAGAATTGGCTTGGTAGTTTGGTCTGCCCTGTTCCCATGATGCACTGGGCCAGGGGCAGACTAATTTGCATATAGCCAGGTTCTGAGCTGGGATGGGGCAGTGAGATAAATAATAGTGATGGATCAAGCCCTGATCTTTGGACTGGGTAAGAGTGGTCTGCTTAATTCAGACACTCTGTTCATCACCACCCCCTTTTCTGAATCGTTTTTGGCCACTATAGGTGTGGCAGGGTATACTCAGACATGAGTCCCTTTTTCACTGCTCCATCAGGATTCAAGCAAGCCGGGCCGAAGAGGCTGAAATGCCAGAAACCGGTCCCCGGTAGCTTGTCTCCTTTCTGGTGAAGAATTGGCTTGGTAGTTTGGTCTGCCCTGTTCCCATGATGCACTGGGCCAGGGGCAGACTAATTTGCATATAGCCAGGTTCTGAGCTGGGATGGGGCAGTGAGATAAATAACGGTGATGGATCAAGCCCTGATCTTTGGACTGGGTAAGAGTGGTCTGCTTAATTCAGACACTCTGTTCATCACCACCCCCTTTTCTGAATCGTTTTTGGCCACTATAGGTGTGGCAGGGTATACTCAGACATGAGTCCCTTTCTCACTGCTCCATCAGGATTCAAGCAAGCCGGGCCGAAGAGGCTGAAATGCCAGAAACCGGTCCCCGGTAGCTTGTCTCCTTTCTGGTGAAGAATTGGCTTGGTAGTTTGGTCTGCCCTGTTCCCATGATGCACTGGGCCAGGGGCAGACTAATTTGCATATAGTCAGGTTCTGAGCTGGGATGGGGCAGTGAGATAAATAACGGTGATGGATCAAGCCCTGATCTTTGGACTGGGTAAGAGTGGTCTGCTTAATTCAGACACTCTGTTCATCACCACCCCCTTTTCTGAATCGTTTTTGGCCACTATAGGTGTGGCAGGGTATACTCAGACATGAGTCCCTTTCTCACTGCTCCATCAGGATTCAAGCAAGCCGGGCCGAAGAGGCTGAAATGCCAGAAACCGGTCCCCGGTAGCTTGTCTCCTTTCTGGTGAAGAATTGGCTTGGTAGTTTGGTCTGCCCTGTTCCCATGATGCACTGGGCCAGGGGCAGACTAATTTGCATATAGCCAGGTTCTGAGCTGGGATGGGGCAGTGAGATAAATAACGGTGATGGATCAAGCCCTGATCTTTGGACTGGGTAAGAGTGGTCTGCTTAATTCAGACACTCTGTTCATCACCACCCCCTTTTCTGAATCGGCCATACCTAGAGGAGCGCGCATGGGGTTGAGTCAGTAGAGACTTATTACTGGACCTTAAGGGCCTTTTCGGAACATACCAATTAAGTTTTTTTTTAAGGTAGCGGGGCCCTTTGTTGTACAGCGAGTTGTGGGCCAGGCACAAGATCTTAAATTGGCTTCTTTGACGGATGGGAAGCCAGTGCAATTTTTCCAGACACGGCGATGAAGGAGTTCTAGACGGCATGTCCAGCACTAGTTTGGCCGCGGTATTCTGCAAAATTTGCAGCTTTGCCAGTAAGTCCCCATTCAAGCCATGGTACAGGGCGTTACCATAATCAAGATGACTGATGATAAGGCCCTGCACCAAAGGTTTTCTGGATTTAATGGGGAGCCATCTGAAGATCTTTCTGAGGCTGCACATTATACCGTAGCAGGTACACGTCACCCTGGCTACATGATTTTTCATAGACAGAGTGCTGTCAATCATAATTCCCAAGTTGCGGACTGCCGCCTTGGGGGTCGGGCATACACCCAATTCAGCAGGCCACCACTCCCGAGTCCAGCACCTCTCTGCCTTGCCAAACAGGATAATTTCTGTCTTGCCCGCGTTTAGTTGGAGCTTGTTTCCCCGCATCCAGCTGCTGATCTCGACCATACAGTTTTTAAAACGAGTGCAGGTGTCAGCGGAGTCTACACCGCACGTGATCAGCAGCTGGGTGTCATCAGCGTATGACACAGTTTCAAAGCCAAATGATTTAATGATTTTAGCCAAGGGGGTCAGGTACAGGTTGAAGAGCAATGGACTCAAGATCGACCCTTGGGGTACACCCACAGTCACAGGGCGACTGCCGGAGACCAGGGAGTCGACTCGACCGGTGGTAAGGCGGCCAGTAAGATAGTCCTCAATCCACCCCAGGGCCCCCCCTCTGACACCTATCTCCCACAGCCGATGTTTCAAAATGCCGTGGGAAATGGTGTCAAAAGCCGCGGAGAGGTCCAGGAGGATGAGGACGGCCGAGTCGCCCCTATCCACCGCGAGTCTGATGTTATCCACTATCTCTACCACAGCCGTCTCAGTACTGTGTGCGGCCCGAAAACCGGACTGAGAGGGGTCAAGAGCACCACACGCTTCTATGTAGGCCGCCAGCCGGTTGTTAACAAGAAGTTCCAACACTTTCCCAAAGAAAGGTAACAGCGATATTGGCCGATAGTGGGATGGCAAAGTAGGATCATCCGAAGGTTTCTTCAGAATTGGGTTTACTTGAGCGTGCTTCCATTTGGAGGGGACATGTGCTTGCTCAAGCGAGGCATTGAATATGGTCGTAAGGAGAGGTGTGGCGCCGCGGCCAGGGCGACTGACGCTGGAATCTGGGGATCAGGGTTCGATCCCCGGCTCCGGCGGCAGGTTAGCCCAGCACCATGCGACTCTGGGCAATAGCTCGCTTAATCTTCCCGACGGCCCCCCAGCGCCTAGAGACCCTAACGGGTGATTGTGCGCTATACAAATGTGGATTATTATTATTATTATTATTATAAGAGGTTCGGCTAGCAGGGGCATGATTTTCGTACAGCGGCGGGGAGGGAACGGGTCCATAGGCGATCCTGGTTTTATTTTACTAAGGCCTGTCAGGGTCTCCTCGACAGTGATGGGGGTGAATTCAGTCAAATGAAAGGTTTGGCTACAGAACCCCCCGAGTGACGGCGTCACGAGACTGCTATGTGACGGGGGTTGGTCCGGGTCTGAGATAGGGAAAGCAGTATATATTGTTTTGATTTTATTCTCAAAAAATTCAGCCATTGACTCAACCCATTCTTGAGATGGACTAAACAAGGACTGCTCAGCGCGAGGGGACGTAAATTCCTTCAATATCTTATATAGCTCCTTACTGGAGCTCGCCGAAGTGTTTATACGCTGAGTCAAATAAGCCTTCTTTGCCATTTTTATATTTTTCATATAACTAAGATGGAACAGCTTATACTTAGCTCTGTCCACCTCCATTCTGGATATCCGCCAGTGGCGCTCTGCAGCTCTGCTAGCTAGTTTGTCTTTCTTTAGATTAGTCGTAAACCATAGGGAGGCTGCCGATTTTGCTTTAACGGCAGTTTCAGGAATGGTTCGATCTAAGGCTTGTAAAATGGAGGACTCCAAATTAGTTACCATTTGCTCCAAAGAAAGAGAGGGACAATTTCCAGGTTTAAAGTGGGCCAGGAATACTTCCGGTGTGAGTTTATGCCATGGGCGGATCCGCACTCTAATGTCATTCACGGGGTTAGTTGAAATCTTATACGGGAAACTAAACTTTAAAAGATAGTGGTCCATCCAGATCATGGGGAGAGGATCTTCCATACTGAGTTTAGAAGAACTGGTAAAGATTAGGTCACGGGTATGGCCCGCACAGTGGGTGGGGCCCATAACTCTTTGTGTAAGACCCAGGCTTTCCATAGTACTAATTAGGAGACCCGTCTCTGGATCTCCAGAAAGTTTCCCATGGTAATTGAAATCACCCAGTAGGATGAAATTCTCAGAGGCCAGGGCATGGGCAACTATTGTTTCAGATATTAGGTTAACAAAACATGTTTTACTAGTTGGAGGCCTATACACTAGGGCACCGCGCCAAATGTCCATTTGGGAGAATTGTAGATTCACTATCATGATTTCAAGCGTAGGACTGGACAAAGATTCCAGTAGCTTGACCTCAATAGGGGTTCTGGCTGCGATTACTAGAATGCCCCCTCTTTCCCTTCCCTATCTACCCTCGCTATACGGTATTCCGAGGGGAAGGCAGATGCTAGGTCCGGTGCCGCCTGACTGTGCAGCCAAGTTTCTGTAAAGAAGCAGATATCCGGTTTATCTGCCACGAGTAGGCTCCATACCTCCATAGCATGTTTAGGTATCGAGCGGGTATTCAGGTACAATGCCGAAATTATCGCGTCTTTTGCTGGACAATTCCTAGCAGAAATGGTTGGTGTGCTAGTTAGCTGGATGGCCTTTGCACTGCCTCAAGGAAATGGGTTGGTTGAAAGATTAAACGCACACTCAAAGGCATGATTATGGGCCTGGAAGAGCCCATGAGGCGGAAATGGGACGTCTTGTTACCATGCCTGTTGTTTGCCTACAGGGAGGTGCCTCAGAAATCCTTAGGGTTCAGCCCCTTTGAGTTGCTGTATGGCCACCCTGTCAGAGGACCTCTCACTTGTATGTCACCCCACACTCCTCCCACAGGGACTTCATGTACCTAGAGATGAAGTTTGTCCCCCTGTCGGAGACCACCTCTCTGGGGAACCCCACACAGGAAAAGATCCCATCAAGGCACGGCCCACCACGGGGGCTGTGACTGTCCTG
Source organism: Lissotriton helveticus (assembly GCF_964261635.1). Taxonomy (NCBI): domain Eukaryota; kingdom Metazoa; phylum Chordata; class Amphibia; order Caudata; family Salamandridae; genus Lissotriton; species Lissotriton helveticus. Next base: position 82,165,853 of record NC_136060.1, on the reverse strand, counting down.
AGCGGGATTGCTACCGGGTACCGGGTGGCATGGTCCACCAAGACCAGGATAAACCTGTTGCCTAAGGCTGTCTTGGGGTCCAGGGGCCCCACGATGTCAATGCCCACCCGCTCAAAAGGGGTGCTCACCACAGGGAAGGGTTGGAGGGGTGCCACGCACTTCCCTCCGCTCTTGCCACTGGCCTGACAAGTTTGGCAAGACTTACAAAAGGCAGAGACTTGCTTCTTCATCTGGGGCCAGTAGAAATGGGTGACAAGCCTGTGATAGGTCTTGTCTTGCCCCAGATGTCCTGCGAGAGGCACGTCATGAGCCAGACCCAGTAGGAAGTTCCAGAAGCGCTCGGGTACCACCAGCACACGGGCTGCACCGGGCTCAGCGAACTTAGGCTCACTATAAAGTAAGTCATCCTCCCAGTAAATCAAATGTTCCTTGGACCCCAGGCCTGCTGCCTGGTCTGCAGCCTGCTGCCGCACACCAATGAGAGAAGGGCACTCCTTCTGAGCCTGACAGAATTCCACCCTGGAGGGACCACCATCTTGCTGCCACTGGGACAGCTCAGGCAGTTCCCCCAGTTCGACCACCTGCTCCCCTGTAGGTTCCAGGGCATCCCCCTCAGGTTCTGCCTTCTCCTGGACCGTGGGAACGGTGGGGGGCTGGTTTCCCGCGCCCTCTACCCCTTCCTCTCTTGGCAGGTCCCTGGGCCATTGTTCCAGGCTCCAGTTCTGCTAATCCACCCTCACTGGCTGCCATTGCACGGGTGGTCACACAGATCCACGCAGGCAAACCCAACATTTCCAAATGAGTTCTGTGCTCCACCTCTTTCAATGGAGAGCTCTCCAGGTCATTACCTAATAGACAATCTACAGGCAAGGCATCACTTACAACAACTTCCAAAATACCGAAGACTCCTCCCCCATTCAAATGAAACATTTGCCAACTTGCAGAGGCGCACTGAACTGTCAGATGCCACCACAGGTCGGAGTACCTTGGGAATGATTTGCTCTTCAGACACCCACTGACACCTGACAGATGTCACACTGGCCCCTGTGTCTCTCAGAGCCTCTATTTCCTGTCCATTGATGGTCACCTTCTGCCCGTATTTCTTAGTGTTTTGGGGCAGCAAGGTTTCCTGGGCCATCTCTTGGTCTCCTAAAGAGACAAGGGTCATCACTGCTAACCCCCCCTCCCCACTGGAAATCAAATCCCCTCCCAAAGCTACACTGGCTAACCCTGGGGTTGGAGCACCAGTGGGCGCTGAGGTTTTCTTTGGACATTTGGGGGCAATGTGCCCCACCTCCCTACATGCATAGCAAGTAGGCGGGGACCTGTTCTCCTGCTTGCCCTTAGGGGCCCGGGACTACTTAGACTTGGGGGGTGGAGACTCCTTCTCCTGGGAAGTATTTTGCGGCCCTTTATAAGACTCCTTTTGATTACCCGTGTCCCCCCCACTCTTCTGCTGGGGACCCTGTCCACCTTTGGCTGGGGTACTTACCACCCCCTTGTGGACCCTGGTGCTAGTCCAGAGGTCCGCCTCTTTAGCAAGCTCACTGGGATCAGTTAACTTGCTGTCTAAAAGATGCTGGCGCAGCTCTGGAACACATAAACTACTCAAGTGCTCCCAACTAATCAAGTGACACAACCCCACATAATCAGTAACTTTGCTGCCCTTTATCCAACCTTCCAGTGCACGCCTGTACATACTCACACACTCCACCCAAGTACTAGAATCAAGCTTCTTGAAGTTCCTAAACTTCTGGCGGTACTGTTCTGGAGTGAGCCCATACCTGAGGCCTAAAGCCTCCTTCGTAGCGGGGTAGGATAAAGTACCTGCCGCTTCTAAGGGTGCCAAGACATCCCTCCCAGAGGCCTCAAAATGCTTCCACAAACCTGCCCCCCAATTCTTCTCAGGCACTTCATTCATCTTCAAGGCAAATTCATACGATCTAAACCACGCATAAATATCCTCACCCCTCTGATAATTCTGTACCAGATCTTTTGGTATGTATACTTTACCCGCCTGTACTGGTTGTGTGCTGCCACCATTAGAACTGGACTCCACCTGTTTGGCTTTAATGTCCAGCTCCCTCATGCTCAACTCATGAGCCAACTGGAGTTTCCTCTCCTCAAAAGCGAGAGCATTCCTCCCCTCCTCCGCCTTCTTCTCAGTTTCAAGGCGCAGTCTCCTTTCTTCTGTTTGGGCTTTGAGTTTAAAAAGCTCAATCTCATGGGCCCTAGCTCTCTGATTATCCTCCAGCTCCTCTGGAGAAATTATCCTACTGGAGTGGTTGCTGCCAACCCTAGACGCTGGCCTTCTCGCGGACAAATCACCGGATTCAAAAGCATTCTCCTGTGTGCCTCCCTCTCCAATAACCTCTTCTGGATCACCTTGTTTGGCCTTCCACCAGGCCCTTAGAGCTTTCTGTAGCTCTTCCTTGTTTGTGCTGCCCTTCACTGGGCATCCAAGCTGTTTGCAGAATTGCTTCAGCTGCTCCTTTTTATAGATGAGCAACTCCTGAATTTCAAATTCCAATTCTACCCTTTCGCTTGCTGCTTTCTGAGACATGATGCTTCCTAACCTTTTCAAAAAATAGGTTTCACCAAAAAGAAAAAATCTTGCGCAACCTGTGCTGCTAAACTAGACTAGTGATGTACAAGAAATCACTGCAGGTCAAGTGCAAATATTAGTTCAAAATCCGTACCGCTGTCCAACAATGTTAGATCTGGGGGTCTCTAATTGGCAGAGGTAAGTACCTTAGACCAAGTAGGGACCCTTGCTTCTAGTCAGGGTGAAGAATTATACACAATAGATAACCCCTGCTCACCCTCTAGGTAGCTTGGCACGAGCAGACAGGCTTATCCCTAAGGCAAGGTGTATAATAAATGCACTTAACACAACAGTAATCCCCAATCCACCACAAACTGAGACCACACAGGTAAGTATATATAAAAAATATAACTTTATCTAGTTGCAGCAGTAATAATCAACAATACACGATGATCAATTCTTCAGGAATATGTTGCACTTAATCTTATGGTTGCAGTTGTCATTAGGAAGTTTTTATCATAAATTGTCTCAAGTCTCTTAAATCAGCATATAAAAATAATGCCACTGATTTATCCCCAATTGGCTCTAAAAACAAGCAACCCAAGCAATGCCAGCATGTAACGGCTTTGTCAGTTATTTCCTTTAACTTCTGAGCCCTTTAAAAGCAATGGGCCCCAAGCGCTGAAAGCGCGCCTTACCGACTCTTTTCTTAAGATCGGCACTGCCTCGTACTCCTAATGGCCTCAGGCGCACCGCGCCTAACAGAGCACACTCGCTCCTTGCCCCGGCCGGTCCCAGCAGCCCTCCGCCCGCTCTCGGTTCCTCGGGGAGCGGCGGGGAGCTAGCTCGGCGTTCCGAGCAGGGACAGTCAGGCCAGGGGCAGGGGACACACGCGGTGCTCCCTCTGCGAGGTCGGGTCGATCTTCCCCGGCTTCGTCGCTCACCTCACAGCTTCTCTATGGGGACGACGCCGTAGACCAATCCGGTCATGGCGTTTGGGACGAGCCTCCTTGTACACCCGGGAGTCAGCCAATGGCAGTGCGGCTCCCGGGACAGGCCTGTGATGACGCGCTTCTGGACAGCCAACCACGAAACGGCAACAACGATGATGCTGCAGCGCACGGGCCAATCCCGTCGCTGCGATAGTGAGGGGGCTCGGCTCCTTCAACCAATGGGAGCGCAGCGGCTTCGATCTTCGGCCCCGCAGCTCCGATCGGGACAGCAATTTTCCAAGGGGGTTTCTGGCCCCTGGCAGCGGCGGTGAACAGGTGGCAGTTGTTTATTGAGGGCGCAGGTCACGGCAAGACCGCCCTCTTGGCCACACAACCGCTCTAGAGCAGGACTCACGAGGGGAGGGACCACGGACCTCTGACCCTCGCTGGGAATGTGCCGATGAGCACACCGATCCCTGTCCACGCTCAGCAGTTGATCACCAAGCACGCTCCAGGCAAAACAGCATGATCAGCACAGCGTCTTGAGGGTGTTTTAGGAACCTTTTAACCCTGGGTTCCAGGAACAGGAGGCCAGCTCTTCTCAGGCCCTTGGAGATTCAGTAAGCAGACACAGCACACAGCAAAGTCTTTGTAGGTCAAGCAGGCAGGGTCACAGCATACAGCAAAGTCCCTTTCTTCTTCTCAGCTTTCAGTTGAACAGCAGAACAGGTCAGCCCTTAGAGCACACAGCAAGGCAATCTTCCTTCAGTTCTCCAGCAGTACTTCTTCCAGCAGAGGTTCCTCTTGATTGTAGAATCTAATTTTCTGTTGTCAGGGGTCCTTCTCTTATACCCCAAAAAGTGTTTGAAGTCCTTTGAGGTCCTTTGAAGTCTTTGTGCAAGTGGGCCCTGAGCCCGGTCTAAACCAGTTCTGGGTGTGGCTGGAGCACTGGGGCTTTCCTGGCTTCCTTCTTCCTCTCAGTATCAGGGACCGGGTGACAGTCGCCCAGCAGGGGGGTGGAGCCAGCATTGTGGTCAGGCAGGCACAGCCCTATTCACTATCAGGTGCGATCTCCTCCCACTTCCCTGGCAGCAGATGCTGCCTTTCATCCACGGGCTGACTCAGACAACCTCCTGGGTGCTCTGCAGCTCCTGTCACCCTCAAACCAGACAGTCAATCCACAAACAGGCCCAGGCACACAGAAAGGTTAGACAAGAGAACAGCCACTTTCTAAAAGTACTATTCTCAAACACAGAATTTAAAAACAACCCTTATTAAAAGATGTGTTATTAAATTCTGAGTTCAGGGATATCAATCACTAATGTCCCATCTTGTTCCTATGAGAAGATAGGCTGGTATCCATTGGGACCAGCCTCCCCCATGTTATTCTATGGAGCAAGATAACCTTACAGCAGTGAGCACACAAAATGGCTGCTGCTCGCTACCAGAGCATGTGACCTGCACTAGTACATGCTCTACCTTACCCATACACTGCACCCTGCCCAGGGGGGTACCTTGAGCCTTCCATAGGGGTGACTGATGTGCACAGACAGGGAAGGGTTAGGCCCAGCCAGTGGGGACACTGGCCAGGCGGACATGGCAGTCCACTGACTGCACACAGGCACTGCGCTGGCAGGCCTGAGACACCATTTTAGGGCTACTCATGTGGGTGGCGCAATCTGCACTGCAGGCCCACTAGTAGCATCTGTCATCACCAGCCCTGGCACACACAGTGCACTTTACTAGGGACTTCATGGTGAAACAAATATGCCCATAAGGTATACCCAATCAATATGACAATTTACATAGGGAGCACTTACACTCTGGCACTGATCAGCAGTGGCAGAGTGTCCAAAGCATCTAAATCAGCAAAAACGAAATCCAGCACAGCATCAAAAATACAGGAGACAGAGGCAAAAAGATGGGGGAAAACCACGCCAAGGGTGTCAGGTCTAACAGCGCCCAACAGATACGTTGGCAGACAGAGCTGGGCTGAAAGAAGACTTGTGCACTACTTAGGCTTTGCTTGGTAGTCATCTCCAATTTAAGGACACTTTTGGGTTTAAGTATTGGGTCTACGACCCATTCTTACTAGCTCACATTGGGGTCCTAAGAAGACTCTGCCAGGAAGTTGAGCTGTGCTACAGGAGGGACTGCTGCTTTGCAAACTGTTTTACTGTGTTGGCATGCTGATTGCTGGACTTCAGGATAGACTGCCACTTTGCTGCCTGCTTTGCTGTTTTGGCCTGCTGCCTCTGACCTGGATGGGGGGGAAGGCCTGGACCTGTTCTCCACAACCTTTAATAACCTAAGGGGCAGATGTATCAAGATTCCATTTTGCGATTCCGAAATTGCGATTCTTAGCGAATCGCAATTTCCATAAAAATCGCAGAATATTTTCCGAAATTTTTGCGATTTCCAAAATTTCCAATTTGCGAATTTCGCAATTTAAGAAATCGCGAAAACGGGAAACATGCAATGCAGGAACAGCCTGATGACATCACAACCAGGAAGTTCCAGTCAGTGATTGCTTGCACCTGCTACACTGAGCCATACCCAGTGGCAGTTGGAAGAGTGTGCTGAGGCAGAGCAGACCTGTTTGGAGAGCAATGGAGACACAGAAGGCACAGGAGGATTTGGCTTTGGAGAAGAGGAAAAGAAAGCAGAAGTTTTGGCAAAAAAGCACTGAAAGTGCCTGACTCCAGGAAAAGGAAAATCTGGCTGGAGATTCAGGAAAAAGTTAACTTTGTTGGAGTCACCACTCGCTCCATTGATGAAATTAAAAAAAGGTGGTACGATATGAGACTCATATCTAAGGAGGGACTTGCTGAAAGAATAAAAGAGGCAAACAAAACAGGTGGTGGAACTTCTGCTGTGGACCAACCAACACCCCATGAAGAACGGATAGAATCCACCCTGTTACCTGAGAGTGTGAGTGGAGTGGCTACCATTGACAGCTCTGAACCCACAGCAACTACACAAGGTAAGATGAATGCAAATTGCATCCATGTATGTGTGTAATGAATGTGTGTGTGTGCTGTGCAGAAACTCATAGTCAGATAAATAGTAATCCACTTACACTGTGAAACCAGAATTGAGCAATGCATGATGGGAGTTTTAGTCCTATAGAGATTGTAACACTCATCATCATAGTAACACATGTCATTTTACCAAGTAGTACTTTGGCATGCTAAGGCAGTGTAGTACAATTTGTAGTCTGCAATGAAATCATTTAATTGTAAAGAAACACAAATTCATATTTCACACTCTACATCCACAGAACAGACAAGAGAATCTGCGTTAGAAAATTCACCTCCTCATGTGACGTCTGAAAATGAGGATGAAGTCACTGATGCCCCTGTCCCCAATTTGAACATACACAGGAAGCGCAGACGTGTTGCACCTTTGGAACCAATGGGAGTTGAAGAAAATTCTGAGGTTGAATCAGTCCCCCATTAGACAGTTACAGTGTCCTCACAGGACTCACAACAGCAATCCCAAACTCCAAGGAGGGCACGCTCATTCCGTCTGGAGGCATGTGTTAGCAACAGAGGTGAAAGTGAAGGAGGCACAGTGTTCGCAGGCCTTGAGCAGGACATGCTTCAGGTGCAGCACCTGCAACACAAGGCACTGCGATCAATAAATAGACAGCTTCTAAAATCAAACAAAAATCAGGAAGGCATGGCTGCTTCAATCGACAAACTCTGCCTGACACTGCTCAAAACAGAAAAAGCACGTAACAGGGCTGCAAAGGCTGCGCAAGACAGAATGCATACATACACCAAGGCCATCAACAGGCTTTGTGCAGTCACAAGCAATTTTACAAGGCGCAGCATCAACATGCAGCGAGAATTAAGTGACTGCACACGGGAAATGGCAAAGAGTGTGGACAAAATGACATTGGTCTTGGAAAGCATGCAAACCACCAACTCAGGTGCAAGCGCTCTCCTATGCACTGGAGAAAGTGAGGACAACTCCAGTAGGAGTAGTAGTAACCCTACCCCAACTAACATAATGGTCCAACGCAGAAGTGGAAGGCGTTCCACTACCGGACATGAGCAAGAGCCCATGCCTGCACAGGAGCAACATGCTTCCAGCCGACAGCGCAAAAAATGGCTATTAATAATGACCCATGCAGCAGAAATGCATTGAGAAATATTTTTTCTTTTCTTTTCCACGTATGGATATTTCATTTAACAAAAATTCTAAGAAATGTTTCAAACAGATAGTGCTACAGTTTGCATGTTGTGAATTAAAAGAACAATTGCAAACTTGATTTTGAGTTTAGTTTTTTCTTACCTAAAAATAATTTCGTGTTATCTCTGTCCTTCTTTGACGGCCAGCCATGGCTCCTACTCCTGCCACTGCCATACTTGGGGGAGGGTTTTCATCATCATCAGATGAGTCAGAGTCACTCACTTCAATTTCTGTGCCTTTGCGAATTGCCATGTTGTGCAGCATTGCACATGCTGTCACAATTTTGCAACATGTCTCTGGTTTGTATTGCAATGCACCGCCACTTTTGTGTATGCATCTGAAACGGCTTTTCAAAATTCCAAATGTACGTTCAATTACCCCACGTGTGGACCGGTGTGCCCTGTTGTACCGTCTTTCACTTGCATTTGCAGGATTCAAGTATGGGGTGAGTATGAAATCACGCACTGCGTAGGCACTATCACCTGCAAGTAAGAGGGAATAAAGTAACTGTATGTTCCATTTCATTTGGATTGATGGATGGATGTTTGTATGACTGTTACTCACCTAGCAGGTATCCATCTCCAAACTGACCAGCACTAAGACGTCTATGAATTGCGCTATGTCTGAAGATGAAAGAGTCATGTGTACTCCCTGGAAACTTTGCTACAATGTCATTGATAATGTTGTTGGCATTGCATATGATCTGGATGTTTAGCGAGTGGTAGCTTTTTCTATTACGGAATACATATTCAATGGCTGCAGGTGGAGTGATGGCAATATGGGTTCCATCAATGCATCCAATCACATGTGGAAATCTTGCAATTTGATAGAAATCCAACTTTGTTTCCTGTATGGCTTGTTGTGTATTGGAGAAATATATATGATGTTGTAGTCTCCTTAGCATTGCGTCCAGGAACACATGAAAGAAACATGATAGGGCACTCTGTGACACTCCACCAACCTCTGCAATTACATTTTGAAAAGAGCCAGAAGCCAAAAGGTGCAGTGAGCACAATACCTGTACATGTGTTGGTATTGATTGTGTTCTGCCTGTTGGATGTGCCAAGAAAGGTTCCAATTAATTTATCAGGTCAAGAATGGTGTGAGGATGTAGCCTGTATTTTTCATAGATCTCATCCTGAGTCTGCTGAAAGAGCGTAATGCGTATTCTGAAGAGATTCTCTCCTGTCTTTGTCTTCTCTGGGCAAGAGCTTGAATGCGCAGCCTCCTGGCAATCAGGTAAAGTCCCGCCATTTTGAAAAGTAAGATGATGCATTCTGGGAGCCTTTTTATATATATTTTTTTTACCACCTGCTTCTACTTGGTGTTAATAGCGATTTCTTAAAATGCGATTTTTGATAAGTTGTTATTTGCGATATTTTCTTACATACTGCTGCGATTTCTTATTTTTCGATTTGTTAATTGCGATTTACGCAAACTTAGGGACATGCAAATTTGGAATTCGCTATTTATTCTGCGAATGAATACTTCTCGCACACTAAGAATTCGCAAAAATGCGAATTCTTATTATGCGATGCAAATTCTTTGATACATGCCAATTGCACTTTTTGATGTCGCAAACACTGCGAAATTGCGATTCGCAGCATTTGCGACATGCAAAACACTTGATACATCTGCCCCCAAGTAACTCCAAGAGCTTGCTGTCTTTCCCCGTTAAGTAAATCTCAGGGCCTTCAAAGATTTCATTTGTACAAAGATCTCTGCTAGGCTCTGCTAATCCAGAGTCTGATTCTGCCTGACAGAGTGTTGGCAGCCGCTTTTGGGCACCCACACGCATCAGTGTGGTGCACCCATCAAGAACCAAAGTGTCTGCCTGCTGAAGCACAGTCCATCATGTTTGTCAACTTCTCCGAAGCCGCACCACCCGAAGGCAGTACAGCACGACTAGGCACACTCTGCACACATCAAGGAAAGACAGATGCCTGTCCTCTATGACTCCAATCACTGCATCGTATCTATTAAAGGGAGACTCCAGCAACGTTGTTCCCGATCCCGAGGCCAACGTTACCACTGAAATCCCCTGAGAAAGGATCCTTGCACTCCGGGATTTACGAGGTCCCTGTCGCCCACCAGCACTCTCGCGGGCAACCTAGAATGGAGCGAGTAGATCAGTCTCCCATAAATTTGACATTGCATTTTAACTGTAATAACACTGGAAGCATTGCTCCGCACTGTCCTGGGGACAAAGTCTGTTCCCGGTCCAGGGCGTGGATCGCTGTGTTTCCCCAGCGTAACTGTAAAGAAACTACTGAAAGTGCAAGGACTCTTTCAGGATTGTAGATTCTTTTTTTGTAACAATTCTTTTTATTAAACATACTTGTATCGACAAAACAGATTACATTTTAGGAGGAATTAAGTCAGAACTGTGTTGACAGTCATAGATGTTACAGTTACTGATAGGTTCAACATGAAAAGATAACACATTTACTGTGAGATTGAATCATCATCTGAGGGAACCAACGGGGGCCTACATATATTTCCCCGATAAGCATTCCATTTTGCCCAAACAGCGGACCACTTTTTGGGACAACCCCGTGCAACGTACACTGTTTTTTCCCTGAACATGAACCAGTCCATATCTGCCTTCCAATTCTGGATCTTGGACGGTAGGGTCACTCCCCACAATTGAGCAATGTTCCATTTTGCCACCATAAGTCCCAGGGTGGACCAAAGTTTGTCTTTACTAGTGAGATCAGTGGGTTCCCATACATTCAGGAGGCACCTTTTAGCTTCAGGGTGAACAGCCACTGCAAGCACGCACCCATGACTTCATGTATCTTTCGCCAGTACCACTGAATATAATATCCCAAATGTTATATGTATGAAAGTACCCATTTGGCCACAATTGCTCATACAATCTCCCTGCTCCACCCTCCCCATTCAAACCAAACAGGTCCCCGTAACGTATACTCTGTGTAGTATTTTGAGCTGGACGAGACGCAATCTGGCAGAGATTGCTACCTCTCTCGGGGAGGCCACCGCCTCCTGCCATTCTTCATCATCGAGTTCCAGCCTGTCTCACCCAACTCTCCATTGTCTGTCTGAGGGGGTCTAGGGTATGGTTGAACAACTTTTTATAAGTCAGGGATATCGTCTTCGTAGGCAGGTATCTGTTAAGTAGCCTGCCTTCCAAAGGCGAGGGCTCCGGGGGAGAGAGGAGCCTCCCCGCAGGTGTGTCACCAGTGCGTGCTGAATCTGCAAGTATCTGAAGTATTCTGAGTTAGTTAGATCGTACCCCTGTTGCAGTTTCAAAAAAGTTATATAGCACCCTTCACCCTGAGGTCCCAAAACCTTGAAATCCCAATTAGGTCCCGTTTGTCAAACCCCTTCGAGGTCCTCAGGGTGCTCATCTGCTCCGCGTCCCACAGGGGAGTTGCCAGTGTAAGTTTCTGTTCCCACCCCGGGCTTCTGTTGGTTGCATGCCGAATCTGAACTGAATGTTTAGTTGGTCCTGTTAATTGGAATTTCTTGGGACTAGAGTATAAGGTCCTAATGTGCTTCCCCCCGGTAATAGCCATCTATCCATGGTATACCCCAGATCGTCAGGTCTGCGGTAGGTGCAAGGGTTGATGGTGGCTAGGTGAGCAGCCCAATAGTATTTTTTAAGGTCTGGGAGACCGATCCCTCCATCGTATCAGGGCAGAACCAGCTTATTCATTGCTATACGGGTCTCCCATCCCACAGTAGTTCTCTCTGCAAGCCCTCTATCTCCTTGAAGTAAATCACAGGGACCAAGTCTGGGGGGGTCTGTAGGGTATAGAGCGATTGTGGTAACACCATCATTTTAAAGAGGGCTGCTCTACCCAGCATCGAGAGCGGGAGAGCCTTCCAACTTGCAATGTAGCACCTCAATCTTTGTAGCGGGGACAGATTGCCCTCGAAACTGAGTTTAGAATCCTCGGTGATGAAGATTCCCAAGTATTTAAAGTCCAGTTTAGTAAATAGTATTGGACAATTCCCGGGTGGGAGGGGTGGATCCCTGCTAAGGACATACATAAGTTTAATTGATCGAATTCCCCGAGAATCTGCCAAAGGTTGTGAGGATGTCAAGTACCCTATTAAGCGTCGTTTTGGGGGAGAGCATTGTACATTCTTGAAGTATTCATAACTTGAGATGCTCTAATTGAATTCTTATCATTTTATCTTGTTTTAAAGATTAAAAGATATAGTATTTTCATACCTCATTGTGGAATTGTAAAATACAGCAATAATCAGTGTTCAGTGGGCACCTCATATCTCAGGGCCCCAGTGCTACTGCACCTACTGCACAAACAGAATCTAGGCCCCTGCTCATGACATGTTATTTGTGGGCTCCTGCTCGGCTCTATCCTTCCCTTGAATTCTCTGGCTTGCCCGCCTTTACCTGATACACCATGCTAGGAAGAAGGGGAATGTGGTGTACAATCATGCAGACTGCAGTTTGCTAAAATGCTTCTATTTTAAATTGCAAAAGCGCATCTTGCTATAGGAGTGCTGCTGGTGTGTGTCCCCCAGGCACGCTTGTGATGCGAAGATGTCGGTTGTAATGCTGTGTGCTAAGCATAGTGCTCAGACAGGAGTGCCGTAATATTTGACAAACAAATTACCGTACGGAGGATCATAATTGGGCTAAACATGTCCAGTAAAGGCTATATAAATGCAATTGCAATCCAGTCTATCCGAGGCAGGCTGTGCTGTGGTAGTAGTTGTATATATACAATGTTCTCATGCTCGGGGGAGGGGTGCGGCGTGTTCTCACGAGATCTCCTCCCCAGCAGTTGCTGTCAGTGCCCGGCTCTGCAGTACCATGGCGGCGCTAGCTCTGCGGAGGCTGCTATGGGTGCAGCGACCGAGCTGCCCCGGCTCAAGGGGCTACGAGACCCGCCTGATGCACAGCGGCAGCGCCGGTGCCGCCTCCCTTTGGTCGGTGCGGCGGATGGCCAAACTCGGTGCCGCTTCGGGGGCTGTGTGCTGCGCCATCTACTACCTATACCGGACCCGTTATATTCCCACGGAATGTCTCCGCGTCTCCGCCGAAAAACGAGGTACCCGACATCGTCTGCAGAGCGGCGCCGGCCTCCGGGAGCAGGCAGCCCGCCTCCCCCCGCAGCTCTCCCTCCTGCCGGTAGCAGCGGCGGCCAGTGAAACGGTAGGAGCATCACGAACACAAGCCCAGAGAGTCGGGGGCTGTGGAGGGTTATCAGGGCGCTATCCCTGTCAGCGTCTGTGCTGGGGCTTGGTCCATGTAAGCGCCTGCACCCAGCTGATGTGATGACATGAGCCGAGGGACCACCCCACCTCTCAGGGTAGGGGGAGTTCTCCTCCCCGCCCTCACAGTGGGCCTGCTCTCTCACAGATAATCTTCCTCCCATGTCTTCTTCCCCTTAACCCGGTTCTCCGACCTTTCAGAAATGCACATAAACACCCCCGTTTACCATTTTCCACTCCTCCAGCGCCCCTCCATCCCAGCACAAGATATCACCTCTCGTCCGTAGACTGTCCTCCAACCCTTACGTACCCTCTAGTATAGAAGTGCTTGCTCGACGTGCTTGCTGACGTGTATTCACTTCTTTCCAAATGATTTAATATTTACAAAGATGACTTGGTTGCCACTGTTTTATTTAGAAAAACCTGGTTTAAAAATATATTTTAAATATATTTTTAAAATATGTATTCGGCTGCGCACTGGGTGAATTCGTCTGCGTTTGTTTACATCTTGGTATGTTATGTAATAAGAAAGCCTGGCATAAATTGTGAAACATTCATAGTCTGCACCGGGACCTGTGAGCACGAGTGGCAGTGAACTACTCTTCCTCTGCTCATACGACCCTCAGCTAATAGTGACAGTGGGCGGCGTGAGTTCGTGTCCCCGTTTCAGCCTTTGTGATGAGCTGGGAGAGGCAAGGAGACCTGCAAGGGTAGCAGCAGGTGCACCGTCAGGGGTGTGTCAGGAAGGCAACGCCCCTGCCGTCGTCATAGGCGCACCCTTCACCCCTACGGTAAAGCTAATGGCGGGAGACCTTGACTTTTGAGTATGGTGAAGTGGATACAACTCTTAAGTGGTACCTGGTGATGTGTGGGACTCCCGATAGAGATAGGTGTGTTTTGGGGGGAGGGGGCTGGCTTTTGTTGTCAAGATTGGAAACCCTTGTGTTATGTAATTATTAATCTCTCATAGTGGAACCGTGAGACTAAGATTGTTCTCCATTAACCAAAACTATCTGGTCCTGGTCACATCACGTTATTTCCACGTGCGTCAGTACTTTCTCGCAGAACTGAGGGGCATTGTTTGTTAAACCTCTTTGTTGTGACTTAATCATCCGTATGCAGGAAACGGCTTAATAACTGGGTTTTATTAACTTTAGGCGCATAGACGTCGCAGCGTCTCTTTCTCCTCAGCCAGCAGCAACTGCCACTCGAGGAACGCTGCTTCGCAGAAGAACTTCGGTACAGCAAGGTTCCACGGAGGCACGCGGCCACCGACACAAGTGGAATCATAACACTCTTATTTAAAAGTGAATTGTTCCAACTGAGCTGTTGCTTTTGCCCCCAGGGCTGAGGGGATGAGGGATGAGATGTTGTCGAGCGGGTTGACCGCTGATTCCTGCAGAATGTCCACACTGACAGGGAGCTGACTCAGGCTTCTGCGACCAGCCTGGCAGGTTCCAGAGATCGGATTTCTGCAAGCCTTAGCGCAAATGCTGACAGCGTGTGGACAAGTCACCCGGCTCAGAGCATTTTTGTGTATACTGGCATGCTTCCCCAGTGAAATCTATTGAAAAAGCAGACAAGTGCTTTAGTTTGAGCTCTTATCGATGCTGGTGCACATAGACGTGGGCAATAATTAATGATATTGGCCTTAAAAGGAAAGCAACCGTAATTTACTTTAAAAAAAGGCACGCGCTTCTACTTGGACGTTAATGTCCATATGTCACTTAAAGTTTGCGCTTAAAGCTCTTTTTCGTCTAAAGTAAGGTGGGTAGGGAAACGGTTGGAGAGAGAATACAGTATACTTTGAGCGGATGTCCTTGTCGTTGGTACAACACACCCCGCATTTGTGATGCTATACATTTATTGAAACCCCTTCCCCAAACAACTGATTCTGGGGTACATTTAAAAAAAACATTTTCTATATATTTGTCCAGCAAGAAGTTCTTCAGAAAATACGAGACAGTTCAAGTCTTCTGTCCGAGAACAAATTGCACCAAACACAGAGATATATTGTTTATACCTTTATTAATCGAAACTACGGTATTTACTTTTTAAGCTTGGTCCTTAAAGAGGGAAACATCATTTACCACGAAGGCATTACCACTACTAACATTTACCACGTGACACTTACCACGCAGGGTGCCTTCCACGCAGGGTGCCTTCCACGACGTCTTTACCACGGGCTGGGGGGGAGATGTGGTATTCCTTCGAGTCGTTCTGCGTGGGCTTGGGGGGCAGAAGGGGGCTGGGGGGGTCTCCCCCCCCAAAAATAACAAGCGGGGGCAGAGGGGGGCTGGGGGGGGGTCTCCCCCCCAAAAAATAACAAGCAGTTTACTTTAAAAAAAAAACGAACATAATTTTAAAAGAAAAAGGAAAGAGCCTCCCCCAAAGACGTGCCGTGTACGTCAAAAAAACAGTCCTTTTTTTATTTTGGTATACGTGTTTTGACGCTTGTTTCAATGGAGGATGGAAGTAAGGGCTCGTAGAGAAAGACGTGCAGGTAAGACGTTTCTAGGCGTAGTAAAATCCTACGTTGTAAATACCAGCGTGGTAAAGCCACTTGCGATGTAAAATTCGCGTGGTAAAGCCATGCGTGGTAATTGAAATCGTGGTATAATCATATATTCCCTTAAAGAGCCCAGAACAGGTGGAACATTGTAAGACACCGCTCATTGAAACCATGTCAACCCAGTCGCTCCTTAGGTGTCTGAGGCGCCGTTCACCAGGTATTTCCTTAAGTATGAACAATATTGTTTACTTTCGCTATGTATCGTTTTCTTTGATCTTCTAACTAAATACATAGTTGGTAATATTTACTGAAAGCATTTCAACAATCCAAATCGGAGTATCGACTTCGTAACCACAAGCTTCTGAACTCAGTTGCGCGTATGTGTACTGTATTTTAATTTTGTTATCCAATATGCAAACATATTAACCATCAACACACCTTTGTTGTTCTTGCCATAACTACACTTGCACTATGCATGGAAAAATATTGCTCACGCTAGAGGGAGTAGAATTGGTCTGTAGAATTGTTTTGCTATTGGTTAGGAGAGAGGACTATGCAAGGATCATAGCTCAATAGATTGCATCGCTTCCATTTGAACGTGTTATCAGTTATTGGAATGAGTGACAGGCTGGCGCTAATAGAGCACTGTATTAGTTAAGAGAAGTACTTATTGTGATGGCTCCACCACCCTTATGAATGAATGCCTTGCTTGATGATATGAACATCCTTATTTTCTGAGTAGTACAAGCCTCCTGCATTTACAATTATAAAATGCTTGGAAGCATTTCTCAGAGAGGAACGTTTAAAGAATGTGCTTAGTGGTTTCTAATGGGAAACATATTTAACTCTTGTGAAAACAGTACAAACTAGCATTGAAAAAGCCAATAGGTTTTTTACTACCACTGACGACTATTACACTCTTGTTTACATCAACTTTCTTTTACATACAAAAATACATGAGAACTTCACAGTGGTGCTTATGGTGGTGTAATAGTCGGGATGTAGTAGCAATAGCGATGCTGGTATTAGGGGTGCTAGTGGTAGTAATAGTGGTGGTGAGAGTGTACGTTGTAGTGATGGTGGCTCAGGTAATAGCCTTGATAGTTGTGGTAGTAGTAATGATGGTCGAAGTGTTGATAGAAATTGTTGTAGCGATGGGGGTGATGGTGCTGGACTGTAGTAGTAGCAGTGATGTGGTGGTGGCAGCAATAGTGGCAGCTTTGGCATTGGTGATGGTTTTACTTGGTGTAATTATGGTTTGTGCTTACAGAAATAGTACTGTTGATGATGGTTGTGATAGTTGTGGTGTAAATGGTATTGATGTTTGATTGCGGTGAAGCTGATAATGGTTGTGATATGTTTAGTATTAATAATTGTGGTAACTGATGGAAATGGTAAAGATGCAGTTTTGGGGAAAGTGTTTAATGGTAATTGTGGTGATGGCAATGGTACTAATAGTGTGTGTGTTGGTGGTGGTAGTGTTAATAGCGATGGTGGTATTTGGTGGTGGTGGACATGGTGGCGGCGGACATGGTGGTGGCTAAGGTGTTCATAATATTGGTGGGAGTTCTTGCGGTGGAGGCATTGGCTGCTGTAATTTGAACACACAGCCGGAATTTGGGTGTTCTCTTGGGGATGGGATACTCATCACATCGTTATATGCGGATGATCTCCTCTTGTATCTTTGGGACATTCAGATGGACTCTGCTGCGCTCGCTCAGCGACTTTGCAGACCTCTTTGGCATAAGGGTTAACTGGGTTAAATCATACCCGTTTCCCTTTAACGCAGGTTACCCTGACCCCGCTTACACAATCAACGGCATTCCTGTTACATGGCAGCCAGCTGTGTTTAGGTAGCTGGGGATTATGATCTACCATCAACCAACGACCTGCTGTAAGGTAACCTCTGAGGAGCTAGAATGTCAGTTCATTCCCAAATGGTGTTCTGGCGCTCGCTTCCCCTTTTGGTCATGGGACGAGTTGTGCTTCTTAAGATGGTGGTCCTGCCCTGCCTATTGTGCTATTTCGCCAAACTGCCTAGCTACATTGCGACCCCGCCCTTTTTTGTAAATTTGAAAGTGTCATGAGATTCATCTGGAATAAAAGTAGTTGCTTAGCTCTCACTAAGCTATACTTGCGTGTTGATCAGGGTAGAATGGCAGTCCCCAACATGGAGCCTCTCAGCTGCAATGGGTAGCCAGATGGATTGCAGGGAAGCAGTTGGCTGATACTGCCACCTCTTATCCTGCCAAGCCGCTCCCAGCACTGCTCCGACTGTTTCACCTCTGTGCCTTTGAGAGGTTGCCGGATCCATTGCTCCTAGGGGTCATATATCGTTGCTATACGTGAAGCCTATATATAATGTACTACTACCCTGTATGCACCAGTGCTGATGCTATTGGGCAAGCCAAGGGGCTAAGTCACCACCGCGCCTGCGGAGCTTACCGCCTGGCAAGAATACAGACTGTTGGAAAACGAGGCAGAATCTGTGAGACCTGCACAAATAACATGACTACATTTGTCCTTCACTGGGAACCAAACACCCAATTGTAGCGCCTGACTCTCGGAGGGTAGCTTTGCAGAGCAGTCTGAGGCTTACCCAAGAGAGGTGGTGTGGGCTAGTAATCTCCATTTGCAGGTGCGCAAAAATAACACTCAATAATTGATTGTCCAGTCTGTACTTTGCTTTATAAAAGTAAGAGAACATTTATTAAACACACACTACTCAATACTATGCACCAATTAAAAAATATACATAAGCTATTGGAACTACTTTGTGACATTGCATGACATCTGCACCCCTCCCTCAGGGGGGTGGGGTCTAGTACCACCACTCCCATGTATGCTCATCATCTTACCCCCAATGCAGTTAGTTGATCATAACCTGGGGTGCGGGCCCTGCGCACTGGCTCCTTCCCAATGGCGACGCACCCCATTACCTCAACCAGCATTAAAAATGGGTACACTTGCCTTGGTGACACATAACCCTGACTGAGCATCTCCTACTGACCATAAAGTATGCATCTCTACATCTTAAGGGCTAACAGTCTGGGTTGTTCCTCACCTAACAGTAGCAGCGAGAATACATGTTTAAGCACCACTTTAGAATGATAGTACTCATAACATTTGGATATCATAAAAAATGCAATTACAGCCCCTAAAGGCATCACAAATGATCACAGGATTGCGCATATACAGCCAGACACCCTAGTAGGAATGTCTGAAAACATAACCCCACTTTGTTTATGACATCACCTTACACCAGCACTCCCATTACACATGTGACCTTCGGTCCCTCTAAAAGAAATAACCATTAGTAAATGCATTTCAGTGCAATTACACCTCTTCACCTCCAGGGGATGCCCTCCTCTAGACATTCCACCACTCAGAACCTTCATCCCTTGGTGCACATTTCACAACATCTCTAGCTTTTGAACAAAAGTTCCAGCTCAAGAGATGTTTATATGCTGGCTGAGCCCTTGAGGGGGTTATTCTTTTAAGTCCCTCAGAGACTGAGAGTGTGACTTTTCATCTTCGTGCTGGGGGAGACTGCGTTGCTCCTGAAACTTCCTTGGCACCTTTGCATTCATGTGGCGGTGACCCCGTCCTCCCGGGGCCACAACAAGCAGGGAAACAGCATTTTTCCCATTGCAGGCCGGTTCAGGCCTGCAAGGCTTTATGGGCGATTCCGCATTGGCAGTGAATATCATAGCAGATCTGTGCCTCTGGCCACTTTGGCTGCCCGTTGGAGGGTCTGGTGCCCCCCAGAACCCCAGGTGCATACTACAGCTCGGGGAGCCCACCCCTGGCTGCTCATGGGCATTTTCGGCGGCCCGGTCCCACCCAGGCCCCTTAGCGCTTCCTCCGCTTTCTTTGGGCCCGGGTCCTATCTGAGACCCCTGCATGCCTTTTCGATGGAGGGCAGCCCGGGGAGCCCACCCCCGGCTGCCCCCTGCTGGCTCCCCGCGCGGCCAGCACTCTTGTGTGCTACCGCAGGAGCCGGCTGGGAACTTCTGGTCTACCCGCTGCAGTGCGGGCAGATGCCGTCTCGTTTGCCGGTCCAGCAGGCAGCACTCCCCCGGCCTCCTTCCATTCTTTGGGGCCCTGGATGGGGTCCTGGGCCCCCATACATGTTCGGGGGTGTGACGGCACCCCTCTGCACCACGTCACTTCGGGGGATGGGATCCCGGGTGCCCCCCTCCTCCTCGTGGGGGGGCGCCGGCGCTCCCCGTCCTTGGCGGGTTCGGTGGGCGCCAGGATGGGCTCCTGGCGCCCGCTGGGGCATCTTCACGGGGAGCGCGACAGTGCCCCCCGGCTTGGTTTCATGGCCTGGGGATGGGGTCCTGGGCCCCTCCAGACTTCTTCACGGGGGGCCTCGACAGCGCTCCCCCTGCCTCCATCTTCGGAGGGGGCCAGGGTGGACTCCTGGCCCCCCTGCAGGACACCTTCAAGGGGAGCGCCGTCGCGCTCCCCGGCTTCCCTTCTCCTTGGGGGCAGCCCCCGGGACCTGACCCACTCCGGGGGCATCTCTGAGACCTGCGGCGGAGCCCCACGCGCTTCGTCGGCAGTCTTCTTAGGGGTCAAAAGCCACCTACCTTCTGGGGGCCATATCTCAGACCCTGGGGGTCTGATCTTTCCCATTTTTGCGTTGTGTTGCTCCTGGTTGCACCCCCCAGCCACTGGGAGCACTCTCCTTCGCCCTCCAGGTCTCCCGATAGGGTGCATTTGGCAGGGAGCGGTCTTCACTGGCTCCCTGCGCCAGCCTTTCACCTGGCTCTCCTCCTGGACCTCTCTTCTCCCTGCGCAGAGGCCCCTGTTTCTGCGCACCTGTCTTGGGCACTTCTTCTGGTGCTGGTAGGGCCCTGAGGGCAGTCAGGGGGTTCCTCCTTCCAACTGCCCATTGCCAGGATCCAGCACCTTCTGCCTCAGCAGACCACACCCCAGAGAGAGCTTCTCTTCCTGTGCAAGTTCTTTTAAGAATTTGGGGAGGGGGCTGGAAGGAAGTATCTGTTTGCCCTATCACACAGCGACACATCACTTCGATGCCCCTGCTCCCTCCTTCTTGCCCAACCTCTGGGTTTGTTCAAAATGGCGTCGTTCAGTGTCTCTGGCCACATGGTCCCCTTCCCCCAGTGCTGGCTTCACCTTGGTTCAGCTTGGTGCCTGGCACCCAGCGACAGCTGCTGATGGATTAGCCTGTAGCTCCACCTATCTTCCCTTCCTGGAGGGAAGATCTTCGCTCTGTGAAGAAAGGTCATTAATCTAACCTGCCTAGTCCAGACCCCAGCCAGTGACTCAGAGATATATGACATTTCTGGATAACCCAAAAGCAGTACAAATATGACTTTGGACTCTGCAGAATACTTCTTTACACATCCGCTACAGTGGACTTTAGTGCATGTCTGGAATCGAAAGGCCTTATGAAAGTTACTTTAGCCCATTGGCTCCACATCCCCATAAGGGAATAATGAAGTGAAAAACACAGTAAAGCACACTGACTTTCCCTGGCATGTTTCTTTCCAGTGTATAAAGCCTATTCCATGCCACCACCCAATTCTGCATAAGTTCTGCCACACCATTCACTCTGTAGCTGCTGTTGGACTGCCCACGCTAGGAATCTCCCCTGCGCATCCCCTACACGTGTGCACACGCGTGTACACCTGTGTCTGCATGTAACCAGCCCGGTGTCCCTTACTCCAGCTGCTGCGCATTGGCCTGGTCAAGCCAGGGGGACACCAGTAAAATCCCCATGCAGTATCCTTTGCTCAAGAAGACTGTCACAAATTCCAGTCCTTTTTCACCAATAAAATAACGGATCTCCTGACGGAAATCCATTGCACCCGAGCTTCAGCTGTCCTAGAAACTCCTTACCTACACCCCCGCTGATTGTCCACCCTCTAACCACCCTGTCACCACTCACTAAGGAGTCTCTGGCAGTCCTGTTAGTGCGATGGAAATCTGGGTCACCAGCGGACCCCTGCCCTCCTAGGATCTTTAAGCTGGCCCTGCCAGGAATAGAGGACGACGTGCTCTCCCTCCTCAATTGTTCCCTGGAATCAGGACGGGTTCCCACCAATTTTAAGGAGGCTCGCCTGATCCCGCTCCTAAAGAAGCCTGGTGCTGATACTAAGGTCTTGAAAAATTTCAGACCTATCTCGCAGTTGCCTTTCTTAGCTAAGGTAATTGAACAGCAGGTTCTCCCCCTTCTTTCTCGTCATCTTGAAGATAGTCATCTTTTAGAACCGAATCATGCCGGCTTCAGGGCCTATCACAGCACGGAATCGGTCATGCTTTCCGTGCAGGATGATCTGAGACTCAGGGCAGACAAAAAAACACCTTCTGCCCTGGTGCAGTTAGACCTCTCTGCGGCATTTGACACGGTCAACCATGACCAATTACTGTAGCGGTTGGGGGATCTCGGCATTCAGGGCACTTCTCATGCCTGGCTAACTTCATTTCTTAAAAATCGTTCCCAGAGAGTCCAACTGGCAAACTTGGTTTCCAACCCAGCAGGTCTCTCATGCGGAGTTCCTCAAGGCTCAGCACTTTCACCCCTCCTTTTCAACGCCTATCTGCAGCCTTTGGTTTCTGCACTAAACCAGATGGAGTGCCGGCTCTACAATTATGCCGATGACACTCAAATTGACAACTCCCCCACGGCATATGTAAGAATGCGAAACGTACTAAAATTTACGGTCAACTGGATGTCCGCCAATTCACTAAAGATAAATCCTGATAAAACAGAGGTGCTGGCGATCACCACAGCTTCCAGCCCCTGGAACGACCTCATTTGGCCAAAAGAACTGGGACCCTCTCCTGAACCGGCGGCGGCTGTGAAAAGCCTGGGCATTCAAATAGATGCCAAACTCTCTATGGCACAAGTCTCGGCAGTTGTCGGTACTTGTGTGGGCCTACTAAGACAACTGCGGACACTATCTCCACTCCTGACCTCGGCCACGCTCACGACGGGCGGTCTCAGCAATGATCCTGTCGCGTCTGAATTACGGCAATTCTTTGTACACTGGCCTTCCCCAACAACCGTTGGCCAGACTACAAACGGTCATGAACGACGCAGCAAAACGAATTTTTAAAAATCCAAGACGGACACACGCTACATCACTGCTACGTGATCTTCATTGGCTCCCAATTAGGCAGAAAATCAAGTCCAAGGGTCTCTGCACCACACATAAAGCTCTGTACGGACAAGCCCCAAGGTACATCAAGGAGCGCATAGTCCCCTATGTCCCCAGTAGGACACTCCGATCAACAGAGGCCACCCTTCTGGTCTGCCCCCATTTTAAACTATCCTCTATGGGAGGGCGAGCATTCTTCAATGCAATCCCTGTGGCCTGGAACAACTTGCCAGTGAGCCTACGCAAGGAAATGAACCACTTACCCTTCAGGAAGAAGCTTAAAACTGTGCTCTTCCTGAAAGCATGGGGCACGTCCTAGCAGCCCCCTTTCCGCTCCCCCATCTAGTCCGTGAGCACCCTCTGACAAGCTCTTAGAGACCCTGGGTGATAACGCGCATTACAAGTCTAAATAAATAAAATTATGAGCTCACTGTGGGTGAGTCCAGATTATGAGGCTCCCCTACAGTAAAAGCTCAACACTTAGGTGCTCAAAAAGCAAAAAATCCGGGCGGCCCATAGTGTCAGAACCACCTTTTAACACAGACATTAGGTGATCTTTACCGGGATGGCACTTTTTAACGTATGAAACACTGACGGATGAAGAGGGCCTACCCCAGGGTACATTCTTACTTCAGACTTCCCTGATAACCGCACTGGGCAACAAATGGGGAGAGATGTCAAAGGAACAACAGACAAATCAGACTATGAGTACTGACATGGGCCAAGGCTGAGAGATGCACTGTGTAGGAAAAACCCTCTGGGACTCTGTAAGATCCCTGTAGCCACCTACTGGGCCACAATCTTGCAAGACTTCCAAAATGGGCCACCCCTAGCACACGAGGACTCGGAACGCACATCGTCACAAATAGGGGCAGATGTGGAGAGCAGACACACCGCACAATAGCCAACACAAGGGAGAGTAGTGAACAACAATATGTTCACCTCACAACTTATATACGTACACAATGATGGTTTGATACAATGCATGTTGTTAATAGGGTGGGGAGATAGAGATAGAGAGAGGGGTGAGTGGAAGGGAATCTTGAGGCTGGACCGGTTACTCTTTTAGATCTTATTTGTCACTACCTTTTCCTCTCCACCTCCTAATGTAATTGACACTGTTCAACATGGACCCGTTGTTAGCATAACCAGTTGGAACTCCCTCAAGCTTGAGCTCCCAAAGGACCTTCACAGAATGGAGGACATGTAGCCTGCCCAAGTGCAGGGAGGGTAGCAGTAAACAGAATGTATGTCCAAATGTTACTACTGAAACAAGCAATGATGCAAATACATTGTATGAAACTTCATTACGTATGCAAGTAACGCCCATCTGTTATTGAGAAAATCTGGTACTTGAGTGCAGTGGATTCGTTACTGTAAATTTCATGGACATGTCAACCTCTGTACTATGGTAATGTTTGTAAACAACATAAAAAAAATGTATTTAAACAAAATAAAAATTGCCGCGAGTTGTAATGGTAATGATTTTGGTGGTAATAGTGGTAGTGATGTAGGAAATGGTGCTGCTGATGATGATGGAGCTAGTGATGGTGACAAATGTGATGATGTGTTAATACTGGCAGTGGCGAAAATTGTGGTGTGGTAATGACGGGGTTGTAACAATGAATGTAGTGGTTATGGTAACATGTATAACTTGTTGTGTAGTTATCTTTACATGCTTTCTGCTAAACTGGAATTTAGCCATACATTTGCAAATAAATTAGAGACTGCCACAAACTCTAACTTTATCTTTTAATGTGCTTCTTTGCCATTCAATTGCAAGAGCCAATTGATAAATTCTTAACTGTAAAACGGTGTATTTTACATTGGGAAATGCATACTAAATGGAACAAAAATTGGACCAACTCTTAAAAAAATTATATACATCCTGCTACAAATAAGGCATTTTTTTTGCAATTGTATTTATTTAAATTTGAATATGTGGTGCTACAATCTTTTCCATCTAAATTTGTGAGGATGGCAACCAATGTTGCTAAAAATAAATTCTAAATTAAGGTCGTCTTTAACACCGCTGAGCAAGTGCCATTTTATTTTTAGGTTTCGCCTGCACAGCGCTTGCGCTGTAGATGCAAAATCTCTTGAAATGAAAAAAAATCTTAAATGGGCCCTCTCATTACTTCTCTTTACTTAGCATTAGTTAGCCCTCATGTTACTCTTGTTTCCTGTCTTCCTAGTGGTCAGCAGCTACTCTTGGCGTCTCCGGCTTCCTAATGGGCTTCGGTGTATTCGTCCATACTGTAGAGTATGGAACAAGTACTGCTTATTGTGGCCAGTGTCCTTCCACTGGCTGCAGGCACTACCTTTAAAAAAAAAATGTTTTTTTTACAGACACTCTTAGAGAGTGCATGCATCTGCAGAACCTCTCCTTCACCACCATTCGCTTTTCCTTCTCTACTTCCAACGCGCACATACTAGGGCACTTTACATGAGCACCAGTTAAATTACAAAAGGACACGTTCATAAGTTTTTTTTATTTTTTGTATTTTTAGGCACAGGGAGATTATGTGATTTGCCCAGAATCACAGGTTGTTAAGCCAGCCCCAAGATACAAACCAGGTTTCCCAGCTCCAAAGTCAGCAGTCTGGTCATTATGCCACATCCTTCCCTTTTCATTTAAGGTGTATTCGGATCACCACCTATGTGCACAGTTCTTCTATTTTAGAGTGTGCTGCTTGGCCATGAGTTTACAGCTTGTTAGTGGCCCTAGAGCAGAGACAGCTACCAGGAGCTTTTATTTCTTATTACTGGGCAGTGGTGTATAGTGCTTAATTTGAGCCGGTTGGTTCCGTTGCTCAGCACCTGTACTTAATTGTCAGCACCGGTGCTTAAGGCAGTCTGCCATATGGTTATGCTGTCTGCCTAATTTAAATGAGAGCACAACAACAGCTGTGTGTTAATTCAATATACATTAACAATAGTGGCGTAACAAACGCCCCTGTAGTGTGGGCCTGAACTCCGGGGTCCCCTCCAGCACTGGCAGGTCCCTGGCCAGAGAGCTCTGTACTGGGTCCGGAGCGAAGTGGGCCCCTTCCATGTTCTTTGCACGGGGCACCGTCAAGTTTCATTACGTCACTGATTAACTATGATAAATACCTAACACCCAAGCCATTCTTATAGCTTTGAGAGCCTGGAATACTATGAATTGTTCCACATGTAAGAGTGTGATGGTTAGTAGTTGTGTTCATACAGTCATTGGCAGCGCTGGCAGAGGCAATGGGTGGTTCAAGCTCCAATGTCCTACTGAAAAGAGCCCTGTCTCTTACTTGTTTTCCAAATTAAACACTGTCAGGAGAGTAACCACCAACTGCATGCATTTTTTTTTTTTTTAGTTTTCATTTCTCTGAGCACGGTTGGCCATTTTGTTTTCCCTTATAAGTGGCATCTCTTTGGGGCATTTCAGGATGGCTTAGCTAAATTCTGGCAGCCACGTATCCCTGTCTGCTGAACTTGTGGCCTGCCCAGGCCCTGTCAGGCTTCTCAGAGTGGCTTTGCCTGGCTACAACTACCCTACTCATTAGTGCTGCCTGCACTGATCTGGGCTTTATTTGGTGGAGTTGTGCAAGATGTCTCCTTCCTTATTCTACCTCTCCCCTGAATACTGGGAGCAGAGAAGATAAACGCCGAAGTGTGAGGGATTCTGAACTTCCCCCGAGACATTAGTTTCTCTGGCTATCCCACCTACTGAACGCTGTGCTGTTTTGGCTAATGCTAACTATTAAATGTATTTTAGTTTGCCAACTTATTTTCCGCCCTTTTAATTCATCTTGATGAAACTTCTCTTGGCTTCTAATTTTCCAGATAGGCGCTCATTGGCCGGTGCTGGTAATAGCGCATCTACTTATGATTTTGTGCAAATTCGCCAAATTGTAGTTTTGAGTTGTAGTTGTTTTAAATAGCAGACTATTTGTACCAGAATGCAATTGAAATGTAACGGAGCTGAATGAGCGTTTGCTATCTTCATGACCAGCTGCCCTCTCACTTCACCATTGTTTGTTTTTACCTACTCCTGACCCTCTCATTGTTGTTTTAAAAAAACACCGTCCTCCTGCTCCACCCCCCCCCCCAGTGATGTAACCAAGCTTAAGGAGGCCCCTGCAAAGTACATGGAGGAGTCCACCCCATCCTCAGCCCACCACCTACCACATGTTTGCTGAGTGGGCCCCCTGGAGCTCAGCCACCCCCGTAATGCGTGGGCTGTGGGGGCATTTGTTACACCACTCCTTCACCCTTCTCCCTCTCATAGCTCACTGATATGTTTCCCACTCTCATCCCTCCCTTTCTTGGATTGCCTCCGCCATCCCTGTGCTTTCTACCCGTTTCTAGCCTTGTCGGGTATCTACCTTTGGTCCTAATTTGACCTCACTCCTATTGGTTTCACTCTCATTGATTTCCGGAATTTGCGCACCCCTCTTTTACCTCTTTGCGCCTTCACTATCCTAGTGGCCCCCTTTTTCTGTCCACTACACCACATCTTCACCTCCTCTCCTTATCATGGCTTCCAGTCGTATTTAGTCTGGAATAAATTGCTTCAAAGTAATTTATCCCTCGTATATGTCCAAAGCACAAGCTAAACGGTTCAAGCATAACATCATTGAACAATTTCCAGATTCCCTCTTTGTTGACCAATTCCATAATGGGCACCTAGGGAAGATTAACTTCATCTTCTTCACTAATGACATCCCTTCCTGGTCCTCCAGCTTCTCCAATTCCTTCAACATCTCCTCCTCCTCTTCTTTTCCGCATGGGAAGCGGTTACAAATGTCTCCCTCCACTCGCTTTAATGGCTACCTCACCATTACTCTTTATAACAATGGCACTGTCATGATCCAAGCTTCTGACTCCTGTCTCTCTCTCTCTTTGACCACATCTTTCACTTCCTTCGTCCTACCCCTGCGACTACAATCTCTCTAGATTCTTCCTCTTCTTCTTCCTCTAGCTCATCTACTTTCTCCCTTTCTCCCCCCTTGACCCCCACATATTCCTTCAGACCGCTCTCCCGGGAGTCACAGGTCGACCCTTTATCCCCCCCTTCTCTCGTTCCCTCCCCTCCCATTCTGCCACCTTCCCAGAGGGACCTCCCCCTTACCTTATCTGCTTTACACCCCACTTCACCTCTATATCCTGCATCTCCTCATTATTCCACTGCCTTCTCCCACCCCCTTACTCAATTATTCCTTCCCCTTTCCCCCTATTTAATCCACCTTTCTTACAATCTGAACTACCAATCAACTCGCCTTTCCCTCCCCCTCCCTCCCCTCTTCTCCTCACCCCTTTCCGCTCTTCCCCTTTCCGCGTACCCTCAATTCTGTTCTTATTTCTCCCATCTCTCTTCAACCTTCTCTCCTCCCTCCCATGCCTCACATCCCTGCCTCCCCTTTTGGTAATCCCATCATCTTCCCTCCCACTAATCTCACACCTCGTATCTCTCCACATCTTACACTCCCCCCTATGCTTCACAACCCTGTTTCCCCTCTTGGTAATTCCTCCCTCTTCCCTCCCTCTGACTGCACAGTCCCGCACTCCTCCCACAACTTTCATTTTGCTGGACCCCCCCCCACTCTGCCTGGTGCCTTTACCCCTACATTCACCTTTCATTACCCATGGCACCTGGCCTGCACCCTCTCTCTTCTCCCCACTCCTATGGCCTCCCTTTGACCTCCCTCCCTCTTCTACCTGTTCAGCCCCTTCTCCTCTCATCTCACCGTATCCATGGCCTTCCCATAATCCCACTCCCCCCCCCTCCTCCAGCCATCCATTTCTACTTCTCAACTTTCTCCTCCTATGTATGATCTCTATTCTTCACCTCTGCTCAACACCAGTAAAAATATCACAGTAACTCCATTCACTCCTTTCTACCACCTTCTTTCCCCCCTCAGACCCTTGCATCACATCTCTCTCTCTCCAGTCCCCCACCACCCACTGTCCTCCTTCGCCTACTTCACTTCCTCCCCCACCTTCGACCCTCGCACCCCAACACTCTCCCCGGTCCCACACCTCCTCCTGTCCTCCCTCGCCTAGGCCACTATCTCCCTTAACCATTGAGCCACCCTTCACTCCTTGCTCAACACACCTCTCTCTGGAAACTAAACTTGATTCTCTCATCTTTTATTTCCCAGCTTGAAGCGTCCATTTCACTCGTATGTGCTAAGATTTCGCCCCCTCCTAATAACCTCCCGAGGAGTTCCTTGCTCCCGCGCCCCAATAGAACCAACCACAATGTCCCCCACAGACATCACCAACTTATTGGCTACCTATAAGACCATCAATGTCAATTCCCTTCCACTCGCCTCTCCTAACAACTCTACTCAATTTGCCATTCAGACCATCTCTTCCTTCAGAACTTACCAGCCTCCCCCTCAAGAGGCACCCTCATTCAAGAATCTAATCCCTATCACCCTCATCAGTCCAGACACTCACATCACCAAAACAGTTGCGTCAGAGCTACACTGTATGCTCCATAACTGCAGATCTGCAACCAAACATGAACTGGAAATCTCTGACACTATCACTCACCACAATCTCGACATGCTCTTTCTCACTGAGACCTAGTTTATTGACTCCTCTCACACTTCTTTTGATCTTCTGTTACCTACTGACTACTCTGTCCTCAGAAACGACAGAACAGGCAAGATCGGGGGAGGTGTTGCGATTATCTACAGAAACGCCCTCCAAATGAAAACCTTTCCCACCACCCTCTTTCACACCTTTGAATGCCTTTCCCTAGAACTCCAAGTTCATCATGGCTCACCCTTCAGGTTCCATATCATCTACCACCCGCCTGGTAATTGCTCTTCCTTCATTGACGAATTCATCGACTTCATTAGTGACCAATATTCACAAAGCGACCAGCAGATCTTCCTAGGTGATTTCAATCTCCACTGGGGCTCCGTGGAAGACTCTGCTGCCAACAAGCTTGCAATCTTTCTCTCCGCTAACGATCTTGCCCAACACTGCTCGGAAATTACACACGCCAAGGGCTCAATTCTGGACCTTGTGATATCCAAATCAGACCTGATTACCACTGCTTCACCCATCCGTGTTGACTGGTCTGACCATTTCCTCATTCCCTTCTTTTTTCACCTCATATTTTAACCCTCGGCCAACCTAAAAGAGCCTCCACGTGGTTCCGCAACACAAAAAACATTGATCCTGAGATTCTATGTGATTCTGCTATGCGTTCACTTCCTACTCTAGACCCCAATACGGATGTCAACCAGCTCACTCCCCTTTGCCTCTCAATCCTTGCAGTCAAAATTTACAAGGTTGCTCCACTCCAAAGCAAAAGGAAAAGACCCACCCCTTCAGCTCCTTGGCTCAACAAAGCTCTCTATGATGAAAGGAAAAACCTCAGAATCTTGGAGAAGCACTGGGGACATTCTCCATCCACCCCCAACCTCTTTCTTTTTACGCCCCGCAAGATCCAAATACCACCAGCACATCTTCCAGGAAAAAACATCTCATTTCAGATCCCTCCTCGATTCAGCTAAAAACAGACCCAAAAAACTTTTCGACCTAATCAAAAACCCAAATTGTTCTCCCCAAACCATCAAGCCTGAGGATGCTTCAAAGAAAGCAACTGAGTTTGCTATATTTTTCGATCAAAAGGTAAAATCTCTGGTGGATCAGGTCACCCACCCCAACCCCATCGAGGAGTGAAAAGCCTTAGTCACCTGGCAGAACTTTGCCGCCATCTCAGAGGTTGATCTCCTCAAAT
The DNA here is from genome assembly GCF_964261635.1 of Lissotriton helveticus. NCBI lineage: Eukaryota > Metazoa > Chordata > Amphibia > Caudata > Salamandridae > Lissotriton > Lissotriton helveticus. Next base: position 82,135,591 of record NC_136060.1, on the reverse strand, counting down.
GCATCCATGAAACCAAACCCTCCAACCATTCTTCTGACCCCATACCCAGTGGCATCGCCATTGATTTCTATACTAATACTCTTTCCTACTGGACCAGGCTAGTTAATCTCTTCCTCAGTCAAGGATCCCTCCCAGTTGTCCTCAAAACAGGGCAGGTTACCCTCCTTCTAAAAAAAAAAAACCCACTGCAGATGCAATGACCCCATCACCAATCTCCCTTTTCTTTCAAAGATCACAGAAAAATGTGTTGCAAAACAACTGTCCTAACACATTATGGACAATAATCTCCTCGACCTGTTCCAGTCGGGCTTTATCCAAAATTGCAGCACTGAAACAGCCCTGCTGCAAGTGATCGATGATGCGCTGCATATTCTCGATTCGGGGGAATCGTGCCTTCTAATTCTTCTTTACCTATCTGCAGCTTTTGACACTGTTAATCACAACACCCTCCTGAACATTCTTCATCAGAGAATGGGCGTGGAAGGCACAGTACTCAAATGGTTTGCCTCTTTCCTCTCGGACAGATCCCAAATGATTAAGATTGCGAACAGTCTCTCGTGTCCGCTGGTGGTTGGTCAAGGCGTCCCTCAAGGTTCTATCCTTGCTCCCACTCTGTTTAATCTTTATCTGGAACCATTAGGGAACCTCCTAAGCAAATCTGGAATTCTCTACCATCTCTATGCGGATGACACCCAAATATACCTCAAGGTTTCTTCCCCTCATAATCTCTCACTACTCCGCTCTACTCTCAACGCTATTCACAACTGGATGTTAGTGCACCAACTCATTCTCAATCCTTCCAAAACGGAATTCCTCCTCTTATCTAGCTCTCTCCCCGATTCCTGTTCAATCCTGGTTGGATCAGTTGAATCTACTCAACAGTAAACCCATCATTGTGGACTGCGCTAAATCCTTAGATGTCATACTTGACAAAAGACTCAACCTAATCTCACACATCAATTCCATGGCCAAGAGCGCACGTTATCAGCTGCGCCTTTTATGGGGATTTGTCGGTTCTTCCTGGAGAATGACCTAAAAACCTTGGTCCCATCGCTAGTTCTCTCTAGATTGGACTATTGTAATTCTCTTCTGACTGGCCTTCCCAAATATCACCTCTCTCCCCTCCAATCCGTCCTCCATTCAGCAGCTCGCTTCATCTCAGGGTCCAAACAAATGGACCACTTTACTCCTATCTTGTCTTCTCTCCGATGGCTTCCCATCGAGGCTAGAGCTATCTACAAAACGGCGTGCATCACCCTCAAAGCTTTGCACTCTTCCTCCCCTCGCTATCTGTCGAATAAACTGAAATTGTCTGGAGGCTCAAGACCGTCTCGGAATGCAGAAAAGTTCCTTCTTGAGCCCCCCTCCTTCAAAAAGGAAACATAGATGGCACAGTCATTCTCAGGTAATGTGGTGAGAATCTGGAACTCGCTTCCTCCTTCGCTCCGTGCCATCACCTCCATCCAGATCTTCAAAGCGGACCTCAAATCTCTTTTATTCCAAAGACACTTTCAGAACTAATTCCCTCCCTTGTCAGACCCCGCCAGTAAGTTATTTAGCCATTGTAAATGTGTCCCATATATTTATATTTTTGTTTGTACATCCTGTGCTTGCTGCGTTTGATTTTGTGTTCCGTTTGCCTGCGTTGTTTTGACTCTATGGCATGCTATTTTTATTTGTTCCATTCCTGTAGCAGTTCTCTCATGTAACGTAACTGGTTCTATTGTACAGTGCTCTAACACCTTCGGGTAAAGTCTGTGCTTTATAAGAATGCATTAAATAAATAAAGTAAAATAAAGTATGGGCTGCTCTGCAAAATGGCTTAAAGTAAAAACAACAAAAAAGCACTATGACCAGTGGCGTATCTAGACGACGTGCCGTCTGTGTCTAGGGTGACCAACCGTCCGTAAATTTCACGGACAGTCCATAATTTTGGCCGTCTGTCCGTTGTCCGTGAAGGATTCTTTAATGGACGCCATTTGTCTGTCATTTTAGCCGGCACCGGTCGCCCCACCCTAACACCGGCACAGCTTGCCCCCACCTCCCTTCTTGACTCCGATGCTGCATCATAGCTCAGATACCCGCAGCATTGGAGAGGCACAGCGGGGTGGCACCCCTCTCACCTCCAGCCCTTGATGACCTGTTAAGAGGTGATCGAAGGTGACTGAGAGGGAGGGGCTGCAGCTTCAGGAGCAGGGGGCATCTATTCAGATGCAAACAGCCCTGAATGGTCACGTCTCTGCAATTTAGAGGGGCCTCACACATTCCCCTCAGCCCAGGGCTCCAAACATCCTAGACTCTGCCAGATTACACCGAAGCAGCACGTGTTTCTCTTCAAAGAGCTTAATTAAAGTCACTAAATTGTAAGCAAACCTCAGTTCTTCAAACATGCAGTCTATAATGTAATAAAATAAAGAAAAGGCACAATCGCACCCACACTGATTAACAAAGTATGGAGGACAATCAGTTCTCTTAGAGTATCTCCTGTAAGTACTATACATCACAGTGGGGGATGGCATTTTGGACAGAGAGCCTGTCTTCCTTGTCTTGTGCAGGAGGGGGCGAGGAGCACAAGATGATACTAGACTACTGCATTCCCACCCCTGTGCCCACCCTGGTGGATCCTGTTCCCCCTCCTCCCGCCTGTGATGGCTCCTGTCCCCCCCATGTGGTGGATCATGCCCTCCCCTCCCCCTGCCTGTGATGGCTCCTGCTCCCCCTGTGGTGGATCATGCCCCCTCTCCCCCGCCTGTGATGGCTCCTGCCCCCCCTGTTGTGGATCATGCCCTTCCCCCCCCCCCCCTGCGATGGCTCCTGCCCCCCCTGTGGTGGATCCTGTCTCTGCCCTGGGTGGCTTCTGTCCCAGTCTTGGAATGGCTCCTGCAGCGAGGGTGGAGTTCTCGATGCGCCTCTTCTCAAAGGCGCTCAGCTCAAAATTAATATGGAAAGGTGGGTGAGTAAGTAAGTGAAGGGATAGGTGGATGGCTGGATGAATTAGTGAAAGGGTGAATGGATGAATGAAAGATTGAATACATGGATAATGAGAGAGGATGGATGGATTGAGGAGTGAGGGGAAAGATGGATGAGGGGATGGATGGATGGAAGGAAGGATGGATGGATGAGGGGAAGGATGGATGGATGAGGGGGAAGGATGGATGAGGGGAAGGATGGATGGATGAGGGGAAGGATGGATGAGGGGAAGGATGGATGGATGAGGGGATGGATGGATGGAGGGGAAGAATGGATGGATGGATGGGTGGGTTCAAGGATGGATAGATGATGAGGGGAAGGATGGATGGATGGAGGGGTGGGTGAAAGGATGGATGGATGATGAGGGGAAGGATGGATGATGGATGGATGATGAGGGGAAGGATAGATGATGGATGGATGGATGATGAGGGGAAGGATGGATGATGGATGAAAGGATGGATGGATGAGGGGGAAGGATGGATGGATGAGGGGGAAGGATGGATGGATGAGGGGGAAGGATGGATGGATGGATGAGGGGGAAGGATGGATGGATGAGGGGGAAGGATGGATGGATGAGGGGAAAGGATGGATGGATGAGGGGGAAGGATGGATGGATGAGGGGAAGGATGGATGGATGAGGGGAAGGATGGATGAGGGGATGGATGGAGAAGGATGGATGGATGGGTGGGTGCAAGGATGGATAGATGAGGGGATGGATGGATGGATGGATGATGAGGGGATGGATGGATGGATGGATGGATGGATGATGAGGGGAAGGATGGATGATGAGGGGGAAGGATGGATGGATAATGAGGGGATGGATGGATGATGAGGGGAAGGATGGATGGATGGATGGATGGATGATGAGGGGGAGGTTGGATGGATGGATGGAGGGGTGGGTGAAAGGATGGATGGATGGATGATGAGGGGAAGGATGGATGGATAGATGAGGGGATGGATGATGAGGGGATGGATGGATGGATGATGAGGGGAAGGATGGATGGATGATGAGGGGAAGGAAGGAAGGATGGATGGATGGATGATGAGGGGAAGGATGGATGGATGATGAGGGGAAGGATGGATGGATGATGAGGGGAAGGAAGGAAGGATGGATGGATGATGAGGGGAAGGATGGATGGATGATGAGGGGAAGGATGGATGATGAGGGGAAGGAAGGATGGATGGATGGAGGGAGGGGTGGGTGAAAGGATGGATGGATGATGAGGGGTAGGATGGATGGATGATGAGGGGTAGGATGGATGGATGGATGATGAGGGGTAGGATAGATGGATGGATGGATGATGAGGGGGTGGTGAAAGGATGGATGGATGGATGGATGGATGATGAGGGGAAGGATGGATGGATGATGAGTGGGTGGAAGGATGGATGGATGCAAGGATGGATGGATGATGAGTGGGAGGATGGATGGATGATGAAGGGAAGGATGGATGATGTTGAGTGGGTGGGTGGAAGGATGGATGGATGGATGGATGATGAGGGGAAGGATGGAGGGATGATGAAGGGATGGATGGATGGATGATGGGTGGGTGGAAGGATGGATGGATGGATGGATGGATGATGGGTGGGTGGAAGGATGGATGGATGGATGATGAGTGGATGGATGGATGGATGATGAGGGGAAGGATGGATGGATGATGAAGGGAAGGATGGATGGATGATGGGTGGGTGGAAGGATGGATGGATGGATGAGTGGGTGGAAGGATGGATGGAAGGATAGATGGATGATGAGGGTAAGGATGGATGATGAAGGAAAGGATGGATGGATGATGTTGGGTGGGTGGGTGGAAGGATGGATGGATGGATGATGAGGGTAAGGATGGATGGATGATGAAGGGAAGGATGGATGGATGGATGGATGATGGGTGGGTGGAAGGATGGATGGATGGATGGATGGATTGATGATGAGGGGAAGGATGGATGAATAGGGGAAGGATGGATGGATGGATGGATGAGTGGGTAGGTGGAAGGATGGATGGATGGATGGATGATGAGGGGATGGATGGATGGATGGAGAGTGGGTGGGTGAAAGGATGGATGGATGGAGAGTGGGTGGGTGAATGATGGATGGATGGATGAGGAGTGGGTGGGTGAAAGGATGGATGGATGATGGGTGGGTGAAAGGATGGATTAATGGATGAGTGGATGGGTGAATGGTGGGTGGGAGAAAGGATGGATGAGTGGATGGGTGGATGGTGGGTGGGTGAAAGGGTGGGTGGGTGGGTGGTTGGGTGGATGATGGGTGGGTGGATGAATGAAATGATGGATGGATTGATAAATGCAAGGGTGAATGAATGGACGTATGAGTGAACGGGTGGATGAGTCAGTGAAAGGGAGGGTAGATGGACAAAAGGATGAATAGATGTGTGAAGGAGTGAAATGATAGATGGGTGAGTGATAGGGTCAATGGATGGATTCATGAGTGGATGAGTATGGGTGGATGGGTGGATGGAAGGAAGGTTGGCTAAGTGAACAGGTCAATGGAGAGAGAAAGGGAGGATGGATGACTAAAAGAGTGGAGGGGTGGAAGGATTAGTAAGTGAAAGGATGGCTGGATTGGTAAAAGGGTAAATGGCTGGATGGATGAGTGAATGGATGGATGGGATGAAGAGTGGATGGATAAGTGTACAGATGGATAGGGTGAAAGGGTGGATGAGTGAACGGATGGATGAGTGAAATGATAGATGGAAGGATACATGATGGATAAGTTTGCAAATGGTTGAATATGTTTGGAAATGGCTGGGCTTACTTATATGCGATTGCGCGACCTCTGATGTGTCTGTAAAACTTACCTATTGTCCTGAAGTTTTGTCCTGAATTTTGACCTCCTGTCCTGAATTTGTGTCCTGAATTTTGATCCTTTGTCCTGAATTTTTACACTCACTGTCCTGAATTTGCACTAATGCCAGTTGGTCACCCTATCTGTGTCGGTCACTGAGTCTGCTGCCTGGCGGCTGCATGAATGAGCAAGAGATAGCTGGCGAGTCCCGTGACGGCTGCCCCTCACAACAACAGATAAAAGCGAGGGAAGGGCCACCGCCCCTAAACTCGTGCTGTCTGTGGCAAACTGCCCCGCAACCCCCCTTGCTACGCCACTATTACGCTGTCTATGCTGGTCGCATCATAGTGCATGTTTTTTTCACTGTGAACCATGTTGTACAGCAGCTTGCACTGCTGTACAACATGTAAAAAAACATTGACAAAGCCAATAGGTTTTCCTTTGGCGTTTGGATTGATTTATTCTATTTTAAGAAAAATGTTCTTCGCCTCACCACAATTGGATTACCTCAGCATGGAAGCAGTGTTTCTGTGCTAAGGGGTTAAGGTTTCATTTTTTCATGAAAAATGAGAGATTTTAAGGTTTTTAGACATACAAGGGTCAGGGTTAAAATGAGTACCTGTTGATTTTAAATGCTTGTAGGTGGGCGGATAAAGGTATATTAGTACCAACAAATTTCTCTCAGTTGTAAAAGTTTAAGTTTTTAAGTAAAATTTAAGTTGTGTGTAAATGAACTGTCTGTATGGCCTTTTTAGGCATGACATCAAATTGTTAATAAACTGAAACACAATTGGATTAATGTATACGCTAATGTGGGATATTGAGCACGGAGCCTTCTTAAACCAGAATATCGGCTTTTGACCTACTTGCCAAGCTGCAGGTAATGTAATATCACTGTTTACAGAGTCATGGCTTTTCTCCACTGCAGCAAGAAACGGTGTAACTTTTAACAGAGCGATATTTTAGCTGTAGCAAGGCATTAAGCACAAACGCTTTGACTTTTTACCCGTCATACTTGAAGAAGCCTCCACCATGTAAAACGTATGCCTTGCAATGCTTTGATAACTGCAAGGATAACATTATTGTTTGCAGTGGTGAAGGAAGTGCGGTGGTTGCGTGCCACCCTGGGTTTCATGCCACCCCGGGTTTCATCACTGAGGGGGGTGACAAAATGGCAAAAATGTGTAACTATCTTTTTTTTCCGGTGCTCTTGCCAGGCCTTGTCCTCCAACGCACTCAGATGTTCCAGTGCCTGTCAGCTTCCTTTTCGCAGTGGCGGCGTGCCACCGGTGTAGCGGGAATTCCGTTCTCCTACAGAACTGTGCATAGAGATTTGGAACCTCAGTGAATTAGGGTGACCCAAAACTCACCTCAGTACCCAAAATCCCCTTACCGAGCTAGCTACAGTGTCTCATTGGTCATAACAAACTCCCAATGTTTAGACAAACCAGAACATGAACTTACAATACCTCAGGTCACGTGGATGAACACTCTTTCGTTATACAATCATTTCAAACCAGAATGTGGAGTAAATGAGGACACGTGCATATTTGAAATATTTATTTACTAATGCCGTTTTCTCAAACGCAGTATCTTAGATAATACAAGGAAACATATTATCAGAAGCAAAGTTATCAGCATAGTTACTAGTCCATAAAAAGCAAAAGGTGATAGCATGCTAAAATGCTGTAATGAATAAGGGTTAACAACACCTAATTCTCACCCTCCCTAACTAGCATATTATATTAATATCTAAGAAGGTCTCTTTGGGTTTTAGCTGGGCGGCCCCATACCTTAAGATCCTAGTGTGAAGAGATCACATCAGCTTCCACCAGCTCTCTGCATGCGAACCGCATCAAGTGTGTATGTGTACTCTAAGCAAAGCAATATAAAACGTGCCTAAAGCCAGAATTTGGCAGGAGCTGCACTTATGTTATGTCTATGAAGGTGCGGAGATCAGACCTCACAACAATTCTGTGTCGAGTTATCCTTGAAGCTTCAGCACTCATTGTACAGACATAGTTTACCAAGCAAAGCTGATATCAGAGCAATAACATATTATCATTTAAATCACAACGCTCTTCTAGGCTGAAAGCTAAATCAACAATTATGTGTCGTGTGCAGAAGCAGCAAAAGGAAAAATGGCGTTTAAACATTTAATAAGCTCATGCTAACTTAACACGGTATATAGATAAGCAGTAACTATATGACATCCCCCCATGATCCGAGCACGGATAAGATAAGATAAGGGCATCCTCATGAAAGCAGAGTTCAAGAACGATGAGCAGTATCATCATTTAAAAATTTGTTGGAAAAAATTTGCATGAATCAAATTAAAAAAAAATTCAAAATGTCAATACAGTGTTCACTGGTAATCAAGCCAATAGGTCTGGGAGGTGAAAAATTCAAAGAAAAAGGTGTTATGATCAGAAACCTTGAAAGTTTTTAGGGCAAGACCGAATATGCAAAATATGCAGCAACAGCCTCCAACATGAAGTCACTGTCTTCATCCGAAAACAGTTCAGCCATCCAATTTAAAAGTGGGAAAGAACATACGTGCTCTTCTAGTACCGGAGCCTCTATCACAATCAGAGGACAACTCGGTGGGTTCTCAAGAAAGCTATGTGTCAAGAGATCTTGCGCTGCTGCGAGTATGTTCCAATGACCCATTAGTCCATGCATCGCTGCCAAGGCCATAATCCTTTCGCCAGAACAAACCAACTTGTGAGTGACAATAGGACTCATCAGCTGATTAAAATCGACGTCAGGAGACACCGTCTTGCAGAGACACAAATCAAGGGCCCAGTCGAAATCGCAGCTCAGGCAATGAAACACAGGCTGGACACATGTAAAGTAGGAGAAACAATAATCCATATGCCGTGCTTAAAGTCGCAAGCGGCAGTGTGCCATAGTATTCAAGCATCCTGTTGTGAAACAGTGCCAGGAGGGGCTGCGCGGCTCCTTGCACAGGAAGGGCATCCATGTTTAATAAAGCAAAATATCACCAGGACGCCTGCTGCCAGTGCCAGCAAAACCGGGAATCCACCAAACAAACTTGAAAAAATGGAATGGAAGAAAGCAGGAATGACCCCAAATATTTTTTCAAATGAAGTCACGAGGCCGCTGCTAACTATCTTAAAAAAGTGCGCGAGCCCAGTCGTGGAGGACGCGTTAAAGATTGAATGAACCAATTCGCTGAAATGCAACGGCAAATCAGTATTTAAAAGGGCCTGCACCTCTGTGCGGGTGTTAGCAATGTGAAGCACAAATGTTTCTCGTGCCGAACTCAAGGCCACTTCTTTTTGGGACAAAAGAGCTCTTATTCTACTCATGCCATTGAACTCCGCAGTAAAGGTTGGGATGCGCGGCCAGATGGAAAACATCCCTTTTCCCATGCGGGGGTGGGTACAGTACATTTTTGCAGCAAACCTCACGTTCAGATACTGTCACCACATAAGCAACACCTTTAATTAACCCACAACAATCCTCATTATTTAAAAGTATATAAGTTCCGTTTGCCAGTAAAGTAAAAGTGGGGACGATTGTGGGAACTGGTGTTCCTTTCAAAACACAGGCTAAATTAGGGCGGTCCTGGTTGCAAGAACCGTGCAATTGAATGTGTCTACACATTAAGAGTGATCTGGTGTCTCCGTACACTCCTCCCCATTCAGGTAAACTTTCTGCCAGTCTTTCAAACATCTATAAGTAAATGGGAGGGACCAGACTTCATGGAGAAATGCCTGACCTAAAGGTTCATATCGACCTATAGCAACATATCGCATACAATTTGTAAATTTATATAAAGCAAATGGTAATGTTATTAAACCGTGGATAAGCCACGTTGCAGCAGTGGCCTCTGCCACAGAGAAGGGCAAGGATTCCAGCCTTTCAATATGTAACATGGAAAAAGACGCATCTCGCATAGAAAGCAAGCACTTCTTGTCAGTTAAATTAAATGGGGCAAAGAGGGAGGACACATTCATGTAGGTCCAGGGCACCTTGCCAGACTTCAGCGTCTGTAGTGTCCACGCAAATTGCATAATAGAACGCAACTGGTTTTGACCATGGTATAACACAGACACTTCATCCTGCACAATATCCACCACAGAGGACACAATATTATCTAACGTGTAAATGCGGGAAGAAAGCATGTTAATACTATTATCTACCACTGCAAGCACTTTTTCTAGATTAGCTTGATCAATAGCTCTAAGGCGTTTCGCCGCCTCAATCTGCGATGTCTTCCAGATTTCATTGTAAATCTCATATATCCATCTTTTTGATCTACCACTAGCCGGGTCTTTTATGAAATCATTTAAATCTACATCTTCATTCAGCTTGGATAGATGCAGTTTAACCGCAGCTAATGTAGAATATTTTAGCCAATTTTGACATAATTTGCCCACTGAATAGGTCGTGACAGAATGTTCAGTTTCAAAACGTGGATCAGGTCTGACCTGTGTAAAGCCAATAGATAAACCCAGAAAACGGAGCTGACAAGAATCAGCACTTCTGTGCCACATGAGCCAACCTTTTGGATCCATACCGGATATGTTAAAGGATGAATTTAGCAATAGGGTCTGCAATTCCCTAATGGAGAACTGAGTAAAATTACTCCAGCCAGAATATTCTTCCAACTCAGGGATAGTAGGTGTATTTAATTTTTTAGAAGTAGCCAATCCAAAGCATGTTGTTTGCGAAATAGAAGAATTCAAAAACAACATATGATTTGGGATGAGACATGCACGGTGCAAAGCCTCAGTGCCTTGTACCTGCCAGCTTTTAGAACCCCAAACAGATTTAAGGTCAATAGTTTCCTTCCACAATTCGTAGCCGCCAACAGCCAGCTGATCAAGAAAGGACTTCGACTACAATAATTTGGTATCGGTAAGTCTAACCTTGGACATCGGCTTCTGACTCAGGATTAGACTGATTGAAGTCGGTAAAATAAGTATACTTTTTCAGAAAAGTACTTTAACTACCTTGTATAGGAGCCCGGGCAATGCTCCCATTGCATATAATTTACAGTATTCCTTCTGGAAGTAGTTTTATGTAAGAAGTGATTGCCAAAATGTTGAAAACAAATCACCATAATTAGCAGATTCCAAGTACAAATCTTCAGCATCAAAGGCAGCATAGTATTTCAAATCAGAAAACAAAGTCTCTACGGCCTGAACATCCCAATCATCAGAACGTATGTTTTGTTCCACTACATCCCCCATGTTAACTCTAAGCACATTAGGGACATTAACAACCTCTGTAGGGCCTTGAATTTGAAATCTAACTGCATCCCACACAATCCCATCTAGGACAGGCCAAGCAGTGATGTTAACAAATGTCAAGTCTCTTTTCAGTCTGTGTGCTGAATGCGACGAGGAAAGGGGGGCCAAAGTTCCATTGAGATGTCGAATGCAAGTTCTTTCCTCGACATAGTGTCCATTGACAATACGAAAAAAAAAAAACACAAAACCAATCGACATAAAAAGGTCAATTGAAAAAAGTACCAGCCAAATATATGTCCAAGGGGGAATCAAAAAATGTTTTTTAAATAAGCTGGCATAAACGGCAAACCGTGAGGGCTTCTTTGAGGCATTGGAAATAGTGTCAAAAGAAAATCTGGATTCTGTGGCCAAACGTGTTTGCAGATCAGGCATAGATAAGTTAGTTGGGTAAGTGTAGTCTATTTCATCATGGTCTGTACCAGGCAAAGTACTTAACAAAGGACTGGAAATTGCAGGTAATTCGATGGCCACTTCTGGTTCAGGATTAGAAGCAGTGTCCAAAACAGAATTTCTCACAATGGAAGGACAGGAGACTGCCGGTGTCATACTAAGAAGAATTGGCCACTCTGTGTATCTTGACATTGTCAATGGAGATAAACCTGTTTTCCTTACGACCTGGAAGCAGTGGTAAAATGACTGTTCTTGTGCCCTTCACTCCAAGGACTGGAACCGGAGCTCGATAGGAAGGTCCAAATTCTTTCTTGTTATTGATTTTCTCTTGAACCTGTTCGCCAACTTGGGGTAGCCAGCCAACTACCGGGATCTGCAGCGGAACATCCGATGTGGAGGGCAAATGTTCCTTTGCAAGACTGTCTCTGGTCTTTTGTAGATCCTGGAAAACATTGCAATGTTCATCTACGTCAAAGGTTGTGGCGCGAGCCACGCAGTCTAGACCATCAAGGTCAGGGACGTACATCTTGATGCCAAAGAGCATTTTGTATGGGGTCCGCCCACCCAGAGACCTTCTAGGGAGATTAAGAAGTGCACGCTGCACACCTTTGAGTTGGGCCAGCCAGTTTCTGCCAGTGCCTATAACTCGAGCTGTCAAAGATTGCTTTAAGTCATGGTTCATTTGCTCTACTACACTATTACCCTCAGGTCTGTAGGGAGACGAAAACTTGACTTGGACCCCCATCGAAGTCATGGCATCCTTATACGCCTTAGAGGCGAAAGCCAGACCCTGATCCGAATGGAAGGTACCACAGGCAAAAATCCCTACAAAGACACGCAAATCTCTTATGACAGTCCGTGAATCCGCGCTGCGATGGGGCCATACCCACACAAAGCGTGTGCATGAATCAACTGCTACTAAGATGTACTTATACGCAGTATCAGAGGAAAAAGGACCGCAGTGATCTAAATAAACACAACCTAGTGGTTTATTAGATATGTACAACTGTGTCTGTGGCGGACGCGCAGCAGTCGAAGGTTTAATCTGCTGGCAAATGTCACATCGAAGGACATAGTCTCGCGTCTGTTTGTACAGTCCCCGCCACCAGAAACGTTGTGGTAAGTGAGCTACAGTGGCCGAGACGCCCGCATGCGCAGACGCCACACCTTCATGCGCCACTGTAATCAACGTAGCCCTGCGATCCGAGTAGGGAATCAAACGTTCCCCAACTTCAGGAATTGTCACAAAAGCAACCTTTTTGGGACTAAAGTGGTATGTGTACTTTGAAGGGAACCCCGTAGGATGTTTACCCCCCTTCGCAGTGGCAGCAACAGCCGCCAAGATGTCATCATCAATCTTACTTTTGGACTGTGTAACTGCTGCAACTAAATATGTAGATACCGCTGATTTTGCTGCTTCATCAGCAAGCGAGTTACCGACAGCGTGAACTCCCACACGCTGATGGCCGAGAGTATGAATCACAAACACGAGTGGCAAGGTAGCCTTAAGCTCAGCCACTCGAACCCAGATAATCTTGTGTTTTATTGTGCTACCCTTGGAATCACGAAAATCATTCTGAATCTAAAAGAACAAGTTTTCATTGTAAGACTGGACACAGTAATAGGAATCACTCACAATAAGAGTTGTCACACTAGGATCAGCGTACTCTAACGCTAGTAAGAGAGCACGAAGCTCCGCCAATTGTGCGGTGCAGTTCCCTAGAGTCTGCGTGTGCACTACTCTGGACTTGAACTCATCGTTCACCATGGCACAGACCACAATGGCGCATGCAGAAACGTAGGCATGTTTAGAGCCTTGCGCAACCTGCGCCGAACCATCAGTGTAAATGATGCAATGGAAGTCCTCCAAAGGTCGCATAGCTAGAGGAGCAGGATGAACGAACTCATACTGCAAGTACTCCTGCGACCGCAATGAGGCGTCAAAAATAAACGTGACATCCGTAGATGTCAAGGAAGCAGCCCATTGAATCCACCAAGGGTGCAAAGCTTTAGAATTCGGTACACTGGCTTTCGTAACCGCCTCCAAATGAGGGCAGGGTGTAACAACCAACATGCGTTTTCCCTGTGACAGAGCCCGTTCCTTAAGAATCGCCATCTGTACAGCCGTTAAAACCTTCTCCACAGTGGAAAACCGCATTTCAGCCGAAGTGTACAAATGTGACTCGTAAGCAATAGGTACTGTGTCTCCTTCATTAAAAGTGAGGTACGTGAAACCCACCGTCCCAGGAATGATTGTTATCACCAGGTTAGTGTGGTTATCACGAGTCAGTAAGAATTTAGAAGCGAGCAGATCAGCCTGCAAGGATTGCAAGATGGCGGAGTGCTCAGGCAGCCAGCATGATTTGGAAAAAGTTGGTTGTATCAAAGCATTCAAAGGCTTGATACGCTGGGCATATTCCGGAATGTAAGTTCTCCCAAAATTCAAAAAACCCAGTAAAGACTGTAATTTTTTTCAGTGTTGTAGGAGCGCGCAACTGTGGGCATTTCTCCAAGAAGTGAGGAGCCAAACCTCTACCTTCGTTGTTGAGCTCATAGCCCAGGAACAACACTGTGTACTCTGCAATGTGTGATTTCGCAAAGTTAAATTTGTAACCCATGTCTGCAAAGTTACAAATTATGCTGTTTACTCGACACAGATGCTCCCAAATTTCGTCGTCTGTGAGATATATGTCATCCACATACGTGCATGCATCTGGGTCGATCCTCTCTAAAAGAGAGACTATACGGGCGGTAAAAATCCCAGTACTATTCTTATAGCCCATTGGGAGACTACAACATTGTTTTTGGACACCGCCGCAAGTAAAGCTGGCCCATTGGGAACTAAGACCATCCAATCGATGGGCATAAAAACTGTTGGAAATGTCAAGCGTGGTCTTAAAACGCTTGCGCATAAGACTATCCACTAGGGCAGAGCCGTGAGTATTCTGTACTGCACAGTTACGGCAATGCCAGTTTAAATGCCGGTAATCCAACACCAAACGATATGAACCACCAGGCTTGGTCACAGTAAAAAGAGGGTTATTCATCGGTGACACACATGTTTCAATTACTCCCTGATATTCCAATTGTTCAAGGATTGCCGCGACGGAAGCCTTGGCTTCACGCCGAATGGGATATTGAGGTTGAGGCTGCGGCTGAGACCGTAAAGGAATCTCGTGGCATGGGGACAATTTATCCCAACCACATTGGTTACGGTACAGAGCCGGCGCAAGAGCCTTAGCCCACTCTTCTGCAAAGTGCAGCGCATCCTCTTTCGAAACTGTGTGCGCGAAGCTGGGGAGGATTACCTCCTCCCCTCGCGGTGCTGCGAGCTCAAAAGGTGGGGGCCAGTCAGCCTCCGAAAGCAAAATGTCATACGTAGACGAAAGATTTTCCCAAAATACCCCTTTTATGGTACGCTGTATGCCACCTTCTATTAACAGGACAATTTCATAAAGTCTATCAGGGGGAGCAACTCTTGTATCGGCTGTTTCTATCACAACATAAATATCAGTCGCTGTCACCTTCAGCAGCGGACGCAGGGCCTCTCTCACAATGGTAATCTCCGCCGCGCTGTCCAGCAAAGTCAGAGCCCATGTCAGATTCTGAAGCCGCGTTCTCACTATCTGTGGCATATCGATGTGCTGTTAAAGCCGCGACTTTCTTTTTGGCAAAATGCGGTCTCTTCGGCGTTGAGCCGTCCTGCTTTCCTGTACCGTCTGTCTGGCGGGGCTGGTCACGTCCTTGCTGACCACCCCGACCCCTTCCTCCTCCTCCACCGGTCTTCGGGGCCGATGAGTCCTGAAAGGAACGAGGAGAGCGTTGATCAGAAACCTGAAATCGATCAGGTGATTTAATCATCGCGCAAGTCATAAACACGTTCTGTTTGTGCAGGCATCGGAGAAGCAGGACGAGATTTCTGTGTCTGCTGCTGTTGCTGTTGCTTTCCCTGTTTCTGTTTTTTAGGCCAATTTTGTTTTTTGGACTTGGGCTGAACTTCTGTTTCTGAAGTCTGCCCTTGGGGTTGCTTTTTCTCTTTGACAGAAAAAGGCTTTAGACCCCTGCTATTGCGACCCACTTTTTTATAAGCCGCCACAATAATCCTCGCTAACTGTCTGGGTTTATCGGCATCGGGAATCTCCTCCAAAGCATTAGCCACCTGAAAGTTCACTGCATCCCCCTTGACATTAGCAAGAATGAGATCGCAAACTATATCAAAGGAGCCACACAGGCGCATACCCAATTCAACCGCTGCCTCCGGTCCGTGATCATCTTGAACACGTTTAATGATCGTAGGCAGGACAGCCATAGACTGAGTGCCATAACACCTCGCATAGACCGCCGCAAATGTTTTTCCGCAGGTCTCACAGTCAATGAGTTCGGGGGCCAAATCCTTCGGTAAACTAATCGTTAAGATCCTATGTTTATCGCCAGGAGTTGTATTAGGAAACACTGCTTCCAGCTGGTCAAATTTCTCGGCAAGCCAGAAAGGAAAATCATCCTTTTCCTGGGGACGCTTACCCATCACTGCATTGACCATCACAGTACTGAGCTTAAAACTGCCCTGTCCCGCTGGAAGAGCCGGACCCCCCGGGGGCCCACCCGGGAGATGACGACCTATGTATTGCACTAATGCACGAATCACGGCAATAGAAACTACATGTAGTCTACAAACCTCCGCTAAGGTACAGTTGCCGTGTTGAGGATGAGGAGTAAATCCAGCCAAAACAGGCCAATTTGCGCCCGGAATGGACAAAGGACCTAACCTCGGAGCGGTTAAAGAATGGGGTAGGGCGCAACCAAACGCCATGCTGCCAATGATCAATAGGTACCTCCAGTGCCCTGTACGGAGTATATTCATTCGGCACAGGTGAGGGAGTGTAAGTGTGAAACACACCAGAATTAGCGTCCACAGCCGGAAATGTCACCCACGAATAAAAGAGTTCGTATGGGTAAGCTGCTTCCGCACTCACCACCAAAATCACAGCCAAGCCGTCAACGGGAATATTGTAAGTCTGCAAATGATTGCGCACCGCAATGCGACTATGCTGCGGAATGTCCACAGGCTGGGCCATGACTGCACAGGAATGTAGAAAAACAAAGCAAACTTTGTAGTACAACTGGGTAGTAATTCAAGGAAACCGTTTTAGAAAGATTCAAGCTTGAAAAGACCTATTTCAAAAATAGGTAGGTTTCATCCGACACCACCGTTTTCCGGAAACGACAGTGAAGGGGTTATGGTCTGAATGATATACTACTCAAGTGTCATGATATAAGACCACCAACAATCGGGCGCCATGTAGCGGGAATTCCGTTCTCCTATAGAACTGTGCATAGAGATTTGGAACCTCCGTGAATTAGGGTGACCCAAAACTCACCTCAGTACCCAAAATCCCCTTACCGAGCTAGCTACAGTGTCTCATTGGTCATAACAAACTCCCAATGTTTAGACAAACCAGAACATGAACTTACAATACCTCAGGTCACGTGGAACACATGAACACTCTATCGTTATACAATCATTTCAAACCAGAACGTGGAGTAAATGAGGACACGTGCATATTTGAAATATTTATTTACTAATGGCGTTTTCTCAAACGCAGTATCTTAGATAATACAAGGAAACATATTATCAGAAGCAAAGTTATCAGCATAGTTACTAGTCCATAAAAAGCAAAAGGTGATAGCATGCTAAAATGCTGTAATGAATAAGGGTTAACACCTAATTCTCACCCTCCCTAACTAGCATATTATATTAATATCTAAGAAGGTCTCTTTGGGTTTTAGCAGGGCGGCCCCATACCTCAAGATCCTAGTGTGAAGAGATCATATTAGCTTCCACCAGCTCTCTGTATGCGAACCGCATCAAGTGTGTATGTGTACTCTAGGCAAAGCAATATAAAACGCGCCTAAAGCCAGAATTTGGCAGGAGCTGCACTTGTTATGTCTATGAAGGTGCGGAGATCAGACCTCACAACAATTCTGTGTCGAGTTATCCTTGAAGCTTTAGCACTCATTGTACAGACATAGTTTACCAAGCAAAGCTGATATCAGAGCAATAACATATTATTCTCATGTAAATCACAACGCTCTTCTAGGCTGAAAGCTAAATCAACAATTATGTGTCGTGCGCAGAAGCAGAAAAAGGAAAAATGGCGTTTAAACATTTAATAAGCTCATGCTAACTTAACACGGTATATAGATAAGCAGTAACTATATGGCACCGGATCGGAGACATCTACCTACGAGCCATCCATCCACATGGCGATCGCAGAAGAGGGCAAGCTGAACTGTTAGCGACATCTACCTTTGGGATTGAGCGGAAGATTGGATGGCGAGAGTGCTCCGGCATCGGGAGTCTGAGGTACTGACCACTCCATACCATCCCGTGGCAACCCATGGAGCAGAGGCCTCAAGGGACTCTGGTGGCAGCAAGTCCCACACGGTAGACCGATCCACAGCTGCGCGTCTGCAGGTCCCAAGAGGATGAAGGCCTCGTGTACAAGGTAAGGAGTCCACAACACAAGCTTCAGGTGGAGCAACTGTGAGGCTCGTAGCGCGTCCCACTCACGGCCCGAAGGCTATGGTGGAGCAACACGACAGAAAGCACCAGTCCAGTGGAAGCCTGGCAAAAAGGGCTTCCCGGACATCTTGTGAGAGAAGAACACTGGTGAGAGGGGCATCCTAGTGAGAAGGATGTTTGCACCTACTCTTTTCACCTGCCAAGAGACACTTTGAAGCCTGCCCGGAGACATCACCAAAGACCAGGATGGAGTAGGGGAAGCCGGAAGACCGACAACACCCATGTCATCCACCCTTCTCTCCAACTACTCATCGTCACCAGTTGAGCGAAGCAAAGGCAAGACTGAGAACAACGTCCAGTCTGCGCATACAGAGGACTGGACCCGCCGAACAACTGCAAGCCGTGCCACAGCGAACTGTTGGTCTTGGATGCATTAACTACACAGCCTGCAAGCAGCCTAAGAGACTCGTTTGAAATCATGAGTCCAATGTTATATTTTGGTATTTTTTCTTTCCCACAGGTTTTGGACTTTTGTCTTTGGTTTTGATTTTTCACCAAGTTTGGGAGGGATGTAGTTGTCACAAACTGAACACCCACCACAGGCGTCATCAGTCATATGACCCTGCTGAATAAAAAGGGCTGAGCGCACGTGCTCAGGGGCGAGTACTACCACTATACCACCGGTGTCCTGTGTCTGTGATTATTAGGCATGGGGGCCTAGGGCCCCATCACCACACCAACCATGAGTTATGGTTTGTTTCCATTTGGCGATGATCATTCTTGCTATCAACTGTAGCTGATATATCAGGCGCCAGTTCTTCAAGACACCTCCTTGATAACCATCCAGGCATAGTCTCAATAGGTCACTTTGTGCCCAGCCGGCACAATGACTCCTGTAATGTCTTTAATTGTGGATAAGACTTCTTTCCAGAACTGTGCTAGGGCAGCTCAACCACACATGAAGAGGATCTCTCCCATTCTGCTCACCTCCAACAAAGATTTGTCACAGGATGTTGAAACATTCTGTGAAGTTTGTCTTTTGTTAGGGATCAGCCTGTCCGTTTTTTAAGAGCGGACTCCCTGTAGCGGACCGATAGATAATACTTGTAAATATGCCTCTACAATTTTTCCCATTGCTGCGTGCTAATGGTAAGTTGAAGTTCCATTATCAATCTTTGCTTTTAGTACCAGGACCCAGGCTTCGGTGTGGTATTTTCTTTTTATATATGGCATAGACCCCTCCCCTGTTCTCCCGATACAATGTGAGGAGTTTCTCTACCTCTGCCAATGGTCAAATTGCTGCAGCCTTTAATTGTGTGTGAAGGACCCATTGTTGTATTTGTTGATACTGGAAGCGTTCTGCCTCCATGAGGTGTTATGTTTTTCTACAGTCCAAGCAGGATCAAATTTTCCTCTTCAAAATCATGTCTGATATTCTGCAATCCTCATCCCTAGTGCTGGTGTGAAATCTAGGTTATCTTATGTATTTAGCAGTGTACTAGCGATTTGGCTACAGTAAGCGCTTTGGGGTCTATGTTTACAGGGCATCCAAACCATATCCCAAAGTGCTCGCACCTTTACAGCTGTCCATATGAAGCCAGTAATAGCAGGATTCCATTCTGGACCATTACTTTGTTATTCATAATTGAGCGGCTCAATAATAGCGAAGGATGTGTGGGAAGCCCAACCCCCCTTTAACCTGCAGAGACATGAACGTTTTTTTGGAAACTCAGGATGTCTTGCCCTGTGAATCAAAGTTGATAATGGAGTGGTTGAAGCCTTCCAGTGTTGAGCGTGGTAGTAAAGAGATATTCTGATTGCCGCTATCCAGCCTAGCCAAAATACATATTGGTCACTCTACCTCTACATATCGAGTTTAATGTCCTTCAGTAACTGAGGTATTTTGTCAGGGATTCACTCTCATAAGGAACAGGGAAGGTTAACTGCCAGGTAGCGAATATCCCTGGAGGTAACTTTGAATTGTGAGTGGTCTTATTAAAATTGGATCTCCATTGGCGTGAGTCCCCAAGGGAGAAGGTTCAAATTTAAAGTGGTTAATTTTACACCCCGAAAGGTCCCCATATTCGGTAATGAGTAGCATCGGTTGGGGTAAAGAGTCATGAGTTGACTCCATGGTAAGAAGAATGTTGTCCGCAAACAACAAGATCTTATGTTCTATTCCTCCAAAAGGGATGCCCTTAACTGCTGAGGTTTGCTGGATCTTCAAAGCCAAGGGTTCTATGGCCAGCTCTCGCAGGAGGGGAGATAAGGGCAGCCCTGTCGGGGGCCTCTTTGTAAATGGACTGTATCAGAGAAGGATCCGTTCACCAGAATTTTAGCTGTGGGCGCCTAATAGGCGGACATGACCATACAGGTGAATATTTCCTAGACCTTACTCTTCAGGGCGGGCAGGGTTCGTTCTGCGTTGTTGACTTGTAGCGTTCAAAGTTGGCCCCTGGGAGTTATTACTGCTTTAAGGTCCGTTTTGGACCCTGTTTGTTTGTGTTTGTCTTTAGCCTGCTTCAGCTCTTTCTCTAGGTTGGAGATGACCAGTTCCCTTTCCCTTTTGGTACAGGCTGCTAGTGCAGTGAAATATCCTCATAATTCTGCTTTAAGAACTCACAGGTATGTGACAGGGGAAGTCTCAGTCATTTGGTTGTTGACCATAAAGTCATCAATTGCAGGGGCTATTTGTGCTCTATTGGCTATATCTTGTAGAAGGTATTTCCCTAGTCTCAATCGTCTGTCAAAGTGACCTGGGGAGTCGGCCTTGAGCTCCAACCAGGTATGACCTTGGTTGCAGACCATTATAGTCCTAATCTTCTTGTCTCTGATTAGGGGCATAGTCTCCCATAACACATATCATGCAAATTCTTGAATAGGACTTGTTCAAGTACAATTTGGAGTCCTTATGTGGGTGCAGTGCCCTCCACGTGTTCACAAATCTCAAGTTTTGAAGGGTGTCTTGCATTTTTCCTGCCATTTCCCTGTTCCCTGTCCGAATTGTCCCAGATCTCAAGTTTTGAAGGGTGTCTTGCATTTTTCCTGCCATTTCCCTGTTCCCTGTCCGAATTGTCCCAGATCTCAAGTTTTGAAGGGTTTTTTGCATTTTTCCTGCCATTTCTCTGTTTCCTGTCCGAATTGTCCCAGATCTATCTGTTGCTTCCTGCATGGCCATGTTAAAATCTCCAGTTTAGGAGTGTTGTTGTTCTTTGAAGTCCTCTAGTTTCTTAAGAACTTTCATCAAAACTCTTTCCTGAGCCTGGTTTGGGTCATACATTATCATCATAGCACCGTGTAGTGTACCTTTAAGCATGACATTATGTCCATTTTGGTAGCTAAGGACCTCAATTACAGTCAGGTTGACGTTTCTTGCCAAAAGGATGACTGTGCCATACATTGTATTCTGTGCACTTGAGTGGAATTGCTGGGGGTAATGCTTAGAGGTGAGTTGTATGAGAGTAGCCCTTTTTCAAATGTGGATCTTGCAGTATGACAATGTCGGCTTTGTATAAGATTAAGAAGTAGTGGATTTTTTTTCCATCTTGAAGGGGATTTAAGTCCCTTTGCATTCATGGATAGGACCTTGAGTGTCGGATAAAGTGATTAACCCATGTCCTGAGTGTTCATCTGGAACGTAGTATGTGACATGTCCGGGAGTGAAACCATATCTCCCTTTCTTCAGCAGCCCCCACCCCCAATTCCTCCAGAACAAGCCAAATAAGACTGTGTTAGACATTGGGTCTCTAGTTGACAAAGGTTTGCACCCTGTCACAGTAGGGGCCACAATCCTAGTCAGTGTAAGTCAGATACAGAACCTAAATTAACCTATGTTCACTGTCTGGCAGCTTGGTATAGAGCAGTCAGGCTTAACTTAAGAGGCAATGTGTAAAGTATTTTTGCAACAGTTAAATTGCAGTAACACAGTGAAAACACCACAAAAGACTCCACATTAGTTTAGAAAGAGAGAATATTTATCTGAGTAAAACAAGAACAAAACAACAACAATCCAATAAGTAAAACTTAAGATATGAGTTTTTAAAGAATAAACTGCAATATAGTGCATAAAAGCCAATAGCGATTAGGGGTTACTTGAGGTCACGCAGGACTGAGGTAAATCCAAAGGTCAGGCAGACCCCGATGGAGGACAGGCCAGCTACAGGACCCACACAGCGCCCACTGAAAAAGTACCTTGGATGGACCAAGCGCCAGCTTCAAAGACCCAATGCATCGTGTTGAGTCCCACATCGTTTTCAAATACCTTACGATGCAGGCAATGCATCTCCGTTGAACCTCGCAGTAGGGTCCTGCATCAAACAGGTGCTTCGTCTTTCTTGAGCCTCGCAGTCAGGTTCCCCTTTGTTGTTGAGACGCGCTAAGATGTCCTCAAAGCTGTGCTGCATCAGCGTCACAAGACCGAGTTGGTTCTGATGAGTGTAAAGTCGGTGCTGCGTCATTTTTTGTGGAAAAACAGCTGCAGAACCCACTTACAAGGCCCAGGACTGGAGTGGCACCTCTTGGCAGGGCAGGATTCACAGTTTGCAGAGTCCAGCAGCTGAAGCAGAGTTGAAAGAAGTATTTGATGGCCTTGAGACTTCAAAACAGAAGTCAAGCCCTTGGAGAAACTTGGGTTCAAGGATATAGAGAGCAGATCCAGTACTTCACTCCCGGGCAAGAAGTAGTAGGCCA
Organism: Lissotriton helveticus; assembly: GCF_964261635.1. Taxonomy (NCBI): domain Eukaryota; kingdom Metazoa; phylum Chordata; class Amphibia; order Caudata; family Salamandridae; genus Lissotriton; species Lissotriton helveticus. The sequence goes on along the minus strand of NC_136060.1, from coordinate 82,112,940 downwards.
ACACAGCAAAGCAGGTAGCAAAGTGGAAGTCTCTCCTACAGCCCAGCAATCGGGAGCACAGCAAAGCAGTTAGCAAAGTGGCAGTCCCACCTGCAGAACAGGAGCTCTTCTTCCTGGCAGAATGTCCTAAGATCCAGAAATGATGTGAAATCATGGTGTCAGGGTCCAGTACTTGTACCCAATTTGGCCTTTTAAAGAGATGCTTTGAAGTGTACAAAGCCCTGCCTTTCCTGTCCTGTCCCCAGACTAACTACAGGGGGCTATGCAAGCCTTTGGGTAGGGACAATCACCGCCCCATTCAGGTGCTAGTGTCCCCTCTTCCCTTTCATCCTGCTTCAAGATGACCCATCAACATGCAGATGGCTGCTCAGTCACGCCTACTTTGCCTTTGTATGTGGCTGTCTAGAGGGAATGCAGGAAACCAGCTGTCACCCATCCCAGACGTGTAGTCCAGGGACTGTCAGAAGGCACCAAATGGTTTAAGTAAAAAAATGTAAACTTTCTAAAAGCACGAGATGAAGTGTAATGGAGAAGAACAAAACCGAATCGCGCTGATGCCGGAGACGTGCAGGCACAATATATATAGCGAACATGCCCAAGTTTAAAGAAAACTGAAAGCTTTGGAGTCACATTAATTGAAACAGAAAAACTGTGACGTAGCATTGAAATTTGATGATTGAATACATGTGGTTTTCAACAAGAAATTTCCACAGACTCCTGATGCATGAGGAGATTTGAAGAACTGACCAGGTCCCGGTCCTGAGGAGAATCCCAATCATTACAGTGTTTGAAACACGCTGACCCAGCATCTGGGGGATAAATATTTACACTTAACGGGCAATAGCATGTAGATACATCAGGGTGCCTACTCCAGCATAATGCATTTACGGTTAGTGACCCCCAGTAGCCTACACTGGCAGGACATATTGCATTACCAACCAAATGACATTTCTTTTTTTTATTTTTTTATTTTGCTCTCAAATCATAAAAAACGTTATTGTTCTTGTTTGTCATTATATGAACTCATATTGATTTTGATATCAAAATGTGGTTTGAAATGTACAGTGTGACTGCAAAAGAAATTTGCCCCTTCAGAAAGACGTGAAGAAATGTTCTACATTTTTTTGAGATTATTACTGAAGAAAAGTGAAATGAATTACTGGGGCCATTTAAAAGGAAATGTTTGGTCCTTTATGGCCGATTGTGGATATAGTATTTGGCGCCTGGACATTGTTTTTGTTTATAAATCTTTCTAAAAGTGGCATTTTCAGAACTCCAATTTTAAAACCAACTGCACCATAAGTTGTGTTTTTAAATTGTGAGTCCAAAGACAACAATTTTGAGTTTCCTATCTGGTCCCAAAGGGTAACTACACATATAAAATGTTATAAAGCAGTCCCCATGTTAACTTAGGGGAGAGGAGTTGGCCTAACGGCTAAGGTGCTCGACCTCGGATCTAGGTTCGAGTCTCGGTAACGATGCCAAAACCTCCTGTGATTCTGGGCAAATCACTTAATCTCCCCGTGCCTAAAAATGAAAGTGTGTGTCCTCATGTAAAAAAAACAAAACAAAAAAAAAAACGTAACTTCTGCTATGTAAAGCGCTTTGATACCTGATTCGGTTCGGGTCTAGTTCGCGCTATATAAACTAAAAAAAAAAAACTTCATGTAGAGATAAGTCTTGCGGTAGTGAAAAACGAATTTAGGTATTTTACTACTAGGACAAGTAAAACTTAAAAGTCCATGTCCTACTTTTTAAATGCACTGCACTTGCCCTGTTGGTCTGCCCAGGGTCTACATTTGGGGTAACTTATATGTAAGAAAAAGGAAGACTTGAGGCTGGCAAGTAGGTAACTTGCCAGGACGACATGCAGCTTAAACTGCACAAACACACACAGGCTCTGCAGTGGCAGGCCAGAGCAATGTTTAAAGTGCTGCTTAATTGAATGACACAATCAGTACTGCAGACCCACTAATAGAATGTAATTTACAAGCCCTAGGCGCCAGGGCCGTGCTTTACTGGGGACTCCTAGGTAAATTAAACATGCCAATTGTAGGTAAGCCAATGTCAACATGTTTAGAGTAATAGCACATGCACTTTGGCACTGGTAAGCAGTGGTAAAGTGTCCAGAATCCTAAAGCCAGCAAAAATGAAGTCCGTGAAACACAAGTTCAGAAGGCAAAAAGTCAGGGGAAACCACGCCAAAGATGCCATGCCTAACAGACAGGTAAAAAAACCTTCAAAAACAGCCAACAACCCATTGTGGGTTCATACCACTGACACTGTGTGTACCAGCGAAGTTCCTCCTGGAAACCAATGGTGACTATGTGTAAGATCGGGATGAGCTGGTCCTATCCACCGCCCCACCTATTTCATCGTACAGGCCTGTGTAGTGTGCAGAGGGTTCAGGTGTTCCATTTGTCCTTTCCTGATTTGTCTGTTGCATACCGTCGACATGGTCGCAGAGAGCACCCTCAGTCTTCCCCAGTGATGTCTTGCTTCTCATCTGAGTTTTTGGGTCAATGGTTAGGATCTGTACATAGTAGGTTGAGTCCTTCTTCCACCATTACTGCTTGGCACTGTTTCCTTTCCCATCCATTATAAAGGCCACTCAACACAGAAATGTCCATCGGAATCTGATCTTTGCCTTGTTTAGGGCATCTGTTTACGGTCACAGTTCACATTGTTTTTCCAAGGTGGTTTGTGATAGGTCTTGTAACAGGATCAGCGTTTTTCCACCAAAGTAGATTTTGGGCGTTTTGCGTGCTTCTCGAAAGATGGTCTATTTTTGAGGGTAGAATGATAGTCTGGCCACTATGTCTCATGGGTGGACATTGGCTATATTAAGTCTAGGACCTACAATGTGCACATGTTTGATGTGGACAGTTTATCTTTTTCAGTCGCAAAATCTGGGTAAACGGGAAATTAATCAATGCTTTGAGGTCCATGTCCTCCGCATCTTGCAAAATATTCCAAACTCATATATTGTCCCTTCAGGCTCTATTTTCCAAGTCTTTGCATTTAAGTTGCAGGAATTCGACATGATGTTCCAAGACTTGAATTCTGTTGGTTTGCTACAACTTTCCTGTGACGGGAACCGGAGGACTCCCTCCACCTTCAGGACTCTGTCCCCAATGTGGTCCGTGCCCTTTGAAGGGATGCTATAGCATCATGAAGGTCCTTGTTCAAAGTCTGCAATTCTTCCTTCAAGTCAGACTTCCAATTGTTCCTCCGGTCTTGCAGTCAGGATTTCAGGTCATTGTTCGTAAGGACATTGTCGCTGTTCCTGGAAGCCATGATGCCTTCCGTAGCAGCTCTCACTGGAGTGCGCATGCTGGGAGATTCTTGGGTTTTTCTGGGTCCAATGTGAAAGCAAGTTGGGCCCTCAAGTTTTATGTGTTGTGGGTGGCATTCAATTTTAAACAAAAAGGTGCCTCAGAAACCATAAATTCAGTTTTACTTTATACCACAGAAGTTTTTTATTAATTATCTAGGGGTTACTTTATTTTTTCATCTTTTTTTATATCCTTTTTTACATTCAAGGTTCCTATTATCGACTCTTTGAGCGAACCCTTATTATTTTCTTTGTAGCAAAACAGCAACATCTACAATATTTACGATACTTACATATATAAAGACATTAACATCACAATAGACATTTTTTTCACATAAGTACACATATATCTTTACGGTCAAAATACATTGCAGATACAATCACTTTATAGAAGGAAAATGTTCCTTTGAAAACTCTTATAGTCCTACTTATTTTGATCTGTTATCGGGGCGTTTGTTTTTTGTCCTCAATAAATTCTATTTTAGGTCCTGCGGGGTTCAAAGACTATTTACACATTTCTAGTGTGAGTTTGTCTTTTTCAGCTCGAAATGCCATACTCATGTGGCCAGAATTTGGTTCTTGACCTCCTAGTTTGTGGTTGCCAACGCGTTTCGACCTTCCAAATGGTTGGACCAAGGAATTTATTTACATGAAGGTCTTCATCAGGGCGGGACTGTTTTCGCGAGTAGGCCGTCTAAAACCTTGTATTCCTTTCTCACTTAGGTGCGGTTATTCACCACCTGAACTTGATGCGGTGGAAGCTTCTAGTGACCATGGACACCGTGTCTCTTTAAATGGTTGCCTCCGGTTTCTTGAGTCTTGTTCTTGTCTTCAGTTTATTTGAGATCTTCCGTTCATTCTGGTTTCCAATGCGGCAACTTCTTTACTTAGGAATTGTACTGCTAGTTTTTCCAGGCCGGCGTTTGTATTTTGATTTACTCGCGAGGTGGCATTCAAGTCATCAGTACGTTGTCTAGCTTTCTTGAATTATAGAGCCCTTGGTGTAAGAACGGCTGAAGGGCACAGTGCATCTGAGCACTTTCCACCTTGAGTGTTTCTCTCTCAGTAGGGGCCCAACTACAATAAGTAGAGGGTTCCTCCCAGGGTGGGCAAGTTTGGGGCCCAGGTCACAAGAGCAGCCCCATGTGATGGGGTTGCCCAAGTCCCTGGGGGAATGGTACCTCTCTACTCTCAGGGTTGTCTCCAATGCTCTACTTTGAAGGAACAGTCCCCTGGGCCTGTGTCACAGCAATCTGGGTGTTTCCAATGCTCATATGCTTCCCAGCATTGGGTTTGCCATTAGCACACCTCTGATGATGACATCCCTAGGCCTTCCTAGACCCTTGTCTCCCCTCCCTCCCAACTTGTAGAGGTAAATTACAGAGTGATCTGTTTGGGGAGGAAGGCGGGCCCTTGTGTCATTACGGTGCTTGCAGCCTAGGGCCGTTCCCATGAAGCGGTGGGGTGGGCCTGGGACTCCTCAATCTATTGTTCTCCTTCACCTCCCACAAACACTGCGCCGGGTGCCACAAAGTTGTCAGCATGGCGCTCTGGAAATGTGGACAATAATCTGGGGTAAGAGGTGACGCCAAAGCCGCCCATTCTCTCCTACTGTGAAAGCCTCACTGCTGCAGGCGGCGAAGTGTTGGCATTTAATCGACGGTCATGACGCCTATAATTCTGCTTTCTCCGTGCGGGTCATGCAAGATCTCAGAAAAACTCCCATCCACCATCTTAGCCACTTAGCCACAACCCCTATGTATTTATATTTTCTTTTAAAATAAAATTGTTATAAAATTTGAGACTGGCGAAACACCTAAAATAAGTACCCTAAACTGAATTACAGTAAATGTGTTTTTATCTTGTGAAGTGTCCATATATTTTATTTCAAATAAAATATATGAAAATAAATGTATTTTTATCAAACTTGCTCAGTTTATGTTGGTCACCATGTCCCTTGTCCTGAAGTTCCAATTCAGTGTGTTCTGGGCGTTGCAGTCTTTGTTAACCAACACATTTGATGATAATTTGTAAAGGGATGACCCAGGACTGGATATACAATGCCTGATGTAGATGGGGTGATAGAAAATCTAGCTGTGTCATGTGCAAGTAATGAACAAGTCAAAGTACTGAATTGCAGGGCTACATATATTTAGGACGTGGCCTAACAGAGCAGTCCACCTCAAAGCTAGTGAATTGGGTTCGAGTCTCGGCAGGGACCCTCAACATCCTGTGAGGCTGGGCAAATCACTTAATCTTCCTGTGCCTAACAAAATGAATGTGTCCATCTGTAACACAACTGGTGCTCATGTAAAGTGCTCTGATACCTTTGGGTCAAGTTTGTGCATATGAAACTAAAAGAAATATATAAATATATATATCTGAGAGTACTACATGTATTGTTACTGACACCATAATCATTCTGAAGATGGAGACTAATTACCACATCACAATGAGCATTTCTGCATATACTTCCTCCGGAGACAGAAAATGGATCAGAGGACAGACCTTTATTCCAAATCCTAGCAGAGGGTTGTGCATACAGTAATTTCAGCATTTATGTTGGAAATACCTTATCCTCCTTTAAAAATGACAGATGGTTTGCTAAAACCTCAGCAAGGATTTTTTTGTCTAGGTAGAGTAGATCGTGGATGGTATGAGATTTCACATGACTATTTTAGAAATACCACTTTTAGAAGTGGGCATTTCTCTGTGCTTCTACCGCTTTGTGCTTTGCGCACTGTCTCCAATACACTTTTGGGCTGGTGACAGCTGCACTTTGTGCATTCTCTCCAGACTGCCACAACACAGGAAGGGCCGGGTGTGACCGGGGCTACATCTGCATACTTATAATATTCCTAGGCAGGGAGATGCAGAGGTTGTTCACACTTGCATCTTAATGGGTTGTGTCCTGCCCTCACACAAAGGGCTGATTTACTCTTTACTAACAGTTTGGAGCCAGAGCTGGACTGAAAAGGATCTTTATGCACTTCAGATGGCTCTTTTGAAGTCACTCTTCATCAAAGGCATTTTAGGCTATAAATACTGGGGCTCTGACCCCATATATTCAGACACCTTTCGAATCTATAACCAGACATTGCAGGCTGTACATCTGTTCATTGCCAGAAGGAACTGCTGTGCTGCCAGGTGGGACTGCCACTCTGCTGACTGCTCTGCTATGTTGGCCTGCTGCTTGTGAGCTGCAGGAGGTACTGCCACTTTGTGACCTGCCTTGCTCTGCTGCCTGCTACATCTGTGCTGTGCCTGCTATGTAGTCTCAAAGGGCTTTTTGGCTTGCCCCCTGTTTTGAAATCTCAGGGCCATCAAAGATTTTGCTTCATCACTGCTGCCATGGGACTCAGTCATTCATGACTACGGCAGCAGTGCATTCTAACTTTTGCCAAAATCAGTGCATTATGAGCGCATCAATTCGCCCAAGTTGGCAAAGGCCATTGCGTGTGGAGAGCTTTGTGTCTTTGCAGCGTATGTTGAACGCTTTGTACTTTCTCCATTGCCAGTGCATGCTGAGCGCTTTTCTACTTTGTTAGATCAACACTTGTGGAGTACTTATGTGTCTCACCCCGACAACGAATCTGCAGCGTCGAGGGAAGCCCTGCCTTGAGAAGCCAGGGGGTTATCTAGCCATACAAGAACTCTTCCGACATCAGCCGTGGGCCGGACAACCGGACAGCGTGGCTTCTCAAGAAACTATCCAGGCCAGGTACTATCACTGATGGAGCAGTACAGATGAGGCCCTGCGTGCCAGCTCTGGGTCACCTTGCAGTTATTACTCAGCTGTGTGTGATCGTGCCTGGCTAGACCCCACGTGGAAACTCTGGTCTGCCCTTTATTTGCTCAGCTGTGTTGGTACTCGCTGATCGGTTGAAGATCGCACCAAACCTCAGAATCTTGAGTACTCTTTCAGCACTCCCCAGTGGGAAATTACCATAACTCCCTTACAGGGAGCACCCACAGCCTAATTTTTTAACTGAATATTTACCATAAAGAGCCTGGTAGAAGTGAAGGTGTTTTTGAGGCTACTGTGTAATTTTCCCTGCAATTAATGTGTTCTATAAAGTTGATGATGACTTAAAAAATACTTATCATATGTTTGTCATTTTTGTTCTTGTTTTGTTCAGAATATATTAACTATTTCAAAGCCCGTGTAGATTCATTTTGTGGGGGGGTGTTCATTGTGTTACTGTGTATGTGTGTGTGTGTGTGTGTGTGTTTTGCACAAATACATTGTTCATTGTGTTACTGTGTGTGTGTGTGTGTGTGTGTGTGTGTGTGTGTGTGTGTGTTGCACAATTACATTGTTCATTGTGTTACTGTGTGTGGGTGTGTGTGTTGCACAAATACATTGTTCATTGTGTTACTGTGTGTGGGTGTGTGTGTTGCACAAATACATTGTTCATTGTGTTACTGTGTGTGGGTGTTGCACAAATACATTGCACATTGCCTCTGTGGATAAGCCTGCCTGCTCTGCACCAAGCTACCAGAGGGTGAGCACAGGTTATCTTTGGTGTGTTTCTAGCTTAGGTTAATAAATTGAGAGAGGACCCCACACGTTCCGGGGAACAGGGTACCAAGTGACAATGTAAAGTCAAAGAGAAAAATCCCCGGAGGAGTATATGTATTAAGATCCCTAAGCACAAATCAACAGTATGGATAACTCCATATCAGTACTGAACACTCTGGTCACGGACTAGTATGTGATGTTCACAATTTTTTATTGATTAAAATATGCATCATAGTTAAAATTTCAGTACAAATACAATTATACTGAAAACATTCAATAAAAGAACACACCTTAAAAAATGGCGAAAATTACAAAATTATACAATTAAAAAACAATCGAATCTGTTCAGATTCCACTGAGCAACACAATACATACACAGATACACAATTTCTAAATTATCAGCATACTTTCATAAAATGGAAACGAATCAACAAAGGACAAGAAGAACCCCTCTAAACACAGAAAATAAGCAATGTAATCGTAAATAAAAAATGATTCAACAGCCTATCCAATAGTATGCTAGACGTCCTGGTATTGCAATATGCAAGATATCCGGGATTCTAGTGGCTTGAATTCATACGGAAATACAAAAGGCGTCGACGCGTTTCGGTGTATCAGCACATGGATATCGCTACACCTTCATCAGGACGGTATCGATAGAATCATCTGATTCAGTGGAAGGAGATCAAGGCTGTATAAGACAGAATTATATCAGTCAATATCAGGAGCCCTCCCTCTTGGTGAGGCAGTCTTTACACAACATACCCTTTGATGGATGGTGGCATTAAGTTAAGAATTCTATCTACAAATCTACATGATCTATACTTTTAAATACATTCGTTGTGATGATAATCCTCGGTGCCAATGGCACCATCTTGTTACACAGGTCTATATATCCAACTCCACATTCAATACATGTCACATAGCATGAGTTTAGATAACGTCCCTATGTGGCATTACATTATAGTCAATGACCAGTGCTTTTGTTTTAGATTTAACACACTTTTAGGGACTACTGACCTTGGTTTGAACAATTAGAAAACGGGCTTGGTGTTGGTCAGTCTTCACACAACTCCAAGGACACAGTGGGGACCGTTTTATTTTCAGATAATTCAAATCTATTGATAGAGATTTATGTGTATATTAGTGACTATTATTCATATCCTAATTAGGGGACAAGTTTAGTCTGAGTAAGAGATCAACCATTACCGTTTTATCAGATGGTGCAGATTTATATTCTTGTATTCCTGTCTATCTCTTCATTAGAGCTGGAATCATACGTTGGGATTTATGTTCTCCCTTTATTTCGTGTGGTGTTCCCTGTTAGAATAGTTAGGGGTTAGCTTTTAATATGCTACACGCAAAGGTGTCAAAATGTGGCATCCTCTCATGTTTTAGGTCCCATACATACCTTTAGTTCAAGGGGGAGTCACTTTCCCCGTGGTTCACCTTGTGTATCAGCCTCTTCATATGTCGCTTGATAACGATCAGGTGGGCATACACTTCTATCTGTGTGGGAAATGGATCACACTGTTTTAGGGCTTATCCACCGGTATTCTGGATCTCCTGGCTACTTCTACACCCACTCTTCTATTACCATTTGCTGCCTAGTTTCTACGAAGCGCTATTTTGGTAAAAAACCCCACTTAGATCATTATTCGTGTATATATTTAACGCACTGAGGGAATGTTGATATACATGCGTTCCCTTATTATAGCTCATAGATAAACCCCTATTTTTGCTAATTTCCCTGTTTGGCTGCTGACCATTGTTCTATGCTTCTATGCCGTGCCGCCCCTGATTCCTTGCCTCTTTGACAGTTCTTTTAAAATGTCTGCAGGATTACTCCATATCTCCCCTCTTCTTAAGCATGTGCTCGCTATGGGAGTCTGGAAATGGTGCTGTTTACAGAGAGAATGTCTCTAAATATCATTTATCTACACACCCAGTCGGGTGTTGTCCCATTGTCAGGACACGACTAGGTGGTGCGGATCTATAATCTATGACCACTCCAGCCTTTAGTCACGCCGGAGCCAAGGTCTGTTTAGCTGGTTTGTACCGCTCCCCCAGTAGTAGCATAATGCTAAAGTAGTCCGACACTGGTAAGCCTATGGACTCTCGGGTTTCCGCCGTAGCTGCATGCCCTTTGCTCCCGCTTACCTTTTGTGATTTAAATGCGGCGCTTCCCACGGGTACGGCCTCTCGTTCTCTCCTGTCAGTTGCAACTGGCTTATTCCCTGTTTTATATACCCCTCTTTTATGCCAATTAGCTACAGCTGCGGGGAATATTTTCTCTATTCCCTTCTTACGCATGCGCAGACAATGGTTTCGGGGACGAGGAAATGGTGGCCATTTTGGAAAGGGATAATATATTTACATCTTCGCTATTTGTTCTGAAAAGGGTCCCTACTATTATTCCATCAGTGATCAATCTCAAACTCACACATATTTTTAGTTATGTCTCCCGGCTCTTTAATGACCATTGGTCCATGATTTGTTCTGCTTGCTCGACATTCATGTGGAACCTTATTTGCGGAGTTCGAGGATAGGGGCCATTTTAGAGCAGGAAGGTTAGCCTTACATGCTGTCTATTTTGAAGGGATAGAAGATCCCAAATGTTAATCTATTACAGTTTTTCTTTAGTTTTTAATTTTTATTTTCAGCTCCTGTGTTTTTTTTTATTAAATCCTTCTCTCAAAGATTCGATATTTTATAGGCCAGTCTACATCGCATTTTTACGTTTTTGTCCGGGGGGGTACATCGCGCAAAATGCGGCGGCCATTTCTAAAGGGGCTTATATACTGATGCTTGTGTAGTTTTCATTGTTCTTCCTCTCTTTATTCGAGGACAGATGGGCTGTGCGGGAGAGTTTCTAGATCAGTGAATCCCATTCCTCTCTAGTATTTAGCCCATTTTTCATGGTGTTAAATTTCATGATGTACCATTGCTCCTGTTGCTTGCGTCTTTTGGTACTGTTACCCATCCTAGTCTGTTCTTTTATTTTTTCTAGTATCACCCATTTGATTTCATTATCCTTGTGGTTTTTGTCTTTCCAGTGCTCGACTAGTGGGGCATTTTCCCTATGTAGTCTGATTGCTGACTTATGCTCCCCTATTCTGATCCTAAGTTCTCTCCCTGTCTCCCCTATGTAGCCTAGGCCACATGGGCATAGGATCAGGTATACCAAGTTCTTGCTTCTGCAGTTATTAAGCGTGTTGATCTTATGTTTAATATTGTTCAGGCATACTTCTTTGGTTACTAGACATAAATCACAGATGCTACAGGTTCCACATTTGTGGTTGCCTGTCGCCTTAGTACCCATCAACGTTTTTTGTCCTTCCACGACATCCTCTCTATATGTGTGTACCAGAGTTGACCTCAGATTTTTGTTCTTTCTATACGCGTAGAGGGGCCGTGGTAGTTTAGTTTCACTCCCTTCGTTGAGAATTTTCCAGTTGTGATTAATGACATTTTTTATTTGATTGGCAATAGAAGAAAATTGGCTGACCATGACAATTTTGTCCAGAGTTTGGTTCTTCTCCTTTTTCTCTAAAAGACTATCTCTATTGTAGAACCGTGCTCTTTTTAGTGAATGGCTGATCATTTTTTTTGGATATCCCCTCTCGATGAACTTCTGTTTCGTATTTTCTGCATGTCTGTAGAAATCATCCAGGGTGGTACAATTCCTTCTCAGTCGGAGAAATTCTCCGAAGGGGATGCTATCTTTTTGGCTTTTTGGATGGTAACTGTTATAGTGTAGAACAGTGTTACGGTCACTTTCTTTTTTGTACAGTTCTACACCCAGTTGGTTATTCTCTGCCTTGATGGTAATGTCGAGAAAGTCCACCATTCTATTGCTGTATTTGCCCGTGAATTTTAGGTTGGCATCCCCCAGGTTGATCCACACCAGAAATTCTTCTAATAACTTGACGGGACCTGACCAGATGAAAAAAACATCATCTATGAACCGAGTCCAATTTCTGATATTCTCATAAAAAGGACTGATTTCATTGTATACATGTTTGTCTTCGAACATGCTCACATAGATGCATGCCAGGCTCGGCGCGCAGGTTGCGCCCATGCTGGTCCCTTTGCGTTGAAGGTAAAGGTCTTTTTTGAAAAGGAATACATTGTTTAGAAGGACCAGTGATACACATTCGACTATGAATTCTTTGTTCGCGCCCATAATTTCTGTTTCTTCTAGTAGTGTCCTGACTACATTTATAGTGTCCCTTTGTGGTATATTGGTGTAGAGGGCCTCTACATCGAGGGTCACCATGTATTCCCTATCTCCCCTGAAGTCTAGGCCCTCCACTTTTGTGATCATATCAGAAGTATCTCTGATGTACGATTTCTGCTGCTGTACTAGGGGTTTCAAAAACTTGTCAGCATATATGCTCAAAGGCTCTAACAGGGAATCGATAGAAGCCACTATCGGTCTCATGGGAGGGTTCTCCAGACTCTTGTGGACTTTAGGCAGTCCGTAGAAGGCCGGTGTTTTGGGGTTCTCATTGTTGAGGAATTTGAATTCCTCCTCTGTAATCCTTCCATTGGAGACTGCATTGGCTAGAAAGGATGCTACTTCCTGTTTTAGAGATTCAAGTCTCAAATGAGATACCCTGGTATAATGTTCCGGATTCGAAAGGAGTAGCAGGGCCCTTTGCCCACTGTGGGGACAAAACTAAAACCCATTCTTAGAACTTCTTCTTCTGTTTTTGTGAGCACTCTACTAGAGAGATTTATGATGGGAGTCGTCCCTACTTCCAATATACTTTGTTCCTCGTTCTTTTGTATTCTTGAGGTGCTTGGTTGCTCTGGTATTCTTGGTCTTGGTCTCTCATTAATAAATTCCAACTAGAAAAAGATTTAAGATCGTTCTTTAGAAAGATTAGATTACGTAGATTCTTTGAGGACAGACCCTTGAGGGACCCCCCCACTGACTCAGGCCTAAGGGCCAAATCAAATTTTACACCTAGTCTGGGTATGGTCGACAAAAATATCGACCTTTTTGAAAGTATGGTCAAATTGGAAGTAGGTAAAATTGTGGAAAAGAAACACTGTGTACAACACAATATCTCCAAAAATCAAAGAATGGCATTAGATTCCCTGTCGGCAGACACCCATATAACGATAAAGCCTGCGGACAAGGGAGGGGGTGTTGTAGTCTTTGACACAACCGATTATGAACAAAGGGCCCTGCTACTCCTTTCGAATCCGGAACATTATACCAGGGTATCTCATTTGAGACTTGAATCTCTAAAACAGGAAGTAGCATCCTTTCTAGCCAATGCAGTCTCCAATGGAAGGATTACAGAGGAGGAATTCAAATTCCTCAACAATGAGAACCCCAAAACACCGGCCTTCTACGGACTGCCTAAAGTCCACAAGAGTCTGGAGAACCCTCCCATGAGACCGATAGTGGCTTCTATCGATTCCCTGTTAGAGCCTTTGAGCATATATGCTGACAAGTTTTTGAAACCCCTAGTACAGCAGCAGAAATCGTACATCAGAGATACTTCTGATATGATCACAAAAGTGGAGGGCCTAGACTTCAGGGGAGATAGGGAATACATGGTGACCCTCGATGTAGAGGCCCTCTACACCAATATACCACAAAGGGACACTATAAATGTAGTCAGGACACTACTAGAAGAAACAGAAATTATGGGCGCGAACAAAGAATTCATAGTCGAATGTGTATCACTGGTCCTTCTAAACAATGTATTCCTTTTCAAAAAAGACCTTTACCTTCAACGCAAAGGGACCAGCATGGGCGCAACCTGCGCGCCGAGCCTGGCATGCATCTATGTGAGCATGTTCGAAGACAAACATGTATACAATGAAATCAGTCCTTTTTATGAGAATATCAGAAATTGGACTCGGTTCATAGATGATGTTTTTTTCATCTGGTCAGGTCCCGTCAAGTTATTAGAAGAATTTCTGGTGTGGATCAACCTGGGGGATGCCAACCTAAAATTCATGGGCAAATACAGCAATAGAAGGGTGGACTTTCTCGACATTACCATCAAGGCAGAGAATAACCAACTGGGTGTAGAACTGTACAAAAAAGAAAGTGACCGTAACACTGTTCTACACTATAACAGTTACCATCCAAAAAGCCAAAAAGATAGCATCCCCTTCGGAGAATTTCTCCGACTGAGAAGGAATTGTACCACCCTGGATGATTTCTACAGACATGCAGAAAATACGAAACAGAAGTTCATCGAGAGGGGATATCCAAAAAAAATGATCAGCCATTCACTAAAAAGAGCACGGTTCTACAATAGAGATAGTCTTTTAGAGAAAAAGGAGAAGAACCAAACTCTGGACAAAATTGTCATGGTCAGCCAATTTTCTTCTATTGCCAATCAAATAAAAAATGTCATTAATCACAACTGGAAAATTCTCAACGAAGGGAGTGAAACTAAACTACCACGGCCCCTCTACGCGTATAGAAAGAACAAAAATCTGAGGTCAACTCTGGTACACACATATAGAGAGGATGTCGTGGAAGGACAAAAAACGTTGATGGGTACTAAGGCGACAGGCAACCACAAATGTGGAACCTGTAGCATCTGTGATTTATGTCTAGTAACCAAAGAAGTATGCCTGAACAATATTAAACATAAGATCAACACGCTTAATAACTGCAGAAGCAAGAACTTGGTATACCTGATCCTATGCCCATGTGGCCTAGGCTACATAGGGGAGACAGGGAGAGAACTTAGGATCAGAATAGGGGAGCATAAGTCAGCAATCAGACTACATAGGGAAAATGCCCCACTAGTCGAGCACTGGAAAGACAAAAACCACAAGGATAATGAAATCAAATGGGTGATACTAGAAAAAATAAAAGAACAGACTAGGATGGGTAACAGTACCAAAAGACGCAAGCAACAGGAGCAATGGTACATCATGAAATTTAACACCATGAAAAATGGGCTAAATACTAGAGAGGAATGGGATTCACTGATCTAGAAACTCTCCCGCACAGCCCATCTGTCCTCGAATAAAGAGAGGAAGAACAATGAAAACTACACAAGCATCAGTATATAAGCCCCTTTAGAAATGGCCGCCGCATTTTGCGCGATGTACCCCCCCGGACAAAAACGTAAAAATGCGATGTAGACTGGCCTATAAAATATCGAATCTTTGAGAGAAGGATTTAAAAAAAAAAAACACAGGAGCTGAAAATAAAAATTAAAAACTAAAGAAAAACTGTAATAGATTAACATTTGGGATCTTCTATCCCTTCAAAATAGACAGCATGTAAGGCTAACCTTCCTGCTCTAAAATGGCCCCTATCCTCGAACTCCGCAAATAAGGTTCCACATGAATGTCGAGCAAGCAGAACAAATCATGGACCAATGGTCATTAAAGAGCCGGGAGACATAACTAAAAATATGTGTGAGTTTGAGATTGATCACTGATGGAATAATAGTAGGGACCCTTTTCAGAACAAATAGCGAAGATGTAAATATATTATCCCTTTCCAAAATGGCCACCATTTCCTCGTCCCCGAAACCATTGTCTGCGCATGCGTAAGAAGGGAATAGAGAAAATATTCCCCGCAGCTGTAGCTAATTGGCATAAAAGAGGGGTATATAAAACAGGGAATAAGCCAGTTGCAACTGACAGGAGAGAACGAGAGGCCGTACCCGTGGGAAGCGCCGCATTTAAATCACAAAAGGTAAGCGGGAGCAGAGGGCATGCAGCTACGGCGGAAACCCGAGAGTCCATAGGCTTACCAGTGTCGGACTACTTTAGCATTATGTTACTACTGGGGGAGCGGTACAAACCAGCTAAACAGACCTTGGCTCCGGCGTGACTAAAGGCTGGAGTGGTCATAGATTATAGATCCGCACCACCTAGTCGTGTCCTGACAATGGGACAACACCCGACTGGGTGTGTAGATAAATGATATTTAGAGACATTCTCTCTGTAAACAGCACCATTTCCAGACTCCCATAGCGAGCACATGCTTAAGAAGAGGGGAGATATGGAGTAATCCTGCAGACATTTTAAAAGAACTGTCAAAGAGGCAAGGAATCAGGGGCGGCACGGCATAGAAGCATAGAACAATGGTCAGCAGCCAAACAGGGAAATTAGCAAAAATAGGGGTTTATCTATGAGCTATAATAAGGGAACGCATGTATATCAACATTCCCTCAGTGCGTTAAATATATACACGAATAATGATCTAAGTGGGGTTTTTTACCAAAATAGCGCTTCGTAGAAACTAGGCAGCAAATGGTAATAGAAGAGTGGGTGTAGAAGTAGCCAGGAGATCCAGAATACCGGTGGATAAGCCCTAAAACAGTGTGATCCATTTCCCACACAGATAGAAGTGTATGCCCACCTGATCGTTATCAAGCGACATATGAAGAGGCTGATACACAAGGTGAACCACGGGGAAAGTGACTCCCCCTTGAACTAAAGGTATGTATGGGACCTAAAACATGAGAGGATGCCACATTTTGACACCTTTGCATGTAGCATATTAAAAGCTAACCCCTAACTATTCTAACAGGGAACACCACACGAAATAAAGGGAGAACATAAATCCCAACGTATGATTCCAGCTCTAATGAAGAGATAGACAGGAATACAAGAATATAAATCTGCACCATCTGATAAAACGGTAATGGTTGATCTCTTACTCAGACTAAACTTGTCCCCTAATTAGGATATGAATAATAGTCACTAATATACACATAAATCTCTATCAATAGATTTGAATTATCTGAAAATAAAACGGTCCCCACTGTGTCCTTGGAGTTGTGTGAAGACTGACCAACACCAAGCCCGTTTTCTAATTGTTCAAACCAAGGTCAGTAGTCCCTAAAAGTGTGTTAAATCTAAAACAAAAGCACTGGTCATTGACTATAATGTAATGCCACATAGGGACGTTATCTAAACTCATGCTATGTGACATGTATTGAATGTGGAGTTGGATATATAGACCTGTGTAACAAGATGGTGCCATTGGCACCGAGGATTATCATCACAACGAATGTATTTAAAAGTATAGATCATGTAGATTTGTAGATAGAATTCTTAACTTAATGCCACCATCCATCAAAGGGTATGTTGTGTAAAGATTGCCTCACCAAGAGGGAGGGCTCCTGATATTGACTGATATAATTCTGTCTTATACAGCCTTGATCTCCTTCCACTGAATCAGATGATTCTATCGATACCGTCCTGATGAAGGTGTAGCGATATCCATGTGCTGATACACCGAAACGCGTCGACACCTTTTGTATTTCCGTATGAATTCAAGCCACTAGAATCCCGGATATCTTGCATATTGCAATACCAGGACGTCTAGCATACTATTGGATAGGCTGTTGAATCATTTTTTATTTACGATTACATTGCTTATTTTCTGTGTTTAGAGGGGTTCTTCTTGTCCTTTGTTGATTCGTTTCCATTTTATGAAAGTATGCTGATAATTTAGAAATTGTGTATCTGTGTATGTATTGTGTTGCTCAGTGGAATCTGAACAGATTCAATTGTTTTTTAATTATTGTATAATTTTGTAATTTTCGCCATTTTTTAAGGTGTGTTCTTTTATTGAATGTTTTCAGTATAATTGTATTTGTACTGAAATTTTAACTATGATGCATATTTTAATCAATAAAAAATTGTGAACATCACATACTAGTCCGTGACCAGAGTGTTCAGTACTGATATGGAGTTATCCATACTGTTGATTTGTGCTTAGGGATCTTAATACATATACTCCTCCGGGGATTTTTCTCTTTGACTTTACAGTGTTTCTAGCTTACCCTGACTAGCGTGGTTTATTCTGCCTGGCTTGGATGCATATCTTACCCTAACAGAAACCCCATTTCTAACATGGTGAAATCAGATTTTTGATAATTTTATCAGAACAATAACTTTGGAAAAATGCAATTTAGACTGCCTGAACCCAGTTCTGCCACGGATCACACCTCCAGAGCTGGAATACACATAATCTGCTGGGAGACTTAACAACTCTTGCTCTGAGACCAGTAAAGGCAAATGGGTGTTACCTCTAACCACGTAGAAGGGATCCGCTTTCTGGCAGTGGTTAATTTTATAGTAAGGCAAGTGCTGCAATAGGAGGTGGGGGCTGCCAGAAAATTGTTACCACTATATAGTAGAATGTCTCCAATTACTGGCCAGGGCACACTATATTTCTGAACTCCCACCACCTTGAGGTACCAGAATCGATTCCTAATCACGTAGTATTGATAATCGATATGTTAGGATTAGCATGGTGTCTCTAAACTCACACTGTAGACATGCATAATTAGCATTTACGGTATTTACTTTCACTTAGCTTCATGCCACGTTACGCTATATGAATACCATACTATGGCCTTCTTTAATATCGTACATGCACAGGCCTTATTCTCCCTTAGCTCTAAAGGCCCTGCTCCTGGGAAAGAAACCAACTGTTGCAGAAACTGCTGTTTCAGCTCGGTAGGCTCGGCAAGGTCGTAGTTAGCCGAGGAAGGGCCGATAAGCACATTCCGGGAGGGGTGCAGGGTGGTTTGTCTCTGAGAAGACAGAAGGGAGTCACCCGTCTGACCTTGCTGCCTGAGCGAAATCAGGAGCTCTTTGTGTGCCTTATATGGGTTTTCCTATTACTGTACTAGCTTGTACCAATTTGTATTTTTCCATGTTAGGCCATGCCGGTGCCAACGCAATTGTATATATGTGATGTGCTGACAATGTGCCAGCAGTCTTCTTGGCGGACCTTTTGGGTGAGGTCGCAAGGAGCTCCTCTGGCAGAGTTTTGTGTTTGTCTAATAAACGCTTGAACCTTCTACACTGCCGACCGACTGCTTATTGGTAATGCAAGGGGATTTGGTAATGTAATGATTATTGTTGGGAGGGGATCATATAATTTTCGGTACTTCAGTTGGCGACTCCGCCGGGACTCCGCGTTGGGGTCGTCCCTGTGTAGCCACAGGCGACATCGAAAGGGGTCCTCTTGATCGGGAGAGTTGCAGACCAGACGCATAAGAAATTGGGGTTTTGCTCTGCCCTCCCGGTCCGGAGGGCTTCAGCTGCTAGTAACCCCACGCCGGAGTCCTTCGGGTGCAACCCGAGAACCTGCAGCGCTGATACTGGGCAAACGTCGGCAGTGAAGAACGTTCCGGCAAACCTGCGTGCACCAGGTGAGTGTTGTGTCTCGTTATATGTTGAATTGCATATGCAGATTTAAATAACGGGATTTAAGCATTTGGTGGCCCATGGTCACGGAGAAACTCTGACTTTGCATTAGTTGTCACAGAGAGGATTTGGTCGGAGGTTCGACGGGGGCAGTGTGGAACTGCACGTGCGAACGCTCTGGGTACACTAAAGATAAGGATTATACGCCTAGGGGAACTGCGGTTCCTGCTCGGCCGGACTGTTCTCGGGAAAGCCGATGGTTGAGATTGGGTAGCACCCGGACAAATCTGGAGCGGCGCTGAAACGCGGGCTTAGCCAGAACAGTTCGGGAGGTGAACCATGAATGCTGTCGGATGGCCTGTAGACCGGTCTGTGGTTTAAAACCTGTGTAACTATCTTTAGGCAGTCTGAGGACGAGACTGTTGTTGGTTGTGTTTTTTGCAGCCTTTTGAATAAATTAGCAGAAGAGTTCTCCTCAAGTGGGAGCCGACGGGCTCCACTTTTTCGATTGCAATTGCTGGAACTTATGTGTCACGTTTTACGTTTGTCTGATGTATAAGGAAAATACGGATGTAAGGATGATGGGTGTCATGGCCATGAGAATGAGAGCGCAAAGATAACGTGATATTTAATTTTGTTGAATTTGTACTAACGGAGAAATTCCTTTTCAGCTAGAAACGAGATACTACGATATGCCGTGCCTTAGCAAATTGTGTTTTGGTTGTGTCCATAGTGAGGAAGGGAGGTTAGACGAGAGTCAGCCGAACCCCCCAGAGGGGACACCTAGCCACTTTATGTATTGTAAGCATGGTATTGGCCCCCTCATTTTTAACTCTCTGTGGCATAAATACACCAAGGACAATATAGAATTACAGTGGCCAAAAACAGGGTCTTTCGATGAACAAAAACTGGCATATTTACAAGAACGTCTTTTTATTAAACGCAGCCGGCAGTCGATGTTCGACACCCTTAACAAATGGCAGAAAGAAGCAAAGAGACGACGCATTCGATCTGAAAAATTAATGAAGATAGAGCAGGGACAGACTATTACCCAGAAGGCTATCGCATATGATAAAAATAAGGTAGAACAAAATATTGAAATTGCAGACAGGCGGTTTAAACTTCAGGTAGACCAATGTTATGTAGCCAGAGAAGGGGCGGAAGATGAGATTGAGGAATTGTTAAATGCAAGGCCTCCCCCACCATATGCCCCGGAGCGTATATACCCTGCAATACCTGTCCAGCCAGAGATTAGACAACGGGCATCTGCGCCCGAGGAACGGGGCTCCGTTACCAATGAACAAAATAACGATGTTTCCTCTCCTCAAGGTGGGGCCTTGGCTACGCTTGTCCCCGAGTCTACACAACTGATCACTTCCCCTCAGACGCACTTGAGTCTCCCTATGCCGGAGATATCCTCCCCCCGAGTTTGTATTACACCCAGAGGGTTTGACCCGACCCCGAGGGGAGCTGTAGGGGGCCTAGATAGCAAGCGATTGTTCACTAGAGCATCTGTAGAATATGGCGAAAAAGAAGCATTAGGAGACCAGGCTATCAAGTGGGTACGGAATGAAGTATATACCCTGATTGACATATGGAGTACTGTGAAGGATCTAGAGCCGGTCATGCAACAACATGTGCTATACGAGATGTCCAATTCGCTCATTGGATCTTGGGAAATAAACTTTAGGGACGGGACAGCCCCCCAGATTCTGTATACTATCAGAGATTGGGCCCATAAATTTAGCCTAACACCGGAAGAGGTATTTAAGAATGTAGACACTTTGGTGCAATATCGCGACAGATTATTCTTTAAAAGTCCACAGTGGACTACGCAACACCCTATGCGAGAAGTACACCCAATCTATCATCCCGAAATCCCCGAACAACGAGATGGTAATCAGGCGATCATACGACAAGGGGTGGCGGCTCGGTTCCAGGAACAGTGGGTTTATACCCCATGGAAAAGAAGTGAAGTACTGGCGTTGAAATCTCAGCTGCCAGATCCCCGGAAGAATCCTACTGCGTACTACAAAGAATTGACCGAAGCAGCTGCGTCAGCTGTAATGACTTTAGCCGATGTTGAATTGTTCTTCGGACTGCTAGTACCGGTTGATATATGGCGACAGGTGCACGATTCTAATCATGCTGAGTTTGGTGGCACGTGGGAGGAGTTAAGGGGCTGGGACCAGGATCGCAAACCAGGGGACAAACCAAGAGTGGAAATAACTTCTCTTCCAGCGAAAATAATAACTTTTATGCATACTCTGATCCCACCCCGAAAAGTCGATTGGGATAAACTGTCCGCCTGTAGACAAAAGAAGGACGAAAGTGTGTCCGACTTCTTTACCAGGTTCGAAGAGGTTTTTATTGATTTTAGCGGGCAAGATTTGGCCACAGAAGGGGGCACAAGGTTGTTCGTTAACAGGTTCGTTACGAACCTGGCTCCGGAAATTTCAGCACGACTGGAGGCGGCAGAGAGTACCTGGACTACCTCTTCCCCGTCTGTAATACTCAGCATGGCCCAGTACTACGAGCATAGAGAAAATGAAAATAAGGATAAGGTCGATAAAAAGGTTAAGGATCTGAAGACTCGAGTACTGTTACAGCAAGTGGTTCGAGGGCAAGGAGGAGGTAGAGGTGGTCGGGGCCCAATGACGAGAGGGGCGGGGACAGGAAGGGGTTCAGGAGGAGCCCCGTCAATCGGCATCAACCAATGTTCCTATTGTAAAGAGGAGGGACACTGGAAGGCTCAGTGTCCATACTTGGCCGCCCAGAACGCAGCGATTCGCGGACGAGGTAGAGGACGAGGGGGCCCCGACCGAGGTGATATGCATAGAGACGAGTACAGAGACGTTCAACAAGACAGGTCAGAAAGGAATCATTTTGATAACCCCCAACGCAGACAGTACTACCATGGTGACTATGCCGAAGGGAATGATGATGAATATGCCCCAGCATAGGATAGCCAGGGACAGAGGGGGGGCCATGTGTCAATTCCGGTCAATCAGAGGGGACCCTACATCAGAGGGGAAGTGTTGGGGACATCTGAAAATTTTCTAATTGACACAGGAGCAATGAACAGTTCCGTTGCTCGATCATTGGTTCCAGGGGCAGCTCTGTCCGGGCAAAACAATGTTTCGGTGGGTTTTTCCGGAGTCCCCGTTGTAAGCCCCATCTCTAAACCTATTCCCTTTACGATTGGTCCAGCCACTATGGACACTCCTTTCCTATTGACATCGAATTGTGGGGAGAATCTGTTGGGATTGGATATGCTGAAAAGGTTGAATGCTACTATACATTGTTCTGCGGATGGGGTCTATCTAACTATACGTCCCTCTGTAACACCTGTTAAACAATGTTTTACGAAAAATGAACGACTTCCACCGGAGTTCGATGGCGTCCCAACCTCCCTTTGGGCGATAGGGGACGCAGATGTGGGTGTACTGGACATACCCCCAGTTCACATCACGTTGAAGCAAGGCGCTAAACTACCACGCATCCCACAGTACAAAATAGCACCGGCGGGGGAACGGGCTTTATTGCACATCATCCAGGAACTGATTGACAAAGGGGTTGTAGAAGAAACAAACGCCAATATTTGCAATAGCCCGATCCTCCCGATTTTGAAAAGGAACCATGACCAAGGGGAGATGGGTGCTGCCTATCGTTTTGTGATTGATTTGCGAGCCGTTAACAAAATTGTGGTACCACAGTATCCTGTGGTGACCGATATCACTACCATTCTCACCATGATTCCTCCGACTGCACAGTACTTTTCGGTCATTGACCTGAAAAATGCTTTCTTCAGCATTCCTATCCACCCTGATAGCAGACAGATCTTCGGATTTTCAATATCCGGACGCAGCTTCCGCTTCTGTCGCGCTCCTCAAGGCTACACTGAAAGTCCGAGTATATATAGCCAGGCTCTGAAGGCACTGTTGGATGACCTAGAATTGCCGGATGGCAATGTCCTTTTGCAATACGTAGATGACTTACTCATTGCATCTGACACAGAGGATGGATGTAAACAAGCTACGGTTAAATTGTTGCACCATTTGGCTGTCAAGGGGAACAAGGTATCCTTATCTAAATTTCAGTATTGTCGAAAGGAGGTGACCTACTTAGGTCATCTCTTATCGAAGGAGGGTAGACGACTAACACCTGAACGTATTGCTACCATTTCTAACATGTCTGTACCTTGCACGCAGCGTGAAGTCCGCGCTTTTCTTGGCATCACATCTTACTGTCGCCAATGGATACCTAATTTTTCACTCCTGGCTAAACCTTTGTTGCATTTGACTACCAAAGATGTGCATGAACCCCTACCCTGGACGGATGAATGTCAGCTCTCTTTTAACTCTCTAAAAACTGCTTTATGCTCTGCTCCTGTTCTGGGTACTCCAGATTATCGTAAACCTTTTGTACTATATGTACACGAGGTCGACGGTTGTTCATTGTCTGTTTTAACGCAGGCCTTTGGAGGTAAGCAAAGACCGTGCGCCTATTTGTCAGCGACATTGGATAATGTTGCAAGAGCACTTCCTAGCTGTCTGAGGGCTACGGCTGCAGTAGCAGTGGCCATCCGACAATCAGAAGGACTCGTTTTAAATTCCAATTTGACTGTAATGGTGCCGCATGCAGTAGACACCTTGCTAAATAAAACAAAAACGCAGCATCTTACGAGTGCACGCCTTACTGGGTATGAGCTGACCTTATTTGCACCACATATTACGATTACTCGATGTGCAACACTGAATCCAGCCACATTGTTACCACTCCATACGAGTGAACAGGACACTAATTTACATGATTGCATATATCGCACAGAGGAAGAGACCAAGGGTAGAATTGACCTCACAGACACACCCTTAGATCAACCCCAGGGAGAGCTATATGTGGATGGTTCCTGTTTCAAACTAACAGATGGCACAACGACAGCTGCATATGCGATCACGACCCTGAAAACAGTTGTTGAAACACTTAGACTACCCCACCGATCAGCCCAAGCCGCTGAACTTATGGCCTTGTTACGAGCCTGTGAGCTGAGTGAGGGACTAGAGGTCAACATTTACACGGACAGCCAATACGCCTTTGGCGTAGCTCATAGTTTTGGGCGGCTGTGGAAAGAAAGGGGCTTCCTTACTTCACACGGTCAGAAAATACAGAATGGGCAGCTGGTTTTGAGGTTGTTGGATGCTCTCACTCTCCCCAAGAAAGTAGCTATTATCAAATGCAGTGCTCACAAAGTGATTGTGGATGAGGTGGGAGAAGGCAATGCTTTTGCGGACCAGGTGGCCAAGCAGACAGCTCAGTCGCTGATGTCACCCATGTACGTTCATTCCTCTACTAGATGGGTGGGGGGAGACTGTGGATTATTTGATAATACTATGGAAAGTGTGAGAATACTACAGAAGGAAGCCACCCCAGCGGAACTAGAGAAATGGGAACAAGAGATAGGGAGATTGGATGAAAATGATTGTTGGATCGACTTGACTGAAAAACAAAGATGGCTACTGCCCAATGCATTAGTACAGGCTGTGGTAACAATGGCACACGGACCAGCACACATAGGAGCAAAAGGTATCTGTGGGATCTTAGATCCAGTTTGGAATAATCCGAATATCCAACGGACGGCTGTCCGTTTGGTCCAATATTGCATGGTCTGCTTGCAGCATAATCCAGGAAAAGGAGAAACTGTTTTAGCCGGGAATTTCGCACCACCTGCATTGCCTTTTGAAGTGCTCCAAATGGATTATATTCATATGGACCGCGTCAATAATCTCAAATATGTACTGGTCGTAGTCTGTGCATTTAGCAAATGGGTTGAGGCATACCCTACTAAGGAGAACACAGCATTGGCAACTGCAAAAGCTCTCCTGAAAGAGTTTGTGCCTCGCTTCGGATTGCCTCGCTTGATCTGGTCGGACAACGGGCAACATTTCCATGGGGCCCTTGTGCGGCATATCTGCGAGGGCTTACACATACAACAAAAGTTCCATGCTGCCCGACACCCCCAATCAGCAGGGCTCGTGGAAAAGTACAATGGCATTCTAAAATTGAAAATGGCAAAAATAAAGGAGAGCACGGGGTTGAACTGGCCTGACACTTTACCTCTAGCCCTTATGTCTTTACGTGTCACCCCGCACTCACGTTCGGGTCTCTCTCCATATGAGATACTGTTTGGGAGACCTGCTAACGTGTGGGGGGTACCTCGACCTCGTTCTTTTGCAGATATTGAATATCCTATGTTGATTGATTACCTGTATGCTTTGACTAAAGACCTTCGTTCTGTTCATCAGCAGGTAGCTTCTGTACTGCAGCCACTGCCAGAGGGCCCCGGTCATCGTTTACAGCCCGGCCAGTGGGTCCTGGTCAAAAAGTTTGAGCGAGACACCAGCTTGGCTCCTAGATGGTCTGAACCACGGCAGATTTTGTTGGCCACCCGGACGGCGGTTAAAGTGGATGGCCGAAAACATTGGATACATGTTTCGCATCTGAAACGGCTACCACTTCCACTCCCTGGTGAGCGGTCACGTCCAGGGGAAATTCTAACACAGGAAACTGAAAGAGCTGACGCATTTGTGCCCTTTTCTGACGCCTGCGAGATTGAGCGGAGGCTACAGGAAGGATCGGCGAGATCAGATGACTTGGTCTCCACTGAAGTTGCAAGTGAGCGTGCAACAGCGTTGAATTCTGTTTCAAGTACCCCAGACGACCAAACGTCACCAGTACGGAAAGCCCCGGGTGTGCTCTTTTCTGACCCTGAAGTGTTGGGCCGTGAGCGATACAATCTTCGGCCCAGAAGGCCGACACACGGCGCCTCAGACCACATTGTCAGGAGATAGGGAAGGACTTCATTGCATAAGATAGGGTTTGCTAGACTACCGGTCTGAGCGCTGAGCAAGACACTGGACTGAACTCGTTGAGAGCTGGAACTTTTCAATCATTGTGCTCTGTTCAGAAAGAAGGTTCTGTTCAAACAGATATGGCTTCTACCTTGGAATAATGGATACGAGTCTGCCTGTGAGACTCTGACGGACGCAGGAACGAAGAAACCCTCTGGCAGGTCGGACTGCTAGGCCTATTTCTGGACTTTTAGCTAGCAATGTACCCTTTTGGTCGTGTAATCCTAGAAGAAGAGTTTCCTATTGCGCCTAGACGCATACCTTTTTATGAGCCAATGTTCTCCACATGGACCACGAAGGTCAAAATAGCTTTTGTTGTAACTATAACTGTTATAGTAGCTGTGTTCATGAGTCTGTTTGTATACCTAGAACATAAATACCCATTACAAAAGTTTTTGCCCACAACTGCCGCACCTCCCGAACATTTCCTGTTTACCCTAGCGCCCCACAAAGAAAGACATCGCCAAAAATATGCTAAAAATGTATTCATAGAAATGTTGCATCAGACGCACAATGTTACTAACGCCACGGATTGTTGGGTTTGTGGACTCCTGCCTACTGTGGTGCGCAATCATGATCTATTTCTCTCCCGCCCTCTGTCTTATCTAGGTAGTTGTGAAGCATGGTACAAACTGTTTCTGGCGATATACCGGCATGGGAGTGAGCATTTCAGGGATCTAGATGTCAATGAGCACAATATTATTCTTGATTATGTTCGAACGCACTATGCTTATAATAGAACAGGACATGGGGATAAGGTGATAATTGACCCACAAGGGTGTATACAGCTGTATTTAGCGGTAATGAACAAAACTTGGTTACAAGATGAACTGTATGATTTTAAAGACTTTAATGCCACTCAATACTTTCAGATTTTCATCGAACGAAATGTTACCAGAGACCGCACTGTCCCCATCCCTATTTTGAATGTTTCTGCAGGATTTTGTGTGCAAGGGAAAGCCCAAATGCTGCAGAAAGAGGTACATGATATGATGGTTATCGATGAAGAAATATTCGAGGAGTAGATGTCTGTTGTCATTTAGCGCCACCACGCTAAAAGGAGGGTTTGAGGTACCAGAATCGATTCCTAATCACGTAGTATTGATAATCGATATGTTAGGATTAGCATGGTGTCTCTAAACTCACACTGTAGACATGCATAATTAGCATTTACGGTATTTACTTTCACTTAGCTTCATGCCACGTTACGCTATATGAATACCATACTATGGCCTTCTTTAATATCGTACATGCACAGGCCTTATTCTCCCTTAGCTCTAAAGGCCCTGCTCCTGGGAAAGAAACCAACTGTTGCAGAAACTGCTGTTTCAGCTCGGTAGGCTCGGCAAGGTCGTAGTTAGCCGAGGAAGGGCCGATAAGCACATTCCGGGAGGGGTGCAGGGTGGTTTGTCTCTGAGAAGACAGAAGGGAGTCACCCGTCTGACCTTGCTGCCTGAGCGAAATCAGGAGCTCTTTGTGTGCCTTATATGGGTTTTCCTATTACTGTACTAGCTTGTACCAATTTGTATTTTTCCATGTTAGGCCATGCCGGTGCCAACGCAATTGTATATATGTGATGTGCTGACAATGTGCCAGCAGTCTTCTTGGCGGACCTTTTGGGTGAGGTCGCAAGGAGCTCCTCTGGCAGAGTTTTGTGTTTGTCTAATAAACGCTTGAACCTTCTACACTGCCGACCGACTGCTTATTGGTAATGCAAGGGGATTTGGTAATGTAATGATTATTGTTGGGAGGGGATCATATAATTTTCGGTACTTCAGTCTCATCAGAACACACTTGTACCTGGAAGACTCTATCTTAAGAAGAAAGCCATACTTGAAGAAAAATCACAATGTGTGACTATTGCTGGAAGAAGGATTCACTCATGGGCTGAAGGACCCTTGAATCCTGCTGGCACGCAGGGACTCAGCCTGCTCTTTAGGGGTAAAATGGTTGGCCTCCTGTTTACTTGCTTCAGGGACACAAAAAGTAAAAAGTCTCCTGATTCACAGAGGGCCCAGCTGTTGAGAGTATTTGACCCTGCAGGAGACCAGGCTGGAGGGAGACATGGTACCTAGGAGCATGCACTGAGGAGCTAGTGGCTCTGCAACTGACCAGAAAAAGCTTTCCTAGCTGTTGGAGATTTTCTGAAGTTAAAGCCTTTGACTGGGACAACCTGCTTGGTATATCCAACCTCTATACTCCATCGCAGTAAGCCTGATATTTCATCTAGGTCATGGCCCATCACAAACTATTGTATTTCCACAGTGCTTCACTTTTCTAGGCACTTTTATATTAACATTTAAAAAAAACACATCTTCCGTTCCCCATAACATATTTTGTTTACCTTGGTGTATTTTTGCTACTTTAATACTTCTCTAGCTTTCTAAGTGGATTTGGGAATTTTATTGTTTTGTTATGTTGCCTTAAAATTATTGGCACTGCTTGAACTCTACATGCAATTCTCTGGGGATTGCTGGCTGTTTGTGCTAGAGCTGCATGGGATTGTGCAGAGTTTCTCTCAGAACTGTGTTTGGCCTAACAAGAGGGAGTTTATTGACTTGTTAGGGATACCTCCATCCCAAACTAGCCCCATTTGCATGGATGTAATTTGAGGGTAGTCAGGGGTCACAGCTGTGACCTTTAGCCTGCTCCCTGCTGCTTCTGGCACTTCCTTTGCGACCCCCGGCCTCCTCTGTGACCAGGGGTCACAATGGAACTGTTACAATGCCCAAATGTGCACATGGTCAGTAGAGTGAATTCTCCTGCACTGGATTGCTCATCTCGCCCTAGAGGAGTACCGCTGCCTCATTTTCTTCCTTGCTAGTTTCAGTCTCCCTCTATGTTCACGTCCAACTAGATCTCCCAATCTGATGAGTTTCTGTCTTGGAGGCAGACATTTGGCATCATAATTGTGATCAATATTGTGAGACACACTTATAAAAGGAGTGTTGAATTCAAGACTTGACGGATCCTGGGTAGGGGGCATTATGGGCATAGTTGTGGAGGTCCCTGGCCTGATAGTGGTCCTGGCCCATTATTGCCCATACCTACCTTATTGGTGACTTTATAGAGTTGTGTATCTATCACTGGCATAGTGGTGTTGCTGGCATGAGACTGCCCTCCTTCCCATATTGTAGGTATTCTCTACATTGTAATGGCTATCCTGAACAGCATAATATCACGGTGTTAGTGGCCTAATAACTCCATCTTTACACTTTTATGGACTATTTGTATGCGTTTCTGGTAGTCCCTGGAATAGTATTGGTGAAAATCTCTGCCATAAGGACATTTCTGGGGCTGGACATTCCGGTGCAGCTTGGGCTGTATTGCTTCTTTAAATGTTCAGTAGGGGATAGCAAGACATTTTAAGGCACTGATGTCGTCTTTACTCTTCAGCCCTCCTCTCCACTCTAAGAGAGAAATAGAAAAAGCGCTATTTTACTAATACTATAGGTCCACTACTAAATTATTAAATAGGCTATTTGAATAATTCAAAATTGGGTTTGCAGAAGCTAGTCTGCTCCACTCGGCTGTCTGGAGTGCTATGGAAACAGTATAAGGACTACTTTTTCATGCTAACGCAGTCTGCCTACACTATCACTTATTCGCTGTAGAATTAGATATAGAATACCTTCTAGTATCAAAACGGCACTTCAGCACACTTGCAGGATAAAATCGCACACAGGATAAAATCACACACAGGATAAAATCAGTCAGTGTCCAGTCCACTCGGCATTATAAGGTCGTTACTGGCACAAGCCACAGCTCTCTCATGCCAGGTGACCTTGTACACATTGATTTGTGGTCCTGTTGGATAACCCTATTGCATCAGTTGATGCTTTGCCCCACATAAATGTTGCTGCACTATGCACTCCATTCTGTGCCAAATAATCTGTGCCACTCCTACTAGGATGTCCGTGTCAACCTATAATATTCTTGTGCTGTGTTTCACTAATGATTACAGGAGAGACTTGAGCTGTATTCCTCCAGGAAGTAAGTAGTGATGTGGTGTCCTGTTATGGAGAATGATCGCTTCACTTGGTTCATGCTACCAACCGGACAGGAACATGGAAACGGTGTCTGGCGCGGAAAAGGCTCCAGCCTGCACACATGCCCTGCCCTCTATGGCAGAATTGAGGGGAGGAGCTACCAGTGCTGCTGCTCTGGCAGTGGCTCCAGGTCTCAGAGGTGTTTGGGGCCCACCTCAGGTCACCTGCTTTGAATGAATAACCGTGCCAGTGGGTCCTTGCACTGTTTGCTCTTAAGGCAGGTGTGAGCAGGGTGGAGGGAACACAGGAGAGAGAAGAGAAAGAACAGGAGAGGGTGAAAGATAGATGGAAAAAAGTGTCAGGAAGGGAGAAGGAGAGACGGATGAGCAAATGAGATCGGAAAAAGGAAGAGAAAGAATCCATGGATAAGGGGATAGAAACAGGAGGAGGGAAATGCCAGATAGTGAGAGAAGTGGAGGCATTATATAGATGTGAGAGAATGGGGGCAATGGGACATAGATACCAGGTAGAGTAAGGGAAGGTTTGGGGAGAGAAGGGTAGGATGTAGATAGATGGAAAAAGATGCGGGGGACTGGAGAGAGAGCTAAGAGGAAAAGAAAACGAGGTGACGTTCAATGAGAGTGAAAAGAGAGGAAGGTGATAAGAACGAGTGAGAGGTAGGAGGGAAAGAGACATCAAGAGATAGGGAGGAGATGAGGATGTGATACTTGGCGACCTGTAGTTACCAATAGTGCAGCAAGTACAATGACTCCATGTTGCAGGGCTGTGAGAGCACTCTACCCCCCAATTATGGCTGCCACTTATTAAAGAGCCAGGTGGGGGAGGGGGCGTTTTCTGTTCTTGCATTAGGACCTATGGCACACTTGTTTGGCCTTTGGCAGGATTTGGTGGGCAAAAATGTATTCTACCTTATTTAGTTGGGTTGCAGGGTCTGGCCTTTATCCCTTTACCTGGAAGAGGTCTATTGTGAAACCGATTTTTTTTAAAAAGGGAGCGGTACAGATCCAACGCATTACAGGCTTATAAGCCTCTTGGCTATTTCATTAGAGATATTCTCCAAGATTATTTTAGCCAAACTCAA
Organism: Lissotriton helveticus; assembly: GCF_964261635.1. Lineage (NCBI taxonomy): Eukaryota > Metazoa > Chordata > Amphibia > Caudata > Salamandridae > Lissotriton > Lissotriton helveticus. Next base: position 82,081,919 of record NC_136060.1, on the reverse strand, counting down.
AGAATGGGCCACTGAAACTAAGAGAATTCCTTTTGAACAGGGGGGCTTTCAGGAGGGACATTCAACCATAGACCACTGCTTTGCTTTGTGGGCTATTACTCGCTAGGCAGTGGAGGAAAATCAAAGACTGTGCAGCTGTTTTGTAGATTTCCGGACAGCCTTTGATTCTGTTGACAGGGATATTTTATGGGGAAAACTTGCCGCTTGGAAAATTCCACTACACCTTCTTGGGGCTCTTCAATCCCTGCACTCTGGCAATTGGACTCAGGTGGAGTTACACAAGACAGGACGGTTGTCCCAAAGAATCTCTTATCGACAATGGCCTGCGTCAGGGGTGCGTTTTACCACCCCTACTTTTTAGTTTATTTTTTGCCGACCTCACAACAGCTATTTCCCAATCAAAATCTTTTTCGCCTAAAATTGGGGATCAGCATATTGCTTGTCTGCTCTACGTAGATAATTTGATATTAATGGACTACACTCCAATTGGTCTGCAGAGGAAACTCAACGCATTGGCCTCTTACAGTAAGCAGAACAAGCTTCGTATTAATCTGGAGAAGACGAAAATTATGATTTTTGGGGAAAAAGTGCAGAGTTTTTTCCTGGTATCTTGATTCTCAGGTGGTGGAACAAGTGAATCAGTATAAATACCTGGGTTTAACTTTTAGGAAAAACCTGAATTGGGGCGCGCATTGGGATGCCACTAGACAGAAGGCCCTTTTACAGGCAAGCTGTTTATCTGGATTTAATGGTAGATTTGGAGGTCTATCCCACATCCCAATATTAAAGGCTTATGAAGGGAACATTCCACCAATACGCCTGTAAGGAGGAGAGTTATTCTCACTTGATCCAACCTATGAATGGGACAGACTGGAAGGGGTAGTACTTAAAAGACTATTATCACTCCCACAAGGTACCATGGTCCAGGCTATAAGGAGAGAGTTCAGTCTGGTAGCTTGGAACATGGCGGCCGCCACTCGGGCCCTAAGATACTTTAACACCCTGCTGGAGAATAATGAGGTGGCTAAAGTATCCAGATTGTGCTGGGAAGAGAGCCAACGCAGCGAAAGGATGTGGGCAAAGGCCGTTAGAACCAGATTGACTGCAATGAAGAATTGCCATTTAAATAATTGTACAGTCACATCTTGGCTCACCTTTCCAGGCATACGAGAATTGAGAGAATCTGCTGCTATGGTGTCATAACAATGCGATTTATTATTTCTAAAGAAGAATTCATCTATTAGCTTCTCGTTGGCTTCAATTGGCCAGGATGGTGTTTTCCCTTACTTATCACAGTTACCAGATACGGGTTTGAGAAAAGAAATCCTAAGAGTTCGAGTGGGATGCAATCCAATCTATTCATCCCACCCATATAAGACTGGGATGCAAAATAATAGCAGTCTTTGTCCCTGCCCTTTGAAAGCCAAATGCACTATTACGCATATTCTTATGGACTACGCTTTTTATCTTGCAAATCGGATCAAGTTTTTAAGACCTTTGTTTTTTAACTATGATGCTCTTCATAGGAACAAGGCGGTCGAGTTACTGTCTGAGATGCGATATTTAGATGTGGCAATTAGGATTGCTCGGTTTTTACGATCTGTTAAACAGAATTTAAAAAAATGAAATGAAACGTGGATTGGGTGGTGAGAGGGGGCTCATTTTAAGGTTTTAATTAATGTGTACTTTTCAGAATGTTTTATGGACAATTGTCTAAATAAACTTGTTTTTGAACCTTGAAACCTTTGGCAGGATTGTGTTGGCTGTTTAACTGCTTTGGACAAAATGGTGCTTTGTTAATGTAAAGGTCAAGTTCATTGCATTCTGATGCTTTTTCATCCCAGTATAATCCATTCTGTTTATTCTCCCAAATTGCTACTTGCACTAAGGGCTGCAACGTCCAGTATCTGTCTAATTATGCAACTTATTTTCGGCCACAAAACTTGGAGCACCATCTCTAGGATGGTATCCATGGAAAGAGCGATTTGAGACCTGCCTGGAATCCATACGATGTACCGTTTATGTTTAAAAAGACAACTGGCTAAGACAAAAGGTGTAAAAAATGCAGTCGTCTTAAATAGTTTGCCCAAGTTAATGAAGATTAAAAACAACCTTCCTACAAGAGGACTGCCCAGTTACCTTATGAAAATTAAAATCCATGGTATGAGATATACATTCTTTGTATATACGCATTTCCAAAAGAGGCTATTAATATCTATGCAGCTGCATTGGCAGGAGCATGCAGTTTTAGGAAGTGCAGCAATGAAATTCTAAATTACCAACCTGTTCAGAAATTCAATAACCGGAAGGGAGCTCGAAGTGTTGTTATTTAGCAATGATCTATCAACGAAGAGCAAACAAATCGATTCATAGGATATACTGTGCCATAAGTTGTATTCAAAAACTACCGTTTCATGTTGCTTCTTAAAATGAGTTAATTTCATTCTTTTCAAACCGAGGAGAAGTATAAGAATAATTACGCAAAAGAGAACAGCCACATAAATTATATTGATGAAAATGACCAGAGTTGTTACAAAGGTGTTAGTAGAACGCAACAGACTAGTTATCAGGTGAGGCATGCTGTTATACAAGAGGTTAAGCAATGCAACAGCAAAGGTTATTTTGACTTGGCATACAAATCCTAATGGGTCACTAGCAAAAAGCTGACCACTGTGGAAATGTAGATGAGTGATAGTTGTGCTGTCAAAGTCAGTGGTGATAGCAATGAGCTCCCTTCTCAAATACTAGTAAGTGACATTAAGCTAGACATGCTGGTTGACTCACGGTCACCTTGAACTCTTAAATCGGAAAATAAAGCACAGATTGCCTAAAGCTGGGGCCAGATTTCCAGCTCTGCGGCTCTGGGTTGGATCAGGGTCATTAAGAGTAATGGGTATGATTTATATGCTAGGCTGTTGTGCTTTAAAATGAACTTGCAAACGGTGCTGCTTTAAATCTGTTTAGGAAGGCCTGTTTACCAATATAATTGCTTGTTGGTAGTACCTTCGATTGACCCTTGTTTGTTAAGGTCCTGAAGGGCAGCAGAGTCAAAATATTTATGGATTATAAAGAATTTACTAGCTGTAGGTTGGGGGTCAACCAGTTCCATGCTCATGTGCTCAGAACTGAATTTGCGTCTCACAAACCATCAGTCAAGGTGTTTACTAACAAAGTTAGGGGCAAAGCAGCCCGTAGGATTGTTTGTGGCGTTCACAATGTTGCAGCATATTTATTTATTTGGACGTAGAGTTGTCCAAGGAACATTTGTTAGATCATTCAAACTGTTAATACTTTTTCTGGAGAATTACCCGGGCGAAACGCACTAAATCAACAAATTTAGCTTCTGACGAGGCAGGATAGATCTGCAAACTTTATTAAGTTCTGAAGAGATAGAAGAGCTTCCTCTTGCTCCTGTTTCTCAAAGTCTCTAAGGTCAGTCTCCCACTTTGTACAAAGGTGTCCCAGAAAATTGAGTGTATTGTTCATGATATTTTTAGAAGTTAGAAAGGTGACCCCTTCACCAATTCCCTAGACAGTAGTCTGGTCTCATTACTGGAGAATTGGGCAGTTTTCCAAGTGTATGCCCTCTCACCAGAGCATGCCTAATTTGTAAATATATGTACACCCCTCTATCATTCAAATTAGACTGTTTGAAGTGGAAAGAACGTTTTTATGCTGTATGGCCTGGTCACTCAGTTTGGATATTACTATTACTCAGTTTGGGAGTAATTGCAAGCAATTTCTCCCAGCACGGTCCCCGACCAAAATGAAGTTTCCATGTCCTATCTACCCCACTCCTTCCCAACCAGTGAATGCTGTGGCTACCTTGCAACTCACCTTGGCAGATTTCATTGTATCAGACATGTTCCTTTATTCCCCACCACTATGTAAATGATGCATGTATGCCTTCCAAGTCCATAATGAGTATATGGAGCCTTATTGATTGTTCCTTGCAGGGAAAAAGGCCAGTCGCCAATCAACACTAGCTGACCAGCCCAGCAGTTTGTCCTGATGTGCAGAAGAGCTATGTTTCCTCAAAGTCCTATGTAGTTAAAGCAGACAGCACAAGTGATGCTTACCCCATCCCACTACAGGCTCTGTAATGTGCTGTACACTGTCTTGGAAAAGTTATCAGGGATCTTCTATAATGCAGTCAGCAGACATAAAGAAATCTTGTCAGTGATATAATTTTGAAAAAAATGGCTTTTCCAATTCGAGAGAAAGGAGGTTTGCACTAGATATAGCTTATCCCAAATACTGAAGTCTCTCATTAGCCAATGAATGACAGCATCTAGAGAAGGCCTCTGGCTCTACCCCCAGTATGTCTAGTATGCATGCCATCACTTTATATAATATACAGAATGAAGACAATACTCTTGAAATACATGTTACAGTCTAGTCGCTGAAAACCACGGGCCAGCATCCTGCTCTAAGATATTGTACACTTAAAACAAGAGTCTGTCGCCTGCTCTCAATTCCAGTACAAGTCTCCAATAAGGTCACCCCTGACCCAACAGGCAAGAGGTAATGTGAATGGAGGCGGGGTGACAGGACAGCTTACCCCGGTCTCTGTGCCGACTATAGATTTAAGGGATAATATCCCATTAACCCTTACCAGCTCCGTGGGATCGGTATATAGCAGTTTGATCTAAAGCCTATTCTTTCTTTGGCCCAAAAAGTCCTGGGAATTTCATTTTCTATAGAATAATGTAATTGTGGTCATCTGTGAATAATCTCGCAATTGGCCCACCATTTTGACAGCAACAAAACCTTTAGCTGTCTAGGCGTGGTATGATCATTGAACCGCTTAAATAATTAGGTGAGAATGCCATTGGACTTTGGCATCTTCCCAAGATGCAGCTGTTTGACAGCCTGCCCACTCTTCTTCAAAGTAATCTCTCTTTTTATTCTAATCTATCACAGTCTGATCTTACTTACACAACGGTTCATAGCGGAGTCATTCCAGTACACTGTGGACCAGTAAAGGGTTTAAAAGTTACCTTTAAAGGTTTGAACTGTTTCTTCCTTATTAGTACATTGGAGCCTTCCAACACACCACCTACCCTTGAGGATTGTCGCATTAATTGAGCAATGAAATTTGCTTCCCTGTCTTGTTGACGCTGTATCTCAAAATAATTGGATTTGTAGGGCACTTTCTGCTTCCAAAATCCTCCCCTTTCATGTCTTTGACCGCTTGCATCTATTTTAATTGCCTGTAGTGCAGTCGGGAAAGAGCCTGACCCTTCGGGACCATCTTAACCTGATGCGTGCGGGCGGAATTCCGCCCGTACGCTGGGAATCTGTAAAGTGCATGTTACATGACGAGCTGGGCTCGTCATGAGCGTGCGAGGAGGCTACCTCATGACGAGCCCAGCTCGTCATGAGCGTCGAAGGGGTTAAATGTAGAAGTTTATAAAATTTACTTTATGTGCTTTCAATTAATACGCTAAATTACACGTAATGCAAATCCATAATTTAGCCCTATGTTTTAGTGCAAAATCGACAGCCTATGTCAATTTTATGCAAAGACTCATTTTGTGGCAAACAGTAGCACAAAAAATGCAAGTTGCGCAAGCAACAGTTACCTGTATTCTGGCTGTTTTTGTTGTTCCCACATGCTCATTGTAAAATATTGCTGCGAAAAACATGTAATTACACAAAATGTTGTACTTTAGGTTATTTTGAATGAGATGTGTGATGCTAATTTGCAAAACTTAAACAGATTGCGCCAGCATTATTTAAATTTCACTCAGGCCTACCTATAGACCTCCCACAAGGTAACATCAGAAGCAAAAAACCTCTTGTGTTTTTCTGAAGTAATGCACTGAGGCCTCCCTCAACCTATAAATGCTCTCCTAGTCCTTCAGCTCCAAGAGGTTTTGTTTCTGTTAGGCCTGGCATTTCTTGGTGTGATTACACCTGACTTTTTGCCTCTACCTCCTCTATTTTTTTTGGTACTGTGATGGATACAGTGTTGCCAACTTTGATGCTTTGGACAATTTGCCACTGCTAAACAGTGTCAAAGTGCAAGTGCTCCCTGTGTACAGGGTAATGGTAATTGGTCGTCCATAATCGGTATGTTGTATTACTAGTGAAGTCCCTAGTAAAGTGCACTGTGTGTGCCAGGGCTAGTAATGCAAATGCTACTTGTGGGCCTGCAGCACTAATTGTGCCATCCACTCAAGTAGCCTTAAAAAGGGAACTCAGGCCTGCCATTGCAGGGTCTGTGCGCAGTTTGTGAAACTGCCAGGTTGTTCTGTCAAGTGCACTCACTTGCCAGACCTTACCCTTCCCTTTTTGTGCACCTAAGACACCCCTATGGTAGGTCTAGGGTCCCCCCTGGACAGGGTGTAGTGCTTGTGAAAGGTAGAACATGTACTAAGGTGGGTGTCATGTCCTGACAGTGAAATAATCACCATTTTGTTTTTCACGGTTTAAAGACCATCTTACCCATTACAATAGAATGGGAAGGCTGTGTAATATGTTTTCCAGCCTATCTTCCCAAAGGATTAAGATGGAAAGGTGAGGTTTAGTATGCCTGAACTCACCCTGCAATAATGCATCTTTTTATGAAGATGGTTTTTGCATTATGTGTTTGTAAGCCACTCTTTCAGAAGTGGCTGGGTTTTTGTGCCTTAAACATTTGTGTGACTCTGCCCGGTTGTGGATTGACTGTCTGGATTTCAAAGCGATAGGATCTGGGGAATGTCTTGACCCACGGGAGGAGGTGAGACAGCACAGGCTGACCTTCATCTGTAGTGTAGGGGGAGGAGAAGCTCCTAGAGGTGAAGAGGCCTGGGCTGGTGCTATAAAACAATTGTCCCATCTCTCACTGAGTGATTGAGAATCCAGACCCCCACTAATCAAAGGAAGAATGTGTCACTGGTAGGGAGGCACCCAGAACTCGTTTGAGCAGGGGTCAGTGCCCCCTGTAAAACAAAGACTTCAAAGCCATTGAAGGGTAAAACTATGTGAGCTGAAGCCCCTGAACTTTGGAGAATGGCTTGATCAAGTGTGAACAAGACTGGATCTACTTCGTAGTCAAGAGGACCTTTGCCAAGGAAGAAACGACTGAAGAGACTGATGGATAGGACTGCTCGTGCTGTGTGATCTGGGGCTGGCCTGCAGTTTGCTGTTTCAACCAAGGAAAGTCTAATGGGATTTTGCTGTGTTCTGTGTACCCATGCTTGAAGGACTTTGCGGTGTGCTGTGTCCTGAAGTAACTGTCCCGAAGGGCCTGAGGTGAGCTGGCTCCCTGTTCGGAAACACAGGAACACAAAAGTTTCCAGAGAAGACTCTCAGATACCCTGTGTGTGTGTGTGTGTGTGCTCTGTCTAGCCTGAGACCTTTGTAAGTTGTGTCCTGTGATTTGGGCACGTGGAGTTCCAAATGAGACTCAGCGATGCGTGTGCTTGGTGCAGCCCGAGTCCTTCGGGAGGATCGTCCTGTGAACTTTGTGCACTGGGAAGCCAAGTAAGTCTCAGCGATGCGCTGTGCGTGTGGTTGGTGCAGCCTGACACTTTCACGTGGATTGACCCGTGGACGTGCACACGAGAAGGGCAAGTGTCTCGGCGACGCTGTGTGCTGTTTGCAGCCTGAGACCCTCGCCAGAGGTGCCCTGTGATCGGGAGCACCCGAAAATCAAGCGTGTCTCGAGCGACGCTGTGTGCTTGCGCTTTCTACTGCCAGAGACCTGCGCAAGTTGTGCCCTGCGATCTTGAGCACCAGAAGATCAAGTGTGTCTCAGCGATGCTGTGTGCATTTGTCGTTTGCAGCCTGACGCCCTCTTGATTAGTTGTCTGGTTATCGTTCACCCGGAGTCCAGTGAGTCTCCTTGACTCGGAGTGCGGGTGTAGTGTGCAGCCTGGGATCTTCCCATTGCTCGGAAATTCAGAGCGATTGCTTCGTAGGCCCAAGTTGCTGGATGAGGAGAGGAGAGTGGGTTTGCGCACCCCAGGTAACGTGCTTTGACTCCTGGGGTGGAGCGCGGGCTCAGAGGGAGACCCTCTTGGTCTCTTTCCCTGTCCTGCAACGCAAGCCTCTGCTTCGGCTCAGATTGCGGCCCATGTGCCAAGGCAGTGGCAGCCCCCGGGCCGGAGTACGAAACCGGATTTACTGTGTTATATCTTACCCATGTGTGGGGGAGGCAATTGTGGCCGGAGACTAACCACAAGCATCATGAGTGGTGGAGAAGACCGCCGGAGGCACTGTGAACAGTGTTGGAGTAACTTACGTATTGCATTTGTCCTGCATAACAGAGTATCTGATGATTGTATGACGCATTGCCTTATTTCTGCCCAACGAACTGTCTGTTGGTCGTATTGCCCATTGCATTAGTCTTGCATAACGAACTGCCTGATAGGTGTGTTACGCATTGAACTAGGTTTGCATAACGAACTGCCTGATAACTGTATTACACGTTGCATTGCTTTTTCTTAACCAGGTATCTGAAGGGGACCGTACGCATTGCATTACGGGGGCATAACAGTTTACCTCGTTGTTGCATTACGCACTGCATTACAGTAACAGTACAAATCGCCAGATAGCCGTATGACGATCTGCATTATTCTTATGTTGTGAAATACCTGATTGTTGCATAACGAGCTGCATATTACGAAATTAGGATTGCATAGGATTGTTTAGTTTAGCTCAGTAGTAATAGGCCAGGGGGAGCTTTACCCCAACGCATATGTTGGTTTAGTATTGTGTGGTCGCATCTTATATCTTTTTATAAACATATACTTGTTTTTCTATAAAACTCATGTGGAGTCTATTTGTGGCTTCATCATTGGGTTGCTGTGAGCGTAAATGCAAATACTTTACACATTGGCCTTGAAGATAAGTCTGGCTGCTCGTGCCAAGCTACCAAGGGGGTGGAGCGGGCTATCTCTAGAGGTGACCTGTCTTTCCCTAACGTTGGGGGCTCGTGGGTCCCTGTTTGGCCTAAGGTACCTATTCCAGCCATTATTAATAATCAACAAGAGAGTGAAACAAGTGATAACCACCTCAAGAATTCATGTGAGGGACTAACTGGGAAAGGAAAGTGAAGGAGAAACACACAGTGTGATTTTTAAGAACCCTCACTCACCAACCTAGTGGTGACATGCTTCATCATCGGGTTCCCACTGGAAGGACCTAGCGTCCCTCCAGTGTGCTACAACGCCTGATTACAGCGGAGCTGGTTCTTGTGTGTGTTGAAGTGATAGGAAAACCCAATTGTGCTAAGTGAGTGCAAAAAAAAGGGGGGGGAACTTAAAAAAGCGTAGTTGTGACTGTCAACTATTTTATTAATAGTCCAACCAGGGAACCAGGGATTCTAACATTTTGGTGGCAGTGGTGAAATTTACTAACATTATTTTAGTAAATAATGCTGTAGGAGTCTAACGTGTATTTGCAAGTACACTCACAGTGATTGGTGTACAATACAAATTTAGTAGACCACTGTGCAACCACATATTGTGTTTTTGATTTGTTGGTTTTATTTTTGAGCAAACCTTTAAGCCACACGTCATGTCTCAGAGGAGTCAAGGAGCCGGTGAGGCTGCAGAATTAGACAACATTGAGGCATTGCTTACCTACATAGTTGATCAGTTGAGGCAATTCTGCAGAGCTTTGCTTTGTCCCGTGAAAAGTAGCGCCAAGAAGGAGGATCTGCAGGTGGCCTTGAGGGCCTGGTGGGAAGCCAAAAGGGACTCAGGAGGCGGCTGATGTTGAGGTGGATGAGGATGGCCCAGTGAATGGATTTAGTCCACAAGATTTGCCAGTGGAGGGACCAGCTTCAGGGGTTGGTAGTAGCCATTCAGGGAGGAGTTTTTCACTAGAAAAGTTGGAGGAAAACCAAAGGGTCAGAGTGCATGAATTGGAGGTGTTGAAACTTGAAACTCAGGCAGAGTAAAACTGCTCATTGAAAGTGAAAAGTGAGCAGGGTAGAGCAGGAATGCTCTCGCCCTGGAAGATAAAAAGATTCTATTAGCTCATGAGTTAAGCAAGAGGGAGCTGGACATTAAGGTTAAGCAGGTTGAGTCCAGTTCAAATGGTGGCAGCATACAACTAGTGCCAGTGGGGAAGGTGTACATTCCCAAGGATTTAGTGCGAGATTACCAGAGGGGTGATGAAATGTATGCGTAGTTCACGGCATATGAGATCGCGCTGAGGATGGATGAAAGGTGCCTGAGAAGCACTGGGGGGTGGGCCTATGGAAGCACTTTGAGGCTTCAGGGAGGTATGTCTTACCCCCTTTAGAGAGGGCGGGAACCCTGACCTATGCCAATATGAAGGAGTCTTAATGCTTCAAGTATGGGCTCACTCCTGAACAGTACCAGCAGAAATTCAGGACATGCCCAAAAGCTAAAACATTGATATGAGAAGGTTTGGGAAATGGTGGTCATGAAAAACGAACTAATCTGGTGAAAGATTCTCGCAGCATTTTTCTTGGATGCCAACGGGGACCTATATCCTTAGATTTCAGAGACATCACTTGTACTACAAGGTTAAGGTGCTTAACCTAAAAGAAGGTGTTTTGAACTCTGGGTAAGTTCCTCTTTGAAATTTATGCAGTAGTGAGAATGTGCAAGTGTATAGTAGCAGAGGATCTCAGACGTTCCCTGGTGGAGCTTTGAGTGAGTCTCAAAGTGTGGTGTAGCGATGAAATATTGGGGTTAGGTTGGTTTCCCCTAATTTTTTTTTTTTCTTTTTTTTTATCTCCTATGGACCTGAATACATTCTGGCATTGCCTGTTCAAGCATATTGTACATAAATACTGTAAAAAACGTATAAGCTACAAAAAAAATAGTTATGTTCTTTAAGACCATTTCAGAAGTCGATTGAAATGTTCTATGATAAGGTATATGCATTATTGTGAGCTTAAACCGCTTCTGTCCAAGTTCAGTGAAGTTATTTCTTTTGTTTGATTATCGTGGCAGGTGTTCCTGAAAGCAGGCTAAGGGGTAGTACAGGTTCACCTGTAGACATAGTTCTTCGATGTTGCTGACATGTCTTCAAATCTATTTTGCTGCATATGATACAATTTGGCCCTTGTGTTTGTTAGGCAAGTTGATCTAAAAGCCACATCTTGTGCTACAGAGCTCTGTGTCTACTCGAGATGGTCTTCCTCACAGGTCTCTGGGAGGTGATTCAGATTGCATCTGTCAGGGTTCTATAAATCCTTGTCTTCGAAGTTGGTCCCAGTATTCAGCCTTCTCCAATGTTCCTAGATGCAGTCCAAGCCTTGCAGGAAGCACCATGGGGTGTTCTGTGTAGCATCGTGCTACTACATTATAATAGACACAGGATGTATTTTATTTGGAGCCTTTATTCATACATCCTACCTCGACCCTGTCCCTACTCTAACTGCCCTCCAGTCCGTCCCTGGCTCCTCCCGTTCCTGTTCCTCCCCTGGCTCCACCCTCCGAACACTAGACTGCACCACACATTCTTACATCTCCCCCTTTGTTAACAAAATAAACTTCGTGTCCAACATGTTTATAGTTCCTCAGTCAGCCACACGGGTCCGCGGGCCGCCCTTTCAAACTATGGAGACGCATATCCATTTCCGTTGTGTGACTTTCTGTCGCCTTGACGAGAGCATCCTTTATTACAGGAGTGTATCTTTGAAGTTGCGAGACGTCTCGTGTGGTCTTCTTGTGCTCAGGTTGGTGGTGGTTTCCAATCAGCTTCTGGATGATCCACTCATCTTCAGTTTCCGAGGTGACTGTGAAAGGCTCAGCTTGATGTCGGCAGTCTGTCTTCCTTTATGGCTCTTGTTCGATTGACGCTCCATCTCCTTCATGAGGGGATGTTGTTCTGGTTCTCTTCCGAGCACCCGCATGTGATTTTACTTCTTTTTGTCTTGTCCGGTCGGGGGCAACACTGCGCTCCTGTTCAAAATCATGTATACCAGACAGTAAGGCGCTGTCTGAAGAGACCATCTTAGCTTGGTTCGGGGACTCGTTCGCTGCCTCTGGTTGTCTCACCCACTCCCACTCACGTTTGGGACTGGCGAACCCTTCGACAGTCTGGGCCTGTGCAGGATTCTCTCTCATCTGATGATGATCTGTCTCTGTTAGCACGCCTGGCTTTACTTGCAGAGTAACTGGATGGTCCTTTCCTATCCAGTGGGTACTGTCCACTATATCGGTTTTTCTTCTGTAGGCCCTCTGGGTCAGCCTCGCTGACCCCGTCAGGGGTGAGGGTATATTATTTATGTCTTGACGTACCTGCGACTGACATGACAGGTTGTCTTGTAGAGTGATTGAGTATTCAGAGACATTGGTGTGAGATAAGTTACTCTTGATGGCAAGAATGTCCTTTGGTTCTGGGGTGTGTTCAGGTGGTTGACGCCATGGCCGTCGTCGGGCCCATGACTCGGTCGACTCGAGGGATCGAACAGACGGGCTTTCTGAATCGGAGGAGTCTTTTGTTGATTTCCTTTGATAACGTTCCCTTGAGTGTGTCTTGAATGGAGGATTTCTAGAATAGGTAGGCCGTGACGAGCTGCTCCTAGAGTCGGAGTTCTCTTTGGGATATTTCTCCGGGTATCTTTTTCGAAGTGACTTCGGTGTCACCTGGGAAGGTTGTTTGATAACCATATATTTCTTGTGTTTGATCTCAGAGTATTTCGTCTCTGTCTCTCTCGTGTGATGATGATGGCCTCCTCTCAGTTTTTTCATTGTCTCGGATGTCGTGGATGCGTTTGTCTTCCCTTTTTCGGTGTCTGAGTGGATCAGTCCGTCTTGTGCGGTTGGCTTCTTCCTCCCGCTTGTCTCGTGCACTGACATCTGTGTTACGGGTGTGATCGTGTACCGATTTCCAGTGTCGACGTGACTGGTCCAGTCTTCTATAGTTTCTTTCTTGCACCTTTGTTGGGCAGGCTGTCATCTTGTCCATTGGTGCGGTCTGTCCCGCTTGACACGTCATCTGCTTCAGAATCGTTTTCACCATATGTTGAATGACTCTTTGAGGTTGAATCACTCCTTGAGGTTGTGTCAGTGAAGCTGTCGCAATCCTGGGTCATCTCGGTCTTATGTGTTGTTGACTCAGAGTTTTTCATGTCACTTTGTCTCTCCCGTTGTCTTGACTCTGGTCTGTCTTCACCCTCCTAGTTTCTGGTTTTGTTTGTTTCTTGAGCTTTATTAGTGTCTTTGCGTCTTGCGCCCGGGTGCAGTTTGTTGACTATTTTCTTTGCTTTGACCCGCTCTCCAACTTCGGCCTTCCTGATGATATCCTTTAGCGACCAATGCCCTTGAAGGATCTTGCGCTTCGTGTTAGAACTTGAACAGCCTTCGATTATCCGGAGCCGAACAGCTTCCTCGTTTGTGAATGTGTTGAAATGCAGCATCGTACCAGGTCTTGCAACCTGGTGATGAAGTTTGGCAATGGTTCCTGCCGTGCCGTGTTGAAGGCAATGCGATCATGATCCACGTTTGCCTGTGCGTGGAAATGGGCACGTAGCTTCTCTTGGAGTCTTTCATAGGACTCTGTGTCCTTTTCAGGAAATGTTCTGACTAAGCGTCGGCCCTCATGACCTACCAGCTGAAGGAGTAGTATCAGACATTTTCCATCTCTTCGTTCACCGATTGCGTCAAGAAAATCGTCTAGTGAGTCCAGCCACCGGTTCCATTTGGGACCCAAACTCTGAATGTCGGTCTGTGTCACTGGGGGTGGCACTTCAATGCAGGGATTGGACCGTTGTGTTGCTTTTCCCACCGCCATGAGGGAGGAAGGTTTCTTTTTTGCTGACCTTCTTTGGCCAAGATCCTTTGTCTGATTGTTTCCTTTGAGGTTGGTAAGATTCGCAACTATCTCGGTGCTTCAGTGATCTTAGCTTGGATTTTTTTTTAAGTTCAGGATGGCCACCACTCAGATACACTATGCGTGACTCGTGGCTTAGCAACTTCCCACTCTCTTCGGTGTTGTGTGCTGGCTGCAGGTAGTTTAGGGCTCTCCTGCGATGATGCGTGATAGCGTTGACATCTGGTTCTTGTGTTTCTGCCCGTGCTAGTGCAGATTATTCACTGCCTTAGTTGACGATAGACTGCTTCCTTGACATTTATTTAGTCGCGCTTCTGGATTATTTATTTTCTCAGTTTGCACTGTCTTGTGCTTGTTGTGTTTCCTTATTGCTTGCGTGTCGTCATTTACTGTTGTCTTTGTTACTGTCCTGGATTTGCTTGTGCTTGTTTTCTTGCACCACTTGCATTTGCTTGTGCTTGTTCGTGGTGACTCCTGTATTTGCTTGCGTTTGTTTACTTGTTTCACCTCTGACATCAGCTTGCGCTTATTTGTGTCCATTTGTTGCTTTTATCTATCTCTTGCATTTGCTTGTGCTTGTTTGTTATTTCACTCTTGCCTTTGCATGTGCTTTTTGTATTTGTTGTGGCTTAGGCTTATCATGCTCTGCTTCTTGCATTGGCATGTGCTTGCTGCTCAATGCTCTGCCACCTAACTCCAAAATGGCCACTCTATGCTTTTGATGGGGCTGTGTCTCACCGCCTGACCTTAAGATGGCCGCCGATATGGGAATCTCGTTTCCCACGAGATTTTGGCCTTTCCACACTTCAGGCTCACACTGCCACAACCGGCACTCACCGGCAGCCGGTTCCTCCAACGATGACACCTTCCCAGGTCACCAGGCCAACAACTCGCCAGACCAGCAGGTAGGATCGGGGTGGGCTCCCGACCTTTACTTCACCGCTGCACTCCACTCTTTCTCCCGCATCCGGGGTGAGCACCCGGTCGAGCGCTCACACGCGCTTCTTAGACTGGCATCTCTAGCGCTTTGCCAGCGCTCTTCCACTTGGGCTCCACGCGACCGGCAGGTCACGGAGCAGCGGGGACACGTCGCGTCCTCCGTACTGGACCTCCCGCTTCAGGGGTGAGCTTCCGATTCTCTTGGCACGTGCAAATCGCGCTTGCCGCTTCTTTCGGCGCTTGCTCACAGCAGGCCCCGCTCCACGCAGCCTCCACAGCCACGGACCTTCGGGACAGGCAGGCAGTATTTCCGGGCGGCTCAAACTTCGCCGCGGCGCTCGTATTAATTGCGGTGGGTGCAAGGGGCATGCTCCTCCTCTGCACCACCGGGGAACAGGGTCATACAGCGTCACGGGATCACTTCCAAGTGCACAGAGCACTGGATCCCACCCTCGTCGCCAGCTGTAGCATCGTGCTACTAAATTATAATAGACACAGGATGTATTTTATTTGGAGCCTTTATTCATACATCCTACCTCGACCCTGTCCCTACTCTAACTGCCCTCCAGTCCGTCCCTGGCTCCTCCCGTTCCTGTTCCTCCCCTGGCTCCACCCTCCGAACACTAGACTGCACCACACATTCTTACATCCTGCTTTTGTTTTTTCCCTCCAATATAGTGCTGCTGAGCTTCCTTTCGGAGCCCCATTCTAGCTCTGGGTTGGGGCACCAGAGACTGCTACTGAAAGGCACCTCGGAGCATTGACTAGAAGTCATCCTGGACTGTTCACATGAGGAGCAGGGTCAAGACTGATTTGCATATGGCCGGGCCCATACTGGGGTGGCATGGTGAGCAAAAGAATGATGTATTAAACCCAGATCTCTTGACTTGGGGTGAGTGCATGAAAAGTTTCAGCACTCCATCCAACCTCTTGTTTTTGCCAGGAAGTCATCCTACCCAAGCCCTGCAACCAAACGAAACAATGAGCACATTCCCCCAGGTATATTACATGAGTGGGAGTAGTAGCATCAAAGGGGCATTAGGGTGTTGGCTGAGAAATCACGGGCCAAACTTAACCAATGAAAGCCTAACCGATGATAAGCACATCACATACCTGGCAGTCAAATTGGTTTGTCCAGTTGGTGTCCTTTTTATCTTGAGAGTCAATGTGGATTGTAACCGAGAAATCTCTGCTGAATATACAACAATGTCTCGAGGGCGTAGTCCACAGGCTCTGCTCCGGAGACTGGGAAGCTCTGAAAATCATGAACATAATGGAAGGAAACTCCATTTGCTGGTACGAGTGCTGTGTCCTCGAAGAGGACATCATCTACACAGGTAACAAACAGTCTTTATACCTATTTGGCACACAAGGTACTGATGTGGTGGTGACTGAACAGACTTAACCAAAAGGGCCAGTAGACTCCTTTGCAGGGGAACAGTTCGAATTTTCTGTACCCCTGAATATCCGATCACCTGCCACAAATTGGTAGTTGTTTCACATGGTGGCGAGCGCCAAAAGAAGTGTTTTTCCTTGGTTGGGTGCTTCCTACGCCCAGAAAAGCCTTGTACTCTGCTGGTCAAACAACAAAAAACAACATGGAGCACATCCAGTGAACACTAAGACGTGGAGTCCTTTGGGTAAAAACAAAGCGCTGCAGGAGTGCATAATGGACCTGCTCTGCACACAAGAACATTTGCACTTACTTCTCCTGCTAGACCAGGCAAGCTACAGTTTCCCTCAGCAGCCAAAAGATGCCACCTTAACTTACGGAAACATTCAAAATCAGATGGACAACGTGTCTTGTAAACCATTTCCATCCAGCGATAACGAGGGACAATACAGTAAAGCTATAAACCTACTTTTACATGAAAACTGATATGCTTGACGTAGGGAGAAGAGCTAATTGAGTGATGTAGCCCAAAACTTATTTTGTACATTAATTTACTTTATGTTCTGCACTGTTAAAAACACGTCTCCTGGTTCATGTCACAGGAATACCGTTTGTTGAACGGGAAGGTCGGATGTAGGTGGTGAATGTATTTCCTGCTGTAGCATCGTGAGCTTGTAAAACCAGTATTACACGTAGAGGGCAGCTGGGTTATTGTGAATGGCATTATGTAAGCCTATAAAGGATCTTTGAGTTTGCTGTAGCTGGGAGTGCCGAGAAACGGATAGCAACGCATTTTGCAGATGCTTGCTTGAGAAATGGAAATAACAGAAGCAAAGATGCAGAAGAGGGAAACGCATGGCAAGAAAAAGTTGGCCTGGCATCGTGTCACATTCTTGGCACTGCACTGTTGGCACCGCCATACCAGAGTAACTAAGACAAGCACAAACAACGGGTTTTACAGAGCGCTTTAATTTAATAATAAAAATCGGCCCCAGAGTGGTTGCTGGGAAGACTCCCCATACGTCCGACCACATTCATATCTAATGTACGCCCCACTGTTACCCACAGGCACCCATCACAGGCAGTGTATCCAGTAATAACCTGTGCAAGAAGCCCAAGTCACCTTCATTGACAGTCACCTCAATTTCTGTAATCACGCCCAGTTCTTACTACTGCCACTGTTCCCAGTTCTATTACATCCATGGTGGTACCGCACTCGCCATCAGAATCCCCCGTCCATAAAATGTGCCAACCCCCTGGTAGCTTGTGCTTAGCACAGAGCAGTCCGGCTTAACTTGAGGTAATGTGTAAAGTTTTTGTGAAACACTATAAACAGTGAAAACCTCACACAAATAGATAGCACATCTGGTTGGGAAAGGGGTGCTTCATTTGATGAACAAAACAAGACCAAAATAAGAAACATCCAATAAGAAGAACCAGAGTTATGAATTTTTAATGAATATGCTGAAATGTAGCGCTTAAAAACATAAAGCGCCAACTGGGGCTATCTTGTCACAGTAGACCGGGTCCAATACAAAAGTTTAGGCTATCCACAATGGAGTATGGGTCAGATGCAGAAACCAGCTTTGGTTCCCTGATGAGTACCTTGGTTGCGTTGTCTTCAATGACGAGAAGATGGATGCAGAGGAAGCGATGCATAATTGTCAAAGACGAGGTGCAGGTGAAGTGATGCATCGTTGTTGATTTACCAAGGAACATGATGATTCAGTTCAGAGCCATGCAACAGGAGGATGCGTTAAGAATGGAGTCAATGTGCCGTGCATTCGGCGATGTGTTGGAGCTGATCCTTGCAACGGCGGCGTTGCTTCTACAGTGAAGGAGATGCACTAGCTCCAAGACCTTTGCATCAACAGCAATGCATAGATTCTGCTGGAGCAGCACTTAAATACCACTTCCAGGGACACAGAACCACATAGGCACCACTTGGCAGGGCAGACTCACAGATGGCAGAGTCCCAGTGCCGAGGCAGGTGAGTTGGAAGTATTTGATGTCCCTGACACTTCAGAACAGGAGGCAAGCCAGCAAGCCCTTGATGTCACTCTGGTTCTGGGTTCAAGTGATGTGGGTCTAGTCCTTCTCACCCAGGCAAGGAGGGCAGCAAGCAGCAGGACAGCACGGCAAGGAAGCAGTTCTTTCAGAGCAGCAGTCCAGCAGAGTGGTAATTCTTCAGAAGCACAGTGGTCCTTCTTCCTGGCAGAGTATCCACATGTCCAGAAGTGTACTGAAGTGGTAGGGTCAGGAGTCCAGTTCTTATGCCCAGTGGTGCCTTTGATATGAAGGTGGTTTCAAAGAGGGGCTTTGAAGTGCACAGATGTCCTCCGTTTCTGCCCTGGCTCCAGACTCACTGCACAGGATTAAGCAGTCCTTTGTGCGGGGACAGGACAGAGCCTTTTCAGGTGTAAGAGTGAGGCTGTACCTACCTCCTCCCTCCCATCCTGCCCTTGGTGGCCCACCATGATGTGGATGGCCCATTAAGTTACACCTAAGCTCCCTTTGTATGTGGCTCTCCAGAGGGAATGCACAGGGCCCCCAACTGTCACTCACCCCAGACATGTATTGTACACCGGCTGAAGGCACACAGAGCTAAGAACAGAAAAATGCCATCTTTCTAAAAGTATAATATATATGATTAAACCTTGTCTGAAACATTTAACAATTAATGACCAAATGATCAATATTGGTACCCTAGAGTATAAGATCCATCAAAAGTTCCTGAGTTTTATATGAGAACACAGTGTTCGATACTGCATTATTATGCTGCACTTAGGGATTCTATCAATAAAAGCACACACAAAGCACTGGAGAAATACAGGAGACAAAACTGGGCTATGTGAATTATGTAGTGGGGGAGTTAAAGATCTAAATTACGTACTTAACATCTGCCTCAACAGAACACAGGTAGAGACCCGACATGGGGCCAGATGTAGGTGAGGGACATTTACCGACTCATAGGGAGGGAGATGTAGCTAATTTTTTTAATAGAATTACCGAATCGGTAACATTCGGTATTTACCGATTTGGTAAATACCGAATCGGTATTTCCTATTGATTCCTATGGGCTGTGAAGCCCATAGGAATCAATGGGAAATACCGATTCGGTATTTACCGAATCGGTAAATACCGAATGTTGCAAGGGTGCAGGGGGTGTCACTTTGACACCCTCTAGCACCCGAAGTAAAGGCATGTGTGACATGTGGCACATATACATGCCCTAAGGGCATGTCTGTGTGTCACATTGCACAGTGTGCATGCACACCTGTATTTGGTATTTTACCACACAATAGGATTGTGTGGTAAAATACCGACTCTCAGGAGTGTCACCTACATTTGGATTTACCGAATCGGTAAAAATACCGATTCGGTATTTTACAGAATCGGTAAATTTACCGATTCTGTAAAATAATGGCCCCTACATCTGAAAACCCAAATACCGGTCGGTAATGGCCGAATTCGGCCGTTACCGACCGGTATTTGCTCTCCTACATCTGGCCCATAGTTTTTTAAAACTTATGTTTTCGATATAATATAAATGCTGCTAGAGACTTCATATTATTACGATCTCCACCTAATTAATTTGATGCTACAATTTGTTTAAAGTTTTTAAATCCTTTTTAAAATTATTTAAAATAATTGTTATATATGTGGTATGTATTATGAATAATAATGAATTGAAACTGTAATTATTTTTGTTGATCTCTGTAGAGGTCTAAATCAAAATAAATTAAGACCCATATGATCAAGAAATCAGTTAGCATGATCAAAAGGAATTATTCACATTTTACTGTCATCACATTAATTCTTTACAAAATTTCTTGGCATACATAATATACTTTTATAGCATAAACAAAAGTGTACACAGTTCAGAAATTTAGATCCCACATTAATTACATTTCCACCACAGGAAATGGCGAGCAGGATAACCGCTCCAACTAACATGCCCATTAGAAACATTGTATTAAAGGCAATGTCCATCAGTTTTATTGTACCACTGAGCATTAAATATATATGTGTGCTACCATGTATGCTCCACAGAATCGATGTGGCGCACAATATTAACATCCGAATGATCAGACATGCACTCACAGTACCAAACCATTGACTAGGCCTATCAGGGCATGGTTTTTAGCCTTTCAGGTGTTTGAGGTGTAGCCATTATGCTCGGACTCAAATGCAGTATTGTCCTTAAACATTCTAGTTTTTATTTCAGCAGCATTGTCATAAAATGCTTTGGTACTTAGGGGCCGATTATGATGGCGGAAGGACCTGAGTCCGTCCGCCACCATAGAGTAGGAGGGACCGTCCGCAGGGGCTGCGGCGGACCCTCTGTGCAGATTAGGATGTGACCAGGGTGGCGGTCACATCCTCAATCTTTAACATTGCGGCGGGTGCAGCTTCAAGCTGCACCTGCCGCAATGTTAAAAATGCATGCACGGCATTTGCGTGCACAAAGCAGCAGGCACCGCGTGGTGCCTGCCGCTTTGTCCACGCAAATACAGGGGGTAGGTACCCCCCATGTGCACCCCCCACCCCCCCTTCACCAAGGGGGCCCGCAACGGGCCCCCGAAGTCAATGTCCGTATGCTTTTCCACGGCAAAAAAGCCGCCGTGGAAAAGCATATGATTTCCGCCATCCTAATATGGCTGGCGGTGTCTGATAGACACCGCCAGCCATGTTAGAGCTTTTCCACCGCGGTCGGAAGGCAACCGCGGCGGAAAAACCGCGGACGGATTTTGAGACCCACCGCCATCCTAATTTGGCGGTGGGTTTTTTTGTGCCTCCGCAGCGGTTTTCCCGCATCCTCCGGGCCGGCGGTGGCTTCCGCCGGCCCGGAGGATGCGGGAAAACCGCGATCCTAATCGAGCCCTTAGTTTTGAATGTCTTGGCTGTCTGGTTTGCTCCATTGTTGCTAGTAACAAGCCTTATTCAGCATGAGCTCTTTTACAGTCTCACGTTCTTTGAGTAAGAAGAAATACCTGTAGAACATCTCTGGTTATGTTTTGGAGCGGGCATATTTGGGTAATCTGCACCACTAAATAGCAGTTTCTGTAACATTTTGGCATATAATTAAAAATAACTTGTTAATTAACCCAGCCAACCTTTCTCTGGTATTAAGTGTGTTGATTGTACCTTTTTTTTCGTCTTATTTCCGCTATTTCTACAGTAACAAAGTTGGTAAGCCACGAAACTGCTGCGAGGTCTAAATTACTTCAATATTGTGTAAAATGAGGTCGTACTAGGCCACAAAGTGATTGGGCTTACAGGAAATAGACCATGAGGTCATGCATGTACATTATGCTATTTAAGGAGTGGAGTGCCAAATCTGGTCTTGGGGCTGAAATGAAGTCGGTTACACTGATGAGAATGCACCATGTGGTAATGGACTGCCACCAACGAGGCCATGGATTGAAGTGCAGGTCCACTGATTGCAATAGAAAGTATGGTTATGCGCAGCCACAATGAGATTTCACTTAAACAAAGGAATGCAAAACGTATGCCTTGCAGGACCGCAAATGATGCCCAGTCACACCAATGAATAAGAACGCTTGTTAAGGGGAGGCCCCTCTCACTTTGGGATGGACAAATCAATGATCAAGGTTGAGTCCTCCGGTGTCCTAGCGTGCAAAGGTGGACTAGTGAGCCCAAACACACACTGCACATCTCGATATTCTACCTCTGTGCACCCTTACACCAGTTGAAGGCTGACCAGAGGGCGCCTGAATGCCATCTTCGGAAAGGGAACAGCTGCAAAGGTGGAAGGAGCGTAACCTTTGTGCTAAGGAATTATAAGACATGGTGTGAACAGTCCACATAGAGCCAACCTTTTCTACTTGGCAATGATATTCGATGAATGCCCAAGGAGTGGGTTTTCAATATTCCCAAAGGGCCCACCACAAATCTAGGCCAGCCCTTTGCACTATACCAGACGTAGTAGAACCAAAAACCAGTCACTGCGGACTATATACTGTTCAGGTACGAGGTTGACTGCTTCGGGGCTCATCGGAGCAACCAATGTCTGTATAGGAGGCATAATTCACCATAAACTCAGATATACACAGAAAGATGCCACATCAAGGGACTATCTTTCCAACCCACTTTTCCTCATACCCATAGAATGAATGCAACTTAAATGTTCAGCACTCTGCGGTGGCTGGACTACAGGGTCTCCTCTGCGCACTGGACCCATTTTAAATCTCTTACAAGATATCCCAGGCCGTTACCTGTTCCTTCTGATGAGAGGTGCTATCAGTGGACTGATGAATACAATCAACAGGAATAAACAGTTTGCAGTCAATTATACTTACAGGCTTTCTACCAGTGCTTAATGTGAACCGATGGTTGCAAGTGCCCCCCACCCCCCTCCCCCGGCTGTCACCATACCTATCAGACTTTAACCCAGACCAGGAAACGAAAGGAGTAAAGGATGAAGATAGATGGAAAACACTGACAAAGGGAGAAAGATGAGAAGAAAAAGAACCTGAAGGAGTGAGAGAAAGATGCATTGACTGTCTGTTCGTGGAATAAAGAGGTATGAGGTGGAATCAAGACCACACAGTATTGATTTTTGCAACTCCGACTTTCGATAGCGCTGGCCACAGGCTGCTGAGCACATCTTTAGGGGGTGACAGTTATTCTTTTGAAAATTAAACACGGTCTACTGCACAAGGGTCAAATGATACTAGTGGCCTTGAGTTTCTTCCACCCACTTTACCAGTGACCCTTCCAGCTTACACTTCAAGACTATAAAGCATATTGTAGTGGTGAGCTATTAATTTCTATATAGATTAAATTACACATAAGTAGCGTAAAGATATTCTTTTTAGATTGTCTTCCAACTGATTTAGATTATATCATACATAACTCAAATCTTTACATCCTCTGTAATTTCCGTTCATAGAAATTATCTACATTCCTATTTGTAGTACTTTATATGATCAAATCTATTCAGACCACAATCTATACATTTTTTAATGTTCCTGTGTCATCTCAAAGAGATGTTCTTTGTCAGTAGTCACGAATTCGCATAGGGTACAACAAACGCCATTGGCAGTTGAGAACCCTTCTTCAGAGCTGTTGGAATGACAACGACAAATTCAGAAGGCATTCCATTATAAAAGTGGAACAAACATCTAGGTTATCCAAAATGCACAATATTGATTTACATTATCGCTACTAAACCTATTCATAAGAAAGTGAAGTAATTTAGACATTTCTCAGTGTTTGCATCTGATATTTATGAGGTGATAATTAATCGAGTACTGTTTTAGTTGATCTAATTTTTGCATATATATTTTATGGTGGGAGCAAATGCAGACATCTTATAAATTATTCAACTGCCGTGCGTATTCTCTTTCACAGTGATGCGGATACAATTTTATAACAAACAATATAGATAAATATTCTTGAAACTTCTAGTCATATTCACTCGGATGATTTTATTTATTTAAATGTGTTTGAATGTCTATTTAAACCTATTTAATATGGTACCTCTTATGAAAGGTACAACATGTATACATTTTAATTCATGCATGTGACACTTTTTACCTAGAGCTTATATGTTTGTCATTATATAGTCCTCCCCCATCGATTTATGAGATCTTCCAGTCGGCTGCTATTTTCAGAGCCAGGGGGTGGGCAGTGCAAAGCCATCACTTGCTTCTTCAGTTTCTTACTCACAGAGAGTTAGCTTGGAGACCACAATCGTAGAATTAATTGTGATAAGTCCAAAATGAGAGCTACAGATACCAATATGTCAACGCAGACCTCCGAAATTAAGTTTCTGAGAGACAGCTTGGCATCTTGTTGTGATAGACTCATAACAGAGAAACCGCTAGATGACCTAGAAGACCACCTGAACAACGTGTCAGAAAGGATATAAGAAATATGGCAGATCCGCAAAAAGCTTACCAACCTGGAAGACCGAAGAAGTCACCACATTGTTCGATTCTGTAGTATGCCAGAAAAATCCTTTTAAGGAGAACTTTAGATGTTTCCTATGCAAATACTGCCTAGACGTTTGAGTAATAAGTCACACCAAGATTCGAATTCTAATGAGTACACAAGATGAGGCTGAAGAAAAATACCCACCCACATGACATAATAGCAAGCTTCTTCAAACACAAATAAGCACACCAAGTTATAAAGAATGCCTGAAAGAATGGGCCCTTCACCAGGGATGGCTCCACCATAAATCTATTCACAGACATCTGCAATAGGACCAACAGGAAATGGAAAGCATTTCTAGCTCTATACCATTGATTTTGAAAATTGGATTTGAAGCACAGCCTCTTATAGCCCACAAGTATGTTGATCACCATAGACAGTACATTTTCCAAATACACAGGACGGGATGACCTGATCGGAAAGTATCTCTCTGCAAGTATTCATCCCTCAAGACCTTGAATCCAAGTAGAATGCAAGCTATTTCAAAGCTATTTAGAGAATGAGGGATTACATTGAGGCTAAAGCCAGTGATGGATACAAACCCAGAATCCTATCGGAACAGCTGGAGAAGAGTATGGACCCAGTACAATAGAAGATTCAGATGCCCTGCTACTTTCATCCTATTAATTTTCATCCTTGCCATGCTAAGGCTCCTTTTGATTGTCTGAATAGTTTCTGTCTGACTAAAATGAAAAAGTTATCCATCTATGAACAAGCCTGTGCCTGCACAGCCATAGCTTTTATCTTGCAAGAGTTAACTGACCTCATTCTCCCCAATCTCTCTGGACCCTGCCTATACTTGTTGCCCTTAATAGAGACTCCTTACTACTTTGTGGTCATTGATTTAACCATTTCCCCCTTACCCTTTTTCACTCTCCTCGGCTGTTGTCCTTCATTCTCATCGGACCTGCACTGTTAACTTCAAATGATACAAGGTTCCCAATTCTTTCAAACCCTCTTACTTCCAGTGCTCAAACTTGTAAATCTTAATGTCACTAATGCCCAAGGTTGGCTGGCCATCCATCAAACTAGGAGAAGCAGCTCACCATAAAACGACCAAATGAGCACCGTGTCTCATTTTGCCCTATTTGTGAAGCAGACTACATTGCTGTCCATAACTGACTTCTCCCTGCTTGAAGTAATATTCTTGTTTTACCCTTACACCTACTCCCCCACCAACAGCTCACACTACTATTCAATTCAACACAACTTTATTCAGAGGCATTATAGCATCCATTAAAGTGTCTCACAGTGCAAGCAGGCAAAGAGAATATAATGTATGTATAAATAATATATACATAAAAATGCAATAAAACATGATCAGACTAGCAATAATAGCAGCATTAAGTTTAGGACAGCTTAAACCTACATGCTCGTACATCAGAGTTTAGGAAGGACCCAACGTGCAAAACAGCTTCCTCATTAATTAATGGTAATAAAAACCTAAAAGCGGGCCTATTTTGGCCAATATTACGGCAATACGTTTTTAAAAATGGGAGGAAAAAGAGTCTGGTGTACCTCACATAAAAACATCAAATAAAGCATGGATTGGCCAGATAAAGCATCAAAGGGACATGGCTTGGCGTCAACATTTTGTGCAAAGCCTTAGGGAAAGCAGAGCAAATGTTTCACGGTGTCTGACAAAAAACGAAAAAGCAAAGAACATTCCCAGTGACTGCGGGCACACCAAATATAGTTGGTGGTCCTGCAGGCTGCAACTGCGAGCCAAGGGAAGGGCATGGCAACCACACTGATGCAGCTGCACCCCCATACAGGAGGAGAGATTGGCGGGCACTGTGGGCTCCTGGGCCAGCCAAACCACAATGAGCACTTAGCATTTCTCCACCCGAGCTGTGTTGTACAGCTGGGTGGAGAAACCAACATAGGCTATGTCTGAGCGCAGAACCGAGGTACTCAGACCAATCCCAGCGCTGCTCACATGCTGGGAATAGTATCCCCAGCATGAGAGCTTCACTGGGCTTGGGAGCCAGCGCAGTGTGTAGCAGTTCATGGATGGGATGCGAGATTTAGGAGTTAGACGGCGGCTGTCGGTGCAAGGTAAGTGCAATTGTGTTTATTTAAATTTTTTGTTTGTTTGTGTGCCCCCTCCCCTAGTCTGTAGAACAAGAGGCGGTGCATGTTTCTGGGGTTCTGTTGTTCGTACATGTCTTTTTGAGTCGTTGGCAGAAGCGCTTGAATTCATGGAGTGCAGGGGTGAACCAATTTGCTTTCTTGATGTGTCGTCCTGTGGCTTTCTTGAGGGGGCGAATGTGTTGGTGCAGTTCGTAATCCAGTGGTGGAGGTTGCGTGCCGCTGTGTTAGCGTATTGCATTGTTAGTTCTGGGGTGCTGATGAGGGTGGAGGTTATTAAAAATGTTCATGAGAAGGTGAGCCCAAAATAAAACATTACTTTTTATTAAATCAATGGGAATCCCATCAGGGCCTGGCACCATGCCACTAACACTTTCATTAATGGTGTCCTCAACTTCCGTTAGCGTCGTATGAAAGCATGATACAAGGCAGAGATCTACGATAAGTGTCATGGGATGATAGGGCTCCATATATTTTAGCGAAATGCTCCTCCCAGATATTACTAACAATGTGACGCGATAGAGCTGGTGGGTCTAATATTATGCTTCAACCCTGATACAGTGGTCCAAAAGGAAAACAAAATACTATTGCCCAACTGTGATGCCTGGACTAACATTTATTTATTTATTTATTTATAGAGTTTTATATAGCGCGAACGTGACCCACAAGGGTATCAGAGCGCTTTACAGTAGAAGAATATTAAAGGATGAAGTAGACCACAGTCAACAAAAACAATTTTCCAGTTTGTAAAGAAATAGAGATCAGGGGAAAAAAAGGAATACATAGCAAACATATAGGACCAGAATAGAAACATGCATATACATACATGTATATACATAAATATATGTATACACATGTACATAAACACAAACACACATATGGATGATCGAGCGTATCAACATCCAGCTAGTATTGAGCTGCATACAGATATAAGGCAACAAGGGTTGTGATGAAAATCTTAAACTCAAATACATCCAGTAATTAAACTTAAACTTAGGACATGAATTTGATCATTAGTAGTCTTTTAACTTCCTTTCTGAAAATAATGAAGGAGGTGATTCCACGCACAAGTGGTGGTAGAGAGTTCCAAATCTTTGGTGCAATCCCTGAGAAAGCTCTCCAGCCTGTTCTCTTCTTCCGGAAGGATTGGGGTTTCAGAAGGAAAGTGCTCGCACTACGTAGTTGTCTACAGCCTCCAGATTTTTCCAACTTTAGCGCCAGATAACTAGGTGTACTCTTGTGAATTGCTTTATGCGTCATGCAAGCCACTTTAAGGTGTATTCTTGCCTCATAAGGCAACCAATCCAGTGCTTTCAATGTTGGTGAAATGTGGCTGTTTCTTTTAGTTCCTGAAACCAGTCTAGCCGCAGCATTCAGGGCTGCTCTCAGCGGAGCAAGTCTGTATTTAGGGAGACCAGCGAGGGTGGAGCTTCCGTAATCTACTCTTGGTAGGACTAGAGCTTGTACTGCAATTTTTAGATCAGCCTGAGGGAGGAAGGGTTTGAATTTCCTTAATATACTCCTCTTGTGATTAGCTCCCTTGGTGGCAATAGAATTGTGCGACTGCATATTCAAATGTTTGTCAATGGAGACACCTAGGGATTTTGCTGAGTCTATGATGAGGGGGACACAGTCAAAGGAGGTTAGATGTTTTAGCCAGAGATGAATCTTAGGAGCGTGATTTGGAGGTGAGATGAGAATGAATTCAGTTTTTTTGGTGTTCAGCATCAAGTGGTTGTTAGTGAGCCAGCTTTGCGTATTCATATGCGTAGTGTTAAGAGCAATGATGTCATCAGGTGAGGTGATTTTCAGGTATAGCTGGGTGTCATCCGCGTACAGGTGATATAGAATGTTTGCTGATTTCAATGCATTTGCCAGAGGCTCCATTAGGAGATTGAAAAGAATGGGTGAGAGGGACGAACCCTGGGGCACACCAAGAGTGACCATGGAAGGTTGCGAGAGTGAATTTTTCATCTTGAATCTTTGAGATCTATTGTTCAGGAAGGAAGAGAACCATTGTAGCACAGTGCCTGAGAGGCCCATCCTTCTTTTCAGTAGAGACAAGAGGTTGTCGTGTTTGACCGTATCGAAGGCGGAGGACAGGTCAAGAAGAATCAAAAGGCATGATTCGTTACGGTCAAGCATAGTTAGTATATCATCCAGAATGTGAGTGAGTGCAGATTCTGTGCTGTGCCCTCTTCGGAATCCAGATTGGTGACAATCTAAGAGGTTGAAGTTCTCAATGTGATTGCATAATTGAATTTGAACACATTTCTCCAATAATTTAGCCAAGGTGGGGATGTTGGTTATAGGACGGTAGTTGTTAGGATCGGATGGGGAGGCGTCAGCTTTCTTTAATATAGGAGTGACCTGACCTATTTTAAGACAGTCCGGGATGATACCTTGACTCAGGGAGGCGTTTACAATTTTTGACCATAAAGGTAGTATAGATGTTTTTAAGATCTTAAACAGGGCAGGAGGCAGGGGGTCCGAGAAATGATTGGAGGGGTTGATTGCTTGGAGAGTGTTGTCGATAGATTGTTGAGAAATTGGAGAGGAGGTGTGACAGGAGGCATTATTTTTTGTGACTTCCCTTGGGTTATTAAAATGAGCTTCAAATAAAGCGCCCATTTTGGGATCTTGTGCCATTGGTTGAGAGGGGGCCAACTTTGATTGGATGTCTAGCTCAATAGCCCTAGTCTTTTCATGAAAGAAATTGGCAAGCACGTCACAAGTGGGCGTGGCCAGATCATTTAGCTCACTATGGTTAGTTGTATTGCATGATTGTTGCTTGACGATTTCAAAGAGTTTTTTTGGACGGTTGCTAGCTTGGTTCAGCTGAGTTCGGAAAAAGTCTGCTTTTGCCTTAAGAATCTTTCTATTGTAAGAATTCCGTGACCTTCTAAGGAGCTCCAAGTTGACAGTGTTAGGAGCCGATTTCCAAAGACGTTCAGTTGCTCTTAGCTGTCTACGATCCAAGTTCAGATCTTCATTGAACCAGGGCTTGGAAATCTTAGAGGAGACTTTTTTTCCTGTAACAGCGCTATGGAGTCCAGAGTTTCGAGCATCGTGTCATTGTAGAAGGTTGTAAGGTCATGTACATCAGATATATTAGCCATGAGGGTCAAAGCGGAGTTGCATTGGTTTACCAAGGAGATGTGATTGATGTTTTGTAGATTCCGTTTCAATTGCCTTGATTTTGGGGGTTGACTCCTTTTTTGAATAGCTTCGATATTAATGGAGAAGAGGATGGAATAATGAACAGACCAGTCACAAGGGGTGATGGGATTCCAGTAGGATGAAGTTTGATTTTGAAATGATGAGGTCCAGTGTCTCACCCTTGTTATGTGTTGGACTGTCACAGAATTGGAATAACTCCTGTTCAGCCAAAAATTCTTTGAAACAGCAAACAATCTGATCATTTGCATTGCTCCAGTGGAGGTTGAAATCCCCTAGGTAGATATGAGGAATTAGAGAGTTGGAATTGGATGCCATAATCTCCATAATCTCATCTATACAAGTCAAATTGTCACCTGGGGGGTGGTAAAAAATGTGTAGCTTACTAGTGATACGCTTAGCATCTGAGATGCTAATGCATAGGTAGTCACACGAGGATAGCTCAATGGAATCCGCTTGTTTTACTGATAGTGAGTTACGATAAATGCAGGCTACCCCTCCACCTAGTTTCCCGATCCTATCAAATCGGATTAGATCATGTGAGGGAGGAACCAGTAAGTCGAGGATGGGAGATGAGGAGCGGTTTAGCCAAGTTTCTGTGAGGACCATAATGTCTAAATCTTCATCTGATATGAAATTGAAGATATCAGTAGCATGTTTGCTGGCAGATCTACAGTTTAAAAGTCCACACTTCAGCTTTTCAACATTTGCCATTTTATTACAACTACCTCCTGCCACCGTTTAATGGTGATTTTATTGCATTGCTTGCGCAGGAGCACCACTAATCCTGACTCCCTGGGTTTAGATACCATCGCTAGGTGGAGTGCCTATTTGCTGCTGAGCATTCAGAATTAAACCATTGTGGGGTGTCTGGTGTAGACCATAAGGGTTTCAGAAGAGCCTTCCTGATCCCAGAACCGAGATCAGTAAAGGCCTCCACTTCCTGACAACCGTGGTCCTCCAATTAAACACAGTCACCAACTTCTGGTTCGCCCCTGTTATTACATTAAAAAACTGTACAGGATCACGCATTCTCTGACACCAGCCTCTGGTTATCAGTAACACGTTGCAAATTATAGGCCCCGATATTACGCCTTATACTTTTCCTTAGGACACAGTAATAGCGTGATTTCAACGGGATTGTAGTCACCATAACTAGATGTAACAACCTTGCCATGTAAGAGTAAGTCCTCTAGATTGCAAGTGACAAAGACGTTGTCTATTATTGAGGGGCTGCCTCTACACCTAAAAGTAGGTACCCAGGTTGGCTGTGGTTGGAACATTTATTGACAGTGCTTCCATCCCCTACCTTTATGCACACCCACAAACTTGTATGCAGCTCCATTATTGCCTTGAATAGATGTTGTGGAATCCCAAGGGCAACCAGTTTTACCCATAAGAGCGCTCTTGGGACGGAGTCAAAGGCCGCCTTGAAGTCTACAAAGCAAATAGAGGAAGGAACAGCTTGATTTCACATGTTCAATCACGACTGAGATGGCTATTCGATTTGTGGCGGTGCCCACTCCTTTTCTGAATCTCGTCTGGTTTATCAACACAACATTGTTGACAGATACCCAGGACTCAAGATACTCTAGGAGGAGTCTTCCATAATATATTGCCAGTAGTTTCCTGGGGTTTACGGCTCCCTGCCTTTAAAGAAGGGATGTATGATGGCCCCTCGACAATGGTCTGGGGTCTGACCACTCGTAAGCGCTTGGTTGAAAGCAGTGTTAAATTTTTGGCCCATATAGGCGGTTGTCTTTAAATAGCACCTTGGGTAGGCTGTTGGGGCCGGGAGCACTGTCTGGCTTACTTTTGCTGACAATGCACTCTATTCTTGATTCGGTGCACAAGGTGGGTGAAGTAGTGCAAAGAGGCTGGGGGGCGCGCTCAGATGAAATGATGGGATCCTTTAGCTGCTCCGAAGATTGAAGGTGTGAAACCCAAGTGTCTTCCAAAATGTTGGCATTAATAGCAGCTACGTGTCAGTGGCATTTCCCAAGAGAGGTGCCCCTCTCTTTGTTTTTTTCTTTCCCCTTTTCCCCCAGTAGAATGTTGTTTTCACCTTGCCCATTGTTCACAACTCCTAATGATGTATTTGGAATGTTGGTAGCAGGGAGTCCTATGTTGAGCTACCCTGAGACACGAGCGCAGAGGCAGTTGGTGTATCAACAGCTGTAGTTGAGGTGTATCCTGTTGTACTTGTAATAAACTTTACTTTGTTCAACAAGCATCTCCTGTGTGTTCAAGGATCCAGATTTTACACCGGTGACAAAGGAAGGGATTCAGAGATAACATTGAGATGGCTAACTAGTGGAATAAAGTATTCCAAAATTATGCAGAAGTTTGTGACCCCAACTTAGGTTTGGAAAGGAAGGTAGCATTGCTCCTGCAATACTTAGGAGCAGAAGGGCAGGAGGTTTTGGAAAACTTGCCTGACCATGGCACAAATGACACAAGAGGGCTCAAGGAATATGAAATAAGCATAAGAAAACTAGATAACCAATTCTTACCCAAAGTCAGCACCATAATGGAGCACTATCACTTTTAGAAGAGATACCAGACAGAATGGGAAACAGTGGAAGAGTATTTGTCAGATACTGGCTGCTAGCTGTACGTTTGGGACAATGTGTGAGGAACGAATAAGGGATCAGTTGATACTTACTTGTAAAATAGAATAAGAAAGGAATTGTGGCTAAAGGATGATCCACCCCTGTGGAAGGTGATACTAATAGCCAAATAAGTAGAACATATGATGCATTATGTAAAAGAGCTCAAACAAGACAGAGAGGAAAAGACTAAAGTGAGTGAAATCATAGGAAAATTAAATGATGTCTTGGTTATCAAAGGGACGGGTGTGGGGGGGAGGGGGGGGGTCCAAAGACAATAAAGGGGGATTGACTTTTAGAGGCAATTGTTACATATGTGGGTAATCAGGACACATGGCCAACAGCAAAGAGTGTCCTGCATTAATTAATTTACAAGTAAAGGTAAGGGGTTTGAGCAACTCCAAAGATGTCATAAGCATTGAGCTACAAAATGTAGAAGCAATGTTTGATTCTTGTTGACGATAATTTCTGAAAAGAGGTTTGAAAAAATGTTTAAAGTGAAAAAGAAATTCTTTAAAAATGGATATCAACCTGGGAGGGTATGATGGACAACAAATACAAATTAAGGGATACTTTTGGGGAAGCATAGCATACAAACATAGATACAGTCACAAATGTGTACTATTCACAGAAGGGGGATAATATTCTAGGATGGCCGGCACAGAAGGATCCAGGAATATACCTCAATCCCAATAAGCGTGTAGATAAAACGCCAATTGGAATAGAGAGTACCCCGAAGTTTTCACTGATCAGTGTCTGAAACACCATGTACACAGAATAAAACTAAGGGAAAACTCTCAGCCAGAGTAAGAGGTCTACCTGTGTCCATGCATGAGGCAGTGTTAGAAATGGGAGTCTCTAGTTGGCAATGGTTTTCACCTTTGTCCAAGTAGGGACCCTTCTTCCTTGTCAGGGTAAGGGGGATACATTTCTAAAGTTTAGCACGAGCAGTCGGGCTTATCTCAGAGGCTGTGTGTGAAGAATGTGTGCACACATACAGTAATACTGTGAAAACACTTCAAATGGACACCACATCAGTTTAGAAAAATAAGCTATCTTTATCTAAACCACACAAGACCAAAACAACAATAATTCACAATACAGCAATCAAAATATACTTCTTAGAAGGTAAAAACTGTTCTGTCCATAGCAAACTATAGATGCAACACATTCAACACAAAGTACCTTGGATGCTTCAAAATGGTATACAACCTTTACAACAAAACTTTTACAACGAACTACCATTACAACGCAACTTTTACAACGCAAACCATTACAACGCATAGCGCTGGGGGGCGCTCAAGGATAGGGAATAGGTTTAATTTACTATCCAACACCTTCCCTACTATCCACGGGGACTGGAGTTGGAATAGTAAATTAAACTATTCACTATCCAGCGCCTAAAAGCATTATGCGTTGTAATGGTATGCGTTGTAAAACTTGCGATGTAAAGGTAGGCGTTGTAAAAGTATGCGTTGTAACATCATACATCCCTTCAAAATCATACACAGAAACAGCTGTGATGCGTTGGTTCCTTATGTGCAAGGAAGGTGATGCGTCGTTTCCTTACTCCAGGGGAGGTGATGCGTCTGTTCCTTACTGCCACGCAGGGGAGGTGATGCATCTCTTCCTTACAGTGCAGTGAGGTGATGCGTCGGTTTCTAACTGCGGCTCCGGTGTCCTTGTTAACTTGGCAGTTTGGTGCGATGCATGGGGATTGGGGATGCATCAGTTCTCGATTCGGTGTCAACTGCGCTGCGCTGGTCTCTCCATCTGCGGTCCCACGATGCGTTAGTTCTTGTAGCCGCAAACCAGGGCCTGTGTCTGAATCGGTACGGTGATCTTGGACTTCGTAGATCAGTGCACGTGTTGCGGCGTGCAGCGATTTCTCCAGCAGCGGGCAGGTGCTGCGTCCGTTTCTTCAGCAACATGATGATGATGAGCGGAAATTCGTCCCGCACGGCGGCGATGCATCGGGAACAGGAGGCAAGCTATACTTCAGGCCCTTGGAAATCTTCCTCAAGCAGGGCACACAGCAAAGTCCTTGTCCTTTCCTTAGCAGAAACACACTTCAGGCCTACCCCATACAGCACACAGCAAAGGGGCAGTACTTCTCCAGTTTCTCCAGCTCGTCTCCTTGCAAAGGTTCCTCTTGAATTCCAGAACTGATCTAAGGTTCAGGGGTCTGGGCCCCAACATTTATAGTCCATTTCTCTTTGTTTTCTGGTGTCAGAGAGGCTGTGTCCTCAATCCAAACCAGTTCTGTTCTCTCTAGTGCAGCTTCCCGGCAGGAGGTGGAGACAGACCAGCCTATTCAGGTTAAAAGAAATCTTCTTCCCCTACTCTAAATGCAGCTCAGGTCTATTCAGCCCAGCCCTGACTCATCCAGGAAGGGCAGGACGCACTTCAACACCCCCAGTGGCTGTCTACAGTGAATGTCCATCCCCAGCCCCTGTCACTCCAAAGCCAGACAGTCAATACACAAACCAGCAGAGGTACACAGGATGGCTATGCAAGAAAATACCTACTTTCTAAAGTGGTATTTTCAAACACAGAATGTAAAAATCATCCTTACTAAAAGATGCATCTTTATATTCTGAGTTCAGGCATATTAAACTTTACCCTCCTATCTTGTCCCAATGGGACATTATAAGATGTTATAAACTAACTCTCATTCTATCCTATGGTACAAATGGCCTGTCAATCGTGAAAAACAAAATTCCCTGTAGTTCACTATTCGGACATGTGACACACACTAGGACATGCCCTACCTTTCCCATACTCTGCACCCTGCCCATACGGGTACATTGGGCCTACCTCAGGGGTGACTCACATGTAAGAAAAGGAAAGGTTAGGGCCTGGCAAGTGGGTACACTTGTCAGGATAACATGGCAGTACCAGACTGCAAACAGACATTACAATGGCAGGTCTGAGAACCTTGTTCAAGGCTGCTTGTGTGAGTGGTGCATCAGTGCTGCAGGCCCACTAGCACCATTTGACCTACAGACCCCGGGCACACACCGTGCACTGTATTAGGGGCTTAGTAGTAAGTCAAACAAGCCAATCATGGAAACACCAATCCATAAACACAATTTACAGAGGTAGCACTTGCACTTTTGCACTAATCAGCAGTGGCAAAGTGCCCAAGGCATCTAAACCAGTCCAACACACAGCAAAAACACAGGAGGCAAATGCAAAAATACAGGGGGAAACCACACCAAGGATGCCAGGTCTAACCGGCAGTAAGTGAAGGTTGGAGAGACGATTCAGCCTGGGAGGTATTGAACTAGTGGAAACCACAGAGTGAATAGCCCAAATAGTAGTGGCAAAGAAAATTGATGGGGCAATACGTATATGCATAGATCGGAGAGAACTGAATACATAGTTAGTAGTAGACAGATACCCCTTAACAGACATCACATAAATGATTACCAAAGTAGCAGGAGCAAAGGTTTTCTCCACCCTGGACCTGACTTCTGCATATTTCCGAATCAGATAACACCCAGAATCCCAAGAACTCACAGCGTTCATCACTCCCTGGGGGCGTACAAGTTCGAACACATGCTATTTGTGCTTGTCTGCAGCTACTGTTTTTCAACGGATAATAACCAGAATGCTCCAAGCGATCACAAGGGTGTTCTGCTACCAGGAAGATGTATTGATCTTTGGGTGAACAATGAACAGCATGATCAAATGATGTAACCTGTTTCGAGAAGATTCAAAGAGCAGGAACTTACAGTAAAGAGGAAAAAGTGTAAAATAGGCTGCCCCGAAATAGATTACCTCGGTCATAAGATAATTGCAGAAGGTATATGTTAGAACTGGGATTTCTGGTTGGCTAAGGCTTACGCCAAAGCCAGGCAGAAACCACCATTCCAGTCAGGGCAAGGGAGTCACACGCCATGATAACCCCTGCTCACCCCCTTGGTAGCTTGGCACGAGCAGACAGGCTTATCCCGGAGGCAATGTGTAAAGAATTTGCGCATGCACACAACAGCAGCAACATCGTAGGCACACCACAAAAGGAACTCCACACAAGGTTATATAAAAATAACTTCTGTATTGTCAAAACACATCAGATAGTAATCACACCATATACATTGTGCCAACTGGCACGGGCAATATTCACACGGGATTATTTACACCAGGGCAGGGCCACATGGGCCACTGTCAGAATCAACACTTAGCAGAAATAGCACTTCTAGAACTTAGAATAAGTGTAGCACAAAATAACAATTATAGGTCACAACCAGTAACCACTGGTAAAGGTAGGTACACACTACGCACTACTAATAACCATAGGCCTAGATCACGCAGGGACACAAACTCACTAGTATAACATACTAGGCAAAGTAAACTCCTAAGCATTAACACATTTAGAAGTGTAACACAAGCATAAAGGCAAAGCACATTACGCAGAAATCACATTTAGGCCTAACCAGTAAAAATACAGTAGGCAATCTCCTCACTAGTCTAAACACATTAGACCCTCCCCCTAAGAATAAATCACATTTAGCGGCGTACCTCACAGTGAAGTAAACTCTCACTGACATAAACCCACATAGGTAAAATAACCTCATAATCATAGTAACATCACATTGCGCAAAAATCACATTAGGCAATTACTATTCTAAACATAGTACAATCACATTGCACAGAAATCACATTAGGCAATTACCATTCTAAACATAGTAAAATCACATTGCGCAGAAATCACATTAGGGCCTTGCGCCCTACCCACATACCAGCCCCCTGGCCAACTGGCCATCTCAAGAAGGGGCTCAAATGCCCTGTGTCCAGAATGTCAGGGCGCGCTGCCAACGCAGTACCAGTCAGGGGTGTGCCACCGGCGCAAACCTAAACGTTGCAGCTGGCACTAAGTGCTGCGCAGCTGTAGAAGGCCTGGCACCTCTGTGCCACTTCCGTCCCTCCCAGGGACTCTCTCTTTCACATTGCGCCTAAACGGTGCAGCTGCCCACTACTTGCTGGGCAGCTGTAAATCCACTGGGGCCTGGCACCACTGTGCCGCCTCTGTCCCTCTCAGGGACTCTATACAAACATGGCACCACTGTGCCACACCACCGGGGGGGAATATGGCCCCTCTGGGCTCAGCAAGAAATGATTGCCCCCTCGTTGGAGTCCCTCGTGGACTCGAAATACACAAATGTCCCCAGGAGCCATCTGGCTCCGAAAACGAAGGGGGCGGGGAGCCACCTCGGCTCCTTAAGGCAAACATGCCCTTGAGCCTCTCGGGCTCTTAAAACAAATATGGCCCCCTTAGAGCTTCGCGGGCTCTAACAACACAAATACCCGTCTCGTTGGAGTCCCTCTCGGGGGACTCGCAGAGACCAAATGCCCCCGATACCTCTCGGGCTTGAAGAATGAATGGCCCCAGAGTGTTGGAGCCTCAGGGCCCTGAAGAAATGCCCCCAAGAGCTGCCAAGACGCCCGCACTCACCGGGGCACTCCGTGGGACTCCGACGCTTCTCTCTCTAGCGCCGGTCTTTGGACGGTTCCGCTCGCGGTCTCCTCGACCGCAGGCGGGACTTGGCAGCGGGGCTCTCCCTTCCAGACGGGAGCCCCGTGGGAGGCGCCGGCTGCGGGCTTCTTCTTGCGGCAGCGCGGGGCCCTCCTGTTACACCGTAGCCCCGCCTGCCCGTCCAGCCGCCCTGCTTCACTTCTCGGGCTGCGGGGGCAGGACTTCCGGTTTGGGCCTGCAGCACTTCCGGGTCGCCGCAGGCAGCGCGGTGGCCCTTTTCTCGCATTCACCAGCGGCGCGTCGGCAAGATGAGGGGTAGGCTCCCTCGAGAAGCGCACAACAACTTGGGCAAATGCCGGGTGGGCACCGGCTCCTTTGAAATAAACAATAAATCGAGGTGGGCACTCGGAATATAAATGATTACAGAATCGGGGTGACACCCGCAACGAGTCCACAAGGAGAGGGGGATTCCCTCAGCCAGGGCTACAGCGCCACGCTGCTCAGCCCCCAGGCTCTCTCTTTTTTTTTAGGGAAGTTAAATCCAAGCGCCCAAGCCCAAAAAATAAGGCGCAGGAAGGCTGTAATAAGCCTTGGTAAAATCCAGAATGGAGGCAATAGGTCCCAGGACTAAGGTTTTAAGGGCAAAAGTCCAAAATAAGTCCTCCAGGGCATCCAGGGGCTGGGCAGGGCCCTGTCAGGCAAGCCTTCCCCCTGGGCCCCAGCAGCAGCACGCCCCTGGCAGATTCAAGTCAGGAAACAAGAAAATCTTCAGGGTGTCACAGCACCCTTTTTATACAGCACAATCCTTTGCTTAAAGGTGCAGGGTGGGGGCAAAACCAGGCACAGCTGGTTTGGGAGCACTCTTGATGTGCTCAGCGACCCCTCTCATTCACTAGTCAGGCTAGGGTCATCAGTCGCACCACAGGGGGCGGAGCCAGCATTGTGTGGGGGAAAGCCCAGCCCTATTCAGGTCCCAGGTGCACCCCTCCCTCACGTCAGCATGTTAATCTCTCCACTCACCACCGGGGCAGACCCATCCAGACTCTTGGAGCCAGGCTCACCAGCCAGCTCCAGCCAATCACGTGCCAGCACACTCACTACACACGCACACCCATGTCTAGAAGTGGCACTTCCACACTAGACACCTCCATGCCGCATAGATCATTGCGCAGCATTCAATCCCACGAGTTCGCACATACCAAACTCGACCCTGCACTCCCCTGACATCAGGAACTACCATGGTCACACATATTGCCCATGCATTCCTATGGGAGGGCAGGTCACTCACCACACATACACATAGAGTTCACGCACTTTACACTGTACCACAGTGAAAGTGCGCAGAGGCCTAAAATCTCCAACACCAGGTTACAGAAACAGGCTAGGCAAAAGCAAAAAGTTTCAGGGTGAACCTGCCAAAAAGGGCCAGGTCCAACAGTATACTACCCAAGACATAATTAAAAGACACCATACTGAGCCTAACTTCCACCTCAAGAGTAATGAAGTGAAGTCCTTTCTGAGGTTGCTGCAGTTTTATAGTAAATTTGTCAATAATTATGCTAGATGAACATACCATATTTGTTCATTAGTAAAACATGGAGTAAAATTTGACTGGAGTGAGCAGTGCCAAAAAGAATTTGAGGACACCGAAGCAGCATTAGCAATAGCTCCCAATCTTAAGGCTTGTTTTTTTACCAGGCAGGCAAACCGTGATAATGACCGATGCCGGTTCCAAAGGCTTAGGGGCGGATTCAAGTGACTGAAAAGGACGTACTGACAATTGCTTTTGCATCTCATCATGGAGACAGGCTGAGAATAAATATTCAGTTATAGGCAAGGAGGCCCTGGCAGCACACTTGGCAATCAACAAGTGCAGAAATGTCATATGGGGTACATAATTCACCTTGAGGACTGACCATAAGCCACTCACTGAGGTGTTTACCAAATAGGGGTTGGACTACATATCGAGGAGAATCAGAAGGTGGGTGGTTAATCTACAGGAATATACCTTTGGGGTGGAATATGTCCCTGGCATGAGAAGCTATGCTGCAGATTGCCTCTCATACCTTGTAGGAAACCCAGAAGTAGAGAGGGATGGTGTCATTCTACAAGATGAAGATGAAGATTTATAGGTGCAGTGTGAAAAAGTGTCATTACCCAGGGGATGGTAGGGGAGAGACAGTGGAAGTGAAGTATGATATGCTGTTACAGAGGGTGTGTGAAAAGACACAGAAGGGTGGACAGGTCAAGAGAAATACGATGAGTAGTTCAAACCATTCTGGATGATAACGGAGGAATTGTCCATTGTGGATGAGTGTCTCTTCTGGGGCACACAGTTAGTTCCCCCCCAAATCAGTAAAGGAAGAATGTATCGGTTTGGCCCATGAGGGAAACCTTAGGATCACAAAGACTAAGCAGATGCTACGTCTAGACTTTTGGTGGCCAACATGAACCTAGACATAGAGAGGAAGGTAAGGGAATGCATACCATGTTCAACTTGCGAAAAAGTATTGAAGTTACACACACCACCCCTGTAGTACAGACCACCACCGAAGAGCCCATGAGAGGATGTAGCTTTGGACACAGTAGTTCCGTTGATGGGAGAGAATCAATCACCTTACATTCTAGTGCTAGTAGAGCTGCTTTACTCCCATTGGCCAAAACTGACGGTTGTCTCCGAGATAAACATCAAGAAATTCATAAACTTCCTGCTGGAGATATTCTTTAGCGAGTGTTTGCCCACCTCCATACTGACGGACCATGAATTCCAATTCTGCTCCCAAGAAATGAAGGAGTTCCTACATTGCCATGTGATAAGACACAAATGTCGTGCTCTGTACCAGTCGGAAGCCAACAGAATGGTAGGTAGAATGACTGAATAGAACCATCAAGGAGGGTATTCAGCTAGCCAAAGTCAGTGGGTTGTGCAGGAGAGAATAAGTAATGAAATGCTTGGAAGCGTTGTTTGACACCACACCAAACTACCAATGAAACACACTTTGAGCTGATGAAGGCTAGAATGCCCAATTCAAGGCTAGTGCCGGGTGGAATAAGTGGCACACAGGTTAGGTGGACATC
Source organism: Lissotriton helveticus (assembly GCF_964261635.1). Classification (NCBI taxonomy): domain Eukaryota; kingdom Metazoa; phylum Chordata; class Amphibia; order Caudata; family Salamandridae; genus Lissotriton; species Lissotriton helveticus. The sequence continues at coordinate 82,041,442 of NC_136060.1, read as the reverse complement.
ACTAACAACACACATCAGAAATAAAGAGAATATAGGTTGCAGGTTGAAAGGAAGATGAGCTATGACAGAAAGCATGGGGCCAAAGAAGTAGGTTTTAAAGTGGTTGACCTGAACAAGATCAAGGCTCCCACTGGACGGGCAAAGTGGTCAGAATACACAGGCCAATGAGCAATGTAAAGCTATTCAAGAATGCTGTGAAAACCTACGAACGGAAGGATTTGGAACATGGGAAGGGTTGTGAGGTGCGCCATCACTGAGAAAAAACATTACTTTCGATTTCCTCTATGCTGGTGCACTCGGAGGATCTAATGCTCCTAGTGCGCTTGATAGAGAAAAGGACAGAAGTCCCATTAGGTCAAATGGGAGAAGAGCAAGAAACACAAGTTTCCTCAAGGACTATGTAGTCACTACTATTTGAACTATACTGTTTTTTCCGTCTCTTTCAGGCATAGCGTTAAGTTGATTTTAAGGTGCCAGGGATTTTTCCTTAGGCCGAGACATATTGTTTCCTGTCCAGTACATTGCTCTCTATAAATTCAAATTGAAATTAACATAGAAAATTGACAAAAGAATAAAAATCCAATACACGTTTACGTGACATGTTTTAAATAGGTATAGTTGTATTATGTGAAAGAAATAGTAATTTTAAGCAATGTGAGGCAAGCACGTGTCCCCTGGCCACCCATACCATGGACTATTTCATTTTTACCTTTTAAATATAAAAACAAGTCTCTGCACTGCTGCTTTTAGAGAGCTAAGCTCTATCTGTAGTTCAAGATTGTTATCTTTCGGTGGACACTCACTGCAAACATCTTTTAAGCTTGTTCTCTTTGTTGAATGTGTCTGAATCCCTCTCTGAAAACAAACTCTTCTTTGCCTGGCTTTTCGCTTGGCTTACAAAGAAGCGTGGACAGTAGTTCAAAGATCTCTTAATTGCTACCTTTGATTGAATAGCTTTAAAACCGTTTAGATGGCAAAACAAACTTAATGACGCATTCGCGAAGAGAAGAAAAGGTTGGAGTGACAGTCGAAATGTTTGCTAAGGTCTCATCGCGTGAATATCTGAGACATCATATTTCATTTGGAAAATGTACGTTTTTTTTGTCTTGTTTGTAACTCCCCTCCTCTCCTCGCCTTTGAAAACATACTTTTAAAATAAACTGTGACAGAAAGGTTGAATTGTTCAGTTTGTTTTTGTTACATCCTAGCCGAGCTGTCTTATTTAGCTTGGAAGTTCAGTAGTTTTTTTCTGCTGCTATTTCCATTTCTTTTGCAATTTCTTCTATTTTTGGATTCATTGCAGTAACACATGTGAGAATGTAAATCATTAGTTGGGGTGGTTGTGAGACCTCACCAAGTAATAATGTCACTATTCTGTAATAGATCAAGTTAGGTTATCTTAATTTAACTCAGTCTTGCCTAACTGTGGCACAGAGCAGTCAGGCTTAACTTAAAAGAACAAATGTAAATCATTTATCATTACCAAAATAGTCAATAAGTTGAAAACACAACACAATAAAAATCCCACTCCAAGTGCAAATCACCGACCACGGGTATCTGTTAGTTCTGGGCTTGGTCTAACTCGAAATTTAAGGTTAACCATGATGGAACGCGAATTAGATGCAGGGACCAGATTCGTCACCTGTGAAAAGTTTACTCTCTGACTTAGTCTTTTTCTTGGAGAAACGTTCTTGTCGGCAGGGCAGGCTGCTCCTTGCTGCCTTGGAAAAAATCGGCAAGTTGAATCTGACCAGTAGTGGGACAATGCCAGCTGCGTTTCAGCGGTGGTCCTATGGTAGCCTCAGTGGAGGTTTAAAAAAATCAGGAAAAGTTTCTAAGTGTCCACCTTTGCAATCTTGAGGGGGAGAAATTACATTCTAACACTAGTCAAGGATCCAGGACCTAATGGGCACCACTTGGTGAGTTAGGACTCAATCGCCCAAAAGCCACCACCAGGGATCAGAGTAAATCCAATTGGACCTGGTCAGCTGGCCTCTTCTTTATTGCAGGCTTCTTGCAGCTTTTGAGTTCCTATAGCTTAACAGGAGGGCTAGCCAACTAGCCCTTGGAGTCCAGTCTCCTCTCTTGGGTTCAGGTGAGACGGGTCCAGTACTTGGGGGTTCTCTCCATGTATAAAACAGGAAGCTCCACACCCTCTTCTGAGATCCAGTCTTTTGGTTCAGCAGGTGCATTCTTCGGTCGGTTTTCCACATGTCCAGCAGTGTTCTGCAGAAAGTAGCCAGGGTTGCCACTTTTATGCCTGGCACTAGCTTGTGGGTGAGGGGGTGAGTACTTCACCATTAAGAAAAAAGTTCCCAAATGCAACCCTAACCTCTTTGAAATCTCGTGCACAGTTCTCCTGCTGTTCCTGTTCAACCAAATGCACATCCACTCTGCCATTTACCAGTTGCACCTATGTTTTAGAGAAAGAAGGGCAAGTAAGAGGTGTCCCTCAAATGCTGAGTTCCTATCCTTTTCTTCTGAACTAAAAAAGATTGCTGATAAACCCTCTGAGTTGGCTTTCTAGGATGTAATGGGGTTCTGTACACCCTAGTCTGCACCCCAAACTATCTGAAATACTTGGGTGTCTGAAATTTGTCCCATCCTGAAGACTTTGGGCATCTCTAGTCTTCAGAGTATGACAATTATTCTCCATCCGTTATTCCCATCCTCCTCAACTACTGGTTTGGTAACTGTTCTTTCTGTTGACCTTGCTAATAGTGGTTCCTTTTATAGTTTTCATCTGGTTCTTCTTTGGTCTTGTGTACATATCATCTTTACTCTTTTACTCTCAGCATTTCATACTTGGTCCACAGGACGTATAAAACTTTCTATTGTGACTTTGACTTTGTGCTGGTATGAGAGTTTCTCCTGTGTGCAAATTGAGGCTTCATGGGGTGCCTAGGAGTTTTGCTATGCTCTTTGCTTTGCGAGGAATGTAACCGTTCACGATTTATTTTTGGTTCATTTATGAAGGAGCTCTTGCAATTCTCAAAAGATGCACCAACTGAACAAGCACCGAATAACTGGAGATCTTCCACATACTACTGGCCAAAAGAGGACTCAAATTTAGTTCAACAATGCAGGTCCTGACTAGCAACATTTTACAGCCACTTCTTGGCCTTTTTCAATGACCATAAGACTTGAGATGATATTAACAAAGCCTATCCCAGCATATCTCTCCACCACTTTAACCTATGCCCGCTCAGGACCATAAATAGTAAACAAAATCTCTCTGAATGGACAACCCAGTAGAGTAACCAGCTAAGTGGACCATGAACTTAAGAAATAAAAAAAAAGGGACCCACAGAGCTGCTCAAAGCTGACATGTTCCTGAAAACCATAAACTCTACACTTCTCTCTCACTCTAAAGTACTGGGTCCCATAACACTATGATTGCACCTCGGAGGTCCTCACACACAAGATGAAAACACTTTACTCACAGGCTCCTTAGAAAGGCAACACACATCCATTGAAACATCCTACATGTTGTAGTGTGCTACCTCTGTAGCCAAGTGCTTTGGCACCCCACATAGGTACAGTAAGTGCTACATGAATGTTTCAATACATTCCAATAATTTCCTGGGGATTTGGCCCAAAATGATTGCACAGTGCCCTGTTCTGCCAAACTGAAAAACGGCAGAATCTTTCTTTATTTGGTTAGAGCTATGGACACACTCCTGAGTTGTGTCTAATATAATGAACAACTTCCGCTGTACAACCAGTTCTGGGACAGGTTTACCCCCACTGGGATCGTTGGCACTCTGGATACTTAGGCAATGGATGGAACAGGCCTAGGTGTGGGTTACATCTGCCTGTGAAACGTCTGCCCCTTTGAAGCTTGTAAAGTTGGTGGCCACATTCCCCAGGCCATCCTGTCAAAATGAGGTCACACGTCCTTACAGCAAAGACGATTTTGCTCCCTTTGCTGAGAGTAAATCACATTTACCGGATGTATGTCGTTACAACGCATGCTATTACAACGCATGCCTTTACGACGCAAGTTTTACAGCGCAAGTCGTTACGACTTGCGTTGGGGGGTGCTGGATAGTGAATAGTTTAATTTACTATTCCATCTCCAGTCCCTGTGGATGGTAGGGAAGGTGTTGGATAGTAAATTAAAATTATTCCCTATCCTAGAGCGCCCCCCAGCGCAAGTCGTTGTAATGACTTGCGTTGTAATGGTTGCGTCGTAATGGTAGTGCGTTGTAACAGATGCGTTGTAAAGGATGTTTCCCCACCTACCAGTAGGCTGTCAAGTGACAGTTGGGAATTTGCTCCGAAATGACTTCTAGAGTCTTTAGGAAGGAAAATGGCAACTTTCTAAAAGTAGCATTTTCAAAATGGTAATTTAAAAACTGACTTTACAATCCTATTGGGTTTTAGATTCACATTAATTTGAGTCCTTGAATCATGGGTCTAGCTATTTCCAAATCGAAATGGTAAATTATAATTTGTTATAATGTAGACCAGTGCTTTTCTATGGGAGAGCCAGCCTTGCTACGGTGAAAAAAGACGTTGGAGATTTTTCACTACTATGACGTAAAACTTAAGAACACATGTCCAACTAACAAACTTTAAATACCATGCACTTTGCCCTATAGGCAATTAGGGCCTACACTAGGCGTGACTTATAGGCATTAACACGGAAGGTTTAGCCCTGGAATGGGTTTCTTTTGCTAGGTCATATTTGCAGTTTTAAAATTGCCATGCTAGGCTGCAGTGTTAGACCTAGAGTCATGTTTCTACTGTGTCACTGTAGTGGTGGCACAATCCGTGGCACTCCTGGCATTTAACTTTCTCGTCCTGAGTACGCAGAGTACCATATACTCAGGACTTCTAGGCAAGCTAAATATGCCAATCGGGTATTAGTCAATTGCACATATAGTTTAAGAGTCAGAGCACATACACTGGGCTCTGGTTGTTAACTCCCCAGTGTTCATAGTCCGTAAACTAAGTCCAGAGAAAATTGGGAGGAAAAAGTGTGGGTGAATCTGCAAAAAGGACTTTCCCAGCATTTCATTTTTTTCTAAGCTGAAACACCTTTGCCTGCTTGCACAAAACATGGTGGGGTTATATTTATATGTGTATTTTGTCTCTCCTATATACGTGCAAAGATAGGAGTCAAGCTGCTGAGTATGTTTCTCAAGTTTAAATACTTTATTCGACAACATTGTCATAAAAGCAGATCCCTAAGCTTATACAAATATAAATACTAGTCTAAAAATAAAAAAGTATTAAATTCTAAGCAGTTTATACTTGTTGGCGAATAAAACAAGAAATAATCATTTTTTTAAAAAGAGACACAGCACAAAGTTTAAATCACAGGGTCTAGTAGTGCAGTTCATAGGAGTTTTAAAGTGCGCGTGCGGATTATCCATGCCCACCCCATATATTTAGCCACTGCAATTGCAAGATTAGGGGCACAGTTTGATCTTAAAATTCTTAAGGCATCCAAACATTTCCTAGTGCCCAAGTTTCTGCAAGCAGGCTTCAACCATCTATTCCTTGGGGCAGCATATAAGGGGCAAACAAATAAAAAATGTGGGATATCTTCAGCATGAATTTTACAATAAAAACAAGTATTTACATTGTCCGGACACCAATTGGCTGGAAAAGCATTTAAAGGTAAAGAGCCAATTCTAAACTGAAAATACAGTTTTCTATCTAGGGGTTTGGAGATCAGATCCCAAAACTGTTCAAATTTCGGGATTGGTTTAACTTCCAAAAACTGGGATGTCAAGGCAGAAGATTGATCAGAAGTCAATGCAGCAGTGTTTATCATGTCCCAGTACAATTTTTTCAATATGCTCTTAGTCGGGAAATCGCCTGGGTCTGCTGCAGACCATAAGTGTTCAAGGTGCAACTTTTGAAGCAATAACCTCACTTCCTTAAGCCATGGTACTTTGTGGAAGGTATCAGAATTATCAACATCCAAAAGGGCAGCTGCGTAATGGCTCAGCTCAGGGGTGGTTTTTATGCGCCTCCAATACAAAAGGGGACGCAGTCTGGCCATGTCCTCGATCCTTTTCCTCCCAAGATCGTAATGGAGTGGGGTCGAGGGAGTGCTCTGAGGAGCACCAATTATGCGCCGTAAGAATTTCTTCTCTGCAACTGCTAGTTTGTTCAAATTGGAGAAACCCCATAATTCTGAACCATAAAGGCATGCACCCAGCACTTTCATGCCATAGATCTCCAATATGGGCTGGATTGGTTTGGTGAAAGACAATTTATGTTTCAGGGCAATTGCCCCTGCCAGCTGGTTAAATTTAAGCACTACGGAGTCCATATGTGATCTCCAATTCATATTAGCATTTAAAGAGATGCCTAGATAGATAAAAGCATCCACTTCTTCCAAGTGAGCCCCGTTGTAGATCATTTTCCCCTTAAATTTCATGGAGGGATTCAAGTTCATAAATTTGGTTTTAGATGTATTTATTTCCAAGCCCCGAATTCGACAGAACTCACCAAAGGCATCTAATGTCTTTTGTAGGCCGCTAGGGGTCCGCGAGACCAGCAAGGTGTCGTCTGCAAACATTAGTACTGGAACTCGTTTCCCGTCTAATATTGGAGCATCCGTTGGAGATTGCTTCAAGAAGTCAACTATGCCATTAATATATAGAGAGAATAGGGTGGGGGCCAGGACGCAGCCCTGTCTCACGCCTCTCTCCACAGGGAATGATTCTGTGACATCGCCCTGGGCACCCCACCTAATCCGGGCATAGTTGTGCTCGTGCAGCCTTACAATCAAAGTCAATAATTCGGGGCTTATTCCTAGTTCCCTTAGGACAGTCCAAAGTTTTTGTCGAGGGACCAGGTCAAAAGCTGACTTTAAGTCAACAAAAACAGCAAAAAGGGGACCTTTTAGCAGGGTTACATTTTTCCAGTAGATAGTTAAAAAGTGGAATACCTGGTCGACAGAGGAAGTTAAGGGGCGAAAACCAGCTTGGTATGGGGAAAGGATGTCCTTATCGGCTATCCAGGCTTGAATCTTATTTTGTACCATCCTGCCCATCAGTTTTTGGGCGCAGTCAATGAGACTGATGGGCCTGTAGTTGCTTGGTAAAGCCTTATCCCCCTTTTTGTAGACTGGAATTATTTCCGCGCCTTTCCATGTTGCTGGAATCTTTGCCCCCTGTGCTATGGCATTTCCAAGCCACACAAAGTATTTGCACCAGCTTTCTCTGTCCGCTAAAAATACATCCGCCGGTATTCCATCAATACCTGGTGCCCTGCCTCTGGTCACTCCATCCATAGCCTCCTGTACATCTTTCGCTGAGAATAATTCATTAGTAAAGAATACCATCTCTATGGGGAAATCAGTATGTAACCCTGAATTATCTGCGTACTGAGGTTTAAAAAAGTCTACCCAGGACTCCTTTGCTACATGATTTTTTGGACAATCTGGAATGCCCCCAGATCCCCACTTTAGTATGGCCCAGAACTCTTTCTGATGTTTCTCAACACATGCTTTCTTTAGGTCCAGCCAAAGATTCTCATCCCACCGCTTTTTTGCCTGGATCTGAATTTTCCTATATTTGTCCCTGGCATTTAAAACTCCTACTTTAGATCTTAGTGCTATACTAAGATTTTGTCTAGCAATTCTGCAAGATCGATCATACCATCCCCTTTTTATGGGTGGTCCAATACCCTTGCTCTTCTTGGATGTTTTCAAGAATAGCTTCTGTATATTATCAAAAAACTTTGGCTGAGACTCTTCAATCTGTGCTTTAAAATTTATATCATCTGTTAAAACCTGTAGTCTGGATACTTCATCAATGACTAGCCCCTTAAGTGCCTGCATAGCCTCTAAATTATCTGCTAGGGTTATCCATCTAATATGGCGGAGATTGTTGGTTGGAACAACTTCTACATTCGTCAGGTTTCTAGCTACATTTTCGCAGGTTACTTTTTGTTCTATGTTGAGTATGTTTCTATCTTGGCAGCTCAAGAATGAATCGGCCTAACCCATTATCTTTCTATCCTCGCCATCTCCTTGTGAGATCAATACTTTTTCTAAGATCCCGGAGCAGCCAGAAAATAAACATACCCCCCACTTTGAACTAAAGCTTTGATTGCACCAAGCAAGCGAAGCTAGTGAGCCCAACTCGCTTTAGAAGAGCTCCCTTGTCTTTTACATCCAAGTATCTATCCATTCATCTTTTCACCCTTCCACCTATCCACTGATATCCAATATTTAATCTTTAAATTATGTAATCATTTATTCTTTCATCCATCATTTAGTCTTTCCCTGTACCATCCACCCACTGAGCCATTAATCCAGCCGCTGTACATCAATCAACTTTGGCATCCATCCACTCTTCTAGCCATCTGTCCATCTATCATCCACTCTGCCATTCATCCATCAGTCTGCCACCCATCTGTCCATCCTTCTCTCCATCTATACACTCTGCCATCCATCCTCTCTGCCATACATCATCTACTCTACAGTCCATCCACTGTGCCATCTATCCATTCATCCACCCTTCCATCCATCCTCTGCCATATATCCATATATCCATCATTCTATTCATCCACCAGTCCCACTCTGTCATGCATCCATTCATCCACCAATCCACCCATCCTCTCTGCCATCCTGGCTTTCACCTACATCCATCCTGCCACCCATCATCATCCATCAGTCCACTTTGTTATCCATTAACTCATAATTTCACCAACTAATCCAGTCATCTTTCCCTTTACTCTCCCATCCTTTCACCCATCTATCCACCTATTCATTCATCCTTTCACCCATTCATCTACTCACTCACTCATCTACCCACTAATACATCCATCCTTCCTTTCTTTCACCCTTCCTTCTCTGAAATATTCCCTAATTCTTTCCCATTTTTATTTACCCATCTGTCATTTATCTTTGCTCCTTTTTGCTCTTCTTTTGACACTGTATTCCTGTATTGCGTTAATTATTAACTTTTGTAAGCCGAGTATAAAGAACTCCACCTTCGATGTAGCTGCTAAACTGCTAAAGAATGGGATCACGACGCTTCAGTCCCAGAGACCCTTGCTCTGTCTAGCTTGCATGAAGGTCTTTTAGAATTTTTTTCCCTTCAAACCTTCATTTTCATTATTATTTTGGAATGGCATTTCAGGCTTATCTTATTTCCATTATTTCAACTACGGCAGCAGCATCACAGTTTTAGTAGTTCTCCTGATATTCGATCTTAGCCCAGTTGTTCTCTGATCTGTAAGGCCAGCAAAATTCAACTTCTATATATGTCTCCACAAATTAATTATTATTCTAGTCTCTGCTGTGTTTTTAGTAAACTTATGCTAATTGTATGTTCTTCCCCGTCCCAGCGCTTGAATCTGGAGCTGAAACTTTCTTAAGCCAGACCTAAGATTGAAATGTATATATCAATTGAAAAGTAGTATAGAAAGTGCTCACACAGTTGACATTTGCAATAGTGCTCTACAACTTCCACATTTTAGGAACTGCCCTTTAGAATGTTCAACGGCACACTACCCCCTAACCCCCTCCCCCACTCTAAGTTGACTCCAATACCATTGGCTGTACTGAGTTAGACCTGAAGTTTCCGCCAAACAAATATCTTGATCAGATGTACATTGCTCTGTATGCCAGAATGGCAGACTTGATCAAAAATCTACCTGGTAGACATTACGCTTTGCAGAAGATGGGTTACAGTGTGATTAAAGTAGTGGAAGACATGGCATCCTCAGCATCATCTAAAATATGTTATCTTTTTTCTGTCACACACAAGAAAAACGGACTAAAAGGTCTAATCTGTTTTTTGCACTATTTTTATTCTCTAAAAAAAAAAAAAGCAAATTTCATGTTTTTGTCAGTAGCAGCGGATGTGGCATTCAAGTGGTAAGGCAGTGCGGGACGGGCAGCATGGGGGGTAGTGTTTGGGGAAAAGAATGAAAATATGCTTATCTGCATTCAGCAGGGTCTGTGCTCTTCTGGCCTCAGCTCCTCAACTCCCGGCATGCCACAGGGTCCCCTACACCAATCAAGATGCTGCTCTCATGAGAGCAGCACCGTGATTTAGTGTGAGCGCCCTTGTTAGGCGCTCGCTAAGGGACTACAACCCTCTTTTTGTTCTCCACCTGGGTGAAAAGCACAGCTCGAGTAGAGAGATCTAAGTGCGCATGACGGTGTGGCTGGCCTTAGACGGCCGGCCAAACTAACATGCGCACTTGAAGCAGTACCACCACTCCTCCTCCTTCCTGCGGCTGTGTCGACATGTCAGAATGGCCGCCCCACACTCTGCTCATCTGCAGGAAGTAAGCGAGTAAAAATAAAATGATAACCTTTGCTATTATCTTTTTATTTTTCTCTGCTCAAAAGCAGTGGGGCAAAGCTCCTCCATATTGGTGGAGGAGCTGCTGCTAAGTGTTCTGAATTTGATGGTAGTCACAGTTCCTCTACTGAAGATACATTAGGGCCCGAGTTGCTCATGAATACACATAACTGAACTGTTACCAGCTGAACTGTGATTATTAAATAAACATACCCTATCATGCTTAATCCTACCATGCTTAATCCTACTTAAAACATTGGCTCTGTAAAAATTAGCCCGGTCGCTGTTCAGGTGACTACAAGAGGTTTACATTTCTGTTTGATTGTTTGTCAGATGTTGAGCAGACACCAAACCAGACGGAACTAGCATATTCAGAGCGAATAGGTCCTACCTATAAGCCAAAAATAAAAGAAATGCTAGTTGCCAGTGCTGAACAGCCTAGCAAAAAATAAAAATGAGACTGCATACTTCTCCATGCATGCATTTTATGTAAGTCATAAAGAGGCACCCATTTTGATTTTTGGTTCCCAGCATGATGATAGAACACGTGTGCGTATGTCCTAATACAATGGATGTGGATTCCTTTTTAATTTACTGTTTGAAAATGGCTTACACCCAGCGTGGAGCAGTGATTTAAAAAAATATATTTAAAACTTATGAAACATATGAAAAAAGCTCAGTTTGAGAAAGGAATTGCATTTCAGCAGGTAGGCTCTCCCCTAAAAATAAATAAAAAATATATATTTAAAAATTGATGGATAAGGGTGAGGAGTAATGGAGGATAAGGAGACAGGGTCCAAGCCAAATCCTCCGATGAGTGGGGATGAGCAGGCAGGGGTGGGAAATAACGATTGAGCCAGGGGTGAGGGGTAAATGAAAAAGAAAACAAGCCAGATTGGGCAGGGCAATGGATGAGATTGGGGGAGCAACACGTACCGTGTGGGAGCAGGGATATTGAGGGAAAGCATCATACAGGGAGAGAGATTGAAAACACATGCACTCTAATGGAATGCCAAAGGCAAAAGAAATATGTAATTTCCTTAATGTAAGCAGTGGAAAGATACAAATTGTCGATTCAAAAGACTGATAAGAAAGATTTGTTCCAGGGGAGGGACAAATAATAGAAGAGGAGGGAAAGCCATCAAATAGGAACCAAGCAAATGAGATTGACAAGAAAGCCATTTGTTGAGCCAAAGTCAACTGTGAGTATTGGTACTGTACACAGTAGGTCTTTAGGCAACAGACAGGTAAAGCAGTCTATAGGCAAGAAGTAAACATGTCTTCTGCTGGGACGCATCAGTTCCACAATCACTCTGCCTAGGAAGAAACCTGCATATGCTTATTTAATGACCATTTTCTACATGCACCTAAGGATGCCACTCATGGAGTACCTGCTTTTTGCTATCAAGAAATGCTTGAAAAGTAACTAAAGTCAGAATGAAGTGGTTTCTGTCAAACTATGGAGGTTTCAAAAAAACTAAATATATTTTTTATTTAAATGTAATTGGGAAATGTCTTTGATTTAAAACAAACATAACATTGTTAAGTATATTAAATCGTATGAACAGGGGTGTAGAATTTAATAAAATAACTACTGTCCATGGGGCAGGTTGCTTCATAAATTGACTCGTCCTGTAACAAAATCCACTTCTCCATTTTGTGTAATGGTTGGAATGCCCTTTTGAGTCAATGCCAACCTACTAACTTGCATGTTTGCAAGTTTTAAGGGTCGTCGCCAACTCTTCTCTAATCTTTTCCCATACTGAGAAAGGTTGGAAATTTACTTCTGACTATGGCAGACGTAAACCTTCTTCCAGGGCTGGGAAAAAAGTGGTTGGAGGGAAAGTGACCTTGCAAACACTCAAGAGATTATTGCATGAACAAATCTACACATGCATATTTGCTCATGCTAAATGCAGTTGATATTTTTTTCTACAACTACTATTACTTGGCCTACTTCTGTAAATTCTTGTTAATTCGCGAAAGCTGTAAATCTGCACTCAATGCAAGAACATAGAACATGGGTGCACTTTTGAGACTTTCTTTAATAATTGGGCTCCTAATTAGGTCTGGCGTTAACCAAGACCTTTTGTGTTTATAAAAATTCTGTCTCTCTCTCACTCAATTGGCTGGCCCTACAGTTAGTGACAGTATCCTGCTCTTTCATAAGGAGCATATCCGCACACAAAGTAGTTTTGTTCAGTGCCAGGAACTACTGTGGCAATGTGTGCTTTTTGGGGTCAAAATAATTTTACCAATGGTTTTTATAGTGGTGAGTGCCCGGTAGCTGTCACACCAATAGGTTTACAAAAACCATGCCAAAACAAGACACACATTGGCAGAATCAAATGGCTGACCACCAATTTCAGACCTACTGGCTTTGCCAATGCTTTTTAATGTTTGTTTCCCATAATCTTGTTAACACTGCCTACACTGATTTTAAATTCTGAATATGTTTTGGGAAATACTAGCATTCATCAACACATTTCAGTATATGATGCTGCCAGGAAATGGTACGTTAAAGTTTACAGTAGTTTAGCGAAATGTTTTTTTTCCTACTACATTTTTTTGTGAACATTTTATTTTGAAAGCAAAGAATCATCAATCTTGCTTTCAAGCTTCTGCAAAAATTTGCATCTAATCTGAGAGCATTCTGGGAGCATTATACATAGCCTCATTTTGCTAAACTTTGAAAACGTGTGTACACATTTTTACACTAGAACCATTGTCAGTAGTGGAGTCCGAGCTTACAACATTTACTTAAGAGTGCTCACCTTATTGAGAAAGGCTTTGCATTAATGAACCATGAACACAATTTTGTACAGCATTTACACATGGATACAAATATTAGCTTAACTGCAGACAATGCCCTTCCCTGATCCATAATGTGGTACTGCAAACTGGCAGCCAAAGGGTTTTGCTTGAGGTGGTTGGGCCCACTTGTCCCAAGGACAAAATACATATGAAAACTTGCTGCCCTTGACCCCAAACAATATGTCCTGGGTGTCAGGCTATAGGAATTCAACATCCCTGCATGAAGCTGTGCAATAATTGAGCTTGTATTGAAGCTCAATAGGCCCAAGTGGTGCATCTCTTGCCATGTTGTGGAAATATATCACCTTTGCTAGTGAGTTTTTGTCTCTGAATGCTCAACAATATTTAGTCACTGCTAGTTTGGATATGGATTTAGAGTGGTGATTTTCCAATTACCATGCGGAGAGAATCTTGATTTCATTAAAGACAATGCAGGTGATAACTTTTTATTGCTGCCCCAACAAGCAGCCCTTTAAAGAATATTCATTACATCAAAAGTAAAACATCCCAACAGAGAATGTTTAAAACACTATGCAACTCCATGACAACTAGGTATCTTTCTCTTGAAGCTGCAACGAAAATGACGACTCACACGAGCTTCATTCGGCAAAGAAAAAAATCAAGTGATACCAAATTGGAAAAACATTCCACAGTACAAAATTCATTACCTCTATATGGAGAAAAACAGCAAGCTTATTATTTTACACAGTTCATCACAATAAATCAGAAGCATTATAATTTTGTTCAACTTCACCAATGTCAAGTAACAAAAGGCAGTGGTGGGTGGGATAATGTTAGCGTACATAGTCTTTAATAAAATCAAGATTCTTTCTGCATGGTAATTGGAGAATCGCCATTTCATTACAAGACCGGAGGCTACCATTATGCATGTTTAAAACGCCCCAGTGCCACACTACTCTCTTGCTCCTCAAGCTTAAGATAAAAGTTTGTAAAAGAGTTAACACTTGACCAGTCTGCCGTATTCAGTATGTCCACAGGTGTAACTCCTGCCCAAAACACCTTACTGGCCATTGCACCACAAGAAGAATGTGCTCCGAATCTAGACAAATCTGTTCCTGCCTGTTACATCACTGCCCTCACCAATCTTGAGATAGTAGCTATAGATACTGCCTTAAAGGATCTAATGTATGAAATTAGCAATTGATCCTCACCATCTGGTGTAAATTCTAACCTAGTTTGTTCGTAAACTTTCATGCAATTTACTGCACATAACTTCTTACAGATATTGAGGGATGGGTAAAAGATGTTCTCAGACATTGTTTTGGTTCTCTTCCTTATCTCAAAGTGAACTCCATCTGGATAATAATACGTATTACAGATCTCTAGAGTTTTAACGTCCAACACTCTTCTAACAGAAATTAAACAGACTAGGTTGCCAACTTTAGTGATATCTGTCTCCTTGAAAGAAAATAATTAATTGGCCAAGATACAAACAGGTCAAAGACCAGATTATTGTTCCATTATGAATTATACCTAGCCCTAGGTGGATTCCCAAGCTTTACTCCCTTCATTACTCCGCAAATCAAAGGATCACTACCAATTGCAAAGTCAATCACCAGAGAATGTCCTGCTGAAATGCCAGATCTGTAACAGTTAACTGTTCTATAAGACAGGCCTGACTTGAAATTTGCTATTTCTACTGCAGGATCTTCCATGGGATCCAAAGTCAGTTCTAAGCACCAACTGCACCATTTTCTCCACACTCCTGTGTATCTTTTCTTAGTACTCATCCAAAGGTCCTTAGCCTACCCAGAAAGAGCTGAGTATCTACCAGATCGCCTGTAATCCTCCAGACAAGAAGGTTTATGTTTCTTTCTAGTACAAGAGGATGTTCTTCCCTTCCTGTCCGTATAACAGTCCTACAATCCCTGGTATTAAGCGTGAAGCTTCCACTGCTAAATCCATTACTCCAGGCAACCACACCTGTGTGTTCCAAAACAGCATGACTAGGACTATTCTGGATATTCTTTCAGTACCTTGAACACACTCTAAATTCGTGTAAATGGAGGGAATGCATAGCAATTTTCTATGTTCCAAATCTGAAGCAAAGCATCCACAGCCAAAGTCATGGGGCCCGGCCTCCAACTGTAATACTGATCTACCTGAAAAGTAAGTCTGCTGGCAAACAGATATTTCTGAAACAGACCCCACAAACTCTGTAACTTCCTGAAGTACACTGGATTCAGCTTCCAGTCACCGGAATCCTGAACATAGCTTGAATCTGCTCTCTTTTTCAGATGGCCTGGAATAAACTCCTCTTTCAGCAAAATCTTCAGACCACCAAAAGAAATACCAAATCTTTGTGGTTAGATCTGCCAGTTGCTTTGATCTTGCTCCCCCTAGACGATTGATTTAGGAGACTGTTGTGAAATTTTTTATTTGGGTTATAACAATACTGTTCTTTAGAGTTTCCCTGAAAACCATCAAAGCGTCCAGGCCTGCTAACAATTTATGTGTAAGGAGAGTTCCTCCCGGGACCACTTCCCCACCCCAGTTTCTATCTCTCCCAGCCTTGCTCCCCAAACAAAGCTGCTTGCATCTAACTCTATCGTACACTCTGGTACATTTCCAAAAATTGCCTTTCCTTTCCAGCTGTCCAGATTGCTCAACCACCATTGGAGGCCCTATCAAGCCTCCTGGGACAGAGGAACTGTATCTCTGCATACCAAAAATCTTTCCTCAAGCCCAAAGCTTTCAGTCTCTGAAGAGCCCAGTAATCCTGCAGACCTGAGGAAAACGCTTAGAAGGAGGAAGACCGAAAACCAATCACTCTTGCCAGGCCTCTTGTCTTTTGAAAGAACAAAAGCTACCTTCTTCCTGATCTTTGTTAATTTCTTCTGAGGGAGACACAGTTGTGTCTTGATGGTATCTACCTGAAACCCCAGAAATTCCAAACTCTGTGCAGGAACCATAAATGACTTCTCCACATTGATAATGAACCCTAATTCCTCTAAGAGATTCATTGACCACTTCATGTGCTACAACAATTCTCCCTGATCTTGAGACATCAATATCATGTTGTCTAGGTAAATCAATTCACTTACTCCTCCCCTTCGTAAGGAGGAAACTACTGGATGCAGGACTTTGGTGAAGCACCAAGGGGCTGATGAGAGAGCAAAGGGAAAATAACAAAATTGGTGCAGAACACCTTTCCAACAAAATCGTAAATACTTCTGAGAGTCTGGATCCATAGGAACCGTGAAGTAGGTGTCTTTGAGATGCAACTACCAAGCCAGTCTGTTTTCTGCAAAATGTCTCTCAAAAGATGGATACCTTCCATCTTGAAGTGCCTGTAAACCAGAAACCTGTTCAGAACCTTCACATTTATCATTGAACGCCAGGCATTGTCCTTTTTCTTTACTAGGAAATCTGTGCTCACTAAACCCTTTTCTGAATTGGTTACCTTGCAAAACGCTCCTTTGAGAAACATTTGCGCCACCTCTCAATCTACCAGAGATGATTGTTCCTGATCTAGGGACAACTCCCTTGGTCAACTGACCTGGTAAGGTACATCGGAAAAATCTATTTTGAAATCTCACCCAGTCCTTAAAACCCAAGCATCCTTTGTTATGGTTGACTATACCTTTTTGAAATGACGTAACCTTTCCCCTACCTTCAAATGGGAAGAACCAATTTGAGGGGAGACTCTTACATTGCACTCCAGATCTCTGCAGTCTGACCCAGTTGCCTCGAGAGCGAGGGGTAAGTACTCTCTGCGGGAACAAACTTGTTTCCACTGAAACTTCTCCCATAACCTTGCTGGTAGTGCTGGGACCTTTGTTGACCATTCCTGGCAGCCAGTGCCCTCCTATCCACCCTTCCAAAGATTCTAGTGCTGAATATGCACCTTATATTGCTTTGTGCCTTACGGAAGGCAGAAAAGGTTGAAACATACTTCCCTAAGGTCTTAATAAAACATCCCTGAAGAGTAGACCATTCGGATCCCCTTGTGTCCACTTATTGGCAAGGTCTCCCAATTTTGGGTTTGTTCTAATTAAAAGAGCTCTTCTTCACTAAGAAAATAATCCAGCATTAGCACTGCCAAGCAGACTTAAGGCCCCCTTGCTTCAGCCACGGAGAAGCTCCTCGTCCACAAGCACGTCCTTAAAGAAAACCTCCTCAGCCATATATAATATTTTTGCCAGTGGACACCGAGTGTCTAATACTCCTTCTTGACACTGCTTAAGGCAGTGTTCAAGACCCTTTCTAGGATCTCTCCCGGTCTCATACAAAAAGATCAACAACTCTGGGTCCAAGTTCGGAGTCATTCCAGATGTGTTGTCCAAGAATGGCCTGGGACACTCAGCTCTCCCTAAGTTCCACGTTTCGTTATCAACGGGTTTGTGAATCCAATGCTAGATAAAGGACATCACATGGTCAATAGGTCACAACTGAGACCCTCCACGGTGTGTAATGCAGGTGGGATTGAACATCTCTGCACCGAGGGGTCCTTTATAGCCTTTGAAGTAGAAGGCTGGTCTAGGTCCTCATCGAGGAAATCATTGTCCAATGTCTCAAGAGGATCAAAGACATATTCATATGCCTCTTCCCCAATTTCCATCCCAAGAGAATATACCTCTTCATCAGTTACAACACTGAGGTATTTTGTGCCATGAAGGCCACTTATTCATTTAGTGCCATGAGGGACACCCATGCTAATAGCCCCAAAATGGCTGCTCTTACTAATTGTGCCTCTCCGGATTCCGCGGTCATCTGTAGTGCTGAAACCTACCCAAAGACTGTTCTTGTTTTTTGCTGCACTCAGGCTGCCCACAGAATGCATTTCACTGGTGAGGTATTTGGGGTGAGGTGTTTGGTCTTTAAGGCCTTACCATCCTTCCTATTTAAAGGGGTTACCTCCTCTGATAGTGTCAAGAATTCCTCCTCAACAGGTGAATCCCTTCTCCTTTTACTGAACACAGCTTCTACCGCCTCCTTCAGGGAAGATTTAAAGTCCCTCTCACAGTACCTTTTAAACGTATTCTCATTGAGGGAAAGGTCAGTAGTACCCTACATCTCATCCTCCGACATTCTGACTTAGTTAAAAACATTAATTGAAGGGAATTTTCAATTAAAATGAACCTGACCTTGTCATGTAAACAAAACAATCCAGGGATTTCTACAAATGGTATCTTGTCCTTTTAAATATTCCTTGTAACCTCCTTTTATTTTTTTATTTAAAACCGTATTAATATAAGAGGAGGAAAGGCTGACCGTAACGTTTTCCCTTTGTATTGGCTCAGCTGATCAGACCGTTTCCAGCTTGCGCTACAGGCATTGCCATAGTAACGCGCTACACACAGAAAAAAGGCTTAAAAGAAGCATGCCCGCTGTCCCATTTCTATTTTTAATCGTAAACTCTGGTAAGCGTTTTGGCCCAATTGTTGTCCGGTCTTTAGAGCATGTCCTTCTGTGTGTCTTCTCCCTCCCCGCTGTTCTGTAGACAGCGGGAGCCTCTGCTACATTTTACGCATCTCTGAAAGGGCACGTACCAATCCAGCATTTAACCGGCGGGTCATGGGTATTTAAACTGGACTGCAAGAACGGGGTACTGGAGACTTGTTTCAAGATTTTTTAAAGACCAGAATGATGAGCTGCTACGATTCCAGAAAAAAAGGTGAAAAAATAAATAATATAGAATAATCCAACCAGAAATTGGAAGAGGAGGAAAAACAACTCTATATCACTTTCCTGTGTAAGTCAAAGTAAACGAATAGGATAATACGAATACCTATACAAATAATACTTATAGCTAAAGGAAGTCAAAGTATACTTAACTTTAGAGGAGCAGCGAATAAAAGAGGAAGATATCAAGTTGTCATGGACTTGTATACTGTTTTGAACATTCTCTGTTGGGATGTTTTACTTATGATGTAATGAATATTCTTTAAAGGGCTGCATGTTGGGGCAGCAAAAAAGGTTATTGCATAATCATAGCCTTCGGTCTTATAATGAAATCAGTTGGATCTGTCCAAGCAGTTTTGAAGTTTAAAGGTTATCATTGTTAAGCTACAGGTTCTCGACGTTTGCAGACTGCCCTTTTCATAATGCATTATTGTATACACTCGCCCACATCTTGTCTACCCTATTTTGATTTGTTGACATGGTTCCACGCGTCACTTAAGCTTCAAGGTGCTTGCAGCATGTATGCTGAACAGCAGTTAAAAAGGTCGATTATGGCATTTAACTCTGGCAGCAGTGTGGCACGCTTGGACCTGCAAAGTAATGTTCAAAGAGATCTGCACACAAGCTTACACACACATTCTCCAACTCATGTCAGAGAGTGATTGAAAATATATATTTGCAGTTAACAGCAGTATTTCATTGCAGTTGATCAAAAAAGTATAGCATATTTTATAGGATCTCAGATTCTTAGTTTAGGCACCTAATGAGACCTTTACACAGTAAATCAGAATTCACTGATTTTAGAAAATATATATATATTTAACATTAGGCTTCTATAAAAAGTAACTAAAAAATGAGGATGCGCAAAGTTTTTGAGAATGCTGCGGGAAACTTTGGATCCTCCTATTGCTTTAATCTAATATCACCGTATTACCCTGGTAATGTCAGTAAGCTTCAGCACTCTTGTATAATACATTTTTGTGTTCAATCTGACCGTAATAAGTATTGTAATAAAGGTAACTTTCATTGCACTTTTATAAATGAGCTCTGTTACCAAGAAGCACCAACTTCTTTTCATTTTTATATATTTGATTTAATTTTTATGTAGCACCAACTCAGTCCATGACAGGGTGTTGGAGAGCTTCACAAAGTATATAGTTACAGCAGAAAAGTGACTTTGGATTGCTGATGCCCTTGCATCAAATCTTAAATGAGATTACATTTCATATAATGTAGATAAGTTGGATTTGGGTCTGTCCATGGTGGTCATCAGGTTTTTAAGAACTGTTTGTATTCTGTGGTAGGGCCTGAAACCTGATTGGCATGTACCTAAAATATGGTTTTGTCTTCAATTAGTTGGGAGGACACAAACATTTCAAATAGTCTGTTCAATAATAGTAGGTTGGCACTTGGCCTGGAATTTTCTGTTTTGGTGGGTTCAGCTTTTACCTTCTTTATGAGAGAAGTTACACAACTGATTTTGAGAGGGCCAGGTGCTATGCCAGTTTGGAGTGATGCATGCTCTTTAGCCATAGGGGTGAGATAACATGTAACATCCATGAGTTATTTGGATGAAGGGCTGGGATTGATCGGTAATGTGATAGCTTGTTTGCTCAATGCATTCAGGAGTGCTAGGATCAAAAGTGGTCCATGGGACCACAGGAGTTGTATATGGGTAAAAATACATATGTTTTCTTCTGAAATTGACCCATTTTCAATCTCGTTACTGAGAACATTGGGCTTGTTCACAAACAATATCACACCTGTATTCATTGTTTGTTGGGAATGGTTTCCTGCAGAGTTCAGTCTATATTTTAAATAGGTTTGGCTTTGTGCAGAAGTTTTTTGTGGATGCATTTTGAGGAATTCAACTTTGAAACACTGTCATCTGAGGAATGCTTCCTCCACCTTACTTTGATATCTAATTCGCTGTACAGGAGTAATCTCGAGTTCTCTGGGTGGAGAAGCGTCTGGATACTCCAAGGTTGGTCAGTTGTGATATCCATCGAGACTCGGGGAGAGATTTGTCGAGGAGGTGGAACTAGTATAAAATATTTGCTTAGGAGGGACCTTCAAGGGATTTGCCTAGCTGAATAATCAAGTGTGTGCGAAGCTCAGTTTAGGCTGGCGAGAGGGGGTAGTTATGGATTTGCTAGCAAAGGAGTGTGAATTTATTGTAGTTCATAACTTTGGGGGTGACAGATTCTCATATATGTCTGTTGGTATTCAGCATTGTCATGCAATGTAACTTGAAATCCAGTGGAGGGGGAGAGGTGGGAAGGTTGAAGGTGAGTATGGGTGCTGGCAGCTGGTAGGAGTGCATGTAAAGTTTGGAAGAGGCAAGTAAAGGGTTGGATGTTATGTGGTGCGGGGTTATTGACTGGTCATGGTGAAGACCTTATTCTTGAAGTTTGCGGCAAATTCTAAAGGTGATATCCGGTGACTGCACAGTCACTTTGACATTACTGTATAGGTTTATATACAGATTGTAATGCGAATTAGTGTATTATTTATTTATTTATAAAGTTTTATATAGCGCAAACAAGATCCTGAGGGATAACAGAGCCCTTTACCATATGATGGGAGGAAGGACAAAAGCAATATTTATAACAATATCCATAAGAAGAAGGGAGAGAAAGAAAAATACAACCAGGAGGGTAATACAATAAAAACCGGTGTAGGCGGGCAGCAAGGGTGAAACACAGTGTACAATGAGGGGGAGCTGTATCAAAAGTAAGAACAAAAGTAGGAACGAAGTCAGAAGGTGCAATGTCAACGGGCCCGTGGGTCTAACCCTATTAGGGTATGAATTTGTTCATTAGTAATCTTTTGGCTTCCACTTTGAACGCTGTTAATTCTGCGAACTTCCGGTGGGGGAGAGTTCCAAATCTTAGGGGCAGCTCCAGAGAAAGCTCTTTGACAACTTCTCTTTTTCTTAAGGATGAGTGGTTTCAGGGGGAGGGTAGAGGCACTTCTTGAAGCTCTTACGCCACAGGATAGTTCAGCACTTGATGTTTTTTTTAAATGTTAAAGTCACACAGGTTATTCATCCATGTGCCTACATCATACATTGGAGTATTTTCTATCATCTCAGATATTTTGAGGGGCCGTTAGGGGTACAGTGGATTTTACAAAGAGTACAGTTCAGCTGTTACAGATTTATAATGGGAGGATAGATTTGATTTCTTTCATTTTTATTTTTTTCAAACTAGCTGTAACATCTCTAACAAGCCTTTGCAATGCAAAAGGTCTCACTTTTGTGAGAGTTTAGGCTATAAGCATTGTAAAGGACAATGCCTTTTATTTATGTTTTAAAAACTAAAACATAAATAAGGCATTGTCATTTACCATGCCAATAGCTCCAACTTGTGTAAATGCGAGACCTATTGCATTGCAAATGCTTGTTTTGACTGGGTGTGGTTTTCACTGCGGGCATCGTACTGGCACTGTCGAGGAGGATGCTTAAGAGTGGGGGCCACATATTTTTTGGGGCTCTCTCTGCAGTTTGTCAAGGAATGTATTGAGGCATCCAATACATATGATGTGAAACTAGCCCAGGTATGGCATTATCACTGTGAAGATCAAGACAATTTTCCGGGTTTTATGTAGGAGTAGAACCATCCCTTGTGTAGCTTGGAATAGGGCCAATTGTGAGACTTTTAGTGGAGGACTGGTAACAGGCAAGCTGCCACCCGGTGCCAGTTTCCAGGATACCTATTATTGTTTCAGATGGAGCTGTACGTCATCTGCATGAATATAAACACTATGTTAGAAGTCTGAAAGACTTGGCCAGTGTGTCTGTGTCATTGTTGAGGAGGGTGGGTCAGATGGGTAGAAATTGAGAAACTCCACAGGTAATTCAGTTTTTGGACAAAAGAGACCCAACTCCACCCAAACCGGTTTTGCAAGGAACAAAGCAAGCCACGTTAGAGCTGTCCCTCTGATTGTCGCCAAGCTAACTAAGCACACTATTGGTTAATCATGGCTGATAATGTAACAGGTCGATGAGAAATCCAACAAAATGGCTGTGCATGCGTCTCTCACTGTAAGCATTTACATTATCTCTCTTAATATTTAAGAGTTGCCTGCAGAGGCTGGGAGCCATACTACATATTGCTACACTGACAGCTGCCTAGGTAATTTCACTTATTGGTGACCATGCTGCCGGCCACCCAACCAAAAAATACCACATGCTACCCCAATCTCTCCAATCCCACCTAATAGCCCTAATCATAGCAATGCCACCACACTCTCCTTTAAAAGGATCCTAAACTGTAACCATGGCAGCAATATCAACCACCCACCACAATCTAGCAACGTTCATACCCCAAGTCTTAGCAAATGTCACTCGATCCCCTCCTATTTGGTGACATCTGGTGTGGATGCACACATGTACTCCCAATTATGCAGTTCCAACAACCTAACCCTCCCACCCATCCTTGGCAGTAACACATGCTCCCCTGGACGGATGTAATATAATTTGCTTCAGGCCTCAGCAAACACCATCTTCCCACTCAAAATGGGAAAAAAAACCCTGTCGGTATACATTTTTTTAAAACAGTTCCGCCACTTGTCGAACCGAGCAGCCACCAGGTCTACACCACCACCTATCCACAGCATTAGCTCAATAACCAGCGAATCTTAAAGATCAAGTACCAGGGTACATCAAATCTTATACAAACATCAATTGAGTCTGGCTTCTTGGTGGGGTGGAAATGGAATTCTCAGTATGAGGTTCTTTGTAGTCCAGCAGCAAAGAGGAGGGGGCCCTGCCTCTCAGAAAGCTTCGGTGGCACTGCTCCTCTCTAGCCATACCAAAAGGACTGGGTCAGCGAGTGTACTGCTCTGCCTGGGTAAGTTTTTAAAGCAGTCAGACCTACATTTTCTCATTGGCGTCTGGAATTTGGAGTCTCCATTGTCACAAACCTCATCTGAGAACTGAACTGCTCTTGTGCCACTGCGTGAAATAAAGCACACCCCTGGCAATCACCCGGCATCTGCATCCGAGCTCACTCTCTGGGTTACTGCAAGGACCGAATATTTTACCCATGCTAGGCTCATTTGTCTCTGCATGGACCAAGATCACACTGAACTATACACTCCTTCGTCACTGGAAGCACTGAAGATCACACTCGTGCTATATTTCGTCAGGGCTTGGTCATTCGCGTGCAATAGCACTTTGTCGCTGCATGGGCTGAGGTCTCACTCGTGCTATACTCCATCACTGCATGGACTGAGAACCGCATCCGTGCTGTACTCCTTTGTCAATGAATGGAATAACGGGCATTCTCGGGCATGTGTATCCCTCATAATAATGTACAATTCCCGTACTAAGCCCACTCAACGGTCGCCTCTAGGTCCCTGCACATGGGAAACGGCTTTTACAACAAAGCCGTTTCCACGAAATCTTTAACCACGCATGCTGTACAACGCATGCGTGGTTACAACTAATGCCTTTACCACGCATGCCTTTACTACGATGTTTGTAGTAAAGGCATATGTGGTAAAAGTACAAAAAAAAGGGGGGGGGGTTGGGGGGGTCTCCCCCCCAAATAAAACAACTCACCATAAGTCACGTCGGCATCAGAGTCGATTAAGAGAAATCGGTAAAAATATGCCGTTTTCTCTTCACGACGTATGACGTCACCACGCAAATAGTCGGTGAAAGGTTTATGCGTGCTAAACGAATTCCGTTGTAACGCATGCGTGGTAAAGGCATGCGTTGCAACGGAATTCGTTGTATCATCATATATTCCCTGCACATAGCATCCTTGGCATGCATCACTGCTTGGTAAAAAGCACACCAACAGGCTAGAGACCTGCAGGGTATGAAATCTCGAGGATGAAATATCGAAATACATGGCATCCAGAGGAGCTGTGCAGAAGTTCAGAGGTGACGATCTGATAAAACCTCAGATGTACACGGGGTGCTCAAGACGATCGATCATATGCCCAGAGAGAGAGAGAGCTGCTCCGAGCTGATCAGCAGAAGCAAATTGTGAATTGGGACAGAATTCTGCAGAGGGAGAGTTGTACCCGATGGAAATCACACAGGGTGGGGCAGGGGGGCTCGCTGAAGGCTATCCTATCTGCATATGTGCCACAAGGCAGACGCTCCGCGTGTTGTTGGGTGAGAGTAGCGTAGAACCCAGTCTCGTCTCTCTCCACAATGACCAAAACTCTCAAGAGCGTTGTCACTGGTGTGAGAGGGCATCAGTACACTACAGTGTGGGCAGCCAATAGTAATTACGGTGCAGTGAAGACAGCTCGCAGTTAGGCACTGATGCAACAGTAGGCGTGCCCAGTGTGATGAGGTAAAAGACAGCATGGCTGTGACTGCAGTCATAGCACACATGAAGCTGTCACTGAAGTAAAGAACGCTGCCAATGTCCGGTGACTACAGTAGGAACTCTGTGTGATGTCCTTGCAGTAAGGGACAAAATCCTGTGCGCAGTGACTGCAGTAGGGGCTAGCTCCCATGTGATGGGCCTTGAGTGAGCGCAGCTCAGTGTGCTCGTGTTGCAGTAAATGCTAGCTCCTGGTATAATTCACACATGCACACACTACCAAAGATACACAAAACACACACGTCCAAATGCAAAAGGTGCACACCAGTATACAAGCAGGCATGCTGGAACACACACAAACGCATCCACCAACACACGCGCAATTACGCACGCACACAATCAAATCGCCGGCAGTTACACATATAGGCAGAAACGCACACTTTTTTTGCGTTCTACCTGGTAAGGCATATACTCTCAATTGAAAGTGGCTTGAAAAGGTGTGCAGAGAAAGAAGCCGCTGCTGCACCGTGAGCATCCGGTACCACATCACAACTAAATAAATCACCATGGCGATTTAAAATTAATAAATAAATGAAGTAGTCCCAAAACAAAAGAGATACTGACCTACAGCGTAACTAAACTGTAGTTGGTCGGTGCTGCTTCCCATAAAACGGTAGTGGCATATCGGATCGCCAGCCAATAGTGAGCCAGCTAAGCAGAGCAATGCCACAGTGAACCACTGGCTAGCGGCAGAAGGGATAATTCTCCAGATTGTGTTTACTACAGGTCTTGCAGACAGCACATGTGCTGCCTAGGCTTGACTTAAAAACAGGAGATCTTCCATAAGAAGTAATGATGAAATCGTTGACTTCGCCTTTCACTCTTCCAAGGTGTGCTGAAAGGGGGTCACGTGAAATTAGGCCCATAAAAAGAGCCTGAATATCACTAATGAGGTGGAGATTTTCCAACATAGCCTGATACTGTGGGAAAAAGGTGCTGAATGGAGAGCATAGAAATATGAAGTTTATAACAACAATGTTTCATGCCTCTTCATATTGTCCTTTATGGACTTAAACCTTCTTAGTCTGAATCAGAAGATTAGGAGGAACTTGTGTTCAAACAATCCAGAGGTGTTGTGAGGCAGCCTGTTGGTTTCTCATTGGACTGCCAAAGACATCCGAAAGTGTAAATACATAATGATTGCTAGCAACCAATCATACCTGCGAGCAGTTCATGAATAAGTTGGTAAACCAAAACCAGACTCTCAAACCGTTTAGTACTCTGCATAATAAAAAAGAATCATGAACATGCCAAAGTGAAGATTAAAGAAGAGCTGAAGGCAAAACCCATAAGTTCCTGCAAATGTGGCAGGAGAAATCTGGGGAGTAGAATTGAGGAGAAACACGTTATACCCTCTGTGGTTTTTTTTTTTTTTAAATAATTGCATGAATGCTTCATGTTCCAGTGGCGGCTACATTTACAGTACTGGAAGGCATCCATGCAAAACGATTGTACATCAAGATGCCATGGTCTTCTCTGGATAGACCATTAAGTATTGTTGTTAGTTCATGGATAAGCTCCATTCAGCAATTATTTGCCTGCTTCGAACGTGTCCATTCTGTAAACTCCAGCCTGGGGTCCCGGCAGCTCATCTCAGAATCTCCCTCCCCATCACTGCCTACAACATAATTATCCAACACTCAGGAAAATGTTCAAGATGTGTCTATGTACTTGTTGGTAACCTAGTGATCCCAGTTGTCCACGGCACCATGAAGCTTTTGGTTATGTGATCACTAAAAAAATGTAATATAGTATGCATGGTCATGGGTTTGCTCCACCAGATACAGACTATTGCACTGTAGTTACAGAAGGGGATGAGGCTTGGTGCAGGCAGCAACCTTACACTTGATGTTCTCCGCTTCTACAGTACAGTGGCAGACGGAAATTGCATCTGCCCTGGTATAATGCCAGATGTTGTGCTTTTTGTACACCTCATTTTAAACCTCTTCTAACACCTGATGGCTTCTAATCAGATTTGTATTCTCTGTATAAGATGAGATTTATTTTGTAAGCCCACCTCTGTCTTCCCTGACACATCATGACCACAGGCTTTCATGGAGAGTTGTAAAGTGTTGATAGAATTTCCAGTATGAGAACAGGAGGGTTAGAGGCTTGCTTGCCCTGACGCATTTATACCAATGTGTTGTCATACCAGGCTGTGGTGGTTGTAGAAATATAATACAGTGTGATACATTCCAAATGTGTCCTCAACTCTCCCTGCCTTTCCCCAGATCACGTGTTACAAGAGCATTACATTTGATGTGAGAGTGGTAGGAGTAGACAAATTGATCCACTATTCCTACCAAACCGATGACAATGTGGTTCTATCAGACCTTTGTAGTGCCTTTGTTCCAAGCTGATGTGTTTTTAGGTGACATGCCCTGAAATGAAAAGTACAGGAATTGCTGTGAAATAAAAGTAGCTCGTGAATTAGTGGTGTATGTGGAAGAGAGAGACAGTCGAGGGGTTGTCTACCTGGCTCGCTAAGATTTCGACCACTACACTTCACAGCTGGTTTGAGATTTAGAAACAGAAATTAATGTTGCAGTTCTAAGGCCCTGGGTAAGGTATCACGTATTTAGTTACATTTCTGATCAAAAGACTTGTTCAGAACTAGTCATGCCAGTTTCTGAACCAATTTCATCCGCGCCTTTAAAACCTGCAAACATGGGGCAGCTATTGGCTGCTGGGGAAGAAATTAACCTCTGTCGAATCATAATAGCTTGGGGCTTGGAGCTTTGGTGGGGTGGGGGCGGGCTTACACCTGCTGGAAGTACTGCCCTATGGAGTGATTCGGAGTTCAATGTTGGTACTAGTAGGGAACACCTGTACCAGTTGTGGAGAAACGTAGAATTCAAAGACAACTGGATCATGCAAAAGCACTTGCTTGGACAATGAAGCTGAGAAGAGGACTAGTGGAAGACCGCTGAAGGAGTATTAGCTAATCAGTGTGATGAATTCATATTGTGTGTTGGCATAGGAAAGTTGTGGCATTGTGGGGATATCACAAGAGCCATTACTGACAGAAATATATTACAGGATTACAACAAGCAAGAACATTCTGCACTTCCATTGATAGCCCACAGAGTTGGACTGGGACATGAAATAGTCCCAGGCACCAAAATAAAAGTTGCTGCCATTAGAGAATAAGGTAGCTAAAAAAGTGGTCCATGTTTGCAAATTGGGGCAGTTTGGAAGTTGTAAAGACAAAATATAAAAAGTGTTTTGCAAGATATGGAAGACTGCATGGACTTGATGTTTGTTTTAAATTATGAACTAAACACTATGAACTGGCACAGCAGACCTAGACAGGTTCACAAACCGTGAAAAACAGCCCACACACTGACCTGACAGACAGGACAGTCAGCCACTTGCCTTATTGCCCAATAGCCCAGTCCGACAAAGATAGGCCGTTAGCAAGGATGTACTCTCTTGTGTCTTTTCATCCTGTGAGTCTTGGGCTCTTACAGTCACTGATGAGCCTCAATCATGCTCTTCTGCCTGTGGAAGCAGTTTAATCGCAGATATAATTTTCATTTTCTTTGAACAAATGGAATTTTATCCCCCCTATTATTTCCACTGTGGTTTGATTGGATTTCTTGATTATTTTTTTTTTAATTGTATGTCACTGGCCTTATTAAATATTTATCTTCAATAGGTTACAGACTATTCGATTCTAAGTATCAGTTTTGCACGCACCTCTCAAATGTTCTTGTGACTGCCTTGACCCTGTAGCGCTGCTACCACAGCGGATCACACATTCTCTTATTGACACATTTTACCTCTGAGGACTCTGAGCATGAAGGCAGATCATTAGCGGCTCACCGGAAGGCTGTGACTTCTGTTCCAGAGCCTGCCATGGACAATTGTTTGCCCAGAAACTCTGTTCTGCCACTAACCCTGAACCTAGAGCACTTTCTGAGCACAGTAATCCAGAGTCTTTATTCAGCATAGGGGATATGTTACTAAATAGTTTTGTGTGCATTTCATCATATCTGCCAAGTTTTCAGATTGCCTTTGTGTGACATTTCAGTGGTTTCAGTTAAGTATAGGTGACATTCTGCTGCCAAATGTGTGACTCGGTGAGCAGCATTTTTTTTGCTACCTGAACTAAAGTAGCTCATTGTTCTCAAGTGGTTTACAGAAACAGCCTGGCCTTCGTGTGTTGATTGCCATGAATGCTGCCTGATTTCTTTTAGAAAAACTTTTCAGAGTGTGGCCTCAAAGGATGGCCGCAGCTCCGTGGAGCTCCGTGTGGTTTGGGAGCTTCACAACTGGATTTTGGGACCCAAGCTTCTATCATCCGACTTGGCAGATGACCTACTGTATAGGAACACAGTGCCTTTCTAGCCATGCCCGCCTTGTCCGTTTTGAGGAAATGCTGACTGCTGAATGGCTCGAGGTCTGACGGACCATTGTGAGGCTCCATCTTGAAAGCATCAGAACGCGCCTGAGAGCGCATCTGTAGTGTCTCTCAGCCCCCCAAATTCAAAGATGGCTGCCTGCTTTTCCTGTACATTCATTGGTCCTCGCGCCTGACTTGAAGATGGCCTCCGAGACTCTCGCAAGAGCTCGCGCCAATTCCTTTAACTTTCACGCTTTTCACACGGCGCTTACCGCACTTGGGCAGTCTTCTGATCGCAGCGATTGGGGTGGGTTCCCGCGTCGCTGCACTTCTCATGGGCACTTTCCTCTTCTTTCTTGGGCACCACGCAATCCAGGGTGGGCTCCTGGTTTGAATCGCGATGCAGTCAGTCCCAGTCCCGCGATGTCCACTCGTTGATTTTGCAGACCTTCGTCGTCAGATGTAGTGTCTCTCAGCCCCCCTAGCAGACACAGGAAACAATGGGGGCTTCTCAGGTACACATTTATTCTTATCACTGCCGCTTGTACATACAGTGACCTCTTCCCACGAGGTCTCATCCAGGAATGTCCCTGTCCCCTCCCTTGACCGGAACTGGTGTCCGGTGTCCCCTGGCCTCTGTCCTGTGCCACAGGGTCCTAGTGCCCTTGTCCAGGGCACGACAGCATCCATAGTGCTTGCAACCTCCTAAACACATGATTCAAGCCTGAGCGATTGAGGGAGTCAGTGGAGCTGTCGGTACTGCGAGGGATTTGCTGCAGTGGGGGGGTTATTGCCATGGATCGGACTCCGGACCGGCGGTTGCCGTGGAGTCAAGATGGTGTCTGTGAGGGCCTAGGTGGAGGGCCCGTTGTGGGGGTGTTGGAAATTGCCCTTTTTGCAGGTTTGTCCCCAAACTTTTTGCTTCTTCCTCTTATTTTTCCTGACCGGTGGTTGTTGGCAAAAGGACTCTGGGCACTTTACCACTGCTGAACAGTGCTAAAGTGCATATGCTCTCTGTGTAAATTGTTATTGTAATTGGTTATCCATGATTGGCATATTTGTATCACCAAGAAGTCCCTAGTAAAGTGCACTGAGTGTGCCAGGGCTGGTGATAAAAATGCTACTAGTGAGCCTGCAACACTAATTGTGCCACTCACATGAGTAGCCCTAAAATGGTGTCTCAGGTCTGCCACGGCAGTGCCTGTGTGCAGTATGTGAACTGCCATGTCCTCCT
The DNA here is from genome assembly GCF_964261635.1 of Lissotriton helveticus. Classification (NCBI taxonomy): domain Eukaryota; kingdom Metazoa; phylum Chordata; class Amphibia; order Caudata; family Salamandridae; genus Lissotriton; species Lissotriton helveticus. The sequence continues at coordinate 82,010,773 of NC_136060.1, read as the reverse complement.
GGTCAGTGTCCCCACTGACCAGGCCTAACCCTTCCATTTCTGTGCACATTGGTCACTCCTATGGAATACCCAAGGTACCCCCTTGGGCAGGGTGCAGTGTATGTGAAAGGTAGAGCATGTACTGGTGCAGTTGACAAGCTCTGGTAGTGAATTACAGCCATTTTCGTTTTTCACTATTGTAAGGCTATCCTGCCCATAGGCTATCCTGGGGAATGCTGGCTACAGTGGCTACCAGCATATATTCCCATAGGAGCAAGATAGGACATAAAAGTCTGGTATCCCTGAACTCCGAATTTAATAACACATCTTTTAGGAAAGGTGGTTTTTAAATCCTGTGCTTGAGAAAAGCACTTTTAGAAAGTAGCTGTTCTCTTGTCTGACCTTTCTCTGTGCCTTGGCCTGTTTGTGAATTGACTGTCTGGTTTGAGAGTTACAGGGGCTGGGGAGCCCCAGGAGGCTGGCTGAGTCAGCCCTATGCTGAATGACTGCATCTCCATCTCGAGTGGTGGGAGGGGATAGCACCTGAGCCTGAATAGGACTGTGCCTGCCCCCCACTGTGCTGGCTCCACCCCCTGTGGTGCGTCTGATGTCTCTGCCCTGCACTGTGAAAGGAGAGAAGGAATCATGTCAACAAAGTGCTGCAGGGCTGTGCTTTCGCTCCACAATGCTGGCTCCACCTCCTGCTGGGCGGCTGACGACCCTGCCCCTCTATCTGAAAGGAAAGGAGAGGCTAGGAAAACAAAGTGCTCAAGAAAAACCCAGAACTGGTTCAGACCGGGCTCAGAGCCCGCCTGTACAAAGGGAACAAAGACTTTTAGGGGTATACGTATAGGACCCCAGACTACAGAAAATTAGATCATCCTGGAAACAAGAAGGAACCTATGCCAAGGAGAAAGCTGCAAGACTGAAGGACTGCCCTGCTGTGTGATGCTGGTCTGACCTGAAGTTGCTTTGCTGCCTAGGAGAGGGGAAGGACTTTGTTGTTGCTTTGTCCCCTTACTTGAAGGAATCTCCAAGGGCCTGTTGTGAGCTGGCTCCCTGTTTTAAAGTCCCAGGAACACAAGGACTTCACCCCCAGCTTCGCTGAGCTCTGCTAAGAGAGCTCTGTCCTTCCTAGAGTGCGCCAGTTGTGGTGCCTCTGGAAGTTGTACCTGTGCTGGGAAGCTGGAAATCCAAGATTTGAGAGACTTTGCTACAGAAATGTAATCGCATCGCTCACTTGCGGAGCGCATCCCCGACAGCGTGAGGAAATTACTGCCGCTACGAAGGCCGAGATTGTCGCAGCGCCTGTTGCCGCTGCCGGAGACGCCACATCCTTCGTTTGCGGGAAGATCACCATCGCTGCGAGCAGCGTCGCAGAGCCTGTCATCGCTGGGTGAGATCGCCGCACCGCCTGCTTTCGGACCGCATCACGTCGCTGCGAACATCGTCGCAGAGCATCGAGGAGCTGCGAGAGGAAGATCGCCGCTGGATCACGCATCGTCGTCCCGGAGATCGTCGCAGCCCTCACAGATCATCGCAACGGACTTTCCTTCGTCTCTCCGCCGTATCGCCCTCCTACCCTTTTACCTCACCCCCTTACCCTCTACGCTCCATCTATCTCGTCCTCTATGCTTCCTAAATATTTCTAGCGACAACTTGCTTTGTCTCTCCGTTGTATTCCCCCTCCTACCCCTTTACTCCACCCCCTTTCTCCTTTGCGCTCCATTTGTCCCTCCTCTGTGCTCTTTAATTGTTCTCCCGTTGAGACCTAGCTGTTTGGCTGATGCTCGGTGGAGCTACCTGATAGCTAAAGAGGAGATGGACTGTGGACTTCCGCCTCAGCTGTCGCCTACCCAGCCGGACTTTGGCCAGACTCTCCTTCGTCTCTCCATCCTTTCTACCTCCTACCCCATTTCCCCACCCCCTTACCCTTCTAATCTCCATTTATTTCGTCCTCTACACTCTTAAAATGTTTTTCTAGTAGCTGATGTAACATGTAACTGATGTAATTGTGTAATTTTTGTGGAACCTTATGTAAAGCGCTCTGATACCTCCGGGTCTAGCCAGCGCTATATAAAACTCTCAAAATAAAATAAAAAAAGAGTGGCTGTGGCGGACAAGGCAAACTTTACGGCAGGTATAAGAAAGTTGGAAAGATATATATCGCATGCAGTCATCACCAGGCTTGCCACTTGACCAATATTTTTCCCGCCTGTTTAGTATTTTCTATGTTAATACAAGTAAACATAAATGGGGAAATCATCATAATTCTGTTTTTTTTACTCTTTGAAATATACACCTTGAGCAATAGATACAAGAGGAAAACCCTTCAACCATGTGCCATGTTGTCTAAACTTTTTCTAAATTAGTTTAAAACAAACCAACTTGGCAAAAGTGATTGATGTATAGGCACTTAAATGCATTAGCCTAACCAATGGTGGGTGTCAGTTGGCGAGGGTGATTATTTCATGCTGAGTTATGCACAATCGTTTGTGAATTGGAAACTTAATGCGCAGCCCTGGCATTGTAACCCTGTTTTTATTTACATCTCGTCACACGTCCATAAGTATTCTAATTTTTTACATATTGCGTTATAATTCAATGTATGAAAGCAGAAGCATGCATTGTAGGCAGTCCCCTTTTTTAACTGGCCCCCTTGTTAGGCATACTTGCTTAAAAAGAGAATAATTCAATAATGGCATTTCAGCTGCTGTATTGGCATAGACATCACAATACCGTATGTCGATGGTGAAGAAATGCTAGTGAAGAAAAATAGTATTTCTCAGTGACAAAGACTCAGGGTGATAGTCACTACCTCATGATCGTTCTGTTCCATTTTTGGCGGGAGGAGGTGAAAATCCCTGCCATGTCAGAGCATGCGTTGTTGCTGCAGAGGGTGGCTTGCTCTGCAGACATAGCAGCTTAACTGCACCTTTCCTATATCCCTTTTACAGTGGCACTAGACTTATTTTTATCCCCTGACCAGAGTATTACCCCCGAACAACGTTCTATGACAGCCTAACTCAATGAAAGGCCAAATGTGATAACTTAAAGCAAGAGTATCAGTTTGCAAAGGAGATTAATGAAGATATCTGTGATTAGACATGTTGGTTGTGCTCTGCATGGATGTTCTTAAATTTAGTCTAAATGTCATGCTTTCTTTTCTATTTCTATTTATCAAAGAGAAGGGCAATCTTGTTGCACCAATTGTCCATTGACTAAGCTGTCTCGCAATTCTTTTTTTTACTTGTGTATTGTGGCATAGGCTGAGCATTCAGGTGACTGAGAAAGATGTATGCTTTAAAGGAGTGATAATCCAAATATCAGTCTCTGTTCAATATCTTGGAGCCTATCAGCTTAGTTTCTGATACTTCCACATTGAGCTTTAATTGTCTGTAGGTATCCTGTTGACTACTTCAAGCATAGGGTGTCTATGTTCTGCTGTATGCTATATAACTTCACCGCTATTACTATACTCTCTCCTTGCTGTGCTTGTACACAAAATATTCCCTTACTTTTGTGGTATGTTTCTTATATGTTGTGATGTGACTGATGTTCTGTGTAGTTTAATGTCTAGGCTCGTTGAGTTGGCTAATGAGACATTTACTCTCTCAATTTTAAACTTAAACCTTTAGCTTTCTCACAATGTTGATGCTTCTGCACCCGCTACCACTTGTGCAGCTCTCTGTGGTGTGACCATTTGCAGTGGTCATCCAAAGGACGTGATGAGTGGATGCTTTATGCAAATTCAGCATTAATAGTTTAGTCAGAGGAATGGGGACCCTGTTGTGTGGGGGGAAAAAGAAGCTGAAGTAAACCAGGGTTGATTCATCCAGTAAATATCATGCTTGCCTTCACACTCTGACCTTACACCATACAAGGCACTACGGAAAGCCCATTTAATGTAACAAAACATAGAAAGACTTTTGGCGGATTTGTCATTGCTTTTTAAGTACACCATTTTAGTAAGAAACTGATATACCAGGTTGCATTTATTGCATAATAGCCTTCTACCTGTCTATTTGAATATAAAAAGCGTTTTGATTGCATTTGGCATCTTAGCCTCAGCTCTGAATTAAGTCTGTAAAGGAAGAGCGGGCAATTTTCTTTTGATAGTGTGACATCTCAGTGACCTTTTCTTTTTTTTTTTTTTTAATTATAGGTTCCAGGCAGAAGACCCGAAATTGAAGATTTAGACATTTATGCCACTTCCCGGGAGCAGCGATTTCGCATGTTTGCATCTTTTGAATATGAAGGCCAGCTATACATGACACCACGTGATTTCCTTGAATCCGTCACAACCGACGAACCCAGAAGTAAGAACTAATTTATTGTAGATTGTATATTTTCAAACAAATAATAGCAAGACCTGCAACAAAACTACAAAAAGTGGCAATACCTCCCAAAGATTACTACAATGAAATAAACGGTTATCTCTATGAAGAACAGTGTATTTTTAAAATGCTGCTTTTATCCTGATCTTGAACATCGATGCTAAATCTTTAAAGGAACAGATATATGGAGGTGCCACAAAATAGATGCGGCACCAGGGCTCAAGTGCCACTGCTGTAAAAAATGGCTAAGTAAACCTTTTTCATAACCACTTGCTACATTTGTGCAACTTCATGTTGAGGTAACATTTCAAGCTAAAAACTTTTGTTTGAAAGATTTGTCTTTTTTTTATTTGTTTTGCGTTTTTAGGTGTGGTGATTGAAAAGACCTTTTGATTTTACCAAAATCCTATATTTACTTAGTCATGGGGGCTTTCAGCCAGCACTCTTCATCCTTTGCTCTGTTGTCATTAGAATTTTACTACACTCCTTCCTCATACAGCATGGTGCATTAGATCAACCCATTTGAGCTATTGGCTAACTTCTCTGTGAGTGTCTGTATTCTGCTCTTTCACAAGGAGAACAACACGCACAAAGTAGTTCCTTATGTGTGTGGAGCTACTATGATACTGTGAGTTTTTGAGACCAAAAACGTGTTGCTTTGAGACTGTGTTTTTTTCTTCTTTTTAATTTTTCTGGGACCAGCAGTTTCCCAACAATAAAGTTTGACAAACACCATGACTATACAAGCATTAATAAATTCAAACGTCTAGCAGCCTTTGACAGACCTACTGGCTTTGCCAGTACTTGGTTTGTTTTTTAAAGTGTTACTCAACAGCAAAGCTATCACCATTTACCTACTGTTAATGATTTTTAAAATATACATAGGATGACTTTTGGCTCCACCCTGTGAAGAATTTCTCTCTCACGTCTTGTTAATTATTGTTTGGTGTATAATTTCTCTTGCTACAGAGAGTTTGCATTGCAATGTATGAGGGTACTTTGAATCATCACACATTAAACTCTTTGTCATGGATACAGTGCTTACAGAAAGCTTATTTTTTCACTCGCAGCATTAAAAAAAATATTTAGTCATGGCTAAAAATGTAAGCCAGACCTTGTAGATTTACCAATGCTTGTTTTTTTTTTTTATTCGGTATTTAAGAGTCGTTATTTACCATGGACTGAAAGCAGATGGTAACCAGGTGCAGGCTATAAAAAAGGGCCCAAAATGCAACAGTGTTGCAAGAATGGCGGCATTCTATGTGATTGCGAGGCGGCAAAGGCTACAGGCTGCAGGAGAGAGGGTATGGCTAAGGGAGGAGCAGGTGTACAGGCAGAGGATCACCCTGTTCCAACTGACTGAGCCTGAGATACTGCAGAGGTACAGGCTACACCCCAGAACCATCCTGGACTTAATTAGGGACCTCCACCCATACCTGGATCACCCAACACCCAGGGCCTACGCCATCCCACCCCATGTGCAGGTGCTGTGTAGCCAGTTGCTGTGCACCTGCATGGGTGTGACCACTCCCAGGTACTGGGGAGGGTGCTTCATTCTGATTGGTTGGATTCTCTGGGCCTTGGTTATGGGGTGTGTAGGGTGTCCCTGATTGGTTGGCAGGCTCAAATGTCGATTTTCAAACTTCCGATTCGGTATTTACCGATGCGGTAAATACCGAAATCAGATACCGAGTCATTCAGAATCGGTAAATTTTACAGTTTTTTTTTTTTTAGCTACATACCAATTTCCGATTCTAAAATACCGATTCGGTATGAGTCTGTATTTAAGAGTCTGAAAAAACAAATTACCTACATCTGGCCCTAAGTGTGGTACATGTTTTTTTCACATATTCGCAATGCACGTTGTTGAAAAAAGCATAAAAAATCGTTTTCCCAGATCTATTTCCATTTGTATTCCATTTTGATGCATTTGCCTGTTGCGTTTAACATTTGTATATATTTCTTTTGTTTCTTGCAGTTGCTAAACAATGGAAATCACTGTCAAACCAGGTACGATTCAACTTCCCCTGCATTTGCTTCTGTTTTGTCATACAGTAATAAGTATTAAAGTGTTTGGCATTTATTAATTATAATAAATCCAAATAAGCATGCATCAAAAATGATTTATGGCTTACTTTTGCATTACATATCATTGCAAGCTCCTATTGAAGGATACCTCTACATATATATTCCTCTCCCTGCTGCCCTTGTTCACCCTGTATCATTTTAAGTCTGCAGTGACCCATTAGCGTTCACGTTCCCCTGTAAGTGGTTGATGCTGCAGTGTGAAGAAATGTTCTGGTGGTGCTCTGCACTGATTTTCGGTGCAAGCGGTACATCCGTGGGGAAAACAGACCCGCTAGCCGTCGTGAAGAGCCTGACAGCTTTATTTTAGCTAGCTGAGCCACATCAAGGGTTCAAGCCCAGAGGGGCACCACTTTGGGGTCTGGAACTCCCTGCAGCTGGTTGGAGAGCCTATTATCTCCCTGAGGCTCAGATCAGGAGGCCAGAAGACTAGCCCTTGAAGTCACTCTGAGGTCCAGGGTTCATGATGAAGTTGCAGGTCTAGTTCCTCATTCCCAGTCAAGAAGGCAGCAGGTCGGCACAGCAGGGCGGCAGAGCCTATAGAGCAGCAATCCAGCAGAGTGGCAGTCCTTGCAGCAGCACAGTAGTCTGAAGAGTTGGTGTCTGAGGTCCAGTATTTTTTACCCAGTTGTCCCTTTGAAGTGGGGGAGAAGCTTCCCCTTTGAAGTCCGCATTCATCCTGCCTTTCCTGTCCTAGCTCCAGACTAGCTACAGGGTGTTTGCAGCCCTTTGTGTGGAGGCAGGACAATGGCTATTCAAGTGTAAGAGGAGCTGTGCCCAGCTCCTCCCTCCCATCCGGTCAGTGATGGCCCATCCCGGCACACCTATTATCCAGTATTAGGGTATCTTTCATAGATTCACATCCCTGAATCAGTCCCTGTCGTCGGGATGGGAGTCCCCGGTACATAAGTAAAGTAATGTCCCATTAGACATAGAGAATAATAGGCCTAGGGCCTCAGATTAGTAACATATCCGGTCCTTTTGTAATAAGGACCAAACTCGTAGAGAACAGCCAATCCGCTATCACCACCCTCTGGAACCTTCCTGGAAGGAACTCTAGTCCCTCAGATTTTCTACCGCACGTCGTGCTAAAGGAGTCTCCACTGAGCTTTGCTCAGGTTTTTCTTTATTTCTTGGATTCAAGTGAATTTTCTTCAGGATTATCTTTGTCTGAGTGAAGTCTAATCTGTCTTTGTGTCAGACACTCCTAAAAAAAGGCCTTTTTAGGCCCAGTGATACCTGCAAAAAGAAGAGGTAACATGTCAACGACCAGCATAAGGACTACCTCTACTGTCTTTATCCGGACCATTCACCTAAAGACTGCAAGGTATGTCGTACCTTTTCCACTAAGACACTTAAAGACCGTGAGGGAAGGCTTTTAACTTGGCTGCAGAGGCTTAAGGACAAAGAAGACCCCTTGTCCTCTGAGGAGAGTGAGAGTTCATCAAAATCCTCCTCTAAAAAGCCTCAAAAAAGGCCCAAGATATGTCTCTCCAGGTCCTTCTTTGCAGCACCCTCAAAAGAAGACACAGAAAAAGTCTTCAGAGACTTCAAAACCTAAAGATTTACCAACAAGGGAGTCTCCTACCCTACAAGGTTCACAGAAACCAGCTTCTGGCCTTCTGACTACTCCGCCGAGGGTGATACACACTTTTAAAAAGCCTTCTTCAGCCCCGTTGACTACCATCTCGTGGACGGTGGCCTCGACGACGACACGATCTCCTTGTAGAGCTATGGGAGTGACCTAGTCGACTACTACCATTGCTACAATCTCAGTCTCTTCGGCATCCATCTCGTCGATGACTACGTCATCGTCGACGGCACATACCCCTTTGTCGTCGACGATCAAGATCGCGTCGTCATTGAAGATAGCATCGACGACAAGCACAGCGACAAGTGGTTCGACGTCGATGATACGATGATACACACGTCGACAAAGAGTGTACCGTCAACGACGACTTTGTCGTCGACGAGAGTTTCCTCATCTACGCCAGTGCTCAGTGTGACCATCGATGATTCTTCGTGGACGACGAATATACCGACTACGGCCTCGTCGACAACTCCTAAATCAAAGGTGGAAAGTACATATTTTCAAGAGAAATTTACAAAGCAAAAGCTAATGCCTTCTCTTACATCACCCAGCAGGGTCCAACTATTACTTCCATCATCTTTTGGATGAGGATGAGGATTCGGACGAGTACAGCATGTTCAGGGCTGCAAGAAGTCCCTTTGAACTTAATGTCAAATATCAGGAGGATTCTGAGTATGACAAATAAGATATGGATGAACAGGCATATTATCAGGACTGTTAGACCTGCCTTCATTGGCATGAGTCTCCCTTCCATTTTTGAGGGATTGCCTCCTCTGTTTTGATATGTTTTTGCTGGATTTATGCTTTGAGCACTGTGCCACTGCTAATCAGTGTCACAGTGCAAGTGCTCCCGATGTTAAATTGATGTACTAATTGGTTATTCCATGATTGGGTTATTTGATTTATCTGTCAGCCACTAGTACAGTGCACCATGTGTGCCCAGGGCTTGTAAATCAAATGCTGCTGGTGGGCTTGCAGCACTGGTTGTGCCACCCACAGAAGCAACTTGTAGAGTGTGTCTCAGGCCTGCCATTGCAAGGCCTGTGTGCAGTCTAGCAATGCCATGTCGACTTGGCCAAGTGCACCCACTTGCCAGTCCCTAAACCTTCCCTTTGTTTCATATTAGACACCCCTATGGTAGGCCCAAGGGCAGGGTACATTGTAAGTATAAGGTAGGACATGCTCTGATGTGTGTAGCATGTTCTAATAGTGAATTACAGCCGTTTTCGTTTTTCACTATTGAAGGCTACCTGTTCTCACAGGCCAGAATGGGCAGTTAGATTATTACATCTTTATAATCCTAACTGACTCAGGGAACACAGTAGAAATTCGAAATTAGTATGCCTGAACTCAGAATAATAAAATACATCTTTTAGTAAAGTTTATTTTAATATTCTGTTTGCAAATACCACTTTTAGAAAGGGCTGGGGGATTCCAGGAGACAGGCTGTGGCAGCCCGGTGGTGAATAGAGAGATCTGCATCTAGATGGGAGGGAGGAGTTGCACCTGGGACCTGAATAGGTCTGGGCCTTCCCTCTACAATGCTGGCTCCACCCCCTGTGGCTTGTCTGATGTCTCTGACCAGCGAAGGAAGAGGAGGAATCATGTCAACAGAGTGCTCCAGAGCTGTATAGTCCCTCCCCTGTGCTGGCTCCACCTCATGTGGGACGGCTGATGTCTTTGCCCTGCACAGTGAAAGGAAGAAGAGAGTCCTGTAAACAAAGTGCTCAGGAACTGGTTTGGACTAGGCAGAGCCTCTCTGCCTTCAGAGAACAAAGGATTTTGGGGTATAAGTATTGGGACCCTGATCACAAGAAATTAGATCCCTCGTCTATGGTGAGGCGTGGCGTGGTCTGCTGGATTTGCCCCGGTCCTCCGAGCCCCCTGCTCTCGCTGTGCAGGGATAGAGCCGCCTTGGAGCTGCGACGCGGACGCAGAGCGGCGGCTCCCGGTTGCCTCCGGGGGAGCTCAGGCAGCGTCAGCACAGGAGGAATCGGAGCCTACCTCCAGCTCGGTGAGCCTGTATCCACGAAAGCCAAACCCGGTAAGGTTTTTGATTTTTCCGCAGGCAAGGCGGATAGCCAGGATGAAGGTGGCGGCTGGGGAGTTAAGCAGAGCGTCGAGGCTGAGGCCGGTGAGAATGACCGTATTTCTCTGTTAGAGAGCCCTTGTGTCCATTTCCCTGTTAAAGCCCTGAGGTCTGGAGGTACCACAGCGAAGCCGATTACACGCAACGGAGGGGGGGAGAAAGAAAAGTGTAAAAAACGCACACATTAGAGGCTGCTGGACAGTTAGGATTGTGATATAGAAGGATATGTTGGGGTCCTAGGATGTTCCATCGGTACACCAGAACTTGGTTCGAAAGGGTGTCAGCAGTGGGAAGAGTCGCAAGTGGGGTGCGATACTGCTTTCCAGAATTTCCCAGTGAAAGGGAGGAGTGTTAAAGGAGCGAGAAGCAAGGGCTCTGTTAAGGCCTCTTTTAAGGCTACTTAGGGTTACCCCCTCTCTCTGCTCTTTTTTTTTTAAGTGCAACCCCAGATATTAAACGTCACAAGTCAAGAGGCATCCACTGAACAGGGCTGTATTCCTGCCCTAGGAAAAAAACCGTAGTGGTTCTCCCCCCACCTCTTTCAGGATGGTTAATCCTGCTAGTCCAACTATGGGGCTACTTACCGCATCTTCTATTTCCACCTGTGCTACCACAGCTGCCTCTGTTACCACAGCTACTATACCTAATCTTGCTGCCCTCTCCACGACGCAAGGTGTGGCATTATCTTCAATTCCAACTAGTAAGATAACTAGCCCCGAGGACTTACCAGCGCCCAACATACCTACTAAAATCGTTTCCGAGGTTGCTACTCAGGCTGTTTGTGAACAGGGAGGAGGAGAAGGCGCGGAAGATAATTCAATTGCGGCCCTCTTTCTCTCATTAAAAAATGACATAAAACAGGGGTTTGTTCTCTCCGCAGAGAATCAGGCTGAGATTAGAGCATCATGTGGCGCTCTGGAAAAGAAAGTAGACTTACTGAATGAAAGGACTGAGAACTTAGAGGGCTCTGTGGAACACCTTAAAGCTAATCTAGGGTCAGCTGAGGTCAAAATTCAAGCCTTGCGCAGGGATGGCGATGTCTTGAGAGAGAGACTTGAGTCACTTGAAAACAACTCACATAGGAATAACCTACGCCTCCTTAAGATACCGGAGGGGAGCGACATAAAGACATACATTGTGGCATTGCTTAAGGACTCCCTGAATCTCGAAGAATCAGTAGTGTTTCTAGAAAAAGACATCCAGAGGATCCACAGGGATCCATTTCGGTTGAACCCCGGCAGGGCTAAACCGAGGAAGATCCTCATAAACTTCCTTACGCAGTAAAGGAGAGGATTTTGAACTTTGCACTTAAGGTGAAATCGTTAAAGGGGCCAGACTTCACATATGAGGTGTGTTCGGATCTGTTTAAAGTGACCTTGGAGCATCAATGGGAACTGGGCCAGAGAATGGACAAGTTCAGATCATTGGGGGCCACAGCGCAGTTGATATTCCCTGCTTTTCTTAGATCATGCACAATAATAAAATGTTTAACATTAGATCCCCGTACGAGGCTGATGAGCTACTGGAATCCCTAAGTAGTCGTGAGAAAGAATGATTGGAATTTTTTTGAGTAATTAAGTAATTAGTGTAGTTTGGTCCTCTGTTTTCCCCCTTTTTTTTTTCCTCTTTTACTTCAATCCTTAACCACTCTATCTACACTTACTTTGAGTGGTGGAGGAAAAAAAAAAAGATGATGCGAGAGAGAGGGAAAAAGGATTAAAAAAATAAAAAAAAGCACAACAAAATTTGGTAGAAATTATAGGGGATAATAGGAAGGGAAAAGGAAAAAAAAGGGAAGAAATAAGAGGAATATAGAGGAATATAAGGGGGAGGGGAAAAAAATACACACAATAAAAAGGCTGAAGGGAAAGGAAGAAGGATAGAAAGGAAAAAGAGGGGAATAGGAAGATTTAAAACCCTGCAAGGCTTGAAAATCCAATGTTAAAAGCGAGGGGGGTTGTAATTTTGGGAATTTTTGTTGCTACAAATTCAGTTATGTTTCAGTCTTGCTTTAATCTATATTCCTAGTTCCAGACAGCCTTATATAACACATTTTCAGAGGTGGGGAAGGGAGGGGTCAGCAGAAGTCGGGGATGCGAAGGTGGCCTTTCATCAGGCCATAGTAAAAAGGGATGGGTTTCCCAAGGGTGGGGAGGGGCACTGGGCATATAAGTATAAAATGTCCTCATTTGTCGATACTCCATTGCGATTTTATCTGTTTCGACTTCCGTTGGGAGACAATGCAGAAGCGGTTTGTCACCCACAAAAGCAGGTTAAAATCAGATTGGGCCTGGCCCGGCGGGATGGCATTAAAGGTTGCAACGAAAAATCCATCATGGCTTTAATACAATTTCTGTCCTGGAATGTCAATGGTCAGCGCACGAAGAACAGAAGAGCTAGAATTTTACAGTATTTAAAAGATTCTCCGGCGCTGGTCATTGCCATCCAGGAATCACATCTATTAAAGGTTGAGTTATCTGAAATCTTAAAAAAACAGAAGTGGGTGGATGCCTTTGTGTGTACTGACCAATCAGCTAATGTAAGAGGGGTGACGGTTCTATTCAAAAAACAAGCTAAGGCGCAAATATTGGAATCCAGGGAGGATTCTAGTAGAAGATGGCTTAGATTAAAAACACTACTGTGGGATCTGGCTATCACTTTGGTGGTCTATTGCGGGCCTAACCAAGATGATGCCTCCTGGTTGGATATCATTCGTAACCATCTGATTGACTTCCCTGATCCTATTATCTGGGTAGGAGATTTTAATATTGTTCTAAATCTTGCATTAGATATATCACCTAAGACACCTAAGTCAAGAGCAGCAGTTCCCTCTAAATCACGTCAAGCTCTTCTGAGTATAATGAGCCAGATGGGTCTTTCAGATGTCTGGAGAGAGCGTGCAGGAGATCAACCGGGGGTTTCGTTTATTAACCTAAAATATAATCACAAATCTAGGATTGATTATGCACAGTTTAGTTACACCCTAAGGGACCTGATCAAATCCATAGATTATCTTCCTTCCCACTTGTTGGACCACTCTGCACTAGTTTTTACCCTATCTCTAACACAGCAACAACAATTTAGATCATGGTCTTTTGACCGCACCATTCTACTAGTGGAGGAGGAGATATATTATCTCAATCTTGAGACTATTCAGTTTCTCAAGACAAATTTAGATTCATCTAGTAGATCGGTTGTGTGGGACACCCTAAAAGCCTTTTGGAGAGGCTGCATTACTAATCGTGCCTCCTTTAGGAAAAATACATTTAGAAATGATGTCAAGGGGTTAGAAGAAGACCTGGCCAGAGTACAATTAAATCTGAGCTCCCAAACAGGAAGTAATTTAAAGGCAGATTTGGAAGAACTAGATTCACTTAAAAAACAACTGGAGAGTGTTCTCCAAGAGAGAATCGCTCGCAGATGGGTAGCGAGTAGAATTTCCCACTTTGAGTTCAGAGAAAGTGCCGGTAAGCTACTCTCGTGGAAAGTAAAATCTGATCAGATACGAAACCATATCAAATAGATTGTCGTCGAAGGGGAAACATCGCCTCGGGCATCTAACTTAGATATAGGAATGGCCTTTCGTGAGTTCTTCCAATCAATTTACACTAATGATACCATTGAGGCTCCTGAGAAAAGGAAAAAATGGCTTGATAAGATCTGTTTACCATGTCTTACGAATGAACAACATGCTGCTTTGGATAACGAAATTACCGAAGACGAAGTCAGAAAGGCGATCCATCTCTCTAAAACAGGAAAGGCGACAGGGCCTGATGGCCTTCCAGGAGGGCTATATGGTCAACTTAAAGAGTCAATAATTCCAGTGTTGTTGAGACTTTTTAACAGCATACTCTTGAAGGGCGAAGACCCTCCTGGGTCGTGGAGTGAAGCCACAGCGGTCTTCATTTTAAAACCGGGGAAACCTCTGACTGACTGTGGCTCTTATCGCCCCATTTCACTTCTCAATTGCGACTAGAAAGATGTTTGCCGTCATTCTGTCTAAAAGGTTGGGGGGTGTAGTGGATAAGATTATCCACCATGACCAAAAAGGCTTCATTCAAGGGCGTCAACTAGCAGACCTCACTTATGACCTAATAGGTGCTATTGACATCACACCCTTCCTTTAGCTGTATTAACACTTGACGCGACTAAAGCCTTTGATAGGGTTAACTGGCCATACCTCTTTGAGATGTTAAAGACGTTTAATTTAGGAAGTGGCTTCTGCCATGTTATAGATTTGCTGTATAGGGCTTTTACTGCAAGATTGCTAGTCAATGGGGCTTTGACAGACCCCTTTAAGATCACTAGGGGTACGCAACAGGGGTGCCCCCTCTCCTGTTTAATCTCTACATAGAGCTTTTTGCGCAGGTTCTAAGAGAAGAAAATAACATCATCCCTTTTAAGTTTGGAGAGTGGAAGAGGAGAGTGGCCTTGTATGCAGATGATATCCTGATCTATACAGCTGATCTTGATACAGCTTTTCCTACGATCATGGCACGTGCAGAGGAGTTTGGCTCAATCTCGGGATATGAGATCAACGCTAATAAAACTGAGATAATGGCGTGGAATATTGAAAATACACACTACCATATTGCTTCCACCATGCAATATTTAGGCATCAGAATAACCCAGGTTGTTGAAAAGATTCCAGACCTTAATCTTAATCGAATCTTTAAAGAATGCCAAAACAGCTGAACTCGTGGGTGCACCTTCCCTTGTCACTTCTCGGAAGGATTAATTAAGTTAAAATGTCCATCCTCCCCAAAATAACTTTTCTTTTTAATGCCATCCCTCTGGCTTTCGATACGAAACAAATAGCTAAATATCAAGGAGAACTGAATTCATTTATTTGGAAGCACAGATCTACCAGGTTAGCTTAGAAGAAGCTTAGGCGAAAGAGGGAGAAGAGGGGACTGGCAATGCCCGACTTGCAATATTATGCATGGGCATTCCAGTTATCTCATTCACGAATGCTGCTGAAGACGCCTACTAGTACAACTGTGAGAGAACTGTACCGGGCTGTGATAAGGGGATCAGATCTGTCGGAAGATGGTTTTATGTACAAGTTCGGAGATCAAAAATTCTTTAGAAAAGTTAAATTGAATGTCCTTCAGTCAATAGCCAATAGTTGGGCAGCAATAAGAAGGAGAGTAGGGCTGGGCTATTTTTAAAAAAGGGCTGAATTATGGGATTCCCTGGGTACTCCTGCATGCCTCCGCGACAGTCTGAGCACGCCTCTGTGAGATTCTGGATTAGTGACGTGGGGAGACTTGCTGGATGGGGCTGCCCGGCCTTCCTGAGAAGATCTTCACGAGGTGGTAGGGCCTGGTCTCTCTAAATTTAAATATATTCAATTGAATAGCTGGGTCCAGTCACGGGTTAAGAGCACCGGGCTTTCAGGGTGGGATAGCAACCTAGAAGAGCAGCTCGTGACAAAGACTGTAGGGAGAAGGCAGGTCTCTATGTAGTATTGGGCTATTGTAGAGGAAGCAGATGGCGAATTTAAACTTGCAGATTACTTATGGGGACAGCAGATGAATAGGCAATGCGAGTCGTTGTGGATGGAATCATTTAACACTCTGTTTAAAAATGTCAAACCTGCTTGGCTGAGGCGTAATCACATCTTTACAGCTCATAGAGCCTACCTCTCCCCGCTCAGACTGTCGAAATTCCAATCCGGTAAAGCGTGCAAGAAATGTGGACTCCTAGAAGCATCGGATATACATATGTTTAAAGACTGCCCCTTCCTATCCGATTTCTGGGACAAAGTCATAGCATCCATGGAATCCATCCTGAGGGTCCTTTTGACTATTAGTTTACAGCTAATTATTTTCGGCCTTGATGACAACATCAGGGGCCCTAAAAGATCCTTACTCTTATACACAATTCTTCTCGCAAGAAGGCAAATATGTAAATATTGGGTAGAATCCATCCCACCGACTCACTCAGAATGGTTGACATCATTCTATGAAGTGTCCAAGCTGGATATGGCTAGATCCTGTAAGAAGAAAAATTTGGCTTTTTGGGATCTATTGAAGTCGTGCAGGTAGGAGTCCAGGTTTTTTTTTCCCCCCGGCTCCTATGATTATGCCTTTGACAATCCTCGGACTACCAAAAAAAAGGGTCGTCCAGGAATCTGGTCCGGCAGGATTTGTAAAATCCTAGGTGGAGTAAAAATCTCTTTCCCACGGTCCTCCTCTGAGTAATTAAATGTCTCTATCTGATGGCAGCAAAACAACAAGATCAGCAGGACACGAAATAAAAATTGGAGGTTTACTTTTTCCTTTTCTTCTTAAGTGGGAGTAAGGCAAATGAGGACAAAAAAAGAAATTAGATCACTTCTGGAACAAGAAACCTTTCTGCCAAGGAGAAGAACCAAGGAAGCTGCAGGAGTTGTACTGCCCCTCTGCCAGTATGCTGTTTGCTGGGTTGGCCTGCAGTGGTTGCTTCATTGCCAAGGGAAAGGAGAAGGAACTTTGTAAGGCCTTTCATCCACAGAATATTCTCCAAGGGCTTGAACTGTGCTTGCCTCCTGCTGAAGTCTCAGGGACAAAAGACTTCAGCTCCCTCCTGAATTTCCTTGCTGGGAATTCTGACTCCAGTCACTTGCGTGCCGCTGGGAGCTGGAAGGGCGACGCATCGAGAAGAAGCGTGTCGCCGCCACAGCTGAAATCATCGCAATGCCGGAGAAGCGAGCCTTCGTCGCATCTCCCTGGAAGCGTGTGTACATCGAAGCTGCCTGCTGTCGCATCACTGGAGAAGCGTGACGCCATCGAGAGAGTCGCCATTGCATTGCTGGAGAAGCGCGTCGCAGGGCCTGTCGTGGCTCCAAAGTACAGAGTCGTCGCAAGGCTGCCAGGGCGGCATCGCATCGGCATCGCAGCATCAAGGGCGCCATCTTCTCGCAAAGCAACTGGATCATCGCATCGCATCAAGGCACCATCTTGCGCACCGCAACTGGCCCGCAGGCCGAGAATCTCCGCATCACCTCCGCACAAGTAAGGCTCACGACGAGTCCTCTACTCTGCACAAGCATTGAGAAAGGACGCAACTGTTCCCCCGGGTCACAGAACCAGCGCATCTCCCCTTTTGAGAGCCTTTTGTTCACTTTGCGTTACGCATCCAGGTACTTTGTTGAGAACTTTGTAGCATTTACCAACAACTTGACCTAAGAGACTTTAATAATTTTTTAGGTAATCTTAAGTGTAGTATTGTGGATTTTTGTCGTTTGTGGTCGTGTGTTTAAGTCTATATAAAGAAAACGTATTTTTATAAAACCTGTGTTATGTCCATCTGTAGTGTTATCACTGTATTACTGTGTATATTCACACATGCTTAACACACTGCCTCTGAGATAAGCCTGTCTGCTCGTGCCAAGCTACCAAGGGGGTGAGCAGGGGTTATTAAGGAGTGTAATCCCCTTATCCTGACTTAGAAGTAAGAGTCCCTATTTAGACAAAGGTGAATACCATTGCCAACTAGAGACCCCCAGATCTAACAAGGACGAAAACCATCATCAACAGCCACAGATGATTTGTCATACTTCAGCCCTGGTCTCTGACTTGCAATTTATGATTTCAGACTACAAAAAGAGGTCCCCTACCTCTGCCCATTCTCCTGCTCCAGTTCTCTCTCCACCTCCGAGGGTGCAAGTTCCACCACCACCTCCTCTTACCATTGATGTACCTGTGACACCTCCCCCCCTCTATGGATGTTGAGGAGGAGGAAGAACAACAAGAAGGGGAAATTCAGGATACCCAGTCACATCATAACAAAGGGAATAACTACAGTATCCCTCTTCTAGCATCACCGTTGCCTCCTCAAGTGGACCTTCCTCCCGAAGATATAGGAGGCTTCCATAATCTCCTGGAAAGAGCAGCACAGCGCTTTCAACTTCCTATGCCTTCTCACCAACAGCACTGTTTCCTTTACGACTTCAAGGAACCTTTCAAGAAATCGGTAAGATCTTTGCCTATCATAGATTATATCTGGGATCAAGGCATCAAAATAATGCAAAATCCTTGTACGGGTTCCCCCAGTCTTGCCAAGACTGGACAAAAAATATAGAGCTCCTGACAACGCTCCAGCCTGCCCTATAGGCCATCCCAAACTTGATTCAGTGATTACTCCAGCAGCTCAGCGGAGGTCAGAAAACCCTTCTGCCCCACTTTCAGCTCCTCCGGAAAAAAAGGGCAGATGCCTAGACAGTATTGGAAAGCGTTTTTCTTCCATATCCGCATTAACGTGCGAGCATCTAACTCGTTGGCGTTATTGCGGCGCTACAACAGGCAAATGAGGTCAGACATTGCACCCTACCTAGAGACCCTGCCGCAAGACTCTGAAGAGGAGGCAAGGAAAGTATTATTAGAGGGCGAAAGATCAGCTTCAGAAATTATCGATTGTGCGATGGACATCCTATCTACTGGTTGCTGCCAACTGGCTGGGACGGCGGTCCTACGACGCCAGGGTTGGCTTAAGGCAACAACATTCCGGCCTGATATCAAGACCAAGATTCTGGACATGCCCTATGATGGTCAACTCCTCTTTGACACTCATATTGATGAAGCCCTTCAAGGAATAAAGGATACAGACACAGCCAGAGCTTTGGGTACCCTTAAATAAAAAAGCACCTCAAGGGGCTCAAGGGGTAGAGGGCAATATTCCAACAGAGGCTACCAGCAGGAAATGTCTTCCTACTCCTCCTCCAACCAACAATACAGGCCACAATTTCAACAGAGGCAACAGACAGAGTTCATACACCAAGTCTTCCTTTCGCGGAAGAGCCGGACGACAGAAGGATTACGCCCGACGCCAATGACTTCTCTTTACCGCCAATCTCCATTTCCCCTTCCCCTTCCAAAGTAGGAGGAAAAATATCCCACTATCTACAGAATTGGAAACAAATAACAACAGACCGTTGGGTTATCTGACTAGTGCAATTTGGACATTCGCTGGAGTTTTTGCAAGCTCCTCCACAAACACCGCCTCAACCTATGGTTTACAAGCATTTACACCTTTTAGTCCTGGAAATATCATCAATGATCCAGAAGGGAGCTATAGAACGGGTTCCTATTCATCAAAGAGGACAAGGTTTTTACTCTAGATTTGAGAAGTCTAAACAAATTCTTAAAGAAACAATCGTTTCGCATGGTCACCATTCAAGAAGTCCTGCAACTTCTCAATGCAAACGACTACATGGTATCCTTGGATCTCCAAGATGCCTATTTTCATATTCCTATCTACAAAAGGCATAAAAAGTTTCTGGGGTTCGCTGTGGCTGGCAGACATTACCAGTTCCGGGTCCTGCCCTTCGGACTCTAGTCAGCCCCACGCATCTTCACAAAATGTCTCTCTCCAGTGGCTGCATACCTCAGACAGCAACATCACCAAGTCTTTCCTTATCTCAACGACTGGCTCGTCAAGGCACCCTCTCTCGACAGTGCAAGGAGATCGTCCAAAGCCTGTCTACGGCTATTCAAACAATTGGGTCTCACCCTCGACCCAGACAAAACAGTTCTTCAGCCTACTCAACGAATACCAATTCTGGGAGCTGTCCTGGATACAGTCCTGAAAAAAGCTTTCCCGTCATAGGAGGCAACAACAAAAACTTCTACAATTAGCAGAGCGCATAAGGAACAGAAAGTCTTTCGGTGCACCTATTCAAATCCCTCCTCGGAATGTCATCCTGCATTCTTCTAGTTCCCTACTGTCGCCTCCGTATGCGTCCTCTCCAGGAGTCGACGGATCTTTCGATGACATCATACAGGTGACTCCTCAGATGGTCGTTGCTCTACACTGGTGGACTCTTCCACAAAATCTTTCTCGAGGCCTACATTTTCTAACTCAAGCCTCTCCCCAAGTGATAACAACGGATGCATCTCTAGAAGGTTGGGGATCCTTCCTTCAAGAGCTTCAGATCAGCGGAAAATGGTCATCTTCAGAACAGAAACTGCACATAGACCTCCTGGAGCTGAGAGCAGTTTATCTAGCCCTCCTGGTGTTCCTTTCCAGGATCAAAGGTTCTCTAGTGTTAGTCAGAACAGACCATACTACGATGATGCCCTACCTGAACAAACAGGAAGGAACTCGTTCACTATCACTCTCTCAAGAATCTTAAAAAATCTGGAACTGGTCGCTTCAGAATAGACAATATTACGATAATGCACTACCTGCACAAACAGGGAGGAACTCGTTCACTATCACTCTCTCAAGAATCTTAAAAAATCTGGAACTGGTCGCTTCAGTTTCCCTGAGAGCAGAGTATTTTCCAGGAAAAGACAATACACTGGCAGATTCACTAAGCAGACTGCAGACAACCTGCCATGAGTGGGAATCGAACCAGCATACTCTCAACGACCTCTTCTCTCAATGGGGCAAACCACTGTTGGATCGGTTTGCCACCCAACACAACCCCAAATGCCAACACTTCACAAGCTGGCATCCCCAACAGGGATCTCTGGGGAATGCATTTTCAATAGCATGGTTGTGCGTATTTGCCTATGCCTTTCCACTGATTCCCCTGATTCCCAGGGTCCTCAGGAAGATGAAGGCAGAGCCCTGCACACTAATCCTAATAGCTCCAGCATGGCCTCGCCAACATTGGTTCATGGAGCTCCATCTTCTCTCCCTTCAACCTCCAATTCTGTTGAAGCCATTTCCATCTCTCCTCACAATGGCTCAGGAGCAAGTCCAACACCCGGAGCCCGCATCTTTCAAATTATCGGCCTGGCTCCTGAGTTCCAAGAATTTCATGGTCTAAACATTCCTTCAGACTGCAGAGCAGTGCTAGCCCGGGCTCGAGCTGATAGTACAAACAGGACGTATTCCTTCAAATGGAAAAGATTGTGTATCTGGTGTAGATCTGCTAAGGTGCATCCCCTCACTTCCTCTCCAGAAGAAATATTACCATACCTTCTCCAACTAGCAACTTCAGGTCTCTCTCACGCCTCCATTATAGTTCGCCTAGCAGCAATATCCCATTTCATGAGATCTTCTGCAGGACCTTCTCTTTGGTCAAATAGATTGATAAAACAATTTTTCAAAGGCCTATTTAGGACTATCCCTCCCGTAAAGTCCCCACCTCCAACATGACAGCTCAACACATTTTTTACTCAACTTAAGAGACATCCTTTTGAGCTGATACACAAAGGTGACCTCACGTTCCTCCCCTGGAAGACTGCACTTCTTCTAGGCCTTGCATCCGCAAGACGAGTAAGTGAGCTTCACGCATTCACAATACAAGATACATTTCTTCAATTCAAGAACGATAGGGTAATACTTCGGACTAATCCAAAATCTTAAAGACCTTCTTTCCAAATCCTCAAACAGCAGCCGAAAGAGGTCTACATTCATTAGATCTGAAACGCTGCCTTAAATTCTATCTTGACAGGACAAAAGCTTTCCGCAAGTCCAAAAAACTCTTTGTTTAGTAAGTGGGAAACCTTTCCTAGGTAAACTGTAAGACACAAAGTATTTCTAGATGGATCTCTAGTGCTATTGTCTTATGTCACCAGCAAGCTGGCCAACCTTTACAATCCCGAGTTCGTGCCCATTCCACAAGGGCAGTTTCTACTTCTATGGCACTGTTTGCAGGTGTGCCTATCACAGGCATCTGCAGAGTGGCAACATGGAAAACCCTGCATACATTTACTAAGCATTACTGCTTGGATACGAAACTAATGAAGGATACTGCAGTGGGACAGGCGGTGTAACTTCCTCTATTTCGATAGAGGTGAGCCTTCCTTCCTTCCCACCAACATTTCTTTTATTTTTATCTGTTATTTCTATGATTTTTGCCATACTTGCAATTTATTGCTTTCCATTTTCACATTGATATGTCTATTATCTGGTGAATTTGTGATTTCTTTACGAACAGAAATGTGCTTATCATTGCTTTCTATTCTGATTCAGGCCTGTGAATCTATGAAAGATACCCTAATACTGGATAAGAAATGTGTTACTTACCTGTGACTGCAGTTATCCAGTATTGGTATCTTTCATAGATTCACATTCAATCCCCTGGAAGGGTTCACCTCTCTGTTGCATCTCTATATAGCACTGTGCTTTTGAAAATCTGAGGGACTAGAGCTCCTTCCAGGAAGGTTCCAGAGGGTGGTGACAGCTGATTGGCTGTTCTCTAAGAGTTTGGTCCTTATTACAAAAGGACCTGGATATGTTACTAATGTGAGGCCTTAGGCCTATTACTCTCCATTTCTTATGAGACATTACTTTACTTATGTACCGGGGACTCCCATCCCGACGACTGGGAATGATTCAGGCATGTGAATCTATGAAAGATACCAATACTAGATAACTGCAATTACAGGTAAGTAACGCATTTCTTGTGTGTGGTTGGATAGGAGGAATACAAAGTCAGCTGTCAGCTACACCCAGTCCTGTGACCTAAGTGCAGGATACAAGCAATACATCGCGGCTAAGGCAGGAATATGCCAACTTTCTAAAAGTAAAGACAACAAGATGGTGGATGGAGTGCTGAAACTTTCAACCACTCATCCCCAGTCAAGAGATCTGGGTTTAATCCATCGTTCTTTTTCTCGCTAAGCCACCCCAGTTTGGACCCACCCATATGCAAATCAGCCTTAACCCTGCTCCTCATGGGAACAATTCTGCCCGAATTGCCAGGCCAGGTTGTCCCTGTATTGCACCAAATTTCTAAACGTGCCATTTTCAAAATTGTAACTTAAAATCCAACTAGGATTTTAAATTCTAATTCCAGAGACACCAAAAATGAAGTGGTAAGTGGTTCACATTTGGAAATTACTTTTACATGATATAATAAGGTAATTCAAATGTTATCCTATGGTAGAGGTAGGCCTAGCTGAAATGAAAAAACTAATTTTAGAGTTTTTCACTACCAGGACATGTAAAACTTAATAGTGCATGTCCAACTGTTTAAATATTATGCACCTTTCCCTCTGGGCTGTCCAGGGCCTACCCTAGGGGTGACGTCTATGTATTAAAGAGGAAGGTTTAGGTCTGGCAAAAGGTTTATTTTGCCAGGTTGAAATGGCAGTTTAAACTGCACACAAAGGTTGCAATGGCAGGACTAAGACATGTTTAATAAAGAGCTACATAAGTGGGTGGGACACTCAGTGCTTCAGACCCACTAGTAGCTTTTAATTTACAGGCTGTGAACACATTTAGTGCCAGTTTACTAGGGACTTATAAGTAAACTAAATATGCCAATTGGGACTAAACCAATACCATCATGTACATACTCTATAGCATTGGTTAGTTCTATTGTGCAGACTTAAAACGCCAGTGAAAACGAGATCAGAAAAAATGGAGGAGGAAGGCAAAAGTTTTGGGGGGGGGAAGACCCACCCTAAGCCTGACAGGTCTAACAAGGAGTGTCAGTCTGAAACTGCTGATATTGGCTCCAGATCTTTTTTTACTCACTGACAATAAAAAAAAGTTGGAGACTTGTGGTTTCCCAGAAAGCATTAGAAGGGAGTCTGAATTTGTGGTCATCTGAACAACCTACGACCTCATTGTCCGGTTAGAAGCAGATCTTTTCATAAATAACCATCGATTCCCATGTGTATCGGTTTGCTTAACAGGAGTGTCTCATGATTAGGAGTGTCAAAGGTTACCGAAAGGTCCACTGCACTTCCTTGTCTGCATTCATTAAACCTATGGTAACATCCAACAACTACATGATGCCTCACCCTATGCCATAGTGGCATAGAAGCCACATTAGGAAGAACAAAAAAGATTGTGAAAAGAGAAATGTGAAAGAAAGCAAGATAACTAGGGAATTTGAGGTGCTTGTATGGAAATGTTAAGTTTCTAATTGAGTGGAAGACAATTAAGAAGTGAAATCCTCTGAAATTAATCGGCCTTTCACCTAGTAAAATCGTGACCGTGCTTGAACATAACAGGAACTCATCCTGTCCATCAGTAATCACTGTCAGAAGGTATTATATGCTAATGTGTACTTCCAGTTATCAATTCATTTATTATAATAATAATAATGATCATGATTATTATTATTATTATTATTGGTATTGTTGTTATTATATTTTATGCCATATTTTTATATATCTCTCCTCGGCCACATAGACTATAAGGTCGTTTGATATAGAATTTATTGAATCACATCACAGTATGACTTAGCATAACTTGATCACTTATAGATTGCAATATCAGAATGCATTGGGAGCATGTAATAAGTAAACTGCCCAGCACAAATTGCAACATTGCCATTCCACCATCTTTCATTTGTCCCTGAATTTCCCCCCGTTTTTTTTGGGAACACATTGTGAGTCCTATATTGCCAAGGAGATCCTCAAACCACAGGGTGGTGCTCTTCAGTGTTCTCTTTCAGGTGGATACTGAGAGTACAGACCCCCAATTGGTCTTGCGACCCTTCTTCTCAAGGGGTTTGCCCTCTAGTCTCATTCAGCATGAGCTCTCTCTTATGTGCCCACTTCATGTTCTGTTCATTTATTTGGAATACATTTCTTGAATGCAACCACTGTACGCAGTCATCTTTGGCGTATCTTTCACGATCATTAACACAAATTAGTACAGTAAATGTTGTGCATAGATTACCTGTAAATTGTGCAATTTAGTACTTTAAAGTAAGCATGATGATGCCCTTGAGAAGACAGTCCCCCCTACTGCTTCTTCCATGTTTCTTCTCCTTGGATGATGTACGCAGTCATCTTTGGCGTATCTTTCACGATCATTAACACAAATTAGTACAGTAAATGTTGTGCATAGATTACCTGTAAATTGTGCAATTTAGTACTTTAAAGTAAGCATGATGATGCCCTTGAGAAGACAGTCCCCCCTACTGCTACTTCCATGTTTCTTCTCCTTGGATGATGCTTGGAAAGGTGCTATCCCAGCGGCTACCCTGAGTAGGAAACTTCTGCCTCACCCATTATTGGTCACCCTTTGAGTTTGCGATGCACTGGACCCTGATTGACAGTAAGCATGTGCCAGTTTGCTCAGATTATCAAATAGAATTAGGAACTGCTCTGCAGCTCAATGTTCAACTTAAGTATTCTCTCCTGCTGAACCCCATTGCTGTCGGCTGTATCCATAGCAGAGAGTGGCCAGGCTACCTGTTCACTCCTAGTAACACTTAGCCCCGTGCAGGCCATGGGAGCCCTCATCAGCCTTAATATGCAAATAGTGTAAAAAAAAAGTCTACTTTATGGTTGTGATCGAGGCAACGTAGAAAGGGATAAAATAACAACAACACATTTTTTTCTCAAACTTTTTAAAATCATTAAATAATTTCTTCATTTCATGTAATCTGTGATATAAAATTGGAAACCCAATGAACAAATATTAGTAACCCCTTCCGCGCTCATGACGAGCTGAGCTCGTCATGAGTTAAGACGCTCGTACGCTGATGACGAGCTGAGCTCGTCATGTAACGCGGATTTTGAAAAAACGCTGCGCACAGCGGGAAAACCGCTAGCGCGCATGCGGTTAAATATAGACCTGTACAGTCGAGTTTTCAACGTGCAGATGCTATTTGGTTTAATTGAAATCATAAACCTAAAAGGGCTCTCCCAATCCACTTGCACTCACACCTATATAAACACAAGTTTAAAATATGGGCTCCGAACAAATATTGGATCCAAAACAGTGAACAGACTAATGTAGTCACTTAAAGTTATACTGTAGTCAGAAGCCCAGTATTCATGTTTGTTTCGCAGACTTTATAAACTTCTAGACCACCTTCCTCAGAATCACAGAAATATCTGGCATCTGGTTGGGGAGTCTAAATTTTAATTCAGACAATCTGCTCTTGTTTCTGAAAATATTTCTAGCTATCTTGGGTGTGAGCAAAGTGAATATATTTATCAATGAAAAATCACAGCGTGATAACCTGAAATCTCAGCCAAGAGTTCATTAAAGTACCCCAGTTCACATTTGTTTGAATGTTCTCCACAGAAACACTACGTTGTCACGGGTAGCCTCAGAAGCAAAGAGTCAAGCTTTTCTGGCTGGACTTGCTGCTTTGTTGCCGACTTGCGCTGCCTGGCTCCTCCCATCCAGCCGTACACCTGACAAGAAAACCTTGAGGCCTGATCTGCTCCTTACCCTAAGTCTTGGAGGAGGCTGCTGAATAATCAACTCCAATAACAACAGATGTTTACAAATAAAGTCTGAGCCCCTCAAACTGTTAACCAGACACAGAGGCGTGCTGGGTAATGCCTGAACTAATCTTTGTTAAAAAGGCATTGGGATGCTGCCTGTGTGCACACTGCTGCCTACATTGATCTTTATAGGTTTATCTATTTTCCTGCTCTTTTTGTACCTGCCTTAGTTGTTGGACTGCACATTTGCCTAGATAGCTATCCAGAATTAGAGGCCTTTGTTGTCTATTGTGATCAGCGTATTCGTGGGTTTGTACCCTCTGTGACTTTTACAACATTCTGAGGACTGTGTACTTCCTGAAGTCCACAGTTGCTTAGATGAACTCTGGAATGCGTTTCCCTTCTTTTGTAAGTAATGAAAAAAACTGTATTTAGACCGTAATCGTGGCTTCTTTGTTCAGTACAATCAATGATGTTCACAAATCTTAACCATCACCAAAACATACAAATAAATGTCAGGTGGGCACATTTCGATCATACATATTAATACTGTAACTATTTGTTCATGATCATTTACTGTGTGCAAACAGGTCATTGGACCACAAGTCTCTAATTACGTTGTGCTGTTTCAATGTTCCTACATTGCACATTGGGATGGTTTAGTGTTCCTACATTTCATCTGTGTTCTTGCATGTGTTCTGAGCTTTGGAAACGTTGATATTCACAAATTTTGTACAGAGCTTTTATGCAGAAATTTCTTTGCTATATTGGTGTAGCCTGTGTTTCATATGAGTTAATGCTGATTTCGTCAAGACATTATTGTTCTTATTGATGATTCCTGGTTTCATTGCATGAATGCTGTTAACTGGTATTGTGTTTTTCATTGTTTTATGTCATTCCACTATTGTAATCAGTGTTTATACAGTACATTTTATGAGATAGTATTTGAAGTGTTGTCCACAAACTTAGCTGGTGATTCATACTTTATGGAAACTGTGATAATTGCTTGTCCTAGGACTCTCCCCACACTTCCCCCATGAGGTGAGCCTTTACTTTTTGCCCATGTTTATCTAAAGAACAAACAGGCTTAGTTGAGTCCCACTTTCTCTGTAGACTTATTTTACATCCTGGTTGCTAGGGCCCTAAACTTCTCGCTTTACAAGAGCGCAGGTATCCCTGCCTAACAAAGAGCACATATAGAGACTATTGGACAGCAACATAGTAACTGGCTAGCCATTGAATCACAAGACTGACCTGTATTTTTGGAGAAAGGTGAAATCAACATTGCTTTAAGAGGAGGTGAATGAAAAATGTCCTAGTAATTATGACAGAAAGTTTCAATTCTATTAAGGACGCGGAGGTGAGGAATATGCTCAACTTTCTTTATTAACTAAACTCCAGCAGCTTCAATTAATATGCAAAAAACTTCAAGTTCCATGATCCTTCAGTCCAGGGATATCCGTAGTTTACCAATCAGCTGCTCCCATGGGGATACGAGAGCGTGCTTCTGCCAACACCATTCCTCTTTCTTGACTGCGACCTTGTAAGTTAGAGAGGCCTGTTACTTCGTTTTGGAACCATCAGAGCCTAGGAGAAACAAAACATAACACCAATGACTCTATTCTCCGCAAGTAGCGTTAACCAACTATGCAAGGCAAGGCATCACAGTCAGTAAGCGAAGTATCAAGTAACCTATGTGTGAGAAAAGGACTCAGTCAGACAACCAATTCGGAGATTTCTAGTTATACCTTACGATGGAAAGCGAAGAGACCGGACGAGATTCCCTGCTCTTGTTCTGCGGGAGGGATTAGGTCTCAAGGAGCCTTCGGTGGGAATAAACCTCACCTCCGCGTCCTTAATAGAATTGAAACTTTTCTTCATAAGTACGAGGAAATTTTTCATTCTATGTCAGGACGGGAGGCGAGGATTATGCTTGTTCCAAGCTTGTCAGCCACCAATGACGCTATATACACGACTGGTTTAAAATCGAATCTTTTAAACAGCAGACCAGTTTGCAGCGTTCAGGATGTCTTCCAATCTGGCGCCAAGTGAAAAGGCCTTCGAAGCCATTGCATCCTTCACTGAGTGCGCGCCAAACTGCGAGATGTTTATCCCCGCTTCCTGCATCACCCATCTAACCCAACGGGCTATGGTAGGTGGTGACACCACTTTGAAAGGCTTCTTTAAGGAAATCAAAAACTGTTGCTCCCCCGGAGGGCGAGTCTCCTCAGTCATGGCTTCATATTCCTTTGGACAGCGAACCACGCACACTTTCAGGCAGGTATTAAACGCCGGGTAAGACACCAGTCTCGAATCTGACTTCGTCCGTCATGCAATATGGAAATGGTAAAAATTCGACCTGTAATGTCCAGAACTCTATCATCGGACACTCTGCGGCAGGATACTAAGCACAAAAGCATAGCCAGTTTTGCCGTAAGCTCCTTATGTGAAAAGTACGGATTGGGCTGCCAAGACAGGAAAAGGTGCAACACCTTAATAACATCCCACAGGGAGGAATATCTGGGTTCTAGTGGAAATGAAAGGCGTATCCCCCGCAACAATTTGCAAACCAGAGGGTGCTCCCCCACCGGGGCCCCCAAAATCGGGAGGTGACCGGCTGAGATTGCTGAAGGAATTTATCGTTCTATATGCTAATCCTTGTGCTGCCAGGGAGACCAAAAAGTTCATAATAGCTACTTCGCACCCCATGGGATCCTGATACTTTCGAAGACACCAACAAACCCATCTGGTCCATGCTAATTTAGAGCGTTTGTTGGTGCCATTGGCCCAAGCTGCTCCCAGTAGCTTTTGAGCGTCCGTCGATAGGCCTGCGACTCTCCAGCGATGCCCGAATTCCTCCAAGCTACCAAGGGCATCCGTCCTTGCTGAATGAGGGAGTGAGCGTCCCCCTGTGGATCGCTCAGGAGAAAAGGATCGCGGGGTAGGATTGGAGAATCCCAAGAAATTTCCAGAATAACTGGAAACTACACTTGAGACCTCTAATACGGGGTGATGAAAACCACCCTCGCCAGTTGTCGACAAACCTGCGACATGAGCTGCATGATCATGGCGAACGGGGGAACGGTGTACCCCATCTTGTTGGACCAATCCTGGAGGAAAGCGTATGTTGCTGTCGCCAGAGAGTCCGGCTTCCAGTTGAAAAAACTGTACGAGTTGGTGGTCCAACCTAGACGCAACAGGTCCACTGAAAACGGGCCCCACAGGTTGTGGAGCTTCTGAAACAGTGGCTGGCGGAGCTGCCAAAGGCTCATGTCCTCCCAGCTCCTGGAGCACCAATCTGCTATGACGCTGGAGGCTCCCGTAAGATATTTCACCGTTACTGAGATGTTGTGGGCTAGAGAGAACGTCCAAACATCCTTGGTTATATCCGTCAAGGCTTTGGACTTTGTCTCTCCTAGGAGGTTTATATATTGCACTGCTAAGACATTGTCCATCTTGAGGAGTACCGTATAAGAGACCTTTTCCTTCGTCCAACATCGGATCGTGAATGAGCCCACCATTAGTTCCGGTCTAGGAAAGACATGGCTTGGCAGTTCGGGCTGGACTGTTTCCATGTGGCACAGGGTCAAGGCTGATTTGCATATGGCCATGTCTGAACTGGGGTGGTGTGGAGTGCAAAGAAATGATGGATTTAGGCCCAGATCTCTGTACTGGGGTGAATGTATGACATTGTTCTGCATTCTGTCCATCAACTGTTGTTTTCACCATTAGTTCCAGGCAGTTGATGTTTAGCTGCTGTTAGTCTGCTGACCACTTTCCTCCGGTAAAGGAGTCCCCGCACCGAGCTCCCTAACCGGATTTGCTGGCATCGGACTCTATGACAAAGTCCGGTTCGCAACCGAAAATGGCTCTTTCGTTCCAGGCATCCATGTTGTCCAGCCACCACTGCATTTCCATGCGCACTTCCTCCGTCAGGGGAACCTGATCGGTGTATTGAAGTCCCCTGCAGAGATGGGAGGCTTTCAGGCATTTTAGGGCCCTGTAATGGAGTGGGTTCTGGAATATCGCCTGGATCGAGGAGGCTAGGAGACCCACCAGTCGGGCAATCTGACGCAAGGAGGTTGAAGAACGGGCTAAGACTCGTCTCAATTCCATACGGATCTTGGTTTTTTTATGGGCCGGGAGGTTCAAAGTTCGAGAAACTGAGTCCACCACAAAACCCAAGAAGGTAATTTGTTTGGAGGGCACTAGCACTGACTTCTTGGCATTGAGTATAAACACCAAGCTTTGAAGAAGGTCTACTGCAACTTGAACCTGCTGGGTGAGGCAGTGGGGACATTGATCCAGCAGGAGAATGTCGTCCAGATATATGATAAGGCGGAAACCCTTCGCCCTCAATGTTTCCACTACCGGCTTGAGGAGTTTTGTGAAACACCAGGCCACTGAGTACAGCCCGAAAGGGAGTGAGACGAACTCGTACACCTGGTCTCTCAACACAAACTGTAGGAAACAGTGATGTGGCGGAAAAATGGGAACCACTAAGTACGCATCCTTTAAGTCCAGTCTGGCCATCCAATCGTCTGGTTGGAGGAGGTCCCCGAGAAGGTGAATGCCTTCCAATTCGAAGTGGCATTAGATGAGCCGTTGATTTAACTTTTTTAGATTTATTACTGGACGTTCCCCCATCTGTCTTGTCCACCAGGAAGATATTGCTTAGAAATCCCCTGGGGTGAAAGTGAGAGGGTGTCACCGCTCCCTTTTGCAACAGATTTTCTACCTCTTGGTCTATGAGGTGTGCTTGATCCTGTGCAAAAACCAGCAGGGGAGGGTGAGTATCCTGTACTGAGGAACAGTAAAACTTTGTGGAAACCCTCTACGGTCTGAAGTACCCAAGCATCTGAATTAATTAACCTCCAGTTGTGAGCGAAAAAACCCACCAGACTGCCACCCACCAAATGGTTTTGAGAATGGGAAAGGCTCACCGGAGTTAGGAACGGATTGGCCCCTGGATGCTACTCTGCCACTGCAGCTTCTGGATCCTCTGCAGGATTCGAAAAACTCTTGGCGGCCTTGTTCCTGAGTCTTCTTGCCCCCGTGCCTCTTTGAGGGCCTTGCGTGTAGAAACGGCCGGTCTGTCGCCCTTTTCCGTGACCGGCCCCAACAAAGACTCCGGGGTGAAAGATCTTCTTAATACTGGACTGAGCTTTGCCCAAAGAAGTGAACGTTGTGGCAAACTTTGTGAGCTCCTTTATATTTGGCTCGCCAAAAAAGGCCGCCTAGTGCTATGGTGCCTGCTTCGGAAGAGAACAGGTCTCCCAACTTGGGATCGACCTTCAAGAGGAAGGAGCGCCTCCTTTCGGTAGAAAGGGCGCAATTGGCGTTGCCAAGAAAGATTACCGCTCGCTGGGCCCAATTTGACACCCTTTCTGGGGAGAAAGGAGTACCCGCTAGCTTAGCTTCTTCTGCCAATTCTAATACTTTAGTGGGGGACCTGCGATATCCAGGAGCTTACCCTGGCACGATTTCCAGGATTGGTTGATCCCTTTCTTCGGATTCCGAATATATTTTTGGAGAAAAGTTGCCATCTTTGTGTCAATTTCTTGAGTTGGCGCCACTTTGCACGGTAGGGCTCGTCATGGGCACTCCACCGTAAGGCAAGCCCGCACCTCCTTATCTAAGGGCTTCCTCAAGCGTCCGGCTACGAACGCCGCCACCTTAGGCGAGGGAGTCAACTCAGATGAGCGGGGTGGACCAGGTCTTCAGGGACCAACATGTCTGACTCACTTTCCTTAGGAACGTCCCTAGATGGGGTCTCCGCCGGACGCCACGGTCTAGAGGGGCCTGCTTTATCTGCCGACTCTTCTGCAGATTCCTCCTCATCATCATCTATGAAAGAGGGCCTTGAAATCTCAAGGGGAACGTTCTGGGAATCCCCATCTGGTCTGGCCAGAAATACCTTCTTAAGACGCTCAAACGCGCTGAGGTCCATGTCAGACCGATTCTTCCTCTTCAGGCGGTTTTGAGTTTGGATAGCGTAGGCGTACTGCATAATATGACGTTCAACTAGCCCCATGGCAGCTGAGACTACCTGGTGAATGGAGGCATCCACCGTGTCGCAAAATTAATCATCCAGAGGTAGTACCTGGATAGACTCCCCTTCAGTGTACTCCTCCATGATTGGCACTGTTGGGATTATATCCAGCAAATAATCAGAGCCCCAAGCGTTCTAGGTGCAAGTGAAAACCACTCTCTGTGGGGAAAAAGCCAGCGTGCGCCAAGGCACTAAACGTTTTTGTTGCACCAAATTGTGCTAGCAATGGTCCTATATGGCCTGAAGGGGCAACTCACCCTGCACTAAAAATGGGTTTTACAATGACTCGGGGCCCGCCCCTGGAAGAGTGCTCCCTGCTGCAAAAAAGAAAAGGGGATCGCCTTGCAGCGTTGATTATAGACCTGCGATCTGCAAGAATAAGGGCGCTGGCAGTAAGGACCTGTTTAACAGGCGTCAGGGCTTCAACGAGTATGAGGTGACGCGGAGGCGAAGAGGGCCGTTGAGTGGGTCTCGCTGGTTCCGCGGCTCAGATCGCGACGAGAACCAACGAGACTAAACGCGCACCCAGCTGGTTTAGGCGAGCACCTCGCAAAACAACTCAGATGAGGGCCGCGAGTTGAGCAAAGAGCACACGCGGCCCGAAACAATTAAACCGCTGCAAAGGCTAAAAAATAAGATTAAACATGGCACAATACGTAGGAAGCATACAAGAGGACGGCATCAACACCAACAAGGAAAACAATTAGCGTGGTCGCGCATAACAGCATTAAGAAATTAATAAGCGCGCCTGCCCATACTGTGAAATAACGTTACACAATGAGAAAACTGTAAGCAAGACCAATTAAAACTGTAATTATCCCGTGTCCTGACGAGCGAGTGAAAAAGCACTGAACTCTGCCAGACAGCAGGAAAAGAAAGAGGAATGGTGCTGGCAGCAGCACGCTCTCGTATCTCCGTGGGAGCAGATAATTGGTGGACTTCTGGTGTCCCTGCACTGAAGGATCATGGGACTTGAAGTTTTTTGCATATAAGTTGAAGCTGCTGGAGTGTAGCTAATAAATAAAGTTGAGCATAATCCTCGCTTCCGGTCCTGACATAAAAAAATGTAGGTGTTTAACAAATGTTCTGTAGGTGGGTTTTGTTTTGCTATCGAATGGGAGATAATTCCAAACTGTTCTTGCAGCCACAAATAGGTGTGCTTCAGAAACTAGATACTTCGAGAAGCTGACTGTGAGGACTTCTGACATGGTGTTGGCCACCTCCCATGGATACGTGTGTGGGTTTGTTCAAATGTGTGACTTTACAGGTGAAGCAGCATCATTTCATTTTCATTTGTCCTGTTAGATGCAGCCAATGCAGATCCCGTGATATTAGATTGGGTCGTTAACAATTTTTATTTTTATTAAATATTACTCACACCTCTGCGTTTGGGAACAAAAAAGGCCTATAAATAGTGCATACTCATTCTGAAAGCAACCAGTTGGAACCTGTGTTCAGATACTACTGCGTCCTGTGCGGACACTAAGGTGTGACGCAGAACAGACATAGGCAAAACTCTCCACCGGGGCTGTTTTCTAATCACCACTACCAGGACAGGAACTGCTGCTGGGGAAGCTTTGTCCTCTTTCGTAGACAGCAGGGCTTTAAGTGGGCCGGATCCTGCCGGTGCTCAGCAAAAAAAAAGCAGGTGCTGATATGGGTCTCGATCAGGCTCTCCATTTTTGGCCTTACCCTCAGGGTGAAAAAAATCCTAACTCTGCAGCAGTGCCACCCTTTACTGTCTGATGTAACTTCAAAGAGATTCGTATTAGTTCTTTCACAGTCTAATCATTTCAGAACGGAAGCATTTTCAAAATTATATCCAACGAAGCCATGCTTTTTTATCTTATGCAGCTAACAACCATTGACAAATCCAATAGTCCTGGCTTGTTCTAGGTGCAATGTTACTTGTTGTATTATATGTCTGAATGCAATGACAGAAGCAGCAAAATGGGGGTGGCACACTATGCTAAGCACAGATTTTTAGCTTGGGTGTTTTTTAGTCACGCCCTCAATGATATTGACCACGGCCCTTTTGAGAGGCCACCCCCTCCCCCCAGTTTTTTCATCCCATTTAAAGCCCTAGGATACAGCATTTTTTTCGGAAATCGAGACGACCGCAGCTCAACAATGAACATCAATTGAATGCTACCTGCGCTGCATGTATGTTTGGGTATCTTGTCTTCACTCTACTCGCTAATTCTAGATCCTACTTGTAAACAAGCAAGAGGCAGCCATCTTTCAGCCATCACACTGTATCTAGGGAATACAGATATCGGGAGTCCAAGGTCTATCTACAGGCTGACTGGCACATAAGCTTGTAAAAACACTGTAATTTTTTTCTAGTAATAAACATATTTTTCTGACCTTTCTTTTCTAGATCCTAGCTTTGTACTTTTTGATTATATTTTTTACCTTCTTCTAGGAATTAACTCAAATGCTCCTGGATACACCGCCTGTTTGGAAAGGATCATCTAAACTTTTCCGTAATCTCAGGGACAAAGGTATGTGAAGTACCGTACTGTACTCCGACTGCTGGTAATTAGTTAAAAATGTATTTTGTATTTATAACTTGTGAGAACCGTCCAATAACTTCAGAATCCTAAGCCTTCATATTTGAATTCTAAATGGGGGTATGCAAAAAAAATTTAGGCATAAAATCAAAGTCCCCCCACACACAGTTCTCCCAGTCTACCTTACGCTCCTGGTCTAAAAAGGACTTAAGTGTCCAATTCACAGCTCAATTTGTGCATGCAAGTCTACTTAAACGCAAAAATAAAAATGTGGCCCTCGCTTTATAAAACATTTACGCTTGAACTGGAACACACATGAAGCTGTAATATTGCGAATGAGTTAATCCCGCTCCAGTGATAAGGTGGTTCAGGGTTGAGAAATTAGAAACATTTAGGTGTACATAGAAAAGCTTGAAACTTTGTTGGTGTACAGAAACTTTTCTCTGACCCATTACCACCATGGAATTGATGGAGATTTAATTCTTTCACAAGAGTCAGACTAAATCCTTTCCCATGAAGGAATGGGGACACCTCTCCTCACAATAAGTTAGGATTTAATATAAGCAGTGCTTAATTTGTAAAAAAAAAAGAAGTGCAGGTGCTGAAAATCTTGCCAAGGAGGCCACCGCTCACGTCTTCCTCCGGTGAGCCCCACTCTCAACACTCTCACTGCCTTAGTCTCTATCTTCTAACCTGGATCTGTTGTCTATCCCCAAAGTCTTTGCTCTAAGAGTCTATCCTCTCACCTCTCTAATTGTTTTCTATCATCTTTGTCACACCCTATCTTTCTGATTTGCCCTCTATTCATTTTAGTCCTTCCCTTTTTTCTCTTCACTTTTATCCATGCTCTGCTCTCTCTCCCCTCGATCTTGGCTCTTTACTTTCACTCTCTAGCAATGATTAGCTGCGTCTCCATTTTATCATTTTTCTACTTTTTTCCTCTGTCCTGTCCTCCACATCCATTCATTCTATCTTCTCTCTTCTTAATGCTCTCTTCTTCACATCATGGCTGCTTTCTCTTTGTATCTGATTTGCTCTCCTCCTTTTTTCTACTTGGCTCCATTTTATCTCTCTTCTTTCTTGATGTTTCTTCTCCTCTTTACTCTTGCTGTCTTTCATCTCTAACACTGCTGCTGCCTGTGACACCTGTCGACAGCCTGTACATGTCCCTGCTATTTTGAACTCTGCGTTTTCCTGTTGTCATTCCTAAAGAAGCGGAAGATGACGTTTTACTTTCTCACCTACACTGAGTGCAAAAACAAAATGTACACCAAATGAAAATGCTTTTTTGCATATTTTAATCAGTGTGGTATGACTGGGTTTATTGAAGAACAGGCGGCTGCTTGAGCACAGCAGGTCATGTCACTGCTAGTGCTGCATGTAATTAGTAGATCCAGGTATGGCGACGGCATCAGCATTCACTGCTCAGCTTGCTGTGACCCTGCCTGCTACAGCACAGGCATTGTCCCCAGCAGTAATTCTGCCAATGCCGGTAAGTATGGCTGTGGTGCCTACTGGACTCACTCACGCTCCGCAATTACCAGGCTTGGGTGCAGCGCACAGATTATCCAGTATTGGGGTATCTTTCATAGATTCACATGCCTGAATCATTCCCCGTAGCCGAGGTGGGAGTCCCACGGTAATAATATATACAAACGCAGTGCCTTATAAGAAATTTGTAGTAGGCTGACAAGACTATAGGCCCCAAAAGGCCCAAAACTTAGCAGCCTATCTACCTCATTATATGAAAAGAACTGAAAGTAGTTCCAACCTATCAGCTGTTAGCACCCTCTAAAACCTTCCCAGCAGAGGCAGTTCTTCTCAGATTTTCACCGCACCTCCTGTGGAAGGGAGTCTCCCTGAGTGCCTACTCAGTTTTTCTACTTTTCTCTTCAGGATGTTTCAAAAGGAAAGCCCTTTACAAGGCCTGCAGGACCTGTGATAACAAGAGGGTCCATGTAGATGACCAGCGCAAAGACTGCATCTACTGCCTACATCCCATTCACATTGTGAAGGATTGTAGGATTTGTCGCACCTTCCCTTCCAAAACCATCAGGGACAGGGAAGCGAGGGTTCTTCTATCGCTCAAATCATCTTCTACAGATGGTGAGTACAGAGCTTCTACTTCAAGCAAAAGAGCCAGATCCAGGGAAAGCTCTTCTCCTGAGAGGAAAAAACATCACAAATCCTCTCATAGAGCTTCAGAACCCACAAGGAGGTCATCTTCTCCTCTTGAATCTCCATCTTCTCCGCCTTCAGATCTTCAGCGTCTACTAAAACAGTGAGTAAAGCCCAGGCAAAAACTGTTTCACTGGTGTCTTCTCACACAGTCTCTGTGACTTCTACCACCTCAAGCTCTTCTGCTACGGTGTCTACTGCTGCTATAACTTCACCTATTGTATCAGCCGAGATTTCTTCAAAGAAATCTTCTGGGGCTAAGGACATTTCTTCAATTTCATCCAAATCATCGTCGACGACCTTACCATCGACGACAGTTCCATCGTCGACGAAGTCATCGTCGACGAAAGCCCCGTTGACGTCTAAGTCATCGTCGGTGAAGAGCCCGTCGAAGATCTCGTCAACGAAGAGTACGTCGACGACTGGATCGTCAAAGAAGAGCCCGTGGACGACGGTCCCGTGGAAGACGGTCCCGTGGACGACGGCCCGGTCGACGACGGCCCCGTCGACGAAGAATCCTTCGACGACGGCCCCGTCGACGAGAAGCCCATCAATGATCCAGCC
The DNA here is from genome assembly GCF_964261635.1 of Lissotriton helveticus. NCBI lineage: Eukaryota > Metazoa > Chordata > Amphibia > Caudata > Salamandridae > Lissotriton > Lissotriton helveticus. The sequence goes on along the minus strand of NC_136060.1, from coordinate 81,973,306 downwards.
GCCTTCAGCTCAGTTGATTAAGACACCTAAGTCAACAAAGAGTTCTATCATCTCCAAAACTCCACCTGCAAGAGTCTGGCCTACTTTACCTCAAGTGTCTCATGCGTCACCTGTGGCATACACTCATTTTCAGTTGAAAACATATCATAGGCAGGACTACACTAATATTTCTCCGCTGCTGCCATCGCACATTTTGGAAACATATGTAGAAGAGGAGTATTCTGATGAGGATGATGGAGACGAAGAAGGTCCCTTTGGGATTGCACGCCATCCATCAGAATTACAAATAAAGTGTCAGGAAGAGGATGAAGAAGAGGATATTCAGGAGCATTTCTATCAAGAGGATTTGTCTACACCTTTCTATAGACAACAGTATAGGGCCCCATGTTCGGAAGAGACAAGTCATCTCCCTCCTTCTTTGATTCAGGACTTACAGGCCATGTTGGCAGACTATCGCCAGAGGTTCCCGCCTACACCGTCCACTCCAACCGTACCTTCTGTAACGGCGGATGTACCTATGCCTCCACCACCGCAGGTTCCAGTGTTGCCAAGACACACTGTAGACCCCATACCACAAAGGGACCAGGATACTTCCTCTTCGGATGAAGATGGAAGAGAGGAAGGAGAGCTGCCTAATGACAACGCAACTGGAGATCCGTGGGATGATTACATAATCCCCATGCCTTCGCCTCCTTTGCCGCAACCCTCTGATTCTCCACCTGCGGACATTGGCGGCTTTCATAATATCATGCAAAGGGCTGCGACAAGGTTTGAACTTCCAGTTACTGTTGAGCAGTCGGACTGTTTTTTGCACGTCTTTAAAGAAGGGTATAGGAAAATCACCAGGGCTATACCTATCATTGAATTCATTTGGAAGGAAGGTCTTAAGATTATGAAGACGCCAGCTTCTATTCCTGCAGTCCTTCCTCATATTGAAAAGAAGTATAGAGCACCGCCAGAAACTCCATCTTGTTTGGTGGGCCACCCACGCCCGGACTATGAGGTCCAAGAACCCGTCCACTCCAATCTCAACGCCACCAGATAAAGAGGGTAGAAGATTGGATTTAATAGGAAAAAAGTTCTCCATCAATGCGACATCATCCATCAAGGCAGCAAATTCTCTTGCAATTCTTGCCCGCTATGACCGACAGATGTGGTCGGATTTGTCGGAGTTTATAGATTGGATACCAGAAGATCGTCAGCAGGAAGCACGTAAGATAGTGCTTGAAGGACAGAGGGCGGCATCAGAGATAATAGACTGTGCCCTGGACATTGCAAATACTAACGTTCGACAGTTAGCGGGTGCTGCGGTTCTCAGAAGCCAGGGTTGGCTCAGAGCAACCTCCTTCAGACCGGAAGTGCAAACAAAGATCCTTGATATGGCTTACGATGGGTACTCGCTCTTCGGTAAGCACATAGATGACGCCCTACTTACCATTAAGACGGATACCGACACTGCAAAATCACTTGGTACCCTACAATTTAAGAGAGGCTCTTTCAGAGGAGCACGGGGTTGTGGTTTTTCTTCTAGGGGAAATTACCACAATCAGCAAAATAGGCAATACCATTCTCAGTATAAACTGCCGTATTACCAATCTTCATACAGGCAATCTACTTCCAACAATTTCTCTCGTCAGGGCGGAAGACGAAGATCAAATAATCAAGGCCGAGATTCCAACAAACGTCAATGAGCTCTGCCACATTCTCCCCTCCCTGTGGGGGCAAAGATCTCTGCCTTTTCCCAACAATGGCGGAACATAACATCGGATCAGTGGGTCCTCGACCTGGTGGAAAAAGGACACACTCTGGAGTACTTAAAGAAACCACCTACAACCCCGCCCAAGGGCCCCCCTCCCCCTCGTCTTCTCTTACTGTTCAAAGAAGCCTTAAACATGTTTCGCAAGAATGCGGTAGAGAAGGTTCCAATCTCGCAAAAAGGAAAAGGATTCTACTCTCGCTTCTTCCTCATAAAGAAAAAGTCAGGAGAGTGGCGACCGATTCTGGATTTGCGCAGACTCATCAAATTCTTGAAGAAGCAGAGTTTTCGCATGGTGACGTTGGCAGATGTGCTCAATTGCCTCAACGAAGGGGACTTTATGGCTTCTCTGGACTTGGAAGACGCTTACTTCCATATCCGTATACACCCCACACATCGCAAATACCTTCGATTCACGGTGGCTGGCGTCCACTTTCAATTCAGGTGCTCTCGTTCGGACTGAAATCGGCACCAAGAATATTCACAAAATGTCTAGCCCCAGTCTCCCCATACCTCGACGACTGGCTGCTCAAAGGACCATCAAAACAGGTTACAAGACAAGCGGTCAAAAGTTGCCTTCGTCTGTTCTCAAATCTAGGGCTCACTCTCAATGCAAAGAAGTCACAGTTACAACCCCTCCAAGTCTTAACCTTTCTGGGAGCTTCACTGGACACCCAACAGTGCAAGGCGTTCTTGTCTCAGGAACGGCAGAACAGACTTCAAAGACTGGCAAGACTAATCTCAACAAAAAAGTCACTTTCTGTCCGAACATTTGCATCTCTTCTGGGGACGTGCTCTTCAGCGATCAGTTTAGTCCCATTTTCAAGACTCAGGATGAGGCCGCTGCAAGAAGAGTTACACCGACAATGGCAACAAATTGGCGGGTCTTTCGACGATCTCATAAAATTGACATCCACAATGACATGCTCTCCAATGGTGGTCAAAAGGAAGCAACCTGTCACCGGGTCTCGCGTTCCTTGCAACCCTTCCAGAGTTTATCCTGATCACGGACGCGTCTATGGAAGGATGGGGAGGTCATCTCCAGGACCTTAAAATTCAAGGCCGATGGTCTCACCAATATCGGCAAAAACACATCAACAGTCTCAAATTAAGAGCCGTTTTCCTTTCTCTGCAAGCATTCCTTCAGAGAATTGCAAATACCTCAGTGCTGGTGTGAACGGACAATACCACCAGCATGTTTTACATCAACAAGCAAGGGGGGATGAGGTCTCTCTCCCTATCGCAGGGAGCTCAAGAGATTTGGGAGTGGGTTATACAACATGGCATAACCCTCAGAGCGGAGCATGTCAAGGGGGTTCAAAACTCTCTAGCCGACAACCTCAGCAGATCTCTTGCAGGTTGCCACGAATGGGAGCTGGAACAAGAACAGGTGAACAGGATCTTTCGAAGATGGGGCATGCCAACTCTAGATCTGTTTGCGACGCAACAGAACAACAAATGCCTCTATTACGCCAGCAGATTTCCTCAACGGGATCAAGAGGGAATGCCCTGTCCATGCGATGGTCAGGAATCTATGCATACGCTTTTCCCCCGATCCCGTTAATACCGAAGATTCTGCAAAAGATGAAGAGGGAACATTGCACTCTTCTCCTCATTGCTCCTCGCTGGCCGAGGCAGTACTGGTTCCAAGAACTGCTCCTGCTGTCTCAGCCTCCAATTCGTCTCAAACCAACACTCTCAATGTTGACAAGAGAAAGAGGTCAGATTCTACACCCGGATCCACAATCGCTTCACTTGCACGCCTGGCTCCTGACTTCTTAGAGTTTAAGGATCTCAAGATTTCTCAAGACTGTAGAGATATTCTGTCTCAAGCCCATGTGAGTACTATCAGAACATACCGTTTTAAATGTAGACGATTCTGTTGTTTGTGTGAAGCAAATAATATTCATCCGCTCCAGGCTGCACCTGAGGATATCCTTCCTTACTTCCTATCACTAGCCAAAGCAGGTCTTGTATTCTCATCTGTCAAAGTTCATCTTGCTGCTATATCCAGATTCAGAAAAAGTTTGAACAAGCCATCACTATGTTCTTCCTCGCTGATAAAACAATTTCTGAAAAGATTGTTTCGAGCCTTTCCTCCAATTCGACCTCCACCTCCTGAATGGGATCTCAATGTCGTTTTATCTCAATTAATGAGGAGACCTTTTGAACTGATTCACAGAACTGAACTAAAGTTTTTAACCTGGAAAGTGGCTATTTTACTAGCTCTCACTTCAGCCCGGAGAGTTAGTGAAATTCAGGCTTTCGCAATTTCAGAACCTTTCCTTCATTTTTCTAAGGACTACGTCACCTTAAGAACAAATCCAAAATTCATTCCTAAAGTGCCGTCTCAATTTCATTTAAACCAGCCGGTAAAGTTAAAGACTTTTTTCCCGGATCCAGTCACGCCGGCAGAGAAGGCCCTGCACTCTCTTGATGTGAAACGTTGTCTAAAGTTCTATCTTCAGAAAACTAAAGAGTTAGGAAAGTCTAATCAACTATTTATTGCTTATGGTCAAGCCACATTGGAGCAAGCTGTGACGAAAGCAACAATAGCCAGGTGGTTATCTTCGGTAATACAATTCTGTCACGAAAAAGCGAACAAGCCTTTACTCAGAAAGGTTAAAGCGCATTCCACCAGAATCATGTCGGCATCGGCGGCCTTATTTGCTGGGGTCACGATGGAGGACTTTTGCCGAGCTGCTACTTGGAAAAGTGTCCATACATTTACAAAGCATTACTTCTTGCAATCTGCATCACAGGATGATACAGCATTGTGGCAAGCTGTACTGCAGCATCTTCTTCATTAAGGTTAGACCTTTAAATGTCTCTCATATTACATTTATGACATAAGAATATAGCATATCCACTATAATGTTTTACTTGTCAAATGCTGTTTGTAATATGAAGTATTTTCTCTAAATATAATTATTTAATTTCAGAAGGTTTCTGCATTTATGTATATTTACATCTCTAGTGCTCTATAACTTTCCGGATGAGTGGGGGATATGTAGAGTTACGCTTTGTCTCCCACCTTCCGCAAACGACATGTATAGGCTTACTGCTTGCTATTCTGATTCAGGCATGTGAATCTATGAAAGATACCCCAATACTGGATAAGAAAACAAGTTACCTGTAACTACGGTTATCCAGTATTGGTATCTTTCATAGATTCACATGCACCCACCCTCCTCCCTGGCAGAACAGTTCTCTATTAGGGATACTTACTTCTCACTTGTGCTGGGAAAATCTGAGGAGAACTGCCTTTGCTGGGAAGGTTCTAGAGGGTGCTAACAGCTGATTGGTTGGAACTACTTTCAGTTCTTAATAATGAGGTAGATAGGCTGCTAAGTTTTGGGCCTTTTGGGGCCTACAGTCTTGTCAGCCTACTACAAATTTCTTCTAAGGCACTGCTTTTGTATATATTATTACCGTGGGACTCCCGCCTCGGCGACGGGGAATGATTCAGGCATGTGAATCTATGAAAGATACCAATACTGGATAACCGTTGTTACAGGTAAGTAACTTGTTTTCTTCTACAGGTGACGCCATGGCGCACAAAAGTTGTGTTGGGCCACAGCCGCATCGAGCACATTGAGGATAGCAGCAATGCAGGGCTGCTGGATATGCTACTCTGGCTACGCAGTAAGTGGAAAGACCACACTTACTTTAATTTATTCTTCCTCAAGAGCCCTCACTCCCAAGTTCCAAATGCGCTCTAGCAACTTCCCTGCCTTAACTTTGTCATGAGCCAGCCCCCAGCTACAATTATCCAATGGGAGGTTTAGGCTCAGGCAGTGGCAGGGTGCAGCAGACTAGGGGAATAGAATGAAAGCCATAGTTTGTCGATGACTTCTCGAATTTGTGTTCAGCATGGTGACTGGCTGGTAAATATTCATAGGCAGGCTGGCATAGGCCTGTCCAGGCAGGCATGATTGTATATCACCACGTTAGTGACGATATACAATCATGGTGATATGTAACGCTTATAGAGCATGCCAAGGGTGTGGAAGCAGGCGGATGAGACTGTGTTGACTAGTTTCTTCATATATAGATTGCTGTCCAGGATGATGCAGAGATTGTGGGCATGGTCTGTTGGGGCGGGGGGCCCACCATACGTTGTTCCAAGGCGAGAGGGTGTTCACAAAGATGAGGACTTACATCTTGTCCATGATGAGTTTGGGACCGTTTTCCTTCATCCAGTCAGCAATGCTCCTCATGCATCTGTGGAAGTTGGCTCTGGTGGTGGAGGGGTCTTCGGACTGTGAAAGGATGAGCTGGGTGTCGTCGGAGTAGGGGATTATGGTCAGTCCATGTGATTTGACGGTGTCCGACAGGTAGCTCATGTAGGTATTGAAGAGGGTGGGACTGAAGGATGATCCTTAGGAAACTCTGCAGCTGATCTTGGGCTACGAGGTCAACGGTGGGAGATGGATCCTCTGGGTTCTACCCGTGAGGTGTGAGACTATCCATTTGAGGGCATCTCTTTTGATCTGGATGTGGTGAAGTCTGGTGATCAGGATGTGATGGGAGACACTCTCAAACGTGGCTGATGGGTTTAGGAGGATGAAGGCTGCTGTTTCTCCGCAGTCCAGGAGGGCCCTGATATCGTCAGTAGCAGCAATCAGGGCTGTCTCAGTCCTGTGATTGGCTCAAAATCTGGATTGGGAGGGGTCCAAGTGGTTGTGGTATTCTAGGTGTTGCGTGATTTGTTGGTTTATTGCTTTTTTGATGACCATTGCTGGATAGGGGAGTAGAGAGATGGTCCGGTAGTTCTTCGATTCAGCTGGGCCGGCAGAATCTTTTTCAGGAGGGCTTTACTTCAGCACATTTCAAGTCCTCCTGGAAGGAAGCAGAGGAGATGGAGATGTTCAGAACTATCCTAAGCTCATCGCCGATTGTCATGCTTCCGAGGTTGAAGATGTGGCGGAGGCAGGGCTCCATGGGTGCTGCGGAGTGCGCAGTGTTCATGATGGATATAGTGACTTGCGTGGTGAGGAGGTCCCAGTGTTTGAAAAGGTGTTCAGTATTTGTGTTCATGGGTGTGGGCTGGTTGATACTGTCAGCAGCGGAGGGTTGGCATTCAAAGTTTTCGTCGATGGTTGAGATCTTGTCGTGGAAGACATCAGCAAGTTTGCCACACAGTATCTGGGAGGGTGTTATGTCGTTCTCTGTGGCTGCGGGACTGGAGCACTCCTTAGCAATGGCAAAGAGTTACTTGCTGTTTGTGCTGGCTTCAATGCTGTTTGCTTGTGTGTTCTTCTTGGTTTCTTTCAGGAGGGGGTGGTACTGGTTCAGTGTTGTCCTGAAGTCGGTGCAGTCTTTAGTTTTTTTGCTGATACACCACTTCCTTTCTAGTTCCCAGCAGTTGTACTTGGTAGATTGCAGTTCCTCGGTGAACCAGCTGGTCTTTTGGTTCGTCTTCTGAACTTGGCAGTCTTGGCAGGGGTGATTGTGTTGGCGTATTCTGTGATCCACTAGAAGAGGTTTGTTTGTGCTTGTTCTGGGTCGGTATCGTCTGGAAGGTGGGACCAGAGAGCATTGTTCTACAGGTCTTCTAATATCTTTTTCCAGTCTCTGCACATGGATTGGGGGTGGGGGGGCGTTTGTGGGTCCTGAGATATGGGGTCCTCAGGATTAATAAGGTTCATGGAGGATCTGGGCATGCTGCCCCGTCCCCTTTCAAAACAAAAAGGCCCTGGGGGCTGGTGTCTCCAGGGCCTAATGGGCCGAACAAGGCTCCCGGAGGTATGCCGTATGGCCCCTCTTCCATCTTTTTAAATGAGTTACTCTGGTGTATGGGATCCCGAGGGCCTAGCAAGACTTTGGGAGGGGGGGGTTTTGCGGCCCCCTCCCTTTTCCTTATAGTAATGGCCCTGAGGGATGGGGTTCCTAGAGCCCACCAAGGCTCGAGGAGCGTGTTTGTTCGCCCCTACCTGTGCCTCAAAAGGCCATGGGGAGCCCATCCCTGGGGCCAAAATGTAATAAAATGGGGAGGGGACACATGTCCACTGTTACGAGCCCTTAAAGGCCTTGGGAAAAGCAACCTTGCGGTCATTACTTTAAGAGAGCGGTTCAGCATGGCCCCCTCCATGAGATATTAATGGCACCAGGGAGCCCACCCCCCGAGCTGGTTCACAAGCTATGTCCCGGGTAGCCCACCCCAGGACATAATGTTATCCCTGCCCACACCGGGACTTGTGTTTTTTCCTGCTTGGTGGGAGCATTTTCAAAACTCCCTCCAAGCGGGAGCAAATACAAAGTCTGCTCCCAGCAGGTGGGAGGGTTGAAAATGTTCCTGCCTGCCGAGAGCAGTCTTTTTATCCATTTCCCTGCCTGCACTGAAGTAGGTGGGGAAATCAATCAAAATATTGGGAGCAGCCTTAGTATTTGCTCTCTCTGTTACGGAGCAATGCTGGCTTGTGCTGCATGCAGGGAGCCGGTTAGCGGGGATATTTGGGGCTCTCCCCGTGACTCCCAACAAGTTTATGGTGGGTGCACTGCGTGGGCTCCCAACTATAAAAATGGCAGGCCCTGGGAGATGGGGTAGCAGCTCGAGAAGGGGGGCCAAGCACCCCCCTCTCTTTAACAAACACACAGCCCTGGGGGTGAAGTCCCTAGAGCCTTTTTAAGGCTCGAGGAGGTAGGGGCATGAGGCCCCCCTCTCCTTAATTTTTAGAAATGGTCCTGGAGGGATGGGGTCCTCGGGCCTAACCAGGCTCAGGGAGGGTAGCGGTGAGGTCCCTTTATTTAAATGAGTGGCCCTGCGTAAAAGGCTTGGGGAAGAGGGCTGCTCCCCTTTACTTTTAGTAGTGACTCTGGGGAATGGGGTCTCCACGGCCTAAGAAGGTGCAGGGCGGGGGCCACTCGTCCCCCTCCCTTTAACTTTTAGTAGTGGCTTTGGGGAATACAGCCCCCTGGGCCTAATAAGGCTCTGGTAGGTGGACAGTGCAACCCCCCCCCCTTAAATAAAATTTAAAAAACCGCCCTGAGGGGAGGGTTCCCAAGGCATATTAAGCCTTGGGGTGGGGGGGGTTCACTTGACACATCTCCTTTTTCAAAAACATAAGGCCCTGGGGTCCCCAGTGTCTAATGGGCTCAATTTGGCTCGGAGAGGGGGCCACGTTGTCCCCCTCCCCTTTTAAAAACATAAGGTCCTGTGACCAAACCCCGCTGCACATGGTCAAAGGCTGTGCGTGTCAGGGAGTTGCCTTTTCCGCATGGAAATAAAATAGTTTGAGGCATGTGGGCTGCTGAATTCATATCTTGTGCATAGATCGCCGCCTAGTGTTGGGTCCGGATGATTGCACATTGTTGTCCTGGAAGAGTCTTTGAAGTATCACGAGATAGATGGCTCCTCCCCTGGACTACAGTGCGCATGGGCATCGACTCCATCCTCAGATTGTTTTTTTCCGCCCTTGGGTTCGGATGCATATTTGTTAACTCAAGTTCGGAATCAATAAAAAACTCTTTTTGGCCAAAAGTCCTTTAGTTATCGTCAGTATTGTCTTGCGATCGGTGCCCAGTTTTAAAGAGAACACGAGGGCAAGGGTAATAAACCCCAGAATCGAGAAAAAGTACAAACCAGCACCTGGGGACCCTACCTATATCAAGGGGCAGTTGCAGTTGGACTCTCTGGTTGTTTCCAATGCCCGGAAGAGGGCAAACTCGCAAACAACGGGTGCTGCTCCTCCCCCTGACAAAGAATCTAAAGTGCTAGAAGCATCAGGGAAAAGGGTGGCAGCTCAAGCGGCCAATATATGGCGCATCTCCAACACTCAGGCACTCTTAGCCAGATATGACAGGGCCCATTACGATACACTTGAGACCCTGTTACAACACTTGCCAGATGAATATAAGGAGGCAGCAGAGATGCTCATACAGGAAGGGAAGATTATATCAAATGCATCTATCAAGTGTGCACTGGACGCAGCAGACACCACGGCCAGAGCCATTAACACTAGTGTAATGTTACGGCGACATTCCTGGCTGAGAATCTCCGGTTTCAAGCCGGAGATACAAACCACCATACTGAATCAGCCTGTAAACCCTGATCACTTATTTGGACCTGAGGTGGACACCACCTTGGAAAAGATCAAAAAGGACACGGAGACTGCAAAGTCTATGGGGGCTCTACAGTCGCAGCAGTTCCGGGGTGGTTCTTTTCGTTGCTCAAACAATAGAGGAGTTTCCAGAGGCCAGCTGTCCCAGCAAACACAGTACAGGTAAGGAGGCGCGCAAACCACTTACACCAAACAAAGTAGAGGTGGCTATCGCGGGAACAGCGCCAAGGGCAGAGGTAGTGGAAACAGCTCCCGGTCCTCCGCCGCTAACAAACAGTGACGCCTTGTCACTGCCACCCGACCATACCTCACCGGTCGGGGGGAGACTACAACAGTTCCTGCCAGTCTGGAAATCCATCACTACAGACAGGTGGGTGAGGAACCTTATCCAGTACGGTTATTGTCTGGAGTTAACATCCACTCCACCCAACATACCCCCAAGACACCGTCCTATGTCCACAGAGCATTTGCACTTATTGCAGCAGGAGGTAGTCATCATGCTGCAAAAAGGAGCAATAAAGCTTGTGCCTGTGGAAGAAACAGGTACAGGAGTGTACTTGCTGTACTTCTTGATCCCAAAAAAGGACGGGTCCCTCAGACCCATACTGGACCTCAGACCCCTAAACCAGTACATTCTATCAGAACACTTTCACATGCTAACATTGCAGCAGGTTCTACCGTTACTCAGTCAGGGAGATTTCCTCGCAACATTAGATCTGAAGGATGCATATTTCCATATTCCGCTACACCCGCCACACAGAAAATACCTCAGGTTCACCATTCACAATCAGCATTATCAATTCAAGGTCCTCCCTTTCGGAGTGACGACGGCACCCAGGATGTTTACAAAGTGCCTGGCTACAGTGGCTGCACACCTACGGAGACAGAACGTTCACGTCTACCCTTATCTGGACGACTGGCTTATCCAAGCAAAGTCGTCCAAGCAGTGTGCCGCCCACATGTCCCACGCCATTCACCTTCTTCACGATCTGGGGTTTTCACTGAATTATCCAAAGTCCCACCTTCAGCCCGCCCACGTACGGCAGTATCTGGGCGCGACAATAGATACTCTGGCAGCCAAAGAACAGCCAAATTCAGTGAGTATCAACAGCATTCAATTGCTGATACAAAAATTCAGACCACAACACTCGCTTCCGGCATGAGTGTTCATGCAGTTGATAGGCATGATGGCCTCCTGCATCTTCATAGTCCCGCACCCGAGACTACATATGCGTCCGCTTCAGGAGTGCTTAGCACGTCAGTGGAATCAGGCTCACGGACAGTTGAAAGACCTAGTGTTGGTGACCGGTCGTGCATACAACTCTCTGCATTGGTGGAATCCACAAAACCTTTGCAAGGGCCGACCGTTCCAGGAGCCTGTGCCACAGATTATTCTGACAACGGACGCATCTCTCCAGGGATGGGGAGCTCATGTACTCCACTACACCGTGCAGGGACTATGGACAACGCAGCAAAGGAAGATGCACATCAACCTTCTAGAACTGATGGCTATCTTCATGGCGATGAAAGCATTCAAAGTACATCTGTGCAACAAGGTCGTGTTGATCCGAACGGACAACATGATGCCCATGTACTACATTCAGAAGCAGAGAGGTACACGCTCTCCACAGTTGTCTCATCTGGCTCAGAGCATGTGGAAGTGGGCCATTCAGAGGAACATTTTCCTCATGGCGGGACACCTCCCGGGCAAAGACAATCAGATGGCGGACCTGCTCAGCAGGTACAGCCACCAAATGCACGAGTGGGAGATACATCCATCAGTACTTCACCCGTACTTCCAGCAGTGGGGTCATCCAGAGATAGACCTGTTCGCCACAAAGGAAAACGCCAAATGCCAAAGCTTTGCCGCCAGGTTTCCACACCCACAGTCGCAGGGCAATGCGATATGGATGAACTGGTCAGGCATATTTGCGTACGCTTTTCCCCCAGCACCTCTAATACCGCTGGTGGCACGCAAGCTGAAGCAACACTCGATGACACTCATCCTGGTCGCTCCGACGTGGGCACGCCAACCATGGTACACCACGTTTCTAGAACTATCCGTGGTACCGCATCAAAGGCTGCACCTCACACCCAGGCTTTTGACGCAGAGCCATGGCTACATTCAGCATCCAGATCCGCAACAGCTCAACCTGGCGATCTGGCTCCTGAGGTGTTAGAATTTGCTACCTCAACTTGCCTCCCGACTGTATGGATATCATTAGAGTGGCAAGAAAGCCCACCACCAGAGCATGTTATGCGGCAAAATGGAAGCGGTTTGTCATTTATTGTGCAAACCACAACATCAACCCGCTAGACGCATCTACTCACAACATCATTTATCTGTTACACCTATACAAATGCAATCTGGCATATGCTTCCATTCGTATACATTTGTCCGCAATAGCAGCTTATCTACAAAACAGGCAGCATCTCTCACTTTTTAGAGTGCCTGCCATTAAAGCCTTTCTGGAGGGACTCAAACGAGTCATTCCTCCCAGGACCCCACCAGCTCCTGAATGGAATCTTAATTTGGTCCTCACCCGACTAATGGGTCCACCTTTTGAGCCTCTACAATCATGCGAGATTCAGTTCTTAACGTGGAAAGTGGCTTTCCTAATAGCGATCACATCGCTGCGACGCGTTAGTGAACTCCAGGCACTAACTATCCAAGAGCCATTCACTCCAACAGGGTGGTACTTCGCACTAACCCTAAGTTTCTTCCTAAAGTGGTTTCACAGTTCCATATCAATCAGACTATAGAACTGCCTGTGTTCTTCCAAAATCCTGAGTAAGTGGCAGAGAGAATGCTCCACACACTAAACGTCAAGAGAGCTCTTATGTACTACATAGATAGGACCAAAGATTTTCGGAAAACAAAACAACTGTTTGTTGCCTTTTCGCCACAACACAAAGGCAAACCCATTTCCAAAGCAGGTATAGCCAGGTGGATCGTTAAGTGCATTCAGATTGGCTATCAAAAAGCCAAGCGCACATTAACGGTTCCCCCACGGGCCAACTCCACGCGAATATTGGGGCCCTCCATGGCTTTCCTTGGAAATATTCCTTTAGAAGACATATGTAGAGCAGCCACATGGTCTACCACACACACATTTACAAAACACTACTGTGTAGATGTGCACTCCAAACAGCAGGCAGCTGTAGGGCAGGCTGTTCTAAAGACACTTTTTCAAACTGCTGCAGCGGGCACAGGCGGCCGCCGCTAATGGAGGGACTGCTATGTATTCTATGCACAAGATATGAATTCAGCAGCCCACATGCCTCGAACCGAATATGCTACTTACCAGTGTGCATCTGTTCTTGGCATGTAGGGCTGCTGACATTCATATCGCCCGCCCTCCTCCCCGGCACCTGTAGCGGCTGCAGCACTTACAATTACTCTTAGCATGGTCATCACTCACGGTGTTACACTCCATCTTTGCCACAATGGCGAAAAACAATCTGAGGATGGAGTCGATGCCCATGCGCACTGTAGTCCAGGGGAGGAGCCACCTATCTCGTGATACTTCAAAGACTCTTCCAGGACAACAATGTGCAATCATCCGGACCCAACACTAGGCGGCGATCTATGCACAAGATATGAATGTCAGCAGCCCTACATGCCAAGAACAGATGCATACTGGTAAGTAGCATATTCGTTACTTTACATAATAAAACCTAAAAATTCATGGAAAAAAACTAAAGGTTAAAGTAATGTCATAGTTAAGTGTGATAAAAGTAGCTGTTTTTCAATGATAAATAACATTAGAAAAGTAATGTTATAGGTGAATTTTTCAGTGACAACATTAACATTTGGAACAAAAAAAAGGAAATTCACCATTTATAGTCAGCAGAGCGAACTATAACTTGCACCCAAGCCAAGCACTACTTATGACCACACATATTATATCGCTTATGACATGTTCTATGGCATCATTAATGATCTCTCAAATTACATCATTGATGACAACACTGATGGCATCACTGATGACATTGTCTAATGAGTGTGCTAGTTTTTATTTTAAAGTTAGATAATAATGTGTAGCTCACGTATTACTTTTCTACCTAATTGTATACTGCTTGTTTCCAGCTGATGGGTGTAAGTGTTTCAAAAATCCATGTGCTCCTAATGCCTCATGTAAAAAAGTGCCTCTGTATATACTTGACCAAAGTAAGGTACAGTATGTACAGAGTCCACGGTCCCCAGAGGTTTGGCAGAGGCTAAAGTTAGATTTCACCCTACTCACTAAAGTGGTAGCTTGGTCGAGCAGTAAGGCAGTATCAGAGGACAGTGTAAAGCATTTGTTGTACACACTCAGTCAGCAAATGGTCTCACACACACAAGAACTGAACTCTAGGCCAATTGTTTTGTATCAAAATATATAGTTGTTTTATTTTAGAACCAACCAGGTTTCAAAATATACTTTCTCAGAGTGAGTTACTTTAGTTGAATACTTTTCAAATAGGCAATAGACTTTTTGATTACAATAGTTACAGTTGTTGCAATAGGCAACACAATTTCAAACACAATGCAACATTGAGCTCAATTGGAATTTCTAGTTAAATGCAATTAGATACTTTGTAGATTACTTTTCTAACCACAGGACTAGATCCTAGATTCAGTTCTGGGACATTTCCTGTAAACAGTTAAGTAAAAGCGTTTTGGTTACAGTAGTGATTTTTAAGGAATATTATTGTATTTTAGAAGTTGACAGAAACTTTTTCACATAGAATCACCAATGTTATCCTATGGGAGGAAATCCACTTAGCAGGTAAGTAGTGTTATCGTTACTTTTTCTTACTCAGTGTTGGATCCTGGATCCAGCACTTGTGCATCTCCTGTAAACAATTGAAAGAATGCGTTTAAGTCATACAAGCGATTTGTAAGGAATATTTGTAGTTTTTGAAAATCGACAAACTTTTCTGGTGAAAACCATACAATGGATTCCTATGGAAGGAAATTCATTTACAGGTAAGTACGGTTAAAATTACTTTTCAGGTTCAGTGCTGGGTTGAAAGATGTAGCACTGGGTTCTCTCCTGATAACAGGTGAGTAAATCGGAATTCGTTGTTCATCTGATTTTAGATGAATATTTTAAAGTTTCAAAACTTCACACTTAGAAGAATTTCCTAGTGAAACCAGGCAATGTTACCCTATGGAAGAAAAGTGAGTTATCAGCTTTTGGGTAAGTACTCGACTGGCAGAGTTAAGGTTATGGGCATGGACTTGGGGGTCTCACCGGGTCAGGTAGGTACAGTTGGTACACCCTCAGCGGCACAAGGGCAGCCGGGTGCAGCGGTAGTTAGGCCCAACGTTATCCAACGAGAGGCAGGGGGCCTTCAGTTGGTGGCTGCTGGCAAGCAGGCAACGCAGCTGTGGGAGCTTGGCTCCTGGTCACTTGTTCAGGGCAAATGGGGAAGAAGATTAGGACAAAGGTTGCACTGCCAGGTGCACTCAGGCGGCTGGGTGCAGGGTGCTTTTGAGCCTTCGGGCGCTCAATGATATTAAATGGAGATATTTGAAAGTGAATAAAGGCTGCAAGCTCGGGACAGAGATTCTTCAGGAGCGACAAACACTTCGAGGGGTAAGTTGGGATCTTGAAGGATAGGTAGGCATCCGGAGTTGGGCACGGGGGGCCGTGGGGCACCTGGTGTAGGGGCCTCTTTGACATCGGGAAATCTTACCCTCTGCTGGTTGCGGTTGGAGGGGTCCCTTGTTCTGATGCTGCAGGCGGCTTCTGGGTCGTCAAGGAGGGTCCTTGGGCACTGGATTTCAGGTCACAATTGCCGGGGGGACGTCCTCAGGGTCTTTGTCTACTCAGGCACAGGTTGTGCTTGGCGGGTGCAGAGTGTGCTGGATTCGGGGTTCCTGGCTGGCACCAGAGGTATTGCTGTTTGAGCAGAACCACTGCTCATGAGATTCCCAGTCTCTAAGAGGTTCAAGGCAGGCAGGTCCTCTGGGGTTTTTGAGGTTGCTGTCCGCAGGAGATGCCGGGATTTAGCAGGAGCAGGTTCAAGGATCAACAGGCCTGTAGGGCTGGGGCCAAGTCAGTTGGTGTCGTCCACTTGTTAGCAGCTGCGCGGCAGGTGTTCTTCTTCTCGGTCTTCTTTCTTGTTTCGAATTGGGATCTGAGGAAGGAAGGTTCAGGGTGCCCCTAAATACAAAATGTAGGGGCGTTACAGGTAGGGTAAGGGCAGGGACCAATGGGTCCCTGTCCTGGGGTGAGTACACCCTCTATCCTGCTCCTCTCCCATGGGAGGGGGGCAGGAGCCTATCTCGGTTTGGGCAGGGCTCCCCATCTTCAAGATGGCTGGAGCCCGGAGTTGTGCTTCACCTTGCCTCTCCCAACTGAGGGATGGAGTTGGCACAGGCTGGCACATCCCCTTTCCTCACGTAGGGTTTCCCGCCAGTCTTCCTGCCAGAGTGGGGGTCAGAACCAGTGGGGGCCAGTTGCTGAGTACAGCAAGTGGCCTGGAGAAGCTCACAAAGGCGTCATGCCTTTGAAGCTTCCCCTGTCCATCCTGGGGGAGGGGACCTAGCACCTCACCCAGGATGTGCATTGTGGCAGGCCCAGGAGAGCGGAGGGCTCTCTACCCAGGGATCCAGCAACATGTCTTCTGTGTGGCAGCCTAGGTAGCCTCTCAGACAAGACGTGGATTATAAGTTAGGTTTCAGGGGGCATCTCTAAGATGCCCTCTGTAGTGCATTTTTCTTTAAATCCCACACTGGCATCAGTGTGGGTTTAATGTGCTGAGAGATTTGATACTAAACTTCTGTCTTCAGTGTAGCCATTATGGTGCTGTGGAGTTCGTGATGATAACCTCCCAGCACCATATACTCTTAATGGCATTGCTGCTATTATAGTGCCCACAAATGGCCCTGGGTACTGTAGGGGCCCAGGGCTCATGCACCTGTGCCCACACCACTGGCATAGTGCACCCAGCTAGAAGGGTGACTAAGGTATGCCAGGGCAGTGTGTTTGTGGGCATGGTACACAGGGATGTGTGCCATGTCGACTCTCTGTTTTGCTTCAGAAGATGGTCTATTTGTAATGTTTTTATGGTCGTATGAAGACCGCATAATCATTTGCACCTTTTGACGTCTTTTTTTCAAAGTGATGCGTAGAGCGCACACTGTTCTTAGTAGAAACTTTATAATACTCTGTAGTGTATTTCTCATGAGAGTTACACAGTCTGCAAACAGTGTGATACAGGGTAAACTCTCTCCATAGAGTAAATACTGTTTACAGTACCCACTTCTTTACCCATATCAACTTCATTTCTCAATGTAGGTTTAGTGACTGTTAGGGGTTTGATACAGGTAAAAGCTGTCCGTAGTAGGTCATTCGTTTTGGAACAGACGTTCAGTATTTTTAGGAGGTTGGTTTTCTCAGAACAGTTGTACACAGATTGAACACTGTATGCAATCAGGGTTTTTCATATGTCATTAGTTGATTGATAATTTGAATTACTCTACCCGTGAAGTGTATGGTATAGGGTCACTAAGGCACATAAGCCATGCATTCTGTACCTAAGGGAGTAGTGTTTGTACTGGTATTAATAATGCCTCATGTTCTTCTGCGTTATTTTGTACTTGCTTTCAGAGCTCTAATGCTATAGTCATTTATAGAGCAAAGTGTACAAAAAAAGCTTGAATGATGTCAGGGATGTCATAAGTGATGTCATAAATGATGCCATAGAACATGTCATCAAGGATGTAATATGTGAGGTCATAAGCAATGCTTCACAGGGGGGCAAATTATAGTTAACTCTGCTCACTATGTATCTGGTGAATTTCTGTGTTTTTCTTTATTTTATTTTTTTATTTCAAAGTGTTAATGTTGTTGCTGACAAATTCACCTGACTAACCAGCTCTCAAATTGTTAATCACTGGTTTCATGACTGCATTAACATCTCAATGCCCATTTATGTGAGCCTGCTTTTTAGGAAGCTGGCTCTTTATGTGATATACTGGTAATTGGTTATATCATGTAAACAATTCCGAGGTTCCCCCAGATGTGTACAGGGCTCAGTCTAAACCCAAAGTTCTCTATTTGTGGTAGTGTGGTCGAGCAGCCTTAGGCCTTACACAGAAGAGTGTAAGACATTTCTTATACACACAGTGACTAATAAATGACACACAACTCAAAATGGAGATCCACACCAAGTTTTATTAAAAAAGCTTCTTTCTAGATTTATTTTATGACCAAGATGTACTTTCAAAGGTAAGTATGTTTTTCAATCAAAATAAGTTTCACTTTAAAAAGTAGACCGCTCAATTTTTCAGTTCAGCAATGTTAACCTATGGGAGGGAAATAAAATCAGTTTCGCAGATAAGTACACGACTTACAAATCCAGTCTTTAAAGTCTGTGGTCAACATGAGGTAGGGTTCAAATTAGCATCAAGACTGCACCACCAGCAGCACTGGGGTGGCCGGATGCCGAGGCCAAATTATGAGTTGTGCGCCCAATGGAAACTGGGGGTGATAGAAGATGCACTGCTCATGGGTAAGTAAAGCGGTGTGAGAAGTTAATCTTCGAGGGTTAAGATAGGCACAGGTGGTACCACAACTCAGCACCAAACGTATACCCTCAGTGGCACAGGGGCAGCCACGTGCAGACTGCCAACACCGTGTCAGGTGCCCAATGCAAATTAAGGGGAGAGATCGATTTTAGAGTCAGGCTCTGGCCAGGAGGGTGGACGAAGGCAACCCACAGATGCACAGGTAAGTTTGGATGCTAGGGGGCGTCGGAACTTGGTTGGTCAAGCTCCCCAAGGCCCAGGGGCTTCAGGTGCAGGGGTGTCCTTTTGTGTCTGGAATGGCTTACCAGGCAGGTTGTGGTTGTGTGGGATCATCGTACAGAGGCTGCTGGCATCAACGTGGAGTCCGGAAGGGGTCAACACACGATGGAATCAGAATTGCTGGAGAACCTTTGCTGGAACGGTGGGCCATTTGGACTAGGCCGTGGGCGTTTGGTGCAGAGGAGGGTCCTGGGGACGGTTTTGCGGTTTCTCAGGGCAGAGTTCTTGTTCTTTAAAGTTGATTTCTTCTGGACAGGTCCGCTATCCACAGGAGATAGTGATTTTTTTTCAAGGCAGGCAGCCCTCTCAGTGTTTTGGAGGTTGCTGAGCCTGCAGGACGAGTCGATGTTTGTAGCAAGGGCAATATGCAGCAGACAGGCCTGCAGGGCTGGCACCAAGTCAGTCACTGGTCCTTTGTCTTTCTTGCTGTTCAGCTCTTCAGTGTCCGGGCTTCATAGGTCGTCGGGACCTAATTTAATTTCTAATCTAGAATTTCAGGGTCTGAGGTGCCATCGAAATACTAGATTTGGGGGCATTACAAGTGAGTGACAGGTAGGGACCAATGGATTCCTTACCTGGGATGTCTACACCCTCTATTATGCCACCCTCCTGTGGGAGGGTGGCGTAGTCTTAACCCTGACTGGATAAATTCCACCATCTCCTGAGGGGTGGAGTTGGCGAAGAGGGGCACACCTCCTATTATCACCTAGTTTTCCTGGCAGTTCTCCCGCCAGAAGTGGGGGTTTTGATCAGGGAGCTGCCATCTCATGCTAGCAGCAGAGGCAGAGGGTTGCATTACAAAGGTGGCAAGGCCTTTGAAGCTTCCCTCTCAAGGACTGTGCCAACCTGCGAGAGGAGGTGTGACACCGCCTGCCAGGATGGGCTTTTTCTCTGGCCTTAGAGCAAGGACTCTCGACCCAGGGGTCCAGAAACATGTCTGGTGGTGGCAGGCTACCTAAAGCCAGTCAGAGATCATACCAGGGTTGGTAGGTTTTCAGGGGGCACTTCTGAGGTACCCTCTGGGTGCATGTTTCAATAAATACAACACTGGCATTAGTGTGGGTTTATTAAGAGGTTTGGTACCAAACACTCCTGGGTTCAGTAAAGCCATCATGGTGCTCGAGGAATTCAAGTTATCGAGTTTCCAGCCCAAGTACTCTTGATGGCTTCCCTGGCACTTACAATACTAAGAATAGATTCCCTGGCATTTAAAATATTAAAAATAGTCTTAAATGTTGTAGGAGCATATCTGTTCTTGCAGGTATGCCTGCACCTGAGTTACGGTGCACCCTGCCTTAGGGCTTGTGAGGCCAGCTAGAAGGGGGCTTACCCGTACCTTAGGCAGTGCTGCTTTGACATGGCACACAGGCAGTGCTGCTTTCCTACCCTCCCACCCGCTCTATGCTGCTTCCCCACCCCCCACCCGCTCTATGCTGCTACCCCACCCCCCAACCGCTCTATGCTGCTTCCCCACCTGCTCTATGCTGCTTCCCCACCCCCAACCCATTCTATGCTGCTTCCCCAACCCCCCACCTGCTCTATGTTGCTTCCCCCACCCGCTCTATGCTGCTTCCCCCAGCCCCCCAACCGCTCTATGCTGCTTCCCCCACCCTCCCACCCGCTCTATGCTGCTTCCCCCACCCTCCCACCCGCTCTATGCTGCTTCCCCCACCCTCCCACCCGCTCTATGCTGCTTCCCCCACCCTCCCACCCGCTCTATGCTGCTTCCCCCACCCTCCCACCCGCTCTATGCTGCTTCCCCCACCCTCCCACCCGCTCTATGCTGCTTCCCCCACCCTCCCACCCGCTCTATGCTGCTTCCCCCACCCTCCCACCCGCTCTATGCTGCTTCCCCCACCCTCCCACCTGCTCTATTCTGCTTCCCCCACCCGCTCTATGCTGCTTCCCCCACCCCCCCACCCGCTCTATGCTGCTTCCCCCACCCCCCCACCCGCTCTATGCTGCTTCCCCCACCCCCCCACCCGCTCTATGCTGCTTCCCCCACCCCCCCACCCGCTCTATGCTGCTTCCCCCACCCCCCCACCCGCTCTATGCTGCTTCCCCCACCCCCCACCCGCTCTATGCTGCTTCCCCCACCCCCCCACCCGCTCTATGCTGCTTCCCCCACCCCCCCACCCGCTCTATGCTGCTTCCCCCACCCGCTCTATGCTGCTTCCCCCACCCGCTCTATGCTGCTTCCCCCACCCTCCCACCCGCTCTATGCTGCTTCCCCCACCCTCCCACCCGCTCTATGCTGCTTCCCCCACCCTCCCACCCGCTCTATGCTGCTTCCCCCACCCTCCCACCCGCTCTATGCTGCTTCCCCCACCCTCCCACCCGCTCTATGCTGCTTCCCCCACCCTCCCACCCGCTCTATGCTGCTTCCCCCACCCTCCCACCCGCTCTATGCTGCTTCCCCCACCCTCCCACCCGCTCTATGCTGCTTCCCCCACCCCCCCACCCGCTCTATGCTGCTTCCCCCACCCCCCCACCCGCTCTATGCTGCTTCCCCCACCCCCCCACCCGCTCTATGCTGCTTCCCCCACCCCCCACCCGCTCTATGCTGCTTCCCCCACCCCCCCACCCGCTCTATGCTGCTTCCCCCACCCCCCCACCCGCTCTATGCTGCTTCCCCCACCCGCTCTATGCTGCTTCCCCCACCCGCTCTATGCTGCTTCCCCCACCCGCTCTATGCTGCTTCCCCCACCCGCTCTATGCTGCTTCCCCCACCCGCTCTATGCTGCTTCCCCCACCCCCCCACCCGCTCTATGCTGCTTCCCCCACCCCCCACCCGCTCTATGCTGCTTCCCCCACCCCCCCACCCGCTCTATGCTGCTTCCCCCACCCCCCCACCCGCTCTATGCTGCTTCCCCCACCCCCCCACCCGCTCTATGCTGCTTCCCCCACCCCCCCACCCGCTCTATGCTGCTTCCCCCACCCCCCCACCCGCTCTATGCTGCTTCCCCCACCCCCCCACCCGCTCTATGCTGCTTCCCCCACCCCCCCACCCGCTCTATGCTGCTTCCCCCACCCCCCCACCAGCTCTATGCTGCTTCCCCCACCAGCTCTATGCTGCTTCCCCCACCCCCCCACCCGCTCTATGCTGCTTCCCCCACCCCCCCACCCGCTCTATGCTGCTTCCCCCACCCCCCCACCCGCTCTATGCTGCTTCCCCCACCCCCCCACCCGCTCTATACTGCTTCCCCACCCACCCACTCACCCTGCGCTGCTTCCCCATCCTCCCACCCGCTCTATGCTGCTTCCCCATCTTCCTATGCTGCTTCCCAACCCGCCCACCTGCTTCATGCTGCTTTTTCACCTGCAACACACTGCTTCTCCAGTATTAGGGGTGTCTTTCATAGATTCACATGCCTGAATTATTCCCCGTCGTCGGAGTGGGAGTCCCACGGAACATAAAAAAGCAATAATATGCCAAAATAATATAGGAAAAACCCAGTAATTCCCAACCAGGAAGTAAAGTAGCCCAAGCTACAGGAGAAAAAACTTCCTCACTCATGACTATCCTAGTCTTTTTGAATAGCCCAAACTGCAGCCAATCAGGCGACAGCACCCACCAGAAGGTTCTCCCCAGAGGCTCAGGCTCTCAGATTTTCTACCGCACGTTGTGTGAAGGGAGTCTCCCTGAGCTCTGCTCAGTACTTCTCTATTTTCCTTCTGGAATCTAGTTTTGAAGATGTCCTCTTCCAAGAAATCTTTATTCAGGCCTTGTGACTCTTGCGGTAAGCTCCGGCTGCTAAAAGAAGATCCCCACAAGAAGTGCATCTACTGCCTGTATCCTGAACATCAAGTGAAGGAATGCAAGATCTGTAGGACCTTCCCTCAGAAGACCCTCAGGGACAGAGAGGGCCGCCTGCTTCTGTGGCTACAAAAGCTCAAGGATACGGATTATCCTGCTTCTGAGGTAGGCAGTATTGCCTCTGGGTCTACTCCAGCCTCTAGGAAAAGAGCTGCTGAGGACGTATTATCTTCTTCTGGGGCAAAGGTTGTAAGGAAGGAACAACCTACTAAGGGGTCTGAGAGGCCTTCCACATCTAAGGCTACTCCCCATGTTAATTAGAAAAGTGGTTCCTCTACGCCCTCGAGAAGGTCTACCAAGAAATTGCCTCAAACATCTTCTGAGTAGACTTTACCTCAGAAACAGACCCTGTCGTCGACGATGCCGTCGTCGACGAAGATCTCCGCTGACGCTACCTCCACGTCTACGGTAACCTTTTCTTCTCCTAAGCCTGAGATGATTGTCAACAGCGTCTTCGTCGCCGATGATGGTCTATGTTTCTATTAGACCTATCTCGTCGACGGCAGAATCTTCTTCTTCTTCTTCCATCGTCGGCGCCTCGTTGACGACCAAGCTAAAGAAGATTCTGTCGACGCTTGCTCTTCCGTCGACGAAGGCACCACCGTCGACGAAGGCACCACCGTCGACGAAGGCACCACCGTCGACGAAGGCACCACCGTCGACGAAGGCACCACTGTCGACGAAGGCACCATCGTCGACGATGATAACTCTACCGTCGACGGAGATCTCGTCAATGTCTGTCACCAAGCCCAGGTCGACGAGACCTTTGGTGGGGCCCCCGTCGATGCCACAACTATCTTCTTGTACCACTCTGCAAGTTTGGTCGCAGTCTATGGCTTTTTTGTCGACACCAAAGCCATCTTTACTTCAAAGGTGTGGTTCTAGTTTAAAACCTTTATCCCCTCTGCACAGATCACCACAAGGGGTATCCCTACAGGTTCCAGACAAGTTACTGGATTCTGAGGACAGTGAGGAGGATTCTGTTATTTATGAATCATTTGGAACGGCGACAAGTCCATCCGAATTAAACATTAAATATCAGGAGGACGATCAAGAAGATCAGCATTCACCTGAGCAAGTGCATTCGCCTGGGACCACTGTCTCCTCAGCTCAGGTACCTATAGCATTGCTTACCAACCTTCAATGCATGCTGGATGACTATTACAGGCGTTTTCCGCCATCGGAGTCAACAGGTTCTTTACCTCCTACACCTGTGGTGCAACCACCTAGACCTGATTTCAGACCCCCAAGGTCTCCTCCACCTGCATCGTACAATCCACCAGAAGAACAACATTCTTCTGACGGAGAAGAAAGAGAGGAAGGAGAAGTCGATGACAGTTCATTGATGTCGGAGTGGGATGATTACCAAGTGCAAACTCCTTCTCCTTCACCACCGGCTACCTCTTATTCACCTCCAGTGGACTTGGGTGGATTCCACCTTTTAATGGAGCGGGCTACGCAGCGCTTTCACATTGACATGGAGCATACAGAGCAGGAATGCTTTCTATATGATTTTAAAGACCAGCCAAGGAAGCAAGCCAAGTCTATACCTATCATAGATTTCATCTAGAAGGAGGGAGTTAAGGTTATGGAAACTCCGGCTTCCATACCTCCGGTTCTGCCAAGGATTGATAAAAAATATAAGGCTCCTGAAAAGTCCCCTGCTTGCCTTATAGGACAACCGAAGCTGGATTCGGTCATCGTTCAGGCTGCACAAAAGAGATCTAGAAACCCTTCTTCTCCAATTACAGCCCCACAGGATAGAGACGGCATACGCTTGGATGCCATTGGAAAGCGTGTGTCAACAACGGTGGCCACCACAGTCCGAGCTGCATACTCATTGGCCATCCTGGGCAGATATGACTGGCAAATGTGGTCAGACATCTCGCCATATATCAACTTGCTTCCAGAACCCTCCAAGTCTGAAGCTCTGAAAATCCTGCAGGAAGGTGAAAGGATCTCGGCTGAGATGATTGACTCTGCTGTTGATGTGGCTTCAACTGGGTTCAGGCAATTGGCAGGAGCGGCTGTCTTACGCAGGCAAGGTTTGCTACGATCCACTTCGTTCTGCCAGGAAGTGCAAGCAAAGGTATTGGACATGCCTTATGACGGAGAGTTTCTGTTTGGTCCGCATATGGAAGAAGCCCTGCAGACAATAAAAAAGGAACAGAAACCGCTAAATCCATGGGCACCCAACAATTTCGTAAGCTGCCCTTTCGAGGGGCGAAAGGACGTGGATCGTCCTCTACCAGAGGCGGATATACTCAGCAGTCCTCCTACAGGCAAGGGAATCCACGCTACCAAAATCAGCATTACCAGTCTTACGGCCAACGCAACACTAATTATTCCCAGAACAAGAGGAGGCCGGCCTACCGCGGAAAGGACAAACGACAATGAGCCTTATCACCTGCCACCACTACTGTCCCAATCTCAAATAAAAATTGGAGGACAAATATCAAAATTCTACTCAAAATGGTCATCAATAACATCGGACAGGTGGGTCCTGGACATCGTGGCCAAGGGCCATGCCCTCGAATTCGAACAGTTTCCTCCAAATGTTCCCCCAAAGGGCCCACTCTAGCTCATCTAAAAGAACTGTTTGCTCCTTTCTTCAACATCAAATTGATTTGGGCAATCAAGAAGGTTCCTCAGACTCTGAGAGGAACAGGATTCTATTCCAGATTCCTTCTGGTAAAGAAGAAATCCGGAGAGTGGCGTCCAATTCTGGATCTCCGTGCCTTAAACAAATATTTGAAGAAGCTAACGTTCAGAATGTTGTCGCTACAAGAAATATTGCATCTCCTATCGGCTGGAGACTACATGGCCACCCTGGATCTCCAAGATGCGTATTTCCACATCCCCATCTTACCTCGTCACAGAAAGTTCCTGCGATTCAGAGTGCCTGGCAGGGATTATCAGTTCAAGGTCCTTCCCTTTGGGCTGCGCTCGGCACCCAGGGTATTTACAAACGTCCTGGCTCCTGTAGCAGCACACCTCCGGCTGGAGGGAATACAAATATTTCCATATTTGGACGACTCCCTTATCAAGGCCAGTTCTTGCGCAGACACAGACAACCATTTACAGCAGTGTCTAGCTCTCTTTCAATCTCTGGGTCTTTCCATCAACGTCAGCAAGTCCCAGTTGGTACATCCCGAAGACAAGCTTTCTTGGGAGCAACCTTAGACACCCAGTTGCTCCAAGCCTTCGTGTCGGACGACAGGCAGGACAGAATCCAGGACATGGTACGGAATCTTCTTTCAAAAAAGTCAGTTTCAGTCCGACGGTTCAAATCCTTTCTGGGGATGATATCGTCTTGCATTCCTTTGATACCGAATTGCCGACTCAGAATGAGGCCTCTTCAAGAAGAGCTCAGTCTTCAATAGCTGCAGGTCTCCAGTTCTTTCAAGGACCTCATCCGCATCACCCCTTGCATTCGGGGTTCCCTTCTTTGGTGGACAGAAAAAAAGAATCTGCAACAGGGTTGCGCGTTCCTTCAGGATGCACCAAACTTTACAATCACCACAGACGCATCCC
This sequence comes from Lissotriton helveticus, assembly GCF_964261635.1. NCBI lineage: Eukaryota > Metazoa > Chordata > Amphibia > Caudata > Salamandridae > Lissotriton > Lissotriton helveticus. The sequence continues at coordinate 81,947,333 of NC_136060.1, read as the reverse complement.
TCGAAGGTTGGGGAGCTCATCTTCAGGGACTGACAATCAGCGGCAAATGGAGCCCACAACAGAAAAGTTGGCACATCAATCTGTTGGAGCTGAGAGCCATCTTCCTTGCCCTCAAATCATTTCGAGCACTCATTCAAGGAGCCACTGTATTGGTTCACACAGACAACACAACAAGAATGCATTATATCAACAAACAGGGAGGGACAAGATCGGCTCTTTTGTCTCAGGAAGCCCAGGAGCTATGGGCATGGGTAATACGTCACAGAATAGATCTTCTGGCGGTTCATGTACCGGGAATGGAGAACGTTCTTGCAGACACTCTCAGCAGGACGACAGTGTCCACTCACGAGTGGGAGCTTTCTCAACGGACGGTGGATTGGAATTTTCGGCAGTGGGGTCATCCAGATCTAGACCTCTTTGCGACCAGGAAGAACAGCAAATGCCAGTTCTTTGCAAGTTGGCATCCCCACAAAGACTCTCAGGGGAATGCGTTTTCGATCAACTGGTCTCAAATATATGCTTACGCTTTTCCTCCGATACCATTGATCCCCAGAGTTCTGCGGAAGATGAAGAAAGAATCGTGTCGCCTGATTCTTATTGCCCCCAGATGGCCTCACCAATACTGGTTCACCGAGCTCCTTCTCCTATCGGAGTGCGAACCAATTCAGTTGCGTCCAACTCAGCACCTACTCTCCATCCAGGACGGTCAGATTTACCATCCGGAACTCAACATCTCTGAGGTTAGCGGCCTGGCGCCTGAGCACCTTGAATTCGCCCATCTAAACATCCCTGCAGATTGCAAAGAGGTACTAGCCAAAGCAAGAGCACCTGCTACAATAAAGACATACAGACTCAAGTGGAAACACTTCTGTATCTGGTGTTGTTCAGCTGGAACTCATCCTTTTTTGGCTAAGCCAGAGCAAATCTTACCTTTTTTCTTGCATCTAGCAAAATCGGGATTGTCTCATGCAACCTTAGAGGGTTTTCCTGGCAGCGATTTCAAGATACCGACAAGATGTGTCCACTTCCCTTTACTCTTCAAGAATTATACAACAATTCTTCAAAGGGCTTTTCAGAATGTTCCCTCCGGTACGTCGTCCACCACCATCGTGGCATCTCAATGTAGTGTTAGCGCAACTCATGCGCCATCCTTTTGAACCTATCCACAGAGCTGATTTGAAGTTCCTTACGTGGAAGGTATCACTTTTATTGGCTTTGACTTCTTCTAGAAGAGTCAGTGATAATCAGGCTTTCACAGTCCATCCTCCTTTCTTGCAGTTTACAAATGACTCAGTAGTGCTCTGCACAAATCCAAAATTCATACCTAAGGTGCCTTCGGACTTTCACCTGAACGAGTCTGTCATTTTGAAAACTTTTTTTCCTAATCCACAATGCCCTGCGGAAAGGGCATTGCATACACTGGACATTAAGAGATGTTTAAAATTCTATTTACAAAGAACATCTACGTTACGCAAATCTGATCAACTGTTTATCACCTATGGTAGGATTCGTACAGGCCAAGCAGTGTCTAAGCAAACAATTGCAAATTGGATCTCTGCAGCTATTGACTTTTGCCATACACAAGCAGGACGACCTTTGCAAGCACCTCCAAGAGCACACTCTACGAGAGCAGTGTCTTCCTCAACGGCTCTTTTCGCTGGAGTCCCTCTCCAGCACATCTGCAGAGCGGCAACCTGGGCCAGTCGGTATACTTTCACCAAACACTACTGTTTGGATGCAGCCAGCGAGACCGATGCTTCAGTGGGTCAAGCAGTTTTGCGTAATCTTTTCAAATAAGGTGAGCCTCTGTTTCCCTCCTCCTCTTACTGCTGTCAGACGCTCGTTATGCTTATTATTATTTTGCACTTGCTCAAATAACTGCAATTTTTTACGCTTTTAGTGAGGTGATTATATATATATATATATATATATAGATATAGATATAGATATATATATATGTATATTCACTGAAAAAACCATAGGTTATAGACCATATATAGTTAGGAATTAGCATTTACAAAACCTTGAAAATTCACTGAAAAAACCATAGGTTATAGACCATATATAGTTAGGAATTAGCATTTAAAAAACCTTATTTTCTCACACAAAACCATTGAAATTCCATATATAGTTAGTTGCACTAACTATATATCGCGCACCCGCAATCCACTGCTGATGATGTCACATATTACATCATTCATGACATGGTCAGTGACATCACTGATGACATCACTGATGACATCTCAAATGACATCACTGATGACATCACTGATGACATCATCCAGTGACTGTGTGTTTCTGTAAAGTTTAAATATGTTTTACATATTGAAGAATGAGTAGATGTATAACTGTCTGGACGAAGGATTTAGTAGGTGCATGACTGAATGTATGAGTGAGTGATTAAATGTGTCTCACTGAGTGCATGGGTTAGTGACTAAACTGTCTTAATTTGTGCATCATTATGTCTGTTGTTCTGTAAACTGCTGCATGTGTTGATCAGTAGCTATATGATTAACTATATGGGTTATTGATTGATTGTCCAAGTATTTGTATGGGAGACTGAGTGTGTGTGTGGCTGGCTGGGAGGTGTGTGACTCTGTGCAGATCAATGTGTACTTGTATCAATGATTGTATAAGAAAGTAAGTATGTGTTAGTATATGTTTGAAAATGTAAGGTGCTCTATGTTTAACTGTATAGACAAGAAAATGGAAGTGTGATTGATTCTTTACAGGACTGACTAGGTGTGTGAGTAACTCCATGGATGAGTGGCAGAGTGTGAGTGTCTGTATAGGTGTATGAGTGCATATGATAGTGTTGTAAAGATGAGTGATTGTATGTATGAATGATAGTATGGGTGAATGAGTGAATGTGTGTGTAGACGTAGGAATCAGTGAGTACGTATGTAGTAACTAGTATTGGTGTGTCAATGGTTTCAAAAATTATACTCTGTATTTAACACTGGGTGAAACAGAGGTTATATTAAAATGTGAGGAGATGCATTGTATTGTCACATGAATGATATCATCAGTGATGTGGTCATTGATGTCATTTGAGATGTCATCAGTGATGTCATCAGTGATGTCATTTGAGATGTCATCAGTGATGTCACTGACCATGTCATGAATGATGTAATATGTGACATCATCAGCAGTGGATTGCGGGTGCGCGATATATAGTTAGTGCAACTAACTATATATGGAATTTCAATGGTTTTGTGTGAGTAAAATAAGGTTTTTTAAATGCTAATTCCTAACTATATATGGTCTATAACCTATGGTTTTTTCAGTGAATTTTCAAGGTTTTGTAAATGCTAATTCCTAACTATATATGGTCTATAACCTATGGTTTTTTCAGTGAATTTCAATGGTTTTTTAATAGCAAACATCATAAGCTGTCGAATGTCAAGTACGTGGTAAGTGAAAACATTTTCGTGTTTATGCACACTGATCTGCTTTGAATGGTGCCCCCCCCCCTCATTTCTATTAGGAGTACTCTCTCTTTGCACATAGTGAAGGGTAGTTAACGCAGGCCTTTGCCCCCGTTGTAATACGTCGTGCCTGCTTCTCTCTCCATTTGATTGATTGTTATCCAAGTATTTACTGTTTTAGAATTGGTTCTCTTTGGTTCATTCTCTATTTACAAACAAACACAGAGTCGCAATACTCTGTTTAGTCTTTGCAGATAACGAAAAATCGTGTAAAAAAAAAAAGAAAAGGAATCGAGCAAAATCAGTAGGCCACTAATGGGATCTCTTTTTGACCTCGCTAAAATAGAAACATTAGGAACAACCCCTCATGACAAATACAAAACTAGTGAAATGAACTGAACTCCACACAATGATGGCTGCAAAACAGCTCGGCTCCGCCACCCACCCCGCCCAAAATAACGATAAAGAGCGGCTGCCATGATTGGTTGCGGAATGGCCACGACGGAGCTACGAAATGGTGCTGCTCTCATGCTAACCCCAGCTTCAGTCTGAAACATCCAGAAACACTGTAGACTACCAATTCGATCAGTTCCGGTAGCGCCCCAATGTAACCCGGTAGAGAAGAACTAGCCCTCCCCTCTTTGACTAATGGTTCTTGTTGCCTGTCCCTTCTGTTGTCATTTAACAGAACTATTTAGCCTGCTGAAAGGGGTTGTGTTCCGACCGCTGGTTGGTGGAGACATTTTGACTATATTCTGGACCTGCGTTGTCGCGTAATGCGTCATATGACGCGCCGCGTTAGCGCATCCGGAAGTCATCCGGGGCGCGCAGCGCGTAACGTAAGCATAACAAGTCATGTGACTTGTTAATAAAACTTTTCATTGGTTCATTTTACTTTTCTTATTCTAATGATGAAAGGCTTGGTCATATGACCTAAAAATTACGCTTTTTATTACTTCCGAACATTATTTTTTCTTAAATATATGTTATAATGTTCCAGGCTAATGTACTTTCCCGGAAAATTTACAACTGTCCTGCAAGTAAAATATATTCTTTTTTCGAGAAAAAGAGCGTTTCTTCGTCCCATGACGGAGCCGTTGAGCAAAAGATGGTCGACCTTCTGTCTTAGTCGCCGATACGCCTGAATATGAGATTCTTATCGATCACTTTATGTTGCAGGAATAGAAAACACAACAGCCCTTGACCATTTATCTTTACTGCGTTCCTTCGTATTATACCTTTTACCCTTCATGTAATTGGTCTGCTTTATTTCACTTGCCTTTTAATGATTCTAAAACAGTGACTATTATTAAAAACTTTACCAATGTATATACTACTACCATGTTTTCTTTTAAAAACCTTTATTGTGAAAATTTCATTATACAAATACGAGCCTATAACCACGTGGGCCGGCCACGGAGCAAACTGTAATCGTATATGATGAGTAGACATTTACACTGTAGAGGAACGTAACGGGCGGGCCATTAGGTTGCAAGAACTAAGGTGTCTAACAGTTACGGAATCGGTGGACGTACATTTTATAATTAAAATACGACAGGGCCAGTTACAATAAAATTATCTAGATATACATTTGCGGGCAAGTACCATGGGTGACGATAATTCGAACTTTCAATAGTACAGTAATCAATAACACATCAGAACTTAATATCAATAGGGATGTCGAAATATTCAATCAATTCTCGTCCCCGCCCGCCATGTGCTTCAAAACTGCATACGTATCTCGTGATTTCAAGGTTCTGCAACCAGTACACAACAAGGAGTTACGAGTCCCATTTATTCCGGCGCCATTTTGGGCGAGGACGGGCAGGTCCAGGATATAGTCAAAATGTCTCTACCAACCATCGACTATGATGATGTTCATATGCTGTATTTATTAGAGTAACACTCATCTGTCCACATGAAATTAATTTGCCACAATCTAAACATGTCATTTTAATCTTTCCAAAGTTCTTCTAAATATTTGGGACCGTTTCCCTTGCCTCTGATGCTGTCAGTGCCACTTCTTTGATGAATGTACTAGCAGGTCAGGGGTTCTCCTCCAAATCTCTCTTTTATGCAGCACTATAATTAATTGGTGCCACCTCTCCATATGACGATGCATGGTATAGTTACCATAACTATATTTTTTTTCGGTTCCTCTGGAGAGTTCATCGTGGCAGATGAAGCGTGTAACGTACCGGGCATTTACCTTTTTTTGCATGTACAGGAAAGGAAAAAAAAATCGAGCGTCCGAGTTCTAAGGTGTCCCAGGGCCATTTTAGTGGACCAGGCCCAAATCCAAAGAACAGGCCGCAATTTTGAGAGTCCTGTTGCAGCCGCCTGTCGCTGTAGCATCAAGAGCAGCCGAAACTCAGCTGAATGGCAACTGAAACGGTAAAGGGGCGCCCCACTACAGCAGACGAGCCTCCACCTAGGAAGGCCCGTTCACGCCGCCCCCCCCCCCCCTTCGGGCACCCCACGCCGTTATTCGGAGCAGTATTGTAGGATGGCCACACCAGTGCGGCAACTTGCTAGACATCACCTCGGTGGTAACCGAATCTCAGCGCCTTTTGGTGTCTTCTCTTCAGAAAATATTGTTGCGCTGCCTTTGGCCCCATTCGCACATCGGTCCGCTACTGACGCCATCTCACAGGCTAATGGGGCGCCCCACGCCGAGTGTCAGCATTGTAGGATGACCACACCAGTACAGCAACTTGCTAGACATCACCTCGGTGCCATCCGGATCTCGGCGCCCCACTGCAGATGAAGTGCCTGCCTCTCAACTATGAAACCACCACGGTGACATCCGGATCTTGGCGCGTTGTGCTGCCTTCGGCCTATTCGCACATCGGTCCGCTACTGACGCCATCTCACAGGCTAATGGGGCGCCCCACGCCGAGTTTCAGCATTGTAGGATGACCACACCAGTACAGCAACTTGCTAGACATCACCTCGGTGCCATCCGGATCTCGCCGCCCCACTGCAGATGAAGTGCCTCTCAACTATGAAACCACCACGGTGACATCCGGATCTTGGCGCCTTGTGCTGGTTCCGGCCTATTCACACATCGGTCCGCTACTGACGCCATCTCACAGGCTAATGGGGCGCCCCACGCCGAGTTTCAGCATTGTAGGATGACCACACCAGTACAGCAACTTGCTAGACATCACCTCGGTGCCATCCGGATCTTGGCATCTCAACGCCTAGTGGTATCTTCCATACAGAAAATATTGTTGCGCTGCCTTTGGCCCCATTCGCACATCGGTCCGCAACTGACACCATCTCACAGGCCAACAGGGCGCCCCACGCCAACTTTTACCATTGTAGGATGGCCACACCAGTACAGCAACTTGCTAGACATCACCTCGGTGCCATCCGGATCTTGGCATCTCAGCGCCTTGTGGTGTCAGTCAGAAAATATTGTTGCGCTGCCTTTGGCCCCGTTCGCACATCAGTCCGCTACTGACACCATCTCACAGGCCAACAGGGTGCTCCACGCCGACTTTTACCATTGTAGGATGGCCACACCAGTGCCACAACTTGCTAGACACCACCTCGGTGCCATCCGGATCTTGGCATCTCAGCGCCTTGTGGTGTCTTCTATTCCGAAAATATTGTTGCGCTGCCTTTGGCCCCATTCGCACATCGGTCCGCTACTGACGCCATCTCACAGGCCAACGGGGCACCCCACGCCGACTTTCAACATTGTAGGATGGCCACACCAGTGCGGCAACTTACTAGACACCACCTCGGTGCCATCCGGATCTTGGCGCGTTGTGCTGCCTTCGGCCTATTCGCACATCGGTCCGCTACTGACGCAAACTCACAGGCCAACGGGGCGCCCCACGCCGACTTTCAGCATTGTAGGATGGCCACACCAGTGCTGCAACTTGCTGGACACCACCTCGGTGCCATCCGGATCTTGGCGCGTTGTGTTGCCTTCGGCCTATTCGCACATCGGTCCGCTACTGACGCCGCCTCACGTGCCAACGTATTTTCTCCGCATTTTATACCCTATGCCGCATAACAGGTCATGTGACTTGTTTATAAAACTTTTCATTGGTTCATTTTACTTTTGGTTTCCTAATGATGGAAGGCTTGATCATATGACTTAAAAACAACACTTTTCATTGGATGAAAACTTTTTTTTTTTCCCAAACGATGAAAGCCCCACCTTGTTTCTGGATGTTTCAGACTGAAGCTGGCGTCAGCATGAGAGCACCACCATCTCGTAGCTCCGTCGTGGTCATTCCGCGAGCAATCATGGCAGCCGCTCCCCACCAGAAGCCTACAGGAGTCGGGGGGCCCCCAAAACTTTTGATGAATCCTCAAGGCGGAGGGGACGCTTTCGAGAATGGGGTCCAAGACCTAGCAGACAAGCGTCCGATTTCCAAGGTGTCCCAGGGCCATTTCAGTGGACCAGGCCCAAAAAGGAAACAGCCTGCCGCCATTTTGAGAGTCCTGTGACAGCCGCCTATCGCTGCACCGCAAGAGTGGGCGCAACTCAGCTGAATTGCGGCTTTTGACACAGTGGACCAAAAACGGACGGAATGGCAACTGAAACGGTAAAGGGGCGCCCCACTACAACAGATGAGACTCCACCTGGAGAGGCCCGTTCACGCCGCCTCCCCCGGGGCGCCCCACGCCGTTATTCGGAGCAGCATTGTAGGATACCAAAACCAGTGCGGCAACTTACTGGACATCACCTTGGTGCCATCGTTCTGCTGCATTGGAACTATTCGCACAACAGTTTGCTACTGATGACCCACCCCCCGCGACGCCCCACGCCAGAAATCTGGACGTTGTGCTGCGTTGGGACTATTCGCACAGCCGACCGCTACTTCGTTGTTTTTCCCTAAAAATGTTTATATGTTATTACTGTTTTTGTTTTCTTGTATATATTTATAAGTTATTAAAGTTTTATAATCTTACTACTTTGTCGGAGTGCTATATATTTTTAATGTGACACATAATTGTAAAAACTTTGATGTACAAAGAGTCATCCCTGGAATCTTCCGCTTCAGGCTCGGTCCCCTCCCCAATCACAATACAGGATGGTTTTCAGATAATAGGAACGCGTCTGCTGTGACGGATCTCATCGAGTGTGGGCCTTGATCTACTATAACTCCTTTGAAGAGGGGTGATTCTTTACAGCTGGGGCCATAAACTACATCTGCAGGGCTAGCTGATACCCTAGGACCGGCCTGGACAATCGGACACAGAGGAAAAGGAGTGTCAGAGGGTGCGGTAGTGAATAGGGCGAAAGGGAGGTGTCGGGCGGGCACAGTGTGTGATTCTCAGGGAAGAGCAGCGCAGATGGGGGGAGGTTTATTACCCATGCATAAGACAGAGAGCGGGGGTGACCACTGCCTGGGGGAGATGCTTGCGAGGGTGGGGAGCCATGCTAAGGATCGACAGCGTGCACAGAGTGGGTCTGGTCAAGGCATCTAAAATGACTGCCGTGCACGACAAAAGTGTGGCATTTGAAAAAAGACAAGATGGCGCAGACAATGTTTTTCAACACTTCCTGATTTCCTTCGAATCGAACGTTAACAGACGTTGGGGCATATTACCAAAGTTAAGCGATATTTATCCCTAACGATGCTTAGCAACGATTTTTTTACCGCTAAGCATCGTCAGAAATGATCGCAGATAAACCTTGCTATTATCAAGGTTTATCGCAAATACGATAAAAAACGACCGCAATGCATTAATATCGCTGAAAACTCAGCGATATTCATGCATTACCGAGCTAATGCTCTTAGCCATGTTATCCACCTCCCATTGGATAACATGGCTAAGAACTGCTCAGGGCAAGTGCTAGCTTTTGGAGATATTCGCGCTTATCGCGAATATTTCCAAAAGTTGATAATAGGAGATAGCGATGTTAGCGACTGTTTCCAGTCGCTAACATCTTGGCATGCCCACTTTGCATGTCATTAGTGATAAATATCAAAATATCACTCGCATGCAAAGTGGGGCCCAAGATGGTCGCTATCTCCTACTAGCCGTCGCTAACTGGTGTTAGCAACAGCTAGGTAATACAGATATAATTTTATCTCCGCGAAGCGGAGCGCTGTTACAGATATATATCTTGTTTTTGAACGTTAATTTCTCAAAATCCACTGAAGCACATATATTGAGACCTAGCAAAGGCACATCGAGCTACCAGTCCCTACAATTTTGCCAAGTTTCGTGCAAATCCATTCAGCCGTTCGATTATTATTATTATTTTTTTTTTTGCCCCGCGGGGCCCTTTTAAAACCTCCACATCAAACCTAAGAGGTCAAGGAGGATCTACTATGCCCCCTTATGGTCATTTGCCCCTTCGCTTTGGCCTCCTCTTGTCTCTCGATCCTACCGAGAGACAAGATGGCGGCCGCTACGGACTGTTTGCAATGTTTACAGACGCCGGAGAACCAATCAGCTTCGCAAACCTCCGTTACGCGAAGCGGAGCGCTGTTACAGATATATATCTTTTTTTGAACGTTAATTTCTCAAAATCCACTGGAGCACATATATTGAGACCTAGCAAAGGCACATCGGGCTACCAGTCCCTAATATTTTACCAAGTTTCGTGCAAATCCATTCAGCCGTTCGGGCTAAAAGTGAGGCCAACCGCCCTATGGAAAACTCAATGTTAAAACACGTTTTGGGACCCCCCTTTTTTCTCGGCCCCCCCCTTGACGAACCCCCCCCAAATTTTCAAGGGCTGCTCAGAAACAAAATGTGCCATTTTCCTGAAAATTTCAGCCAATTCCGTCCACAAACGCCAAAGTTATTAGACATAGGATTTTTTCTCTATGGGATTTTTGAAAATTCTAATTATATATACCTACTGGCGACCGCCAGTAGGTAATATGTGTATATATATATATTTCATGATTATGTGCATTTCATATTTACAAGCCAAGCTTATGCTACAAATAGCGTCTTCCTAGCACGGATATGTACTGCTATCTACTCTGATTCAGGCATGTGAATCTATGAAAGACACCCCTAATACTGGAGAAGAACAATAGTTACTTACCTTTTAATCTGTGGTTCTCCAGTATTGGTGTCTTTCATAGATTCACATGCAACCCGCCCACCTCCCCTCAGAGGCTCTTAGGCTGCATTGGTTACCATCACTCCTTGCGAGAAAATCTGAGAGCCTGAGCCTCTGGGGAGAACCTTGGTGGGTGCTGTCGCCTGATTGGCTGCAGTTTGGGCTATACAAAATGACTAGGATAGTCATGAGTGTGGAAGTTTTTTCTCCTGTAGCTTGGGCTACTTTACTTCCAGGTTGGGAATTACAGTTTTTTTCCGATGTTATTTTGGCATATTATCTCCCACTCCGAAGACGGGGAATGATTCAGGCATGTGAATCTATGAAAGACACCAATACTGGAGAACCACAGATTACAGGTAAGTAACTATTGTTCTTCCCCATCCTCCCACTCGCGCCTCACTGCTTCCCCATCTGCCCACCCACACCACACTGCTTCACCACCCTCCTACCCGCTCCACGCTGCTTTCCCCCCCCACACCCGCTCCATGCTGCTTCAGCTCCATGCTGCTTCCTCACCTGCTCCATGCTGCTTCCTCACCTGCTCCATGCTGCTTCCCCACCCGCTTCATGCTGCTTACCCCCTATCTGATCCATGCTGCTTCCCCCGACCCGCTCCATACTGCATCCCCCACCCGCTCCATGCTGCGTCCCCCACCCGCTCCATGCTGCGTCCCCCACCCGCTCCATGCTGCGTCCCCCACCCGCTCCATGCTGCGTCCCCCACCCGCTCCGTGCTGCGTCCCCCGCCCGCTCCGTGCTGCGTCCCCCGCCCGCTCCATGCTGCGTCCCCCGCCCGCTCCATGCTGCGTCCCCTGCCCGCTCCATGCTGCGTCCCCCGCCCGCTCCATGCTGCGTCCCCCGCCCGCTCCATGCTGCGTCCCCCGCCCGCTCCATGCTGCGTCCCCCGCCGGCTCCATGCTGCGTCCCCCGCCGGCTCCATGCTGCGTCCCCCGCCGGCTCCATGCTGCGTCCCCCGCCCGCTCCATGCTGCGTCCCCCGCCCGCTCCATGCTGCGTCCCCCGCCCGCTCCCTGTTGCTTCCCCAACCCACTCCATGCTGCTTCCCCAACCCACTCCATGCTGCTTCCCCAACCCACTCCATGCTGCTTCCCCAACCCACTCCATGCTGCTTCCCCAACCCACTCCATGCTGCTTCCCCAACCCACTCCATGCTGCTTCCCCAACCCACTCCATGCTGCTTCCCCAACCCACTCCATGCTGCTTCCCCAACCCATTCCATGCTGATTCTCCACCCCCCACCTACTCCATGCTGCTTCAGCTCCATGCTGCTTTCCCACCCCATCCCCCGACCTGCTCTATGCTACTTCCACACCCACCCCCCACCCGCTCTACGCTACTTCCCCGCCCACTCTATGCTACTTCCCCACCCTCACACCGTTCTACGCTACTTCCCCCCACACCACACTGCTTCAAGACCCTCCTTACCCGCTCCACGCTGCTTCCCCCCCCACACCCGCTCCATGCTGCTTCAGCTCCATGCTGCTTCCCCACCCGCTCCATACTGCAACCCCACCCGCTCCATACTGCATCCCCCACCCGCTCCATGCTGCATCCCCCACCCGCTCCATGCTGCCTCCCCCACCCGCTCCATGCTGCCTCCCCCACCCGCTCCATGCTGCCTCCCCCACCCGCTCCATGCTGCCTCCCCCACCCGCTCCATGCTGCCTCCCCCACCCGCTCCATGCTGCCTCCCCCACCCGCTCCATGCTGCCTCCCCCACCCGCTCCATGCTGCGTCCCCCACCCGCTCCATGCTGCGTCCCCCACCCGCTCCATGCTGCGTCCCCCACCCGCTCCATGCTGCGTCCCCCACCCGCTCCATGCTGCGTCCCCCACCCGCTCCATGCTGCGTCCCCCACCCGCTCCATGCTGCGTCCCCCACCCCACTCCATGCTGCGTCCCCCAACCCACTCCATGCTGCTTCCCCAACCCACTCCATGCTGCTTCCCCAACCCACTCCATGCTGCTTCCCCACCCACTCCACGCTGATTCTCCACCCCCACCTACTCCATGCTGCTTCAGCTCCATGCTGCTTTCCCACCCCATCCCCCGATCTGCTCTATGCTACTTCCCCACCCACCCCCACCCGCTCTACACTACTTCCCCACCCACCCCCACCCACTCTACGCTACTTCCCCACCCTCACACCGTTCTACGCTACTTCCCCCACCTGCTCCATGCTACTTCCCCACCCACCCGCTCCACGCTGCTCCCCCACCCGCTCCACGTTGCTCCCCTCCACGCTGCTCCCCCACCCGCTCCATGCTGCTCCCCCATCCGCTCCATGCTGCTTCCTCATGCCCCCACCCAATCCATACTGCTTCCCCATGCTCTCACCTACTCCATGCTGTATCCCCACCTGCTCAATGCAGCATCCCCATCCGCTCCACGCTGCGTCCCACCCGCTCCATGCTGCATCCCCACCCTCCCACCTGCTCTGTTGTGTCCACACCCATTCCATGCTGCGTCCCCACCGCTTCATGCTGTGTCCCCACCCCTGCTGCGTCCCCACACCCCCACCCGCTCCATGCTGTGTCCCCACCCACTCCATGCTTCATCCACACCCACCCCCTCCACACTGCTTCCCCAACCCATTCCATGCTGATTCTCCACCCCCCACCTACTCCATGCTGCTTCAGCTCCATGCTGCTTTCCCACCCCATCCCCCGACCTGCTCTATGCTACTTCCACACCCACCCCCCACCCGCTCTACGCTACTTCCCCGCCCACTCTATGCTACTTCCCCACCCTCACACCGTTCTACGCTACTTCCCCCCACACCACACTGCTTCAAGACCCTCCTTACCCGCTCCACGCTGCTTCCCCCCCCACACCCGCTCCATGCTGCTTCAGCTCCATGCTGCTTCCCCACCCGCTCCATACTGCAACCCCACCCGCTCCATACTGCATCCCCCACCCGCTCCATGCTGCATCCCCCACCCGCTCCATGCTGCCTCCCCCACCCGCTCCATGCTGCCTCCCCCACCCGCTCCATGCTGCCTCCCCCACCCGCTCCATGCTGCCTCCCCCACCCGCTCCATGCTGCCTCCCCCACCCGCTCCATGCTGCCTCCCCCACCCGCTCCATGCTGCCTCCCCCACCCGCTCCATGCTGCGTCCCCCACCCGCTCCATGCTGCGTCCCCCACCCGCTCCATGCTGCGTCCCCCACCCGCTCCATGCTGCGTCCCCCACCCGCTCCATGCTGCGTCCCCCACCCGCTCCATGCTGCGTCCCCCACCCGCTCCATGCTGCGTCCCCCACCCCACTCCATGCTGCGTCCCCCAACCCACTCCATGCTGCTTCCCCAACCCACTCCATGCTGCTTCCCCAACCCACTCCATGCTGCTTCCCCACCCACTCCACGCTGATTCTCCACCCCCACCTACTCCATGCTGCTTCAGCTCCATGCTGCTTTCCCACCCCATCCCCCGATCTGCTCTATGCTACTTCCCCACCCACCCCCACCCGCTCTACACTACTTCCCCACCCACCCCCACCCACTCTACGCTACTTCCCCACCCTCACACCGTTCTACGCTACTTCCCCCACCTGCTCCATGCTACTTCCCCACCCACCCGCTCCACGCTGCTCCCCCACCCGCTCCACGTTGCTCCCCTCCACGCTGCTCCCCCACCCGCTCCATGCTGCTCCCCCATCCGCTCCATGCTGCTTCCTCATGCCCCCACCCAATCCATACTGCTTCCCCATGCTCTCACCTACTCCATGCTGTATCCCCACCTGCTCAATGCAGCATCCCCATCCGCTCCACGCTGCGTCCCACCCGCTCCATGCTGCATCCCCACCCTCCCACCTGCTCTGTTGTGTCCACACCCATTCCATGCTGCGTCCCCACCGCTTCATGCTGTGTCCCCACCCCTGCTGCGTCCCCACACCCCCACCCGCTCCATGCTGTGTCCCCACCCACTCCATGCTTCATCCACACCCACCCCCTCCACACTGCTTCCCCACCCCTCCATGCTGCATCAACACCCACCACCTACTCCACGCTGTCTCACCACCCACCCCCACCCACTCTATGCTACTTCCCCACCCACCCCCCACCTGCTCCACACTGCTTCCCCATGCCCCCATCGGCTCCACACTGCATCCCCGGCCTCCCACCCGCTCCATGCTGCGTCCCCGCCCTCCCACCCACTACACACTGTGTCCCCGCCCTTCCACCCGCTACACACTGTGTCCCCACCCACTCCACGCTGAATCCACACCCACTCCCTCCACAGTGCTTTCCCACCCCTCCATGCTGCATCACCACCCTCCTACTCCACACTGTGTCCCCACCCCACCCACCCGTTCCATGCTGCGTGCCCACCCACCCGCTGCACGCTGCATCCCCACCCATCCACCCGCACCACACTGCATCCCCACCCACCCGCACCACGCTGCATCCCCACCCACCCACCCGCACCACGCTGCATCCCCACCCGCTCCATGCTTCATCTCCCCCACACAATCGCTCCACGTGGCATCCCCTCCCTGCCACCCGCTCCACGCTGCGTCCCCCCAAACTCTCCATGCTGTGTCCCTACTCCTCCACCCACTCTGCATCCCCACTCGCTCCATACTACATCTGCACCCCCTCCTGCTCCATGCTGCATCCTCACCCGCTCCACGCTGTGTCCCCATCCACTCTACGCTGTGTCCCCACTCCTCACCTGCTTCACACCATGTTCCCACCCGTACCACCCACTTGACGCTGTCCCCACCAGCTCCATGCTGCATCCCCACCCGCTCCACACTACATCCCCACCCACTTCACGCTGTGCCCCCACCCACTCCACTGTGCATTCCCACCCGCTCCACTGTGCATTCCCACCCTCTCCACGCTGCTTCCCCACCCTCTCCACGCTGCTTCCCCACCCTCTCCACGCTGCTTCCCCACCCTCTCCACGCTGCTTCCCCACCCACGCCACGCTGCGTCCCCAACCGCTCAACGCTGCGTCCCCACCCGCTTAATGCTGCGTCCCTGCCCCCCCACATGCTCCACGCTGTGTCCCCACCCCCACACGCTCCACGCTACGCTCCCGCCTGCTCACGTTGCTTTCTGCCCTCCCACCCGCTCCACATTGCTTTCTGCCCTCCCACCCGCTCCACGTTACTTTCTGCCCTCCCACCCGCTCCACGTTGCTTTCTGCCCTCCCACCCGCTCCACGTTGCTTTCTGCCCTCCCACCCGCTCCACATTGCTTTCTGCCCTCCCACCCGCTCCACGTTGCTTTCTGCCCTCTCACCTGCTCCAAGTTGCTTCCCGCCCTCCCACCAGCTCCAAGTTGCTTTCCACCCCCTCCACGCTGTTTCCTGCCCTCCCACTCACTCCACGCTACTCACCGCCCTCCCACCCACTCCACGCTGCTTCCTTCCCTCCCACCCATTCCATGCTGCTTCCTGCCCTCCGGCCCCTGCACGCTGCTTCTCGGTATCCCACCCACTCCACGCTGCTTCTTGCTGCTCCCTGCCCTCCCACATGCCCCTTGCTGCTTCATGCCCTCCCGTTCACAGCTTCCTGCCCCCCACCCGCTCCACGCTGCTTCTCGCCCTAGCACCCACTCCAAACTGCTTCCTGCCCTCCCACCTGCTCCACACTGCTTCCTGTCCTCCCACCCGCTCCACGCCCTCCCACCCACTCCACGCTGCTTCCCGCCCTCCCACCCCCTCCACGCTGCTTCCCGCCCTCCGACCCGCTCCACGCTGCTTCCCGCCCTCCGACCCGCTCCACGCTGCTTCCCGCCCTCCCACCCGCTCCACGCTGCTTCCCGCCCTCCCACCCGCTCCACGCTGCTTCCCGCCCTCCCACCCGCTCCAAACTGCTTCCTGCCCTCTCACCCGCTCCATTGTTTCCTTTCGGCCAACGCGTTTCAATGAACTCACTTCATCTTCTTCATGGGCCTTAGTGAGCAAGTGGAAAAGTCACGTGTTTAACCAGAAGATGACGTGAGTTCATTGAAACGCGTTGGCCGAAAGGAAACAATCACAGGAAGGGAAGCTGCCTGATCTAAATAAAGAAATGTTTTTCTCACCTTCAATGGAGTGCGGCTCTAATTGCTGGAGCAATTCAAATGGAATAATGTTTGCACGGCGCGCTCCAGGCTGTGAGAGCGACGCACCCCCTGCATCACCGGAATAGGGGCCACTCGAGGGGTTTGATGCTCCTTGAATGCGGCGCTGGAGGTCCTGTAAGTGAATCAGGCAGAGTCTTTTCCTGAGGCTCAATGTGGGCTGCTAGAACTGTCCTTTACATTGATAGTGAGCAGTGGAACCCACTCGAGGGTGAAAATGTGCAGATTGATAACTACAGGGCCCAGCATGCAATTCGAATTGGACATTAATTAAAGGCACACCGGAGGCCAGGAAAGTTAATTAAGGAAGCATGCAGGGGCTGCTGGTTAAACACGTGACTTTTCCACTTACTCACTAAGGCCCATGAAGAAGATGAAGTGAGCTCATTGAAACGCGTTGGCCGAAAGGAAACAATCACAGAAGGGAAGCTGCCTGATCTAAATAAAGAAATGTTTTTCTCACCTTCAATGGAGTGCGGCTCTAATTGCTGGAGCAATTCAAACGGATATATATATATATATATATATATATATATATATATATATATATATATATATATATATATATATATGTGTGTGTATATATATATATATATATATATATATATATATATATATATATATATATATATATATGTGTGTGTGTAGATATATATATATATATATATGTGTGTATATATATATTTCCGCACTTGTACTCCTGCTTAAACGCCACGCCATCAATCCTCGGCTGACAAACGAGCAAGAACACGGAAGACCCAGAGTACTAGTGAGTTTTTTATTTAACAGCACACCACGGCAGGATAACGTTTCGCCCTACACAGAGGGCTTGGTCACATGGTGCACCGAAAGAGTTGCGTGAATTTAAAGTGCTAGTGCAGTAACAACGACATCAATGATTGATTGCTCCTTAAAACATTGAAATATGCAACACAGCTGTTAAATTAATCATTTAAAGGCGCATAAACGGGCAACCAAGACAATCTTAAGCCAGGTCTTAAAAAATACCTGTTTCAATACAGTACTTAAAATTCGGATACATATGTAAGATTATAAGATTTTGAATTTCTAAAAAAGAGGGTCAACTGGGAATTCCCACAGTAAATATCAATTCATCACATTGCGATTTGCTGTACAAGTTTTCATGTATATTACAATTAATTCCAAATTTACAGCCGCACCTGTACAACATAATCTGGCTATACTCTACTCTCTGCATGAATGCAATAGCCCCTAATTTACACTGTGAAGGCCCTCTAACTTGATTGTAAAATATATACAAAAATTTCATCTATATACATCTATATACAATAAGTGTCTTACATAATATTACCAATAATAAACTTGGACAGTTGACTGGAAATGCAAAACCGGATACGAAAGACCAAAAGACCTAAAGCGACACATGTATTAGATTAATGATGCCACATATGCCCAATAGCGTTGTTACTACCACTATAATAAACAAGTGAAAATTTAAAAAGAAGAAACAATTCTTCCTGGGTTTGAAATTTGTAAGGTACAGCTTATACACCTAGTGAGGATCTGTTACAGTACTTAATAGCATGACTAGACGTATATATAATAATGATAAGACTTCATGGCCTAAGGTTCAAAACACATAAACAGCCAAACAAACAAAATGCAGCACAATAATGGGGGGTATGAGTGAATGCTATGGAGACAGACAGAACTATAAGCATGTATAACAGTCCTCCGTGGAATTAAGACCATTGGGACTTTTACTGTCCATCTCCAGGATGTATCTGGTCTCAAGAGCCCTTAAGATCCCTTCTCGGTTACCTCCCCTCCTGAGCGGGCCAATGGCATCTATAGCATAGTATCTAAGGAGCCCACTGTTATTATTATGGAACTCCTTAAAGTGCCTGGCTACAGGGTATGTGGCGTCATTCGTGTTAATCGCCCGAATGTGCTGGAGCACCCTTTTGTGGACCTGCAATTTGGTACTGCCAATATATTGCAGGCCACATGGGCACTCCAGCACATACACCACATACTCGGATTTACAAGTTAGCTGCTTGGTAATCTTGCGGGGCACTGTCGAAAAAGCTGTAAAGAACTCAGATTTATTAAGCCCCTGGGAACAAGCCTTACAGCTAGAACACTTCCTAAACCCACGGCTCGCTGCTAGCCAATTTTTGGGTGGGATCACTTCCGGACTGGATTTAACCAGTGCATCTTGCAGCGAAAACGCCTTCTTAAAAGTGATCGCAGGTCTATTAGGCATGTGTTCTCCTATCACTGGATCTAATTTAATAAGATTCCAGTGTTGATTAATGATTTTTCTCAGCGCCCCATGCTGACTGTTATAGGTCCAGATGAGTCTGACCGGTTGTTCACTGCTGGCTACAGGAGTTCTCTGGTGTTTTCTATGGGTCAGTGCTTCACTTCGGGATAGGGCATTAGCTTTCCTAATCGCTATATCAATGAGATGTTCTTCATAGCCCCTAGCTAGAAACCTTAGTTTGCTTGCTGCTTGTGCCACCTTGCAGTGAGAATCTGTACTACAGACTCGCCTAATTCTAAGCATCTCCCCATAGGGGATGCTGCGAATTAAATGCGGGGGATGGTGGCTCTCAGCGTGCAAAATAGTATTGCCCGCAGTGGGCTTTCTGTAGAGCTTGGTTTCAAGTTTGCCATGACTGACCTCCAGAGTAACATCAAGAAAATCTGCTGTTTTCTGGCTGATATGCGATGTGAAGGACAGGTTATATGCATTGTTGTTCAAAATATCAATGAAACTGACAGCTTGCTCATAGGTTCCTCTCCATATCATTAAAATGTCATCGATGTATCTATACCATCGAATGATATGGCGGGTGCAAATGTCGAGGTGAATGCCATTGAGGACCTGTCTCTCCCAGTACCCCATATGCAAACAGGCATAACTAGGAGAGAAACAGGCCCCCATGGCAACCCCTCTGACTTGTTGGTAATAGCGATTCAGAAACATAAAATAATTGTGATGCAAACAAAAACTAATCATAGCGAGCAACATCTTATTATGCTCAACTAATTCTATTGGTCGCTTGCCAAGAAAAAACTCTGATGCCCTCAATCCATCTGCATGCAAAATGCTAGTATATAAAGATGACACGTCAAGGGTAATCAACAAGATATCATCACACCACACTAAATCAGTTAATTTCCTCATCAAATCACTGGAGTCCTGTATATATGATGGCAATATATATATGTGTATGTATGTATATATATGTGTATATATATATATATATATATATATATGTATGTGTGTATATATATATATGTATGTGTATATATATATATATATATATATATATATGCCGCTCTGTTGCGTCAAGGAACCGGGGCACTCGTGGGCGGGTGCCTGTCGTGGTGACGCCCCACGTCTCAAATTGCCGCTCCGATATCTTTCACTCCAAAAGAAATCCGGCACTCACAGGAGAAGTTTCTAGGTTTGTTTAATGACAGCAAACAAACACTAAGCAGACAAACGCGTTTCGGTTTCCTTCGTCAGTGTCTACTATTGACACGAAGGAGGCAGGTTTAAAAAACAATTCGTCATTTCAGGCATGTTCATAGAAAGGAGACTTAAGTAAAACCCTGTGAGCAAAGTTATACCGTTGTCTATTACATTCTAATAACATTACAAAGACGACACATAGTAATTTCATACATTTTGAATTACAATTCGCTTATTTACTTTTATAAAGCTTAATTCGAAGACCTAATTAATCACATGATTAATGTGCCTTTTCTTTCATTACTGCGTCGTCTTAGTGGGTGTATTATAAAGCCGTGGATCGGCATTTCTCACAGGGTTATTTAAGGTTAACACATTGTGGGCCAAAGTTCTCCTCCTCTTACTTTCCTAGGTGAGATGATAATTCTTCATTTTTGTTAAGACCTGTTGGGGCCTTGGTTTGTAGGTCGATTATGTAACGGGACTCCAACCGTCTTAGTCTCCGTAACCTATCCCCACCCCTTGGGTCCACAGGTACACAGTCAAGTGCAAAATACTGTAGCAATTCTCTTTTGCTCTTGTGTCTAATAGCAAAATGTTTCGCTACAGGATAATTGAAGTCCTTATTTACAATGGCTCGTTGGTGCTCAAGTATTCTTAGTTTCACATTTTTTACTGTACTGCCTATGTATTTCAGTCCACATCTAAAAATTTGGTATCGATACATCGATGACCTTTTCCTTGTTTGGGAAGGGTCAGTTAGTTCTGCAGAAGAGTTTGTTGCTGAATTAAATCAGAACAATATTAATCTAAGATTTACAGCAGATATAAGTGTGTCAACAGTTAATTACCTGGACCTGAGAGTAAACTTAAGGGGTAAGAAAATTGAGACAGAGCTTTTTAGAAAAGCGACAGCCGGCAATTCGGTATTACATGCCGAAAGCAGCCATCCTCCTCCATTGGTGAGAAGTATACCATATGGGGAACTCCTTAGAATCAAAAGGAATTGCTCCAGGAATACTGACTTCATAAAAGCAGCTCAAGACAGCATCAGCAGATTCAAGTCAAGAGGATATAACGAAAACCTCTTAGAAAAGACCTTTAAAAAGGTAGAGAGAATTCCTCGAGAAGAGCTACTTAAAGAAAGAGAAAGAGATCAAGACAAACATGGAGGGAAATTCAGGCTGATTACTACCTTCTCAGAAGACTCAAACCATCTGAGAAATATACTTAAGAGAAGCTGGCATATCCTTAAAACTGATCAAATCATAGGGAAGGATATTCCAATCTCACCCCTAATCACCTTCAGGAAAGGGAGATCAATAAAGGACAAAATTGTACACAGCCATTTGCGTGACAAGATAGATACAACAGGGAGAATAAGAGATATGCCGGGCTTCTTCCCCTGCGGGAAGTGCAAGGCATGTGAGAACAGCAAAAGAGTAACCACATATGAGATACCAGGGGTGAATGATAAGAAAAGAATATCAAAATTTCTCACATGTCAAACCACCCATGCTGTATACTGCCTAATATGTCCATGTGGACTGAAATACATAGGCAGTACAGTTAAAAATGTGAAACTAAGAATACTTGAGCACCAACGAGCCATTGTAAATAAGGACTTCAATTATCCTGTAGCGAAACATTTTGCTATTAGACACAAGAGCAAAAGAGAATTGCTACAGTATTTTGCACTTGACTGTGTACCTGTGGACCCAAGGGGTGGGGATAGGTTACGGAGACTAAGACGGTTGGAGTCCCGTTACATAATCGACCTACAAACCAAGACCCCAACAGGTCTTAACAAAAATGAAGAATTATCATCTCACCTAGGAAAGTAAGAGGAGGAGAACTTTGGCCCACAATGTGTTAACCTTAAATAACCCTGTGAGAAATGCCGATCCACGGCTTTATAATACACCCACTAAGACGACGCAGTAATGAAAGAAAAGGCACATTAATCATGTGATTAATTAGGTCTTCGAATTAAGCTTTATAAAAGTAAATAAGCGAATTGTAATTCAAAATGTATGAAATTACTATGTGTCGTCTTTGTAATGTTATTAGAATGTAATAGACAACGGTATAACTTTGCTCACAGGGTTTTACTTAAGTCTCCTTTCTATGAACATGCCTGAAATGACGAATTGTTTTTTAAACCTGCCTCCTTCGTGTCAATAGTAGACACTGACGAAGGAAACCGAAACGCGTTTGTCTGCTTAGTGTTTGTTTGCTGTCATTAAACAAACCTAGAAACTTCTCCTGTGAGTGCCGGATTTCTTTTGGAGTGAAAGATATCGGAGCGGCAATATATATATATATATATATATATATATATGTGTGTGTATATATATATATATATATATATATGTGTGTGTATATATATATATATATGTATGTGTATGTGTATGTGTATGTGTATGTATATGTATGTGTATGTATATATATGTGTGTGTATATATATGTGTATATATATATATATATATATATATGTGTGTATATATATATATATGTGTGTGTATATATATATGTGTGTATATATATATGTGTGTATATATATATGTGTATATTTGTGTGTATATATGTGTGTATGTATATATGTGTGTATGTATATATGTGTGTATGTATATATGTGTTTATATATATATATGTATGTATATATGTGTGTATGTATATGTGTATATATATGTATGTATATATGTATGTGTATATATATATATTACCTACTGGCGGTCGCCAGTAGGTATATATAGTTAGGATTTTTTCTCTATGGGTTTTTTGAAAATTCTATGTCTAATAACTTTGGCGTTTGTGGACGGAATTGGCTGAAATTTTCAGGAAAATGGCACATTTTGTTTCTGAGCAGCCCTTGAAAATTTGGGGGGGGTTCGTCCAGGGGGGGCCGAGAAAAAAGGGGGGTCCCAAAACGTGTTTTTAACATTGAGTTTTCCATAGGGCGGTTGGCCTCACTTTTAGCCCGAACGGCTGAATGGATTTGCACGAAACTTGGCAAAATTGTAGGGACTGGTAGCCCGATGTGCCTTTTGTAGGTCTCAATATATGTGCTCCAGTGGATTTTGAGAAATTAACGTTTAAAAAAAAATATATATCTGTAAGCGCGGACCAGGCAGCGCTCTGGTTCGCGGACTTTTCGCGCAACGGAGCTTTGTGAAGCGAAGCTGATTGGTTCTCCGGCGTCTGTCAACATTCCAAACAGTCCGTAGCGGCCGCCATCTTGTCTCTCGGTAGGATCGAGAGACAAGAGGAGGTCAAAACAAAGGGGGAAATAACTATAAGGGGGCATAGTAGATCCTCGCTGATCCCCTAGGTTTGATGTGGAGGTTTTAAAAGGGCCCCGCGGGGCAAAAAAAAAACAAAATAATAATAATCGAACGGCTGAATGGATTTGCACGAAACTTGGCAAAATATTAGGGACTGGTAGCCCGATGTGCCTTTGCTAGGTCTCAATATATGTGCTCCAGTGGATTTTGAGAAATTAACGTTGAAAAAAAGATATATATCTGTAACAGCGCTCCGCTTCGCGTACTTTTCGCGTTACGGAGCTTTGCGAAGCTGATTGGTTCTCCGGCGTCTGTCAACATTCCAAACAGTCCGTAGCGGCCGCCATCTTGTCCCTCGGTAGGATTGAGAGACAAGAGGAGGCCAAAGCGAAGGGGGAAATGACCATAAGGGGGCATAGTAGATCCTTCCTGACCTCTTAGGTTTGATGTACCATTTTGCCAAGTTTGGTGTAATTCCGTTCAGCCATTCAGGCTGTAGACGTATGTAAATGTCCTATGGAAAATTGCATGGGGAAAACACATTTGAAAGTGTTGAAATTTAGAACCAATTAAAATGTTACTTTGGTTTTGTATTTGTGTGTGATGAAAGTTAATTGGTTATGTATATATGTCAAATGAGAGGAAACCACAGCCATTTTGTGATACTACTGTCTGAGGTACATTTGTGAGGAATTTTTGGTGGTGAATTTCTGGTGTTTGATTTACACAGTACTAACACTTCTGCTACTTTTAACAAGGTGAGTTGTTAATTTGTATGGGGAACTATGTTGTACACTTGAAGATAATTTGAAAAATGTTTTCTGTTATTTATTTGCAGTCCTTCTGTTATACTAAATACTTGATAAAGTTAGTTTTATATTATGTATTACTAAAGACGATAAATGAAAGTGATTATTTTTTTCTGCAATTTACAGCAAGCAATTTCAAAATAAAATGGCTCACAATGAAGAGACCGTGGCAATTTCTTTTGAATTGTCCAACACATTGATTGAAATTGAGAGCACCAATAATGAAATATTGTCACAAGGAGGACATGACTTGTATGATTCCATTAGATTGATTGAAATGGACAGCACCAAGAATGAAATATTGTCACAAGGAGATGACTTGAATGATTCCACTACATTGATTGAAATTGAGAGCACCAATAATGAAATATTGTCACAAGGAGGAGATGGCTTGTATGATTCCATTAGATTGATTGAAATGGACAGCACCAATAATGAAATATTGTCACAAGGAGGAGATGACTTGAATGATTCCACTACATTGATTGAAATTGAGAGCATCAATAATGAAATATTGTCACGAGGAGATGACTTGAATGATTCCACTACATTGATTGAAATTGACAGCACCAATAATGAAATATTGTCAGAAGGAGGAGATGACTTGAATGATTTTTTTGATCAATCTCTTGATGGCGAATTTATCGAGTGTTTGGAGACCATAGAGTTACAAGAATCATCATTGGAGACTTTTAATGAGGACATTGCTGATGAGGACATGTTACTAGTTCTTTCAAATTTAGAAAATTCTGAAGAATAAATTTATATTTAGAAATCAAAAATTGTTTGAGACATTATTCATTTTTATTTTTAATTTATGAGGTTGTAGCGAAGTGATTGTAGTATAAAATGAGACTTATAGTATAGAGTGCAACATTTTTATGTTACATGGTAAGTTTACTCATATTTACTTCCCTTCTG
Organism: Lissotriton helveticus; assembly: GCF_964261635.1. Lineage (NCBI taxonomy): Eukaryota > Metazoa > Chordata > Amphibia > Caudata > Salamandridae > Lissotriton > Lissotriton helveticus. The sequence continues at coordinate 81,922,281 of NC_136060.1, read as the reverse complement.
CCACTATATTATCTCCAATGTGTATTTGACATGTCTTCTTCATCTCCGGCCTCCTTTCTCTCACTGTGTGTCTCCGATGCATCTTATCGCTGCTATTTTGTGTAATTACAGAAGAGAGTAAAATAAAATAGTTCGGAACGTGAAAAGGGGGCAAAGTAGAGTACTCCTCACCCCCTAGGCCTTTTTAGGCGGTCCCAAAAGGATCAGTTTCTGCTTTCCTGAGAGATTATGGTATGAGTTCCATATACCACAATAACTTGCATTACAACATGCAAGATATCTATCTCCTATTACCAACTTTTGGAGATATTCGCGCTAAGCGCGAATATCTCCAAAAAGTAACACCTGCCCTGAGCAGTTCTTAGCCATGTTATCCAATGGGAGGTGGATAACATGGCTAAGAGTATTAGCTCGGTAATGCATGAATATCGCTGAGTTTTTAGCGATATTCATGCATTGCGGCCGTTTATTATCGCATTTGCGATAAACCTTGATAATAGTAAGGTTTATCTTCGATAATTTCTGACGATGCTTAGTGGTAAAAAATTGGTTGGTAAGCATCGTTAGCGATAAATATCGCTTAACTTTGGTAATATGCCCCAACGTCTGTTAACGTTCGATTCGAAGGAAATGAGGAAGTGTTGAAAAACATTGTCTGCGCCATCTTGCCTTTTTTGAAATGCCACACTTTTGTCGTGCACGGCAGCCATTTTAGATGTCTTGACCAGACCCACTCTCTGCACGCTGTCGATTCGTAGCATGGCTCCTCACCCTCGTAAGCATCTCCCCCAGGCACTGGTCACCACCGCTCTCTGTCTTATGCATGGGCAATAAACCTCCCCCCATCTGCGCTGCTCTTCCCTGAGAATCACACTCTGTGCCCGCCCGACACCTCCCTTTCGCCCTATTCACTACCGCACCCTCTGACACTCCTCTTTCTCTGTGTCCGATTGTCCAGGCTATCAGCTAGCCCTGCAGATGTAGTTTATGGCCCCAGCTGTAAAGAATCACCCCTCTTCAAAGGAGTTATAGTAGATCAAGGCCCACACTCGATGAGATCCGTCACACCACACGTGTTCCTACTATCTGAAAACCATCCTGTATTGTGATTGGGGAGGGGACCGAGCCTGAAGCGGAAGATTCCAGGAATGACTCTTTGTACATCAAAGTTTTTACAATTATGTGTCACATTAAAAATATATAGCACTCCAACAAAGTAGTAGGAATATAAAACTTTAATAACATATAAATATATACAACAAAACAAAAACAGTAAAAACATTTAAACAACGAAGAGACCGTGGCAATTTCTTTTTAATTATCCAATAGATTTATTGAAATTGACAGCACCAATAATGAAATATTCTTGTCAGTAGCGGTCTGTTGTGCGAATAGTTCCAAGGCAGCAGAACGCGCTGAAATCTAGATGGCACGAAAGTGATGTCTAGTAAGTTGCCGCCCAGCAAAAAACGGCGTGGGGCGCCGCGGGGGTGAGTGAGTCCAGTAGGCACCACAGCTATTCTTACCGGCATTGCAGAATTACTGCTGGGGACAATGCCTGTGCTGTAGCAGGGTCACAGCAGAAACAAAAAGGATTCTGTTGAAGATGTTGTTGGTTTTCAATTTGAAAACAGTTCTGGTGTCAACTGCTATGCTAATGTAGTGGTTAATGTTTTGTTTTCTCTAGAAAATGTAAAAGAGGGGGAGGCAGTCCAAAGTTCCGTTAAAAGGGCAAAGGAAAGGATCGGTGGTTTGAACTATCAGTCAAAAAGGGGAGGGGGTGCAATAATTTTTCCTACCGGGTCACACTGTGCTTTCACCGGAAGTGAGGTCTGCAGGATTGTAGTAATTCAAAGTGAGGCTGGCGCCAGCATGGGAGCGCCGACGTCCCGCGGATACAGTTTCGTCACTCCACGGGCGATCATGGCAGTCATTCCCCATCGGGGGTCGGAGACTCCCGCGGCTCCTCTAGAATCTTCAAGGTCGTGGAGGACTACGGTGGTGGAGTCAACCAGTGACCGGGCCATTTCTTTATGTTGGGCCCGCTCTTGCCAGGTCGACCGCCATTTTGAGAGTTCGGCAGCTACCGGCGATCGCGGGGTCACATGAGCGGACGGGCTCCACCCTGCCGGGCGAGACGTTGCAGCATGGCCACAGTGGAAGAACCGTTATCTAGGTCGTTCCGAAACTGTGCAGCACTGTAGTTGTTAGGATGCCACCGCCTGGAGCGCTGAGGGTGCAGCTGGGAAGTCTCCACCTGGGGAGGCGGGAGAGGCCTGTTCGCACCGTCTCTCCCTCCCAGTGCACCCCACGGCGTCTCGCTTGAGATTTGTTATGGCCGGACCAGGCGATGAGGACGAGGGGGGGGTCGGAGGCATGTGCAAGACATCCCCCCCCAGTGTTGTCGCAGCCATTATAAAAGAAAGAAGTGTCCCGTCCGTCTTCGGGCCGGGCTTCCGGTGGATGTCGGCCGGACGCCCCTGGCTCTGGCCCCATGAACGGGTTTCTTGGTTTATCGGCTGCAGCCGGATCCCGTCGGCCTCGGCCCCCCGACCGTTGGTGGTCGGACCGGAAGAGCATGTGGCGGGACTACCTGCAACTCTCAAGGGCCACCGCGGCCGGACTGGGAGAGAGAGGGGAGGGTCGAGGAGACATTCCCCCCCCCTGCAACTGTTCAGCGTTGTAAAGGCAATCCCCTGGCCGGGTCCCGCTGGTCTCGGCCTCTCCTCCGGCTACACCCTACGTTAGGATCTCCTGGCCGAGGCGTGGCAGCAGGACCTGCCTTATATGGGCTGCTCCCGGCTGGGCGTAGCCGGAACCCTGCCCCACCTTGGAAGTTTCCAGAGTGGGGGTGGATGTTCTACTGACTTGCATTTTCCCTAGTCTATCGATTTTTTTGGCGTGGCAGGCGGTGGGACAGCGAGGGGTGATTTGGTTTCTCTTACTGTTTTTCTGGTCTCTCACCACTGGCATATTTTAACGTTTTCTTGTTTCTAGGACATTAATAGGTTTTATCATTACGTTATGTTATCGTTTCTTTGTTCGTTGTTTAATAAAAGTTCATGTTCATCAGTGGCCTACTGATTTTCGTTTTCCTATTTTTTTCTTTCCAGGTTGTTTCATGGTAAAGTTTCTGTTAACAGGATACAGTGATCACTTCGTTATTATTGCATATGTCCTTTTCACTAGGGGTGCTCTCTGGTCGGGCCAGATGACGTATCTCTAGTAAATGGTCCGGGTGAAAAAGGTGCATCAATCAGTGGGGAGTAGATAGGCATGACAGATTACAACGGGGGAGAACGGTCCGCATTACGTACCCTTTCACTACTTGCAAAGATTTTCCTACGTTTATTTGCAAACAGGGAATACCTCCAAAAAGAACTAATTCCCAAACAGTCAATGTTCGGACAATCAATCAATCAATGAGGAATGAAATAGGTACGACGTGTTAAAGGCTTGCGTTACCTACCCTTCACTATCTGCAAAGGGAGATAGAATATTCCTATTCTTCCTCGTTTGCAGGTAGAGAAGATCGTTAAGAGAATTAACTTCGAACAATTCAATGCTCGATTGAAACAATCAACAAGGGGTACTGTGAACACAAATGAACGCCGCTTATATACATACGCATTGCTATTTTCAACAGGTTGTTCCTAATGTTTCTATTTTAGCGAGGTCAAAAGAGATCCCATTAGTGGCCTACTGATTTTGCTCGATTCCTTTTGTTTTTTTACACGATTTTTCGCTATCTGCAAAGACTAAACAGAGTATTGCGACTCTGTGCTTGTTTGTAAATAGAGAATGAACCAAAGAGAACAATCAATCAAATGGAGAGAGAAGCAGGCACGACGGATTACAAAGGGGGAAAGGGCTGCGTTAACTACCCTTCACTATCTGCAAAGAGAGAGTACTCCTAATAGAAATGAGGGGTGGGGGGCAGCAATCAAAGCAGATCAGTGTGCATAAACACGAAAAAAAAAATTCTTACCACGTACTTGACATTCGACAGCTTATGATATTTGCTATTAAAAAACCATTGAAATTCACTGAAAAAACCATAGGTTATAGACCATATATAGTTAGGAATTAGCATTTACAAAACCTTGAAAATTCACTGAAAAAACCATAGGTTATAGACCATATATAGTTAGGAATTAGCATTTACAAAACCTTGAAAATTCACTGAAAAAACCATAGGTTATAGACCATATATAGTTAGGAATTAGCATTTAAAAAACCTTATTTTACTCACACAAAACCATTGAAATTCCATATATAGTTAGTTGCACTAACTATATATCGCGCACCCGCAATCCACTGCTGATGATGTCACATATTACATCATTCATGACATGGTCAGTGACATCACTGATGACATCACTGATGACATCTCAAATGACATCACTGATGACATCACTGATGACATCTCATTTGACATCAATGACCACATCACTGATGATATCATTCATGTGACAATACAATGCATCTCTTCACACTTTAATATAACCTCTGTTACACCCAGTGTTAAATACAGAGTATAATTTTTGAAACCATTGACACACCAATACTAGTTACTACATACGCACTCAGTGATTCCTATGTTTACACACACATTCACTCATTTACCCATACAATCATTCATACATACAATCACTCATCTTTACAACACTATCATATGCACTCATACACCTATACAGACTCTCACACTCTGTCACTCATCCATGGAGTTACTCACACACCTAGTCAGTCCTGTAAAGAATCAATCACACTTCCATTTTCTAATCTATACAGGTAAACATAGAGCACCTTACATTTTGAAACATATACTAACACATAATTACTCTCTTATACAATCATTGATACAAGTACACATTGATCTGCACAGAGTCACACACCTCCCAGCCAGCCACACACACACTCAGTCTCCCATACAAATATTTGGGCAATCAATCAATAACCCATATAGTTACTCATATAGCTACTGATCAACACATGCAGCAGTTTACAGAACAACAGACATAATGATGCACAAATTAAGACAGTTTAGTCACTAACCCATGCACTCAGTGAGACACATTTAATCACTCACTCATACAGTCAGTCACGCACCTACTAAATCCTTCATCCAGACACTTCTACATCTACTCATTCTTCAATATGTAAAACATATTTAAACTTTACAGAAACACACAGTCACTGGATGATGTCATCAGTGATGTCATCAGTGATGTCATTTGAGATGTCATCAGTGATGTCATCAGTGATGTCACTGACCATGTCATGAATGATGTAATATGTGACATCATCAGCAGTGGATTGCGGGTGCGCGATATATAGTTAGTGCAACTAACTATATATGGAATTTCAATGGTTTTGTGTGAGTAAAATAAGGTTTTTTAAATGCTAATTCCTAACTATATATGGTCTATAACCTATGGTTTTTTCAGTGAATATATATATATATATATATATATATATATATTCCAAACAACGATTCCTCCGCCGGAGGATACCTTGGAGTCGCAATAACCCAATCCAATTCCACAAAGTTTGTTCGAGTTTATTTATTTTTTCAATCCATGGGGTGTCAAAAAGGCAAAAACCAACGCGTTTCGACAGCCTCCGCTGCTTGGTCACGGTTAGTTTGGAAAATGCTTTGCCACAACTTTATACACAAAACCAGTTTCAAAAGTAAGTCACTCCCCTTGGAGGGTGTTACCATCATCACATGATTATTACACACGGATTCTATCCTCGTAAGGATTGTGGGTCATGTAGTTTGAAGTAAACACAATGCGATTTTTAAGGTCAAAACAAAAATTGAAAACAAAATTAAGCCATGTATTTACATCGTTATTTGTGCTTAAAATTGTATTCTTTCAGACACATAATCAGTGTATGTTTTATGTGGATTATGAGTATTGCTGCCCTCCAGTGGGCATCAGGATTTTTTCGTAGTCCTCATTGACTTCTGGGTTATGTAGTGTGTAATGCAACACGCTTGTTTGTTTACTTGAAAAAATAACATTTAACCATATGTATGTGTCATCGTTATGTGAGTTCACATTTTCTCTTACTGCCCTCCAGTGGGCTTTTGCATGATCCCTCTTAAATATCTCTATGTGTGGTGATTGAGGTTAAATAATTTTTAAAGTTTTCCCTTTTTCCCCCCTTGGGGCGTGTATGTGGCATTGCGGGTAGTGTTTGGGTAATATAAAACTGATTAAAGGATTTCAAATTGTCTGTAAATGGGATGCTATTTTTGGAGGTTTCAGTTAACAGATCTCATTTTTCAAATTATTTTACCGGTGTATGTACAGTTCCTCCGTTTGGTTGAGGCCAAAAGGAGTCATTGTCCTAAAGTTTAGAATGTGTCTTGATTCTTTTTGCCGCAGCTGTTTCTCATTATGTCCACCTCTGTCAGATAGGGTCATTTTTTCTATGCCCCAAAAGCGTAGTAATTTCCAATCTCCATTGTGGTGGGCCTCCATGTGTTTTGCAACAGCGTTGCTCCTGTCTTTATGTGTCGTTGCACGAGCATGTTCCAAAATGCGTTTTTTAAGCTCACAAATCGTACTCCCAATGTATCGGAGTTTGCAGGGACATTCAATCATATAGATTGTATATTGGCTGTTGCATGTGATGCATTCCCTGATCTGCCATGTCTTTTTGTTTGGCATGGTTACTTCCGTTGTTGGTTTAGCAATCTTGCATGCTTTACAGTTGTAACATTTGATGAAGCCCTTTGTTTTTAACCAAACTCTTTTTTGGGTCGCTTTTTTTGTAGTGACTATGGATTAGTTGATCTTGTAGGTTTTTATCCCTTCTGTACGTAATGACAGGATGAGTGCCCATTTTTTTGCCAATTACTGGATCCAATTGTAGAATTTTCCAATTCTTTTTCAAAATCTGATTAATCCTTTTAGATTCCTGACTATAATTTAAAATCAGTCTTATCGGTTCTTCCTCTTGGGTGGTTTGATTTGTTTTTTGTTGCAGACATTCTGTTCTTGATTTTTGATTTGCTCTTTGCCAACATTTTTGGGCCGTTTTTTTGTTATATTTTCTTTTTTCAAAGCGTTTCATGGAAAAAGAAATAGATGGTTTAAAATTAAACACTGACAAAATTCAAGGATGACCTTAGCAAACAAATAGAAAAACACGAAGAAGTGGTGAGACAAAGAAAACAGACCAAATTTGTACAAGATGCTAATGACTACGAACAGGGACGCATCTTCACAGTTGCCCGTAGATACGATCCGTATAAACAACAACTCATGAGCTCAAACATATCCTCCTCCAGCTTATCCTCCCTCACATCAGCGGAACAAAGTGATGATGATTCCATATTAGACCCAGCACAGAGGGTTTTTTTAGGGGATATGCGCCTCGTTCTCACACAACGCCAGTGGGAACAACATCAGGGGGCGCAGACGTTCACACAAGGCAGAGGAAGGGGGAGACCATGGCAACCCAGACCCCAAAAAACCCAACAAGGAGGAGCAGAAGGAGAAACTGCTACAAACGTAAAAATAGGTACGGAGACACGGGGAATGAAACAGAAGAGGGGCAAATAAATGAAGAACTACAAATAATTAATCTCTCACAAAGAGAAATCACATCAGCAGAAACCTCTCTCTTGAAAAAAGGAATCAACTATTGTCCAACCCAGCGAATGGACATGGCTCAAACAAGGATAGATATGTATCTGTACATCAGAAAAATAAAACTAGCAAAGTTTTTTTATGGAAAGAGCAAACAAACCCACAATTGTAAAATCTCAATTAAAACCAACTTCAACTCTCCTAGTCAAGGAGGTGGACGCATATTTGGCCTTATTAAACGCCAATGAGGAAGAAGGAAAAGAGATTCCACTAAACAAGGCAATAACACAATTGGGGGCAGGAACCAGTCAGATGAAAGCCAAATCAAAATTCTATCCGCAACTCACACCGGGGAACAAGATCGACATGTTCCAGGAGGCAGTGATTCATGATCTCTATAAAATCACAAAAACGAAATGTCGAGACAATCTATCTTCAAAAGAAAGAGATGCTTTAATATCTCTAAACAACGACAAGAGCTTCGAGATCAAAATGGCAGACAAAGGGGGGAACTTGGTCTTATGGAACAGGGACCTGTACACCGCGGAGGCCATGGGACAATTGAACCACCCCGAGTATTATGAAAAGCTAAATACAAATCCGCTAGACAAAATCAAAAGAGACCTTGATCACAAATTAGGCCAATGGGAAAGAGATGGCTTATTAGACTTTGATGAAAAGAAATACTTGACAGTAGACTTCCCAAAAATGGCAACAATCTACTTTTTGCCCAAGATACACAAAAACCCCACGAAACCACCAGGGAGACCCATCGTGTCAGCAAAGGGGTCCTTATTTGAGCCTCTGGCCAATTACATTGATCATTACCTGAATCCATATGTACAACATCTTAAATCCTACATAAAAGATACTACTGAATTCCTTTGCATCTTAAAGGAACTAACCTGGCAACCCAACTTCCTGATGATCACCATGGACGTGACGGCGTTATATACCAACATTGACAACGACTTAGGTATAAACGCATGCAAATATTTCCTCCAGGAACGCAATATCCATTACAGGGACCATAACAATATGCTCCTGGAAATGATTTTCAAAACGCTCACAAATAACATCTTTTTCTTTGGTGAACTAATATACCGACAAAAGAATGGAGCTGCAATGGGCTTTTCTTTTAGCCCAAGCTACGCTTGTATAGCAATGGGCTGGTGGGAGGAAACAACAGCGTGGAATGAAAAGAACCATGAGTACACCCAACCCATTATAACATGGAAAAGGTTTATTGATGACCTGTTTATAGTGTGGAACGGCAGTGAAGCAAAATTTCTGGAATACTTCGAAATACTAAACACAAACACACCGTGTCTGAAGTTTACATGTACTATAAACAAAACAAGAGCCATATTCTTGGACACTGAAGTATACATTAAAGACAACCATATAGAAACAACCCTTCACCGCAAAAACACAGCTACAAATGCGACTCTTGAAGCGACAAGCTTCCACCAGCAATCCTTGATATCAAGCATACCATATGGAGAATTTCTCCGTCTGAGAAGAATCTGCAGTGAGGAAAAAGAATGGAAGAAACAGAGCCAAAACACCATGAAACGCTTTGAAAAAAGAAAATATAACAAAAAAACGGTCCAAAAATGTTGGCAAAGAGCAAATCAAAAATCAAGAACAGAATGTCTGCAACAAAAAACAAATCAAACCACCCAAGAGGAAGAACCGATAAGACTGATTTTAAATTATAGTCAGGAATCTAAAAGGATTAATCAGATTTTGAAAAAGAATTGGAAAATTCTACAATTGGATCCAGTAATTGGCAAAAAAATGGGCACTCATCCTGTCATTACGTACAGAAGGGCTAAAAACCTACAAGATCAACTAATCCATAGTCACTACAAAAAATCGACCCAAAAAAGAGTTTGGTTAAAAACAAAGGGCTTCATCAAATGTTACAACTGTAAAGCATGCGAGATTGCTAAACCAACAACGGAAGTAACCATGCCAAACAAAAAGACATGGCAGATCAGGGAATGCATCACATGCAACAGCCAATATACAATCTATATGATTGAATGTCCCTGCAAACTCAGATACATTGGGAGTACGATTTGTGAGCTTAAAAAACGCATTTTGGAACATGCTCGTGAAACGACACATAAAGACAGGAGCAACGCTGTTGCAAAACACATGGAGGCCCACCACAATGGAGATTGGAAATTACTACGCTTTTGGGGCATAGAAACAATGACCCTATCTGACAGAGGTGGACATAATGAGAAACGGCTGCGGCAAAAAGAATCAAGACACATTCTAAACTTTAGGACAATGACTCCTTTTGGCCTCAACCAATCGGAGGAACTGTACATACACCTGTAAAATAATTTGAAAAATGATATCTGTTAACTGAAACCTCCAAAAATAGCATCCCATTTACAGACAATTTGAAATCCTTTAATCACTTTTGTATTACCCAAACACTACCCGCAATGCCACATACACGCCCCAAGGGGGGAAAAAGGGAAAACTTTAAATATTATTTAACCTCAATCACCACACATAGAGATATTTAAGAGGGATCATGCAAAAGCCCACTGGAGGGCAGTAAGAGAAAATGTGAACTCACAGAACGATGACACATATATATGGTTAAATGTTATTTTTGCAAGTAAACAAACAAGCGTGTTGCATTACACACTACATAACCCAGAAGTCAATGAGGACTACGAAAAAATCCTGATGCCCACTGGAGGGCAGCAATACTCATAATCCACATAAAACATACACTGATTATGTGTCTGAAAGAATAAAATTTTAAGCACAAATAACGATGTAAATACATGGCTTAATTTTGTTTTCAATTTTTGTTTTGACCTTAAAAATCGCATTGTGTTTTACTTCAAACTACATGACCCACAATCCTTACGAGGATAGAATCTGTGTGTAATAATCATGTGATGATGGTAACACCCTCCAAGGGGAGTGACTTACTTTTGAAACTGGTTTTGTGTATAAAGTTGTGGCAAAGCATTTTTCAAACTAACCGTGACCAAGACAGCGGAGGCTGTCGAAACGCGTTGGTTTTTGCCTTTTTTGACACCCCATGGATTGAAAAAATAAATGAACTCGAACAAACTTTGTGGAATTGGATTGGGTTATTGCGACTCCAAGGTATCCTCCGGCGGAGGAATCGTTGTTTGGAATTGTGCAGCGGTTGGGCTCAACCGCAGGAGTACCGCGGCCACAATTTTGCAGCGCCTAGCGGGGGAGAAAGTGAGCCATATGGTGTGAATATATATATATATATATCAATCAGTTGCAGAACCCGTTTTTGGAAGGAACCAACATCGGACATCAAAGAAGGCTCTATTCATTTAATAGCAGCTTGCCAGCAGAAAGTATTTCAAGCGAGTAAATTAGCACATCTTGCCAGACGCGTTTCAGGAAAAATTACATCCTTTCTTCAGTGGCTTGGGATGGCTGAGGGAAAGCGTTGAAGCACATGACTATCTTAAATACATTACTCCCGCCCCGATGGGCGTGGCCTCACGGCATCCTGGGAGATGTAGTCTGCGCCTATTATTACCACAGTGGGTGCATTTCACAGAGTCTCAATGTCCATAAGTGTTCGTGCGCTCAGTCTTGAAAACTCTCTGCCCTGCTTTGTAGCTGCCATCAGAGCTAGAATGACTCCTTCCTGCAAAGAAGACAGTCTTGTCCGTTCCGCTCGTTGCAGCACCGGTTGGCACTGACACGGACCCACCGGAGTAGTGGGCGCCTCCCACGACCTGGGACCAGGCCGTCAAAAATCAATCAGTTGCAGAACCCGTTTTTGGAAGGAACCAACATCGGACATCAAAGAAGGCTCTATTCATTTAATAGCAGCTTGCCAGCAGAAAGTATTTCAAGCGAGTAAATTAGCACATCTTGCCAGACGCGTTTCAGGAAAAATTACATCCTTTCTTCAGTGGCTTGGGATGGCTGAGGGAAAGCGTTGAAGCACATGACTATCTTAAATACATTACTCCCGCCCCGATGGGCGTGGCCTCACGGCATCCTGGGAAATGTAGTCTGCGCCTATTATTACCACAGTGGGTGCATTTCACAGAGTCTCAATGTCCATAAGTGTTCGTGCGCTCAGTCTTGAAAACTCTCTGCCCTGCTTTGTAGCTGCCATCAGAGCTAGAATGACTCCTTCCTGCAAAGAAGACAGTCTTGTCCGTTCCGCTCGTTGCAGCACCGGTTGGCACTGACACGGACCCACCGGAGTAGTGGGCGCCTCCTGATTGATTTTTGACGGCCTGGTCCCAGGTCGTGGGAGGCGCCCACTACTCCGGTGGGTCCGTGTCAGTGCCAACCGGTGCTGCAACGAGCGGAACGGACAAGACTGTCTTCTTTGCAGGAAGGAGTCATTCTAGCTCTGATGGCAGCTACAAAGCAGGGCAGAGAGTTTTCAAGACTGAGCGCACGAACACTTATGGACATTGAGACTCTGTGAAATGCACCCACTGTGGTAATAATAGGCGCAGACTACATCTCCCAGGATGCCGTGAGGCCACGCCCATCGGGGCGGGAGTAAGGTATTTAAGATAGTCATGTGCTTCAACGCTTTCCCTCAGCCATCCCAAGCCACTGAAGAAAGGATGTAATTTTTCCTGAAACGCGTCTGGCAAGATGTGCTAATTTACTCGCTTGAAATACTTTCTGCTGGCAAGCTGCTATTAAATGAATAGAGCCTTCTTTGATGTCCGATGTTGGTTCCTTCCAAAAACGGGTTCTGCAACTGATTGATATATATATATATATATCAATTTTTTTTTTTGAAGGGCCAGGTAGCAAGGTACTTTACGGCCCCCTCCGCCATAAAAAGGCGCTTCATTTTAATTGAATTTCATATATATATTGTTACTTATCGATCCAGTTCAGGTAGCCTTTCCCTATTAAAAAAAAGGGCACTTTAAAACAGTAAACTTCATTATTTATACAAAATTTATAGCGCGCTCAGTTACCCAGGAGCATCCCGGCGCGAAACAGAAGAAGAGAAAGACAGCTGCTCAAGGCTACACGGGGAACAAATGAGTCTTGAGAAGTTTCCTGAAAGGAAGGATCTTATACTCCGAACGAATCTTAAGGGGCAGGGAATTCCACGAAGACGCCACTTGCACTGGGAAACGTCTGCCTCCAGAGCGAGCCTTCCTAACTCTAAATGACTGCAGAAGATGTCCTTGATCCGAGCGCAAGGGCCGTGTGGGCTTATAGGGGCGTACCATGGTGGAAAGAATGGGGGGGCCCTTGCCATGTAGAATCTTGTGGGCCATACACAGCGCTTTAAATTTCACCCGTTCCCTGACTGGGAGCCAGTGCAGCGTTTTCAAGGCCGGGGCAGCAGAGTGTCTTCTGGGCACATCCATCAACACTCTAGCAGCTGCGTTTTGTGTTTGTTGGAGAATTTTAAAAGTCGCTTCGGGAGCACCGAGAAACAACGCATTCCCATAATCGAGCCTTGACAAGATTAGGCCGCGAATTAGCTGCTTCCTTGCAGGATCAGGAAGCAAAGGCAGCACCTTGCGGGCTGACCGCAGCAGCCCAAAACAGACCCCCGCGGTCTTCCTAGCGTGGGTCCTAAAGGACAGATCTTCATCCAACCAAACTCCCAAGGTCTTAATCTCCTTTTTGGGAGCTGGTGGGTCACCCAAGGACCGGGGCCAACAACTAGGAACAATGGAGGGACTAGATTTGCCTAGGAGCATCAGCTCGGTTTTTTCTCCATTAAGCTTTAATGCAGAGTGGGACATCCAACGATGGACATTGGCGAGACAGTCATGCAAAACCTGACAAGGTCAGTCTTTTATTTTTCTGATTTCAAATCACTCATTTATAATTTCCATCTCACACTGCTCTTGGTGATCAGAATTACTTTTTTTTTATCAGTATGGTTCGACTTTCACAAATAAAAGAACCCAGCACATTTGAGAAAAATTGAATGATAAACACGAAGGAAAATGTGAAATGAGGATTATAAATGAAAGTAATTTGCAATCAAAAACGAAAAGATTGCTATAAAACAAACCACAGTTTTACAGACAATACCTTTTGACGGGTGCCCTTTTTAAACCGTCTAAGTACTACCCGAGATATAGCATAGAGTTTGATTATTTCAAGCATTTGGAAACACTGAAGGGGCACCGTAAGAAATGAAATATTGAGAACTCACCTCAAATAATAATCGGAATCCTTGTCAGAGTGAATCACTAAAGTCACTATATAAACTTGTGTTCAACCTCCTGGTAGCTATGGCACAGAGCGTCCAGGTTTAGCTTGGAGGGAATGTGTAAGGTATCGATGCATTACTCAAAATGTGATAAAGTGAAAAAAACTAAAGAAAATCCCAAATTTATTTAGAAAAATATAGAATATTCTAACAAGTAACATGACACCAAAATGACAAAAATCCAATTTAGTAGAACTGGAGTTCGTAATTTTTTAAGTTTGTATTTATAAATACCACTAAAAAGCATTAAGAAGCCAACCTAGGGCAACGGGTGGGAAATGTTGTGATAGTGCTATTCCCACTTAGAAGCAGGTTTGACAGTTGTAAGACTATGAGTAATCACTAAAATAGGTGGCGTTAATCACTCTCAGAAATTCACTTCTGTAATGCAAGTCACTAGCCTGCTGTAAAGTAGACCACACCCTGTCCCTAATAGAGGTCTTTCTAACTTCTGATTCCCTTTTGTATTCTTGCCCTCAGGTCTGTACAATAGCTTAAATGCGTGGACTTTCTTTGAAGAAAGACTTTAATTTTTTATGGGCAGGTGAGCCTGCATTATCAAACCACCTTTAGGGATTCTATGTGGAGCATCTGGCAGGGACAGCCATCAACCTATTGAGGGACTGGCATATAAAAGCATAGGGTTACCAAGGCAATTTAAACCCCTCATCAAATCTGATATAGTATCCTGAATCAGGTCAGTAATGACCAGGAAATGGTAATTTTAACCAAGCTCCTTTATTCCTTACCAGGATAAGCCAACAGGGCCCAGGGTCTTTATTTGGTGTCTTCTCACCAGAGAGGACACTAGAGGATTATGACCACTTGCACAGTGAGGGAACATCAGGACATTTAAAATCGAAGTATTCAAATTCTCTGTTAAGAGGATAAAACTAATAGTATAGGAAAAAACCCTGCCAGTAAAGTTTAAAGCTTGGTACCCCATAAGGCCCAATGTGACAACTTCCAAAACAAAAAATTATTATATTTTGAAATTGAATCATCTAGGACTTCCCTCAATAATTTGTATTTACGAGTCAACTTATCGTCTCTTGAAATGGCCACACAGCATACCACTCTAAAGGATAGCTTACATAAACAGGCATTAAAGTCACCCATCCACAATCGTAACCAATCACAAGTGCGCAGTACGCTCAAATTACATAAATCAGATTCAAGAGCATTAATTAATTCACAATACATGTTATTAGAATTGTTGTTACAAACATTTTTCCTGGAACCCCACAACCTGTAAACATATGACCTGATGATAAAGAAATGATTCTGTAGTGATCCTAGTAATGGTTCCAGAAAATTTCAGTGATATCAAAATTGCAAGGCCCCCCTTCGCCCTACCCCTAGTAGAATCAGTAGCTGGTATTTACTAGCTGGTACAGTGTTCCATAAAAAAGGCTTCATATCCCAGGTCTCATGCAGTCAAACTGTTTAATAAAGTTCCACAACCAAGGTTAATGAACGTAGTACTAACTGCATCTCAATTCCCTGAGATAAACTGAAAAGAAAGGGAAGAGCTAAAATAATTATCAGATAAAGAGGACTATAGGGAGAATGTTGAGTCAAAATAGGATTAACTTCAATTGTTACCCCCCTCCCCTTTAAAATCCTCCCCGACAAAACATCCCAACATCCCTACCTTGAGTCAGTCATTTCATCAAGGAACTCCAGCGGGACAAATGTGTTTGAAACAAGTGCATTATACTGAGATCAGGGCAACAACAAATTGGAGGGTGGACTTCAGGGCTGAAAGGACGGATATGGCACAAACATCTGTAAAAATAACCCAGTGGTAATTTATTAATCTGACCAATTGTGAGGAGGACCTCTGTACAAGGGTAGAGATGGTGGATGGAAACCTAAAATTCACTACTGTGCATTCTTCCTTTTTCTCCTTGCACACATTTCCCACCCAGAGAACCCGTCTAACCATTATAATATCCTCATAGTTACATATGACAACACCATCATTCCTGCTCATCCAATGAAAACCCTTTTTTTGTTTAGGTCCCTCAAAAATGTTATTATGTTCAAGTCTTAACACTTGCGCATCAGTTAAAAGAAATACATATGGAGTTACTTCCAGAGGCAGCTGCAATGAAAAAACTCCCATAGGCTAGATAAGGGCCCAGATGTCCTTAGGGACACAGCCTTGGATGTTCATCATCGTCTCCTCTTACCACTCTTGCCTAGTCTACTCAAAGTACCAGTCACATTTATTACCACTAGTTACATCATTAACACTGCATTACCCTCCTCAGAGGGCTGAATATTAATTGAAGTCATGCGGACCCCCAAAGGGCTGCTTAGCTGCTTGAGGGGTATAGACTTCCTGATCCCCCAGAGCTTTCGCCCCAGTGACTACTTCCACAAGCATACCCAATGACTCTTCAATAACTCTTAGTTTCATGAACCCTTATCCTAATTCTTTTTTAATAGACGTTTCTAGATGTAACGATTCATTGTGCAGTAATTGTGGCCGGGAATCTGGTAGCCAAATCAGAAGTTGGTCCACTGGGCATTTTTGTGACATAATGAGAAACTAGATTATGTGATTTTGGCTTCTGTCGCATTTGTATATATGAGATATGTATGTACCGTAGGATTTCATTTTTTGGTTATAAATTGATACAAAAAAAGTACACTCGGTTATGCTTTTTTTTTTTGTTCTATGAGATTGATACACCATCAAATTCTTGAATTTATTTTGAAAATCGACATTTTTGGTGGTAGTATTTGGGTATTCAATAAATAAATGTTGAAGAAAATCATATTGTTTGTTAAATAAAATCCCTTGTAGGCATCTCTACTCAATACCTTAAATCACCCAAGCCCACAAGGGGATACTGGGTAGCCCAATTTTTATTAATACTTGCATTTTCCTGCCCTTAGCCAATTCCAATTCCAAAAATTCTTTATTTCGGTCATATAGACCATAAAAGAGACAGTAAAAAACAGCACATACAGTAAAATACACATTGTATTAAGAAAATTACATATTATAAAATACTCCATCCCGGCGTAGGAATAATTAGGAAGCTGGAAAGTTCAAGAGGGTTCAGCATATATTTTTTTTCCTGATCAGCCATATAGCCATAAGAAATTTCGAGACGGCAAACACAATGTGACCCAGGGTACTGGTTTTCAGGATCCTATATGCCTGTGCGTACTCTCTGAACCCTAGATTTTTACAGAGTGGTGCTATCCAGCGTTTCCTGGGCCTTTGGTAGGCGAGGCACACAAACAGGATGTGAAGGTCGTCTTCCAAGTGGGTTTTACAGCATGGGCAAAATTTATCGGCCGTGTTAGACCACTTGGATGTAAAAGTTTTAGGAGGCAGTGTGCCAAGCCTCCATTGTACAAAGAGTTTTCTCGCCAGGATGGGAAAAATAAAATCCATAAAAGGTTCAAAAATATATGAATTTTTGGCTTCTAAAAATCGCAAAGTAAGGGTGCCACTGTGTTGTGCATTTACCAAGAGTGCAAGAGACCTGTCCTTAAAAATTTTTGACAGGGCTTTGCGCGAGATTGCTTGGCAGCCTCGCGCTGGGTCCTCCCAAAGGTCACAAAGATTCATTGTAGTCAATTCATTTTTCACAGAGGCAAGCCAAGGAATTTTTCCCCCACAATTAAGGCTCATGACGTGGGTAAGGTCCTCCCTATAATGGTGCAGTTCATTCGTGGACCAGAGCCTGTGCCAAAACTTCACTGGTTTGGACACAAGCTCCTCTGCAATAGGGGGGAGCCCCAGGTCCATTCTCAAGGGCAGAAGTGGCGTTGCACGCGGAAGAGTCAGTAAGCGCCTTAAAAACTATTTTCAACTGTAGACAGGACCTTCGCCGCTTTATGCCCCCAAAGTTCACAGCCATAAGTGGCCGCTGCCTTGGCCTGGGTCCTGTAGGTCTCAAGCGCCGGGCTCACAGGCTTAAAGGACAAAGAATTGGCCACCTTCAGAATTGCACCAGACAGTTGAGACAGTTTTACCCTTGAGCGTGCTATCTGGTGGTCCCAAGATAAGTGTTCCTGTAATGTTACCCCCAGATATATGAAGGTGGACACCCTTTCGAGGCTGGCCGTCCCCAAGGTGGGATTAGGTCTTGTTTTAGTGGGTGGATTAAAAATCATGTACTTTGTCTTCCCTGTGTTTATCTCCAACCCGTGCTGAGCACAGAAAAGATCAAATCCATCCAGGATCCTCTGAATCCCCATGGGGGATTTGGAAAGAAGGAGGGTATCGTCGGCAAACATAATTGCCGGTACCCTCCTTCCTGCCAGGCAAGGGGCGTCGTTGTTGTTGACATTTTCCAGGTGGGAGATGACATGGTTGATGTACAAACAAAACAGGGTTGGTGCCAAGACACAACCCTGCCTCACCCCTCGAGAAACGGGGAACCTAGATGATAATTTGCCATCTTTCCCACACCTGACCTGCGCATAGTTGTTCTCATGCAGCCTGACTAAGATGTTAAGTAGCTGGGGGGGAACTCCCAGCTTTCCCAGCACCTCCCACAGCTTCCTGCGCGGGACTAGGTCAAAGGCTGACCTCAGGTCCACGAAGACCATGTACAGTCTTCCCCCCTCGATGATCACAGTCTTCCAGTAAAGGAGGACAAGGCGGAAGATCTGGTCCATGGTCGACGTGTTTTTCCTGAAGCCAGCCTGCAGAGGACTCAAGATGTCACTGTCCTCTACCCAGTCTAATAGATGGTTCAAGATAAGACGCGCAAAGAGCTTTTGGGGGACATCTATGAGGCTAATTGGCCTATAGTTAGTTGGGTTCAGAGGGGAGCCTTTCTTATGGATTGGCACGATTTCGGCCCCTAACCAAGAGGGAGGAACCACCATACCTCCTAAAATAGCGTTAAATAAAATGAGAAAGTACGGGGCCCAGATGTCGGGATGGTACCTAAACAAATCACCGGGTAGCTTGTCCAACCCCGGTGCCTTCCCCAGGGCCAGACACTCTAGTGCTGTCTTCACCTCACCTAGAGAAAATTCCAGGGACATTTCTGAGGGACAAGGGAAATCCGCCGCCAACCCATCGGGCCATAGTGTGGTTGCATGGTACAACGCTCCGAAATGGGCCTCCCAAACAGAGGGGGCAATGTTAGGCTCTACAGCAGGCGTGAGCACCCCAGTGCCGTTGTTAACCAGAGCCCAGAACTTCCTAGAGTCTCTGCACTTCAGGGCTTCAAACAGTTCCTGCCAGTGGTTCCAATCCCACTCAGCCCTAGCGCTGGCCAGTGCTGACTTGTACTCCCTCCTCAGGGTTGCAACCCTCTCCCTATCACTACCTTCTTTGATGGCTGAAAGTAGATCGGATTTAATTTTCCTACAGGTAGGAGTGTACCAAGTTGCAATACGGGTAGCTTTCCTTCTTAAGGGCACCACCGGATTAAAAACGTCTGCAAGGTCCCTGACCAAAGTCTGGTGGATGCCGGAAAGTCTCTCATTATAGTCGGAGAGTTTAGGTTGACTAATGAGAGCATCCACCTCCTGAAGCATGGGGAGTGCTATACCATATAACTTACTCATGGCACTTTCATTATTGACCAGCTTCCCCCATTTTACCCGTCGTCTACTTGTGGTGAGGAGTATATCCCCCTGGTCACCTCCAGCACCAGTGGTTGCCAGCCCTACAGCGGCGGTTGGGTGCTGAATTTCCAAGAGGAGAGAATTGTGATCGCTATCTGTTCTTAATGCCACTCTAAAATCTTGCACTTTAGGCCATAAAGATATATCAATAAATATATAATCCAGCCTGGACTCGTGCCCCTTTCTATTAAATGTGCACACCGATGGAGTATCGGAGGGAGTGCGCCCATTGCATGCCCTCAGTCCAAAGTTCAAAGTAAGGGAGGTGAGTTGTATTGCCAGCGGAGACCATGCTTTAGGGTGAGGCGAGGAGGAGGGGGGAACTCCCCAAAAATCATCCTCAGCTGTAAATGGTCCATCCATTAGACCCTCGAGAGGTTCAAAATGGCAATTGAAGTCGCCTCCCATCACTAATTTCAAGTCCGCTGGTAACTGACCTAGAAAGGATGAGAGTTCGACTAGGGTGGTAGATTCACTGCCCACAGCAACTGGTCGAGAGTAGACATTTACAATTGCCCAGGACCCTTTACCAGGCCAGTTGAAGCGAACACACTGGATGTCCTGGGAGAGAGTATCCACACTATCCACCTGACACCCAATGTGACTCGCCACCCAAATTACCAGCCCGCCCGAAGGTCTCCCCCTACCATTCCATTTTGCCGGGATTTCATAAATATCATACCCCCTCATATAATGCGGTTCCCTTGCCCACGTCTCCTGTAGGAGAAGAATGTCACTCCCATCAACCAGGGTCTCCCACTCCGCTGTACCCACCTTATTCATAATACCCGCCACATTCCATGACTGAATAACCAGCCCTGAGCCTCTGGGTTGCGGGGAAACTTCACTTGGTGGTAAACCTTGGGGCTGTGGGGAGACTTCGCTTAGTGCGGACACAGTATCGCATATGTGCATTGCCGAAGCGCCCAACCCAGATGTGGTAGGCTGCGAGATGGATGGTACAACACACTCCTCCTGTTGCGATATGGGAAGAGAGCTTGGGTAGAGTGGTTCCTGTACTTGCATTTGGGTACATCCCTCGGAGATCCCCCCCTCATTCGGAAAATCCTGGATCTTTGCCTCAGCTACAGGGTTGAGGAAGTCTATCCCTCTAACTGCGATCACATTGGGAGATTTTACAGAGTGTTTGAGTATAACTCCCCATTGTGGTCAATCAACATGGTCCAGGCAAGAAAATCTGTTCTGGTGAACAAAGTTACCAAGAGCGGGGATTGGGTTATGCTTGGGTCTGTACCGTGAACCATCAATTGCAAAGCCCACTCTAGTCCAGCCCTGCTCCCTCCCTGTGGGTAGGTTGGTCACATGTGGATAAAAATTTGAGAGGGGCACTAGTTCTATATTTGACTTATCCGGCCTTACCAGCCAGTTGCAGATGTAGGGGGCGACTAGTGGGCTTTTAAAGCTAATTATGACACAGTCCCCAGCCCTATTCTTGGGAGTGACTCCAATCCATGGAATCCTTCTAACCATTAGGACATCGCCTTTGATATTGGGTGGGAGGGGTCTGTTAATGTTGAGCCAACTAATTACCTTATTACGGAGTGAGTCCTGTGACTCTCTGGTACCGCCAGTGAGCTCAGGAACTCCCACCATTATTGCCGTGTAGGGCACAGCCTCCGGAGGCAGATTCACCACCCTACGCCTGGTATTAGGACTGGTAATGTGACCAGAAGGTGCATTAGTGTCACACCTCACACTCCTTGGTTCAGGTACTACTGGTGGCTTAGATCTTCTTGGTGCGGGGATAGGGGGCCTGCGGATTTGTGAAGGAGGGAGTGGGGGGGCATGATTAACTACAGTGCTATTTAGTACCCCCGTCTGGGCCTGTGTGGATGTTTCAACAGTAGAATGACCATTCCCCACGGGTTCTCGAGGAACCAGCTGTGCGCTTGCATCCAACCCCCCACCAGAAGTGTTTCGCATATGGGCACTTTCTATAACTGTGAGTCTAGCGACTATAGAGTCTAATTTTACAGATAGCGGTTCCAACAAGTTCTTGAAAATGACCGTAAGTGAACTAATTAGAGCATCTGCAGGGTTGGGTAGGGGCCCTCCAAATATGAATGGCCCTAAGCACCCTGGTTCAGCTACGACAAAAGGTGAATCTAATTGGTCAGACTCAAAGCCCAAACCAGTACTATCAAAAGATGCCGACATGTCCGTGCTGGCATCCAGTGTTAGAGTAGTCGTATCCACTTTAGCCCTTTTTGATCCTGTAATCTCTCTTGACCTTTTTCTTTTCGGTGCATGGGACCTTGCACGACCCACAGAGTCTGTTGCCAATAGGGCCGGGCCCTCCTCCAATGACTCAATTGATTCCACACAGTTCACATACGGAGTGGTTTCCACTACCCCGGAAGGACACAAGGGCTGACTGTCCCTTGATTGAGTTGTCGGGGTCCTAAGTTGTTGGAGCACTGACTCGATAGTCTCATCAATGCTATCCAGGAGTGATAGGTGAGTATTATGGAGAATTATTGGAGTGGTGGCATCTTTTGACGGAGAAACCAGAATTTCCTGAGACAAATTTTCAGTATTCGCCTCTAGCAGTGTCTCTGTCACTGTGGAATTTTTCCTGGCTGCAGCGCTAGCTTTGGGGAAGAAATTTTCTAGAGTGTTAGCATGCTGTTGGGCAGACTTACTCCGGGATCCTCTGGAAGCCATGGAGGTGATTCGACACGAAGAGCAACCTTGGGAAAGCAAGGGCAGATATCACAAAAGGCCAGGAGTCAGAGGATTGGCCCGGTCCGGTCTCTTCCGGCCTCTAACGGCCTAGAACGGCCCGCTCTTTGCCCGGGCTTAGCCCCGGACGCTCCCGCGCAGCGTCTCTCTCTGATATTTATGGGCCAAAGACCAATGGGGCGTGTTGTAGGAAGGTGGGGGCGGGGCGTTCAGGGAGAGCGGGGCCAGGTGACTCAGCCTCCGGGACCGGGACTCCTGGGAAGGTGAGTCCCGGTTCGCGCTCGCAGCCCTGAAGCCTCACACGCCCCCACAGAGCAGCCAGGCAGGAGACCACGGGCAGACGGTGAAGGTGAGATGATTCCACAGCGGGACCCGCGGAGCGGGTTCCGCAAGTCGTAGGCTCAGGCGGCCCTTACAAACAAACAGCACCGGCCAGGAGCAACAAGCAAACAAACAGCGTCCCACGAGGAGAAGGGTCCAGGTGCCTTTAAGGTTGTAGAAAGGTGGGGGCGGGGCGTTCAGGGAGAGCGGGGCCAGGTGACTCAGCCTCCGGGACCGGGACTCCTGGGAAGGTGAGTCCCGGTTCGCGCTCGCAGCCCTGAAGCCTCACACGCCCCCACAGAGCAGCCAGGCAGGAGACCACGGGCAGACGGTGAAGGTGAGATGATTCCGCAGCGGGACCCGCGGAGCGGGTTCCGCAAGTCGTAGGCTCAGGCGGCCCTTACAAACAAACAGCACCGGCCAGGAGCAACAAGCAAACAAACAGCGTCCCGCTAGCCTATTCCTGAGTCACATGACTAGGTGTAGCTGGCAGTTGGTCTGTGTGTATTGCTCCCAGACAGTGAG
This sequence comes from Lissotriton helveticus, assembly GCF_964261635.1. NCBI lineage: Eukaryota > Metazoa > Chordata > Amphibia > Caudata > Salamandridae > Lissotriton > Lissotriton helveticus. The sequence continues at coordinate 81,899,274 of NC_136060.1, read as the reverse complement.
AGAAACGGGAGATAGGTGTTGGCAGGATGGGCCACTTGTTAGCAGGATGTGCCACTCTGAGCTAACGAGGGGGAGGAGCTGTCACCTACCACACTTGCACATCACAAAGGCTCTGCCTGAGCACTCTCACAAGGATTTGTCACTAGTCTTTTGTGACCGCAGACAAGCTAGGGGGAGGGACAAATGGAATGCCTGAGACCTCAGGGGGATGGAAACCTCTAGAACCTTCTCCTACTTCAAAGAGGGAATCTGGTATAAATATTAGATCTCAGACCCCAACTGTTCAGTGCGCTTCTGGACCTGTGTCAGACTGCCAAGAGAAAGGACTGTAGCACGGCTGGATCGGACCGCAACTCTGCTGGGATGCTGCCCTGCATCCCTCCTTCCTGGTGATGAGGACAGAACCTGCCACTTGTACCCAGGACGACCAGAGGGTCTCCAAGAACTAGTCTCCTGTAACCTGCACCTGGACTCTGCCAACTGCTAGTCCTGCCCTGCCAAGTGGTGCCATCCCGTCCCATACCAGTCCTGGAGCCTTGGAAGTGGGCCTTAAGGTTCTCTGCCAGGCCATCTGTCGACCCAGCAGAACCAACGCATCTCCTCTGCTGCACGGTGCAGCTTCCAGCACAACTGTTGCTTCGCCACTGCTGTGCAGACTTCCCTGACGCAAGAACTCTGCATCACCCATTGCAGCTCATCGGAACCACCACTGCGCTGAGTTTCTTCACACAGGGACATTGCATCGCCCAACGCAGCTCGCCGGAATCACTGCTGTGTAACGCATCTCCTTGCAGGTACATTGCATCACCCATCTCAGCTCCTACGCTCCGCACAACCGCCACTGCATGACGCGTCTACTTGCCAGTAAATTGCATTGCCTCTGTTGTGCGACACATCCTCTATGCAGGACTCCGCATCTTTTCGCAACCAGAATTAAAGTACTATGTTCAGTGGAGATAAGTGGGTCCCTCTAGCTGGGGTGTGTTCCATTGCAGTCAGCCTGAACTTTTGACTTTCTCCCAGTCTAGTGGGACCAAATATCCACAGCTGGCGCTTAGTGCTTTTTGGTGCTATATTAATTGAAATCTTAGCAATTGCATATCTCTGGTTCTACTGATTGGATTTTTGTCGTTTTGGTCTTGTTTTATTTACTAAAATGTAATTGTTTTGTCTAATTTGGTGTGGGATTCTTCTTGTGTTGTGTTCTCACATTATTGCTGTTTGAAGTGCTGTATAAATGCTTTTTACACATTGCCTCAAAGTTAAACCTGACTGCTTTGTGCCAAGCTACCGGATGGTTGAGCACAAGTTAATTTGGGGTTTGCTTGTGACTTCATCCTGACAAGGATTGTGGTTTTTGCTTAAGTAGGTTTCACACGCCTCGACCAGAAACCCAATTTCTTACATGCCTCATCAACATGGAATAGCTGGAGATGCAAAATAGGTTTCTGCTGATATCTGCTCCTAGAAATGCATTCATTGCAACTCAAACATGTCCTTGCACCCTACAGCAGCTACAGCAGTCACCATTGCAACCATAAGAACTGCTACACCATGCCCATAGGAGCATCATCATCATCATCGCAAACAGGGCTGTTAGACCATGTCTATGGGAGTATCATTACTCCCTTCAGTGCTGCTAGATCTTTCCATAAGATCATCATAACATTCACTGGGGCTGTTAGACAATTTCCATAGGAGTATGATTACCACCATAGGGACTGTCAGACCCTGTCTCTAGGAGTATTATTACCTACATAAGGACTGATAGACGCTGCCCATAGGACTGTAACTGCCACCATCATCATTGCTAGTCCCTCTCTGTAGGAGTGTCACTACCACCATCAGGACTGCTAGGCCCAGTCTATATAAGCATCATTAGCACTATAGTATCCGCTGGGGACTGCCTTTGCGAGTTTCATTATGAGAAATAAAAAACCCAGGCAACACATATACACTGGCAAAGTATCAGACGAAAGATTAAATAATAAGTGATAAAGCACTGAAATTAGCACAAGGTTTCAATTTAATAAATTGTATAAAAATATCATGAACAAATTCATTGACATATATAAAAACTTTTTTATTGCTTTTTAATCTATATGTCAATGAATTTGTTCATGATATTTTTATAAAATTTATTAAATTGAAACCTTGTGCTAATTTCAGTGCTTTATCACTTATTATTTAATCTTTCGTCTGATACTTTGCCAGTGTATATGTGTTGCCTGGGTTTTTTATTTCTCATAATTTAATTGCCCTGACCCAGGAACTTTATCCTTATTAGGGGGTCCTTGTTTTTCCCATATTTGCGAGTTTAATTTCCATCATAAGGCCTGCTAGACCCATTCCATAGGAGTATCCTCACCAAAACTGGTAGACCCTATCATTCCCACCACCCTGAATGCTGTATATATGAGACCATGACTGATCCCAAAAGCCGAAAGAGTCATGGAGCCAACAACCAGAACTACTGTCTACCTATTCCATTAAATATTTTTAATTGTCTCTTGATATCTGTGACGTGATAATGTTGGCTTTTGAGGTGAGTAAGTTGGGAAGCTGTTTTAAAGTTCTTCTTGACAGATGTACATTTTTCCAGAAACTGAGTTTAATTTAGTTAGAAACCAGGCCTGGGGGAGGTGTAGCCAGACCCCAAGGAGGCCTGGGTCAAATGCCGCCCAGAGGTGGGAGCCCTCCCCACCGACCCCCCTCCACGATAAAGCCTTCGGAAAAAGGGGGGCACTGGATTGGTTGCCCCATGGTAGCCGCTGCCCCCCCCATCAGGGGACAAGGCGGCAAGCGGCCTGGGGGGGTTAAGAAGGGGCACAGGGCCCCAGTTTTGCATTCAAACCCCCAGTCAAAGACAGAATCCCACCCACCCACGCCAAAGGAAGCAAGCGTCGCAGCCACAAGGTCGGGTTAGAAGCAGAAGAAACCCAGAAAAAGAACACAAAAGAGGAAATTACTTGAGGTAGATGGGCGGCTTACACAGTGTCCTTGGAATGGCTCACGGCAGGGGCACTGAGTGAGCGAATGACAGCACACAGCCACAGGCAGAGTAGATGCGATGCTTGTGCAGGGTCCTTGGGATGCCACACGGCAGGGGCACTGAGGAGCAGGCAGGTGGCCAGCAAAGGGTCCAGGGCAAACGGAACGGCACTTGCAGCCCGGCCGGTCCTAACGGACACCCACAAAATCTGTAGCAAGGGAAGCCTGGAACCGCAGACTCAGAAGCCTGGCATAGGGGCATCTCGAGCACAGACTGTGCTGCTGTAAGGAAGTGAACAGCTACAAGAATGTTACAAGGACAATGCAGGATATACAACAACGTGGATGTTTATAAATGACCAAATACAATTGAGAAATGTACAATCATGTTATGTTTGAATAAGCTGCGGCCTTTCTATGCACCAAATCATGTTTTCACTGTAATGATTAAAGGAGAATGGGATGCTGTTGTGGGCGCGAAGAGGGGAAGGAAGGCTCGCCCCTGGGAGGGGTTTGAATATGCACAGCAGTTCAATTACATTATTTAATATTGACGCAATGTTAATATATCACTAGGAAAAAAGTACCAATGTTTAAGGAAGGGGTCCAGTGTACTTAGGTGACCAAAGCATTTTGCTTTGGTAAAAAATAGCTTAGAGTCAATTGTGGTGGCATTGCATGCCCTGCATGAGTGATTGTGTTTCACCTTGAGCATGGGCAGTGCTCTTCCGCACAGGAAGGGGTGCCTCTTAGACAAGATCTGCCCTCTCAGTGGAAGAGGACACTAAAGTAGCCCTGAGACCACTCTTTGTCTATTTGAGTCATTATTTCAGTGATCAATTTGAGTTGTCCACCTGGGGCGTGTTCTTTTGTGCGCCACATACACTGCCAAGAAAGCTGAATCAACTCTCTAAAGGCAATGCCTTGGTACAGTTTTCCCATTAATTCATCAGTGATGTGGAAAGCATTTGATTTGTTGACATTAAATATGTTTTTAGCTAGACAAATCCACTTTCCCAATGAATTACCCAGTACATACAACAAACAAGTGTTTTCGACCTGATCAATGCCTGTTAGCAGTCTTCCACCCCATGCCTCCCACCATTCCTCTCATTCTTCCACGTAGTTTGTGTCGAGTTAGAGCTTATCGACTGTGTCTGTGAGATGGACATAGAGGCCAAGTTCCAGACTTTTTGTCTCGTTGCAGGTGTTTCATATGTACATTTTAAGGAAATAAATCATGCTTTCGTAGATTATTCTGAGGACGTGAAGAGAACATATATGGAGAGGTTTTTAAGTGCACAAAAGGCATAATCATCCTTGCTCTATTGTTCATGAGATCAAAATATGGTTTAACGAAAAAAGTGAAAATGGCATCCATAAATGCCAGGGCTTCTGAATCGTGACAGTCTTCTGTCTTAGGCGGCGGTCTTCGGCTCTCTGGTGTAAGGGGTAGCACTTGTAAATAGATGTGGGAATCGAGACTGGCAGGAGCAAAGGAGGCACACATTGGGTCCAAGTCCTAGCTCCTGTGTTAATGCACAACACCACAGACTGCCTGTGGCAGACAGTAATATTCCTCACTGCCCCATGGAGAGATTCGTGGTTCGGACTCCCACTGGAAGATAACGTGTAACGTCACTGACCTTCCTTATCTACCCTCTTTTCAAACCAAAGTGCTTGCTGTATGTGGGACCTCCGTGGAGTTTCGTTAGAAAAGGGACAACCCTTGGTACTCTCTTCCCTTCTCCCTGTGCTCTGTTCGCAGTCTTTCCAGATCCTGCAAGTACTTGAAATACTTTTGTGTTTTCCCTGCACTAGCCCGAATAGGAACTCGTCAGTTAGTTTCAGCACCAAGACACTCTGTGCTTTGGTAATTCTGCACTATACCAATTTACAATTAATCAAACAAAAATGAGTCTACTAAGCTTGAGCATTGGTCTTTTGTTTATGTAGACTAATTAGACTGAACGACTGTACATCAAATTCTTCCAAACTACACTCTCTCACTTTTTGAACCTTTTTTCAAGGGTAACTGCCAAAATTGTTTCTGACACCAAACATGAGCTGGTGACCAGTATTCCAATACAGAAAACGTAAAATTTCAAAAAAGATTTTTTAACACATATATCAACGGATGATTTGGTCCAACTGATAATCGATGCCTAAAAAGGTTTCAAATTGTTCATATCTTGCTTCTTGTCTGGGTGATAAGAAGATGTATACAATTCCCAAGTTTCCTCCAATATCCTACAGTGAAGGGATGAGGTCAATCCGTGCTATACATGAGTGACCAACACTGATTGGGTCAATGAGTTCCCTTTATTTTCAGTGTATGTATATTTTGTATTATGCAGAAATCCTGCAAACCCAAAATGGATCCTCCCACGTTTACCCATGTTGGACACCCCTGCGTTAGGGGACCTGCCACATGCCTTCTGGTCTGTACACTGTAGCATTTAAAACTATTCCACAATCGACGTCATTTTTTGTCTCCATGTACAAATATTTTTGTGAATATTTTTATAACTGCATGTTTTGCACTTTTAAACCAGGCCCATGTTCATATGATCTATAAAGTGTTCTCCCCCTCTGGTATATCTGCCGCTTTCTGTGTGTGAAATTAATTCATGGCCCGCTTTGGTTGTCACTCTCAAGTCTCAATTGACAACTTGACGGCAGCCGTAGTGTTGAGGAGCATCGGAATACACCAAAAATGTTTTTACCAATTTTAATAAAGTGCTTTGTTCTTTTGTTATTTCGTCATTTGACTTTAGACCTTAAAATGCAACAAATGGTAAATTAATATTATATTTTATGCTTTAATTTGTAAATACCTAGTTGACAAGCCCATAATACTTTTTTCTTGAGTTTCATAAGATTTGTAAGCCATTCGAAGAGAGAATTTAACTTACAGGTCTGCTTAAAAATAAGAATGAGTCATTTGGTGAACTGATTACTAAATAGTACAAGCACCTGAAAGAAAAGGGTAATCCACACATTGGAATCTTCTAAAAATCAGAGATGCTTCAAAAGACAGCTGACCCAGTTACGTTTAAACGTGGTCATTGCTATGACGTAGTATGACACTTCTCGGATTTTTGCTAGTCTTGTGACTCCATCCACTGTACACGTTTTGGTTAAACCCACGTTGCCCTTTTCCATTTCTGCGCTTTGTCTCGTGACCTCTGCGCCATCTACGTGATCTCAGCGCGAGGCCTCCACTCTGAACAGTAGTCATTCCAGAACCGTTCTCCCATAACACTCAGTGCGCTCAAGCAGAACTATCTGTCCGTAGGTCACAACGTGGCATACAAACAAAGCGCGGGAATGCTTTCAGGGGCCGCGAGATAGCTCTCTTTACCCTCGTTGACATGCGGCCTGACAGCGGCTCTTCCTTTCTTTGTCCTACAACAAAGAGGGTGGCATAACACAAAGGGCCCAGCAATCTTGAATAAAGTTTTTACATCTACTGACTGATTACCTGAGGATGTTTTACACCCCTCTATCAAAACATCAGTGGTATCTGATAACCAGATAAGTGTCAAAGGCTCGATCCTTTTTTCCAGTTAGGGTAGTAGCCACTTGGAAGGCCACTTATGTGGCTAATTCTAAGTTTGTGGTAGGTGACGCACAGAAGCAGTGACCCTAAGGGATTAGAGGCTTGTTGGTGTTTATTGCCAAACAAACTTTGCTTTTGTGGCTCTAGCCAGGGGACTGTTTTTCCACCATGTTTCTCATTATTGCTTGGATATTTCCTCTAGACAGTGTTGTCTGCGCAGGCCATAACACGGCATTTGAGGACTCCTTTTACTTTAATCACTCTAGACCCTGTTCACGAAACTCCTGTAATCCAAGTCATACAGTTCCAGCGTTTGCAAATCTTAAAATAATTTCAGGAGTTCTCCTTTGAAGCTGTGATTAGGAGAACTGGCGTGCGTGTCCATTCATGCAAACATAAATTTGTATACACTGCTGCTTGTGGTGATATCAGGAAAGAATACATTGTATTACCTTTTTTTTGTTTTGTATCCACAAGCAATATATTTTGTGCTAATTTTAGGGATGTTTTTTCTCCAATCTTACCTGGGAAACTGATGTACTCCTGCCAGGAGTACATCTCAAACCATTGTCACGGTTTAAAAATCCTGCAAAAGTTTCAAAATCAGCAAACTCGCGAGTTTCTGAGGAGCTCACCAACTTTTAACAGGGGGGAATAACACTGGTATACCACAACTCCGACCTTGTGAGTATATTTGCTCACAAGTAAATTAGGAGAGCATTTCTATAAGTGGTACATCCCATTAATGAGTGCAACATTAAAATTGTTATTGATTCTGTGAATCAGAAATTGGAATTTGCACTTTGAAATAAAGGTATTTGCATAGTATGATATAGGCACACTAATAGCTCTGAGAGGCCAGCAGTAGCTCCTTTTTCAAAACACCTATGCCAATGCAGTTGATACTTGTTAACCACTTTCTCATTCTAGCCCTGCCTATCACTCTGCAACCATTGGGCTTACGTTGGCCATTTACTCTAGCTATATCTAGGGTTGTGATTTGTTTGTATTGGACTGATTTTGCAGTGGCAATGCAAGTAAGGTTATCCATGGTACTTAGTGCACTGGCATACATTACTGTCTCGTTTACCCAACCTATAAAGTGTGCTTCAAATGATGATGTAGCAAAAAAAAGAAGTGATGAAAGGAATTCTTAAATTAATCTCAGCCCAGTGGCAATTTGTGGGGACTTCCTTTCGGACAATCCTTTTTCTCCAAAATACCAATTTAGGCAGAGACCAGGCATAAGCAAATCAGTCTTGGCCCTGTTCCGATAGAAGTATTCCAGCCCGAATCTTCAAGCCACTCCGCTCCACTACAGATATTAGCACAAGCAACCTCATATCACGTCTGTACTACTTAGTCCTCGTCGGTAAGGCATAGTTCCATTGGCATAGTGAGCATGGGCTCCACGTCATCGCACTTAGGGCCTCTACGTGAACAAAAAAACAAATGTTTTTGCTTGAATTCATCTCAGCCACAACAATCGCTTGGTGCTGCATTCTAGTCTGTTGTTAGTCCCATTGCCCTTGGCTTTATTATACTCATCATCTTGATCTGCACAACACAATACATCATTTTCTAATTACGCTTGAGCTAAATTAGCATTACCTAATTAACATTGCCTGATTAGCATTACCTTGTATTTTTTGTGCTTGCCATTTTGAAATAATCTAGTGAGGGACACAACATTGGTGTTTTTCCAGTTTGTTTTTCTGGCATGATCTTGATTATTAGGAATTCAGGTATCCTTTTGAAACATCGTGTTTCGGAAGACTTGCCTGACCTAATGTTTCTTCTTTGATTGTCCATTTCTTTCCACCTTCCTTTCTAATACTCTATTTGGGAAGATGGACAAAATGGGCCTGAATCTCTGAGTTGTATCTTCTGTGTGCAAAAATTGATCTGCGAGGTGAGCCGTAATGCCAGTTTTCGGAATAATAGAATTAGGATTGTGAATCATTTGTGCTCTTGGCATAAGCCTAGAGTTTACCTGGTTATTTGTTGTAGTAATTCTGTGACTAAGGGAGGACCAGAGGTGCTCTTGTTTCGGCGATGCTGCAAAAGGCAATCAACACCACCAAAGTATGGCTGTTCACAAACTTTAGCGGGTCACTGCCCTTCCTTGAAAGTTACACATGCAAAAGCCTAGGGCATGTTCTTTTCCAGGATTTGAACGGAAGAGATGTACTTCAGTATGTCATGGGGTGGAGGTGAAAGTGCTTTTTCCTCATGCAAAAAAGGTTTCCCTGGGGAGAAAATGGGAACAAAATCCTTTTACACATGTTCACAGTACATATACCAGTGAAATTGTCTCCTGTACAAATAATCCACTGATATTTACGAAGTATATAAAGAGTTCACCTGGAATTTTATAGTTTGCAATGATTTTTGAACATGCTTTCAAAGTTATATGCTAAACCAAAAAAATGCAAAAAGATCTGCACAAATTGCAGATTTGGACCTCTTGGGGGTGTCAGGAGAATGTAGGGCCATGGGCTCCAATTGTAGCAATGGGTGCCTTTTACCACTGGTGTACATAGGCTTCTATTTACTGTACTGTTGATCCTAAAACGGAGACCGAGCACACTCCATTAGCACATGACTCTCTTGATAATGACCAACCTGTCCGAAGCTCATTCAGAGGGTTAATGTGCTGTAGAAGCGCAGAACTCCATGAAACATGCAACTGCCATATATACATTTATTTGTAAAGATTGGTGCTTCCCTACTCTACTTCCTCTCATTTTATCTCTGGAGAAGAACGAAGTCAGAAGTGGGCCAGGGCTGTCTCTTCACTTAAAAAGGGCCATTGACTCCTATCCCCCACTCCCTGAATTCTGGTCCAGTACCAATATTTTCAGAAAAGCTTTGAAGACTAAAGCCTACAATTCACATTGCTTTCTTGCAAGCTTTTTCCAGTCAACCTCCGTTTTGATGCACCACTCACACAAAGCAGACCCAAAATAGATGTCTGTGTTTCCACAGTCAAGCACAGTATACATGCTGATCCTACTACCACACACAGGTGCTCAGGATATATGTGCTATCCATGTCCCATATGGATTTAGCAAAAGACTAGTTGCAGGTGACTAATAGACTCATTTAAACAGAAGAGGCCAGTAGGTAACCCTTCCTGTGCAGTGATCAGGAAATAAGGTCTCTCCTGCATATCAGTCTGATTTTGGCACCACTGTTAGTTGTCAGTCCTCTGCAGCCCAATGCACTTACTGTAGTCACAGCCAGTAAAAGGCACATGGTGTGCCTCTTCAGACCACAGAGTCTTTGTCAGTGAGCTGGCCTGGTCGGCATAGAGGGGTAATTATTAATTTTTGTCACTGAGCTGGCCTGGTCGGCATAGAGGTAATTATTCATTTTTATAACAATGCTCACTCCTCCACTTGAGAAGAACTTATTACAAACTTCAGAAACTCTCTTAGAGAGTTAGAAAACTCAAGCGGGGGGGGACCTATTACTATTATGGATGGGCGACTTTAATTGCTCCCTCTGCACTTCACACGTCACAGGTATGTGCCCTCTGATGGGTAAGAGATGAATTTCTAACGCATTTCGTCCACTCCAAGTTAGGGGATTCGCTCAACGATCTAATATGAGTTTGACCTGCGTTTTATTAATGAATGCTGCTCACCAGAAGAGAGCTTTAAGCTGACTTTTTTGGTAGAGGGGCCAATACGCTAATCGACTTCACTTTACTATCGTCCAGATACCAATCACTTGTGGCATCCTGGGAGACACTTAATGTTGCCATGAGTGACCATTATCCTATCTCCTTTGACCGAATATAGCAGGCCGGGAAACAACCACTAAAACTTCATATCTTACTCCCATTAGTTTAGCTAGTACAAATGGCTACACCATTAAATGGGCTAAGGTAGATCCTAACCTGTTTACTCAAATCTAGTTACGAAAGTGTATGACCAATTACTTATCTGCCTTTCAACAACTGTGGGAAACTGGCAAGTACTTGACGCATTTGGCAAGATCACAAATGAGATTAAAAAAGGTCTGACCAGGCACTACAAAACCCAGACTAAGAAACATAAGGGCTGGTATGATAAAAACTGTAGTACGGCACATCGTAATTTGAAATCTGCCTTACAGGAAGATCCTAGATCCAGTGAACGTGTAAGACACAATAGGAGAGCTTACCGGGTAGTCATCGAAAGAAGAAAAAAAGAGTTAAAAGTGGCACTAAGGCAAAATCTCCATGACGCATGCTTAGCAAAGAACAGCATAGCGTTCTGGAGAGCGGTCAATGCCCCGTTTCTAAAGGACACAGAAAACAACTCTATTGATATGGCTATACCTGGTGACTCTTTGGTTGAGTACTTCTCTAATCTATATAATAACCAACCCGGGCTAACCATTTCTAGCACTAATCAATCGTTGTTAGGGCTAGAGATAGATGGAGCAGACACTTTTCCCCTGGAGATTACATTTGATCATGCAGAAGTCGTTAAGGCAATCGAGGAAAGTCCTGCAGGGAAAGCTCCCGGACCGGATGGGGTCCCAATCGACTTGTACAAATCTGTGCTACCACTCTGGTCCCCGCTGATTACTAATGTCCTAAACCATGCAAATAGAGTTGGCTTCATTTCAACCTGGTCAGAGGCAGTGGTAATACCCATTTTCAAAAAGGGAGATAGAAATAACCATGCTTGCTACCGTCCTATCTCCCTCTTAGATGCCCTTATGAAGGTGGCGGGAAGGATTATCCTCAACAGACTTCAAGACTGGGCTGAGGAAAGGGATATTATCACGGACTTGCAACATGGCTACTGTTCTGGGAAGGGCACAATCGAACAAGGCTTGAACCTGGCACTCTTAACTGCAAAATACACTGAGGCCAAGAAGGAAAGCCTGTACATAACATTTGTGGACCTGAGCTCCGCTTTCGATTGTGTTGATCATGCGATACTGTGGAGCATTCTTTTTGACATGGGTGTGGACCAGCGGATCCTGACATTTATTAGGGAGTTGTACAGAGACGCAGGTGCTAGAGTACGCTATGGGGCGGGGGGCTTGTGCTCAGACAAATTCAACATCAAAAGAGGGGTGAGGCAAGGGTGCATCCTTGCACCCTTTTTATTTACACTATATATCAACTCGGTGGGCCATCACCTTAGGAAGTTTCAGTTTGACTACCCGGCTGTGGGGGGGTAGTCCATTCCCATCCTCCTCTATGCAGACAACGCTGCCTTAATGTCTCGCACCGTTGTCTGCCTACAGAGGGCAGTCACTGAATTTTCTGAATACATGAGTGCCCGCGGCCTAATAGTAAATGTGGCAAAAACGTATTCAATGACCTGTAGTACCAGGAAGAAAACAAGCAGAGCCATCTATCTGGAAACCAAAAGGATTGAAAACACTAGCTGTTTCTCCTATTTAGGAGTTACATTTGATAGTAGAGGCTCTTGGAAAGAGGCTGTCTGTACAAGAAGATTGGCCCTCAGTAGGGCAAACGGCGCCCTGATTAATTTCTCTAGAAAATTAGGCGGGAGACCAGTGCGCGAGCTTACACAGATTTATAAAGCTAAGTATGTTCCCATTGGTACTTATGGGGCTGGTCTATGGGGAATGGCCAGATCAGATCAGATCCAACATACTGAAAATAAATTCATCCGCTATCTACTTGCAGCACCAAATTCAATGTCCACCTTCTTTTCACATGGGGAAGTGGGTCTAAATTACATAGAAGACATCATCAAATCGTCCCCACTTCTTCTATGGCACAAAATTTGGGTGACCACTGAAACATCGTTAAATAGAGAAGTTGTGCGTGACTGCTTATCTCTAGACGGGGTAACAAAAATCAAATGGCTCAACTATATCAAGGACATGTCAGCCGAGCTGGGTCATAAAGAATATTTTGACAATCCATCCTGTCTAGAGAAAATCTCGAAAAAAACCTCTTAAAAGATCTATCATGGAACACCTAGCCAAGAAAAGGTGGCATAAAGAAAAACAGAAGCAATCTGCTATGGCCTATCAGCTGCTGATCACCCATGTTGGGATACAACCCTATTTACTGTTAGAGCCCAGCCCATATTCGAGGATGTTGCTGACCAGGATGGGCATGGACACTTTCTTTCGTTTAGTGACATTTCCTATATGTAATGATTGGTCTCCTCACCTAGAGAAATGCCCCTGTGATGTATTGTCATCCCAGACAAATATTCACTGTATCCTCTTTTGTAAATTCTACGTTATCCCCAGGAAAAAGTTTTTTATACCAATCCTAAAGACCTGGGGCATTAGAGGGTGCCTTGCTGCTTTTTCTAGATTGAAAACACTAGAATCACCTTTAGTAATGAAATCAGTCACCTCTTACCTAAGGATTGTCATTGCTTGGAGGAAAACTCTATGATATGTGTTGTTTTTCTGAATGTAGTTATTACCCTTTTTTTAATATCCACTTTTATTTTTTATACTAAAATGATCCCCCTACACGCTATTAAATGGCGGAGAAATCCTGTATGTTGTGATACATGACATGTTCTTCCAATATACTTTGTGAAATATGAATGCAATGGAAATTTTTAACTGATTTTTACATCTTGTCATTTTAATTGAATGTATTTTTTTATGTGTTTTAATGATTTTAACCAAAATCGAATAAAGCTGAATTTTGACCTTTTGACCTTGGACTACAGAGTCTTGCTCAGTGTCTCGTTCCCTGTCACAATTGGCCCTCAAAATGCATACATGTTTGCCCGGAGGCTACAAGTATCCAGCTTATTTTGCTGAACCCCGGGCACGGGTGCACGCTCTTTTGAGCCATGCCAGGGGTCTGGTTTATTTCTGCATTTAATATTCTGCAGTACCGTTTTAGGACCCATCAACAGAGGCCCCTGTACTCTAAAATCTTAAAGCAAAGGCCCAAACTCTAGGAGTGCTTAAAAACGATGGCAAAGTCTCCAGTGGTCAGGGTTAGGGTGATATCTAGAAACTTTACGTGGGGGGGAGAGGGTGGATGGGGGGCAGTCGTCAGGGAGCCGCTGCCCTTCTTGCACCCCCAAAGCTTTGGTTGAAAGTTTGTTGGGGCCTCCTGCCCTTCCTGGTGCACTGCAGAACAAAATAGAAAAGCAAATTTCCTGATTGCCCCAAAGGTTGCTGGGGCTCCTTTGCCCGGAGGCATACATACTTTATAAGCGGCCTCACGCCTCACCTAGGCCTTTCTTTGTTACAACAATCGCGTGTGGCCCCAAAGGCTCCCCACAACTTGCAGATCTCTGAACATCTGGCATGAGACCTGCTCCAGCATGCAGTCCATGTCAGCAGGAAGCTGAGGCCAGGCACATTTACCGCCGCCCCCACAAACACGGGCATGGAGCGGTGGGAGGAGAATGCAGTAAAGATGGGTTTCTTAAGGCCTAGTGGCCACTACATTTTTATTTTCCTTTTTGGAGCTTGGTTTCTTTTTGCAATTAAGCTCCATGCTCAGAATCTGTCCTCTGTCCAATCCCTGGACTTATCCTCTTCTTGGGGTCACCTGCAGTGGCACCCCGCAGCCATGAAGGATGACATCGTTCCAAGCCTGCACTTTTAAGCTCTCTGATGAGGGTTGTCCCTCTACAGGCCCAGTCAGCAGATGCTTCATGGGAGCCCCTTTCCCTCCGTGTCCACCAGCAGGTCTATCTCCCTACTGTCTTTCAGAGGGTGTTCTATCACCCCATACAGGGGTCTTGTCTTCGTCAGGGTCCCGTGAAATCCATCTCCTTTCTCTCTCGCCTCTGTGCTGAGGTTTTTTTAGTGGGTACAGAAAGTTCCAGAAGGTGGGCTTCTCTGTCAAATCCTGGGTGACAGATCATCATTCCACCCCGTTCCAACCCTCCTGCACATCATATGGGATATTTCAAAATGACATCTTGAGCTGGTCTGTTGAAAGACCTTCTCTGAGAAATTAAGCCTTGCCCTCTAACTACCACAGCTGCATGTTCCCTTCCCTCCAAAACTTTAAAGAGGAGCCCCTCCTGTGATTTGCTCTAGAGTTCTGGCTGCCCTTTTTTATTTCGGTGAGTTCAGGTCCTCCCAGACCACATGAAGTGTGAAAACCAATTATCACATGCAGATTCAGTCACGTCCGGCATTAATCATGTGTGTGTGTGTGGGGGAGGGTTGCACTGGAAGGGCGGGAGGGTGTGTGTGTAAATGTAATACTAAATAAAAAAACATACCAGTCTTCCGTCCGGGTCTCGTGTTTTCTCGGCTCCTGCCAGAACAGGAAGCAGGCAGCCTCCCTCTTCTCCCCTAAGCTATTCACAATGCTGCAATGGCAGCCCAGCCAGGGGCTTACTGGGAGGCCATTTTCTCCATGTAAGCTGCATTGCAGCCTGCATGGAGAAAGGGCAGAGTGTGCATGACTGGGGGCCGACCAAACAGTCATTGTGCCCTCAGGAGTGGGCACACCAATCCTCCCTGCCCAGCCCTGCTCGCAGAGCAGCCCCACCAACAGCCAAACCCTTCTGCTTTCTCGCAGTGTGAGAAGCAGAAACATAAAATGGTAGTTATTACCATTTTATGTTTCTGAGTCTTGCACTGTGAGAAAGCAGTTGGGTGACGCTCCATCCCCACCCTCGCCTTTCCAATGAACCGGTCCAAGCACTGGCAAAGGGCTCTAATTGTGGGGAGGTCTTTGAACCTCATGCTGGCCAGAAGAATACTAAACTTGACCCAGCAAAAAAAAATAGTCTGAATTCAATTTATGAGCTGATCCAAAGAAATATGACAAATCCTTAAGTGCCAGAAGGAGCCCAGATATGACAAAAGTGACATTGAATCTGCACTTGGAGTCCAATGTTACCATATACTCGGTGTGTCATATTAGTCTCTAGGCCTATCCTTGGCTCAACTGCACTTTGGTGCAGATTACAACCGTAATGTATTCTAAAAGAAGAAGACTCTCTCAGATAAGCACTTCAGATTTACACTATGAATGTCCACGGACAATGTTAGCCCTTCAGTGTGTCAGCATCAACCTGTGAAAGGTCCCTTCTGCAATAGGCTAACTGTGTGCAGATATCAGTTCTAGTCATTCTAAGGAGAATAGGGAACTAATGATTTAGATTTCTGTGTGTCCTGTTGTGCAATATATTCTATATTTCTGGTAATTTTTACTATTCTAAGGAAAGTCTCAAGAAATGTTGGCTAATATTTGTCTGTTTCTTTTATTCTCCAGGTGTTATTTCCTACACAGAGTATCTCTTTCTTCTATGCATCTTGACAAGTAAGTATTCTGCACACCTGTGGTGTGAACATATCAACAGTCAAATGCAAAGATGATTACATGGAAATATAGTTTTCTAATTCTGTAGATAACAAAGGATGATGACTCATTGCATCAACCAAAAGTTAAGTACGCACAAAAACAGCACTATAGTATAGGAGATTCTAGCTATTATATTAAATTCTATTATATTATAAAACATATCTTTCATGCAGGATTCTGTGTTATTCA
This sequence comes from Lissotriton helveticus, assembly GCF_964261635.1. Lineage (NCBI taxonomy): Eukaryota > Metazoa > Chordata > Amphibia > Caudata > Salamandridae > Lissotriton > Lissotriton helveticus. Next base: position 81,883,243 of record NC_136060.1, on the reverse strand, counting down.
TTGTGGTATTACATTTCAAAAATGCCTAGTATTGCAAAAGAGCATACAGACCATGTCTACCAATAAAGTCCATATATTGCTAGGACAAAAGGTGGTGCTGTAGCATCAACTGTCATATTTTGTGGAAAGTGAACATTGTCCTAAACCCCCTTGTTGTGGTTGCACTACGATGCAATATTTTCCCAATCAACTAATCATTTTTGGGGAAAAGATTTAGGGGTCCATTAGGATGTCGGGCGGATTTCCCCCGCCAGGCTGGCGGTAGCCACCGCCGGCCTGGCAGGGGCAATCCGCCCGACATCCACTCCCAAATGCCCCCCGGCCATATTAGTATGGCGGGGGGGGGGACCGCGGTGGACGGAAAGACCGTCCACTGCTTTTCCGCCCCGGTCGCCTTGCGGCCGGGGCGGAAAAGGATTAATATGGTGGCGGTGTCTAATAGACACCGCCAGCCATATTATGATGGGGGGCCCTCAGAGTGAAGGAGGGGTGGAGGGTGCACACAGGGGGTACCTGTGGTACCCCCCAGCATTTGCATAAACAAAGCGGCAGGCATCGCGCGGTGCCTACCGCTTTCTTTATGCAAATGCACGCATACTTTTTTAACATTGTGGCGGGCGGTGCAGTGAGCACCGCCTGCCACAATGTTAAAAATGGGGGATACGCCCGCCACTGTGGCGGGCGCATCCTAATGCACACATCGGGACCTCGCCCTTGAGGCGGGCGGTCCAGTTTTCCGCAAGGGTGGCGGGCGGGCAAAGCCTGCCCTCCATCCTAATGGGGGCCTTAGAGTTTGATGTACGGGGTATGTTGTCACAAAGGCGGCAACAGAGATGGTCTGACCTTCCGTTTACCATCAACGGAGCCCATGTTAGCTCCATTGACAGAAGTAGGGGCCTTTGAAGGAAGGACATTATCCTGCCTGCCCTATTTGGGGAAGATAATGTATGTCTTTTTTTTTTCTATCACCTCCAGTAAAAACAAATAACCCTTCTTCCCCCTCCCAAATAAACCCTGAGAGAATCCTTGTAGGGTGGGTCATTTTTCTTTTCGTTCCACTCTTTAGGTATATATATATATATATATATATATATATATATATATATATATATATATATATATATATTTTTTTTTTTTTTTTTTTAACGTTTAATGAACAGCTATCAAAACAGACAGTGGCTGTCCATCAAACTTTTTGTACATTGACATTAACCACCATGATGGTCATTACTGTCAGTGTACAGAGATAAGCAGTGGGCCAGCGGTCATTTCTAAATTTGACTATCTGGATGGTGTAGGCACCCTAATGGATGAAGTACCATCTGTCAAGTTCTAGATCCGGCCCTTTGTCACACAAGATAGAATGATGCTCTTGTTTCCCTCACACAGTTTTTTGACTCGCCTGTGCAGTACTGAGCTTTTGCGCTTTTTAGTGTTGATCTATTGCTGGCTTGTTCTTACACTCCAATGGACCCTGGCCTAATCAACAGCATAATTATGCAGTCCTAAACATTTTGAGAATATGATCAAGCTGCCAAGTTTACTCTTCTCGAAAGATCTGTACCTCTCATTTTTGTCAGGTGTTCCCTATTTTAGTCAAGGCCCAAAATATTTGCATCACTATAGTTTGAATGTGCAGGTCTATTCCAATAAACTCCCACCTCAGTTAGAAATTTAAGACCAGGAGTGAGCGTAGTAACTTAAACTTGCGGTCAGTGGGCCGCAGTCCTAACAGCTTAGTTTTCTATGTGTACTTTGTGCCGCTGCTGTTATTTTCTGGGCATAGCAGTCCATTTGCAGCTTATATATTTTTATGCTATCCTTCTATGCAAGTCATCCTTGCACTGGCGTCCTTTCTAACAGCACTTCCCTGCAATGGAGGGAGGTTTATCTGACGGTCTATTGCAATTTCGGCTGAGTTTCTGGTTGTCCATATTACTTTCAATTGGGCACATGTTCAAAAATTGAGATCTATGTTTAAGTTTTTGCTTCTTGAGCAATCGAAAGAAAAAAACACGATTTGCTGCAAATTTGAGATTTCCTCTAGTGCAATTATTCGGGCAAACTGATTGCACACTGTTTATGCTATTTGGATTAAGAGAACCGAGGTCGCTGCACACGTCACGCTTATCAAATGTGAAAGATTCGACTAAGTTTGGGGCATATATACTCTTTAGATAACTTGCTAGAATTTAAGCCACAAAACAGTGCAAGACAAGTACCTCCTTATTTTTTTATCACAGACCAGAATTGTTTTATTAAATTATTTGCACCACTTAGTTTAAAAAAAAAAAAAAAAAAATGGTTTCACATGTTTTTCCCTGTTTTGATGTGGTACAAAAATATTTTTGTAATATGAACTGGTCAAAACATGTTTGCTGAAATCCTTATAAAGCAAGTAGCAAACATTTCGCAAAATGGACTTGTTCTTTCTTATGCACCAGTGCACCTCTCAGGCGTATGACACATTTGACTAATTACCTTTAAATAAGAGTTAAAGCGATTGTTCTCTGTCACATCACTCCCCATAGATATCAGCCACCCTTGTCTGCATATTTCTAGTGCCTTCAAACAGCAGTAATGGCGGTGTTGTCTGTTTTCAGTTTTAACTGCTTTCAACACAATGCTGACACTACGTCTGAAAGATATGTGGAAGTAAGGCGACTAATATGTTGCATATTTACGTTCAAATCTTTTGAGTAGCCCTACAGAAGACCTCCAGTTGTTTGCTTGAAACGGAGTGCTTTAACTGAGCCAAACTGCATGTGTTGCTGTGGAATGCTTGTGCACATTTTTTCTGCCTCTCCCACCTCTCCCTGTAACTGATACCGCTTCCATCTCTCCTGTACACCTTTTAGAACCCCACGCTGGCTTCAAGATAGCATTCAACATGTTTGATACCGACGGCAATCAGATGGTGGACAAGAAGGAGTTCCTAGTGGTATGTGGTTTGCTACCTTTGATCAGGTCTTGGACCACTGTTCTTCTGGCTGCCTTTGCACTGAACGTTTGCGTGTGACCTTTCTTTGTTATTGTCTGCATGTGGCACTGCTGTCAAGCTTGGCGCTGAGTGTAAGGTGTGCTGCTCTAGGCTTTGCTCAATAGTATAATGTTTGATTTTTAGAGTCCGGGCTTGCTTTAGGGCCAGTGCGGCTGCACTGGGGGCTGACCTTTGGAGGGGGCGCTGACCTCAGGGGGAGGGACGCTGTGTTTAGCAATAACTTATGATTGGAAAGATAAGCGACACTTTTGCCCAGTGGGAGTGAGAGAATCGGAAGAAGCAGTCATGAGATGCGCCAAAAATGATTGTCGCACTGGGTACCATCAGTGCTAAAGCCAGTCCTCTTCAGAGTCCACTTAAATTAATTTAAATATTTACAGAAGGTGTCTAAACCTAGTTTAACCATCTTGATGCTCTTAAACGATCTTGTCCATCACTTAAACTGTGTGCTCATTAATGCTCCTGTACTTGAGCAATAACAGTGGTATTGTAGGTCACCGACTGTGCATACGGGTGAAGTATGGAGGAAGGCAGGTGCCAATTTGGTCTTTCTTATTCCTCAAAATAGAACTGTAGTGACCAGGAACCTAAACAAAAGTCTATTAAGTCACAGCAATTGAGATGTGTGGTGTAATTTCAACACCTGTATCCAGACACTTGCAACTTCTTGTCTTTCCCCACCTACTCTATTCTTTGCGTTTCCTCATACATGTGTTTTTACCAGTTTTCTAAAAATTGTTCATTGTTCTCGAGTGGAGTTATTCGTTGTTCATCCTTGGGGTGTTTTCAGCGAATATTTGTTATTGTTAATGAATGAGAATCGTGATATGAAGACTGTGTCACTCAAGCTACGATGGTGATCTTGCATTTCATCAAGTTGCCACTTGATAAGTCAAGTGTATTATTTTTGTAGTTTTCTTTTCATATACATGAGGAATTTATAATCTGCCTGCTCTTGCTTAGCTATTACTCTGTGTAGTTTAACCCATTGCAACTTTCACATCACATGGGGTCTCTGGATAGCACTTTACAAAACCCCAATATAGACCGATCTAATTCCTGGTGGAAACGCTAAGTACAACGTGAACATTAGATTAATTTCAGTTTGCCGTTGCTGGAAAAGGCATAATAAACAGTGTTGTTTAAAAAAAAAAATGTGTAATGGGTATTTTCACTAAGAATGTGATGCCGTCTTTGACACCTTTGGCGATGAGGTGATATTTTAGTACCGATAATGCCATTTTAAACATTGAACTTGGTGTTCACTACAAAGTCATTTACTTATGGCCAGTCAAATTTGCCCAGCCGTTATCGATCCAGTATTATCACTGTTTTATTTCCTCACACTTCATTAAACTCTTGCATAGGATTTCGAAAATAAGAAGTGATGCTATTCTGGGGTGTGATTGTTTCCCATGATTAGGTAGCTGGTTTTTACCTGCCAATAATTGATCCGATCTTCATGACCTCTTGTCCGTGCAAAGCCTCAAAGAGATTGTGGCTCCTGGAGTTGTTGCATACACCACCCCATTCAGTGAGCCCCAGCTTGATGTCCTCATCTTGTCCACACTTCTTCTCAGATGCTGAGAAGGGCCACTACCAACCTTGGATAGAAACCTGTTTTCACAGTCTCTCAATCATGCATTTTGAGTCCAGATTGTCAAATAACGGTTTAGCCACCTATAGGTATGACCATTCTTCGTGTGGCACGCCCCCTGATTCTGTCTTGACTGTTTTTGCTGGCTGTAGATTTCTAGTCACTTACCTCTGCTAACCAGAGCTAACGTCACTGTGCTCCTCCTTTCAACATGATAAAATTGGTATGCTCCTAAATGGTATATTTAGTTTATGTATAAGTCACTAGTATATGGTACAAAATTTACCCAATATTACAAGTGGATTGAAGTATCTATTGTGCCATCTATTACGATGTTTAAACTGTAGTTGAACCTGTAGAAATAAACCCTTTTGGCAGGTCAAACCCTCCCATATTAATATTATGTCACCCCTATAGAAGCTTGTAGTTCACAAGGTAGGGTGCATGGTATTTCAAAGTTGGACATGTAGAAAGTTAACGCTGACATGTCCTTACAGTGACTAGCACCAAACAAATATTTTCACTGTAGCATGCTTAGCTGTCCTATGCACAAAATCAGTACAAATTAAAATTCTAATACTGTATTTTGGGAATGAGTCTAGCTGGAAAAATAATTAAAGTTATTTTTAATTGTCATTAAAAATCTAATTCAATGGTGAAGCTGAATTTGTAATAAATATTAAGGAAACATAACTATTAGAAAGTTACCCTCTCCCTACCTGAAGTTCCTGGAGGCTAATTTGAATTTGCTCTCTCAGTTCTGCCAGCTAGTAATTAGCATTTGAGTAGGTGTGAAAAAGGTGCGAAGTGCCTCATAGCAGCAAAACAGTAAGCTGACCTGAATGGGCAAAGATGACTCCTCTGAGCATTACATTATATGAGGGATTGGGCTTTGAGCATCCTTTTAGGAACCACCTACTTGGCAAGAATACATTTAGGAACGAATGATGCATGTTGGGTGATAGTTTACCTGGTCATTTTTAGAATTTGGTACTCCAAAAAGGAAAACAATCCAGTTCAGGATCTCTTTTCATTGTTAAAATCGAGTAACAGCGGTGAAATCTCTGTTTTAAAAGTAAATCACTTTTTGATGGTAGTCCCGTGGTCATTAGGAACAAAATCAAAGATTGCTACACTTTCACAACCAAAGTGATTGTAAGGATGCAGATAGTATATCTGGTGAAATAGTGTTCAAACCTTTCAAATCCAGTCAGCAAAATATTAATATATACTTCTCATTCTCTGGCAGCAACAGGTTATCATGATTCCTTAAAATGTGGATTTTACAGAGTTGCCTATTAAAGCTTTCGGGAAAAATTACCCCTCACTGCGAGCGCCAGACTTCCCTCTCCTTTTTCCCCAGTATGTCCTCACACTACCAAGTCCTCAGATTTATTTTGTATGATTGATATTTGCTAGAATCTGAAACACATGATGGTTCCACATGAAAAAAGAGTAAAGGTGTCAGTTTAGTCTAAGTACATACTTTTGGCTTCTAGACTCATTCCTAATCACAAAAAAGTCAATCCTGTGCTTAACATTCATGAAACATTCTTTAACATTTTTGCAATTTGAGTAATTTCATTCTCAACATCCAACTGATACATCTTTGATGATATTGATGAGTTCCCCTTTCTCCAGACACTATATTACCTACTAGCGGTCGCCAGTAGGTAGTTATAGTTAGGACCTTGTTTCTATTCAAAAAGCATTTTTTCTTTTTCCAATAACTTAGGCGCCAGTTGACGAATCTTTGCGATGTCATTTGAGATGTCATCAGTGATGTCATCAGTGTTGTCACTGGCCATGTCATGAATGATGTAATATGTGACATCATCAACAGTGCATTGCGGGCGCGCAAGTTATAGTTAGCAGAACGAACTATAACAGAGGAATTTCTATGGTTTTGTACAAGTGAAATGTCCAGCTCACTATAACACCTCTGAAACCTATGGTTTTTTCAGTGAATTTCTAAGGTTTTTTAAATGCTAATTTCTAACTATAACGTCACTGAAACCTATGTTTTTTTCAGTGAAAAAAAAATATATATATATATATATTACCTACTGGCGATAGCCGGTAGGTATATATAGTTAGGATTGTTTTCCATAGAGAAATCGCAACATTCTATTGGGAATAACTTTGGCGCCGGTTGAGGAATCTTCCTGAAATTTTCCTTAACTTTGCCTCGCGGCGCTCCGGTCCTTCCCTGAACCTTTGGGGGGGATTCGTCAAGCGGGGGCCGAGATAAAAGGGGGGTCCCAAAACGTGTTTTCCCCATGTTAATTTCCATAGGGTGGTTGGACTCACTTTTAGCCCGAACGGCTGAATGGTTTTCCACCAAACTTGGCAAAATTGTAGGGACTGGTAGCCCGATGTGCCTTTGCTATGTCTCAAGATATGTGCTCCAGTGGTTTTTACGAAAATTAACTTTGAAAAAATATATATTGGGCTACATTGGGCTATATATATGTTAGAGCCCAAATGTAGCCCAATGTAGCCCAATGTAGCCCAAAGATGGCCACCAGAGACAAAAAAAACACAAATGTAGCCCAAATATCAGCCAGATGTAGCCCAACTATAGCCCAATGACAGAATGTTATAGTTAGCTGGACATTTTACTCATACAAAACCATTGAAATTGCTCCTATATAGTTAGTTGTACTAAGTATATATCGCGCACCCGCAATCCACTGCTGATGATGTCACATATTAGATCATTCATGACACTTGTATTGCTGTGACAATGGATATAAATATGATTTACAAAGAGTGATGAAAAATTGTAATAGTGTATGAAAAGGTGTATGTGATTGTCACATGGATGATGTCATCAGTGATGTCATCAGTGATGTCACTGACCATGTCATGAATGATCTAATATGTGACATCATCAGCAGTGGATTGCGGGTGCGCGATATATACTTAGTACAACTAACTATATAGGAGCAATTTCAATGGTTTTGTATGAGTAAAATGTCCAGCTAACTATAACACCACTAAAACTTATAGTTTTTTGAGTGAATTTCAAAGGTTTTTTGAAAGCTAATTCCTAACTATATAACTCCTGAAACCTATGGTCTTTTCAGTGAATATATATATATATATATATATATATATATATATATAATATAATATATTACCTACTGGCGGTCGCCAGTAGGTATATATAGTTAGGATTTTTTCTCTATGGGTTTTTTGAAAATTCTATGTCTAATAACTTTGGCGTTTGTGGACGGAATTGGCTGAAATTTTCAGGAAAATGGCACATTTTGTTTCTGAGCAGCCCTTGAAAATTTGGGGGGGGTTCGTCAAGGGGGGGCCGAGAAAAAAGGGGGGTCCCAAAACGTGTTTTTAACATTGAGTTTTCCATAGGGCGGTTGGCCTCACTTTTAGCCCGAACGGCTGAATGGATTTGCACGAAACTTGGCAAAATTGTAGGGACTGGTAGCCCGATGTGCCTTTTGTAGGTCTCAATATATGTGCTCCAGTGGATTTTGAGAAATTAACGTTTAAAAAAAGATATATATCTGTAACAGCGGACCGGTTAGCGCTCTGGTTCGCGGACTTTTCGCGCAACGGAGCTTTGTGAAGCGAAGCTGATTGGTTCTCCGGCGTCTGTCAACATTCCAAACAGTCCGTAGCGGCCGCCATCTTGTCTCTCGGTAGGATCGAGAGACAAGAGGAGGTCAAAACAAAGGGGGAAATAACTATAAGGGGGCATAGTAGATCCTCGCTGACCCCCTAGGTTTGATGTGGAGGTTTTAAAAGGGCCCCGCGGGGCAAAAAAAAATAATAAAAATAATAATTGAACGGCTGAATGGATTTGCACGAAACTTGGCAAAATATTAGGGACTGGTAGCCCGATGTGCCTTTGCTAGGTCTCAATATATGTGCTCCAGTGGATTTTGAGAAATTAACGTTCAAAAAAAGATATATATCTGTAACAGCGCTCCGCTTCGCGTAACGGAGGTTTGCGAAGCTGATTGGTCATTCTGTCACTGGGCTATAGTTGGGCTACATCTGGCTGATATTTGGGCTACATTTGTTTTTTTGTGTGTCTGGCGGCCATCTTTGGGCTACATTGGGCTACATTGGGCTTCATTGGGCTACATTCGGCTAATTAGCAAATAGCTCATCGCAAACTAGGAATGGTAAAGAATCGCTATTTATTCCTTAAAGTTCGCTATTTAGGAAATGCAAATAACTTTGATGATACATATGGCGGTTCATCTCTAACAAGATAAGAAGCATAGGGATAGATTTATGATGACTGGCGCATCACCAGGGATGTGTTAGTCATTCTGTGCCGCTGTTCCGTCACCTATGGTGTGCTGCATTTACAATGCGGCGCATCACGGGGCAAAAACAGCACAGATGCGTGATGTATCTGTGCCGTAAAGGTGGCGCATTGCTGGAGTTGTATCGCAAGTGTGATGAAGCTCCAGCAAGGGTCGGGGGTGCCCCTGTCGCAGGGTTTCTGTTCTCACACAGAACTGTGGACAGAGGATTGGAACCTCGGCGAATTAGGGTGTCCCAAAACTCACGTTAGTAATCAAAAACTATTTAGCAAGCTAGGTACAGTGTCACATTGGATATAACAAACTCTCAATGTTTAGACAATCCAGAATATGAACTTATAGTACCTCAGGATACGTGGAACTCATGAACAGTCGGTCGTTATATATTTCTTAGAAACCAGAACATGGAGTTAAGAAGAACACATGTGTATTTGAAATGTTTATTTACTAATGCCGTCTTCTCAGGCGTAGTACCTTAGATAATAAAAGTACACATATTATCAGTAGCAAAATTACCAGCATAGTTACTAGTACATAAAAAGTGAATGGTGATAGTATGTTAACATGCTGTAAATGAATAAGAGTTAGCAACACTTATAAGCAGCCGCGGGCCGTGGAGGGAGTTACGGTGAGGCATGGAGGCGGGGAGGGGGAGAAGCAGGGTGGAGAATACAAGTACACATATTATCAGTAGCAAAATTACCAGCATAGTTACTAGTACATAAAAAGCGAATGGTGACAGTATGTTAACATGCTGTAAATGAATAAGAGTTAGCAACACTTATAAGCAGCCGCGGGCCGTGGAGGGAGTTACGGTGGGGCAGGGAGGCGGGGAGGGGGAGGGGCAAGGTAGAGAGGGCTCCACCCTGCTTCTCCCCCTCCCCGCCTCCCTGCCTCACCGTAACTCCCTCCACGGCCCGCGGCTGCTTATATCTCACCCTCCCTAATACACATATTATATTATTTGCTAAGAAGGTCTCTTTGTGTTGGTTTAGGGCGTGCCCATACTTTAGTGTCTTAGATTTGAAGGAATCACATCAGCATACACCAGCTCTCTCTTCATGTGAACCGCATCAACTGTTGTGTATGTGTGTTCGGCAAAGCAATATAAAACCCGCCTCATGCCCAGAATTGGCAGAAGTTGCACTTATGTTATGAGTATGAAGTCGTGGAGATCAGACCTCATAACAATTCTGTATCGTGTTGTTCTTGAAACTTTAGCACTCGCTGTACAGATATAGTTTAACAAGTAAAGCAGATAGTAGACCAATAACATATTATTCTCATGTAAACCACGATGAACTACTAGGTGGAAAGCTAAAGCAACAACTAAATGTCGTGTGCAGAAGTTGCAAAAAAGGAAAAATGGCGTTTAAACCGGTAATGAGCCCATGCTAACTTAACACGGTGTAAAGATATCCAGGACCTAGATGACACCTCCTCATGATCCGGAAACGAACTGAATAAGATAATAGAAGTGCCATCTCATGAGAGCAGATTGCAAGTTTATATGTGGACGGTCCGCAAGGTAAAGCATTAAAAACTAGGAAAATTCAATGCTAAAGAAAAATAAAACAGCCAAGTACTTTATCGAGTCTTAAGCCAATAGGCAAGGTAAATAATAAAAACTTGACAATTAAGTCAATGAATTGTCAATGAAATGCTAGTACTCAGCATATGAAACATGAAAAAGGTCTATGACATAACTGTGTATGCAAAATAAGCTGCAACAGCCTCCAACAGGAAGTCACCGTCTTCATCCGAAAACAGTTCAGCCATCCAATTTAAAAGCGGAAAAGAACATACGTGCTCTCCCAGCACCGGATCCTCTATCACCATCAGAGGACAGCTCGGTGGGTTTTCAAGAAAGCTGTGTTCCAAGAAAGACTGTGCTGCCGCCAGTAAATTCCAGGGACCAAGTAGTCCATGCATCAATGCCACAGCCATAATCCTTTCGCCAGGACAAATCAACTCGTGAGTAATGATAGGAGTCATCAGCTGATTAAAGTCGACGTCAGGAGAAACCGGTCCGCAGAGACACAAATCAATGGCCCAATCGAAATCACAGGTCAGGCAGTGAAATACAGGCTGGACACAGGTGAAGTAGGAGAACCGAAAAGATAATCCATATGCCGTGCTTAATATCGCCAACGGCATTGTGCCATAATATTCTAGCATGCGATTGCGGAACAGTGTCAGCAGCTGCAGGGTCGGAGGTTGCATAGGAGGGACATCCATATTTAAAAATGTAAAAAAGTACAAGAGCGTCCGCTGGTAATGCAAGTAAAAATGCAATCCACGAACCAGAGTGGAGAAAATGGAATGAAAGGGAGCAGGGATGACTCCAAAGATTTTCTCAAATGAAGTCACGAGACCACTGGTAACAACTTTAAAAAAGTGTGCCAGGGATTTTGTGGAGGATGCGTTAAAGATAGTCGGAAACATGTTGCTGAAATTGAAAGGCAAACCTGTGTACGGGTGTTCGCTATGTGAAGTACGAAAGTTTCACGGGCCGAACTCAAGGCCACCTCTCTCTGAGACAAAAGAGCTCTTATTCTTGTCATGCTGTTGAAACGTGTCCCAAGGTTGGTATTTGTGGCCAGATTGAAAACTCCCTATGTTCATGTGTGGGAGGAAATAGAACATTTCTGCAGCAAATAACCCGTTCACTTACTGTTACGATAAAAGGAATACTTTTAATTAACTCAGAACAATCTTCATTATTGAGCATCAAATAACTACCATTTTCCAACAACTTGAACGTGGGGATGATAGCAGGAACTGGCGTGCCTTGCATCACGCAAGCCATATTTGGTCGCTGTTTGTTGCATGAATCGTGTAACTGTATGTGCCTACACATTAGTGAATGATCTGGCGTCTCAGTGCATTCCTCTCCATTCAGATAAACTTCTTGATCATCTTTGAAACATCTGTATGTGTATGGAAGCGACCAGACCTCATGAACAAAAGCACTACCTAAAGGTTCATAAAGACCTATTGGTATATATTTCATACAATTTGAAAACTTATATAAAGCAAAAGGCAGCGTTATTAAACCGTCGATAAGGCATGTTGCCAAAAAACCCGCAATCCTCTGCTGATGATGTCACTGAGCATGTCATGAATGATGTAATATGTGACATCATCAGTAGTGGATTATGGGTAATAGTATCTCTAGTTTACTCCCCTATAGCTGTCTTTCTTTTAACATAAGTGTGTGTTTCCTTCCCTTATACTTACTGTTTTTGGTTCGCTTCCAGTTCGCGTACCAGCGAGCGAACTAGGAAGCGAACTAAGAGAAATAGAGGTTGGCACAGTTCCAAATATTGTACCAATTTTTTAATAACGGGGAGGTAGTTCTGAAAAGAACTTTTTTTTTTATTTTTCTGAACATTTTTTTACTGTAAGGTTCCCGATTCGCGAAGCGGGAACGAAGAAAAAAAAATATTTAAAAAAATAATTATTCATAAACATATAAAATATATTTTTGGATTTAAAGAAGAATAAATTTTACAGCTACAGATATTAGCTGTTAAAAAACCAATGAAATTCACTGAAAAAACCATAGGTTATAGACCATATATAGTTAGGAATTAGCATTTACAAAACCTTGAAAATTCACTGAAAAAACCATAGGTTATAGACCATATATAGTTAGGAATTAGCATTTACTAAACCTTATTTTACTCACACAAAACCATTGAAATTCCATATATAGTTAGTTGCACTAACTATATATCGCGCACCCGCAATCCACTGCTGATGATGTCACATATTACATCATTCATGACATGGTCAGTGACATCACTGATGACATCACTGATGACATCTCAAATGACATCACTGATGACATCATCTAGTGTCTGTGTGTTTTTGTAAAGTTTAAATACGTTTTACATATTGAAGAATGACTGGATGTATGGAAGACTGAGTGTGTGTGTGGCTGGCTGGGAGGTGTGTGACTCTGTGCATATCAATGTGTACTTGTATCAGTGATTGTATAAGAGAGTAAGTATGTGTTAGTATATGTGTGAAAAGTATGGTGTTCTGTGTTTAACTATAGATGAGGAAATCGAAGTGTGATTGATTCTTCACAGGACTGACTAGGTGTATGAGTGCATATGATAGTGTTCTAATAATAACTGACTGTATGTATGAGTAATTGTATGGGTGAATGAGTGAATGTGTGTGTAGACGTACGAATCAGTGAGTGCGTATGTAGTAACTGGTATTGGTGTGTCATGATGTCATCAGTGATGTCATTTGAGATGTCATCAGTGATGTCATTTCAGATGTCATTAGTGATGTCATCAGTGATGTCACTGAAGTATGGTGTTCTGTGTTTAACTGTATAGATGAAGAAATGGAAGTGTGATTGATTCTTTACAGGACTGACTTGGTGTGTGAGTAACTCCATGGATGAGTGGCAGTGTGTGACTGTCTGCATAGGTGTATGAGTGCATATGATAGTGTTGTAATAATAAGTGACTGTATGTATGAGTTATTGTATGGGTGAATGAGTGAATGTGTGTGTAGACGTAGGAATCAGTGAGTGCGTATGTAGTAACTGGTATTGGTGTGTCATGATGTCATCAGTGATGTCATTTGAGATGTCATCAGTGATGTCATCAGTGATGTCATTTGAGATGTCATCAGTGATGTCATCAGTGATGTCACTGACCATGTCATGAATGATGTAATATGTGACATCATCAGCAGTGGATTGCGGGTGCGCGATATATAGTTAGTGCAACTAACTATATATGGAATTTCAATGGTTTTGTGTGAGTAAAATAAGGTTTAGTAAATGCTAATTCCTAACTATATATGGTCTATAACCTATGGTTTTTTCAGTGAATTTTCAAGGTTTTGTAAATGCTAATTCCTAACTATATATGGTCTATAACCTATGGTTTTTTCAGTGAATATATATATATATATATATATATATATATATATATATACATACATATTTTCTTCAAATTTGGAAGGTGGGCATGCACCCGCAGCAAGGAGGAGCGGTGGCTGGTGAACGGCGTTTTTTGGACACAATTTTGCCATCTGCCCCGTCGATCAAACCGGAGATAACTACGGTGTTCATTGGAATGAAATAGAGACTTTGGGATTGAGACTGTGAGACCCGTTGCCACAATTCGAAAGGCTGCAACCGGACGAACGAGGTAGCGTACCAAACACAGTGAGTGACCCTTTTTTTGATCTCATATCGGCAAGCTGCGTAGAGCCAGTTCATACATTTTCGAAGCGATTCAACCATTGCCAGTTACAGCTAGAAATAATATGTTCTCAGACCAAAAAAGGGAACAAGCAGCTGAAAACTTGTTTTCCAAGAAAACAAACACCGGAACAGCACTAGGTGCTAAAGACGACAAAAATGTTCCGAAAACACTAAAACATCTATTTGTCGCATTAGAGAAGACATACGAAAAGGAAATCCGTAAATGGTGGGAGGCGACCAGTTTACAAAAATACGTAGATGCTGGTAGAGTCCTAAGAGGGCTCCGCATCTACACTGTCCCATCATACGAAACACCAAATCCAGACCTATTAAAAGAGTGGGTGGAGTACACTACAGAAGTCACGGGGGTGATGCTTAAAATCCTAATAAAACATGCATGGATCGATAGATCAAAATTGAAAGAAGAAATTGAAGAAATTGAACGAAAAATAAGTGAAGAAAAAGACGTGAAAAAAGTTGATGAATTACGTGATGTTATGAAAAAACGTCTTATGGACTATGAGGCTGTCATTAAAACAAGAAAACAAACAAAATTCCTCCGGGATGAGCGGGATTATCAAAACGGAAGAATCTTAACTTTCGCAAAAAAATACGATATCCCCAGGAAGGAACTGAAAAGAAGTGAACAAGCAAAAAGTACTCCGCCAAGCACTGAGGAATCCGAAGTAGAAGGATCTGAGGAAGAAGAAAGATTGGCAGATAATCGAGACGAAGGCCAACAAAAAACAACTTTTTTTCAGGAATACGAGCTGATGAGAGGTCTACGACAGCGACCAGCTCCACGCACTCACCCGCCAGCAGGAAGAGGAAAACAAGGAGGGGTAAAAAAAAACACAACAGGAAGATCAACCCCCATAGTGACACGCAGCAAACGGGGGGGTCAATAGAAAAGAACTAAATGACCCAAACAGTGGTGAACCTATCAGACAGGGTTCTAACGGAAACTGAATTAAGAGTTTTAGAATTAGGTCTAACGTTCTGTCCTACCCCTAACTTTGATTATACTCAAATGAGAATTGATCTTTATCTTTTTATCAGAAAGGTCAAATTGATGAAACTGCATATACTTCACCCACGAAAAAATGACACATCTCTTGAACAAATAGAACAGTTCGATGAGTTAAAAGGAACGGATTTGGAAATGATACAACTCCTCAATGAAAACAATGGGGAAGAAACATCTTCTGTTACAAATGTGACACAAATGCTGGAAGAATCAGGCATTGATCAACGTACATATAAGAGCAACCTAAAGAGGAAATCAAAAATAATCCCGAGAACACCCTATGATGCAATTGATACATTCCAGGAATTAATCATAGAGGATTTGAAACAATTCCAAACGAAGAAATTCAAGGAATCAGAAAAAAACCTATCGAAAAAACAATGGGAAGCAATAAAAACATTGAAGGAAGATGATTCGGTAATTATAAAACCAAGCGATAAAGGAGGAAACGTAGTAATTTTGAACAAAACACAATACGAAGATGAGGCGTTGTCACAGTTGAACAGAAAGGAACACTAAACAGAGATACTTGGAAAGTATCTCCAACTTTGAAACACTAATCAACAAATGGAGAGATGAAGGAACATTGGATCAGGAAGATTGGTGTTCTTTGAAATGTGATAATCCGGAACTGGCAACATTCTACCATTTGCCTAAAATTTATAAGAGCAAGGTATGGCCTCCAGGAAGACCGATCGTTTCCTCCAAAAACAGTTTATTGGAAAATACTTCGGTTTTTATTGATCACTTCATTCAACCAATGGTGAAAGACTTGAACTCATATCTTCGTGATACCAAAGACTTTTTGTGCCTCATTGAAGGAATAGCTTGGGAACCAGAGATGCTCTTAATTACATTAGACATAACAAGTCTGTATAGGTCTATTGATCATGAAAAAGGACTCTTTGCCATGAAATCTTTTCTAGACACAAGATCTTTAAAATATCGTAAACATAATGAGATGTTATTGGAACTAGCGAAATTCTGTTTGTATAACAACTTCTTTTTATTCTCAGGACAGATATATGTTCAACAACAGGGGACTGCGATGGGCACGTGCTTCGCCCCCAGCTACGCAAATCTTTTCGTTGGCTGGTGGGAGAAGCACGTGGCCTGGGCGGGCACTAATGAGAGATGGACAGAAAATATCGGTCTTTGGACGCGTTATATTGATGATCTCTTCATCTTGTGGCGCGGTCCAAAGAGCGATGCTGAGCAATTCGTGGAAGCTCTAAATCAAAATGAGCTGAATCTGAAATTTACGGGTTGCATCAGCCAAACAGAGGTGATTCACCTCGACCTGAGAGTATATATTGACGATAACAAGATACAAACCGCATTACATAGAAAAGCTACATCTGGGAATACAATCCTTCATGCGGAAAGCTGTCACCCTAAGAGAGTGATAAGTAATATTCCCATAGGCGAGTTTCTAAGAATGAAACGCAACTGTTCCACTACACCTGATTTTGAACAAGCAATATCTCAGGCTAAACAAAGATTTTGACAAAGAGGATATAGCTCAGGCCTGATCAGACAAGCAGAAGAAAAATGTAAAAATACAGAAAGGTGTCTATTATTGACAGAGAAAGTCAAAAAACTGATCAAAAAATCAGATTGATAACAAACTACACTGAAAAATCTTCATAAATTCATAGCATTTTAAACAAGAACTGGAAGATCATCACATCTGATAATGTAGTAGGGAAACTGTTACCAGAATATCCTCTAATCATATAAAGGAAAGGTAACTCCATAGGAGATCACCTGGTTAACAGTCATTATCAACAAAAAAAGAAAAAATCCTCTACAGTAACTGGATTCTTTCCCTGCATGAAATGCAAGGCCTGCAGATTCAGCCACAAAGTTAAGGTCTATCATGTCCCTGGGAAAAAGGCGAGGGTGCCAATTACTAAATTATTGAATTGCAATTCAGACCACACCGTATACTGCCTAAGTTGCCCCTGCAATAAAAAATATGTAGGGAGCACTATTAAACCAACTAAAAATAGAGTATTAGAACATCTACGGGCAATCAATAATAAAGACCGAAATTATCCTGTAGCCCGTCATTTCGAGGAGATACATGATAGCAACAGCAGCCTCCTAAAATTTTTCTGCATCGATCAGATTACGAAATCTGAGAGAGGGGGTGACAATATAAAGAAACTCCGCACATTAGAGTCCAGGTACATCATTAAATTACAAACAAAGATACCTATGGGACTCAATAATGAGGAAGAAATGTGGGTTCATGTAGGTTAAATTCAGCAGATGAGCTCTGGTTGTTTGAAGATAACTGTGAAGTACACTTTCTGTATAATCATACATTGAAACTGACTGGAGAGTCAAATCGTATGTCAATTTCTACTCTGTAGAGTTTGTTCTCTTTCAAATACAAGCAACACAACTGCATGCAAGCGATAAGCCCATTCAGGGCACAATTATGAGGTACCGGCCACAAAAATACATGGTCATAAAAATTGATTACGATTTATGATTAATTGAGAAATGTAATGTTTAGAACAGATAAATTGATGAAATCAGAATATTGAAAGTCTAATTCTCAATGCATATTGTCAATGACAATTAATCATATGTAAATATTGGGGGAATATGGTGAAACACGGTGAAATAACATTGTTACATATATATCTTTAAAACACCATTCCAAGATGGCCGACGAAAAACCAGACCCTTTATGTTTGTTTTGATTTGTGTGGACTCTTTCTAGGTCTATGAATTAAATCCTTGTTTTTTTATTTAAACACTGTTTAGCAAAGTGCACATTGACACTGACGAAGGCGGCAACGCTGAAACGCGTCTGTCAATTTTTTCTGTATAATGGCTAAATAAATCGTATCTTTCGCTTTGAAATCGAAATTTGGCTCGAGAGTGCACTCTTTTGGAATCGTTTCGTGTGGAGTCAGACGAGAGTTGTGCAATATATATATATATATATATATATATATATATATATATATATATATATATATATATATATATATATATATATATATATATATATATATATATATATCAAAGCTCCACTTGCACCTGCCAGACGCACTCCCAGGCTGGTGCCTGCTCGTCGGGGGTGCACCCGACCATAATATCCGCTCAGCAGTCCCTCCCCGCAATTCTGGGAATTAGGTAGCAGCACTCCGGGGTTAGTTCACAGTTTAGGTTTTATTAATCAAAACGCGCTTTCGGCACTCGGCCTTCGTCAGTGTTCAGAGTAACATTGCCGCGCAGGGTCTCAAATGCTTTACACTCAACACGTGATGTTTTCTTAGACACAGAGATAGGACCACAAAATTAATAATCATGGTCGCCATCTTTGAATGGGTAGAGTCAATTCAATGTTGCTTTCCGCTCTCTATTACCAGCAGTACATAGCTACGTATATGCAAATAAATCAAAATTAAAGCATTTAAAGAGTCAAAATTCATCACTCATTATCTGCCATTGACATAATGCCCGCAGATGGGCTGCATACGTACGATGTTCATAACACCCCCATTCTCATTCAGTGAAATCACGCCCAAGATGGGCTATACACAATTCTAAATGTAAATAAAATAACGCGTTGAAAAGCGCATCTCTAAGGCAATGCATTATTAGCACGTATAAACAGATTGGAGCAATTACAGGACAACCAAGCAATATTTACCACTATACAAATGAGCCCAATTTATGCTTATTTCAAATCAAATGAACTGCCAAGTCCTCGTGTACATTCAACCCTGTTGGTATCTTACTTTGTAGATCGATAATGTAACGCGACTCTAGTCGTCTTAGTTTGTGTAACCTGTCACCTCCTCTTACATGGGCAGGGACTGAATCCAGACAAAAATACTTCAACAGATCCCTGTTGCGTTTATGCTGTTGGTCAAAATGTCTGGCCACGGGGTAATTCACATCTGCATTTTGTATTGCCCTTTGATGCTCAAGTATCCTTAGTTTAACAGGATTCGTTGTACTGCCAACATACCTTCTGCCACAAGGACATGTTAGACAGTACACGACATAGGGTGTAGTGCAGGTGAGGAATTTTCCTATTTTTTTAGGTTGTTTGACCCCGGGTACAGAGTACTGTGTCACGCGTCTACTTCCTTTGCAGGCCTTGCATTTCCCGCATGGGAAAAACCCTTTCAAGGGTTCTGACTTGGGTTTCGATGCTGTGCCTTCATGATGACTATGCACTAGATAGTCCTTAAGTGCTTGTGCCTTTCTAAAAGTTACTTGAGGGTAAGATGGTAAGTCTTGCTTAATTGTATTATCAGTGAGCAAAATACTCCAATGTCTCCGCATGATGCGTTTTAATTCAGAGGCATTGCGTGAAAAGGTGGTGATCATTCTAAACGTACCCCCACCTGACTTGGTACTCTCAGTGTTCACAGTTTTTTCTTTTTTTAAAAGATCACTACGGTCCAGGTCACAAACTTTCTTCATGGCCTGTGTGAGTATTCCCTCTTTGTAACCTCTAGTCCTAAATCTTTGGATGCTGCTTTTGGCTGCCCTTTTGAAATCTTGTTCCTTTGTGTTGTTCCTTCGTATCCTTAATAGTTCCCCATAGGGTATACTGTTCACTAGGCTTTTTGGGTGACTGCTGGTCGCGTATAGAGTCGAATTCCCAGCAGTCTCCTTTCGGTAAAGCTTCGTGTGTAATCTGCCTTCCTCTACAAAAACTGTCAGGTCCAAGTAGTTGACCTCGGTTTGGCTACAAGTCCCGGAGAACTTCAAGTTGTTACTGTTGTCATTAAGCACCGTCATATACTCTTTCGCTAAATCAACCGACCCCCTTATAATAATAAAGAGGTCGTCAATGTAGCGGTGCCAACATTTGACGAGTTCATTCCACTTCCTATTGGCTGGAGACCAGGCCACCTGCTCCTCCCACCACCCCACGAATAAATTCGCGAAGCTGGGGGCGGAGCAGGTACCCATCGCCACGCCAGTGAGCTGTTTATATAATTCCTGGCCAAAGAGGAAAATGTTATTGTTTAGGCAGAAACCTAGGAAATCGAGTAACATTTTGTTGTGCTCAAAGAATTTGACCGGTCGTGTTTCTAGGAACCAGGCAATGGCCAAAAGACCCTCCTCGTGCCCTATGCACGTATATAGGCTGGTGATATCTATCACCATCATTGTATCTCCATCATTCCAGCATACATCCTCAATTAGATTCAAAAAGTGCTTAGTGTCCTTCAAGTACGATTTCAGCCCCATAACATGGGTTGAAAGGAAAGAGTCAACATAAATAGATAAATGTTCTGTCAGGCACGAGCACTTAAGGACTATCTAGTGCATAGTCATCATGAAGGCACAGCATCGAAACCCAAGTCAGAACCCTTGAAAGGGTTTTTCCCATGCGGGAAATGCAAGGCCTGCAAAGGAAGTAGACGCGTGACACAGTACTCTGTACCCGGGGTCAAACAACCTAAAAAAATAGGAAAATTCCTCACCTGCACTACACCCTATGTCGTGTACTGTCTAACATGTCCTTGTGGCAGAAGGTATGTTGGCAGTACAACGAATCCTGTTAAACTAAGGATACTTGAGCATCAAAGGGCAATACAAAATGCAGATGTGAATTACCCCGTGGCCAGACATTTTGACCAAGAGCATAAACGCAACAGGGATCTGTTGAAGTATTTTTGTCTGGATTCAGTCCCTGCCCATGTAAGAGGAGGTGACAGGTTACACAAACTAAGACGACTAGAGTCGCGTTACATTATCGATCTACAAAGTAAGATACCAACAGGGTTGAATGTACACGAGGACTTGGCAGTTCATTTGATTTGAAATAAGCATAAATTGGGCTCATTTGTATAGTGGTAAATATTGCTTGGTTGTCCTGTAATTGCTCCAATCTGTTTATACGTGCTAATAATGCATTGCCTTAGAGATGCGCTTTTCAACACGTTATTTTATTTACATTTAGAATTGTGTATAGCCCATCTTGGGCGTGATTTCACTGAATGAGAATGGGGGTGTTATGAACATCGTACGTATGCAGCCCATCTGCGGGCATTATGTCAATGGCAGATAATGAGTGATGAATTTTGACTCTTTAAATGCTTTAATTTTGATTTATTTGCATATACGTAGCTATGTACTGCTGGTAATAGAGAGCGGAAAGCAACATTGAATTGACTCTACCCATTCAAAGATGGCGACCATGATTATTAATTTTGTGGTCCTATCTCTGTGTCTAAGAAAACATCACGTGTTGAGTGTAAAGCATTTGAGACCCTGCGCGGCAATGTTACTCTGAACACTGACGAAGGCCGAGTGCCGAAAGCGCGTTTTGATTAATAAAACCTAAACTGTGAACTAACCCCGGAGTGCTGCTACCTAATTCCCAGAATTGCGGGGAGGGACTGCTGAGCGGATATATATATATATATATATATATATATATATATATATATATATATATATATATATATATATATATATATATATATATATATATATATATATATATATATATATATATATATATATATATATATATATATATATATATATATATATATATATATATATATATATATATATATATATATATATATATATATATATATATATATATACATATTCATATTTTCTTCAAATTTGGAAGGTGGACATGCACAGCCCTTGCTGCACCCAGGCACTTCTTTCTCATAAGACTGACAGCTTTCATAGGCTCTATATCCAAAAGTGTTTGCAAAGCGTGGGCCGCCTTCTCTCTTCTTGCATCTTCTGTAAATCTAATTTCTCAGGTGTCAGTCACCAACATTGTCTTGCCTTGGCCCACCCAACTCATTCACTACTATTTTGCAGCGTTGGCATCAGATGAATGAATTTCATCAGGATACACAAGTCTAACCTTCTGCACAATATCATCATTCATTAGCAAAAAGTAAATAGTTAGAAGATGTTTTGTTCTGTGAGCACCCTGGCCATGGAAGATATAGTGGTGCCTTCATGGCCTTACAATGGAACTCCTCTTGAGAGAGATTCCCAAGTGGCCTATTGCATGGGTGCCCCCCAAGGTACTGCAGAAGCCTGAAGTCACATCTAGTACTGAATACCATAGGCATTTTAACCAAGTGGATCTTTTGTGCAAGCTGACACATGTGATCCATCTCTGCAGTCCAAAGCGTATTGACCGAAGACTATCTGGAACTTTGCAAAAAGTGTACCGACAATAAAATTGTTAAGAAGCAGTAGTATTTAACTATATCATGCATAAAATCTGAGGGTACAATAAAGCGATTCATAGAAAGTGAATCCTGTATTGTTTGGATTACTGTATTTGCTTAAAAGGATTCCCTATGATGGAAATTACTCTGGGTTCCCTTTTGGGGCCCAATCAAAAACAAACATTTGACTCAAAGGACTAGCTGCCCGATTTGGAGTTCCGCAGACAGGACAGGGTACACTGTCTCAAACGTGATGGAGTACTCTGTCTGCCAAACTCTTGGTTCAGTTGCCCTATTAATAATTGGCTGAACCTCTAGATTTCCAGAGGTTTGGCTTCCATTGGCTCCATCAATGGAACCCTTACTCCAAATACTGTGCCAGCATTCTACTAGAAGAGTTGTCTTCATGGGTTGAATCAACACAGCGCCTTCCCTTTAACCAGACCGGCTTTCTAGCCAAGTCAGGCACAACCAGCAACCTACTCGCAATAGCCGTATTGACGGAGAAGGCCGACGTATGTCGCATGCAACTATACTGCTGCTTCGTTGACTACAAGGCGGCCACGTGGTCATCTGTGGCAAAAATTGGCCCGCTGGGGTATACCCCCAGCCCTCTTACAAGCCATCATCCAACTCCACACACAGACCTGGATAAGGATAAAGCTAGGCAACGGGTCCCACGTTTCAAAAAAGATTCAAACAGTAAGCGGCTTCAAACAAGGGTGCGTCTTGGCGCCCCTTCTCTTTAACCTGTTTATTTCCGACCTATCCTCCATACTTGACAAGGTCAACTCGCACCCGCTTCCACTGGATGGGACCCGCATCAGTAACTTGTTATACGCTGACGACCTCGTATTATTGAGCCACACAAAGGTTGGTTTACAGAGGCTCCTTGACGAACTTCTATCTTATACATCTGAAAACGCCCTGGAATTGAACCTGTCAAAAACAAAAATAATTCATTTTAGCAAACAGAAACAGCAGAAAAGTAGGTGGTTTTTTAACTACAAAATCGATACAGTGCCACACTACAAATATTTAGGAATTTTTCTCGATTCAAGAGCTTCCTTTATTAAACAAAAAGATGCCATCAAGGCTAAGGCACTGTCCATGGAAGTCGTGTCGGCAAAACTTTCAAAAAATCTACTAGGACAAGCCTACCCCCTTGCTCAAGGTGATGAAGGCCAAGATCACAAATTCTCTATCATATGGCCATGAGATTATGATGGGCTCGACAAACATCGTACTTAATAAATCAATCATCAGAATCTTCAAGCGAGCATGGCGTCTGCCGAGGTCTTCATCTCCGGCACAAGTCAGATTAGAGCTTGGTCTGCTAGACCACAGCGGTGTTGAGGCTGGTGCTTTCATTAAATTTTGTAATATAATTCCCCGGAAAACAGTCTTGAGATCAAACTCTGGAACGAAATATCGACCAGCACATCAAGCCAAAAACAGCGGCTCCACTTGGATCAATCCCTACAGCTCCTTGGAATTTCAGAATATTGGGAGACAAACCCCTCACAACTGGCACTGAAGAGCGTAATTAAGCGAAGCGTTCGGCTCTGGTCCTTCCATTCCGACAGAGCAAAATTATCCAGAAGGAAGCACGCTTGGCCGTTGTCTCGGACTACAAACCGGGAGTTGAGTCAGCCTACCTATCCAGTACCTATTCAATCTTGTGGAAAGTCAAATTTAAGGCCCTAAGGCTAGGTGAATGGACTTTTTTAAAGCATTTACCGCAACGGCGGCGCCCCAATCAGAAAATCGAATGCAGAGAATGCGGCTACCATTCCGAAAGCCTTGAGCACATATCCTGCGCATGCCCAGCTCTGCTACAAGACAGATGGACCTTACTGAGAGTAGAGTGGATTAAATTAGGTGTTCGTACATGTCATCAGGCAATAATTGCAGATATGAATCAAGAAAGTATAATCCTGAACATCCGGTTTACCAAATTTGTTGCCAGAGCTGTAAAAGCGTTGGGAAAAGAAACAGCAGCATTTCTTTTACCGGTCGGCCCAGACATCACCCTGTAATAAAAACTCAAGCGGCCACCGACCCTCCTCTGCAAGGCCTACATGGACACCGTGCTCAGCTCCCCAAAACCAGCTGTCATATTGACTTATTTCTCCTACTTAAACTTTTTTAAATCCACTCTGTGACTGGTATGCTATTTAATGAGCTGATTTGTAAAAGATGAATGCACATTCGGACAATTTTTAAATTTCATTCAATTTTATTGCTAGACAATTGCACTGCTGTTGTATTAATCAAAGTTCCTCTTCCGTTCCTTTTTAAATTCATATATGTATACGTGAGTCATAAGGTTTTAACATTTTGTAATTATTTTAAGTAATCAAACAATAAATTTAAATATACTCCAGCAGTCTTAAGGAATGCCGGCCATCGGAGTAATGGCTTCACACTGCCCGCCCTATGTAGGGCTCATGATCTGATGTCCTTTTCTTGCCAGTGAAAATCTGGCAGGTATGAAAAATTTAAATAATGCCGGTCTCAGGTGTGGCAAATCTTGTACAATGAAAAAATGTGGTAGTGGCCCTGTACTGGCTTCTATTTATAGCCAGAGTTCTTCCATCCTCATCCAGGAAGACATCCTCAAAGATGTATCCGAAAACCGGCAAAAACTCTGTACCTTCGCAGTTGTTCCTGTAAACAGTAATATCAGACTTCTAGCTTGACTCATATAGCCTTATAGTCCGCCATAGCGGGCTATAAGGCTATTAAAGGCCCTCTGCAGCGTTAAAGGCCTTTGGCTTCCTCTGTGTGGAAAGCTTGACATCAGATATGTTACTGTTTCCTTGACTTCTTGATCATGTTAGTTATCAAGCCTGTACACCTAAAGGGCAGGATCCATTAGTATTTCTCTACCAAAGGTGCTGGGAAAAGCATGTTGGCTTTATATTTTTAAGGAAGGGTACTATTCTGTTTGTCTACTATTAGTTTGATTATGGTCATTATAACAAAACAATCTTTAGATTATCTGTTGTACCGCACTTAAAATGTACCATTATGCTACTTCGTGAAGGCTCCTGCAAGCAAAATCAAAATAAACATATTTGACTTTCCGAAAGTAACATATTTGACTTCCTGCTACTCCAAGGTGAGAGACCATGCATGGGCTTTACATGTCCCTCATGGCCACTGTCTTGGAGAAGCATTGCGGTTAACCATTAGGGAATGCTGGTGGTCAGATAGGTTTTCAACCTCCCTCTTACATCAGTCTACCTTTTGCGTTAATAGTATGTATACCTCTTCCTCAGAAGTGCCTTTCGGAGGTTTGGAAGCTTCTTGAAATGATGCCCTAGAATGTGTAGTGGTAAAAGATACCGGTCTCTGAGCCTAAGTTTTAAAGGTAACCTTAAATGAGTTTTTCCAGGTTTATCATAGTTTAAGTGTGTCATAAGCACAATAAATAGTTTGCCCATGAATTCAGCCCTCTGTGCTTTAAATGAATGCAGAACAAAATGACTTCCAAGCTATAGTAAATAAATATATTTGTTTTTGTTGCAGTTGAAAATTTGATGACACTACCATCCTCCCTTGAAAAGCCATCATCTTATAGCACAAGCATTTGCTTCCAACTACTAGCAACTGAAGGGCCCACAAATAAAGCTCTTGTGCAGTCCCTTACACAGCATTGTAACTTGCCTTGTCGTCAGTCACTTAGGCATGCGCACTAAGATATAGCGGTATGCTCAGGCAATCGGAGAAACACATGCTTCAATTTACGTTCTTGTATCCTGCTCAGTCACATTTACTCTGTCATGTAATGTGTTTTGTACGAGCACTATGTTTAGAATGGCTACCGCAGACCGGACACTTGCAGCGGAACCATCTTCCAAGTTCTCTCTTTAAGTTGTAGCTTCCTCTTTCTAATTTAAATTTTCGTATTATTCAGGTTTTTCCCCACGTATCTAGGGCGTGCGGTTGTGATATATGAGTACGCGGAAGTTATTCACCACAGCTTGCTTCAGACAAGCCATTCTGGGAGTTGGCAAGTTTTTCAGGGCCGGACTGGATTTTTATTCCATAGGGCATTTCCCCAGTGAGCTGGAGGCCGATTTTGAAAATCCAGGGCTGCCACTGGGGCCCCTGTCACATTCCACAGCTCCGTCAAAATAATTACAGCAGGGCTTCAAGAGAAAGAGGGGAGGGAAATAAAAGGTATCAGAGAGGGAGAAGAGAGAGGGGAGAAGAGCGAAGGGAGAAGGTCCGAAAGAGAATGGGTAGATTAAAAGGGAAACCAAGAGCGAGGATGGGAATGAAGTTTTGCTGGTTTGAGCAGTATTTATTGCAAAGGTTGCTTTTGGTTCCTCGGTAAGGCCCTGAAGTATTTTGTCCAATAATATTTTACTTTTTTTCTTCAAAACTAAGATAATTGCACGAAAGTTACGAAGTTTAGATTGAAAGAAAAATCCTGCAGTATGATTTGCAAAAACACATATTAGCAAAACCGACTTTTAGCCATATAATTCTCTAGCTAAAAAAGATTCTTGTAGGAATTTATTTCTGCAGTATCTTTCTTCCTCGGGTGAAGTTCACTTCTCACCTTAGGCAAACTTTGCTTGTGAAATGAAAATGTTAACAACATCCGCATTCCATCCTCACTTGCTGTCAGTGTCTGATTGAATATGAATGCAGAAAGTAGAGGAGGAGGAGTGAGCTTTCACTTTTGAAAAAGGGCTAAATGCTTTGAAAGAACTTTGCAGTATCCTCCCATACGTGTATGACCTCACATAAGCTAGGGCTATAACAGTGAATACAGTGTAGCTGTTACAAAACCCGAGCTACCTTTTTGAAATTCTAATTGTGTATGCATAGATATACGCAGTATTATTTTACATTAGCTGATTTATTCCTATGTATTCCAAATATTTACTGACAAAGTGCTGCTTTTGCCAAATACTTTCAGTGACGTGCTGCATTTGATTGTATGCCTGAGGGAGGCCCCTTGCTTTCAACATTTTGAAGAGGAAGGCATCATTTAATCTTGCTGGTCGGTGTGCTTACACTTTCAGGATATGAGTTTCACATACTTAGCCATCCATTTCAAATACAGTTTCTCATGTTTCAAGTTCCTATTTAGTACTGGCGCCAATCCTACAAGGCACACAAGCAGAGCAGTAGAAAACAGTATAGTGCATGTGTTTGAAGCATAATCATATGCTGACATTGGTTATAAATAGCTGCTGATGTGGTCAAATAATTGTATCCAAGCATAATTAGCTCTTTGTCAAAAGCACTAAGGTATAATATTCACATTGTACTTAGTGTCCATCAGCAGGTGATTACCCAGGCACAAGTGATCAATATCTGTGGAGCAAAGCCTACCTTCCTTCTGGAAAATAGCCAGAATAAAATTTTATCCTGCAAACTGTGTAGTTCTGTTGTTCATTCCTGTTCCTGACATGCTTCAATCTGGAGGAAGTGGTGTCTAGCATAAAGCATTGTCTTTCCAGCCCAAAGAATGTACTGTCTTGCAGTTTTCACCACTTCAGTATGGCAGTGTTCCAGCCTTATTAATATCTAATGCGGAGTAATTTTGATTGATTTATAATCACTTGATTTGTTGTTTTTGGGAGACCAATAAATAGGGCATTATCAGAGTGTACCTAAGATATCTTGGTGTCACGCACGGTTTTCAAGTTTCAATAAAAAATGAAGAGGGCATCAGAAGGTGCAGATAAATCATAAAAATGTTCACACAGTCTTGTGTTATGTTAAATTGTGTTGTGTAATCAATTTATAACGATCACATACATCCCTTCCGGGTACAAGGCGGCCACTGGAATGCATTTAAATGCTGCACTACCAGAGATGAAATATAACACTAAGCAAAGTGTTTACTTTTGTGCTGCAGACTAAAGATTACCTAGCCATGGGTGAATTTAGCTGAAATTACAGATTATTGCAGGCAGTGGGGGTAGAAGCTGAATATGTACTCCCCCCACACCTTTACATTGGGTGTGTACACTGGAATTATAAGAAGAACGTTTGGACAACTGAGAAGGTATTTTGGTGTGTAATTTTGGTAATCTGTCCTAAAGGTATTTGGAAGATCCCTCTTGATTGTTTGAATTACCACACACAGGAGTCTGAGTTTATCTAGGTAATATAGATACAAGTACAGGAAGCGTGAAATGTAAGTGGTTGGCTAAATATTTACAAATACAATTAGCCAAACATGTTGCAGCATTCTTCACCACCTGCCACCGAACCCACAAGAACTTAAATTGAGGATATCTGAACTTAAACGGTGATGTAGGGTAGAATCTGGCAGAGAATACTAAATTGCCAAAGGTAAAAGTTAGATTTGAGGCCTGGGAACAGCCATCTACGTTGAAACATCAGTTCTTAACCATGGCTGTTTGTGGTGATGCTACATAGCTCCTGTGACCATGCCTTTCATGCATTCATGTCCTGGTTGGTGCCCCAAGAGTCTTTCCTAAGCATGAAAAGCTTACTGACTTGGAACAAGGAAACTGTGTGAGTTTCCTTCTACAAAAACTCCACTGAAGATGCATTCTGTCTTATGAAAGGCTCACTTGTCCATGAGCGGCTTAATTTTATTTATTCTAATCAGATTCCCTAAAGCTAAAACCTTCTTCCATTGTAATGCCTTCCAGTGAGCCTTGGTGTTTATTTATTTATTTAGTTGTAGTTTTCGGTATAAAGCTTTCTGAACCCAAATGGGGAAGGTGGCATAAAAATCAGTGCATCCAACTTGTGGGTTACAGTTAGAAATGGGGTCTCTAGTTGGCAGTGGTTTGCACCCTTTCCAAGTAGGGAACCTCATTCGAGTCAGGTTAAGGAGATTACCCAGGTAAAATAACCCCTGCTCACCGGCTTGGTATCTCGACAAGAGAAGTCAGGTTTATCGCAAGGCAATCTGTAAAGCATTTGTACATACATACATACACCTACAGTAACACAGTGAAAACACTACTAAAGGACACCACTCCAGTTCAGAAAAATTGCCAATATTTATCTGAGTAAAACAAGACCAAAACAACAAAAATCCAACATACACAAATAAAATATCACTTTTAAAAAGTTACTGTAAAATTATAGCTCTTAGGAAACAATAGCTCCAACCGGGGATGTCTTGACATCGTGACCGGTACTAAGCCAACAGTTCAATGCCAACTGCGAGGAGCATGGGCCGGCTACTAGCAGTACCTTGAAAGCAATGAAAACAAAGACGTTGCACGACGTCTGAGAGGTGAGGTGTCACTGGTACAGTATTGGTTCTTTATTGCCACAGGGGAGGTGAATCATCTGTTCCTTACTGCTTCGGAGGGGAGGTGAGGAGTCTGTTCCTTACTGTTACAGGGGAGGTGAAGCGGCATGGGTACCTAATGACGGTGCGGTGTTAATGAGTTCGGGAGGTGTGGTGCCCAGATAATTTGTACTGTTTGGACTGATGGTGAC
This sequence comes from Lissotriton helveticus, assembly GCF_964261635.1. Lineage (NCBI taxonomy): Eukaryota > Metazoa > Chordata > Amphibia > Caudata > Salamandridae > Lissotriton > Lissotriton helveticus. The sequence continues at coordinate 81,853,430 of NC_136060.1, read as the reverse complement.
TATTGTCCACCGCCATCTCAGTATATATTCATGAATCCTTTATTTCAGCCTTACGTGTGCCTATTTGTAGGGTTTACCTATTGGCTTTGGCATGATTCTGTGCCTTCTTTGCCTCTTTTCGGGCCTGGAGGCCTAAACTAGAGAGAAGCCATCTTTGTTCTTGCCTCAGATTCCTGAGATGCTTGTAGGGTAAAGGTAATGTTTAGAGTTCAGCCTGTTATGTGCTAGAGAGGAGCCAGTGAAGACTGGTTCTTATCGAAGGAATGTGTTTGTCTCTTGGGCCTAGACGCAACACGCAAGTGGCCACTGCGGTTGCGCAGAGAGCCTTGGAGCTGGCACAGGAATTCGGTGGGAGGCAGCTTTCTGTTGGAAATTTCCATGAGTAGAGAGCATTCTATATTACTGAAGTGCAGAGAAGTCAGTTTGTCAGTTGGTCTTCGAAGTTGGAGAAGTTAGTTGGTCTTCGGAGTTGAAGGAGTCAGTTGGTCTTTGGAGCTGGAGCAGTCAATTAGAGTTTGCCAGTTGGTGAGATGAACTTTGGAGTGGACAAAAGCAGATGATCTTTGGAGTTGGAACTGTCAGTTGGAGCTGCCAGTTTGTCAGAATGTGTTGAAGCAGTTGCCAGTCAGATGGAAGAGTTGGAGCTGCCAGTTGGAGCTTTTGGAGCAGTTGAACCAGTGGAGTGAAGTTAGCATGTTGGTGATGGTGCAGGAGAGAGAGAGTCCTGATTCCACCAGAGAGAGAGAGGAACAGACAGTTGGACCCTTCTTAACCTCTGTCCTGCTATTATAGTGCACACATACATTAACTCTTTCCTTTACTTTCCAGGCTATGCTTAGACTGTTAGGTGCTAATATGAATGCAATGTTTTCTTTGTCTTGTCATTCTATCATTGTGTCATAAAGAGCATTAGTTGTTTAGTTTCTTGTCATTTTATCATTGTGTAATAAAGAGACCTCTTTTGCATCTGAGTATTGTTTCCATGATGGAGCTAACCTTTCTTTTCAGCCAGATACTGTTGTATGGAAGGATGGGCTATTCCCTTTCTACAGGTAACTGATGACGGAGAGTAATGTAAGTTCCACACCAAGAAATAATTCTTGAATGTGAATATTTGAGTAATAACAACAATTCATATGAGATAGATACTTCCAGTAGATATTAGGTACTTAGGAAATTCCCCAAGAGAGTGAGAGAGAGGTATTAATAGGACAGTGGAAAGAGATCGCTCAAGATAGGGCGTTATATATTAGAACTGCTCCCCGAGAAGCGAGGGGGTAGAGTAGACCAGTTAGGATAGTCGTGGGGCTACAAGTGGGGACACTACAAAGAGCTGCTCCCCGAGAAGCGAGGGGGTAGAGTAGTCCAGGCAGGATAGTCGTGGGGCTACAAGTGGGGACACTATAAAGAGCTGCTCCCCGAGAAGCGAGGGGGTAGAGTAGTCCAGGCAGGATAGTCGTGGGGCTACAAGTGGGGACACTATAAAGAGCTGCTCCCCGAGAAGCGAGGGGGTAGAGTAGTCCAGGCAGGATAGTCGTGGGGCTACAAGTAGGAACACTATAAAGAGCTGCTCCCGACACGAGAGGGGGTAGAATAGCCTGAGCCAGATTGCTGTGGGGTTATACAGTATAGAGCTGCTCCCCGACACGAGAGGGAGTAGAATAGCCCGAGCCAGATTGCTGTGGGGTTATACAGTATAGAGCTGCTCCCCGACACGAGAGGAGGTAGAATCGCCCGAGCCAGATTGCTGTGGGGTTATACAGTATAGAGCTGCTCCCCGACACGAGTGGGGGTAGAATAGCCCGAGCCAGATTGCTGTGGGGTTATTACGTAAAATAATAGGATGTAAGATGGAATTCCGTAGTTTCTCTAGGATTTAGTAGTATATTAGCTGTGTAAGCTTGTATATATTGTGGGTTCCCCATTCCCAGGTAAGTACCCCAGGTACTGTTGTAAATAGGGACTGGGAAGGGATGAAGTTGCGTGATGACTGGGTTTGTGGTGTTTGGGTGAGCTGCTAACTTGGTCAGAAAATCCGGTCATTACAGGAGGTCACCCACGTCGGTTATCGACAGGCATTGGGGCTGCGTTGTGACTCAGGGCAGTGCATTGTGTTCTTCATGAGTGGTGCCCTTTGCTCCAGTGCAGGCAACGGCACGGTATCAGTGCGTAGCGATATCGTCCGAGAGGTCGGGGCTGCGGTGCAAGTCAAGGAGGTGCGCCATGCTCTTCATGAGCAGTACCCTCGGCTACAGTGCAAATAGTGGTGCCGCTGACTAAGTTGATACTGCTGTTCTTGTGTTGCAACATCACCCACAAGATTCCAAGGGTCCAGGAACTGCAATTGGCACCTCTTGGCAAACAGGACTCCCAGAAGAGAAGACCAGGTGCTGTTAGCAAGATGCTGGTGAAGTCTTTGATGGCCCTGAGACTTCTTAACAGGAGGCACGCCCTTGGAGAACCACAAACCAACAGGCAGAGTGGTAGTCCCTCCTACAACATCCAGCTCTTCTACCTGGGAGAATGTTCTTAGTCCAGAAGTATTCTGATTTTGGGGTGTCAGAGGCCCAATACTTATACCCCTATCTGCCTTTGAAGTAGGCAAACTTCAAAGGAAAGTCCATGTAGTGCACAAGGCCCTGTCGTTCCCTGACCTGGCTCACACACTACAGGGGGTGGAGACAGCTTTGTGTGAGGACAGGCAGAGCCCTATTCAGGTGTAAGTGACAATTCCTCCCAACACTCTAGCTCAGAAAGGCCCATCATGCTGGTGATGGACCATCAAGATATACAAGGGACACCTCCGTTCCCTTCGTGTGACTGTCTAGAATGAATACACAAACAGCCCAACTGTGATCCTAACCCAGACATCGATTCTATAGACCGTCAGAGACACAGAGATAGTCCTTGTGATAGTGAAAATTGGAATTAGCAACTTATTACTGCCAGGACATGTAAAGCACACCACTACATGTCCTACCTTTTTAGATACACTGCACCCTGCCCATGGGGCTACATTGGGCCTACCTCAGGGTGGACTTACATGTAGTAAAAGGGAAGGTTTGGGCCTGGAAGTGGGTGTACTTTGTTGGTGTACTTGCTAGGTTGACATGGCAGTTTAAAACTGCACACACAGACACTGTGGTGGCAGGTCTGAGACATGTTTCAGGGATTCTCATATATTTGGCACAATCAGGGCTGCAGGCCCACTAGAATCATTTGATTTATAGCCCCTGGGCATATCTGGTGCACTTTATCATGGACATACTAGTAAGTAAGATATTCCAATCATGGCTAAACCAATTACTCATCAAACAAATCAGAATGGGTTTGGGTCTCAGGGATAAATTTTAATGACCACTCAGCACTACACTCCCCGAAAGTAACTAGACACAATACAAATAATAGTGGAGGGTCAAAAGATATGGAATTCACAAGAGACGACTATGTGATGGAACTAGTAACAATAGTTCACTAGACAGGGTACATCATTCATGGTTTTTGAAAAATACCCATCAGTAGCTCTTCCTAGGCGCCCTTTTCATCATGTGGGTTCCTTCTAACCATGAAGGATAGGAAAAGAGTTTAGTCATGAATGACAACATGGGAACCAGTGATGGTATATCTGGGTCGCAGGGGGCTACTGAAAAGCAGTGCGAGGAAAAGTGAAATAGTGCAAAGGTGCAAGGAAGTGATATTTAAAATTAGATGGCTCTGAGGAAAGTACTTATTTATTGGAGACCTCAGAGTCTCTAAAACTTAAAAAGAGCGAAATTGGTAGTTTCAACTAATAGCTACCAACAGGTTGGTCGACATGTTTCAGCAGGAATTACGGATCACACTGGTATCCACTGCATTCTTCAGGACCTGTGTCGCTACTGCTAGTGTTGTGTAAAGAAAATATAAAGAAAAGGAAAAGGTATCACCTGGGTATTAGTGAAGGATCATTCTCCCAGCTGTGAAGTCCGAGGGACGCTGGAAGTACCGACGGACAGAGCGGTGCTTCAATTACCTGAGCTGTTTGCCAGGTGAGGTGAGGCAGTACTCTCCTGCACAATATGACTATGTTTGTTCTCCTTCGGACTTCACAGCTGGGAGAATGATCCTTCACTAATACCCAGGTGATACCTTTTCCTTTTCTTTATATTTTCTTTACACAACACTAGCAGTAGCGACACAGGTCCTGAAGAATGCAGTGGATACCAGTGTGATCCGTAATTCCTGCTGAAACATGTCGACCAACCTGTTGGTAGCTATTAGTTGAAACTACCAATTTCGCTCTTTTTAAGTTTTAGAGACTCTGAGGTCTCCAATAAATAAGTACTTTCCTCAGAGCCATCTAATTTTAAATATCACTTCCTTGCACCTTTGCACTATTTCACTTTTCCTCGCACTGCTTTTCAGTAGCCCCCTGCGACCCAGATATACCATCACTGGTTCCCATGTTGTCATTCATGACTAAACTCTTTTCCTATCCTTCATGGTTAGAAGGAACCCACATGATGAAAAGGGCGCCTAGGAAGAGCTACTGATGGGTATTTTTCAAAAACCATGAATGATGTACCCTGTTTAGTGAACTATTGTTACTAGTTCCATCACATAGTCGTCTCTTGTGAATTCCATATCTTTTGACCCTCCACTATTATTTGTATTGTGTCTAAACCAATTACTGTTACTATTTACACAGGGAGCACTTGTGCTTTAGCACTGGTCAACAGTGGTAAAGTGCCCAGAGTCATAAAACCAACAAAAACGAAATGCAGCACACAATAAAAAAACAGGAGGTCCTAAGCGAAAAGACATAGGAAATCACCCCATAGATACCAGGTCTAACAGTAGCATAAAAATATTGAGGCACATTTGAAGAGAGTCAAGAGTGTACATGGTAGAGAAAAGAGTATAATCATTGAAACTATTCGTACTGACTGTAATTGGGGTTCAAGCGTACTAACAGGTAGTGGACAAGAAGAGCCATGATAGAGTCATCAAAGGTAAGTCAGATTAATCAAATGGTTGTAAATTTTAAGAGAGTGTAGGATCATGTCTTATATCCATGGAAATGGCATACCCTACTTTGGAGGCGTTCACTGAGAAGGTGTCTTCGAGAGTGGGTGTCGTTCTAAAACTCGGTTTAGGGGTTAGCTGGAGTTTCTAAAGCTGTTTTTGTCATCAGATACACTTTTTATTGAGATGGAGGTCGGGAAAGGTTGAAGTGTAATGCTCTGTAAGTTAGACATGCTTTCTAGATAAATTGAGATTCAATCCCGAATGACTTTAAAGAACAAATTATATTCTGTCTAAATAGTTTTTTTGTCAGAAATCAGTTAGGATGGCATTGATGGAAGTTATGTAGGATTTAGGTAGCCCATGATGTTTTGCATGCCCACGTTCAGCCCAAGATATCAGAAGTGTTTGTACAACAGTTAATTAAAAAAAAAAAAACTGGGAGCGAAGGGCTTGATATTAGTTCTCAGTCCATAATGAACTCCATTACAAAATCAGGGACTTGACTCAGTTAACTGGGTCTTAAACACTTCATTAGATTTGTCTTCTTCTTTGTCTCATTGGGAGACAAATTAACATTTACTGTGGGAGAGGAAGTAAACTGTAAGGCCCCTACTTGTGGCACGATTTGTTGTACAGCATTTGATCTATTTTATATTAAATATCCTGAGAGAATTGTCTATCCTATGTGAAATTAAATGACTTGGCATATTTAAAAAACATAGGAAAAATGCCTCGGATCGGTTGCCAATGAGGCATTGAGTTTTTAATTATTAATATTCTCAATTCTTATGTACAATTGTGTTGCATTTCATCCAAATATTGGTGGCCACTGCTACCTACCCTAAGAAATAATTTTATAGTTGTTCATCATACAGATTGAATAGGTTGTGGTCATGGAGGGAACCATGTGGTACTCCAAACGGAACTGTCTTAGTGGTCAATAGGGAATCACTTGTTTTGATGGATTAGGTTCTGTTGGATAGTGTTGAACCTGACCCTCCCCCCCCCATTTTTTTACTTTCCATCCTCCTGTTTCTGCTGACTTTGCTTTGCTGGCTTTAGGACTCTGCACACTTTACCACTGCTAACCAGTGCACCAAATGCTTGTGCTCTCCCATTTAAACAGAGTAAAGTTGGCTAACACCTAATTGGCACATTTATTTTCCCTGTAGGTCCCTAGCAAAGTGGTATAACATTTGCGCAGGGCCTGTGAATTAAATGCGACTAGTGGGCCTCCAGCACTGATTGTCCCATCCACTCAAGTAGCCCTTTAAATGTGTCTCAGGTCTGCCATAGCAGCATGTGGGTGCAGTTTCTGCTGTTTCGACCTCTCAAAAAAAACTTTTTGGTAAGCCTTAACCTTCCTTTTAAATTCGTAGACGTCATCCCTACGATAAGCCCTAAACAGCCCATAGGGAAGGGTGCAGTGTATTTAAAAAGCTGGGCATGCACTTTTAACTTTTACATGTGCTAGTATTGAAAAGCTCTTACGTTTGTTTTTCACTACTGCAAGCCTATCTTTCCCGTAGGATACCATTGGGTTACCTTATTAGATTTAATAAGTGCTAACTTTCAGCTAGGATCAAGTAGGAACATTGAGTTTGGTGTCTAAAGAATTGTAATTTAAAACCCTCTTTAATGGTAAAGTTTGATTATAAGTCACAATTCTGATAATGCCACCTTTAGTTGCCATTTTCTTGTCCTAGCCATTTGGTGCATGCAGCCTGTATCCTGAGTCACATGACTAGGTGTAGCTGACAGTTGGTCTTTGTGTATTGCTCTCAGACAGTCAAACAAAGGGGGAATAGGTAAATGCTGGATTGACCATCTGTGACTTGATGAGGTGGAGAAGCGATCACTTATAACTCTTGCACATCACAAAGCTCTGCCTGAGCACTCTAAAGACGGGTTAGACACAATCTTTTGTTATCCCAGAAAAGCTGGTGCCAGGGCAGGGAGGCAGGAAATTCCAGGGACCTCTAGTGTTGGAAGTTTCTAGAAAGAGTCTCCTACTTAAAGTGGGCGCCAGGTATAAACAGTGGATCCCCTGACCCAGCTCTTCAGTAAATCTCTGGACCTGTGGACGTTTCAGAAGGACTGGTATAAACAATGGATCCCCTGACCCAACTTTTTAGTAAATATCTGGACCTGTTGAAGTTTCAGAAGGACTGCTGTACTGCTATGTAAGAGCTGCTACTCTGCTGTTATGCTTCCTGAGTAAGAATGACTGGACCTGCAACTTGAATCCAGGACCACCAGAGTGGCTCCAGGGGCTAGTTGACTGGGCTTTTGATCAGAGCCTCAGGGACTGAAAAGAATCCAATCACCTTGAATCCAGCATCTGGACTCTGTCTGCTGTGAGTTCTACCTCCCAAAGGGTGCCACCCCAGTCCTGGACCATTGGAAGTGGGCCTTATGGTGCTCTTCCAACCTAACTGTGGTCCTGTGAGCAGAACAGATGCAGCGTGATTCCTCTCCCCGCAGTTACATTGGAACCACCGCTGTGTGACACATCACTACTGCAGGACCTTGCATCGCAGGCCTACAGCTCCCTTGGAACCACGTTTCATGACGCATCTTCGACGCAGGACTTCAACTCACAAGCACCTTGTCGACAGCATCCTCGATAACGATGCAGGAATCGGCAGCACCACCCACAGCTTCCTCGAAATCAGTGTTGCATGACGCATCCTTCAAACAGGACCTCTTAATGTTCTGCAATGAGGATTTAAGAAATTGTGTTCAGTGGGCCTAACTTGGTCCCTGTATCCGGGCTGGGCACCAACATAGTCAACCTGGACTTGTGACTTTACCCAAGTCCAGCACGACAAGATAACCACAGTTTTCAATGATTGCACAGTGCCGGCTGCTTGTCTGCACTGTGCAATCATTGAAAACGACATCTTGCACAGTGCGAAGAGGGTACTACGCAATTTGCATAGTGCTACGCGTAGCTCGCATAGTGCGAAGTGCACTTCGCTTAGCTACGCGTATCGCTACTTCGCGAACTACGCCCAGCCCTAGTTTGAAGTGCTGCATAAATACTTTACACATTGCCTCTGAGCTAAGTCGGACTGCTTTGTGCCAAGCTATTAAAGGGGTAAGCACAGGTTAATTTGTGGTTTGCTTATGTTTCACCCCCCCCTCAACCAATAACCCAATTTCCCACAGATAGGTAATGTTTGAACCAGTTCAGAACCATACCATACCATACCATACCATCTCTTCCCATTTGATTCCCTAGAGTTTGAAGGAGAATATTATGATCAGTGGTTTTGAAGGGGGCAACAGATTAGGGAGCACCACCATGCAATGTTTGCCATCAGCAAAGACTGAAAGTGAGTCAATTATGTTTTTTAGTATGAAGGTGCTTTGTGCTGTTTCCGTATCTAAAACCAGATCATACAATGTCAGTTGATGGATTTATAAAAGTGTTTTGTTGCCTTTTTAGTAGCAACACATTTTCCATGATTGGTGCTAGGAAATGTAGACCTGTAATAGGTTGATAATTGTGCATTTTTCGAGAGAGGATGCACCTGATCTACTTCAAGTGTTCTACAATGTAAATGTAAATGTAGTTGAGCTTATATAGCGCACAGCTACCCGCAGTGGGTTTCCCGGCGCTTGCTTAGGGAACCCGTCCTGGTATTCCCCTGTGAGATAGCAGGGTATCCACAAGGTGAAAGTCAGGCATCCCGCCGCGAGGGGCCGTTGTGGAGATTAAGCAAGCTATTGCCCAGAGTCGCAGAGTGTGAACCCGTGAGTCGAGGAGGCACAGGGGCGAGAATTATCGAGTCCGTGGAATTTTAGCCCAAGACCCGCCGAGGCGGGGAATTGAACCCTGGTCCTGGACCGATCTCAGCTTCCGGGTCTGCCGCCTCTAACCCCTGAGCCACACTTCTCCTACAATGACATTGACATCCTGGACCTCATTTACTTTGTGAGGTATTATGCCGATACTGCCTGTATATCAACTTCTATGGCACTCATTATGCTGTATGCTTATAATTTCCCAGAACACATACTCTGAATATTCCAGTGACAATGATGTTTAAAGAGTTGGTTCAAGATATATTACAAAGCCTCATTTACCCCAAGCTTCTCCCATTCATGCTTCTACTGCTCCTCTTGCTGATCCTTAGAGCTCATGCTATCTGTGAGCTTTAGCCTATCTTTAGGTTGAGTAAGTTTTCATATTCTCTTCACCTTTGCTATTTCAAAAAGGTGATGGCTGGAAAACAATTCTGAGGAGGCTGTTAAGGAAGATTACAGAATAAAATTAATATCTTCTCATATGCTCATCGACAATGCAGTGATGTGTCTGGGCCTGAGATCTGAGGAAGCCTCCCCATATTTAAAAGGGCAATCGTTCCTATGCCCCAGCAAGGAATGACTAGACCTATTCATCCTCCCTGCAGGAAAACGTTTTGTATTGTGATTGTATGATTTTGTAGAAACGTTGTGCATTGACAAGTGCAGATAAAGTAAATTAATTAACTTATTCTAATGCAGTCTCCTCCTCAGAACTGCCATCTCCAAATACACTGGATACAACTCCCAATAATTGCATAGAACAGGTATCACCATAAATTCTATCTAACCCGCATGTTGGACCTGGCCCTCTCTACAGGGTCACCCAAACATTTTTTTGGCCTTCAACCATCCTGCTTTGCTGAGCTCATTTTTGTTGGCTTTAGGACTCTGTGCACTTTACCACTGCTAACCAGTGCTAATGTGCTTTTGCTGTCTTACTACAAAAAGTAAAATAGGCCTACATCTGACTGGCACAATTCATTTACTTGTTGGTCCCTAGTACATGGTACTACATGCATTCAGGACCTGTAAATTAAATGGTACTAGGAGCCTGTAGCTCTCATTGTGGCATCCACTAAAGTAGCCTTTTAAAACAGGTCTTAGGCAAGCCATGTAGTGCAGTTTTAAACTGCCATTTTGACCTGGGAAAGTAAACCTATTGCAAGGCCTAAACCTTCCTTTTAAATACCTTTGGCACCCCTAGGGTAGGCCCTAATCGCTCATAGGGCCGGGAGTTTTGTATTTCAAAAGTAGGACATTTGAGTTAAAATTATACATGTCCTGGTAATGAAACACTCCTACATTTGTTTTAGCACTACTTTAAGACATATCTCTCCCAAAGGCTAACAGGGGGTTACATTATTGCATTTAAATATGTGCTAACTTTGGATTGGGAGCAGATAGAGATGTCATGTTTAACTTCCATGAGAATGCCACTTTTAGAACATTGGTATTTTCTTGTCCTAACCATTTGTGCCTTCTACTAGTTTCCTGGGTCACTCAATTGTGAATAGCTCTGCTGTTGGACTTGTTGTATTCCTCCCAGACAGTTACACAAAGAACATTCAGTATGCACAGAAAGTTTTATACCGTCCCTACTGATCTAGTAAGACTGTGTATTTAGAACGACAAATAATACAGAGACGGAGTCTTATTATATAATCATTAAATGTTGGTCTGTTTAGATGCAGTATTGTGAGCTAGCCAAACTCCTAAACTTACATAGTTATAGATGTGGTCAGTAACCTCAACTATGACTCTAATAGACCCAAAGAATTGGTAGAAACAGATATAACCCTTTCGTTTGTCAGTTATGCATTCCCAAAGTGTCACAAAGAAAAGGTACAGTATTGCATTTTCAAACAGCTTTTGAAAAACTCTAAATATGTGTAAATAAAACATGTGAGATTATCAAAAGATGAAACACATTGTATATAAACATTAACAGTTCAACCATCGTAATTGTTTATAATATTACTAAGATGTTGTCTATTACTAATTTTTCTATGCTAAAGAGAACATGTAGGGAGTACCCATCTGCCAGGCCTATTGGAATGACCCAACCCTGTACCTTGGTACTGTCAGGAAGCCGTCCTTAGTGTATTAAAGAATGCACACTTCTTCTCACTCGGCTGTCTTCTTTCCCAGGATGAAGGTCGGGGACAGCTAGACTGCGTTCCATGATGAATCTGGCAGGCAGTGCACCTCTCATGGACTTCAGCATGGATGCTATTTTGATAATTAAATAGCAAGCTAATCACACTGTGCCTGAGGTGCAGGAGAACATTTGAATTTGACTGAAGCAGAAGAGTCGTCACCTACAAGCACAAAAAATAAAACAATGGATTGTGTTATGAATTGTACAACACTGGAACTAAATGTACAGATGACAAAATTCGACAATGATTATCAGGAATAAATGCGGGCATAGCACATTCTCACAACAGGGAAAATCTATGCAAATATCCATTAGAAAACAATGCTCAGTTAAAAATGAAAAGCTAAAAATGGAGACTAAATTTAAGCTACCTAACAGGCTATCCTTCCAGGATGGCTTGGGGTAGAGCGGTTTCCTGCCCTACTTACACTTCAAAGGGGCTGGCCTCCAGCATACACAAATTAACTTGGCACCAGCCTTTTGTCAACCCAAACTGCTTGGAGCCTTGACAGGGAAAGGGAAGAACTTTCCAGAACCAGATGTGTAGATATAGGACAAGGTGTTCCTCCCTCCCCCCCCCCCAGCACACACACAAACAGGCTGACATGAGGTATAAATAATGCACCCTATGAACCAGTCATCAGTACACTCCTGCACCTATATACATTACAGAAAGACTCCCCTGCCACCAGAGGACTTCCCTTCTGCTACCAGAGGACTGTGCTGCTGTCAGAGAAGAAATATTGGCTCTGCTTACCTTCATCCCAGGTGGAGCTACTTGATAGCTATAGAGGATATGGGCTGTGAGCTACCCCTTCGGCCGTCACCTGCCCAGCCGGACATTGGGCAGACCTTACTTAGTCTCTCCATCATACTCTCCCTCCTACCCCTTTACTCCACCCACTTTCTCCTTTACTCTCCATTTATCCCTCCTCTTCCCCTCTAATTGTTTTCTCATTGAGACCTAGCCGCTTGGCTGATGCCCGGTGGAGCTACCTGATAGCTATAGAGGAGATGGGCTGTGGACTTCCCCCCTCAGCCGTCACCGACCCAGCCGGACTTTGGGCAGACTCTCCTTCGTCTCTCCATCCATCCTATCTCCATCCTTTCTCCCTCCTATACCTTTACTCCACCTCCTTACCCTTCTAAGCTCCATTTATTCTGTCTTCTGACGCTCTTGAAATGTTTTCTTGTAACTGATGTAACTTCTAACTGGTGTAATTTTGTGGATCCTTATGTAAAGCGCTCTGATACCTCCGGGTCTAGCCAGCGCTATATAAAACTCAAATAAATAAAAATAAAATAAATAAAAACCTGAGTTACTCCAAGGGTCAGTTGGCTGACCTATTTGAGTGACAGGGACAGGACAAGCTCCAGAGGCCTCCCTGAAACTGCTCAGCTGACCTACTGCAACTGAACCTGCCGACGCAGTATAACAGAACATGATGCAGGACCTTGCATCGCAGGTCGTGATTGGCGAGACCTTTGGAACCGATGCTGCATGACTCATATGGATGCAGGATCTCACAATGAAACTCTGGTAGCTCCTCAATGGAAACAACGCAGCGTGACCAAACACATTGCACCAAGGACATACGGTACAGTTCTCAGTGTGACTAACCTGGTGCCAATATTTAGTCCGTACTCCATCACGGTCAGCCTGAACTTGTGACTGTGTCCCTGTCCAGTGCGACCAGATAACCGCAGTTGGCGCTTTGTGCTTCTAAGAGCTATTTTTTTGTTAAAACGTTGACATGACATATCTCTGGTTCAACTGATCTGATTTGTGTTATTCTGGGATCGTTTTATTTTTTTAAATGTACTTAAATTTTCTTAATTGGTTTGGTGTTTTTTCTTGTGTTGTGTTTTCACTTTATTTCTGCTTGTGTGTCACATAAATACTTTACACATTGCCTCCAAGTTAAGCCTGACTGATTGTGCGCCAAGCTATCAGAATTAAGAACAGGTTAATTTAGTGACTTTTATGGTTCAAACTGACAAGGATCGTGGTTATTGCGTGAGTGGGGTTCCACACCCTCAACTAATAACACGGTTTCTTACACTGCATATATGCACACCTCACAGTTGCACATTCAAATATAGATCTGTTACATGCTGCAGTCACTATCAGTACAAGCATGCCTTAAAACACAAGGGAAAACACGATTATTTAACACTGTGAGTGAAACCCATTATCAAAACTCTAGGCACACAAAAGTAATCCCTATCATCACCATCAGTCAGTCCTCCCATAAACATTTTCCGCAGCTAGAAACAAAAAAGACAGTCATTCTCCAATACTCTAAATTGACACTCCTCTGACACAATTCCTCGTGCATCCGTAAGTTTTATTTTCCTTTTTAATATGATTTTTCCTTTTCACTTTCAGAATACACTTTAGATTAGCACATATTCTTATTTAATTGTACTATGTTTAAACCCTATGTAAGATATCATTAGACTGCCTCTAACTATAATGGCAAAGTCCGCTGGGTTCTTAAGATTTGCCCACCGTGCTTCCAACTCTGGGGTCACCTGATATACAGAGCAGCCGACCCACCGAGACTGACATCCTGTCTTTTATATTTTGTCTTATTTTTGCGATTCACAACACCCATAACCGTGTAAAATTATTAATTCAAGAAATATCATGCTTGGGACTATAACTGAATGTAAGTGTTGTCCAACAACAATGTACGGCTTACTGGACATAGTTCATGGGCTTCCATAAATTATTCTTTGGGTAAAGCATGACACTCCCCATTCTGGCATTACATGCTGAACACTATGGAGAGACCCCAGCAGCCTAACAAGCAATGAATAATTAAACGGAGCATCAGGAAACTTGCAAGTAGTTTTACTGACACAGTTGTTTTGTTACTTGAATAGTGTAGTGGCGCTTCTTGATGCTTGAAAAAGTGTGTGCCACACAGAAGCACAGTTTAGCAGTTGGTGGATAACACAAAGGGTTTCAGATTACAGTGCTCCTGAATGTGTCTTGGCAGTTATATTATTTTGAAATAATGTTCCAGAAACAGAAGATTTTGGGTTAAGGGACAATGAGATCTACATAATACTCTTACGTCACTATGCCATCTTGCTTGGGAGCCAGTGCACTGGTTCCACTGCTGCATGGCCCCACAGTTTGAGATGCACACTTCAGACCTTCCAAACAGTGTTTTTAATGGATACTCCTAACCACAGATTCTTCACCTTTAGAATATCCGCGTTCCAGATTCTATCCAGAGAATTCTTCAGCAATGCTCTGGCATACCAATAGGTCCCTGTAACTCCACACAACCCCAGAAGTGATGGAGTGAAGTCTCATATATTCCAAATATGTGCCCCTCAGCACTGACATCCGTTCCTTTCCTTCTGCGCCTTTTAACCCCTTCTGCGCTGATGACGAGCTCAGCTAGTCATGAGTTTTACCTGCCGTGCGCTCATGACGAGCTGAGCTCGTCATGAAGCGCGGGGTTTTTAAAACTTCAGCGCGCAGCGGGAAAACCCGCCGCGCGCATGTGGTTAATAGGGATCCGGAGCTCCACTCCCAACTTCATGGAGTTTCCAACATCATCAAACATTTTCAGAGTGTGCTAGGGAACAATATCCCCACACGATTCAAAATGTACTGAGTGCAGGAAGCAGATGTCGGTCATAGACCCACCCGAGGTATGTCTGTGGTGCTTCCTCTACAAGCACATGGCTAAGTCATGCGACAGGTGTGTCCGAATGCTCCCCAATATGATTCAGGGCCAGGAGGCAAAACTCTACGCTGTGGGGCACAAGAAGAGGTCACATGTCGGTTATAAGCTACAGCTCCGTTTGTGGTCTCACTCACAAGGGTATTCCTGTGAAAAATCCACTTGCAGATCCAAGTCCTCCTTTAGATCTAAGTCTATACAAAAGCGCAAGAAAGCCAAGTGTAGATGCATCCTATCCTGTGACTCAAAGTGAAGTGAGAAGGTGCAAGGGGTCATGATATGGATGGCTGTCCTCCAATGTCTTCTGAATCTGAACAGATCCTGCAACTGATTCTAGGGCACCTCAAATTCCCAGGCCATGTTCGACCCCTCTGCAAATTGTGCCCTTTAAAGATGGCATACTGCTGATCTTTGATATCCCTATTGTGCATCTTCAGGCCATACGAAGCCACAGGGTCTTCAGTCAAACATCAACTGGTGGGTCCACTTAGACACTGTCTGTTCACGCAGGGCCTGGTATATGGACCCAAGCCGGCTCTGACACGGACTCCTACACTGGTGCCAAGGTCCATGCCACTTCCTTTCATATCATGCCAACACCACTCCCCTGACACTAGTTGATATGATCCTGATGCAGATCTCTGACTCCCGAAATATTGTCAGCCTAACCAAGCCTATATTGCACTATGAAATTGCAAAACTCCAACCAGTGTTTATATAGCTAGATTGCAATCCAATATCTGTCCCCCATGCACAGACCAGCAGAGGATTTAAGCTGTGTTTCTTTCTGATTTAGAATAAGAAGCACTCTGTGCCTCGAGGCACTGATGATGATGAAGGGGCTTCTTGCCCCTCATTGTAATAAAGGTTCATTGTAAACATACTTACAAAGTACCAGTGTGATATATGTGTCCTGAAGCAGAGCAAGACTAATCACTTGGGCCTCCATTGAAATAAAATGCTGTGTTTGCATTGGTGATTTGAAGGGCAGCAGAGGCACTACAGTTGCAGATGTCCACCATAAAGAACCAGACTAATTTATTGACTACCATTTGTCAAGCAGGACCAACTTTATCTGCACTGTTGTTGCCTCTCTGGCTATAAAGTCCAAGCCATGAGCTTGCCTGCCAGTAGGTCAACCTGTGGGTTGGCGGTATAGACAGGCTTCCTGTGATCCAGACTGCCTAACTAAACACCCGATGTGGGAAAGCCTGATTGTCCATGCTTTAACAAGTAAGGTTAATCCAAATTCCTTCCCAAACAACCTTTCAGATAGGGAGTGAAACAGAATTGATGCTTTCGGAAAGGGAATGTTTTCTTTGACCAGATTAAAACTATCATTCATAAATGCAGTTTGCGCTCTGAAGAGGGACATCCAAGCACTATAAGACCTGGTCGGTGGCATCTTGGTGGACCTCAGGCTTCACTAGCCCAATCAATACATGATGGTCAGAACACAGTCAAGTATGTGCTCCTAGCTGGCCTGGACACTATGGACTGCATCAACAAAGCTATTGGTATCTCACTATGCACTAGAAAGATTGAAGGATAAATGTGGAACTGCACGCTCTTTGAGCTATTTACACCAGCTAACTAATTCCAATTTATTTTGAGAAAAATTAGTGGCTAGCTTACAGGCTATATAAACGCTACAGTGGTTCAGGTTCCTAATTTGTAAATAAAACAATTGTGACTTTGAATGGTCCATTCAAGGAATCACACCTAAGAATAATAAAGTACCCTCAAGCAATTGTCAGGACTTTTTGTTCCAGGTCCACTCTCCAGACCCACCACCTTTAGGAGGTACTGCTATGGGTATCTATTCTGAGGGTGAGGTATCTGCAGTTCGAAGTTTCCATCAAAAGAACCAGTTATTTACCTTCAGCAATGCTCTTTGTAAAGCAAAAATAAATGTACTTCATACTTGTAAAGTGCAAAAATATCACCCCTAGGGTTTCAAGGCGCTGGGAGGGGGGGGAGAATAAGTGAGCTATTGCCCAGTGTCATGATGCTGAGCTGCTTCAGTTGTCGGGGATCGAACCGTGACCCCACTGAGCTCTGAAGTCAGCCGCTCTGGCCACTGAGCCACACTTCTCCTCTGAAGGTTACTGTACCTAACCACAGATTGCTCATTTAAGCACACTATCTCAGATAATTTGTTCTAAGCTCCACATCTGAGGGCGTGGAAGGTGAAATATGCAAGAAATGTACTTCAGTGCTAAGGAAATAGCTTATATGAGACTCAACTCTATTACTTCTGCGGTGGTATGGACTCACCACGGAGCCACTCAGTGCTTCCTAACAGTGCCAAAGAGCATAGTATAAGATTTATGCAAATCCAGTTTAGCACTTGGCGATATTCGTTGTCTAAATCAGAAGGCCCAGGTATGTCATTCGCATAATCCTGCTTGGATAAAACCATGTTTACAACAACTGGCACTCTGAGGGAAGACCAACTCTGGAAACATATTTATCGACTATTTTAAATGCTTACAGCATTCCTTTGAGATCTGTGGGTCCATCAGTAACTTGGAATCGAAACGCAGACACAGATTGATTGTATGTACTGGGGCTTTGAAATTTCCCAGTAATTTTGGCAAAATGTTTGAAGCCAAGATGAAATTGGGCTCATAGCAGCACTATTAATCTTAAGGATGATCTGCTCAGTCCATGACTGATATGCAACCAGAAATTCTTTTTTTATGCTTCTCATTCATGGTCCCCAACTCTATTATGGTGAGCATCTGAGGAGGTACGGATCATGTATTTACTAGGCCTAAAACGGTTCTCATTCTCAGGTGTTCAGCAGTAATGCAAATTTGGATAGTAATTTCGCAGGTTTTTCAAGTGAAAATGATGTATGAATAGGGGAATTACATTTCATGCAAAAATTCACTTTCCTCTGGTACTGTTGCAAGATTCCCACATCTTGCGTTTGGGGTCTTAACTGCCTGTGACTCCCGGATGTGGAAAACTAGAGGGAACGCTATGTCTTATGAAAAGGTTGCAGAGCAGACACTATAAGATATTGATTACAGATGAGCTGAGCAACGTTGTAAAAGTTGGCACAATGTGGCAAAGTTTGTCAAAATGAATGTATCTCTAATTGAGTATCATCCACCATCAGTCAGGATACTGATACAGCATACCCACATGAGGCAAGTTTACATAGAATGAGTCTAGTTGAGCGTAATTAGCTTTGTCAATGTGAGACCCTCGGTGTGACATAGAATGTAAAATGTCGTGAGAAAGAATGCAAAGTGATGGTTTGGGCCTTGTGAATGAATGGTCTTTGCTTCCGCAGTCAGTTGATTTCTGAGTATTTGGCATACAGATGGTTGTCTGCCTCCTACAGTAAGTAATTAATTTTCTGTCATTATTCAGGAAGTCCAACATGGACAGTCTCCACCCTTCTCCCGCAGAACAGTGTTTGACAGTCCTTCTCTGCTGCTGGGTTTATTTTGTCTCTGGTATAGGATTCTGTTGAATTAATGATTTTTTCTCAAGTTGCAACTGTCAGAGCAAAATTTGTTTGCTCGGCCCTTCATTTATCTTTGGTCTGTAGTCTCTACTTTCAATATAAGCCACCTTCTCTTTAATTTCATTTTCCAGAATGGGGAATATGAATTTCTCATTACAATGTGATCAACAGAATGTTTCTTGTTTACCTTTACAGCCAAACGCTTTAATATTCCAAAATTACTCATGGAATAAAGTACTGTAGAAAGTTAGGACCTTCTTCATGCGCATGCAGGGTGACATTCTTACTCCAGGTCATAATAAAAGCTGGCTCCAGATCTGACCTTTTCACCTACATATCATTATTTGCAATTGTGTTACTTTAATTGATTCAGTGTAAGGAAAACAAGACTACTATACCCAGAATGCATTGTGGCATTACTTAACAGTACAGGACTGGAAAGATCATCAGTAATGATGTCGAGGAGGGTGATCAACCTACTTGTATAATTCTAAATTAGCCAAAGGAACTCCACCTACAATTCATGATCTCCAAGGGCACCAGAAGATTCTTAAGTTAGTTTTGCCACAATTGTGTTCCTTACACTAGTTGCTGGTGACTTACAAGGAGCCAGTGATGCCTCATTTGGTCACCAGACAAATAGCATCCTTGAGTTCCTGCATTGTATATTTCTTTCCTAATCGGTTGCAAATATACAAAACCAAGTAGATTTTCTGTGTACTGTGTATATATACAGTTCTACCGATCTCCAGCTGTGTAATTCCAATTAAAATTGTTAAGGAGTCTTGTAAGTGACGGAAGAACATCTTCACATGTAAGCTGTACCAGACAGCATTTTTTCTGTATTACTGCATACATTCTGTAGACATTGCTCTACCTGTAGCCTCTCTGCCACAACCGGGCGGGCAGAGTCCGCCTGGGACGAAAATGGCTGGGACGTCGGCTGCCGCCATTTTGGGTGGCTGATGCTCTAGTCGTCCACTCAGCTCTTTTCTGGGCTCCTTCCTTTCTATTTACACAGAGCCCAGACGTGCAGCGAAGCAGAAGCAGGTCGCATTTGCTTTACTTTGATTGTTTTAATCCGCATTGATTTAATTTAACGTTGCACATGCTTTTATCTTTTTACTAATGGGGCTATTTTAGGACCTTGATTTTAATTGCCCTCACTCACCTCTCTGTTTACGAGGCTGGTGTCTGGTCCACCGCGGCTCATGCCTTTTCAAAGGAGAGAGTCAGCCTTGGAAGGAAACGTCTGGGACGTCGGCTGCCAGCATTTTGGGCAGTTGACACTTTAGTCGTCCATTCAGTTCTCAGTTTTCACTACCTCAAGGACTATAGACCAACTGGTAGCCTTCATTAGCAGAAAGCTACTTCCACGGGAAGAGTGATGGCGTGCAATTGAGAGTGAGGACTTTGCTGTGGTCTGGGTACTGAGGAAGCTAAGACCACACCTGTTTGTGACACTTTTTCCACGTTCAGTCAGACCACAGACCCCTCAGATGGCTCATGCAAATGAGGAGCAAAAATCCCAAACTGTTGAGGTAATCGATCTCCCTACAGGGAATGGACTTTAAGGTGGAACACCGTCATGGGTCAGACCACACCAATGATGATGGTCTATCTGTGTTCTTCCGCCTTAGTGAAGAAAACTGCCTGGGGTTTGGGTAGTCCTCCCCACTTTCAGCTGGGGGAACACATGTTAGACCTGTCAGCCTTAGGGTGGTCTTCCCTCCAATTTTTTGCCTTTCTCCTCAATTTTTTCTGACTCCTTTTTTGCTGGTCTTAGGACTCTGAACACTTTACCACTGCTAACCAGTCCTAAAGTGCATTTGCTCTCTCCTCCTAACATGCCAATATTGGCTTGTATCCTATTGGCATATTGAATTTGCTTAGAACTGCAGAGTAAAGTGCACTACATGTGCCCAGGGCCCGTAAATTTAATGCTACTAGTGAGCCTGAAGCACTAACATAGTTCAGTGCTGTCATTGCACGGCCTGTGTGTGCAGTTTAAACTACCATTTCGACCTTGCAAAATAAACGTTTTGCCAGGATCAAACCTTCTTTTTTAATACATATTAGTCACCCATAGTGTAGGCCGTGGACAACCCAGTGGAAAGGGTGCATTGTATTTAAAGCGCAGGACTGTACTTTTTGATTTTACATATCCTGGTAGTGAAAACTCCTTCAATCCATTTTTCGCTACTTCAAGGCCATCTCCTATAGGATAACATTAGGATTACCTTATTACCTTTCAGAAGTGTAATTTCTAAATGAGAAGATATAATTGTTTCAATTTTGGTGTCTCTGGAATCCTAATGTAAAATCCTAATTTATGGTGAAGTCGGATTTTAAATTACAATTCTGAAAATGCCTTGTTTAGAACTGTTGCATTTTCCTGCGTAGGCCATTTGGTACCTGCAGCCTGTCTCTGGTCACATGACTGGGTGTACTTGGCTGTTGGACTTTGTGTATTCTTCCAAGACCGCCACACTCAATAGGAGCGTAAGTGTTACTGAGTGGGCCATCATTGGGAGGATGGTAGGAAGGAGCTGGGCCCAGCCTCACATGCACCTGAATAGGCTGTGGCCTGTTCACACACAAAGGGCTGCATACCCCTGTAGTTAGTATGGAGCCAGGGCATGGAAGGCATTGCACCTGTGCACTTCAAATGCACGCCTCTATAAGCTTCTTCCCACTTCAAAGGCACAACTGTGTATAAAAGAAGGGCCTAAGACACCACCACTTCTGGACGTGTGGATACTCTGCCAGGAAGAAGTACTGCTGGGCTGCTGTAGGACTGCGACTCTACTGGACTGCACTCTGCTGGACTCCTGCTTTGCTGTGGCGTATCTGCTGCCTGCTGCCCTGTTGTCTGGGTAAGAAGGACTGGCCCTGCATCTCTTGAACTTGCATTGCAAGCTCCGTCGATGCAACCCTCAACAACCACGTAACAGAACTTTGAACTGTTGCCTTGCCACATCTTGGGACCGACACATCGCTTCAGCTGCGCAGCGTATCTTCAACACGGAGCCACGCAATGCTCCGCAACCAGGATTTTAGGTGCTCTGTTAAGCAGACATAATTGGGTCCCTGTAGCCGGGCCGCGCTCCATCTCAGCCAGTCTGTACTTTGATTTTGTCCCAATCTGGAGCACTCCAATATCCCCAGTTGGTCCTTTTTTGCTTTTTGACGCTATTTTCACAACAAACTTTAAATTCAATACCTCCAGTTCTACTAACTGGATTTTTGTCATTTTGGACTTGTTTAATTTATAAAAACGTAATCTATTTTTCTAAATCTGTTGTGGGCTCCCTTTGTGGTGCACTTTCACTGTTTTACTGTTTGAAGTGTTATACATTGCCTCTGAGCTATGCCTGTCTGCTCTGTGGCAAGCTACCAAGGGAGTGAACTTAGGTTAATTTGGGGTTTGCTGTGGCTTACTCTGATGAGAACTGTGGTGGCTGCTTGACCAGGGCCTACACCCCAGTCAACTAAAAGCCCAATTCCTTACTTCCGTTACATTTTATTGGTGATGTCATTGCACAGGTCATTCCAATGGCTGGTGTTAGTAATGTCATAATATGCAACAAGCTTTCCCCTCCCTCTTATTAATAATAGAGATAAGCACAGCTTGCAGAGTTAAAGACAGAGTGCAGGACTGTAATACCAGTCAAATGAAGTCTCTCTATCCTGGTGCTAAGGAAAAAACTGGGTTGCAAACAGTTAGTAGCCAATGGAGACCAAGTAGCTTAAAGGTATCGCACCAGAGGGAGATGTATATACGTACACTACATCAAGTAATTGAAATGTGCTGACAGTCGTGAAATGTGATATGGCTCTGATTTTGAGGCTTACGGCGAGCAGTTCCTCGGTGTGGACAGGTGATATCGGAGCGTTGCTGGAATTTGAAGTCATTGGCAGGATTAACAGATGGTTAGCGGATACGTCTAAGGGAGCGGTGCTGCTGAGACCATCGTACGTGAAATGTAAGCGCGGTTGGATGTAAGAACAGCAAGCTGCTTCATTTTGCACCTTGTTTCTTGAAGTGGGCGGTGCAGTGGAAATGAAGGAGGTACTTAAGACCCTGATCTGTAAGGTGCAGTATTTAGCCAAAATGTGGATTAGGCAGATGATCCAAGGATATTGTGCTCAGGATCTGTGACTGAAGGCATCATGTTGAATAAGGAGCTTGGGACAAGAGGAAAGCAGCGGGGATTTAAAGCCATCAGTTTCAAAATGAAGCTTATTTTTGTAATACAAGAACAGCGGGGCAGCCTTTTAGGAAGAATAAAGGTATTGAGGCGAGTGGAAGCATCGGCAAGCTCTGCTTGCCTCAGAAACTAAATGCGGTGCATAAATGGTTAGGTGGACGTAATAGCAGAGGGAATATATGAAGATGTCTTTAGATGGGAAGACATTAACTAAGAAGAGAAAGCATGGCGGCCATCCAGAACCCTATATCAGATTTGGATTTCAGTAATTTTTAAGTTGCGTGTTTAATTTCCACCTGCAATACTAAACATTTTCTGTAATGAACCTTGATTATGAGCTCCACTGAGGTCTAAGATTACGTTTTCATCTGTGTAAAGTGACACATCATTCCCCATCACCCCTGTGGAATTTTAAAAGACCTAGCACTTGTCACATGCTGTGTACATGAGGACTTCAGTTTTGGTGTAAAAATCGAAACTGTCACATTTTAGTTCGAGAGCTGCTCTGTTCGGAACTGCGAATTGCAACTTTTAAAAGTGTGTTGGAATAAAAGGGCTCTGCTAAATGACTTGCCCCTCACGCTCAGAAGTTACAAGGTACATGTAATGTTCATCTGGAGGCATAAATCTGATGTTCACTACAAAGTACTTTAAACCAGTGAAGTTACAAGCTGTTGCCTGAGTTGCCTTGGTGATTCTTAAATGAATGACGTATATTTTAGTATGTGCTTAAGAAGCTGCCTTGGAAACCCAGGAGATGAAACACCTTTGGGACCGCCTGGGAGTTAATTTAAGTAGATGTGAAAACGTTTGTCCCTCCATAGAATACTCAGCCTTTTTGCAAGCTCACCAAGGTCGGTACAAATAAAGTGCGATACCTGGGCACACTAAATCTTTGAAATAAGTTGCTTCTACCAAGTATGTGATCATTCCCTAGTTTGTTAGCTAGAAATTGAACGTTTCACTATGCATTGTTGGAGTAATGTTATTGAAGTCGCTTTGCTGTAAAAATGGAAGGTCCGTGTTCCCCATAATAGTGCCTTAACGCAGCCCTTTTACCTGTGCATCAATAATCGGACCGAAAGAATCGTTGATTTCTGAAGAATACTCCTAAAACCTGTGCACTGTAGCGAGCAGTGTTGGACCAATCATTTCTCCAGTTTACCACTTGGGGGCAATAGAGTCGTATTGCCTGCTGTTGTACCTCCCAGAAACGGGGCGATTCAAGTGCCTTTAAGTCATGCAGGTGACCTATTAGCTGTTAGTTGCAAAAGGAAATGGAGACAGCAACTACACATTCTTGAAAGCTGAAGCATAATTGTGTCTTTCTCAATGTGCTCTGGAGCTAAAGATGGAAAGAATGAGCCAGATCTTGTGCATGTATTAGAGGTGTGAAAAGCTATTTTTATATCAGCCAGGTTTTGTGAAGTTCAGTGGTCAACCAGTAGCAGCTGGTGTCAGGGGAAAAGTGGTACGGTGAGGTCGGGGGAGGTGGGGATGATCAGCGAAACTGGCAATCTTGCTGTGTGTTGTACTAGCGGGTGAATCGAGGGATCGGGGTTGAAAATAACTGCGAAGGCCAATAGCTGTTTAACGTGCATTTTTTTAACACTGTTTGCGGTGACTACGACCGCGCTAATATTTTTGTGCATTTCTGTGCTTTTAAATCACTGTGGTAATTGCGATCACATAATTCTCACGTGTTGACCTCCTGGTGCTGGTCCCCGTTCCGCCACGGCTTGTGCCGTTTGAGCGGAGGGACAGGAAGCACCTGGCGCACTAGCAGCGTCATTAGAGCTGCCCGCCCCTTCCCTACTTAAACCACCTCACAGCGCGGACGCGCGCAGCGGCGCGCCGAAGGCAAGCCCGTCTGCGCCAGGACGCCGCCCGCCGCCCAAATCCCTGGTCGATTTTTAACCTGTGTGGCACTTGAGTGGGTCTGTATACTAACCATGATCTGCTATAACCGGCAGGAATTGCTTTCATTAAATCAAAACAATCTATTAGAACCCCAGGTAGCCTGTGCCATAGACTCCCTGTTTAGGAATGACTCGATCGCGTCGACTGTGTCCTCTCCATCGCATAAGGGTTTGGAGGAAATCAAGTATGAGAGTCCACAGGAATTAGGTAAGAGTAGTATGAAAACGGACTCTAATTCTCTTACTGCTCTTTTTCTTAATACAAGATCCATCCCTAAACATGCCTTAGAGCTTTGGTGCTTATTGGATAACTATAAGCCAGACATTTGTTTCTTTACGGAAACGTGGCTCCACAACCAGGCTTCTCCCGATATTGCCACGGCTTTTCCCAGTGAATATCACCTGATTAGGCTTGATAGAGTGGGTAAACGAGGGGGAGGCCTCGCAGTAGCTGCGAAGGCCCCAGTAGAGATCACACGCCTTGACTCGCTCTCTAGCGACTCGCTGGAAATACTAATAATTAACATAAAACATAATATGGCGGTGTTAGGCAGAGCAGCCCTGGTATACAGACCCCCGGGATGGAAGTCTGAATTCGCTAATAATCTGCTGGACATTCTAGCCTCCCATGTGCTGGCCACAGATAATTTCATCTTACTAGGCGATTTTAATCACCATGCAGAGCTTCCACATAATGGGGATTCTTGTCATCTAATTTCAACATTAGAAACCCTGGGATTAACTCAGCGGGTTCAAGGATCTACTCATCTTGCCGGTCATTTATTGGATCTAGTATTTACTAATATGATCGATCTATATTGTGACCCTCCCCTGCAGATGATCTGGACGGATCATTTTTTTATAAATTTTAAACTTCCCATTCCTTCCAGGCCACAGATCGCCGCCCGTAAGGATTCTATGCTTATCCGACCTTGGTATAAAATGACCTCAGAGGCGTTTAAGATACATTTTAAGCCTCAGGACAACAATCTTAATGATGTTGGAACAATGGCTGCGCAATTAGAGTCATCCATCAGAAACACGCTTGATGAAATTATCCCGGAAAGGAAAGTAAATTTGAAAAGAATGGCTTCTCCTTGGTTCACCGAGGCTTTGAAACGCGAGAAAACTGATTGCAGATCGGCGGAGAGGCTGTGGCGGAAGTCCAGAACACCTCAAGATCGCATGAAGTATAAATCAATTCACTCTGACTATATGAAACATATAAAGGCAGCAACATCTCTTTACATTACGCAAAGAATACATAAGGCATCTCAATCCAGCAAAGAATTGTACAATATAGTCAGGGAGTTTACCACCCCGCAGGTTGAGCAATTCAAATTTGACCCCTCGCCAGAATGGGTGAGCTCACTGGCTTCCTATTTTCATAGTAAGATCCAGTTAATATATTCCTCATTTCCTTCTGCCCCACAAAGCTTGGTTGCAAATGAGGAGGTTTTCTTTCATTCTGAGCTCGCTCCTGACAATATGGATCTTCCATCCATGACACAATTGGAACCCACTAACCCAGAAGAAGTGCTATTCGCACTTAAAAAAATTAAGTCAGGATCTCCTAATGATCCCCTGCTTCCCCGTAAGTGCAGTGAATTATTCCCATTGCTGGCTGACGATCTGACCAGCATTTTTAATGCCTTCTTTGAGAGTGCTTCCTTCCCTAGTAGCTGGAAGGAGGCGCAAGTCAGGCCAATCCTTAAAAAGCCTAAGAGTGACCCCTCTGTTTTTTCCAACTACAGACCGATTTCGTTACTACCTTACTTTGGCAAGGTTCTCGAATATTTGGTAAATAAACGTGTGTCATCTTACATTGAAACCCATACACTTCTTGAACCATCACAGTCAGGCTTCCGTGCCGCCCATGGCACGGAAACCGCAGTAATAGAAATAGTGGATAATATCCGACTTTCCTTGGATAGGAGCGAATCAGACATTCTGGTATTATTGGATCTCTCCGCTGCCTTTGACACCATCTCCCACAGCATTTTGAAACATCGTCTGTGGGAGGTTGATGTCGGAGGCAATGCTTTGGCTTGGTTCGTAGACTATCTTAGGGATCGTCGTTCTTACATCAGGATGAACTCTCACACATCTGCCACTATCCCTCTTCCCATAGGGGTCCCGCAGGGGTCCATCCTCAGTCCCCTATTGTTTAATCTTTATCTCCGCCCTCTGGCCCTTATCATAAAATCTTACGGCTTCTCCACTGTGTCTTATGCAGATGATACACAGGTACTCATTACCTGTAGACCTGATCTTCAGGAAACCTGCTCCAGCTTTAAACAATGTATGACTCACATTAAAAGCTGGATGAGTGATAACAAGCTTCAACTCAACTGCAGCAAGACTGAAATCTTACTATTCGGCAAGGCCAAGACCTTCTGGTCTCAGGACTGGTGGCCTCGTGATTTAGGGCCTTGCCCCGAGCCTAAAGATACTGTAAGAGATCTAGGGATCATGCTTGACGGAGATCTTTCTATGAAGGCTCACGTATACCAGGTCGCTGGGACTTGTTTTGGTATTCTGCGACAATTGCGCAATATCTTTAAATGGCTCCCAACTGAAGCTAGAAAGCCGCTGGTCCAGGGACTGCTTGTCAGTAGGCTCGATTATGGTAATGCTATGTTTGCCTCCATTAACGAGAATCTGCTGACAAAATTACAAACTATTCAGAACGCGGCGGCAAGATTAGTGCTGGGCTTGCCTCCAAGGTCTGCCTCTAAACCTACTCTTAAGAAACTGCACTGGCTCCCCGTGCGCCAAAGATGTCAATTCAAAATCCTGAGCTTAACCCATACACTTCTCCATGGTATTGGCCCTTCCTATCTAACAGATAAATTAGCATGGTATTCCCCGGCTAGAGCTCTTCGTTCCAGTTCTAAGTTCCTGTTGTCCCAGCCCAGAGTACGGACGTCTAGGCATGGTTGCCGGTCCTTCTCATATGTGGCTCCCCGGCTATGGAATAAGTTACCTACCCATCTCCTGTCCCTATCTAATCATCTGGAGTTTCGAAGGGGATTGAAAGCGTGGCTTTTCCCTAAATAAAGGTCTCCTCGTCTGTATCTCCACTCTGGTAGGTCTATACCTTTTTTCTGCAGAGCGCCTTGAGACCTCTTTTGGTGATAAGTGCGCTATATAAAAGCATTTGACATTTGACAACACACAACAAAACAAAAAAAAACAACTTACCTGCTGCCCACCGTATCACCGCTGTTCGGCTTCTCTGGCTCCACTGCATCACATGCTCCCAGACTTCCGTACGGCCAATCCAGATACTGCTCTCCCGCTGCTGGCAGGATGAGAGAAGTACCGGTATTTGACTGAGTGGGCTGGATTTGCACTCCCACGGGGACTGAGAACCGGTGCGTGCTGTCTCTAACCCGGCAACGCAGCTCTGCTTGTAGACATCTCAGTGAGCATGTCGGTTTGGCCGTCATAAGGCCGGCCAAACTCGCATGCGCAATTGCAGCAGTGCCCACCACTCCTCCTCCGTGCCTCTCATCACAAAGTCCCACTCCCAAGACCCACCCCTGTGAGAAAAATAAAATGATTATAAACCGGTTTTATTATCATTTAAATTGTCAAGTTTTGCATCTGTTGGCATGGGGGGGGATGACGCTCCTCTGCCATAACGGAGGAGCCACCGCAGTTGTCAACCATCACCAATGTTGATGTTTTTACGGTTTGCTGTTGTGGTTTACTTTCCTGGCTGCACCTAACTTATCTCACTCTTGAGGCCAGATCACATTTCAATGTTGCCTGCACTGAAGAGGCAAGGTTACAGTGCTGTAGAGGAAGCAGGGTTTCAGACAACCTAGGCAACTGGCCTTCTTGCATCATCTCTCCATTCACAGCAGTTCTGTTGTTTCTCCTTCCACTCAATTCAGTGTCAAGTGGACTAGGATCCCGTCTGGGATACTTGTGCGTGTAAGCAGTGTCAGTGGCCAGCGCTAACAGGCATGGGCACTACAACTAGACCTGAATATTAACATTGTTGGTGCAGCGGAACTAGGTGGAGAATATTGGAGGAGCCTGCTGGTACACAAGTGACAAAGGAAGATCTCCAGCGTAGCCCACGTTGTGGCTGCAAGACACGGGTGGGCTAACCGTTGTGACGTTATCCGGTGGGAGACAGCATAGGCATGACTACAGAGTGCTTAAGAAAACAGTGCTTACTGGAGGATCTAGAACGTATAGAAATGGTTGCTAATTCACAATGTAGTGCGATCCAACAGTATCGATTCAGGATTATGAATTTGTTCCTAAAAGGGGGTCGGAGAAAAGGTTTGAGTGCTATAATCGACAGCTACTCGACCAGAATCCATCTGTGTAAGTGTGATATCTCAATGTAAACAGTGCTATTTGTACACCTGGTAATATTGACGATACTGTAATACGTGTGCTGTTAAAGGAATATATTCATGTTTTTTCTTCAAAATAAATTGTATTCGCCCAAGGGTGTAGAGGGCATCCTGTTGCATTGGATACGCCTCCTTTTTCTAAACATTTTAATAACACACGAGAAACTTGTGCTGTGCTGCACTCCGCACTTATTTAATTTGGAAGTGCTGCAAATACATTATTTTAGTATAATGGGAGTTTATTCACTGACTCTGAAACGGTGAAGGAATGAATTTGCCTTGCCATGACATACACTTGAGACTTTTAAATTCGTTCATTTTGTAGTGTAGCCAATGAACTGGATGAGCTACCTTGATGTGATGTGATTGATTAAGGCTCAGATCTCTGTACTGCGGTGAATGTTTGCCGATCAATTGTTCTTTTTACATTTGTTGCCCTAAGTGGGAAAGGTATGCCCAGACGTGGGTCCAGTGATCACCATTTCACTTGAGTCAAGCTAACCTGGCTAAAGGATGGTGGTACCCTGAAACCAGTCCCAGAATGCTTGCTTCTGGTCCAGGGAGGAACTGACCCAGTAGTTTGGGCTGGACTGTGTTCATGGGGAGCAGGGACTAAACTGGAATGCATGGTGTGCAAACAAATATTGGATTTAGGCCCAGCACTCTGAACTGGAGGTGAATGTTTGACATTGTCCAGCATTCCATCCATCAATTGTTCTTTTTTGCAATAGACAACAGAAATTAGCCTTTTGACATATTTTTTGTTTTGAAAGAAAAAGAAGGAAAAATAGAAGAGGAAGTAGAAAAAAAATAATAGGGCCTTACAGAGCAAGGTGTAAATTAAAGCATAGTTATGTATGTGTTGTAAATCAAACATGCAAATTATATCTATGAATTCAGTAAACGAGTATATACACGTAATAAATTACTTAAAGAGCTTTTAGCACTTCTGTTGGGATATTCTGATGTTCCCAACAGAATCCATCTGTGTAAGTGTGAGATCTCAATGTAAACAGTGCTGTTTGTACATCTGGTAATATTGACGATACTGTAATACGTGTGCTGTTAAAGGAATATATTCATGTTTTTTCTTCAAAATAAATTGTATTCGCCCCAGGGTGTAGAGGGCATCCTGTTGCATTGGATGCGCCTCCTTTTTCGCAACATTTTAATAACACGAGAAACTTGTTTTTGTGCTGTGCTGCACTCCGCACATATTTAATTTAGAAGTGCTGTAAATACATTACTTTAGTATAATCTGAGTTTATTCACTGACTCTGAAAAGGTGAAGGAATGAATTTACCTTGCCATGACATACACTTCAGACTTTTAAATTCATTCATTTTGTAGTGTAGCCAATGAACTGGATGAGCTACCTTGATGTGGAAGGGCAAGCATGCAGAAGCCTGGTAGCGGCAATATATACGGCTGAAAACGACCACCACAACATTACATGCCTTTTTCTATGGAAATACTGGCTGATCACTGCTACAGTACTTTATGCTGCTACAGTACCTTATGCTGTATTCGCATTACTTTTTTAAATATTTGTGATTGTTGGACCCAGGCTTGATCAAATGAAATCTATTTACTACTTTTTGTCCGTGTAGACATATGACTGGTATAACTGTAAGAACAACTGAATGTGAAATAACATAAACTCATTGGTTGTGACGTGTTTTTGTTTGTGGTCTCCAAACTTACCTCCCTGATTACCTCATTGTTTTGCATGGGGAGCAGGCTCAAGACTGATTTGCATATGGCTCAGTCTAAACTGAAATTGCATGGTGTGCAATAAAATGATTGATTTAGGCTCAGATCTCTGTACTGCGGTGAATGTTTGCCGTTGTACTGCATTCTGCCCATCAATTGTTCTTTTTGCATTTGTTGCCCTAAGTGGGAAAGGTATGCACAGACTTGGGTCCAGTGGTCACCATTTCACTTGAGTCAAGCTAACCTGGCTAAAGGATGGTGGTACCCTGAAACCAGTCCCAGAATGCTTGCTTCTGGTCCAGGGAGGAACTGACCCAGCAGTTTGGGCTGGACTGTTTTCATGGGGAGCAGGGTCTAAACTGGAATGCATGGTGTGCAAACAAATATTGGATTTAGGCCCAGCACTCTGAACTGGAGGTGAATGTTTGACATTGTTCAGCATTCCATCCATCAATTGTTCTTTTTTGCAATAGACAACAGAAATTAGCCTTTTGACATATTTTTTGTTTTGAAAGAAAAAGAAGGAATAATAGAAGAGGAAGTAGAAAAAAAATAATAGGGCCTTACAGAGCAAGGTGTAAATTAAAGCATAGTTATGTATGTGTTGTAAATCAAACATACAAATTATATCTATGAATTCAGTAAACGAGTATATAAACGTATTAAATTACTTAAAGAGCTTTTAGCACTTCTGTTGGGATATTCTGATGATCAAAGTTCTTGGATAAAAAGGAAGCCCGTGTTGTCCTAAGCTTGTCTCTTTAAATAGCCACCTGCGCAGAGGTTAAATTAATTGTATTTAACCTATGATTATAACAAATTATGTATGTTCCACCACTTGAGAAATGTAATATTACTAGAATAGTTCAAATTTGTGAGTTGAGTGAGATATAGTGTATATTTTGTGTGATCATGTTGTATCAATAAGTCTTGAAATATTCCCTGCCGGAGAGATGCATTTAGAGACTTAGTAATATCTGTGAGTGTATTTCTAGATTACTTTAAACTCTGTACCAAGCAAGATTCTAATGGCCGTTTGGGAACTTTGACCTTGTTATCCAGTTTGTGCACATAGGTTAGCCACTATAATGAGTATGACACAGAAGAATGCTGCATGTGGGGAGAATAGAAGGTTATGACTTTGGTTCGAGTTTGTTGACTATTACACCTTATTGTTTATCTTTGTAACAAAGTAGGCATCCATCTTTGCAGTGTGGGATTCTTTACCAACTGTAGTTCAGTTACTTCATGAGATGTTGAAATGAAATTGTTGGTCTTGATTTGTGATTTTAGAGTTCAAAGTTGCAGTCAATCATTTTAGATTGGCTATCTCTTTGTGATTTGTATACAACCAAATCAAGTGCTCTAGTTACATTTCATATAGTATAAGCAGGAGACATTCAGGCCTTTGTTCCGAAAGGCCTGAAGAACAGTGAGTCTGAGTTACCCATGCTGCAGAACTGACCAAGGCGGTCTTGACCAAGTTCCGTTGAAACTATATAATCTTCTGATCTATCCATCTTTGATGTTGTACCTCATGTTGGATACATTCATGGTAAAGATGAAGATGTGGTCCACTATATTGTACTTGAATGTTTATAGTAGGCTATTAATAACCAGGAAATCACCAAATTAGTGGTCCGATTTTGAGAGTATGCTGTTTTAGCATGGAGTGAATGTATTTCCATTCAACGCGCATCATAGCTCACCTCACATGTATTTTAGATTTTGATTTTTTGTAGTCTCAAGGTGTCGATCAATAAGGAACGCGGAGGTAGTTTTAGAAAACGGAGTACTTTTTCATACCCGTGATTTGAGTAATGAAATTCTAAGATATATTTGGAGAATGAGTGTTAGGCCTGACACCCATGGCGTGGTATTCCCAAAACATTTCTTGCCTGCACTTCTTTACTTTGCAGAACTCTTTTTTGTTGGAATTAGGACTCTACTGGCTAACTAGTGCTTGCACTCTCATTTGTAAACCATACAGGTTACCCATAAGGGAGGCCCTACCCACTCATATGACAGGGTGCATTGTATTTAAAAAGTAGGACATGTGTGTTTGTTTTACATGTCCTGGCAGTGAAAAACTCTGAAAATAGTTTTTCACCGTTGTATGGCCAGTCTCTCGCATAGAGTGACACTAGATTACCTTATTGCATTCAATAAGTGCTAACATCAGATTGGGAGCAGATGCTATGCTGTATATTGTATTCACTCTTTGTACAAAACAATGCAAAACAATACAGTAATCAGGGGGTAAATTTGGTGTTTTGTTTAATTTCACATTCAGTTGTTCTTACAGTTATACCAGTCATATGTTTACACAGACAAACAGTATTAACTACATTTCATTTAATAAAGCCTGGTTCTGTATTACTGTAACTGACGCTCGAGAACGTTTGACTCAATTACTACGGTTATAAATTCATTGCTTTTCCCTAGGTCAACCTATCGTTAAAGCAATTTTCCCAAGATGAAATGCTGTGCCGACGAGTTTCGTACCCCATTATTATTGTTGGAGTTCTCCTCAGGACATTGACTGTGTATGCTCTTTTTAGTACTAGAGGTACTCCTCTCTTCGATATCGAGCACTTTCCTTGAAATTTAGTATTGTCACCAATTCAGAATTCAGTCAGGACCTCTGGTTTTGGCCACGGTCAGCACATCACAGACATATTATCCTTTACAATTATCGCTCAAGCAGCCACTCCACGGGTGAGTCCTAGTCCTGTCTGATCGATCGACTTTAACCCTAGTAATTGAGCCAACAGATACAAAGAGTCATTTACAGATTCAATGAGCTATGTGTCAACAAATTTGTGTAGCTGGAAGGACATTAGTTTCTGATAACCAGTGTGAGAAATATTACAGATCTAACAAGTTTGTACCTGGAAAGACAGGAGGAAGATTATGTCATGATGACAAATATGAACTATATAACCACGATGCACAAGAGGAGTATGCTTTGCTTTTGCGTCTTTACCAACTCATTCATTGCCCTTTTTGTGCCTTTTGAGGAGCACTTGCATCTAAACTCAGGCTGCACCTTGACACTTTCCCTTTGACTCCTACCTACCTGCCAAACTATCTTTATTATGTTCCTTTGCTTTTTGCCCCTTTGCTTTTTGCCCCTGCTGATGAACTTGCCTGTCCGACGATTTGGAGCAGTTTGGCCAATATACCAGACTTGAACTTTCCTGATTTATGCTCCCCTTTGCCACTTACCTATGTACTTTATCCTTTGTAGACTTTAACTTGATCCATTTTTCAATGCTTCGAAAACTTTACAGAACTAACTTCTTACTTTGATGGTAATATAATTTAAAGTGTATAGAAAATCCATCCTTTTATGGGTTCTCCGTTGTTGGGATAGATTACTTTAACCGAACTGTTAGATTTAATACTGAACTTCATAAAATGTGGCTTGTATGCATGAATTTTGGTTCTTAAATACAATAACCAAATATTTTAATATTGTCTGAGTCTTATTGTGTCTGATGTTCTCTCCATAGAAACTGCGGTGATTTTAGATGTATAACAGAGATAATCCTAGATTATTTTCAGGACATCAGGTTATTTTACTCGTCTTCTGTGTAGCCACGACAGATCCCTTAGTTTGCATGATTCTTGTGATTCCGGCAGTTCAGCCTACCAATTGCTTTTTCTAAAGCATGGTCTTGAGTGATCTAATTGAACCTGATTAGCAATTTGTGAGTTCGCAACCAATTATTGGTCCTCATTGGGTAGCTGACAGGTGGACATCCTGAGTCCTCAACCCTCAACACTACAACAGCGAAAGGTCCCAATGGAGGATCATCTCCTCTAAGGTGGAGCATTGAGTCTGAAGTAAAAATCCTACTTCATTGGCCCAGTAGAAGAGTTAAGGTGTACGAGAGAGAGTACAAACGCTTACCACACTAACACAGTCAGCCCAAACTTGTGACTTTTCCCTAGTCTAGTGCGACCAGAGAACAGCTAGTGGCCTTTTGTGCTTCTTGGCACTTTTTCACTTATAACTTTGAAATTAAATGTCTCTGATTCTACTGATTGGCATTTTGTCATTTTATTATTTTATATGTTAAAATGTAGTCTATTTTTCTAAATTGGATTGGGATTTTTCTTGTGTTTTCTTTTTACTTTATTGCTGTTTGTGTGCTGCACACCTACTTTGGACATTGCCTCTAAGTTGAGTATAACTGTTTTGTGTCAAGCTACCATATTTTATGCACAGGTTAATTTAATGGCTGTGGCGGTATACCCTGACAAGGTTTGTTTTTGTTGCTTGAGTGGTATTTCCACCCCTCTCAACTAATAATCCAATTTCTTACAATGAGTGCATGTTTAGTAGGCCTGTTTTAGTTTGTGATAACTACCTAATATCCTCCCTAGCTCAGAGAGTTCCAAAGACAGGTTTATGGATGGCGCCATAGCTAATGTTTGTGTGCAAGGGAGGGTGGGGGCTGAATTCCTTGTTGTGTGGCTCATGACTAATCTACCAATGCTGAATAATTCATTCACAAAAGTGACCGATGTGGCACATTTTTATATCAGCAATTACTTTCAATCTCTTCGCTAATTCATTACACTCAACAGCGGTTTCTTCATTTGAGCGCGGGGGCGTAACCCCCCCCCCCCTGTTTATTTTGTTGTTGCTCCTATTGTAAATTTGTTTCTTTCCATTTGTAGTTTTTAGTCATAACGCGCGGTTGGGAATGGGCAAAGTTTGCCTAAGATGAGAGTGACTGAGGACAGTCGGACGGATGGAGGGGGTGATTGGAACTTGGATTTTTGACAGGCAAGCAGCCGGGCCTTACTGGGGTGAAGTGTGTGCATGGCAGGCTGGACGGGTGCCTTGCTCTGCCCAGACAGACATGCACACTTGAACCCTTGCCTACCTGCAGAAATGTTAGGAGCCCGGGGCATTGCTGTCACAGCCCCCAAGTCTCCTTCAGAGCGTTGGCAACAACTGACCAAGCCAAACCTCCCACTGCTCTCATGCTATTTCCTAACATAAACAGAATGGGAGTAACATCTAGATTGGCTCAGGATTTGTGGGGGTGGGACTGAGGGTGAACTTGTGCGATAACAAATTCCATTACCTGGAGGTAAAGTCACGACGAGTGGTGTTCTCCAAGACAGACTGGACGGTAAGTCTTTTGTCGGGTATTGGGACATATACAAGTTGTTTCTTCTTATTAAATATATAGTTTGTAGAATGATAAAATATACATTATATGCATGAATGTAAACTATAAACAAAGAAAAGTCATGTGCATGTACGCACACCACAAACGCCATGCGTCTGCTGCACAAGGAGCTGCAAACTCCTGACACACTGAAGGAATATTTTGGGGCCCGTCTGGCATGTCACCCGGCTCACAGGGTCACCCTTCAGGACCACAGTTTCCCAGTATGGTGACTCAGACATCAGAACTAGTAGGATAAGTACGGACTCGCCACTGTGAGGGTCACTGGGACATTAAACAAATATTTTTGACACCGTTAAGTCGTTGCAAAGAAGGTGGCATATGTCGGTGCATGCAACCCCCTCCCCCATGTAAGTGCCACAAGGGCCGTGGCTCTACTGAACCCAGCATGTGAGGGCTTCAGTGGCCGCCAGTGTCCTTGGAGATGGTGGGAAGCCACAGCTATGCAGAGCCACCGACTGCCCCGGGCCTGATGAATGACTTACAGTGGCCAATGCAGGGGTGCAGTTTTTAGGTCCCGCTGATCCAGCGCGCTTGCGCTATCAGCGAGACATTTTGGAAGTGCTTTCAAAGCGGCGATCGCCTTACCCTCACGCGCACAACACAACACTTTTTTTCGTCGCGCGCACGTTCGCACAACTCGTGTTTTTCTTAATTATTATTTCATATCGCGGCCCGGCCGCGCAGCTAATGCTTGTTCCACTGTGTGTCTGGCCGCATCGCCTTAGTGAGGAAGCTTACCTCTCAGCCGATTCTGGTGTCTCAGGGGGCTAATGCTCGATCTCCGGTCAACAATAACAAGATTGCTATTGACATGGGTTACAAGCAGCATCCGCTAGCGCTAAGAAACCTAGTGGGGGTGAACGGGCGCTTTACAATACACACAGTATGTATTTGAATGCCCTCTGTTGCTTGCCTTTCTCCTGAAAGCATGATGCTATATTCCTAAACAGGGGGAGTGATGCTAAGGGTTTATGAATCCATGCAGGCTTTACACACGCTTGATTTGAAAGAAACTGGGAGTATGGAACGAGGGCACAAAGTGCTACCCAAGATCACACGGTTTAGATCACTTGCAGTGATGAAATTAGAATTCATGTTTTCGAGGTCATTTACTGATTAGACTGCATTGCCTCCCTACCCATAGAACTAACTACCTCTTCTTTTAGAATCCAAAGCCAAAGGGACAGCGTTTCCTTTCAGAAATCTCTATAGGGGGGGGTTACTTTCACGGTATTTATTTGTTATCACTGCGCCTCATTCACACCGTGCATGCGCACACTAAGGGGCTCTTTTTGGACAACGGACTGGTGTTGATCGACAGAGATGAGGTGGGAGAAAAGGCAGCAGTTCGCACAGAGCATGTCAAGGATCTCAGCCTGTGCTGAGCAGGGAGAAGAAAGAAGTCGTTTTATTATCTGTTCCCGCAGCCGGATTCCAGGAGAGCAGTGCTTTCAGTCGCTCGGGTCGCACCGGGTCTCAGAGCCGACAGTTATTTTCAAATGGCTTCATATCAGCCTCAAACACTAAATCTACAATCAAAAACAAATGAGCGATTTCTCAACAGCGACAATAAAAGGCATTAATGTAACCCTTGTCATCCATGCTGTTGATGTTCACATTTCTTGTTTTTTCCCATCTTGCATTCAGTAAGTATATTCATGACCCTTGTGTGGTGCACAATGTGATCTGGTTCGCCTCAACATGTCTAGGTGAGTTCATTTAGTGGGTGGGTGTTTAGGAGAGGGCATGACTGTTTGCGTTTCTGCAGTATTTGATTGAGGTGAAGTGACATGTTAGGGAGAACTTCAGTGTCTGAAATCAAACATGAAAACATTACAGAACATCACATATTCATTATATAAAACACTAGAGCAACTTTAAAGGACAGTATTGCCATTATTTTATTCACCTGCCCCTACTTCTCTACACTTTAACACTGCTCTACAAACCCAGCATCTCTTCGC
The DNA here is from genome assembly GCF_964261635.1 of Lissotriton helveticus. Lineage (NCBI taxonomy): Eukaryota > Metazoa > Chordata > Amphibia > Caudata > Salamandridae > Lissotriton > Lissotriton helveticus. The sequence continues at coordinate 81,815,871 of NC_136060.1, read as the reverse complement.
TAATTCCTCTCTGCACACACACTGTATCTCTCCATCTCTTCACAGCCCCTATATGTCTTAATTGTCACATCTTGTAACATCCTCTGCAACTCTTCACTGCCCCATGTCTTCACAGTCTCTGCATCCCTTCACTGCCCTGTCCCTCTGCAGCCCTCCCATCACTTGAAACACCCCTAATTTCTGCACTGCACCTGCATATTATCACTGTCGCATCTCTTTATAGCCTCTACATCTCTTCACTCTGCCCATCCCTCCACATTTCCAGCATGCATTTGTTGTCCTGTCTATCCAGTCTTAGCATCTCTTCACTGTTCAACATTTCTACAGACCCTGCATCACATCATTGATCAAATGTGTTTACAGCTTGCATATTGTCAGATTAGTGGACTGTGGCACAGGGAGATTATCATTTGCCCAAGATCAAACAGTTTGCTAGCATTGAAGACACTGTACAAATTACTCCAAAGACTATATCTCAACCCAGGGCTTTAAGTGGGCCGGGTCCTGCTGGCGTGCAGCACTGGCCGTTCCAAAAAGCAGGTACTGAGACAGACCCCTATCGGTCTCTCTGTTTTGCCCTACTCCCAGCTGATTTGTTTTTTTAACTCTGTAGCAGTACCACCCTTCACTGTCTTTGAGGTAACTTCAAAGAGACTCCTTATAGTTCTTTCACAGTCTCGCCATTTCAGAACTGAAGCCTTTTCGGTATTATATACAACGCAGCCATAGTTGTTGCTTATTTATCTTCCACAACTAATAACCATTGACAAAGCCAATAGTCCTGGCTTGTTGTTGGTGTAATGTTACTTGTATTATATGTCTGAATACAATGACAGAAGCAGCACAATACCAGTTGGGCGGCACAATATTCTAAGCCTATATTTTTAGCTTATGTGTTTTTAAGCCACACCCTTAATTACATCGGCAATGCTCCTTCAGGAGACAACCCCAGTTTTTTAATTCCACTTAAAGCCCTGGCTTTGCTGCCTTTTTACATTTTGGTGAGTGGACAGTAAGACTGGGCACTGCCCCACCCCCGGGAATATTATGTCCAGTTCCTAAGGGAGTCAGAATCACTGCCACCCCATTTGTAGTCTAGTGGGTGAGTTGACAACTATGGAATCTTTCAACGTAATTTTTAATCCCAGCGTCCACATGCATCTACACTGTGTATTCTTGAGCAATTACTTTGTGACTTACATTTTTCGTCTGCTCTGTTGTTTTTTGTTGTTGCAAGATCTGGAGCTTTTTAAATCAGTCTAACAGCCATTAGTAATTGTATGAGTGAAAAATGGACTGGATATCACCTGGGAGAGGGAGAACAGTACCCAGTCCTACTGAAGAAATACGCCAAAGGCATATTGCCAATATGTGACTATAGGATAGCTTTCACTCAAATATTCGAGGTGGTTTACCAGCCGGTGACTGGCTGTATTGGCAACTCTTTAGCTGAAAATAGTTCTTACGTTGCATTGTGCACGGCCATTCCTGTGTTACAGCGTCCAATTCCCAGCAACTGACAGGCCTCTTTTTACAGTTCATAAAGGCCTAAAACAGTGCAAGTTGTGCATCCTACCAGGCAACATGAAGTTCCACCCAGCAGCTTCAATCCTAATCTCTTGTTTATCCTGTGAGGGGTGTAAGGAGTGCCGTGCACCAAAATGGTAGACAATTTGTGTCCCACAGTGCCCCTGTGCAGGAAGCAGGAGAGTAGCCATGACTATGGAGACAAACCTCTAAAATAGCTGGCACCATAGTAGCACTCTGAAGTTAGGGGAAGACATACAGGAGGGCGCATGAAGATTGCACGGTGAGTTAGGGGAAGACATACAGGAGGGCGCATGAAGATTGCACGGTGGCATCGGGTCCCTGAACCTTCTTATACACATCACTAGGTTTGTGTGTCATGAAAAATAGTACTTGCCAGTAACAAGAATATCTTAGGCGATTCATGAAAACAACAAGCATTGGCATAGCCAATAGGTCTCACCTTTGGAACCTTATACATTTTTAGCCATGCAACAGTTGATGTTGTTGCACCAAGGATATTGTGCTGCATAACTAAATACTTATAAGGTCCCAAAAGCGATACCTATTGGCTATGGTAATGCTTGTTCACCTTTCTTGCTTACTAGACTCCTGGCCAAGCCCCTTTGTGGCCCGCAATTGAAGCTCCCACATCCACTCCTCTCGGCGCACAAAAAGGGCACTAAATTGTAGGGCACTAAATTGTACTCACAATAGTAAAGTGTGCATCTGGCAGCGTGGACGTGGTGCCCACTGCCTTGGGTCAGACGGGGCGGACTTAGCAGAGTTAAATGGCGCCCCCCAAGAGGCAAACTGGTGCGGCCTGGTGCTCAAAATCCCCTTCTGAATGACCCTCCAAAACTGTCCCCCAACATCACTCACAGGTCAAACATGTACCAAAAAGAACGAACTCGCTTTTATACATTCTTCATTTATTTAAGAAATTAAATTACATTTAAAATATGTAAATAGAGGACAAAAAAGTGTGTATTTTAAGAAACCATTTCCTCAGAGTGCTTTTAGCGGAGGCTTGGCTGCGCACATACTCCAAGAAAGGCAATAAGTCGATTGAAACGATAAACTGAGTATTTATACACATCTAACATCGTGAAATAAGAGGACGGATATATAGCTGAACTTTATTTTAGACCCGCTGCGCATCATTATGTTCGAAATATATTTAATTTTTATGATTCTAAATATTTACAAAACAGTTGCACCAGCTCGGTTAGTAATCACACTGAACTGAGCAGTTTATACAAGGAAAGAAACAGCAGCTCCTTTCCAAATTGCTGTTTTGGCTGAGCTGACGGACAACATGTTACAAGAGCAAGATGTAGCACTTTGGGAGTCACTGGGGTAATTTTGGAAAAAAACAATCGGAGATTTGCTTTATTGGTCCAAGAGCTGGGCCCACATCGTGTATTTATATTTAAAACGAGCAGTACTCTAGGTTATTTTTTAAATGTAGTCGGGATGGCACTTTCAGGTGAAGACGCTGGAGTGTGGAGAGATTGGGGATTAATGTGGGTGGTGGTGTGTGAGCGGCGTGGTACAAGAGAGATGACTGATTGCAGGTCGGTGAATGGGGGGGGGGGGGATGCACCACAGAGATGTGGCCCAGCCCCGGTCTAACTTGGACTCTGACTGTTTGCTAATATTAGCCCACTGAGGACTGGCGTGATGCCCTGGCCCTCACGTCACAGTGCCATCCCAAAGGGAATGCAAGGGGACACTCACGGCCTGTAGGTGAGATAGCAGCTTTGCCACACACAGTTATGGACCTTACATAACATGTAAAACAAAAAAATGGCAACAGCCTGGGAAAGAACTCCTAAGATAACATATACTTTACGGGCTTCCTAAAACCACGGAGTTCACAACGCATCCTACATTTTCCAAAAGCATAGTCCATACATGTAATGCACCGTTGGGAAGACTTCTGCTCAGCCTCCTTTTTTGTGCTTCTTTGTGGTATTATTAGGTTTTATTACATCTTCGAGCCTTATTCCTCCGCCTTCTTTGGTCTCCATAGGCCCTAGGAGCTAGAAAGAGGTTTCACTTCTCAGTGGAGTGATGGGGAGAGCCTCGCCAAAGAGAAGCCAGACAGGATAACATGCTTTCCTTCAGTAAGGACAGAAGGGGTCGGATGATCTCAGGTGGAAGGACGTCATGTCTCATCAGGTTAGGAAGGACCTGGCCTGCACTCGCAAAGGATGGAGGGGTCGCACCGGCCTGTAGCGCAATTTGGCAGTGCCAATCGGGCTGGTCTGACAGGTCAGTGCGTGGGCTGTTTGTGGACCTGTTTTATGGTCTTGTGGATTGGTTTGAACTGTTGATTTGTTTAATATTACCACAAGCACTGAATGCATCAAGCACACATGCGCAGTCTCGCATGCCTTGCCAAACATCTCTACATATTGTATTTTCAAATAAAACACTTCCCTGATGTCCACAAATGTTGGCCACTTTTTCAGCTGTATGTTTTAGTGGTGTGGCCTGGATGTCATGGGCACTAATGCAAAAAAGAAAGACTTGCCTCTTCCCTTCGCCCCATGGGCAGTATTGCAATACAGAGATCATTGCTGTGCAGTGGGCCCCTCATGCATCTGGACCTAAAGTGCCACTGTACTTACTGCTCTTAGACAAGCAATTTGATGGCACTCTGAGCGTAGTTTGTGAGAATTATGTGATATTTTCAGAAACATGTTTGTTGATTTTTTTTCAGGGCAGCTGAATTTGATTCTAATAGTCTGTTTAGCAATACGTGTTACTTGATTATTAACCCTAAATGTAGCATATCCACTGTGAGGGCTTACATGGCTGTCATAACTATTTTGGGTTCATTGAATTTTATAAAAATGGGAAAATATGCTGACCAAACGTTTAATGTAATATAAACTGTGAGATAAAATTATGCTCCCAAGTTAAGAATAATGACGAACTGCAAATGGCATATGTAAGACTATCTGATGCCTTACTTCTGATGATTTTCCAGCTATAAGATAGTGTTATACTGAATAAGCAGCTACATCATTATCATATGAAATGTCTTTATTGGAGTCATAACTAGTTTCACAATTGCTTTAACCCCTTGTGTGCTTCGGACGGCCCCTGGTCGTCCGACATCACGGTGGGCCTTTGCAGAGGATGACCGGGGGCCGTTCGAACCTCCGCCCACTCATTAAAACGCTTGCACAGCGTGAAAATTCGCGCAGCGCGGAAGGGGTTAAGGACCTTTTTGCTTTCTCAAAGTTGCTTGAAAATGCACTATTTACCCCCTTTCTTTCAAAATGTTGCCAGGGGTAAACTCCCCTGACCCTCTCACCCTATGGCAGTCGGGCTTGCTCGCTACTCTTGCTCGCCACAGGGCACCCTTCTCAAAATTTTCTGACGCACCACTTTCAAATGTCACCAGCCACCTCTGATTACACTATAATGAACATACGAATCTCAGTTTAGGAGTCTCCTCATTCAACTCTTTTCTTTCAAATTCACTTGATATTACTTTTTGGAAATTTTATATATATATTTTAGTCATGTTTGAAGAATTAAAAATGTAACTCTTTAGATTATAAATGTAATTTTCAGAAAGCAAACCTGCCCTAGACCACCATATTCTTTGTTACTAACTTTGAACTTTAATGTTTCACAGTTGCAAGAGATATTCAGAAAAAAAAACGAAAAGAAGGATAGAAAGGGTGATGAAGAAAAATGCGCACAACTGGTAAGAAATTCTTTTTCTTTTAATTTTCATGTAGTGTATTACATAGCAATACGCTTGTGGCTGCCTAATCCTTAGTTATGTTTTGTGATGTTATTCTTAATAGAAAACGGTTATTTAAACTTCAAATTAATTTCACAGAAGTTCGAGATGGCATTGATGCAATTCTTACTACACTGCTTCCATTGTGCATGTTTAAACGATCCTGCTAATAAAACTTGGACGTTGCCTCAGGGTGGTAACCCTGTGGTAGTTGTGCATGGACCATATTAGCATAATAGACTTTCTATACTTACAGTGCTGAGGAATGACAGGAATGTGATGTGAACCAAATTGTATTGTGTCCTTTTTTGTCGCCAATCATGTGGATAATGTTGTTATAAAATGATACTTTTATATTGTTGCGCAGCAACCTGCTTCAACCATTCATTTTAAGTGTTGATTGATGCAGCAAGTAGTCTTGGTCAAGTATGTACGAATGCCAGTTTAGTAGGTAAGAATTCATAGCTCAAGATTAGGCAATACATTATTGACTTGATCTCGTAACTAGTTTAGTCTCATGGATTTGAACCTTGGACAGAAAGAGCTGACATCTTTGGCAAATCTTTCATGTCCCTAACATGCATCAGGCTTGATCTATTTTAGTAGGACTTTCTTAGGACTTACACTAGAAGGACCACTTTTTTAATTTGACATACACCATTTCAGTATGCTTAACTCTTTCATCCCAAACGTGCCTCATTCTCTACTTGAATACTTACTGGGCATTTGACGCTGCTCTTAACTCAAATTCATATGTTTCATCATGAGGCAATTTGAATTTCAGTCTTCACAAGGAAAATGAAACTTGTAAGATTACGGATCATCCTTTTTATAACTAATCTAGAAAAGCAGGCAATGCACTTCATGAACGCTTGTTTAGATTCAAATACTAACATTTAATGAGGTTTTATTGGGTTAAAAGTATTTTTTTTTCACTTTCACTCTACATAACATTGTACCAGCAATTCCCTCAAGAGGTTTGGCAAACCCAGGCCTGCGCAGCATACCTAGAGCATCAAGCCTACTACTTGTGTGCCTAACTGTGCTAGCACTATTTGTCAGTCAACGGAGTTAATTAAAACATAAAACATAAACTGACTCAAGCATTTGAATCTATTAAAAGCACATTAGATTATTTTCCCTGTTTTAATAAACAGCTAAAAGAACAATTTAGAGATTCGTGCTTTTAATACCAAACTACTGCATTTTACTACTTGTTTATTTCATAAGTACTTATCTGTGACTGCTTTAACAAGGGTATTTTTCAATCCCATTTATTTATTCATGGTAAAATGGTAGCATCTATGTTTTCGAATCCAATTGTATTTGAAATAACAAATCTAAAACTAAAGAACTTTTAAATACTACCCACAATACTCCATAAATTCCTGATCTAGAAGAAAGGAAGAACAAATATAAAGATCTTCCCATATCATCTACTTTATTTTTCAAATACAGTACTTAAGACTACAACAGTGGCCCCTTTTGCCCCTCCTCGTGACAACCCCATGCATCTTCCTCTGTCCTATTGATCACAAAGTTTGCCATCTCTTGCTCCATTCTATTGCATCTCTGTACCTTTGGCAGCTTGTTTGAGTCTTGCCACATGGAGCTGTAGATTACGGCAATGCTGTTCTGCTGCGACTGCTTACTCACTGAAGCGACCACTGTGCCTTCGCTGCCCATCCTAAATAATATAATACCAACATTTATAAAGCACGTACAGCTAGCTCAACAGAGGTGTCCCAGCACTCTAGCAGTAGGCGGCACGCCGCGATGACCAGAAACCACACCTAAAACCCACCTTCTAAATGGAGCCACACCTGGAACATTTGTCTTTTCCACTCTAGATTTTGCTGCACATTAGTGTTGGCCCCTCGTTTCGTGACAACAGGTTTCCATGTTTTTATTCTAATAATAAACTAATTGTTTAACTCTGAGAAATCTGGGAGTCTTAATAACTAATTATTTGCATAGGAAACGAAGCGCCATGAAAACATTCAATGCACTAGGATGTGTACAATATTACTTATTACGGATATATATTTTTAAAATCTCTACATTTTGAAGATTATGAGAAAGCCATAATATAAGGTGGAATTCAAGGATTTAACTTGCAACAGTGGATATGGCAGTGGTTCAGCCAAGAGCTCCTTTGCTTGACTTATGGCCTCATCATGGTCTCCACAGGTAACTTTCCAAATGGTTTCTAAGTTTCCAACATAGATCAGAAACTGATTCCACTAGTTAACAGTATCTGAAAGGAACAGGTTAATATTAGATTCCTTACCTTAGAATATCCCCAGGCGTCAGACTGGATCCGGAAAGTTTTGCATAGCAGTACCCCTTCGCGGCGGTAGGCGTCGTCCGCTGCTCCGCGTGTGTTGTCGGCGTCGTTGGCGCCGTAATGACGAGTACTTAGACGCCGCCCTCACGCGCTGACGTCGGTTATTCTTTTTTTCCGCGCCAGCAAGCGCCGATCCGGAAAAAATGGTGCCCTTAGTCATTTTTTGACTAAACTTTTCCGATCTTTTTGATCTGTTTTTCGAGTCGAACAAATTCATCGGTGCCGGTAGGGATGCCCGGGTTCCAGCCCTGTGCCGACTGCGACCGACTGATGTCGGTTACCGACCCCCATCGCCGGTGCCTACATTGTTTGGGGTTCGACCACTGTAGGAAGGGGGAGTCTCTAGTTGGCGCAGTGCAGCACTGGCGACAAGCAGGGACTCTCTCTTCCCCGTCAGGGCTGAGGGTTACCTTCAAGAACAACCTCTGCTTACCCTCTAGGTAGTGTGGCGCAAGCAGTCTAGGCTAATCTCTGGGGCACATAGGGTGAAACATTTGCAATATTACACCATCACCACCAACCCACCACACAATGACACCAAACTGTATTTGTAAAAATATATATTCTTTATATTTTGTTCAAGCAGGCTTGTAAATACAGTCGTGGTTACTTTCTTGAATGCAGGTTCCAGTTACTCTTTATCAACAGTCACAGTTCTTAAGAAAATGCAATCTTGTGGGCCTTCTGCCCTGGTTTGAAAAAGGTTCAGTGTTTTGCAGCGCCTCAATGCGCTTTCCGCCGTCTCCGTTCGTGTCCTCGGAGAAAATCGGGCCCGGCCTGCCAAAGCTCACGCTTCCCGCGTGAGTCGCGAAAGGCACGGCCGGGTCCGCTCTTGCACTGAGTCACCCTTCGGGGCTTGACTCGAGGGGAGGGGGCCGCGGGCCACAGAGAGCGTCAAGAGGGGCCTCGGGGGCCAGGAGCAGAGCGAGCCTCTGACTCAGGGGCGGCTCGCGCTGCAAGCAGACAGCAGCTGCGAGGCTCCCGGGGTGCCCAAGCTCACACGGCGCGGTGCAAAGTCACTGTACCTTCAAGTTCTTGGAGATCCTGGAGCGGACGGTTGTCCGTGGAGCTGTCCCACGTCGCGTTGTCTTCCTGGAGGGTGCGGCGGCCTGCGAGTCTCAGCCGCAGGTCCCAGGGCACCCGGGATGACGGTGCAGATGCGGGGCAGGATTCTCCTTGTTTAGGTTCGCTTCACGCTGAAGGGGGAAGCTGCAGCGGGCGGGGCTGAGGGGAGTGCACTCCACGAGGCGCGGGGCACAAACCAGGCACGGCCCAGCAGCGAGTCACTTCCAGCTGCGGGGGCCAGGGGGTCTCAGCGCCCAAGTCACGAGGGGCACAATTTTGGCAGCGCCGGTCTTTGCGGAGCAGCCTGTCCCTCGGGGGTCACACAGGCGGCGATGCTCGGACCGGGCAGGTCCTCCCTTTCCTTTGCGAGGGCGGCTCAGCGCGGACAGTCACGGCGCTCAAACCAGCGTGGGGCTGGTCCTTACTTTGGGGCTGGCACACGATCAGGCCACCGTCACGGTGGTCGGGGGAGGGGCACGGCTGCACAAATTGTCAGAGAGCGTGGCGGAGGGCACAGCGCTCTCAAATCTCCTTTACTCGGCGCTGTAGAGACACACAGCACACGCCAGCAGCAGCTTTCTTCAGATGGGGTAGCGCCCACTATTCCTGGGGCGCTGGTCAGGGGGCAAGTTCACAGGCAAGCCCTTGGAGATCTTTCAGCAGAGTTTGGCACAAAGTTTCAATAAAGCAAAAGTCTCTTGTAGTCTTTTCTTTCCTCTCCTTTGGCAGCAAGGCACCAGACACAGGCCAGAGACAGCACTCCTCCTTGTAGTCCTTCCAGGTCCTTCTCTTCGGGCAGAGTTTCTTCTGTAGCACAAACAGGATCTAATTTACAAGGAGCAGGGCTCCTACTTTTATACCCAGTTTCTTTTGTTCTAGCAGGCCAGGGGGGCCTCTGCATAACTGCTCCAGTCTCTGAGCACTTGTTGTGGGTACTTCTGGCTTCTGCATGCAGTGTGAGGGCAGGCACATGAGCCGCTCCCCAGGGGGGCGGAGCCGGCATTGTGAAGACAGGGGCAGCTTGAGCACTTTGTTGACAAGCTTCGGTCCTTCCTGGGCCAGGTGCAGGCTGAGTCATCAGTCGCTCCCCAGGAGGGCGGAGCCAGCATTGTGGAGGCAGAGCACAGCCTGATGCATCATTCAGGGGAAACTCCCACCACCCACTAAGGTGTCATCCTACTATTCACTACCTGTCAACTCCCAGCCCTGTCACTCACACACACACCAGACAGTCAGATCCACATCCAAGCAGAGGCGGGCTGAAATGGTTAGGCCAGCAAATGCTAACTTTCTAAAAGTAGCATTTGCAAACCCAGGATATTAAAATAAACTTTACTAAAAGAAGTATTTTATTATTCTGAGTTCAGGCATACTAAACATTAATTTCTACCTTGTTCCCTGAGCCTGCTGGGATTATAGAGTGTAATAATTCCAGCAGCCCATCTGGCCTAGAAGGGAACTGGTAGCCTTACAATAGTGAAAAACGAATTTGGCAGTAATTCACTATTAGAACATGCCACACACATCAGGGCATGTTCTACCTTATGCTTACAATGCACCCTGCCCTCAGGCCTACCATAGGGGTGACTAATATGAAGTTAAGGGAAGGTTTTAGGGGCTGGCAAGTGTGTGCACTTGCCCAGCCAGTGTGACAGTACCAGACTGCACGCAGGTTCTGCAATGGCAGACCCTAGACACATTTTTCAGGCTGCTTCTGTGGGTGGCGCAACCAGCGCTGCAGGCCCACTAGCAGTATTGGCATTCACAAGCCCTGGCACTCCTGGTGCACTTTACTGGGGACTAACAGTAAATCCAATGAACCAATCATGGACATCAATCACATGTACACGTTACAGTAGGGAGCACTTGCACTGCGGCACGGGTTGGCCGTGGCGCAGTGCCCTGAGTAGCGGACACCAGCAAAACATTTGAGGCACAACAGCAAAAAGTGGAAGGGAAACTCACGCCAAGGTGCCAGGTCTAACACGTGTCCCCTCCAGCTGAAATGTGGGGGGAACTACCCTTCCCCAGGGAGTTCCACATCACTAAGGCGGAAAAATCTGGACAGACCATCAGCATTGGCGTGATCTGTGCCAGGGCGGTGTTCCACCGTGAAGTCCATACCCTGTAGGGAGATGGACCACCTCAACAGTTTTGGGTTCTCACCCCTCATTTGCATCAACCATCTGAGGGGCCTGTGGTCTGTCTGAACCCGGAAGTGAGACCCAAACAAGTAGGGTCTTAGCTTCTTCAGCGCCCAGACCACAGCAAATGCTTCTCGCTCTATTGCACTCCACCTACTTTCCCGTGGAAGTAACCTCCTACTGATGAAGGCTACGGGTTGGTCCCAGCCCTCCTCAGTCATCTGTGAGAGAACAGCCCCTACACCATGCTCTGAAGCGTCTGTTTGCACTATGAATTCCTTGGAGAAATCAGGAGCCAGGAGCACGGGCGCCGTGCACATGGCAGTCTTCAGGGTGTCAAAAGCCTTCTGACAGGTGTCAGTCCAAATCACATTCCTGGGCTGCTTCTTAGAAGTCAGCTCTGTCAAGGGGGTCACAATAGTGCCATAGCCCTTGACAAACCTCCTGTAATACCCAGTGAGCCCCAGGAAGGCTCTCACTGCAGTCTGGGTCTTGGGGGGGTTCCCAAGCCAGGATGGTTGCAATTTTGGGTTGCAAGGGTGCCACCTTGCCACTCCCCACTTGGTGTCCCAAGTACACCACTGAACCCTGCCCAATCTGGCACTTGCTTGCCTTGATTGTGAGGCCTGCCTTGCTCAGGGCCATCAACACTTCCCAGAGGTGCCGCAGGTGTTCTGGCCAGGTACCACTGAACACTGCGATGTCATCCAGGTAGGCGGCACTGAACTCATCCAGCCCAACCAACACCTGGTTGACCAACCTCTGAAAGGTGGCAGGGGCATTCTTCAATCCAAATGGCATAACCCGGAACTGGAAATGCCCATCTGGTGTGGAGAATGCGGACCTCTCCTTTGCCCCATCGGTCAAGGCGATCTGCCAGTACCCAGACGTTAAATCAAACGTGCTGAGGAACCGGGCAGCCCCTAGCCGATCAATGAGCTCATCAGCTCTGGGGATAGGGTGCGCATCAGTCTTGGTGACTGAATTGAGTCCTCTGTAGTCCACACAGAACCGGAGTTCAGGTGTGGCTCCCGGCGCAGCAGCCTTTGGGACCAAGACCACGGGGCTGGACCAAGGACTGCTGGAAGACTCAACCACCCTAAGAGCAAGCATCTTGGAGACCAACTCCTTGATGCAGGCCCTGACCCTGTCAGTCACTCTGTAAGCCTTATGCTTCACAGGTAAGCTGTCTCCTGTGTCCACATCATGGACGCACCAATCTGTGACACTAGGAACCAGGGAGAACAGATCTGGAAACTGCCCCAGCAATTGGCGGCAGTCTTCCTGTTGCTCAGGGGTCAGGGTGGGTGAGAGGTTAACTCCATCCACTGACCCATCTTTCTCACAGACCACTAAGAGGTCAGGAAGAGGCTCAGACTCCTCTTCTATTCCATCATCAGTGGCCAACAGCATGCCCACTTCGGACCTTTTCAAGTGGGGCTTGAGGCGGTTAACATGTAGTACCCTTAAAGGATTCCTGGGCGTCTGCATGTCCACCAAGTATGTCACTGGGCTCTTGCGCTCCACAACTTCAAATGGACCTGTCCACTTATCCTGAAGTGCACAGGGTTCCACTGGGGCCAAGACATACACCTCTTGTCCAGGCTGAAGCTCTACCAGAGTGGCATTCTGGTCGTACCACCGCTTCATCTCCTCCTGGCTGGCTTCCATATTTGCCTCAGCAAGTTGTCTGAAGCGCCTGGTTTGGTTTCTGAAGGCCAGCATGTAGCTATATACATTCTGGGGAGGTTTCCTGGGAGATTGCTCCCAGCCTTCCTTTACCAAACTCAGTGGTCCTCTCACGGGGTGACCATACAGCAGTTCAAAGGGGCTGAACCCTAGGGACTTCTGTGGCACCTCGCGGTATGCAAAGAGCAGGCATGGTAAGAGGACGTCCCACTTACGCCTCATTGGACCTTCCAGGCCCATGATCATGCCCTTCAGGGTTCGGTTGAATCTTTCAACCAACCCATTTCCTTGGGGATGGTAAGGTGTGGTGAACTTGTAGGTTACACCACACTCTTGCCAAAGGGACTTCATATACTTGGATATAAAGTTGGTCCCCCTGTCGCTCACCACCTCTAGAGGGAATCCCACTCGTGAGAAAATTCCCATCAGTGCACGCCCCACCACGGGGGCCGTCACTGTCCTCAGAGGGATGGCTTCAGGGTACCGGGTGGCATGATCCACCAAGACCAGGATGAACCTGTTGCCCATGGCTGTCTTGGTGTCCAGAGGCCCAACAATGTCAATACCCACTCGTTGGAATGGAGTACTGACCACAGGGAAGGGTTGGAGGGGAGCCTTGTTCTTCCCTCCGCTCTTCCCACTTGCCTGGCAAGTTGGACAGGTCCTACAATGAGCATCTGAGCTCTTGTGCATTTGGGGCCAGTAGAAGTGGGTGACAAGCCTGTCATAGGTCTTGTCCATCCCCAAATGTCCTGCTAAAGGCACATCATGAGCCAGTCCCAGTAGGAAGGCTCTGAACTTCTGGGGTACCACCAGCACACGGGCTGACCCAGGTTCAGCAGCCTTAGGCTCTGAATACAGGAGGTCATTCTCCCAGTACACATAATGTGTTTTGGCCTGAACACCATTGGCCTGGTCTGCAGCCTGCTGCCGCATACCCACGAGAGAAGGGCATTCTTTCTGCTCCCTGCAGAATTCCTCCCTGGAGGGGCCCCCTTCTTGCTGCCAATGGGTCAGCTCAGGCAGGTCCCCCAGTTCGGCAATCTGTTCCCCCGTAGGCTCCATGGCATCCCCCTCAAGGTCTGCTTCCTCCTGGACCGTGGGAACTTCAGGGGCCGGTTTCCCGCGCACCCTGCGCCTTCTCCCTAAGGCCGGTTCCTGGGCCTCTCCTTCAGGCTCCAGGACCTCTTGATCACCCCTACTGGCTGCCATTGACCGGGTGGTCACGCACGCCCAGTCAGGTAGACCCACCATCTTCAGGTGAGTCGTTTTCTCCACCTTTTCCCAAGGGGAGTCCTCCAAGTCATTCCCTAGCAAACAGTCAACAGGCATGGCTTTCCTCACACAGACCTGCAGAGTACCAGAGACCCCCCCCACTCAAAGGGAACTTGAGCCATTGGACATTGACTCTCTGAGTTGTCAGCATTGACAACCCTACAATAGGCATGGGGTACAACCTGCTCTTGAGACACCAGGTGATGCCTCACTGCAGTCACACTGGCTCCTGTGTCTCTAAGAGCCTCAGCTTTCCTACCATTGATGGTAACCACCTGCCCATATTTTTTAGTGTTAGAGGGCAGGTAGTTTGTAGGGACCATCTCACTGTCTCCTAGTGAGACTAGGGTCATCTGAACAGGATCTCCACCCCCTGGGACCATCACTTCTTCTCCTAAGTGAACACTGGTCACTTGTCGGGGCGGAGCACCAGTGGGTGCTGGTTTTCCAAACAGGCGACACTTGGGGTCACTGGCTATGTGCCCCGGGTCACCACATTTGAAACAATTGAAGGGCCCCTTTGGAACAGGTCTACCTGTCGGGGCCCCATTCTGCTTTGGGGGTGGGGGAGGCTGAGAACCTTTCTGCTGGTCCCCTTGGGGATTACTTTGGGGGCCTTTTTGGAACCCTTTCTGTTTTCCCTTGTCCCCCCCACTCTTCTGCTGGGGACCCTGCCCACCCTTGGCGGAGTCTCCCACTGGACCCTTGTGGACCCTGGTGCTGAGCCAGCGGTCCGCCTCCTCAGCAAGCTTCCTCAGGTTGGACAGCTTGCTATCAATCAGGTGCTGGCGTAACTCAGGAAAACATTGATCAGACAAGTGCTCCCATGCAATTAAATCAAAGAGACCTTGAAAATCATTCACTTTGTTACCCTTCACCCAACCATCCAGTGCTCTGCAAAAAAAAGTCACATACTCCACATATGTATTCCCAGGCCGCTTAGTACATCCCCTAAACTTCTGTCTATACATTTCAGGGGTAAGCCCATACCTGGTCATTAAAGCTTCTTTCATATGGGGATAGGATCTCTGGTCTTCAGTGGGCAAATCTAGCAGGGTGTCCCGCCCTTCGCTAAGGAACCTTCCCCACAACCCCGCTCCCCAATCCTTGTCAGGGACCCGGTGGGAAAACATGGCTACCTCATATGCCCTAAACCACTGTCCTATGTCATCCCCCTTAAAGAACTCTTTAACTACATCTTTGGGGATGTGCACTCTAGACTCTACCTGCACCGGCGTTGCGCTGCCACCAGAGGGAGGATGATCCAAGGTTTTCTCTTTTAGACTCATCTCCCTCATTTTCACTTCATGCTCCATTTGGAGTTTTCGCTCTTCCAGAGCCATTCTTTTGCTTTCAAGCTCCATTTGGCCCTTTAAATTCAATTCTGTCAACTTCATTTCATGATCCCTGGTTGCCTGTCTGTCTGCCAGCTCCTCTGGCGACAGGCCTCTGCCAAAGCTAAGGACGCTGTCTGGTTTTTCCAGACTCACAGGATCCACAGGTGCACCCTGATCCTCAGGTGCCTTCCTAGATTCAAGCCAGGCTTTCATGGCCTTGTAGAACTCAGGTTTGTTTCTGCACTCTGCGTGTGGAACCTTGAGTTTCCTGCAAAAAAAACTCAACTGCTTCTTTGTGTAGTCATCCAGCTTTGATGCATCCCATTCTAGCTCCTGCGCACCAGAGGCTATGGATTCTCCTCCATCAATGCTGTTTGTGCCAGGTATGATTTCAACACTAGGGATCTTCTTCTTTTAGCAAAATTAAGAACCAAAAAGTCTGTGGCTAAGTTACTGGACTGTAATCACTATGCAATGGTCAGTAGCTAAGGTAAAACACTGCAAATGTAAATTCGCGATCCTCACCGCTGCGTCCAATGTAGGAAGGGGGAGTCTCTAGTTGGCGCAGTGCAGCACTGGCGACAAGCAGGGACTCTCTCTTCCCCGTCAGGGCTGAGGGTTACCTTCAAGAACAACCTCTGCTTACCCTCTAGGTAGTGTGGCGCAAGCAGTCTAGGCTAATCTCCGGGGCACATAGGGTTAAACATTTGCAATATTACACCATCACCACCAACCCACCACACAATGACACCAAACTGTATTTGTAAAAATATATATTCTTTATATTTTGTTCAAGCAGGCTTGTAAATACAGTCGTGGTTACTTTCTTGAATGCAGGTTCCAGTTACTCTTTATCAACAGTCACAGTTCTTAAGAAAATGCAATCTTGTGGGCCTTCTGCCCTGGTTTGAAAAAGGTTCAGTGTTTTGCAGCGCCTCAATGCGCTTTCCGCCGTCTCCGTTCGTGTCCTCGGAGAAAATCGGGCCCGGCCTGCCAAAGCTCACGCTTCCCGCGTGAGTCGCGAAAGGCACGGCCGGGTCCGCTCTTGCACTGAGTCACCCTTCGGGGCTTGACTCGAGGGGAGGGGGCCGCGGGCCACAGAGAGCGTCAAGAGGGGCCTCGGGGGCCAGGAGCAGAGCGAGCCTCTGACTCAGGGGCGGCTCGCGCTGCAAGCAGACAGCAGCTGCGAGGCTCCCGGGGCGCCCAAGCTCACACGGCGCGGTGCAAAGTCACTGTACCTTCAAGTTCTTGGAGATCCTGGAGCGGACGGTTGTCCGTGGAGCTGTCCCACGTCGCGTTGTCTTCCTGGAGGGTGCGGCGGCCTGCGAGTCTCAGCCGCAGGTCCCAGGGCACCCGGGATGACGGTGCAGATGCGGGGCAGGATTCTCCTTGATCAGGTTCGCTTCACGCTGAAGGGGGAAGCTGCAGCGGGCGGGGCTGAGGGGGGTGCACTCCACGAGGCACGGGGCACAGACCAGGCACGGCCCAGCAGCGAGTCAATTCCAGCTGCGGGGGCCAGGGGGTCTCAGCGCCCAAGTCACGAGGGGCACAATTTTGGCAGTGCCGGTCTTTGCGGAGCAGCCTGTCCCTCGGGGGTCACACAGGCGGCGATGCTCGGACCGGGCAGGTCCTCCCTTTCCTTTGCGAGGGCGGCTCAGCGCGGGCAGTCACGGCGCTCAAACCAGCGTGGGGCTGGTCCTTACTTTGGGGCTGGCACACGATCAGGCCACCGTCACGGTGGTCGGGGGAGGGGCACGGCTGCACAAATTGTCAGAGAGCGTGGCGGAGGGCACAGCGCTCTCAAATCTCCTTTACTCGGCGCTGTAGAGACACACAGCACACGCCAGCAGCAGCTTTCTTCAGATGGGGTAGCGCCCACTGTTCCTGGGGCGCTGGTCAGGGGGCAAGTTCACAGGCAAGCCCTTGGAGATCTTTCAGCAGAGTTTGGCACAAAGTTTCAATAAAGCAAAAGTCTCTTGTAGTCTTTTCTTTCCTCTCCTTTGGCAGCAAGGCACCAGACACAGGCCAGAGACAGCACTCCTCCTTGTAGTCCTTCCAGGTCCTTCTCTTCGGGCAGAGTTTCTTCTGTAGCACAAACAGGATCTAATTTACAAGGAGCAGGGCTCCTACTTTTATACCCAGTTTCTTTTGTTCTAGCAGGCCAGGGGGGCCTCTGCATAACTGCTCCAGTCTCTGAGCACTTGTTGTGGGTACTTTTGGCTTCTGCATGCAGTGTGAGGATAGGCACATCAGCCGCTCCCCAGGGGGGCGGAGCCGGCATTGTGAAGACAGGGGCAGCTTGAGCACTTTGTTGACAAGCTTCGGTCCTTCCTGGGCCAGGTGCAGGCTGAGTCATCAGTCGCTCCCCAGGAGGGCGGAGCCAGCATTGTGGAGGCAGAGCACAGCCTGATGCATCATTCAGGGGAAACTCCCACCACCCACTAAGGTGTCATCCTACTATTCACTACCTGTCAACTCCCAGCCCTGTCACTCACACACACCAGACAGTCAGATCCACATCCAAGCAGAGGCGGGCTGAAATGGTTAGGCCAGCAAATGCTAACTTTCTAAAAGTAGCATTTGTAAACCCAGGATATTAAAATAAACTTTACTAAAAGAAGTATTTTATTATTCTGAGTTCAGGCATACTAAACATTAATTTCTACCTTGTTCCCTGAGCCTGCTGGGATTATAGAGTGTAATAATTCCAGCAGCCCATCTGGCCTAGAAGGGAACTGGTAGCCTTACAATAGTGAAAAACGAATTTGGTAGTAATTCACTATTAGAACATGCCACACACATCAGGGCATGTTCTACCTTATGCTTACAATGCACCCTGCCCTCAGGCCTACCATACGGGTGACTAATATGAAGTTAAGGGAAGGTTTTAGGGGCTGGCAAGTGTGTGCACTTGCCCAGCCAGTGTGACAGTACCAGACTGCACGCAGGTTCTGCAATGGCAAACCCTAGACACATTTTTCAGGCTGCTTCTGTGGGTGGCGCAACCAGCGCTGCAGGCCCACTAGCAGTATTGGCATTCACAAGCCCTGGCACTCCTGGTGCACTTTACTGGGGACTAACAGTAAATCCAATGAACCAATCATGGACATCAATCACATGTACACGTTACAGTAGGGAGCACTTGCCCTGCGGCACGGGTTGGCCGTGGCGCAGTGCCCTGAGTAGCGGACACCAGCAAAACATTTGAGGCACAACAGCAAAAAGTGGAAGGGAAACTCACGCCAAGGTGCCAGGTCTAACAACCACGATGACAAGTCATGCCCCGACTGCCGGACCTTGACGTCAAAGGCAAGCCGTGAGCGGTCCCGTAAGCGCCTCGAGCTCCGGCAGTCGGCCCCGCGCCGTTTGAGGTCCCGGTCCAGAAGGAGGTTGAGGGACCTGTCGTGGGACCGGAGTCCTCACAGCTTGTCGAGTCGACACCACTCTTCGGGCTCCAAGTCCTCAGGTAATAGGCACAAGAAGTCAAAGCAGCGACACAGCTCTTCTGACTCCCCCGGATGCTCGCGCGATGCGGCCGGGGAATCGTTTGACACCGCCTACGCGGCTCCACCGGAGCCACAGGTGTCGCAGCCAGCCCCACACCCGCCAGTCCCTGGGCTTAATGCGACGCCGGAGGAGATTCGCGACTCCCTCGTGGCCATGAGGACTCCCTTCCCTCCGTCGAAGGTTGTCAGCGCGCCTTCGGGTCCTACAGCCCCAACTGGGGGCCTTGGCGGACCGGCGTCTTCGGTCCCGGCGCCATCGGATGCTTCGGCGCCGTCGGCGACTTCGGTCCGGACGCTGCAAGGCCCCACTGGATCCGGATCCGGATCCGGGTCGCCGCTGGTCGACCTCACGATCCCTCCGCCAGCGCCGACCCCCTGGGTGTCGCCCCCGACGGCGTCCCTGGACGACGACGTCCCCGATCCTTCCCTCGGTCCGGATCCGGCGTCGGACCGGCGTCGCTCGAAGCCGCATTCTGTGCCGGCCGAAGAACTTTTCTTCTTTGATCCGGCTCCATCCTTTAACCCTGAATTTCAGGAGATGGAGGACGAGGAGGGTTGGGAGGGGTCTGAGGACCCTCTGACATGTGAGTGTCAGTCCTTTCAGGACTGGACAGAGGAGCTAGGGGAGGCCAGTGGTCTCGACACCTCGCCTGACACTTGTTTTGTCTCCCCTCCTACCGTGGCTACGGAGGAGGGGGCTGCTTATATAGTGGTCCTGACACGGGCAGCCAAGGGCTTGGCGCTTACGCTCCCTGTCGTACTGTGAGGCCTAATATCCTCACTGAGGTCCTTAGACCGCATGCTGGCTCTCCGGAACCTTTACTGCCATGTAATGAGGCTCTCATGGACGTCCTGTTGGGCACTTGGTCCAGGCCCGCTTCAGGCCCTCCTGTAGATAGGCACGTCACCAGGCGCCACCGCCCAGCTCCGGGCGACCCTAGCTTCCTGTCCTCCCACCCCACCCCGAGAGCCTGGTTATCCAGGCCTCCACTTCCCAATCCGCATTCCCGACTGCTCCCCCAGATCGGGAATCCAAGAGGTACGAACAGTTTGGTAAGAAACTGTTCTCGTCCCTTGACTGCGGTCAGTCAACACCGCGTGCCTCTTGGGCCGTTATACCCACTCTGTGGGATACGGTTGCGGCCCTGCTGCCGGAGTGCCCGGAAGGGGCCCGGGCAAAGCTCGCTCAAGCCCTCGCGGAGGGACGAGCCGCAACGCGGTATTCTATTCAATTTGGGCTGGATACCACGGACTCACTGGGCAGGGCGATGTCAACGACGGTGGCGGTTCGCCGCCACGCCTAGTTGAGTTCCGCTAACTTTTCGGCTGATGTCCAGACTAGGCCAAATTACCCCCATCAAAAATACTGCGGCTGACCCTACCGACTTAAACAACCTGTGCCCTATCTCCAACCTTCCCTTCTTATACATACAAAGCCTTCGAAAAATGTGTCCTGCTACAGCTGGACAAACACATCGACTCATTCAACCTTTTAGACGTTTTCCAATCAGGCTTTAGAAAGGGATGCAGCACGGAAACAGCTATGCTCAACATTACTGATGACATACATCGCTCCCTTGACAAAGGCGAATCCTCCCTCCTCATTCTTCTTGACCTCTCTGCAGCTTTTGATACTGTTAACCATGTTGCTTTACACAATGTTCTCAAAGACCGTTTCGGCTTTGACGGTAATGTTCTCAAATGGTTCACCTCTTATTTCCAAAATAGAACTCATCAAATTAAAGTCAGCGGTTGCCTTTCTAATTCTCAGCCTGTCTCCTTGGGGATCCCACAGGGCTCTATTCTTTCTCCCACTCTATTCAACCTCTTCATGGAACCCCTCACCCTTATTCTTAAACAAGCAAAAATCAGTTATCACCTCAATGCCGATGACACACAACTACACTACAAGATCAAATCCCATGACAACGTCTTACATCTTAACGATGCCCTGACTAAGATTCAACTGTGGTTTCACCAAAACCACTTCAAATTAAACCACGGAAATCATCCTATTCTCTATCAAGAACAACTCGCTCCCTATTCAACTCTGGATCGCAGACATTAAAGCTCTCAACTGCTCTCTCGCCATCTCCAACTCGGTCAAATCCCTCAGCATTAGCGTCGATCAGAGCCTCAGTCTTACTCCCCATATAAAAAACGCGACCAAAGGTGCTCTCTTCACACTACATCACCCTTCAAAAATTAAACCTTACATTCCAGCAGATGACTTTAAATCAGTTGTACAATCATTAGTCCTGTCTAGATTTGATTACGGTAACGTCACTCTTGCTGGTAACCCTAAAGTCCACCTAGCCCCTATCAAATCCAGTCTTAACCTCGCTGCCAGGCTTATTACAGACTGTAGGCGTTACGATCACATCTCCCCTGTTCTCAAAAACCTTAAATGGCTTCCGATCTAAGGCAGATCCACCTACAAGATCACCTGCATCACGCACAAAGCCCTTCATCAAAATACCCCATCTTACCTCTCTGACAAACTTCAAAAAGCTGGGTGTACTAGAACAATGAAGAGCACTAATGCTCTTGTCCTTGTCCCTCCTCTGCTAGAAAAGAAATCAACTCAGTCTCGCTCATTCTCTGGTAATGTGCCTTCTATCTGGAATGCCCTTCCCAAAGAACTACGTTGCAACCCCTCCTACCCCAGCTTTAAAAAAGACCTCAAACTGCTTCTTCTCAACAAATACAGGGGTTCATTATTTTAACTTAGTCACTGGCCACAAACTCCTCCCCTGTACACTGTGTTTATTGTCCCCCCTTTGCTTATGGTTTCACCTCCTCCCTCTCCTCCCCAAATGTACCCCACTCTCTCGCCTCCCCATCTATTGACACACTATATAATCTTCTCTGTCATCCAGCTCTACTATCTTTGATATTATACCTGATTTTGTTCTTCCTAACTTAATACATTCTTAAAGTTCAAATTGCCTTGCCTTATATTCTCAATTGTACTAATTTTGTTTGCTTTTTTTTTTCTTCTCTGTTGCCAAATCCTGTAAAGGGCTCTGATACTCTTGGGTCCAGCTAGTGCTATATAAAACCTTTTAAATAAATAAATAAATAAAATAACTCAGGATCTAATAAGACGTAATCAATACGTGATTGATGGCTATATTTTTTGCTAAAAAAAGTAAAATCCCTCTTGTATCCCATCTTAAATCTCCAGATATCAACTAGATTTAATTCATTGATTAAAGTTTTAAGTACCGCCGTTGTTTTTGATGGGGTAACATATTTGACTTTAGAGGTTCTATCAAACACCTTGCTTAAAACTATATTAAAGTCTCCTCCAAGTATGATGGGGCATTAGATGTAAATAAGCATGATTCCAAATTAATTAATGGATCCGGGTTATCCTCATTTGGGCCATAATAAGAAGCAACCACTGCAGACATTCCTTGTGCTTTTATTTTAGCTAATACCCACCTCCCAGAAGAATCTGTCTGATAACTTTCCAGTATAATACCGGAATTACTTCTTATAAGAATTTCTACCCCCCTCGTGTTACCATTTTGATCAGAGCAAGCAATATCCTGAACCCATGCCCATTTTTTAAATACACTTTAATACAATTTTTTTTACTAAATGGGTTTCTTGAAGTAAAATAACCTTAGCCTCAGAATTCTTAAGAAATTCCATCATTCGGGCTAGCTTCCTCGAGGATTTTTAGCCATTAACATTCCAGGATATGAAGTGAACCATATTCTTATTCATCTGTCAATCATAGGAACTTGCTTCCTACCTGCCCCAACAAAATTAATCCTATTTAGCGCAGCCCTCTGTAAGCATAAAACAACTAACGAAGCACCACCTTCAATCGGGATCCACCAACTATAAGACAGAGTAAGGACAATATTTTTAATTTCTTTTCTCCCACATGCTCCCAACCACCTGTGACTCACCCCTGACCCCCTTGGGGAACCCCCCTTCCTATCTGTTTGGCTAGGGCCTTTGAGGTCTTCCGTGCAGATGACTGAGTGAATCTCTAAAACAACCTCAATACCAAAACAAAACTTGTTACTTTACATTACATGCATGTGTGTTACGTGTGTTTGTGATGAAAACTGATACCTATCTCTTAATAACTAACTAGATGCGCTCATTCCACTCTTTTATACATCTTCAGTGTGCATCTATATATGTATATATATTGGCGTTCAAATCTCCACTCTGGGGTGTCAACCTCTTCAGGGTCTCTGATACTGTACATTTTATTTCGCCACATTATTGTTAACATGGGAGGAAACCTCATATGCACTTTGGCCCCGCTAGAGTGTAAATCACTCATTTTGGCACCTAGAGTCCACTGCCTCTGGGCAGTCCTCTTGCCCATGTCAGAGCGAATTTGATAAATGACGTCTCCAAATTTCTATTGCCGCTCCTTCAGTGCTCATCCCAACACTGACTCCTTGATAGAAAAAGTAAGAAAGTTTATTAAGATCTTCCTTGGGGCCTTCCTCCCTGGGTGGACCCTATAAGGGTCCCTACGTACCCTTTGAAGTTCTCTTTCCCAGTCTATATCCGCTTTATCGTGGAACAAATCTCCCAGTAACTTGCACACAAATCCTTTAATGTCAAGACCTTCTGCGTTTTCCGAAATCCCCAAAATGCAGACATTATTTCACCTGGCATGTAACTCAAGCCTTTCCTGGTTTTCTTGTAGAGTCTTATTTTCTTTTTTAAGTCCTGCTATCTCCTTCGAATTTACTGCTGTAGCCTCACCCAACATCTTCACCTCCTCTTCCAGGACTACCGTACGCTGTGCAATTCCATCGATCTTTTTTTCGAGAATAGCACATTTTCTTTGAATATCCTTCTGGTTATGTTCAGAAGTCTCAAACTTAACCAGTATAACATGCCTCAAGTGAAATAGTAGATCGGTCACCTGGGCCCCTAGGAGGCCCCCTCCTGTAGACTGTACTCTACCCTAGGAATCTCATCATTCCCCCGGGGTCCTGCATTGACGATTTTATTAACAGACACCTCTCCTTCTTGAATAGATTGTGCCATAAATAGGGGGGCTAGCAAGGGAATGCTCAAGGAAACAGGGGAACTAAATAAAGTTTCTTATAGACTCTGTCAGATCCTCTATGAGGGGGGGAAAACGATTTTCAAGACTCAATGGTTCAGTCTCCCTCTCCTGTGCCCCTATATCTTCAGTCACATCCCCTGTGCTCCGGATATCCCCCTCAGCCCCTGCTGAACTTGCCATTTGTTCCATAATTTTGAAGTAGAACCTGAGGGAGGGGAGAGTCTTGGAAAGGGACCTTATTTCTCTAACTCCACACTTTTTTACTTTACCTCCTTTGGGGGGCTTCTTAACAGGGGTTACGGGCTGAGAGACGCTCGCTGGATTCCTCCTTCCAACTGCACTCTTCTTTTCGGGGGGGTCGTAGGAAGGATCTACTCCTCCTTGCTGCTGGAGATTGTGCACCCCATTTCCACTGGATCACTAGGGGTATTTAACTTCTTCATCTCAATGGTAATGGGACATTGTTCCTATGCATTGTGTCCCAACAATGGAAGGAGTCCCCTAGGGCCAGCAATGAAATAGGGGGTATCATTTCCTGGTAATGCATCCCAGACCAAATGGTCTTACAAGTTATTGCCTTCTCTAAAGGCAAACATCTGTGTCTCCAAAGCACGATTCCCTGTTCTTAGGTTATGCCGGTGCTTTTTGAAAATTTTCATAACAATAATAAAGACTGAAGAAAATATTACTCGTATCATTCTCTTCGTTTTTTCTTTAGATTTGGTTACCAATAGAGACTCTCTTAGGCAGTACCAGGCTCTTTTAAGGGAAGCTCTGCCAGTGTTTGAGCCTCCTTAACCCGTTGCATGCTTATGACTGAACCATGCCGTCATGAGACACGGGCGGCGCACGTGGCATTAATTCCCCGCCTGTGTGGCGAATTAATGAGCGGGCGGGGCTGTGACGGAACCATGCCGTCATGAGCACACGCCGCCCGTGACTCATGACGGTGTGGTTTTGTCATGAGCACCGCAGCGCCGTGCTCACCCCCTAGCCCCCGCGCCGCGGTGAAATTCGCGGCAAAGGGGTTAAGGAAATCATTTTTACGCTTCTAATTATGCTGGATCCTTAAAAATTTGCTGGAGGGTAAAGAAACATGCTGTTGTGTTTGATTCAATAGATCCTGCTAGTCAGTCATTTCAAGGCACATGAAAAATCCACTTTCTAACTGGAGTATTTTCTCAAACTGGCCTGTGTCTGGATAACAGACCTCTCCTTTTCCCAGCCATCAGGAATTTTCCTGTTCCTGTGAAACATGCAATACATGGAGCGTGGGGAAGGGTGACATGCATCTGAAAAGGTTTTTCTTTTAAATATCAGGTGCTTTGTGCTAGTAGGCAATGAGATATCGGGGTCATAAATCATTATAAACATTCGCCAACTAAGAAGGGAAGACGTTCCTTCTCCATTTATTTTTTCTTAGGCATTGATTTCTGTGTAACCACAGGATATGTTAGAAATATTTGGCTACCTATATGGCTAGGATAGTCAGAATGTAAAGTGCAATTAGCCTAGCAAACAGAACTCCTCTATTCCTGTTTCAGTTTTGTTCTATTTTGTCCGAGTAATTATCTGCTTTTCCAGAGAAACTGTATGAAATGTGGAAGGTCTTGCTCACTTTGCCACTGGATTCAACCTGGCCTGGCTGATGATGGCTAATTAGCCAGAAACTGGTCCTAGGATGCTTGTTTCCGTCCCAGTGAAGACATGGCTTGGCAGTTCGGGCTGGACTGTTCCCATGAGGTACAGGGTCAGACTGATTTGCATATGGCAATTTCTGAACTGGGTGGCGGAGTGAGCTAAAGAATGATGATGGATTAAACCCATATCAGTTGACTGGAAGCAGGGCCGGACTGGCTGTAGCGTGCAGGGCCGGTGGGGGCCGGTTTTGGGCCCCTGGGGCCTTTTTGTTACTGGGGCCGGCAATATTGTCCCCCTGCAACAAAATCAGGCGGAACCGGCCCCAGCAAACAGCTCGGCTGCGCATCCCTGCCCCACAGGGGGTGCTGGCCGAGCAGTTTGCCAGGGCCGGTTTCAGTTCCCACTACAGCCCTGACTGGAAGTGAGTGCGTGCAATGTTCAACACTCCGAAGACCTGGCTTGGCAGTTCGGACTGGACTGTTCCCATGAGGCAAAGGGTCAGACTGATTTGCATATGGCCATGTCTGAACTGGGGTGGTGGAGTGAGCTAAAGAATGATGATGGATTAAACCCAGGTCAGTTGTCTGGGGGTGAGTGCTTGCAATGTTCAACACTCCGTCCATCATCCCTTTTGGTTTTGCTTTGAAGGTTTTTCTCTACCAGAAGGGATATTGTTTAATTAATGCTGCTTACTTGCACACATCTTGGGATCCATTTAGTGAATACATGTCACCATCATTCAAAACAGATTGAACCCACATTGTTAAGACTGCCACACAAATGTTCAGAATTCACCACTATATCTAGAGAGATGAGACAGGAGATGAGCTCTCGCTTCTTTCTAAATTTAGTGGTAGAGACAGTAAGACAAACACCTATAGTGTTGACCCCCAACAAGAACATCATTGTGCTTCTAGGCATTCTTTCTAGTATTAGACCATCCTGTTTACATTGTCTGTGATTAGTCTGTAAATGGGCAAGTGGCTGAGTAGACTCTTAGAGTATAGTATACATGGTCTGCATGGTCTCAAGAAACGAGGCTGCACTGTCGTATGTACATCTACTTTGCTTTCTTGACATTTTTGCTATCTATAGAGTGAAATGCTTTCCTGGAGTATGTGAACATTACATAGGTCCTTCAGTCTCTTAATGACCACTTGTTCTAAAGGTGATTCACTAAGTGGAATAGCTGTGTAAGAGGAGTATTGATCCTTGGCAAACAGTAATGGTCAAATTAATTTAGTTACTGAGACTTTTAGGCTCATGGGAAACAACAGAGAATCCATTTAATTTTTCATGGGAATGTCAAATGGCACAGTACTTTTTATTTTACCTCGGAATCGTGTGTTAGGTGAGAGGGGTGTTGTTCATCAGCCTAACAAAATCCTGTAATTCAAAGTGATGGTCCCCATGTAGGACAGAGATGTTTTCTTTGCCTCCACGTTGTCTAGCATCTTAACGCTGGTAGGTTAAGGCCAGCATCTGAAAGCTATATAAGGGGTTTTGATGACTTTACAGTGGGGTTACAGCAGCATAATATAAATATATGTATTGGCTAACAATATAACTTATAGTTGAAGAATATTATGTAATCCGACATATTTTATTTCAGTTTGTAAGCAGATAGAATACAAACTGCTATTTTCTGCATTGGAAATATGGGCATCGATTAATGTAGTTTAAAATACTACATTTCCTCAGTAAAAATACTCTGTTACATCCTCCTGTATGAAAAAGTATGCAGTTGCCTGATCTCAGAATTATGACGACAAAATGAGATACTGACTCCTAAGCATGTGACAGTAATAGTTCAGTTTCTAAAATCTTTTTGGTCTTAGGAGAGCCAACAACATCCAATACGCAATACGTACATTTTTCTTTCATGTTTATCGGAGAATGATTTTTGGGACAACTTTGAAGTTTCTGAGTCAATGTGTTCACTATCCTCTAGTCAGGATGAAAACCAACAGGTTCAGACAACTTTTATAGTGTGCCATATCTGCATTTTAGATTTAGTCCAATGCAATGATCTGGTCCTGAAACTATAGGATTTCAGATGTGGCTCCAAAAACCTCATGGATGTCTGAAATTACTTATAATTCCGTACTTAGGAGACATGGACCAGAGGTACAGTGGGTAATGTTACCCTTCTGGTGAGGCATAAGTTGATTTGTATAATGTTAGTTTGTGTTTGTTGTGGCACATTAAACAAAACATCAAGGGCCACAATGTGGTCTGGAGTATACATGGTTGAGGTTATTTCATACATTACATCCAGCACTTTTTTCTTAATAATGGTGTCTTAGGAAGTAACCACCAAATGTGAAAATTGTTCCTCTGTCACCACACATTCATGTATCTTTATTTATCCAGCACAGTTAATACCAAATATAATCTGCGGAGAACTCCTTATATATTAATCTAGCAGTTGATTTGTTAGGGAAAATCTGCTAATTTAATTTCTGGCCTGTTTCTAGGGGCTTCTAAGGTAGTGTCCCTAGCCAATATAAATTTTTTTGAGTGAAGATTCAATAGCAGCATGCCCGTTCTGTAAAATCATCTAGAGAAGAAACCTTTTCTACCTTTGTATCTAGGTGAAAGTCCTGGAATGAGTGTGTTTACAGACTGGATTGCCATCCCACTTTGCTGCCTCCTAGCCACCATTTTGTAGTAGAGAGATCACAGGAGTGTCTGGGTATCTCTCTTCAAAGATTACTAATCTAGTTCGTGGTCTTCCCTACATACATATAAAACACAATCTGTACCCAGTGCTTTCCACTATACAAATGTTCTGGAAATCAAGCATAAAATATGAGCGGGCAGAGGAATAGCTTCAGTGATGAAATTGAAAATATCAATATCAAACCCATTTTCTTGATTGTTGTCCTGTAGAGAATGGAGAGCAGAAAAACCTAAAACAAATATAACCACTATATTTGTGGGATGTTGAAGGAAACCAACCATACATTTGAAAGTCATACTAATGAGACCATCTTTTTATAGGTTTATCAAATATTTCACTATTGTGACATTAAAGTTCTATCACTATTCTAAGTTAGGCTGCTATATACTTTGTGTTACTTTTAACCCCATGGAAGTTGAACCAGCTTGGTCACCTCCACTGCAACAGACACAGTCTTTCAACTTCAAAACATTTGTGGGATCTAATTGCATGCTTGTCTAACTCTGTCAAGTACCTGGCCAACTTGATTTTCATGGCCTACTCACTGGCCTTCTTGCTGGCCTCCTGGATCATGGAAAAGCAATTCGCTTTGCCACACACTTGAATTTCCATCAGTCCTGGTCCTCCATCACATCTTACCACTGCAAAGAACATATCACGTTCATCTCCTCCATATTGTTCTACCTAGTGTGAACAACGCCGGCCTACATGCTCTATCCCGCTCAGTACCACAATACCATTCCTAAATTCCCAAGCCAGTCTCAGCCTTATAGTTCTATGCATTCACTGACCTTAAGTGCTACATTGGAATGACATCTCCCTGACCTTTAGAGCACTGTCATTTTTGAGCTGTTAAAAAAAGTACTTCAAGAGAAAGTTCCAATACATAAGCCTTTTTGTCTACAAGGACCTGACCACCATTAACACTATAATGTCATGTATGAACCTGTATGTTCCACCCAATAACCACTCGTTTCTTGGTCTCTTTCCATTTGGTACTGGTAATGACCCAACGATTAGTACTGTTACATGGCTTTGTCACCATATGCTGCATGTCCTATTGAGTCACTGCAGCTGTAAACAATAAATAAAATTTAAAAAAACAAATAGAGCTTCTACTTCATAGGTTCCCTTAAACCAGATGTCCATCAACCATACTGTTTGTTTGCATCTCTAATTTGAATCTTGCTGTCATACACAATTCAATGGTCCGCTCTTACACCTGAAAATATCCCATGTCCATTGAGCTAGGTGGCTATGGATTGGAAGTAGCTTGGTGACTACAATTAATATGTGCTTTTTTACTTACTAGAAGTCGCCTGATGCATTCAAATGTGATTTTGTTCACTCGTATGCTGCTATTTTATTCTTTTAAAGCTTCCTAGATGCACTCAACCAAAGAGGAGAACATTTTTAGGGTTTAACATCCTCACCTCCCTGCAAATCTGTTTTCACTTTTCTTTAAGGGCATTAGAAACAGAGATGAAATGATTTAGAAAGGTTCCAACAGTTGTTATACTCGATTTAGTCCATGTGGGAGTCTGTCCAAATATTGTGAAACTTGCTTGCTTAACCCTTTGCTATCCACGACCCTTCTAAATCCACCCACACTCTGGATACATAGCAAACAGGCACAATGTTTATTTCCTGAGCTTTCTTACCAAATCACTTGTCCAGTGTTATGAACAAATTTGTTTTAGGAATTTGTGGGTTGTGTAATTTTTCTGTGGTTTTTAATAGGTTCTTTAAACTTCCTTACTTATACACCCACATTCCATTCTAAGATTTCTCACCCTAAAATCGGGCTATCTAGTCATTTTACAAAGTTCTCTTATTTTTCTCTTCTACTTGTGTTGGATAACCTTAAACAATTGATGGGCTGCTGTAGATACCCCTTTATTAGGTAAAGTGTCCCTGTTTCATTTTAGTTTGAAGCTTACAACTAAGTGTAATGTGAATTTGTCTCACTGGTTCTGATGCATACTGGCAAGGGAATTCTACGGAGAATAATTTGGAACATAATTTGCACATTTACATTTTTTTAATATGACTGCATATTAGAGCTGTCTCTATTTTTCACCTTCACGAATGAATAAACATGTGCTTGTATTTTTTTTTAAACACTGGAATCTTGTTTAGTTATGAACATAATTGTTTTTCTTTAGCCTTTTCTTAACAGCATCATTTTTTAGATGTTTGTGAAAAATGTACCTAAATTGTCTGATTTGAACAATGAGAAATAATAGTATGGAATAGCTGCATTAAAGGATGGGTCATTCAAGACCTTTCCTAAGTTCATAGGTAAAATTCACTATCTTTTTTGGGGAAAGATGTGATTTGGGTGCATACATACTGTGATGCTGATTTAAAGATACATGGATGTTCACACCTGTGCATAGAACCTATTAGTACAAGCAATTTACTAGTCCTGTAGCTTTTCTGCAGGGCGAAATAGGAATGTATGAATTGGAGCTTGAAAGAGAGTATGTTTGGACAATGCAAAGTGCAATGAACACCCACAAACCTGTAACGTTGTTGATAAATGGAACATTGTACATGTAGTTTTCCACCAAAACTGTTTCCGCAAAAGGGATGAGTAATTTCTTTCCAGGGTACGAAAAGGGAACACTGCCATATTCCATGGCGTTTAAAGGGAGGGAGATAGTTAACACTTGGACAAATGTTGTGGAGTAAAAGGTTTAAAAAAATAAACAGATCCCCACACGTACAAATGCATTCTGTACACTCAGCTTATATCAGCAGGAGTAAGCAGCTTGGAGGAGAGTTATGCGTGGAAATCTACAATTGTTTTAGATTTTCATAAATTTTTTAATTCACAAAAGTAAAGTAAGTTATAGTAGTAGATCCAAGACACTTATCTTTCCAACATTTTGTTTATATTATTTTTGTGTATATCAGGACCCATGCCCTTTATTCTCTAATTCTTTAAGACAATTCACTGTTTTGGAGCTGTTCATTGGAAGGAAATAGTTTGGAATGGTTTAGTATATATAAGAGTTGGTAAATTGTGAAAATGTTTGTTGCTTAACCTCTTTTCTTGTCTTTCTTTTTTTTCTGCTATCCGTGACTTCGTTCTGGCATGCGACTCTTCATCGGCTCTTTTTGCTGTATGTAAGCGTCTTCAACTGTACGGATACCTTGCAACTACTAATGGTGTATGTAATTCTAACAGTGTATTTCTTTCCTGTTTTGTATGAAATCTTACTTATTTGTCTTGTGTATTATTTGTTTTTCCCTAACACTTAATATACCTTCTGTTGTCTGAATTCACATGTAACTGTTTTTCTGAAATGTACCCTATTTTCTGTCCTTATGTTCTGCATGGTTCTTGTCAAAAACCTATTTCACTACTGACTTAGAATAAAGTACCTTTCAAAATTACTAATTCAACAACAATTGCTCTTTCATTAGTACGGTGAACTAAAAAAACAGATTACTTTTCTAGACAGCAATGTGCCTAAAAATGAAATTGTGATATTTATGTACAGGTTAAGTTAAACTAAAGCCCTACTAAATTTCTTATAAACATGTAGTCTATTTAATGTATTACAGTCATCAGAATATATGTTTACTTTGACAGAGTTTAAGGACACCATTTTAGAAATGTGACCTACCTTTCCACTGGAAAGATTCACTTGTGAATCAAATGACTAGGCTGAAGGCAATGAGTTTTAATGTTTTATGGTTTCCATTAATTCATAATTAGGCAAACATCCAACAACTGTTTCTGAGAAAATTCTGCTTTCTCAAGGACATTCCCATTCAGTAGTAATGTTCAGGTTAAGTTTGTAACCGCCATAATGTAATGTGTTCGACATGACCTGCCATGATATTCATATTTCTCCTAGCCATCAATTTGTGTTTGATTGTAGCATTTCACACTTATTGCAATCCCCAGGTTACATAGATTTTTAACAGAAAAATGGATGAATAGAATGTAGTGAAATGTTATTTGATAAAAAAGCCAGTCTGTTATGTTTGCTTTACCATTTTTGGATTCTTAACCATAGTTTTTCCCAATTGTAAAAATAAAAGGGGTTCAATGTGGACAGGAAACATCAGAGATCTACTAATATTCATAAATCTTGACAGTCTAGGGGCATATTGGCTGTTTCGAAATGAGCAGTATCTTAAACCAAATTAAAAAATGTTTCTAGAGTTTTCAAAGAGGATTATGGCTCTCTTGGAAAACTTCAAAAGGTGTTGGGCACATAAGATATATGAACACAACAGAAAACATCAAGGGTCAGTCTAAACCGGTGGAAAATGCCCTTACTACCACCAAATGTTTGTTATTTATGTACTGAAAATTAGCCAACTTAATTTCAAAGTTACATGACATTATGTTTTCAGTTGAAAATCTCATAGGAACTTTTATTTTTCCTACATCAAAAATGATTTAACAGGATTATGGTAACTGGGCATCATGATGATGCTTATACCAAGGAAGTGCCATTGCTTATTTGGTGTAAATCCATCGAGCAGGGTTTTAAAGTATTACAGATACAATAAATATGACTATTTTGACACATTAGATTTAAAGCCTGTTCAAAAATTCTATTTTTATGGAAAAGGGAATCCAATAGGCTGTGCCAAACATTGTCCCATGTGCCATTAAAATATTTGAGAACTGAACAAGTTGGTTCGATACTTTTTGCAATCTGTTTGGCTGAGGCTCATGATTTTTCCTCTAGCAGCCTATTTCAAAGTTGTAGAACTTGCTCAAATGGTTCACAAATCACATTAAGAGTAAAAGTTCGCCATGTGAAGGACAGATGAGCAGACCCTTACTTAAAGGTGACAAAGCGAAACCCAGAAGCCGTAAAATATATGTTTTACATAGTAAAAATGTTGAAAAGACAGGAGCCTGGTTTGAGGAGGAATGAAAAAAATATTCTTAAAAATAGCCTTCTCCTTTTAGAAGATTCTTCAAAAAGTTTGTTTCATTTTAATCTGTTTAGATGTCGCATTGATATAATAACAATGCACTGTTATTCATGTTGTGTATTTGTAATGTGTGCATGCACTGTGCTGTACATTTCCATTAATTCTGATCATACATGTTATGAAAGAAATACTTTTGAACTAATACTAATTCATGTTGATTTTGGAACTGTTGGAAATGTGGATATACATTGTCTGTTAATCATATACTCTGGTTCTCAAGCAGTTTTGCTTCATAAACCTTTTTCAGATAATTAGGACAGATGTGCAAGATCATGGCCCCAGGAGTCTTTGGGATACTCTGAGACGTAGCACGAGTCAAGCACTCTTTTCGGACCTTGCAGAGGTATACTGAAACCTCTCTGGTCCAGTACATATGTGGTGCATTGTTGCCCAACGGCAAAAGTTTTTCATTCTTGCTTTTTTCGTATCTAGCTTCTGTGGCTGTCATTTTTTTTTTTTGCTACCTGCATTTGTACTGTTAGTTTCGTGCAAAAAATGTTCATTTGAATATAATCTGTCTTCATTCACACCGATTACCTTGCTTCATCTTGACGGTTTGTTTTACATAATTTTACCTTTTTAATTTTTAGGATCCCTACAATGTATGTCATTTTCTTTTCTATGTTTATTACAAAGATATAATCGTCAAGGTGTGAAGTTAATTTAAAATATATAAATTTTCTATGTGTTTAAGCGTGCTGAGGAATTATCTGGCTTACTTGTGGACACTACTCTACTTGTCCATTTCTTCGGGAAGAAGGGGAAGGCAGAGCTTAACTTTGAAGACTTTTATCGGTAAGTCTGGTAAAGTAATTTTCCCTTGAACAAGTAGTTTTGTACATCAAGATTTAAAGCACTGATTTCAGCGAAGCAAGGGATATTAGATTATAAACCCACTCAGGCTTCCGAATGACATAATTGATAATTGCAGTGAAACTCTTACAGAATATGATGTCACTCTGAACCCCCAAAGATATCGTGCATGCACCAGCTGCACTCTTTATGGGCGTTAAGAAATCAGATGACATCACCTATGTAATGGACCCATAACCCCTTCCCCTAGGTGGCAGGCGGCCAGGGAACTGCACCATGTAATACTGGCAACACGGTCGGCTACGCCTGTCACTTTTCTTCGTACAAGACCTCTGAGCTGGGAAGTGCACCTGCATGAGCTCCTGACGATCCACGGTGTGCACTCCAGCCCACCTGTACCTGTGCGTCGCTGCTGTCTGCACCAGCCCACACAGGACTGCTTGTTTAGATTCTAATTTAAAATGCAGCACAGTGATGTGTGTTAAAAAAAACAACAATGTATATATGGAATAAAATACTCTATGCATACATCATACGAAAATTGCAAGTTACAGAGGAGTTCCGTGACCACATAGAGAAATGAGGCCAATCTTTATAAGACCATGGTACTCTGATGCAATACTGTAAGGCAGGATACTTTATTCCTTATAATCAGGGCCACTGAATTATGGGATTCTGCAGCTGCTAAATTTTCTGCATAATTATGGATGTGCCACATTTGCCACATAATACGTGATCTACTGCAAAATCTGCAGATTATATCCCCCAAAAAATAGTTTCTAGCTCAAACGAATGAAAAGTTCCTAATAATGTGGCAACAAATGTTCCCACACAGTGAAAGGCCCTTTGCAAAGGGAGACATCTCATCTTTTAGTTGTTTATTACTGTATTTTGGTGTCAAACCTGTACTTTGTCTACGTAGTGTTACCTGCATGACAAAGTAATTAATTAATGTTATTTCAAAATGTGCTGCATTACGCTTCATGACTGTGGCAGGCCTAGTTGTCCCATGCAGAAAACTAGAGTGTAGATTAAAATACTAATGTTACTAGCTCGGGAAAAGAACCAGCTAGAAAAGTAGTTAAATCACTTGTGAATAGTTATTAAGAATCCAATTCAGTGGTTAGGTTTGATTTTTTCTTTTTTTATAACTCTTTTTATTGCAAAAGCATCAGCAAATTCACATTACAGAGGGTCAAATAAAGCAGCCGAGCACACATCAGGGGCAGCAGATTAAACAATTTTTCACACAGATAAGGGAACTTCATGGAGAGGGGGGGGGGGTCATCCAGAGCGGCATTTCCGGGTGGCGTACATATTTCCCCTCTGTAGCTATTCCATGGCCCCCAAACCAATGACCACTTTCGGGGGCACCCCCTCGCTAAGTATGCAGTTTTCCCACACTTCCAGTAGTTAGGCTATATTTCGCTTGGCGATCATAAGTCCCAGAGTAGCCCATTGCGTCTGTGAGGTAGTCAAATCTGTAGGTTCCCAGATGTTAAGTAAGCACCTCCGCGCCTCTAATGAAAGGGAGATCCCAAGGACTTTGTGTATAATGTCATGTATATTGCGCCATTATGCAGTGATGTGTTCACACTCCCAAATAATGTGTAAGAAGGTACCTTCAAGGCCACAGTGCTTCTTGCATAGACCCCTGTCTGAAAGTCCCATATGTACAAACCAAGGCCCCGTGATGTAAATCTTATGAAGGATTTATAGCTGAACTAGCCGTAGGCGGGCCGGAATTGCGACTTCCCTAGGGGAAGACACAGCTGTCTGCCAATCTTCCTCATCCAGTTCTATTCCATTTTGCGTCCATTTATCTCTCAACACCTCAAGAGGGTCAGGTCTGTGATTAATCAGTTTTTTAAAGATCAAGGAGATAGTTTTATCAGGCAAGTGCCCGTCTAATATCCTATCCTCCAGGGGGAAGCCCCTGGGGGCTCCGTCCCTTCGGGGAGTTTAGAGAGAAGGGAGTGACGAATCTGTCCATATTGAAAATAACGTAATCAGATAGTAGGGAGGAGGATTTGAAGTCCATTCAGTTCCCCATTGTAGAGTCAATTAATCAGAAAGGAGAATGGACACTTGTAGCTGTAAGACCATTGGTTATAATGGATCACCCTCATAAACACTGGTTGTTATTTGCGGTGTATATCTGTTTTCCGCCTCACATTCAGCGTTATGGCATAGTCGTCGGGTGTCCAATAACCAATAGCTAGTTGCAGCTGGATAGCTAAATTTACCCAGCTGAAACACTTTCTCCTTATGATTACCATTCAAATTTATCGTGAAAATTTCTAATTTATCTGAGGTTGTCGTAATTTGCTAGGAAATATATTTTTTGGCTTACTGAACAAATACTGCTCTTAATATCAAAGAGACACGCTGTACCGAATGTCTGCTACATCTACGAATCTCGTACATAATTTTACTTACCTTATGTAAGTCTGACGCTCGTTATAGAAGCGAACCAGTATTACATATCACGACTGAGAAAGCAGAGTCCCAAAATGTCCCCACATTCTTTCTTTCTTCTTTTTCAAATGCCCACAATTAGGTGCATCACGATGTTTTGTAATTCTCAACAGAGAGAATAGAACTTGCTATATGATGAAACCTCCTAACACGTAACAATAGAGATGATAGTTTCTCCTGTGTTTTTGTGTTTTTTTCCCTCTAGGAACCTAAATAACGTTCTTAACAAGTGTTGACTATTTGCATACACCCTAACGAAAACTACACAAATGGTGTGAGTACTCAATTTTTGTCGTATTTGTCCTGACGAATGCTCTACAGACCCGACTGGGCCAAAGAGAGCTGAAACATGTCGACCGTTTACTGAGTGATACAGGGCGATCTAGTAACTTGATTGACCATCGTATCCAACCTATTTTTAATCAACAATACATCTCCTTTTTCATTAAAATTTCTCAATTTTGGAGAGATATTGTTTTTTAGTGAGATCTAACAGTTTTTCTTTCCTTTTTTCACCATTTTTCTCTACCTTCCCTCTGGAGGTGTCTTTCAAATTTCTAGACACTGCTATCCAGACCAGAGGTTGCCTTGGATAAGGCAGGCATATAGCACGTTATTGGACACCCGATGACTATGCCATAACGCTGAATGTGGGGCGGAAAACAGATATACACCGCAAATAACAACCAGTGTTTATGAGGGTGATCCATATTGAAAATATTCAGACTTAGCCAGTTTGTATTCTTCCTGCATGTCTTCGAACAATTTAATTTTCCCTTTCCCACAAATATCCTTAATCTTGGAGATCCCTATGAGGTCCCATCTGTCAAAGACTTTGGTCTTCCAGAGCGAGCCCAACTGCTCCGAATCCCACAACGGCGTGGCCATAATTAGTTTATTCTTCCAGCCCAGTGGAGCCCGTGGCCACATGCCAGACCTGGACCGAGTGCTTAGTCTGTCCCGTCAATACCAGTTTATTAGGTTGAGAGTACAGAGCTCTGCTATACCCACCCCCTGGAAGAAGCCACTTATCCATAGCATACCCAGGGTCATCGACCCGGCCATACGTGCCATGGTTGATCGCGGCCAGTTGGGACGCCTAGTAATATCGCTTGCTGTGTGGGAGGGCTATACCGCAGTCATACCAGGAGAGAGTTAATTTATGTAGAGCTATGCGGGGCCTACCTTCCCACAACAAAATTCGCTGTAGTCTCTCAGTCTCACTAAAATCTCTAGATGGTACCACATCCAAGGTGTTTTGTAGGGCATAAAGAAAACGCGGGAGGGCCATCATTTTAAAGAGGGCTGCCCTACCCAACAATGAAAGAGGAAGCTTCTTC
Organism: Lissotriton helveticus; assembly: GCF_964261635.1. Classification (NCBI taxonomy): domain Eukaryota; kingdom Metazoa; phylum Chordata; class Amphibia; order Caudata; family Salamandridae; genus Lissotriton; species Lissotriton helveticus. Next base: position 81,778,239 of record NC_136060.1, on the reverse strand, counting down.
CAATTGAAAACATCACTCTTGAGTCTTTGGAGGGGGGGGGGGGGAAGAAGGTTACGAGCATATCTGAGCGAGGAGTCCAGGGAAACAAAAACTCCCAAGTACTTGAATCCTTCCGCGCTAACCTGTATAGGACAGTCCCGCGGGGGGACAGGAGGTATCCCCCTTCAACACAAACAATAAGGATTTCCCCCAGTTGATGGCGAGTCCCGAGTTCCTCCCGAAGGAAGCCAGAACATCAAAAATTACAATGAGGTACTTGCGCGGAGAGGTCCGATAAAGCAGTATATCATCTGCATATAATGATATGCGGTCTTCCCACTCCGGGGTCCAACGAACACCTCTGATCGAATGCTCCCACCGTATCCAGGCAGCCAAAGGTTCGAGAGCCAAAGAAAAAAGAAGGGGGGATAGCGGGCAACCCTGACGGGTGCCCTATCCCAACAATAAGGGAGCCGACGCTTTATTATTGACTACTACCTGACCTAGCGGCTCAGAGTATAGCAGATGCACCCATCCAATAAATCCGGGCCGAATCCAAACTTTGCTAAAGTCGCCCACAGATCAGGCCATTCAATAGTGTTGAATGCCATTGTTGCGTCGAGTGATGCAATTATAGGTGGCTCCTGTATGGTGTGAGCTCTGGCTAACACCCCATGCAGTCTACGCAAATTTAGGGCGGTGTTCCTATGAGTCATGAAGCCCGACTGGTCGGGGTGCACCAGGTCGCTGATGACTTTCACCAGTCTATTTGCCAGGAGCTTAGCCAAAATTTTGGGCTTGGCATTTAGGAGTGAGATAGGCCTATAGGAGGCACAGTTTGTTTTGGTCTTACCCTCCTTGTGGATTACGACTATAGAGGCAATTCTCTGATCTCTGGGGAGAATCCCAGCGTCCCTGGACTCCATAAACATTTCCTTCAAATAGGGTGCAAGTTTGTCCGGTTTGAGTTTGTAAAGTTCAATGGGGAGTCTATTGGGGCCCAGTACCTTACCAGAGTTCAAGGATCAGATGTCCAGGGCGATCTTGTCTGTTGTCAGCACACTATATATAAATTGCCTATCCTCAAGGGAGAGACACAGGAGCTGTATGTCGCGTAACATCAGATGGGAATTAGCTTCTGGGCAGGAAGAGACCGACCTATGAACCGCCTGAAAGTGTTTAACAAACTCATTCACTATATCCTGCGGATCCGTGAGTCTTACCCCCCCCTGTCGTTAGAAGGTCAGGGACCAGATGGTTAGCTAAATCTTTCTTATCCAGCCATGCAATAAGTTTCCCTGCCTTATCACCCAATTCGTACAGTCTACCATGCTGCTCCCTACCAAGAGCCCTAGCCCTATCAGTGACCAAAGCCTTATAATCATGTTGCTTAAGACTCAGTTGGTGAAGCTTAGGCTGCATCACACCCTGTTCCAATTCCCGTTCCATTCTACTGATGTCAGTTTCCAACTCCACAGCTTCCCTCTGATTCTCTTTCTTAAAACCCGCTTTTGCAGATAGGGGGTGGCCCCGGATAACCGCCTTAAAGGCTTCCCACGAGGACCCAGACGAAGGCACGGATCCCACGTTATTTAAAAGTAATCATCAAGCTTAGTAAGGAGGGCCTTGCGAGTCGCAGGGTTACGCAAATACCATGGATTTATTGGGGCGACCCTCCCCGCAGTGCCGTGAGTTATGACTAAGTGGATACAAAGCGGAGAATGGTCTGTTATGCCTCTGGCTAAGTGCGTAACCTCTGATACATTTGAGGCCTGTGCAGAAGGGATCAAGCAATAGTCCAGGCGTGAGAGGCTACCGTGTGCTCCAGAGTGAAAGGTGTAGTGCTTTTGATCTGGGTGAAGTAGTCTCCAACTATCTACTAGGCCCATTGCGTCCATGAAGTCTGGCAGCCATCGCATTGCCCTTCCTATTTCCCGGGGGGGATACCTATCCATAATACCAGAGATGACTGCATTAAAGTCGCCCCCTAAAAGTAAGAGTTCCTCAGGGAGCGAGAGCAGAACCGTCCCCAGATCTGCTAGCTTTGTGGCCTGCAACATTGGTGGGACATAGACCGACAGAAAGGTTATGTGTTGTCCCTCCCACATGCCCGTGACTCCAACATATCTGCCCCTTCCATCCTCCCATGTGGAGGTCACTGCCAGTGGAAATGTTTTACGGATCAAGATACCCACACCCCTGGAGTCTGACGTGAACCCAGAGTGTGCTATTAATTTGTACCGCATTCTTTGAAGAGCATTGCAAGAGTTTCCAATGAGGTGTGTCTCCTGAAGCAGGACCAAATCATGAGCATGCCTTTTAAGGAACTGAAGACTGACACTCAGTTTAATCTTATCCCCCCAACCCGTTAACGTTCCAACTCAGTATTTTTATGTCTCTACCCCCTATTGCCTACCCGGTAATGCCAGTACACCCCCTCCTTGCGTCTATTGAAACAGGATTCTATCCAGCCATGCATTAAGTTTCCCTGCCTTATCACCCAATTCGTACAGTCTACCCTGCTGCTCCCTACCAAGAGCCCTAGCCCTATCAGTGACCAAAGCCATATAATCATGTTGCTTAAGACTCAGTTGGTGAAGCTTAGGCTGCGTCACACCCTGTTCCAATTCCCGTTCCAGTCTACTGATGTCAGTTTCCAACTCCACAACTTCCCTCTGCTTCTCTTTCTTAAAACCCGCTATTGCGGATAGGGCGTGGCCCCGGATAACCGCCTTAAAGGCTTCCCACAAGGACCCAGGCGAAGACACGGATCCCACGTTATTTACAAAGTGATCATCAAGCTTAGTAAGGAGGGCCTTGTGAGTCGCGGGGTTACGCAAATACCATGGATTTATTGGGGCGACCCTCCCTGCAGTGCCTCGAGTTATGACCAAGTGGATCCAAAGCAGAGAATGGTCTGATATGCCTCTGGCTAAGTGCGTAACCTCCGATACATTTGAGGCCTGTGCAGAAGGGATCAAGCAATAGTCCAGGCGTGAGAGGCTACCATGTGCTCCAGAGTGAAAGGTGTAGTGCTTTTGACCTGGGTAGAGTAGTCTCCAACTATCTACTAGGCCCATTGCGTCCATGAAGTCTGGCAGCCATCGCATTGCCCTTCCTATTTCCCGGGGGGATACCTATCCATAATACCAGAGACGACTGCATTAAAGTCGCCGCCTAAAAGTAAGAGTCCCTCAGGGAGCGAGAGCAGAACCGTCCCCAGATCTGCTAGCGTCGTGGCCTGCAACCCCGGTGGGACATAGACCGACAGAAAGGTTATGTGTTGTCCCTCCCACATGCCCGTGACTCCACCATACCGGCCCCTTCCATTTTCCCATGTGGAGGTCACTGCCAGTGGAAATGTTTTACGGATCAAGTCACCCACAACCCTGGAGTCTGACGTGAACCCAGAGTGTACTATTAATTTGTACCCCATTCTTTGAAGACCATTGCAAGTTTCCAATGAGGTGCGTCTCCTGAAGCAGGACCACATCATGAGCATGCCTTTTAAGAAACTGAAGAACGACACTCAGTTTAATCTTATCCCCCCAACCCGTTAACATTCCTACTCAGTATTTTTATGTCTCTACCCAGTGCCGGACTGAGAACGAAAACCGGCCCTGGCAAAGTGCTGAGTGACCGAGCTCTTTGCCGGGACCGGTTTTCGGACTATTTTGTTACAGGGCCGATTCTGCAGCTATGCTGCAAAAACGGCCCTGTAACAAAAACGGCCCCCAGGGCCCAAAACCGGCCCCCACCCTTGCGCGCGAACCGGGGGATTGCCCGGTGCCCACAACGGCCAGTCCGGCCCTGTCTCTACCCAGTACTGCCAGTACACCCCCTCCTTGCGTTTATTGAAACAGGATTTTGTGCTGATGCGACAAACCAAGCAAACCACATAAAAACTAAACCTCCCCCCCTGAAATCCCCCCCAACCCGCTGCCATGCCTGTCGAGCTTCAAACTGCCCATGAAAAAAAGGCAGAGTGCCTGTCGCCTCTAACTATTCAAATAAAGAAAAAAAGGGGGAGGGTTCGACCCCACTGCCCCCGCCCCCTAAGGTTTGATTTTTAATGGCTATTATGCAAAAATAACTTTTAGAAAAATACCCTTTACCCACCTGAGTGTCTATAGGATAATTTGCATTACTTCTTCAGCCTTGAATGAGGTGTAAAAGTCTTTCCAGTGAAGGACTGGACTTTTTACAGTACCAGCGGTGCCAGGGAACAACACCTATAACCTTCATGGGATACCTGTTTCGGCGCACAAACTACAGAGACACGGGACACTTCCTTCGGCGTCAAAGATTCAAGGTTTATTACTGCAGGGAACACAGAAGTCACGACAAGTACAACACGTGCAACTTGGGGAGACTGCTTCAAATTGGTTCTGTGGATCGCTCCTTTTATACAAAATTAACTCATAGGACAACATGGTACACAAAAGTTTACAACCTGGTTCCCATAATTATCCCCCAGAGGGGTCGCTTTGGTCACTTTGGTACACATAAGGTCCGGAACATAAGTGCGGAAACATTTGGCGGTTCCCAACTGTAAAAACCCATCTTCCCAACATTAGTGAATTCTAATCGGCAGTAAAACAGATCGAAATAGGGACAAGGACAGGTGCAGAGGAAGATGGAGACAGTGGGGGATTGAAAAGAGTGTAAAAGGGGAGGTATCGGGAAACACGAGATACAGGCATCAAAGGGACGTGCCTAATGAGATGCACGGCTGAGACAATAAACCGGACGGCAAGATGAGCCTCGAGCGGGGCCATCTGCCTTACAGTATCATCCCCCTCATCGTAAAAGATATTTACAAAGTACATGTGTCTTCCACAAATATCCTGAGAGTCCCAGGGTGATGAAGCGGACAGTGTCCGTTCGCTGGCTACTTGAGGGCAAGAGACAAAATGGATGCCGTATCTAAGATGGAACCCGTGGGTACAGATGAAAAACCCACATATCAAACGAACGGTTTAAGTTAGCACAGCGAAACTGCGCACACTTACTAAACTCGTCATTTGCGGTTCTTAGATACCAGACTCGACCATATTCGTGTGAGTCGAAAACATCACTTAAAATTGTCACGGAACCTCAGACGCTCCTTTTGCCCTCATGTAGGCAAGCACTAGTCGGAATCATATTCGATATTCATCAGACCCTCGAGATGTTGCTGTAGCATAGCTCTGTCCAATTGAGACCCTTTGGTAACAGGTGGCTGTCTTATACACGTTGTAGCACAGAGGCCACATAAGGCAGGACCGCACTGCACGCAAAGGCAACACGTGAACAGGAACGCTACAACGACTCCAATGATCGTCAGAATTTTCCAACCCCAAGTCGACATCAGGCCCCAAAACCATCCAAGTAGCGTCCAATCCCCTACATCCACGTGTATGGATTCGGAGATCTTATGCAACTTCGAGATGGCTTGATAGACAGTCGGAGCGTTATCAGGAATGAAAATACAGCAGCTCGAATGGATCACCTTACATACCCCACCTCGATCTGCTAAGATCACATCTAAAACCATACGGTTTTGTAACGTCATAAGTCTATCCGCCTGAAGTTCTGTGGTGATATTACCAAGGGCACTGGCAGTAATATTAGCTGTCGATTCTACCACTCGAGTCAACTGTCTTAGGTTCCTACTATTAACCATAGGTCCCCAAAATGGGAGGAAACCCTTGAAAAAGTCTCCTGCCTCTTGACCGGCAGTATCCTCTTCGCTAATTACGCCCCTCACAACTCTAGTTTTGTGATAATCTGCATCTACAGTAAACGTCGGAGGCAACAAGTTTGCGATAAAACATGAGCCCATGAAGTCAGAGGGCAACCATGCATACGCACGATCATGACAAATAAAGTATGTACCCTTGGCAGCCAAAAACACAGGGGACGAGACCATTGGCAAAATATAATTTTCAGTGCAAGCACTCTCTCCAAGTCGGGCTTTCGATCTACGGCCGCGACCTATTAAACAAAAATTACCAATGTGGGGTACGACCCATATCGGAGGCGAGCTTTTAAGCTGTTTTTCACCAGTGAACACACTATATTCGCCTCTACTTAGGACCCTATAGGCTTGTACCTCTTCTTCAGGGATAAGCGAGGGATCATAGATATCGCTATCTAAATCCTCTATTGCTATAGACAAAGATTTTTGGTACGAGGTAGGACCAGGGTAGGGGGAACGTGGTTCTCGAATGGGGTGGAAACCCAGTGCGCTTCGAAACATTGTTTGAAATGCTCGAGCAGACCCTTGGGAGCTATACGGTAACACCAGATATGGAATTCCCTTATTCGTAGTATGTGGCATCAACCCACAAACCCAACAATTAGTAGTGTTAACCACTAACTGATGCTGATGAAGGAGCTGAATAAAGGAATTGTTGCGGAATTCTGCACGTCTAGCCTGCTCGTGTTCAGGTAAGATGTGAAAAGAATGAGGAGAAACAGTGGAGGTGAGTTTAAGGTCAGGGGTAAGAGTAGGTATAGTAGAAGGCAAGAAGTAAGACATTGTGTAATACACTCCACCCGCCAATAACGCAGAAACAGTCACAAACAGTACGAATATTTGGAACACAAAACATTTGGTACGACTGAGTTGCTGCAGCTTGAATCTTTGTGCTTGAGCTCTTTCCAAGTCCATCAGCTTCGAAAATGCCATTCCCTATGACCGTCCGCAACGTTTCTTGACGCACTTCGTTCTGTGTAGCAATAGTCAATTCCTAGGAGTTCCCAGAAATCGACGGTCTTTAACCTAGCGTCAAGACCTACTAACCAGGAGGAAGTACACGCGCGGCCCTACGGCCTTTATTTCACAAATATATATATATATATAAAAAAAAAAAAAAAATGTCTCTCAGCTGTGGAAACAAAAAGTGTAAGGAACGAAGCTCAATGAATATATACAAAATAATTTACAATAGTATGAGTGTTCAAACTGATCATGGAAAACGGGATAATGCACTTGTCAAGGGACAGAACGGGGTTTTTTTATTAGTCTTTAGTGCTGGATCTCAAAAAATATCGGGTTTTCCCAGGACGTGTCTGTTCGTTAAACAAAAGATCCGTTGAAGGGACAACGCCCTGTTGATCAGCTGAATGTTCTGGTCTTGAGTCTTCTGATGACAAGTGTTCAATAATGCCTTTTTGCTGCACTGAGGATTCTCCGACAGGTTGTGCGTCGCTGAAAGGTACAAACGCCGGCAATCCTTCGGTTTCAGTTGATGCAATGCCTTTCCTTACCCACGAGTCTGCTGGCAACGGAATGGGGACTTTCTTGGTATGGGTGGCATGCACCCAATTCTTCCGCCCCTCGAGACGAACTGCAGTTCTCGTGGCAAGGAGGACCTGATAGGGTCCAGTGAACCTGGGATCCAAATTGTTCTTGCGCGAAAAATTTCGCGTTACCACCCAATCTCCGGGCTGGAGCTGGTGGCCTGGACCCTCCGTCTGCGTCGGCAATGCTTCGTGAACCTGTTGGTGAATTAACCTCAGTTTAGCAGTCAAGTCATAAAGATAATCGATCAACATTGGATACTCAAGTTCACAAAAGGCACCCGGTCTAGGGACCCCCCAAACATTGGCAGGACGACCGAACACTATTTCATAGGGACTGAGCCCTACTCGGGAGTGTACAGTTGCCCTTGTTGACAGTAATGCTAAGGGTAAAGCGTCAGGCCACGAAAGACCTGTCGTAGCCTGAATTTTTGCTAGTTTTAGTTTAAGGGTGCCATTGTACCCCTCAACCAAACCAGCTGACTGAGGATGATTGGCACTATGGAATTTCTGATTAATTCCAAGGCCCTTGCACACACTCTTCATCACACTCCCCACAAACTCACTTCCGTTGTCTGACCACACAATTCTAGGCATTCCATACCGAGGGAAGTACTCCTTCAGTAGGATTTTCGCAGTGGACAAAGCAGTATTGTCTTTGAGAGGATAGGCCTCAATCCATCGGGAGAATGCGCAAACAACAACTAAAACGTATTTCAAGTTATTGCATCGTTCCATATGGATGAAGTCCAATTGGATCACCTCAAAGGGGCATGAAGGGGGAGCAAAACTACCAGGAGGAGTTGGGGTTCCCTTACCAGGATTGTACAACATACATACCATACAATTCTTAACCAAGCGTTCAGCACATTTCGTAATACCATCATTCTTCCACACAGGAAACAGCAATTTACAGATACCTTTCGCGCTAATATGTGCTAACCCATGTGCCATAGTCACAACAGCCAGCACATACGCATCAGGCAACATCCATCTTTTCTGTTCCGATAAGTCAATCCAACAACCATTCGCATCCAACTTTCCCGTACTTTCTTTCCACTTCGCCTTTTCAGTCTCGGTGGCCTCATTCTGAATTGCTTTCACACTCTCGATAGTGTTTTCACACATACTTGATTCTGCAGGCCACCTAACCGAACTCGTCACATACATTCGAGTGCTAAGGTTCCGGGCAGTCTCCTTAGCAGTCTCATCCGCAAACGCATTTCCACGACCAACATCATCCGTTACTTTCTGATGTGTGCTACATTTGATTATGGCCACCTGTTTAGGCAATGTGAGTGCATCTAAAAGATCATTTACAAGCTGTCCATGTTGAATCTTCGTACCATGTGACGTAAGGAATCCTCTCTCTCTCCACAGTCGTCCAAAACTATGTGCCACACCAAACGCATACTGGCTATCTGTAAACACATTCACCCGTTTATCTTTAGACAACACACACGCTCTCGTCAAAGCAATTAACTCAGCAGCCTGAGCCGAATTCTGACTTAATCTTGCACTTTCCACAATCGTTCTCAATGTAACTACAGCATACGCAGTCGTCACATCACCGTTCGGCAACTTGAAACAAGAACCATCCACATACAAAGTACCATCGGGATTTGTCAATGGAGTATCTTTTAGGTCAATGCGACCCTTGGTTTCCTCTTCAGTTTTGAGATAGCAGTCATGTACTGCTTCACCACTTGATTCTGCGTCGATCGGCAGCAATGTTGCTGGATTCAACACATTACATCGTTTTATCCGTATATGACTGGCCAGCAATGTCAACTCATATCCAGACAATCTTGCACTTGTCAGATGTTGAGTTTTCGTTCGGTTCAATAGAGTGTCGACTGCATGCGGAACCATTACCGTGAGCATATTATCCATGACTAGACCTGCGGACTGTCGAATGGACGCCGCAGCTGCCGCTGTTGCCCTTAAGCAACTTGGCAAGGCTCTTGCTACTGGGTCTAAAGTCGAAGAAAAGTAGGCACATGGGCGTTGCTTACCACCAAAAGATTGTGTCAAAACACTTAACGCGCAACCATCCCTCTCGTGAACGTATAGTGTAAACGGCTTACTGTAGTCAGGGGTACCCAACACAGGAGCCGAACACAGCGCATCACGCAATTCAGAAAAACTTTTCTGACATTCTTCAGACCAAGGTACTGGGGATGAAACATCCTTGCACGTAAGGGCTATCAATGGTTTCGCCAACAATGAAAAATTTGGAATCCATTGTCTGCAGTAGGACGTAATACCTAAAAAGGCGCGAACATCTCTCTGGGTTTTTGGCACAGTCATTCGGGAAATCGCTGCAATTCTCTCTGGGGTCAACCTTCTCCCTTCTTTTGACAATAAGTGACCTAGATAGGTAACTTCTTGACAACAATACTGTAGCTTTGAAGGCGACACCTTGTGGTGCAAGTCATGTAGATAGTGTAACAATGATACTGTAGCCGTTTTGCAAATAACTTCTGTATCAGCTGCCACTAAAAGATCGTCAACGTATTGAATCAAAGCCGCACCCGTTGGTAATACAAAGGCATCAAGCTGACCTTTAAGTGCTTGGCTGTAGATTGACGGACTCTCACAGTAGCCCTGTGGAGCGCGTTTTAGCCTAAAACTGCGACCTCCTAATGAAAATCCGAATAGGTCTCTGCTTTCCTCTGCAATCGGGATGCTAAAGAAAGCATTTTTTAAATCGATCACTGTGAACCAGGAGGCAGATGCCGGAATCATTGTTAGTAAAGCCGTAATGTCAGGGACCACGGGAAATTGTGGAACCACTATTTTGTTTACCTCTCTCAAATCTATAACAAAGCGATACACAGGAGGTTTAGTTGGGTCCGTTCGTTTCAGAATTGGCAATACAGGGCTATTACACACGTTTCCACGAGTTTCTTCAACAACACCTTTTCCAATGAGATCATGAACGATTGCTAACAGCGCTCGTTCGCCCTCAAGAGAAATACGATATTGAGGTAAACGCGGTAATCGCGCATTCGGTTTCAATTGAATCACATAGGGTGGAATGTCTAACAGGCCCACGTCATTGGGACCTGTGGCCCATAAAGACGCAGGGAGGGAACTCAATTCCGGTGGGAATTTATCAACCGATAAATACATGGGAGAGATCACTCTCCGTCCCAATGTAAGTTCCACTCCTTCGGGGGAACAATACAATGTTGCATATAATCGTTTCAACAAATCCAGGCCCAAAAGATTTTCACCACAACCTGTAGAGAGAATCAGTGGAGCGGTTAGCTCACGAGGTCCAATCATAAGAGGCAAAGGGTTAGAGACTGGGTTACTAACAGGGGCGCCAGAGAATCCGACGGAAACATTTGTTAAGCCAGACAAAGGTGCGCCAGGGAGTTTTGAATGCATGATGGAACTTTTCGTCGCACCAGTGTCTAACAGAAAAGGCTCAACTACACCTGATGTAGCCACTGCAACGTAAGGCCCACTCTGATCGACCGGAACTGACACTACTCCCTCTCTTTGTCGTTGGCTGTCCTAGTAATGGTCATTTACAACAGTCTCGTGCCCTACGTAATAGTCATCCACATTATACTGTGCAGATCGAACTGACCCCGCATTTCGCTGGTCAAAACAATTATTTGCGTCTGATTGATTTTGATAACGATCACTCTGATTGTGGGATGAACCACGACCTCTACTACGTGGTGCCGGTTGGGGACCACCGCCACGATTTCCTCGTGTCGACACACCATTCAGACGGTCCCGTAAAGCAAGACAATCATATTTTAGGTGTCCCTCTTTCCTACAATATGCGCACTGATTATACCCAAGTGAAGATCTGTAATCAAAGTTGTCAGAGCGCGGCTGTGTTCTATCGAGCTGTGCTCGTGGTCGATACTGCTGTTGTGCATCATTTTGGTTTGATCGTGGAGGGTATGCTTGCTGCAACAAAACCTTCGTTTTGAGTTCTTTAGTTTTCTTTTCTACACGATCACTTTCTTCCTTTTCCCTATTCTCATAATACTGGGCCGTTGCTAGTATTTGCGCAGGGGTTGAAACTGCCCACGCACTTTCTGAATTCTTCAATTTGTTGCTTAGTTCAGGCAGCAAATTTGACACGAATTTGTCAACGAATAACCGCTGGCCTCCCTCAGCGCCCATGTCCTGGCCGCTGTGGTCGACAAACGCTTCCTCAAACCTTGTAAAGAAATCTGAGACACTCTCGTCTTTCTTTTGCTTACAAGCTGATAACTTATCCCAGTTCACCTTCATCGCTGGCATGAGAGTTTTCATGAGCGTAATGATTCTCTGAGGCAAATCCAAGATCAACTGTTCAGGTTTAGCCCCACCTACTTGTAATGCATCAGCTGCTAGCAGTGCAGCCCAATCACCCCCTAATTCAACTGCGTGATCGGCTTGACGAATTTTAGCCCAAACTGGTTGCGGTACAACATTGCCAAACAACATGTCGATGTCGGCAATATTCATAATAGAAGCTTCTATCAGTTGTGATAATTCCTTATAATAACCAGCCGGATTTTTACGCGGATCGGGTAAGGATTGCTTCACTTGCAAAACTTCCGATCGTTTCCATGGAAGATGTATCCACACCCTTCGAAAATGCGGTAGCACCACAGGGTTCGCATTAGGATCACCAGGCACCCACAGTGGCGGAACTTCTCTCATGGGATACTGACCAGGAACCGCTTTCCAGTTCTCAGTGGTATCATCTAATGTCACCCGAGAATGTGCTGTGGATCTGAATGCTAATAAGCGTTCCACTGCACGTCGTACATCGTCTCCTATAATCATACCGTTCGAAAAGTGACTTTGAAGTTCAATTATGTCGGACGGTACATCATCTACATCATTATTGTACCATTCTTCCCTCAAAAAGTTACACATCTCCTCAAATACGAATCTCTGCGTAGGCTCATTAAACTGAGAAAACGTATCAAAGACTACACGTGGAGTGTAATTAGCAGGATGTCTTATCCACCTATGTGCCATTGTTACTAACGTCTCTTTCTCCCTACCACTAGGGATCTGACTCCGTCTCTGAGGAGTTTCAGATGAATCAGACGAAAATAACGGACCAGAAAGAGGTGAATAAAGGGTAGCAACAGAGTTAGGAACACGCTTACGAACAGAAGGGGAAAGAAAAACAGGGGCAACAACACTGGAGGTGAAGGAAGGCATAGTAGGAACGGACAAGATAGTCGGAGTAGCAGAAACAACAGTCTGCGAAGGTACAGGTACAGGAGCAGTAGGAACAAGAACAGGTGGTGGAACAAACGTAGGGTTAACAGCGGGCTGGCCCGCAGCCGCTGGAGCAACAAGAGGAACAACAGGAGGAGCTATAGGAGGAGCTACAGGAGCAGTAGCACCCTGTACATAAGGAGGTGGTGATTTCATCAAGTATGATAACAAGGAATCCTCCTTCAAATCTTCTTCTTTCTTTTCTAGATTATTCGGTAAAACTGGGTAACATTTATCTATTTTCATGTGATGCAATCTAGTAGCGATTTCCATATCTTTTTCTTCTTTGTCTTGTCTATATTCTTTTATAGCTTGCATTATCGGAACAAACTCTTGCTTTTTATCCTTTTTAAGTTGTTTGATTTCTTTCTGCTTGGCCTCTTTACGCCATATCCGAAAGGAATCAAACATAGCTGGCCTAGCTTTCTTTAAAAATAATTTAGCCTCAAGATTATCTAAAATCGAAAGTTCAAAAGTTCCGTGTGGTGGCCATCTAAGGTCACCGTCTTTCTTTGTATAGCGGACCCAGTAATCATTATAGATTATAGGACCCACCCCATGTCGACTATATAGATCATGTATCGGAGTTCCAACTGGAGGTATCGGACACGAGTCCTCCAACCGGGAATCCATTGCGCAACATTTGAAAATACGAAACAAATTACTATGGCTAGGCATCGTGCACACTAACCTAGTATCAAACTTCAAGGATTACCGAAGCAATGAAACTTCGTGTAAGTCAAAAACCCTCGGTTTTTGGCAATTGCAACTGTCAAATAATACTAAGAACCAATACTAAGAACCACAAATGCAATGGAACCATGCAATACAACAAAGCCTTAAGGCTATCACAAAGCTCGGAGAGCTAACCACAAAGCCTGAGAAGGCTATTACAAAGCTCAGTGAGCTATTACCACAAAGCCTTAAAGGCTAACAACAAAGCTTTCAAAAGCTAGAACCACTACTAAGGACTGGGAGCGACCCACAAATACTTAACTCAGAACTTCAATGGCGTCACCAGGAAGGCCCGTCTATCGTCTCGCTTGTACATAAGGTCTACGCCGGGCGTCGAAGACAGGTCGACAGTCAGGGCATCGGTCCGTCGCAGCCGTCAGGAGGCGGGAATCTTCGCAGGGAAAAACTTCGGGCCACTTATTTCGATAACAGGATCGATGAAGCGGGGTGCACCTTCCCTCGGAGATTTCACACGAAGTTCCTCACGATCATCAGGCTTTGGACCGGTACCGCTGAAGTCGCCCCACGTTGGGCGCCAACTGAAGGACTGGACTTTTTACAGTACCAGCGGTGCCAGGGAACAACACCTATAACCTTCATGGGATACCTGTTTCGGCGCACAAACTACAGAGACACGGGACACTTCCTTCGGCGTCAAAGATTCAAGGTTTATTACTGCAGGGAACACAGAAGTCACGACAAGTACAACACGTGCAACTTGGGGAGACTGCTTCAAATTGGTTCTGTGGATCGCTCCTTTTATACAAAATTAACTCATAGGACAACATGGTACACAAAAGTTTACAACCTGGTTCCCATAATTATCCCCCAGAGGGGTCGCTTTGGTCACTTTGGTACACATAAGGTCCGGAACATAAGTGCGGAAACATTTGGCGGTTCCCAACTGTAAAAACCCATCTTCCCAACATTAGTGAATTCTAATCGGCAGTAAAACAGATCGAAATAGGGACAAGGACAGGTGCAGAGGAAGATGGAGACAGTGGGGGATTGAAAAGAGTGTAAAAGGGGAGGTATCGGGAAACACGAGATACAGGCATCAAAGGGACGTGCCTAATGAGATGCACGGCTGAGACAATAAACCGGACGGCAAGATGAGCCTCGAGCGGGGCCATCTGCCTTACAGTATCATCCCCCTCATCGTAAAAGATATTTACAAAGTACATGTGTCTTCCACAAATATCCTGAGAGTCCCAGGGTGACGAAGCGGACAGTGTCCGTTCGCTGGCTACTTGAGGGCAAGAGACAAAATGGATGCCGTATCTAAGATGGAACCCGTGGGTACAGATGAAAAACCCACATATCAAACGAACGGTTTAAGTTAGCACAGCGAAACTGCGCACACTTACTAAACTCGTCATTTGCGGTTCTTAGATACCAGACTCGACCATATTCGTGTGAGTCGAAAACATCACTTAAAATTGTCACGGAACCTCACCAGGAGAACACAATAGGCTGACCTGAGTGGATAGAGATGATTCAGCTGAGCTCAGTAGAATATGCAGTGTCCCTCCTGTTAACACCCCAGCGTCAAATCTTGCATGACAGGTCTGCCTGAAGCACATGTAAAAGTTTAGCACCCTTCCAAGGCAGCAAAGAGGATGCCAATATAATTCTTTTGTACTCCCTGTCTGGTTGTTGAAGAACCCTGCTATTTTCCTACCATATGTCTGTCTCTGGGCTTGTTATGGGTACAGTGCTTGCTTCAAACGATACTTTAGTGTTAGATTTGAGGACACTATGATTACCTTAGTACACTCCCCACTTGCACACCTAGCCTCAGAACCCAGGTTATGATTGGTCAAAGGTAAATTGCAGGGCCTCCTCCGAAGGGGACTGATGCTGGAGTCTCCCCCATTGGAGGGTTACTTGTTACTGGACCCACTTCCGGTCAAGGCTGTCTCATTAATATGCCAGAAAATACTGAACAACTCTCCCCAACCTGCTCCATTCACTGATGGAAGTCTGGAAGGTAGACTTAAGCCTTCTAGAAAGATTAGGATTGGGTAGAGGCCCTCCAGAGACCTAGAGAAATAGCTGTACAGGCTTGTTTTCTCATACAGCTACACATATTGCATAGATCTTATTATTCTAGATCCTTGCTACACCGCCTGGGTTGCTGTAACTCAGCCCTTTGCACCAGGGGTTGTGGCTTGGTGGGCTTGTTTTTCCATATCCTATGGGACTATCCAATGAGCCAACAGTATTGGAGAGGGGTCGTGCAGGTCATGGCCATCGTCACAGGCTTTGTGGTTCCCCTTGATGCTAGGTGGCTGATGGTGTGCATAACAAGGGAAGAGACTTGGCCCCAGTATCCTAAATTCTGATAGATACATCTGCCTTGTGGATTCCTCACCTTGTGAATATCCTCCTGCGTCAGCAGCTTCGGAAATTCTTTTTGTAGCTTCGCGCCGACGTGGACCGACGTCACAGAGGCACGGCATCGCGCGCACCTCTGCTGACGTCACCGACCCCATATCAGGCCCACGCCGGCGTGATGACATCAGTTCCCTTTTTTCCGCGTCGTCGACGCTAACGGTTTTCTAGGGATCGTCCGTAGCTTTTGCAGTAACTTTGTTACTTTGTGTTGTTGGTGTTTCATTGTCTTCTCCTTCGACAAGACCGGATTTAAAGCCTGTGGAGAATGCAGCAAAACCATGTCCATTATGGATCCGCATGAATGCTGTTTATGGTGTCTTCGCTCCGACCATGATGTCGAAGACTGCCGGTCTTGTAAGAAGATGACTCCTAAGGCCCTCGGGGAGAGAGAAGCTAAGCTTATTGTTGCAAAGCTTAAAGGAAGTAAGGAGAAGAAGAAATTGAGGTCGCGGACTCGACGCTCGAGGTCAACATCTCGCTCGAGGTCGTGTTCGGACTGGTCCTCGGCCCATGCTTCGAGATCTTTAAAAAAAAAAAGCATAAGAAGAGGTCTCATGAATCCCGACATCGCTCGAGGAAAGATTCGGGTTCTAAGCCGAAGTCGCAGGTGAAGCTGGTTGAGAAAGAGGTGGTGTCTTCGGCTTCGGAGGATCAGGACGCCGGGGGTGAGGCGTTGCATGCGAATTCGCCAGGTTCGCCGAAACAGACAGCGAATCCATCTCCGGTTCCATCCCATTCTCCGGATCGGGAGGATGAAGGTGAGGGGGAGATGGTTGGAGAGGGAGAGGCTCCGTTGCCTGAAGGTCTGTCGACTCCGGTGCACCAGCCTGAAGAGGAAGTCGACGTCGTATCGACTCCACGCCCTCAAGAACAGCCTGGGGGTTCGCACCCAACCTTTCCGGCTGCAGGTCAGGATCCGACGCATTTTCTAAATGCGATGTATGGTATTTATTCCAGGGCTATGTACCCCTCTGGGGCTCCTGTTGGTCCCACGGGTCCGATGGCGTTTGGTCTTGGTGTTCCCCAAACTTATGCTCCTGCGCTCTTTATGCCCTTTATGCCGGCTCCGGCGCCGCATTGGCATTTTCCGACGCCGGCGAGGCCTTCGACTCCGAAGCCTTCGACGCCGAAGTCGTCGACGCCGAATCCTTCGCCGATTCCATCATCCCTGATGCCGAACCCTGAGCGACGTCGTGGGATTCTTCCTCGTCCGGCGTCGGGCTCGGCGCCGGCATCGGCTTCGACGGAGCCGTCAGTGGATCCAGCGGCTTTGAATGTGAAGCGCAGGTCGAGGCGTGAAGCCCAGAGACTGATGGAGGAAGAGAGATATTGTGAGGAGTATTTGGAGGAGGGTGAGCTGCAGGATCCTGAGGACCCTTTTGAGGATCTTTCAGTGGCCAGTGGCCTTGAACTGTCCCCTGAGTGGGATTTGGTTTCAGTACCGGACGAACCCTCTAAAGATGCGGGTCCTTACCATATTGTGATTCAGAAGGCTGCAAGTGTGTTGAACATTGCTTTACCTACTGCTGAGTTCAAGTCAAATCTTCTCACAGAGGTCCTTCACTCTCCATCATCAGTGTCTGCACCATTGCTGCCCTTTAATGATGCCCTTAAAGATCCAATTTTAGAAGTTTGGAAGAAACCTTTGTCAGCCCCTGCTGTGTCTAGAGCTGTTGCCAGAAGGTACAGAGCTGCTCCTGATGACCCAGAATTTTTTTCCACTCACCCTTTGCCTGAGAGTTTGGTGGTGCAGGCGGCCTGTTCCATGCGATCAACGGGAGCTTTTCCTCAGGTTCCAGCTGAAAAAGAGTCGAGAAAGCAGGATCAGGCTGCTAAAAAGGTTTTCTCCTCCGCTAGTATGGCACTGAAGTCCACAAATGCGACCTGCCTGATGGGGCATTATATTCACGCCCTTATGGACACTGTAAAACAGTTGGTGCCCAAATTGCCGGAGGTGGATAGAAAGGACTTCCAGGAAGTTATCTCTGATACTCAGGCTGCAGCGAGGCAGGTGATTCAGAGTGGATTGGACACGGCGGACTCTGTGGCAAGGGTCATGGGCTCTTCTGTAGCAACAAGGAGAGCTGCGTGCCTGAAGTCGAGTGAATTTTCGACAGATGTCCAGTCTGCATTGATGGATCTCCCGTTCGATGGATCTAGTTTATTTGGCAAGAAGGCAGATGCTGCTTTAGAACGCTTTAAAGACAGCAGGGCGACGGCCAAGTCATTGGGCCTTCAGACCAGGGACACTTTTGGGAGATGTTCTAGAGGATTTAGCAGATCTTCTTTTCGATCCTACAAGACAACGCAGCAGCAGCCACAGCAGCAGCAAAACACGCTGTACAGGTCTTATAGGGGCAAGCAAAGAGCCCGTTCTCGAGGCCGTCAAGCTTCCTCCTCTTCCTCCTCTTCCCCGTCCCAGCCCCCTGCCAACGCAGCAAAGCAGCCCTAGATCCGCCATTCCGGATCATGTGGGTCCAGTGGGAGGTCGGCTTACCCATTTCCTACGAGATTGGGAATTGATTACATCGGATCTTTGGGTTCTCAATCTCGTGGGGAATGGGTATGCTCTTCCTTTTCGGGAGTTACCCCCAAATTACCCTCCTTGCCAGGGTTTTTGTTCGGAGGACCACCTGCTTCTCCTGCAGGAAGAAGTCCTGGCACTGTTCAGAAAAGGTGCGATAGAGGTGGTTCCGGAGCTGGCGAGGGGTCAGGGATGCTACTCCCGGTATTTTCTGATCCCCAAGAAGGATGGCAGGCTTCGGCCAATTCTGGATCTCAGGATCTTGAACCTTTACCTGAAACAGGAAAAGTTCAAGATGCTCACTCTTGCACAGGTTCTTCAAGCGCTGCTGGAAGAGGACTGGATGGTGTCGATCGACTTGCAGGATGCGTATTTTCATATTCCCATCTTGAAGTCGCACAGAAAGTATCTCCGTTTTACGGTTGGGTCGCAACACTACCAGTTTGCGGTCCTTCCGTTTGGTCTTACTACTGTGCCTCGAGTCTTCACCAAGGTGATGGCAGTGGTGGCAGCACTTCTCAGGAGGTCGGGAATACCTGTATTCCCGTATCTGGTCGACTGGCTGATCAAAGCGGAGTCGCCAGAGAAGGTGCTCCATCATGTGCAAGAGACAACTCAGTTGTTGCACAGGTTGGGTTTTTCGATAAATGTACCCAAGTCTCACCTGGTGCCCTCCCAGCGCAACCTGTTCATAGGTGCGGTACTGGACACTACTGTATGCCGTGCATTCCCTCCTCCTCAAAGGATTTGCGACATACAGGAAATGATTCCTTTGTTCTACAATGGAGCGGTTGTTCCAGTCCTGAAGGTCTTACGTCTGCTCGGTCTGATGGCTTCTTGCATTCTGTTGGTCAACCATGCACGCTGGCACATGAGGGCACTCCAGTGGTTCCTCCGCAGGAAGTGTTATCAGCACAACGGAGATCTCAGGGAGTCAGTGAGGATCTCCAGAGAAACTGCAGCGGATCTGTCTTGGTGGAGCGTGGAAGGCAATCTGTCGCAAGGAAAGCCTTTTCAACTTCCTCCATCGGTGGCCACGGTAATAACGGATGCATCCACTCTAGGGTGGGGTGCTCATCGGGGGGACCTGAAAGTCAAGGGTCTTTGGTCTCCAGAGGAAAGGTTGCTTCACATGAACCTGCTGGAATTACGGGCGATACGCTCGACGCTCAAGGCCTTCCTCCCTTCCCTTTGCGGTCGGTCAGTTCAGGTCCTGACGGACAACACGACGTGGTATGTCAACAAGCAGGGAGGAGTGGGGTCGCAGTGTCTCTGCAGAGAGGCTCTACGACTCTGGTCCTGGGTTCAGGACCACCAGATTTGTATGATGGCAAATCATCTGGCCGGAGTTCTGAACGTTCGCGCGGACAGTCTCAGTCGGCAGTTCTCTGCCGACCACGAGTGTAGGCTTCATCCAGAGGTAGTTCGTCACGTCTTTCGGACGTGGGGAACTCCTCGGGTGGACCTGTTCCCCACTCGCGAGAATGCTCACTGCCCGTCATTCTGCAGCCTCCAGTTTCCGATGCAGGGAGCCTTGGGGGACGCATTTCAGTTGAGTTGGGACTCGCAGCTCCTTTACGCGTTTCCTCCCATACCCTTGATTCCTCGGGTTCTGAGGAAGATTCGCCAAGACCGGGCCCAAGTCATATTGATCGCCCCGGATTGGCCAAGAAGGGTGTGGTACTCAGACCTACTCCACCTCTCCTCTCACCCGCCACTCCGTCTCCCTCACAGGGCAGATCTCATCTCCCAGATGGAGGGGCAGGTTCTACACCCCCACCTCCAGACCTTACACCTTCATGCCTGGAGATTGAACGGGGCAACCTGAGTTCTTTTTCTCTCCCACACGATGCGGTGGATGTCATTTTGTCAGCCAGGCGTGACTCCACTAAGTCAATTTATTCCTATAGATGGTCAAAGTTCGTTGCTTGATGTTGGGAGAAGTCCATTGACCCTTTAAGGGCTCGTTTGTCCAATATTCTTCAATTTGCTCTTTCCTTGGCCCAGCAGGGTTTTGCGGTGGCAACCATTAAGGGTTATTTGTCGGCCTTATCGGCTTTTCTTTGTTTGCCTGACCAGCCCTCTTTGTTTAAGTCACCTATTGTTGTACGGTTCATCAAGGGCCTTACCAATACATTTCCTCCCACTCCTTTTATTGTACCCCAATGGGACTTGAACCTTGTTCTTACATTTTTGATGGGTTCACCTTTTGAGCCTTTGCACTCATGTCCCTTGAGGCTTTTGTCTTTCAAGACTGTCTTCCTTGTAGCAATTACCTCGGCAAGGAGGGTAAGTGAGCTTCAAGCTCTTAGTTCAAAGCCCCCGTTTTTATCCATTCATGCTGATCAAATGGTTCTGAGGGCCAGGGCTGCTTTTCTGCCGAAGGTGGTAACTCCTTTCCACCTGGGGCAATCCGTTACCCTCCCTACCTTTTATCCTCCCCCCTCACCCTTCCAAGGAGGAGGAGCGGCTTCATCGCTTGGACCCAAAGAGAGCAGTCAGTTTCTATCTCGATAGGACTAGAGACTATCGTGTTGATGATCAGCTCTTCGTGGGTTTTGCTGGCTGCAAAAAGGGCAAAGCGGTGCACAAGCGCACACTTTCTAGATGGATAATCCTGTGCATCAAGATTTGCTACTCTCTGGCCGGTAAGGACCCTCCTGAGGGTATAAGGGCTCATTCCACTAGAGCTAAGTTTGCAACGTCTGCTCTTTCTAGAGGTGTGCCCGTAGAGGACATTTGCAGAGCCGCGACTTTGGCCTCCCTCCACACTTTCGCGAAGCATTACTGCTTGGATACCAAGGTGAGGAGGGACGGCCACTTTGCGCGCTCTGTCCTCCAGGATTTCTTGGTATAGAAGAGTGGACACCCTCCTCCGGGAGTGGGGACTGCTGTGGGACTCTATTCACAAGGTGAGGAATCCACAAGGCAGATGTATCTATCAGAAGAACAAGCTACTTACCTTCGGTAACGCTTTTTCTGGTAGATACAGTATCTGCCTGTGGATTCCTCACTGACCCGCCCGCCTCCCCGTTGTCCACTCTTGTATACCATGTCTGTTGTATATATTTATATATATTTATTGTCAAAGGAAATGTTTATTGCATTTTGCTTTCCTTTATTGTTTTCGCACTATGTGTGTAATCTGGACATTGTGTACTGTGTATACTTTATATTGTTCTACTGCCATTGGTCCGTCCATATGCCTCGAAGGCACGGAAAAAAGGGGTGGAACTGAAGTCATCACACCGGCGTGGGCCTGATATGGGGTCGGTGACGTCAGCGGAGTCGTGCGCGATGCCGTGCCTCTGTGACGTCGGTCCACGTCTGCGTGAAGCTACAAAAAGAATTTCCGGAAGCTGCTGACGCAGGGGGATATTCACAAGGTGAAGAATCCACAGGCAGATACTGTATCTACCAGAAAAAGCGTTACCGAAGGTAAGTAACTTGTTCATATGGAATCGGGCAGTTGTCGAAAGTATGAGAAGATTTGGGGCAAATGGAGCCAAAACATAGAGGCATGAAGATGTGTCAGGGGTTGTGTGGGGGGGAGGGGATGGCGACTTCCATTTGCATTGTTCTCCATGTTAGCTTGTGGCTGCATCCTCATATAATTATGATTCTAGATGATTTCATTCTTTTCTGAAATGGATTGTGGTTGTATTCTCACTGACTCGCTATGTGCATTTCAAATTTTGTAATCATTAATGCATTCTGAGCAAATGTTTAATGAAAAGTCTATTTCAAATAAAGTTTGGTCAAAGGTCTTGGCCATCTTGGATTTGCCCTTACAATTTGCATTAGTCAGAGAGGAACTAGGAGTGTCTTAGGATGGCACTCAGCCTTTCTCAGAACTCTGCTGCGAAAGGATACCAAGTGGACTGAACTTACTGCACTTGGCTTTTGTGACCTAAGAGAACATCCTGAGGAGGTTGCCCCTTCCACTTGAAATCCATCATCAGAAAGATCTCCAAGAATTATAAGACTGATCCCCAAGGTGGCTTCAGGAACATTACAAAAGCTGAAGAGGACATTTCTCGAAGAATCTATGCTGACCATTGGCAACTGGACCTTGGCTGGTCTTAGTTGTTGCTCTATGCCTGACATCCTGAGAGTCTCCATGATCTCCCTCAAACATCACGGGGGCCTTGGAAGTGCGCCCTGGGGTCTTGGAAGTGTACTCCTACAGTTGTTTGGGTACTAAATGAAGTTTGGAAATTTCTTAAAACTTTTGCTTCAGAACTTCAAGGGTACTGACCACAAACACTATCCAAACACAAGGAGATGATGGACGGAGCGCGGAAACTTTTCAGACACTCACCCACAGTCACAGATCTCGGTTGAATCCATCATCATTCTTTAGCTCACTTTGCCACCTCAGTTTAGACCCAGCTATATGCAAATCAGTCTTGACCCTGTGCCTCATGGGAACAGTCGAGCCCGAACTGCCAAGCCAGATATTCCCTGAACCAGAAACAAGCATCCTGGGACCGTTTTTTGGGTAACACCCTTCATCAGCCAGGCTTGCTTGAATCCAGTGGCAAAGTGAGCAAGGGACCACCGTCTGGGCTTGCCCTTCCAACTTAGGGCGAACAAACAAACACAAGGAGATGATGGACGGAGCGCTTAAACTTTTCAGACACTCAACCCCAGTCACAGATCTGGGTTGAATCCATCATCATTCTTTAGCTCACTTTGCCACCTCAGTTCAGACCCAGCTGTATGCAAATCAGTCTTGATCATGTGCCTCATGGGAACATTCCAGCCCAAACTGCCAAGCCAGGGCTTTCCCGAACCGGAAATAAGCATCCTGGGACCGGTTTCTGTGTAACACCCTTCATCAGCCAGGCTAGCTTGAATCCAGTGGCAAAGTGAGGAAGGGACCCACGTTTGGGCATACCCTGCCAACTTAGGGCGAACAAAGCAAACACACGGATCAGGGCGCTAGGTCAAGACTAATTTGCATATGGCTGGGTTCAAACTGAATGGAACCATCGGGTGCAGGGTCAAGACTGATTTGCATGTGGCTGGGTCCAAACTGGAATGGAGGTATGCCCAGACATGTGTCCCGTGCTCTCCGTGCCACTGGAGCCCAGCTATCCTGGCTGATGAGGGCTGAACGCCCGAAACAGGTTCTAGGATGCTTGTTTCCAGGGAGGACGTTGCCTGGCAGTTATGGCTGGACTGTTCCCATTGGGCGCACGGTCAAGACTGATTTGCACATGGCTGGGTCCATACAGGAATGGCATGGTGAGCAAAAAAACGATGGATTTAGGGACAGATCTGTGTACTGGGGTGAATGTATAACATTTTTCTGCATTCTGTCCATCAATTGTTCTTTTTGCAATTGTCACCCAGATTGGGGCGGGTATGCCCAGACATGGGTCCTGTGCTCTCCATGCCACTGTAGTCAAGCTATCCTGGCTGATGAGGGATGAATGCCCGAAACGGTCCTAGGATTCTTGTTTCCAGTCCAGGGAGGACCTGGCCTGGCAGTTCGGGCTGGACTGTTCTCATCGGGCACAGGGTCAAGAATGATTTGTGTTTGGCTGGGTCCAAACTGGAATGGCGTGGTGAGCCAAAAAACAATGGATGTAGGCCCAGTTGCCCCAGTATTGGAACTTTCATAGATTCCCATGCTTTGTATCATTCCCCCGTCGTCAGCCTGGGAGCCTCGGTAAATAGAAAATACCATAGCAGTATGTGCAAAAGAGAAAGTAAGGCCTAGGCCTCATCTCATTTTGTAGCCTAACTACCTCCTTGTGTAAAAGAGACCAAAACTTTGCAACAACCAATCAGATCAGCCTCACCCCATAGAACCCTAAGGAGAGAGCCTCAGAGCCTCAGATTTTCTACCGCACGTTGTGCTAAGGGAGTCTCCTCTGAGCTCTGCTCAGTTTTTCTCATCAGTTGGATTTATTTATTTTATTTATTTGTTTGAATTTATATGGCGCACAGCTACCCAGCAAAGGGTTTCCCGGCGCGACAGATCCCAGTGTCAATGCGGTTACAGGAATTAGATGTTGAATAGCCATGTTTTTAGGGCTTTCCTGAATTTGATGTAGCTTGGTTCAGACCGCAATGTGTGTGGCATTGAATTCCAAAGTGTGGGTCCTAGAAAAGAAAAGGACTTGCCACACATGCGTGACAACTTGATCTTTGGGATTTCAAAATTATTTGCCATAGAGGACCGAAGAGATCTAGAAGGACGGTAGGGGCGCATCAGGCTTTGTAGGTATTTTGGGGCGGTGTTGGTGGAAATCCTGTGCATGAAACATAGGGATTTGAATTTGACCCGATTTTCAATTTTTAACCAGTGTAGTTTCCTAATGTATTTGGTAGTTGGAGTAGTGATGGGAATTTTCCAGAGTAGTCTGGCTGCTGCATTCTGTACTGACTGTAACCTGCGGACAGTAGCTTTATTTGCCCCCAGGTACAGAGCATTGCCATAATCTAATCTGGATGTGATCAGGGCGTTGACAACTGTTTTCTTGGTGTTTTCAGGTAGCATCCAGCAGATCTTTTTAAGCCATTTCAATATGGCGAAGCAGGTGGATGAAGTTTTTACTGCTTGCTGGTGTAGACTGAGTGAGTCGTCAATAATGACTCCCAGGTTGCGGGCATGCGCGACAGGGGTAGGGGGGGTACCCATTTCAGATGGCCAGTGTTGGGGTCCCCAAAGATCTTTGTTTTTACCCAACACGATTAACTCGGTTTTCTCGCCGTTAAGTTTTAGAAAGTTTTTCTGCATCCAACCGGCGATTTTACTAAGTCCGAGTTGTAGGGAGGATGAATTGTCAGCGTCTGCTGCTGATAGTGAAAAAAGCAGCTGAGAGTCATCAGCGTAAGAAAACATTAAAAGCCCAGTGTCTTCCACAATCTTGGAAAGGGGACTCATATAAACATTAAAAAGCAACGGGCTGAGAATGGAGCCCTGAGGTACTCCGTGTTTAAATGTCCTTGTATCAGAACAGGCAGTTTGCGAAAATACCTGAAACGTTCGATTTTCTAATAGTGATCTGATCCAATTAAGAGCTGCCCCGCGAATACCTAGGGAGTGGAGAGTCTGGGCGAGGACCGCATGCGACACGGTGTCGAATGCCGCGCTGAGGTCGAGTAGCACAAGTGCTACTGTTTCGCCCTTATCTACCATGCGACGGATGTTTTCGGTCACTCCTAGCAATGTAGACTCAGTGGAAAAACCTGCACGAAATCCCGACTGGTGAGATGGTAACAGATCATGAGTGGTGATGAAATCTGTAAGGCAACGATGAACATGCTTCTCTAATAATTTAGCAAAGGTGGGTAGCAATGATATTGGGCGAAAGTTAGCTGGCAGGTTGGGGTCTGCGCCAGCTTTCTTTAAGAGTGGATGAATCATCGCATGCTTCCATTCACTGGGTACAGTTTGTTCAAGTAACGACGTATTAAGGAGATCGGTAATTGTAGTTAGAACGTTACTGCTTAGTTGTTTTAAGATTGAACATGGCAGTGGGTCTCTAGGAGAGCCTGATTTGATGGTTTTTAGTAGCCCTTGAACCATGTCAGGATTCAGCAGGGGCCAACTATCTAGTGTGGCAAAAGATGTATCATCCAAGGAAGGGCAATCAGTAGTACCTATGGTATTACCTGACGTATGTGATGAGCAATTGGGGGTCGCTTCAGGAGTGAAGTCGTGTTCATTGGCAGCATAGTTGATGTCTTGGTGAATTTTATCAACTTTATGAATAAAAAAGTTGGCTAACATGTCACATTGCGTTTTGTTTAGCTCAGGTGGAGGTTGGGACGTATTGGATCCCGCCAGCTCTTTGACTAACTTGAAAAGTGTTTTAGAGTGGTCTAAAGCATTTGTGATTTTTGTGCAGATGAATTCTGCTTTGACTTTGTTACACTGTTTTTGGTAAGCTGTTAGCTGAATTTTATATTTTTCCTTATCTGCAAGTAAGTAAAACCTCCTCCATTGACGTTCGAGATTCTTACATTTAGTTTTTTCATTTTGTAAAATATCATTGAACCAAGGTGCAGGAGAGCGATGGGTGTTTTGTTTTAACTTTGTTTTAGGCAGAATGGAATCAATGGCTGAAAGAAGCCAGTTTTGTACTGTGGAGGAGAGCTGTTGAACAGTAGTCTTAGTGCAAGGGCGATGTTTTTCCAGTAGGGCATTGAGATTGTCAATATCAAGTTTTTTCCATTTCCTTATGAGCTGAGTGGGTAAAGGTATGTTATCGTTGTTTGATAGGTCAACCTGAAGATTAAATTTAATCAGGAAGTGATCGGACCAAGGCAAAGGCTGGGCAGACTGCGTCTCAATGTTGTTGAGGTTGGAAAAGATGGGATCCAACAGATGCCCTGCACGGTGTGTAGGACCGGAATTCTTTAAGGTTAAATTAATAGCTGCTAAGTCATTTATAAGAACTTTGGCCAAGGAGCAATCCTCATCCTCTAAGTGCAGGTTTATATCACCTAGAATAGTAAAGTTGGCAGTTCTCATAGCCAGTGGACCGATGAGTTCAGACATATTTGTGACCCATTTGGATGCTGCCGCCTCGGGAGGACGATATATAAGGATACCGGATAGGGTGAAATTAGGGGCTAGTGTAAGTTTAAAAATCGCCGCCTCAGAACCCCCGCATGAAAGCGGCTTAAAATCGCAGTGAAATAATTTTTTAAAAATTACAGCAATTCCTCCACCAGGTTTCTTATCCCTGTCCAGTCTGGTAATGGCATAGGAATCAGGAAGTGCCATAACTATATCAGGTCCTGAGCTATCTTTGAGCCATGTTTCTGTAACAAACAGTGCATCCGGTGTTTCATCTAAGAGCAAATTAAAAATTTCTGATTTATGTTTTGGTAAGGAGCGACAGTTGAGACTAATGAAGGAAAATATTTGTGATTTTTGCTGAGTTTTGAAGGTATCATTCTGCGTGGATTTGGTCCCTACTGGGTCAATATGTAGGTGGCATGTTGGACAGGAATCCTTTCCCTCCTCTAAGTGTAAGAGTCTGCAGGAAGATTTAATAGCCGGTTGTAGTGCCTTCAAATGGGCTGACGTATATTTAATATG
The DNA here is from genome assembly GCF_964261635.1 of Lissotriton helveticus. Taxonomy (NCBI): domain Eukaryota; kingdom Metazoa; phylum Chordata; class Amphibia; order Caudata; family Salamandridae; genus Lissotriton; species Lissotriton helveticus. The sequence goes on along the minus strand of NC_136060.1, from coordinate 81,751,003 downwards.
AGGGGCTTCTAAGGGGTTTATCACATCTTTGGCTGTAGGAGATACCTGTGCTGAGTCAGGGTCCGAGTTAGATGATGAAGCCATCGCCCAGAAGCACGTCCGAGGCGCGGACGGGCGCAGACGGGCTGACTCTGGCGTGACTCCGGCGCTGAGATGGCGCGTTCACAAACGCGCCCGCTAGCGCGGAGAACAACCGATTCCTTAAGTAGAGGACACTGGAGCTCTCTCACTGCTCTCGCCCCCTCACTCAATATGGCCGCCGTACAATATGTCAATACTGCACCTCGATCTCCAGCCCTAAAATCGGCTGTGATCGTCAGGACAAGGCGAAAATAGTGCCTACTGAGTGCCAGGTGTGCTGGGTGCAAGCAGTATGGAAATTCAACAATTTAGGAATTAAAAATCGGCGTTTTTTAAAAATTCAAACACGTTGCACGCAGTAGCTCTAAATGGCTCCTAGCGTGATCTGAGCACAAACAAAGTATTTGCAAAGCGCTGGAATCTCGCGCCTGCCTCCTAGGGGCTCCTTAAGTAGAGGACACTGGAGCTCTCTCACTGCTCTCGCCCCCTCACTCAATATGGCCGCCGTACAATATGTCAATACTGCACCTCGATCTCCAGCCCTAAAATCGGCTGTGATCGTCAGGACAAGGCGAAAATAGTGCCTACTGAGCGCCAGGTGTGCTGGGTGCAAGCAGTATGGAAATTCAACAATTTAGGAATTAAAAATCGGCGTTTTTTAAAAATTCAAACACGTTGCACGCAGTAGCTCTAAATGGCTCCTAGCGTGATCTGAGCACAAACAAAGTATTTGCAAAGCGCTGGAATCTCGCGCCTGCCTCCTAGGGGCTCCTTAAGTAGAGGACACTGGAGCTCTCTCACTGCTCTCGCCCCCTCACTCAATATGGCCGCCGTACAATATGTCAATACTGCACCTCGATCTCCAGCCCTAAAATCGGCTGTGATCGTCAGGACAAGGCGAAAATAGTGCCTACTGAGTGCCAGGTGTGCTGGGTGCAAGCAGTATGGAAATTCAACAATTTAGGAATTAAAAATCGGCGTTTTTTAAAAATTCAAACACGTTGCACGCAGTAGCTCTAAATGGCTCCTAGCGTGATCTGAGCACAAACAAAGTATTTGCAAAGCGCTGGAATCTCGCGCCTGCCTCCTAGGGGCTCCTTAAGTAGAGGACACTGGAGCTCTCTCACTGCTCTCGCCCCCTCACTCAATATGGCCGCCGTACAATATGTCAATACTGCACCTCGATCTCCAGCCCTAAAATCGGCTGTGATCGTCAGGACAAGGTGAAAATAGTGCCTACTGAGTGCCAGGTGTGCTGGGTGCAAGCAGTATGGAAATTCAACAATTTCTACAACCTTTTTTCTCTTCAGGATGTCTCAAAAGAAAGCTTTATTCAAAGTCTGTGCCACATGTTCAAAGAAAAGACTTTATGTGGAAGATAAGCATAAAGATTGTATTTATTGCTTAGATCCAGACCATAAGGCCACTGAGTGTAAGATCTGCAGAACCTTCTCAACTAAGACTCTGAGAGACCGGGAAGAAAGACTTCTGACTTGGCTACAGAAGATGAAGTCTCAGAAAGAGGTTCTGTCCAGTAACAGTGAGGATTCTTCCTCAGCTGCATCTTCAAGGAGGTCTACAAAAAGGGGTAGGTCTTCCCCCTCTACATCTGCTGAACCTCCTGCTAAAGCCTCTCAAAAGACCTCTGAAAGGTCTAAAAGGCTTAGTCCCAAGAAATCTCCTCATCGTTCAAAGGAGAAAGAGGGACTCCACCCTGCAGTGCCATCTGGAAAAAAGGCAAGCCAAGGCCTTTCTGTGGCTTCTTCTCCATCAGAAAAAGAGAAGATATTCAAAAAACCTTCAAGTACCCCTCAGGAAGCAAAAGGAGAGAAGAAAATCCGTCCGTCAACAACGATCTCCTCAGGTACATCGACGACGACTTCAAAAACGTCATTGGCTTCAGCTGTATCTCCGTCGACGGGTCCGTCGACGAGAGGTTCGCCGACGACATCGTTGACGATGACTTCGCCATCTACAGTTCCTGCCTTGGTTTCGTCGTTGAGGCTCTCGGCCCGCCGTCAACGGTGTTGTCGTCGACGATGGCTTCGACGACGGGGGCGACGACGACGACTACTACTTCGACGGCGACGACAATGATTCTGACATCCACCTCGTCGACGATCCCGTCGACGATCAGCCCTCCGTCGACGGCTGTTCCACCGTAGAAGACAGTTCTTTCTCTAGCGACGACGATCCCCTCATCGACGACACTGTCGACGGCACCGTCGACGATCCAAAAAGTAAGGATTTCAATAAGGAAAAGACTGATTACTCCGGAGATGACATCACCCCGTAGGGTAACACCACTGCCTCCATCTCTTCCACAGGAGGAGGAATATTCAGATGAAGACGAAAGTCCATATGGGGATGCATATAGTCCTTAACAACTTCAAGTGAAGTATCAAGATTCAGATTAAGACGATTATTACCCGGATCAACATCATCCAGAATCGCAATTCACTCCTCAGGACGCACATCAACAAACATCTGGCCAGGATATGGTGGCCATGCCGTCTTCGTTGATAAATGATCTGCATTTGATGCTGTTAGATTATAAAGAGGTTCCAATCTCAAACCTCAGAAACCAATCCACCTCCTCCGCCAACGCCACAGCAGACTTCATCTACTCCTGTGGCTTCAACCTCTCAGACACAAGGTGAACAGCCTGGGACGGAAGTACGGAATGTGATTACAGTGCCTGATAATGATGATGATGACTCTTCTGATGAATACCAAGATAGAAAGCATGTTCAAAACCCTGAAACTGAATGGAACAACTGTTATCCCTGATCCGGCATCACCGTCTCCGGATCCTGTGGATTCGCCTCCAGCGGACATAGGGGGCTTCCATAATCTTATGGAAAGAGCATCCAAACGATTTGGCCTTCCAGTTCCTGTCTTGCAGTCAGACTGTTTCCTATACGACTTCAAAGAGCCCTACAAGAAATCAATCCGTTCCATACCAATTGTGGAACATGTTTGGAAGGAGGGCAAGAGAGTGATGCAGAATCCAGCTACTGTAACTCTGGTTCTACCGCGGCTGGAAAAAAAATATAAGGCCCCGGAAGACAGTCCGGCATGTCTTATTGGTCAACCTAAACCGGACTCTGTTATTTCCCAGGCGGCACAAAGAAAATCATGGAACCCTGCAGCACCCCTGACATCTCCGCCTGACTGAGAAGGAAGGCGCTTAGATAATGTTGGGAAGAGGTCTTCTTTGATGTCTAGCCTCCTGGTTTGGGCCTCAAACGCACTCGCAATCTTGGGACGATATGACCGCCAAATGTGGTGCGATCTCTATCCTTTCATTGATCAGCTTCCAGAGAGTGCCAAGACGGAGGCGAGGAAGATTTTAGAAGAAGGGGAAAGATCTTTATCAGAAATTATAGATTGTGCAATGGACATTGCTACAACGGCTTTTAGGGCCGTTACTGCCTTACATTCTATCACTGGCCAAATCGTTCCTTCTCATTCCTCCATCAAAGTTCATCTGGCGGCTATCTCAAGGTCCAGAAGGTCAGCTGCGGGTCCATCACTTTGGTCAGCTAGGATTATCAAACAATTCCTGAAAGGTCTGTTCAGAGTTTTTCCACCAGTGCATCCACCACCTCCATCCTGGAATCTTAATCTGGTTCTTGCTCATCTGATGAGACCTCCGTTTGAGCCAATTCACAGAGCGGATTTGAAATTCTTATCGTGGAAATTAGCTCTCCTTCTGGCTCTTACCTCAGCTAGGAAAGTAGGAGAATTGCAAGCTCTCTCCATCCTAGAACCTTTTCTTCAATTCAAAAAGGATTCTATGTTTTTAAGAACCAATCCAAAGTTTATCCCGAAGGTCCCTTCGGATTTCCATTTGAATGAGCCAGTGGTTCTGAAATCATTTTTTCCTCGTCCTACGACGCCAGCGGAACATTCTCTTCATTCCTTGGATGTCCAGAGATGTCTCAAATTTTATCTTGAAAGTACAAAGGATTTTAGGAAAATCATCCCAGCTTTTTGAGGCTTTTAGTGCACCACGGAAAGGACTTACTATCTCAAGGCAAGGGATTTCACGCTGGATTACAAGTGCAATTGATTAATGCCACAAAACGGCAGGAAAGCCTTTGGAGAGACATGTTCGAGCTCACTCCACAAGATCTGTCTCATCTTCAGCAGCTCTCTTCGCTGGCGTCCCTATAAAGAACATTTGTAGGGCGGCCAAATGGAGCAGAGCCCATACCTTCACGAAACATTACTGCCCGGACTCTTTCATGAAGAGCGAAGCAGCAGTAGGACAAGCTGTACTGAGGAATCTTTTCCAATGAGAGGTGAGCTTTCCCTTCTATCCCTCCTTCCTATGATTGCACATTTTGTATCGCATACGTTTTCTACATGTACTGTTACAAAGTATAGATGCTTATATAAGTATGCTTATGCTGAAATGTTGGTATACTCTTGTAACAAAATGTGCAGGGATTTTTTACTGCTAGCTACTCTGATACAAAGCATGGGAATCTATGAAAGTTCCAATACTGGGGCAAGAAAACAAGTTACTTACCTGTAACTTTGGTTCCCCAGTATTGGTAACTTTCATAGATTCCCATGCGCCCACCCTCCTCCCTGGGGAAAGCTCAGCCTGCAGCAGAAATGGTTATTGTTGCACAACGGCTGCGAAAATCTGAGGCTCTGAGGCTCTCTCCTGAGGGTTCTTTGGTATGAGGCGGATCTGATTGGTTGTTGCAAAGTTTTGGTCTCTTTTACACAAGGAGGTACTTAGGCTACACAATGAGATGAGGCCTAGGCCTTACTGTCTCTTTTGTACATACTGTTATGGTATTTTCTATTTACCGAGGCTCCCAGGCGGACTACGGGGGAATGATACAAAGCATGGGAATCTATGACAGTTACCAATACGGGGGAACCAAAGTTACAGGTAAGTAACTTGTTTTCATCTCTGTACTGGGGTGAATGTATGACAATGTTCTGCATTCTGTCCATCAATTGTTCTTTTTGCACAAACACTATCCGTTAAGCAGTTCCACATTGTCAGATTAAATTTCAAGTTTGTCCCACATGGCAAAGAGTTTTTCCTCAGGAAAAACGACAAAGTCCCTTTTCGGATTGAGCGTTAAAAACATTTTGGAACTTCCCTGCTTGCAGACCCTAGTGGGGGCAGTCTGCTGGTTATATCCAACTTGTGCTCCATCATAGTTAGCCTAAGACTGCACTTAGGTCCTGGTCTACCATAGCTAATGACTACCATTGACACTTTACACTTTCTGGAGCTATTTTCACTTTTCTGAAAAATTAGAACTCCGTTCCCCTTAATGAATTTTTTTCATTTTGGAGTTATTTTGCTTATTGCATTTTGCCAGTTTTTATAAATTGTAGTGCGTTTTTTAATTGTTTTTGAATTTTAACAGTTTTTGTACTTCTTAATGCTTTACACATTTTTCAGGTTTTAATTACTGAAACCTTTGACTGGACGAAATAAGTTAATGATGTTATTGCTGAGGGTCAAATACCATCCACCACAACTAATAACTCACTTTCTCACAGTTATTTAAATATTTCAATGTGTGTGCGGCCCAGCTGAATTACAGACAATAGAATGTCACTCATTTACAGCAAAACTATAGCCTCACATCTCTGCAGGTCTTCCCAGATCTGAAAGAGTGGTTCCATGGAGATAACAATTAGCAACGTTGAGAGAGGACACACATTTTTTTCTCCCTCTAACAAGCAGCATATGGAGTAACAACGTAATTAAAACTGACTGCATAACAGACCAATTTTATCCTGAAGGAATTGGTTATATTCAGGATAATCATGTCACGCCACTGTGCCTAAAATATGTTGTCCTTGAATGCTATACAAATATCATGGCTGTAGTCCATACATGTATCTCCTACTGCTCCCCTTAGTACTTCTAGTTTTGTGCCCTTGAATGCTATACAAATATCAGGGAAGTAGTCCATAACGGTATCTTCTACTACCTCCTTTGGTACTTATGGAGTTTTAACCTACTTTATTTACAAATACCATGGATGTAGTCCATAAAGATCTCTTCTATTGCCCCCTTTGGTACTGATGGTGTTTTGTCCAATTGAAAAACTGAATAATTTTTTAGAAGTCACAAATGCCCTTGAGATAAGGCTTCAGACTTCTAGTTTATGGCATTTCGACACTTTGCCCTAAACATTTTTTATGTAATGGTATTGGAAACTGTTAGACCTGGCACCTTGGCATGGGTCTCCTTTCCATTTTTGATGTTGCCATTCGCACCCACAAGCGATTGGACCAGCCGCGTGGCTTGCTTTTTCTAAGAAAAACTGAAATATATTCAGGACGCCTTTGCTGCTCAATCGACAGACCTGGAGGCAGCGGGTGGACCCCTTTCGGATGTGTCCTCGCACTGATGCATCCTTTAGGGAGTTTCCCGTGATCTCCTTGGAGCAATCTCTAGTGCTTATGAAAGCTTTGAAATCTAGCTTGCCATCCGACCCTTGTCCAGCTAAAGTACTGTCCTTAATAGCAGAAGTGATTAACCCTGTAGTGAACCCGATTTTGAACACCGCCATGCCACAAACATGGAAACATTAGAAAATTCTTCCGCTGCTTAAGAAACCTATAGCAGACCCCGAGGCCGCCAGTAACTACAGGCCCATATCACTTTCTTCTCCAAGGTTTTGAAGAAATAAGTCAATGAAGTCACAACGAATTATGTGAAGACCAATCACTTGTTGCACTCTAGCCAATCGGGTTTCAGAGCTAACTTCAGCACTGAAACTGCCCTGCTAGAAGTTGCAGAGACAATTAAAGCTACGCTGGATGTAGGAGGTAATGCGCTCTTGGTATTACTGGATCTCTGCAGCCTTTGATACCGTGCCCCACAATAGACTACTGCAAAGACTTATGGAGAGCGGTATTGGTGGCACGGTATTGAGATGGTTCGTGTCTTTTCTTGTCAACCACTCACAACCTATCTGGTCTCCTCCTCTCGCCGCTGTGATTCCACCTTTGAGTGTCGGGGTCCCACAGGGCTCAATATTAAGCCCAACTTTGTTTAACTTGTATGTGACCCCCTCGCCCTTCTCGCAGAGAAATATGGAGTCAAAATAGTGTCATATGGTGATGACACCCAGCTGCTGTTTACGTGCAAGAAGGGTGTTGAATTCAACAGCAACTTAATTAACACTTGCCCGTCTAAAGTCTTCTTCTGGCTGAGACACAATGAACTAAAGTTTAACTCTGAGAAGTCAGCGATTTTAAAAGTGTGTCTCAGGTCTGCCATTGCAGTTCCTGTGTGAGGTCTGGTACTGCCATGTTGACTGGGCAAGTGCACCCACTTGCCAGTCCCTAAACATTCCCTTTTCTGCATACTAGTCAGCCCTATGGTAGGCCCAAGGGCAGAATGTATTGTAGGAAAAAAGGTAGGACATGCCCTGATGTGTGTAGCATGTCCTAATAGTGAATTACAGACATTTTTGTTTTTCACCATTGCAAGGCTACCTGTTCCCCGTAGGCCAGAATGGGCAGTTTGAATATTACATCTTATAATCCTAACTGACTCCGGGAACTAGGTATAAATTTGAGTTTAGTATGCCTGAACTCAGAATGATAAAATGATCGTGAAGTTGATTTTAACATTCTGTGTTTGAAAATACCACTTTTAGAGAGTAGGTATTTTCTGGTCTAACCATCCAAGCCTGCCTCTGCTAGGTTGTGTATTCCTTGTTTGCAGTTTGAGTGACAAGGGGCTGGGGGATTCCAGGAGACAGGGTGAGTCAGCACAGGGCTGAATAGAGAGATCTGCATTCAGATGGGAGGGAGGAGTTGCTCCTAGGACCTGAATAGGGCTGTGCCTTCCCGCCACAATGCTGGCTCCACCTCCTGTGGTGCATCTGATGTCCCTGGCCTGCACTGTGAAAGGAAAGACGGAGTCTTGTCGACAAAGTGGTCCAGGACTGACCAGAACTGGTTTGGACTAGTCAAAGGCCTCTCCAAAGGCCTCTCTGCCTTCAGTATAAAAGAGGGAACCCAGACCCCAGAACTTTAGATCACTTTTGGGAAACAAGAAGAAACCTTTGCTGAGGAGAGGAACCAGAGAGACTTAGTAGAGACTATCCCTAAGCGTGAGGGATAGGCCTGCAGTGGTTACCTGACTGCCAAAGAGAGGAGAAAGAACTTTGTGCTACTTTCATTCAACTTGTAAAGTATCTCCAAGGGCTTGAGATAGAGCTTGCCTCCTGCTGAAGTCTCAGGGAAAACAGACTTCACCCACCAGCTCCCCAAGAGTTCTCTGGAAGTGCCTGCAGTTATGTTGGACTTTCTGAGGGACTGCGTGTCGCAAGGAGCTGGAAGCGCGACTCACAAAGTAGAAGTGTGTCTCTGCCACTTTTGCTTCTGTAGCGGGGAGGAGGTGACGGATGTATTACCTATCGATTGGTGGGTCGCTGACTCTACATCACCTCCTTCCCCTCAGACGAACTGGAGCAGCTGTCCGCTGCTGTCCGACACAGATGAAGAAAAGGAGGAGGGCGCCTTTAACTGGGCGTACATCGATGACGAGACCACACCCCCAAGTGATGACAAAGCGCCAGGACTGGTCAAATACCAGGAAGCCCTCTGCACGGCGTGCGGCGACACCCAGGAGGTAGAGGAGTGGAACACGGAAGTCGGGAGCGAGAGCAGAGACGTCGGAGAGCTGAAGGAGTACGGAGAAGACGAGAGAACAACCCGTGGCGGAGTGCCAGGAGGCCAACGACCCGGTGATCCGCCGTGCCACACTCCCGAGGGAGGAGTGTCGCTGTCACAGGTACGGCGGCGTTGGGCAGCCTGGGTCGGGTGGAAGGGAGGCGTGTAAATTTGTAAATATCCCTGCCTTGCCTTTCCCGCCTTTCTAAACACCCCTCCTTCCCCGCACTTGTTCCTCACTCCCCCCCCGAGCACTATATATACTTGTATAGCACAGGTGGGCCCCCCCCTCACAACCACCGGGATCCTTGTGGGCAACAGTTAACTGACAAAGTAACTGACGGCCTCCCTCTGTTGGTTTTCTTTTGGAGCTGAGTGAAAGCCGGGAATCAGAAGACCACAACCGCTAGACGGGAAGACGACGAAGACGGTACCATCCAGGTGGAGGAACCGACCTGCAACCACGGACCGGGCGGAATTTGCGAGGGAGAGACTGACCTCACGTAGTAGAAAAGCTTTACTGCGAATAAAACCTTCATTAACTAGAAAGAGCCTCCAGCCTATCCTTAACCCCACGCTACAACTGGTGTCAGAAGTGGGATCCGCCCCTTCCATCCAGACATCCCAGATGGATCAGGTTATCCAACATCTGATAGAGGGGCAACAAAAGCTGGAATGGGCTATCACTCAACAGATATCCACCGCCGACGCTGATAGAACGCTGTTTAAAAACTCCATCACTGCCCAGATGGAGGGTTTGCAAAAGGCGGTACAGAACCCCAGCGCCCCCATAACCCTGGATAAAAGAAGCCTTACACCTCATCCTGCTGGGGTCGCTCTACAAAAATATGTACACGGAGAGGACCCGGATGCGTTCCTCACTAATTTTGAAAGGGCAGCCCGTGCCTGTGGGTGGCCAGAGGAGAAGTGGCCATTCTTTCTGGCTCCTCTGTTGTCCGGGGAAGCACAAGCGGCGTACCAAGTCGCAAATCACTCGGGAACGTCCTCTTACCCTGACATAAAGGAAGTAATCCTGGATCATTTGGGGCTGGACGCAGAGGCTGACAGGCTACGGTTCAGAAAAGAAAAAGGAATAACAGGGGAGAACCCGAAGTCGCTATTCCTGCGCTTAAAAATGGCAGCTGATAAATGGTTGAAGCCAGAGAGCCGTAGCAAGGAAGACATCATGTCAAGCATTTATTTAGAACAGTTTATGGAGGCCTTACCATACGGAACACAGCGGTGGTTGAGGCAGCACTCTGGCCTCACTGCCGCCCAAGCCATCGAGATGGCCTCCAATTATGCGAGGGCACAACCACGATCCTTCCCATGGGAAACAAAGGACTGAAAGCCACCTCTGCAGCGAAACCGGAGAAAAAAAGGATGGGGCCCGAGGCCCCGAAGACACGGCCATTCAGGTTGGAGATGACACCTTCGAAGGGACCACAATGCTTCGAATGCGGGGAATGAGGACATATTGCCCGACTGTGCCCACGCAAAAAAGTACCGAAGAACCTATGGAGGTCGGATACATTCCCAAGGCCGTGATGTATACAGCAGAGATGGGGCCCTCATATTATGTAAAGGTGATTGTCAATAAGAAATGTGTAAAAGCCCTTTTAGATTCAGGATGCAGACAATCTGTGATCCAGAAACGGCTAGTGCTACCCTCACAAGTAGGCCCTGGGGTATTGGTATATATAAGATGTGTGCACGGGGACGTCAAACCGTATCCGGTGGCACACGTCACCCTCCATCCTATAGGCAGAAAACCATGCTCAGTAAAGGTGGGGGTGGTGGAATCTCTCCCTGAAGATCTTATTATAGGAGTAGACAACCCCGCCTTTATGTCCCTGTTCCAGAGGGAAATGAAAGAACAACTAGAGAGGCAGCCTCAGGGTACATATTTGACAACTGAGCCCTGGGTGTTGGACCGAAGTTTTAAGTTCGCTCAAGCTAACGACCCTACCCACCTCAATGCTTGGGAGTCGGCTCACCTCTCCCAAAATTCCCCTACCACTGTTTATCCACGTTTTAGGATAGAGACCAATCTATTGTATAGGGATGGGAAAGCAGGTGAACCACCACAACTGGTAGTGCCGAGAGTCTTTAGGGAACAAATCCTCTTCTACGCACATACCCACTTGACTGCAGGGCATTCCGGAGCCAAAAAGACTACTCAAAATATTCTGCATCTTTTCTTTTGGCCCGGCATCTATAAAGAAGCCGAAGTATACTGCAAACAATGTGAGGTATGCCAAAAGAGGAACATGTATCGACCACCAGCAGTTCCACTCCAACCCTTGCCTATTATAGGTAACCCATTTGAACGGGTTGGAATGGACCTAATTGGGCCCCTCCCATGTACCGCGAGGGGACACACATATGCACTGGTAGTGGCAGATTATAATACCAGGTTTCCCGAGGCTTTCGCTCTCAGCTCCCCAACTACCAAGAATGTGGCGGACAAACTAATAGAGCTCTTCTCAAGGGTGGGGTTTCCCCGAGAAATCCTGACGGATCAGGGTACACCTTTCATGTCAAAATTAATGGGTGAGGTGTGTAAGACATTAGATCTCCATCACATACGTACCTCCGCTTACCACCCCCAGACAGACGGGCTTATAGAGAGGTATGCAAAACCAAAGGAAATGATGGACGGAGTGTTGACAATACAAGCACTCACCCCCAGTCAACTGATCTGGGTTTAATCCATCACCATTCTTTAGCCCACTCTGCCACCCCAGTTCAGACATGGCCATATGCAAATCAGTCTGACCCTGTGCCTCATGGGAACAGTCCAGCCCGAACTGCCAAGCCATGCCTTCCCTGGACCGGAAACAAGCTTCCCAGGACCGGTTTCTGGCATTGCAGCCGTCTTCAGCCGGGCTTGCTTGAATCCAGTGGCAAAGTGAGCAAGGGACTCACGTCTGAGCATACCCTGCCAACTTATGGCGAACAAAGCAAAACCAAAGGAAATGATGGACGGAGTGTTGACAATACAAGCACTCGCCCCCAGTCAACTGATCTGGGTTTAATCCATCACCATTCTTTAGCCCACTCTGCCACCCCAGTTCAGACATGGCCATATGCAAATCAGTCTGACCCTGTGCCTCATGGGAACAGTCCAGCCCGAACTGCCAAGCCATGCCTTCCCTGGACCGGAAACAAGCTTCCCAGGACCGGTTTCTGGCATTGCAGCCGTCTTCAGCCGGGCTTGCTTGAATCCAGTGGCAAAGTGAGCAAGGGACTCACGTCTGAGCATACCCTGCCAACTTATGGCGAACAAAGCAAAACCAAAGGAAATGATGGACGGAGTGTTGACAATACAAGCACTCACCCCCAGTCAACTGATATGGTTTTAATCCATCACCATTCTTTAGCCCACTCTGCCACCCCAGTTCAGACATGGCCATATGCAAATCAGTCTGACCCTGTGCCTCATGGGAACAGTCCAGCCCGAACTGCCAAGCCATGCCTTCCCTGGACCAGAAACAAGCTTCCGAGGACCGGTTTCCTGGCATTACAGCCGTCTTCAGCCCGGCTTGCTTGAATCCAGTGGCAAAGTGAGCAAGGGACTCACGTCTGAGCATACCCTGCCACACTTATGGCGGCCAAAGCGGTACAAAAGGGGGTGGTGATGGACGGAGCATCTGAACCAATCAAACACTCACACCCAGTCAAAAGATTGTAGAGAGGTATAACAGGACACTAAAAGCCACTCTAAAGAAAATGTTGTCCGCTGAGAATAAGGATTGGGACAGATTGTTGCCTCTGGCTCTGTACGTCCTAAGAGCCCAGGTACAGAGCAGCTTAGGGTACTCAGCTTTTGAGTTACTTTACGGACGTCAGCCACGCTCTCTCCTAGAAATAACGAAGGAAGCCTGGGAACGGGAGGAGGCGTCTGACCACAAATCGTTATTGGAATATACCCAGCAGCTTAAATCTAAGCTGGGTAATCTGCGGGATTTGGCATATTCCTACTTAGAGAAATCCCAACAAAAACAGAAACAGTACTACGATAAGGGTAAGAAGTGGAGGACCATGGAGAAAGGCAACTGAGCCTTGGTGCTCCTCCCTTCTTCAACACAGAAGTTTAAAAGTGAATGGATGGGTCCATACCAGATAGTGGAAACCATTGGCAGAACAACCTATCGGTTGCAGATATCTCCCTCTTGGCAACAAACATTTCACATAAATTTACCAAAAAAGTGGATAGGACCTCTGCCCAAGGCCACCCATTTCGGGTTACCTACCCGAGATGAGAGACCGACGCTAGCACAATTACCCATCAATCCCGAACTGTCCGAGACTGAAAGGGGAGAGCTCCTTCAAACAGTAAGTCGATTTTCCCATCTTTTTTCAGACACACCTGGTCGCACCCACATGGCTGAACACTGTATTGACACTGAGGAAGGGAAGGTGGTAAAGCAGAGGGCATACAGGATACCAGCAGCTAGACAAGCAGATATAAAACGAGAAGTACAGGAGATGCTTAACCTTGGGGTCATACGACCATCTAAGAGTAACTGATCGTCGCCGATCGTGATGGTCCCTAAACCTAACGGGTCCACCAGGTTTTGTATGGATTTCAGGGCCCTGAACGCCATATCCTCCTTCGATGCTTTCCCTATACCCCGGGTCAACGAACTCATAGAGAGAATAGGCGAAGCCCGTTACATCACCACATTGGACCTGACCAAGGGCTACTGGTAGCTGCCATTAAGGGAGGACAGGCGAAAGACGGCCTTCGCCACCGAAGATGGCCTCTTCGAGTTTAATGTTTTGCCCTTTGGCCTTCATGGGGCCCGGCAACCTTCCAGAGGATGATGAACGAGGTGTTAGCCCCTCATACTCAGGACAGTTCAGTCTACTTAGACGATATAGTCATCTTTAGCCCAACATGGAGGGAACATCTGGACCATATAGTCAAGGTCCTAAGCGCCCTACAACAGGCGGGGCTGCACATTAATTCAAAAAAAATCAAGAGCCGCCTTTTCCAAAGTAAAGTACCTGGGTTTTATGTTGGGAGAGGGAGTGATAGCGCCACAGGACGAAAAAATCAAGGCAATAACGCATACCCCTTTCCCCTCCACAAAAAAGAGAACTGAGAGCGTTTTTGGGCCTCATAGGCTATTATAGGAGATTTATTGAGAACTTCGCAAACATAGCAGCACCCCTAACGGATCTCCTCAAGAAAAATGTTAAAAATTCCCTCATCTCACCCCCTGCAGAAGAAGCCAGACAGGCGTTCACACTATTAAAGAAAGCCATCACTTCTAGTCCGGTGTTGATACCCCCCGACTTTAGAAAACCCTTCACTCTAGCCGCAGATGCTTGTGACACCGGCCTTGGAGCAGTGTTGTCACAAGAGAGAGAGGATGGGTTGGAGCACCCAATACTTTTCATCAGTAGGAAGTTACACCCGAGAGGAAACAAATACCCTACGGTAGAAAAAGAGTGCCTGGCGATCCGCTGGGCTATAGACAAACTGAGATACTACCTGGAGGGTCGGCCTTTCACGTTGTATACAGACCATGCACCCCTCCAATGGATGCAGAGGAACAAATCCCAAAACTCCCGTGTACTATGGTGGTTGCTGTTCCTGCAGCCCTTTACCTTCACGGTTAAACATAGGAGGGGGTCCGACAATGGGAACGCGGACTACCTGTCCAGAACACTCGTTCTCCCCAAACGGGAGAATCCAGGGGGGGAAGGAATGTAGCGGGGAGGAGGTGACGGATGTATCACCTATCGATTGGTGGGTCGCTGACTCTACATCACCTCCTTCCCCTCAGACGAACTGGAGCAGCTGTCCGCTGCTGTCCGACACAGATGAAGAAAAGGAGGAGGGCGCCTTTAACTGGGCGTACATCGATGAGACCACACCCCCAAGTGACGACAAAGCGCCAGGACTGGTCAAATACCAGGAAGCCCTCTACATGGCGTGCGGCGACACCCAGGAGGTAGCGGAGTGGAAAACGGAAGTCGGGAGCGAGAGCAGAGACGTCGGAGAGCTGAAGCAGTACGGAGAAGACGAGAGAACAACCCGTGGCGGAGTGCCAGGAGGCCAACGACCCGGTGATCCACTGTGCCACACTCCCGAGGGAGGAGTGTGGCTGTCACAGGTACGGCGGCGTTGTGCAGCCTGGCTCGGGCGGAAGGGAGGCGTGTAAATTTGTAAATATCCCTGCCTTGCCTTTCCCGCCTTTCTAAACACCCCTCCTTCCCCACACTTGTTCATCACTCCCCCCCGAGCACTATATATACTTGTATAGCACAGGTGGCCCCCCCCTCACAACCACCGGGATGCTTGTGGGCAACAGTTAACTGACAAAGTAACTGACGGCCTCCCTCTGTTGGTTTTCTTTTGGGGCCGAGTGAAAGCCGGGAATCAGAAGATCACGACCGCTAGACGGGAAGACGACGAAGACGATACCATCCAGGTGGAGGAACCGAACCGCAACCACGGACCGGGCGGAATTTGCGAGGGAGAGACTGACCTCACGTAGTAGAAAAGCTTTACTGTGAATAAAACCTTCATTAACTAGAAAGAGCCTCCAGCCTATCCTTAAGCCCACGCTACAGCTTCACAACGCGAAAGCGCCTCGCCTGAGAAGAGGATCGACGTCGCACCAGACGCCGCCTCATCATGGGAGAAGTGTGTCATCGCAGCAGCCGCCGTCGTCTCAGCGCTGGGAAAGCGTGCCCCCACTGCAGCTGTCGCATTGTTTCCGAAGCGTCTCGCATCACCAGAGAAAAGGATCGACGTTGCATCAGACCCCCCCGCATCACCGGGAAGCGTGTCGCAGGGCCTGTTGTGGCTCAGAAGAATCATTGAGTCGCCGCACGGCCGTCTGGTGTGCACTAATCCTGTCGCATCAAGGAGAAGGCGCCATTTTTTGTTCATTGCACCGGATCTTCATCCTCGCCAAGAGGAACCGATGCATCCCCTAAGCATCAGTAGGGACCCGAAGCATCACCGTTCTTGCGTGTAAGGAACCGACGCATCACCTTCCCTGCAACAATTTCGTTGTATAGCGTTACGCATCCAAAGGTACATTGAACTTAAAGTGTCGCATTTTACATCTAAAGAGATCTAAGCTATTTCTACCATTTTTGAAGTACAGTATTGTGGATTTTTGTCGTTTGTGGTCTTGTGTTAATTCTATATAAAAATACTTATTTGTATACTGCAATATGTGTGGTGTCCATCTGTGGTGTTGTCACTGGGTTACTGTATATGGTCACAAATGCTTTACACACTGCCTCTGGGATAAGCCTGTCTGCTCGTGCCAAGCTACCAAGGGGTTGAGCAGGGGTTATTTTAGGAGTGTACCCCTTTACCCTGACTAGACGCAAGGGTCCCTATTTGGTCAAAGGTACCTACCTCTGCCAACTAGAGACCCCCAAATCTAACAGAAACTTATCCAACAGTGTATTTGTAAGCTGTCACAGACTATGGTCATGTGTCATACCTCAGGAGAGGCTAGGATATAGTCTACACACAACAATAAATAATGTAGAGATGAGTGTGATCTATCATCTCTTTGCCACACATGCATCAAGCGCCAAACATCGGCATCCCAAAAATACCATATGTTTGCTAACGATAGTCACTTCATTAGTAAATATGAAAAGTAAAATGATGACCTGTTTCTATTCAAATTTAAAGTTTTATGGTGACATCGCAATAAGCACCGTGTGTTCTGCCACACATCAGAGACATCAAACATTTTGCTAGAGAAATCAATCTGACTTTATTTGGCCTGTAAATAAGTCTTATTAACTCATTGTGTCTCCCTTTACAAGTGAATCCCTTCCTCATTCTTCTACTAGTACTACAGTGTGTGTGTGTGTGTGTGCGTGAATCATGGATGAATAGAAATATTTATCTAGACCCCATAGTACATAAAGCATGGAAAGTTTATGACCTCTACGTTTGTGAATATTTACTGTAGGCATCATCTAGCAGATGCTTTGTCCTGAAGAATGGCTAATTTCACCTTGTGTCTATTCAATTGTGTTGTAACAATTTAATCTTGATGCCAGTTTTGAGCCTAAAGACATTTGGTAAAGCTTTTGTGACCGTCATTGTATATTATGTAAATCTGCCTGTCTCATTCCATGTGCTTGATGTATATCCAGCATTATATACCCCAAAGTTTGAACTTCGTTATAGAACCTACCCTAGAATCTCAACTTACATTACTGCGCTCTCGCAATTATCTGATCCAGGCTTACCAGATATCGTTCCTCCACTTCTAAACAGTGAAACATGATATACTCTTATGAACCAAGCAAGAGGTCAAGATGATCTCTCTGCCTGAATGTTACCTCTAGTACTAATCTTAGAAATCTGATGTCACTCAGATCCACTACCCCCATCCCCTCAGGAAATATTCTTATCCAGAGACCTGGAGAAAAAAAATCCTAAACAGCTTCCTGCTTGATGTGTATCATCAAACAAAATGCTACATCAACTTAACAAAAGAGCCCCCCATGATAATGATATCCCATACCAATTTGGGACACAGGAGAATATCTTGAGTAAAGAGCCAAAACCCTCAATGTGCACATTATCACAAACAGTTGCTATAATTACCACCTACCAAGTCGCGGACATAGCAAGTTGTTTTCCATCAATTTCAAAATCACAATTGGCCGATACTTTGTGCCACCCAGCAAAAGGGTTAAAAAAAATATTCCCTCTGCCTCTTTTGGATGCTGTGAAAGTTGAGACCCGTGTCTACATAAACACCAAGTCCAGTCATAGAAACTCATCTAGAACATAGGTGCACAGTATGTGTTGCCCTCATAAAATGTAGCTAAATCATTGTAGCGCTCTAAGCAAATGTGTAATAAACTAATTTTCTATGTAGAATAGTGTATAGTTTAGCCGATAGAGGTGCAAGGTGGCTGTTTAGACCAGAGTGGTTGCTTAAACCAAAAATAGTGCCTTTCATGCACATTGTGGATGAAAACCTAGATCAGCTGATGACTGCCAGTTGTTTATTGGCATTTCCGCTAATACTTCTGGTCTAGTGTATGCAACTGGTACATCTTCCAGCGAAATCAGCAATGCATATGTGTGGCCATGTGTCACCCAGCTGTGTGTGTATGTGTGTGACTGGCTGTAGCCCTCCCATCAGTCTCTATTTAGTGGTCCTCTACACTGTGTTCGGATGATTAATTCTTCAGTGTTTGCCTGCCTGTTTGGGTGAAAGAGTGTTATTGAGCTTCGACCCCCCCCCCCCCCTCTCTCGCTTTTTTTACTGCCAAGAACAGATTCCAAGATTCCAGAGAGGGCTGTGACTGTTTAACAAGGTGCACCATGATGCTACTATTAGTTCTGCATATGGCTGTGTCCACTGTAGATAATGTGCTCTCATACCTCAGCCATGTCCTCTTCTGTGGTTACTTGTTCCAATATATGTTATCAAGAATGAGGAAAGCTTTATTGTAGTCATCCATTTCTGGCACAATAACTGAGCTCAGCACATTACTGCATAAAATAAGCAATCATTGGTAAAACCAAGAGTCGGTGGTGTTATATGCTAGCACATGCAACAGAAGGGCAGCAGGAGCAGACAGATAATCTTATGGTTGTAAGGCAGTACCGCCTGGAGTTCAATGAAAGCATGCAGAGCGAAAAGTGTACAGTCAAATAGGCAAAAGCATAAGGTGAGAGATAAATGCTCCACTAGGCCAAGACAAAAAGTGATTAACAAAGTCTTTAACCATTGGTTGAAAAAAGGCTGGTCGAAGGAAGCCAATGGTTGAAAGGAGCAGAGCCAATGCTCACTTACTGTGCATTCTAAGCAATCATTTTGTCAAAACCCATACCTACGAAGGGGAGGAAAACAAAGAGAACCAGCAAACACAAAATGTATATCACCATGTACTTGTCTCTGTTCGCACTACAGCACAGTGTATCTCATAAATCTATTAATAGGTACCTTTTTGGGTTGAGGAGAGATTAAAAATGTTAATTGGATAAGGCACACATGGAAAGAAAATAATTTGTTTTTTGGTATAGCCTAAAAAAACTGATACTCCAGCCTCAAGTAATAAAAAAAATATTGAAAATACATACATATAGTTGGACTTCGGATGAGCTCTCTTGATTCATTGTCTGTTTGGCTGTCGTTCATATTTTGCTTCTGCATGGACCAATGTGCTGCCCCTTCAGGCATTGATGATCTTGCACTGTGATTGATGGCATTATTTCTGATCCCACGTACACATCTGCCTCAAAAATGTCCTTCAATACTGTGATGAGCCAATTCTTGAGTTTGACAGTGCTTTTTTTCTGATTTGTTATTTTTTTTAATATTAGTCATTCTTTTATATTTAAACAGTGTCTTTAGGTTACAATAATTGAAAGTCAATAGTACAGTTTCTCTGCAAAATTATTTTCCCGTGATTTGCATTTAAATTGAAGTTGATTGCTGTACATGTGTTCAAAGTTATTTACGCGTTGACAGCGGCGCGAATTCCTCCGCGGTGCAGGCGAAATAATGAGTGGGCGGGGTTCGGACGGCCCCCGGCCGTCCTCCGCACACGCCCACTGTGACGGCCCCTGGCCGTCCGACGCATGGAAGGGATCAAAATGATATACTATGGTTAATTTTATTTTTTTTAATTTAAAAGACTTTTTGAAAACTTATGTCTGCCACGTTTAAGTGATGGCCAGTTATCTTTCATTTTTTTTTTGGTCTCTACTTTTAGTAGCATATGGTTGCAATAGAATCAAGCATTTGCATAGTCAAAAGGTCTGTCATCGACATGCTAGTGCAGCTTTTGCTTTTAGTTTTTTTTATTGCAAGCATATCCTAAAAAACTAAGATGAAAAAACATGAAGCCACTTAAATGCGGCTATCATATGCTTTCAATAAAAAAGGAAAACAAAATGTAAACATTCAATTGAAGTGAAAGTGTTACAAGTCCTGCGTGTTTTTATTTGTAACTGTCATAATTTTGAATATTATTTTAGTGAAGGTGACAAGAAAAAATGATCACACAGCCAAGCTCTCAAATTGCAGCTACGGTGACTTAACAATTCGATATTGTATCAGGGTAACCTTAAAAAGGACAGTGCAGGCAAAGTAAATAGCTGTTTCATAAAAATACAACTGCAAAAAGCATGCTTTGAAAGAGCTTTGTCATGTATGAAAAATGTTAAGCTGATATGAGGAAGATTTCTGCAGTCACTCAAAGTGAAGGGTGCCGTCAGGAGAGAAGGCTGACCCTATGGCCAGTAGAGTATGCCATGTTTGGGAGAAGCAAAATGTGAATGACAGTTCAGCAGACCAACCTATGAACCATGCTGACAAAACGCCTCTCTATGTATTTATATAATGAACTCCTCACCCACACTTTCAAGGCACTACATAGCACTGGCTCAACATACCCCACCGATCGCATCTGCTTTCACAAACCTTCCAAACACCTCCGCTTTTCCAGACTCCTTATTTGCTTGAATTGCACGCACAAGGAAAACCTGATATGGCAATGGAGCCTTCTCCTACATCGCTCCTAAAGCATGGAACAACCTGCCACTACACATAAGAGCCTCTTCAGTTCTTGAATTCTGCAAGAAGCTGAAGACCTCCTGGTTTTTTTTTAGTAGTCCCCCGAGGCCATAGGTGTTGCCTAGACTCACACCTGCTCAGAGCCAGGATACCCTACCGGTGATAATGCCCTCCACAATTTTGCATAACATAGGTATGATTTTTTGGGAAAACTGTAGTCCAGCAAGAGAGTTAAAGCTGTCTCAAAGGCCAAACCTAGAAAAGAATTTAAAAAATGATAGCACCGGTTTGCCAAGACCAGTCCTATTTGCATTGCCGCTGCTTATTTTTAAATTTCTCAGCATACCACCCAGTAATCGTTTAAAACACATTCCGTAGTCTTATATATAGCATAACAAGGAGAGGTATTTGGAGTTGGTAACCATAACAATAGGCAAAATAATTGGACCCTTACTTATATTAATACAATTATCAGACATTGCCTCGCAGTTAAATAAAATTCGAAACAAACTTAAGTAAGTCCACGTTACAATTGCAGCCCAAACATTTTAGAATAACAAAACCAAACAGTATTGTTGCTCATTTCTCAGAAGTAATGGGAACATTTAAACTGTAAGTTTCAGATAGGTGAGTAGATATGTACAATTGACTTTGTGATGCCGAAGGGTGAATTACTCTAGGCCATTTCATGTGTAAAATATCGTGATGTCTATTTGTTAGTTAGAAATGCACATTATGTTTAAAGAAGTGTTTGAAAGAATCATGAATTAGTGGCTGCATACGATTATTGCCTGAAAGCATTAATACATGTACTCATTGTTCAGCAGATCAATTCTTGAATCTTTCGTATTTGGTGATTAATACTCTTTTCTGAATTCCTCCTGCCTTGTCTGTAGATTCATGGATAATCTGCAGACAGAGATTCTAGAGATTGAGTTCCTGACTTACTCTAAAGGAATGAACGCCATTAGCGAGGAAGACTTTGCTCGCATTCTGCTGCGATACACAAATGTAGAAAATACATCTAGCTACCTGGAAAATGTTCGTCAACGAATACCGGAAGAAAAGGTACAACTACATTTGTTTTGTTTTGTTAATCTTGCAATTAGAGTGGTGAGAACTTCATTTAAGTCAATGAGTGGCACAGGGCTAATAATGGCTGATCTTCATATTTGTTCCAACATTCCAAGGCTTGTCTTCCTGTTAAAGGCCCTCTCTCACACACTGGGTCCTTAATGCCTCTTGGTTCCATTTCTCAGTTAGAGGGCCTTTAACACCTGGGATAGCTTTCACAGCGGGCTGCAGTGCTATATTTTGCATTAAAATAAAAACAGTGACATAAATGTATAATGAAACGTTGCTTCCAATAGTTGCTCATGCTGCTTCGAAGTTTATTAAATATATTCCAAAACAATGGAGAGCTGCATTGTACAGATTTGCATCGCATACATTCCATTGTTCCTTGAAAATTGTGCAACTCTAGCATGCAGCACTAGGAAGATATTGTTTATTATACGACAGCGTGTTAGATATGCATATTCTCTGCTTTTCTGTTATAAATGTGGCACACCTGTACAGAACCCTCGGTGGGCAAACTCTACCATTATTCATGCCCAGATTCCGGAGGACGAAATTATCTGGGTTCTGGGGTCCATGAATTATATAATATGTGGGGACAGAGAATACCTGGTCTGAGTGAAAGGAAAATCACTTGATGGAAAGAATCACCCACTAGGTCATTTGTGAATTTGCATTGGCCTCCTACAGGCAAATTCGTTTCAGTTCCATTTTAACCATGAATTTATTTAAAGCAACAATGAACGTTTTCCTCCAACTTTTCAACAACCCTTCTCCCTCCCCTTGCTCCCTCCTACACTTACACTTTCACTTCGTAAGTTGTTTTATTAATGTATTATATTTATACAAACCTTCACTTGACATTGCATAGTTCCTCATCAAATCTACCTGCTTATGTGTTCCTTCCTCATAATAATGGGTTCATGCCCTTGACCTGCAGTAGTAAAATGCTCAATGCACTACACTGCAATGCACTTCTTATGACCTCGCATATTACATCATT
This sequence comes from Lissotriton helveticus, assembly GCF_964261635.1. Taxonomy (NCBI): domain Eukaryota; kingdom Metazoa; phylum Chordata; class Amphibia; order Caudata; family Salamandridae; genus Lissotriton; species Lissotriton helveticus. Next base: position 81,728,632 of record NC_136060.1, on the reverse strand, counting down.
CATGACATGGTCAGTAACATCACTAATGACATCTCAAAGGACTTCACTGTTGACATCATCCCGTGAGTGCGTTTACTAAATGTTTCTCAGACTTTAAGGTAAATACTAAGCTACAGCGTAAGTTAAATTACTATTCTTTCTGTACCAGTTATTAGTCATACTATTTCTAACATATCTTATCTGAGTGGCTGTGTGACTGTATCCATGTGTGAGTGGATGTCTGAGTGGCTGGATGGATGTGTGAGTAGCTGTATAAATGTGTTAGTGGGTATGTGCATAGCTGTATGGGTGAGTAAGTGACTGTGAGTGGCTGTATTGGAGAGTGAGTGGGTGTGTGAGTGGCTGTATGGGCATTAGTGGCTGTGTGAGTGGCTGCATAGGTGTGTGAGTGGCTACATGGGTGACTTAGTAGTTGTGTGAGTGGCTATATAGGTGGGTGAGTAGTTGTTTAAGTATATGTATAGGTGAGTCGGTGTGAAGGCCATATTGCCGAGTGAATGTGCGAGTGGCTCTAAGATTGAGTGAGTGGGTATCTGAGTGGTTGTATGGATGTGTCAATGAGTATGTAAGTGGTTCCGTGGGTGTGTGAGTGGTTGTATGGGTGAGTGAAAGGCAGTGTGAATGGCTGTGTGGGTTGGGTGTATGAGTACCTGTAAGGTTTAGTGAGTGGCTGTGTGAGTTTCTGTATGAGTGATTGAGTGGCTATGCAATAGGCTGTAAGGGTGCATGAGTGGGTATGTGTATGTATGTCTATGAATGGATATGTGAGTGGCTTATTGGTGAGTGACTGGGTGCATGAGTGGCTGTATGATTGAGTTAGTGGGTGTGTTAGTGGCTGTATGAGTGAGTGGAGGTGTGAGTGGCTCTATTTGTGAGTGATTGGTTGTGTGAGTTCTGTTATGGGTCTGTGAATGGATATGTGAGGGGTTATGTGGGAGTGGGAGTTTGAGAGGTTTTGTGGGGGAGTGAGTGGGTGTATGAGTGGTTCTGTGGATGATGTCAACAGTGATATCAGTGATATTATTTGAGATGTCATTAGTGATGTCGCTGACCATGTCATGAGTGATGTAATATGTGAGTTCACACATTATAGTTAGCTCATGTAGCTATAACTCCTGAATTTCTCTGGTTTTGTATGAGTGATATCTGAGTCCCTGTGCCCTTTGTTTTTTTTTAATTCTATTTCCTAACTATAAAGTCCTTGTAACCTTTGTTTTTTCAGTGAATTTCTATGGTTTCTTAATGTCATTTCCTATCTGTAACCTTTTGAGAGTGAGTGTGTGATTACATGAGAGTCTCAGTGGGTGTGTGAGTGGGCTTGGGAGTGACTGCATATGTATCTCACTGGGTGTGTGAGTGTGTGCATGCGTGTCTGAGTGGGTCTGTGAGTGGGTGAGCGAATCTGAGTGGGTCTAGGAGTGGGTGTAGATGTCTGCATGGGTCTGTGAGTGGGTCTGTACATGGGTGTGTGAGTGTCTGAGTGGGTCAGGGAGTGGGTGTATCAGTGTCTGAATGGATCTGTCATTGGGTGTGTGTGTGAATGACTGAGTGTGTGAATGGGTGTCTAAGTGTCTGTGTGTGTGTCAGTATCTGTGCCAGTGACTGGGCCACAACGCACCTGCCCCTTTATCTAAAAAGAGTCCACAGATATCTACCCAAGTGTAGTACTTTCAACTGGTTAATTACTAAGTGCTATCTCCTTGGGTAAATGTCCACTACATATTCTGCACTACAGCTGCATAATGAAGCATGTGGAAATGTCCACATTGAACTTGTGTATATTTTGGCAATGTGCTTGTTCCTTGTATATCTTTATCCAGAAATTTGTTATAACATGAATCTTCCTATAGAGAAGACGACAAGAGTACAGCAAGGTAAATCTCCACCAAACAAGGGTCCTTCCTCTTAACTAAATAAAGTAAGTGATTCTTTGTTTGGTGGTAATGTCCTCCTATTCCTCAGCATCAAGAACTCCTCACCGAAATCGGCGGGAAATGCGATGGGAAGCGGTTTGTGAAGCTGTCCATCATCCTGGCTAAAGGCAGGGAGACCTTTGTATACTACTAAGGTGGGCAGGGCCAAATGGGCAATGTTTCCTAGTGATTCGCAAATTTCCATACTCGTAGTCATTTAAAGGGAAAACCATGGACTGTGCTCTCACCAGGACAGGACAAGAAGGAACCCACTCATCACAGTCATGCAGATTGCTTTCCAATAGATCAACAAGGCATTCACCTCCACAAAGCCTTTCAGGTCGTTTTTCAATATAGAATTGCTGAGAAAACGCACTTGCTTTGCCTTCACCAAGCCCAGGAGTTAGGAACATATGTCCTTTACAGAAGTGAAGCTTCAACTGGGGCACCTGCTATCTTTATACGTGTAAGCGCTTACTGTTAAGGTTTAATTTTTGTGAAATGTACATCAGTGCCACAACGACCCTGGGGACCCCATCCCCTGTGGCCTGCCCACAACTTAATGGGGGAAGAGGGGCTGCGCGACTCCCCTCTCCATGCCGAATTCATCCCCCGGGACCCCATCCCCCAGGGCTTAATAAATATTTATTTTTAATGGGGAAGGGGGACCATACGGCCCCCTCCCCGGGCCAAACCCCATCCCCCCTCGCCCTGCCCACTTTTCTCCCTGTGTACCCTGGAGCCCACCCAGGGCACACAGTGACCACTGTTGGGGACCACGGGGGAGCCTCAAGTCCCCCGTGGTCACAACCGGCTCCCCGCCTTCTGTGGGATCCGGCATTGCTACTGCATGCAGAGAGTTGCCGAAATTTCAGCTTCCAGCATACAGGAGCAATAGTTTAATCTGTTTCCCTTCCAGCATGTCTGCGGCAGGGAAAGAGATGAAACATCAGCTTCTAGCAAGCTGGAACACTTTGACAGCTCCCACCCACTGGAACGGCAGTGTTTGTTGTTGCTTGGCGAGAGCTGTCAGCTCCCGCCAATCATAAGCAAACAGCTATGTCCCAGGGGTGGGGACCTCAGGACATAGCAGCCACTGGAGGGTGGCGATCCCAAGGGCCATTATTTGCTCCAGAAAGGGGGGCTGCTCTGCCCCTCCTTCTTTACAACTCACGGGCCAGCCCTGGGAGGGGGTGGTCCCTGGGCAGTATATGGCAAGGCCCCCCTCCCACATATATTTTAAATGCTGGTCCGGGGAGGTGGTCTTTCCTGGAGCGCAAGGGGTCTGCATGGCCCCACGCTAATTATTGGTGTAAAGCCCCACAAAGGTGGTAGTCCCCAGGGCTCTGAAGTGCCCTTGGCGGTGGATTCCCGTGGCTCCCCTCCATTTTAATATTAACCCCCTGGGATTTGGTGGTCCCTGGGGCTCCCTTGAACCTGTAGAGGAAGTGTCGGAGCGGCCCTCCTGTATTTAAAATAATGCCTTGGGGAGGATTTTAAGTTGCAAGTCTACAAATGCACTTTTGGACAGTTGCCAGTTTCTTCCTTTTCAACGATTCTGTGCCTTCTGCCGTCTCTTAAAACACTTCTGGGGTGGGTGTCAGCTGGGCTTTGTGTATTTTCTCCAGACAGACACACACAAGAGAGCTTAGGTATGCCTGATCGGCCATTCACATCCTGATGGGCCATCACCACACTGATGGGCCATCCTGGGAAAGTAGGAGGGAGGAGCTGACACTGTTGAAAAGACTGACACTCTGCTGGACTCCTGCTTTGCTGTGCCTGCCTGCTGCCCTCCTTGCCTGGGAGGGAGAAGGACTGGACCGGCATCTCCACATCCCCAGAACCAAAGTGACTCAAAGGGCTTGCCTCCTGTTCTAAAGTCTTAGGGACATGAAAGACTTCCAACAACCCTGCTACAGCCTCTGAACTCTGTCAACTGTGAGTCATGCCCTTCCAAAAGTGGCCAGTGCAGACCTGGGTCCTTGGAAGTGGGTTTTCTGGCTATTTGCTGCAAAAACCACGCATCACGTCGTCGTTCCAGTTGGAACAGAGGCATCACCCCTCGATGCTGACACATCGCCGCTGAGGACAAAGACATTATATCGCTGGCTGCACGGCTCAATGACCATGCACCGCTTCATCGTAAAAGGTTCGACAATGATGCATCTCACTGCACGGATCCAAACCAATGCATCACCTACATCCAACTGGAACGACGATTCATCACCTCCTCTACTCTTCACATCGGGCCTTCAATGATGCCGCATCCTCCATTCAAAGGTACTTTTTCAGCGGGACAAGTTTGGTTCCTGTATCCGACACACACTACATCATGTTCGGCCTGAAATTTTGGATTTACCTCGTTCCAGCGCGACCAGATGTCCTGGGTTTGTGCTTTATGGTTTTAAGCACAATATTTGCAGATATTCTTTTAAAAACCTTAACACTGGTTCTACTTATTGAATTTCTGTTGTTTTGGTCTTGTTTTGTTCATTAAATTACGTTCTATTTTTCTAACTTGGTGTGGTTTATTTTTGTGTGGCGTTTCCACTATTTTAATGTTTTAAGTGTTGCACAAATACTTTACACATTGCCTCCTAAGGTAAGCCTGCATGCTCTGTGCCAAGCTTTCAGAGGGTGAGCACAGTTTAATTTATGGTGTGTATCTGACATACCCTGACTAGATTTGTCGTCCCTACTTGGACATGGTGTATACCTCTACCAAATAGAGACCACATTTCAAACATTGCCGATCAGCAGTGCAGTGAGGATAGGACTTGTGTTTGTGCAGTGCCTCACAGTAATTTGGTGTACACTACCATCCACATTTAAGACCAATTCAAATCAGTTCCTCCTGACTGGATTGGCATTTTTGTTTCTGCCCTCAATGTTTTTGCCCTCTATGATTGGCATTTTTTAAATGTATCTATTCTCCCTGATTGGCATTTTGAATTTTACAAAGTCCTGTCAAGAAGTTCGACATCTGCAACTGCAAAAATGAATGTTGAGCTGGCCAAAATTGAGTGGCACACTGTGGCCCAGCTCAAGGTTTTCTGCAAGGATTTTGGGTTTCCAGTAAAGACCACCACTAGGAAGGTGGAGCTGCAAAGGGTACAGAGAGCCTGGTCAGAAGCCCATGGTGCATTGAATGTGACCCAAGAGGAAGATGAGGATCTGGGGGAGGAGCTAGATGAGGAGGAGGAGGAGGAGGAGGAGGAGGAGGAGGATTTGGGCCAGAGCCCAGTGGAGGATCTTTGACTGCTGGGTGTGGAGGAAGGGGGACAGCATCCTTCCAGGATTGGAGATTTTACCCCGGGCAGGGAGCTGTGTGTCATCCAGAGGCATGTCCACAGAGGAGCTGGAAGACCGGAGGGAGGGGAGGAAACTAAAATTGGAGCCTGGCAAGTTAAAAATAGAACCAGAGCAAAGGAAACTGACTCTAAATACAGAGAAAGTTGATAATGGAGGAGATAATTTCTTTAGAGCATTTGGCTCATGAGAGGATCCTTAAGGAGCTGGACCTCAAGGCCAGGCAGGTAGAGGACAGCAGTGATTTGTGGTAGCTTTTGCTCAGTGTCCTCTGAGAGGATGGCCACATACCCAAGGGTTTCGGTTCTGAATTTGATGGTGGGAGACGACATAAACAGATGGTTTGAGGCCTATGAGAATGCTTTAAAGATGCACAAGGTCCCTGAGGAGGATTGAGGAGCTAGAAGATGGAGGCACTCTAGTAAGGGGAGGTACACCCTACTGGCCCCAGAGGGGGGTGACAGGATGAGGTATCTCTTCATGAAGGAGTCTCTAGTCGGGAAGTTTGGTCTGACCCCAGAGAAGTACAGACAGAAGTTCAGGGACAGTTAGAAGCTTTTCCAACAGACCGTAGATTGTGTGGATGATGGGCAGTGGAGTAAAGGAGGACCAGGGGCTGTATAATGTGATGGCAAAAGAGCACTTGGTAAGTCTTTGTTTTTCAGATATATGCCAACACCTGGTTGATAATAGGCTCAATGTTCCCAGGGAGCTTGCTAAGGAGGCAGGCCTCTGGGTCAGCACCAGGGTCCAAAAGAAGGATCTGGGAGTGACCCCAAGAAGGGTGGTTAAGGCTCCACCCAGCAGAGTGAGGGGGAGGTCAAGAGAGGTGCAGACGGCAAGGGGGTAGGAAAGGGATCTCTTGCCCTTTCTGAGAAACAGAGAGAAGGTTCTGCTGGGCGGTGGCCCAGGGCGCTTAATTTCAAACCCTGCTGCTTTGATTGTTCCCAGCTAGGACACAAGCAGGGGGATTCTGTCTGTCCAAGAAACCACCCACTGGTGTGGCCAATGTGGCCTTAGGGATAGGTAGTCCTCAGGGGCAGGTCATAGACCATGCCATGATCTCCCTTAGCTGGAAGGTGGGCACAGAGGTTGAGCTGATAATCTCTGAGAGTGGAAGTCATCACTTCCACCAGCTAGAAATGAATGGGGTACCATTCACTGCTCAGAGGGACACCGGGGCTAGCCTGAGCATGGTAGTGCAAAGGCTAGTTTCCCCAGAACTGTACACCGGCCAGGTGTGTAGTGTAACTCCAGCCCAGGAGCAGGACTTCTTCCACCCTATGGCCCAGGTATGCTTAGAGTGGGATGGTGAGATTAGCCAGAGGAGGGTCATAGTTAGCCCCCAGATGCCCACAGATTATAGACTGCATCCTACTTTCTAGGGAAAAAGTTTCCCGGATGTCAGGGGAACTGGGAAGGATGGCCACGTCAGGCGCCCTAACAGTTCAGTTCTCCTGGGGTGTACCCCTCCCAAGCGGAGAGCACAGGACTCCAGATGGAGGGGCAGGATGAATATCAACCCCTGTCTCCTGTTCAGCCTCAGGGTCCAGACCCTGAGCTAAATGACCAGTTTCAAGATACTACCCCTGAACTGGTGGGCGGTGGAGTGGAAAAAGGGTGCAAGGGCACCTGGGGCTACTGCCCCCCACTTTAAAAAATCACAGAGGTTAGAAACCCCTTGTTCGAAATGGGGGTCTCTAGTTAGCAGAGGTAGGTACCTTTTTCCAATTACGGACCCTTGCTTTGAGTCTGGGTAAGAGCAAAACACACTTTAGATAAGCCCTCCTCACTCTCTTGTTAGCTTGGCACGAGCAGACAGGCTTATCCCAAAGGCAATGTGTAAAGTATCTGCAATCAAAACACACAGTATTACAGTGTTAACAACACAAATGGACACCATAACAGTTTAGAAAAATAAAGTGTCTATCTAAACTCAACAAGACCAAAATAACAAAAAACCAACCTACAGGACTTCAAAGTAGAAATTTCAAGAATAAAGCTGGTAGAAAACAAATAGCTCCACCTGGGGCTATTGCAACATCGTGACAGCAATAAATCCAAAGTACGGCGCCAACCACGAGGTAGACGGCATCTGGCACACACTCACACGGACCGCCAAACAAACAGTATCTCTGGATAACAGTCTTTGATAGTGCACGGTGTGGTGGAGGTGAGGCTTCGGTGCCGGGGTCTAGGCCAGCCTACTGGCTGCCTCAAGGGAGGTGAGGCATTGTGTCTGCGAGGAGGCGACATGTCCAATCCAGGACAGGGGAAGTTGGTTGCGTCAGTGGTGAGGTGTCGGTTCCAATGAGGCGATGCAAAGTCAGAGAGTTCGCGGAGTCACCCACGGCGGTAATCTGCACGGCGATAACCGTGTCGGTGCGCTTGCATCTGGAAGGCCGATAACTGCAGGGGTCAGCAGGCGTTGAAGGGCTTTGGAGCTGCTGTGCAGACCGAGCAGTGCATTGTTCAGTTCTGGAGTGGTGTTGCTGGTCCCGGTGCAGGTCACGGCGTCACAGCAGCATCGCTGACTGTGTCGGAGGCAGGTTTTCTTGCTTCTTTCAAGTTGCTTCTAGCTCTCAACAGCAGGAACAACCTCCAGAGGCCTAAAACTGGAATAGGCACCTCCTGGCAGGTCAGAACTACTAGCAATAAAGTTCAGGGGAGCTGGGGGTGACGTCTTTGTGCCCCTGAGACTTCAGAACAGAAGGCCAGCACACACAGGCCCTTAGAGATTCTTCTTCAAGCAGGTTAACAGCAAAGTTCCAGTCTTTGTCCTTTCCTTGGCAGAAGCAGCAACTGCAGGTCAACCCCCACACAGCAATAGGGGCAAACACAGTTCTCCAGCTCTTCTCTCTGACAAACGTTCCTCTTGACTCCACAAGTGATCTTAAGTTCTGGTGTTTAAGGTCCACTACTTATATCCCGTTTTGTCTTTGTTCTTCTTTGTGCAAGGGTCTCTGAGCCCAGTCCAGACCAGTTCTGTCCTCACTGGTGAAGTATGACCACAGGGGTTGGAGACAGCATTGTGCAAGAGAGACAGGCAATATTCATGTGCAAAGAAAACTCCTCTCACTACTCTATACGCAGCCAAGGTGTATTCAGCTCAGCTCTGAGTGATCCAGGAAGGGGCAGGCACATCTCAAAGGGCTGTCTACAGTGAATGTACATCCCCAACCCCGGTCACTTCAAAACCATAGCCTAATCCATAAGCAGGTAGCGGAACACAGAGGGGCTGATTCGGAGCCCTTCCGACCGAACCGGAATGTGTGGGCCGGATCATTTCCGACCGAGCCATTCTGATGGACTCGGATTTCTGGATTGCGGATGTCAGGCTTGGTGAGCCTGTCCGCAGTCCGGAAATCCCTCAGTCGCCGCTTTACGACCGAGGGAGTACAATGGCAGCTTTTCACTGCCTTTTCGTGCCGGTGTGTCCGGCATGAAAAGGTAGTTGGAAGCTGTGTCTGGGGGCCCCCAGCAGGGCCCCCATGGGTGTGAGGCTGCCGGATGGCGGCCTGGGGCACCTATGGTGCCCCTCCGTTGATCCCTGCACCCTGTGGCAGGCACCTTGGGGTGCCGGCCGCAGGGTGCAGGGATGGACTGCACCCCTGCTTTCAACAATGCAGGCATGCATTCCGCTCGGAATGCATGCCTGTATTGTTAAGCATACGAATGCGACCGAACCCTGTGCGGTCGCATCGTACTAGCAAGGCTGTAACCGACGACAGCAGGTCGATCGGTTACAGCTCCTGGCCGATGTCGGACGGACGCATCAGAATTGGCCCCAGAATGGTTAAACAAGAAAATGCCTACTTTTTAAAAGTAGCATTTTCAAACACAATTTAACAACCAGCTTTACTAAAATATGTGTTATTATATTTGTGTCACTAATACAACATCGACTCCTATAATATCAAGCTACAAAATTATCGAGTAACTAATATTGTATACAAAAATATCAACAGCCAATACACAAAACTAAAATAACACAAACATCGATAAAACAAAAAAAACACAAATATTGATAACATTTAAATAACATATATCACAACAAAAACATCTATCTGCATAATATCAACAACACACACATTGAGAAACTACATACGAACTATACTAAAAAAGTAACAAAAATAAAATTACACTATTTTCAATAATATATACAAATAACATATCAAACATTAAAAACAAACACTTAAAAAATATAACATGAATAAAACTAAAACACAAATACACTTAAAAACAAAAAAATAAACACTACAACATAAAAAAATAATACAACTATCAGAAATAAACAAACACATATGTTGCATGTATAAAAAATATATAACATTTATTTACATATACATTTTAATTCTAATATTAAACAAAATAAAAACAGACATTATATAAACATAATTAACATTAAACAAATTGAATTATACCCGACCAAAAAATTTCAACTAAACGAACACAAACCAATGGAAAATTCTAACTAATTAAATAAACACTGTAAAAGCAATCAATTAATTAACACAAAATGTAATGTGAAACGGCCAAACACTTGAAAAGCACGAATGTTTGCGAGATAGAAAACAAAACAAAAAAGATCTACACAAACAACTAATCAGAAAAACTCATATAAAAAGTAAGAACAAATCTTTTTAAATCTATAAATAAAATTAGCTTAATAGAAAAAAATAACTAAATTAACTAAAACTATAATGTTTTCCTTTATATTTCATAGACTAAACTTCACTAAAACTCAACCTTGAAAATTCAAAACAACGATTTACTTCCAAAACTACAAAATCAACATTAACGAAAAATATAAAATAAAGTATATATCTAAACCAACAAATAGAGTTAACTGATGAAAACTAAAACATTTATTAAAAAAGCAAAACGTAACTAACAAATACATTCATTTTAATAGCTTCTACAGACCAACAAATCGACATCAATGAAATAAACTACATCAACTAAAAATAGTATTTTTTAACTAAATAAAAATAGAGACTTAGGGGTCTATTAGAATGTCAGGCGGATCGCCACCGCCCGCATGGTGGTGGTGATACGCCCGACATTCTCCTCCCCCCGCATGCCATTTCCCCTGCCATATTAAAATGGCGGGAGGGACCCCAGTGAACGGAAAGACCGTCTGCCGGTTTTCCGCTGGTCACACAGATAACCGGGCAGAAAAAGGGCCTGATATGGTGGCAGTGTCTGCTAGACCCCGCCATCCATTTTATGATGGCAGCGGGAAGCAGCCTTTCCCGTTGCTGCCACGGAAAGGCATTCGGTTTACTCAGTTTGGGGCCCATTGCGGGCCCCCAGGATGTGTGGGTGGGGGGCACATGGGAGGTACATTTGCATGGAGGACGTGGCAGGCACCGCAGGGTGCCTGCCACGTTGTGCATGCAAATGCGCACATGCCTTTTTTGTATTGCGACGGGTGCTGCTGACAGCACTGCCCGCCGCAATGCAAAAAATGTGGGATGCGCCCCCTAGTGTGGCGGGCGCATCCTAATTGGCCATATGGGACCGCTGCACCCTTAGCGGTCGGTCCCATTTCCCGGGTCGATGTCCTCCCGCCATCATAATAGACCCCTAAATAAACAAACTAAATGTAACATTTCAATAAAAATAACAAATTTACCTTTCTAACCAACAGAAAAAAAGAAACCAGTGAATAAACCACGAACATTGAAAAAATATCCAACAAGGAAAGCAAAACAAGATATATTTAGGTATATTTTTAAATAAAATAATTATATAAACATGTTTACTCTTCAATATTTAATAATTCATAAATAATATATATAAATATATTCATAGATAGACAAAGAAAATGACTGAAGGGCCAAAGTTCATCTCCTCACAAAAGAGAAAACTACTTCTGTGATACATCCTATACTTAGACACAAGAGAAAATAACAGGAAATAAAACCATTGGAAATGTTGTAAATACTACTCCACTTTTTGCAATGGGACAGCAATAACAGTAGAAATTGTTTTTATTAATGTCAGGGAACACAACCATCCCCCAATGTCACAGACATTGAAGTGAGAGATGCTTTAGAGACCATCAAAGAAGCAAGCATAAGCTCCCAATGAACAAGTACCCAAATATTTAAAAACATACTAACTAGGGTTCCTAAACATGTAATAGGACAATTACCATCCATCCCAACTCTAAAACACCTAATAGCAAGAACTAAAATTATCTACTGCTCAAACACCATGCTCCCCAAAAACTTTTGCAGAAATCGAAATATTACAAGAATACACAGTCACACACAAAGATGAAAAATTCTTTCTTTATGACAATAACGGTAATACAAAAAGTATTATCATCTTTGCCACCAGCATTCAAAAGTTAAAGCAGTGTGAAACATGGATGATGGATGGGACATTTAAAGATTGCCCTAAGCACTTTTACCAATTCTACACCATCCATTGACAATATGAAGAAACCAACATCCCCTCAATATACTCACTACTCCCCATCAAACAAAATTATTTCTACATAGAACTCTTTACAGTAATAAAACAGACAAAAAAACTTCCTACAAAAAGTAATACATTTCGAACACACAATGATTTGGTCAATTTCAGAAATATTTCCACATACTGCAATACCAGGTTGATATTATCATTTCAACCAAAGTATCTGCAGACATGTGCAAATATCTACCCAACTTTGCCTGTCAAATCAAAATACTAATAGCCTTGGCCTATGTACCAACAGGTGAAGTAGCCAACCATCTATAATATACTCATTGAAAGGCCTTTCTACCAAGCCAGCAAAGCAAAACTAACACCCTTGCCTGACTACTTTGAAGCCAGCTGGGTAGGAAGACAAAATAGGTCAGGGCACCGAAGACAACCAAAGTTCCAAATCCACTGGTGGAAAGTCTTTGATAGCACCATAGCACAGAAAGCTAAGACAAATAATGCAGTGGAAGGAATGCATAATGCCTTCCAAGTCTCAATAGGAAGAGGACAACCAACTTTACACAAACTAATAAAAGCCATCAAAAAAGAACCAAGCTATCCAGAACTAAGGGACTTTTTCAGGCCACCACCGTAGCGGAGATTGAGTCCGACCGCCATGCATGCCGCGTCCCGCCCATGATATTATGATGTGACCGCCGCATGCATGGCGGTGATTCGGTCCGACCGCCATGCTTCCAGCGGTCCCGCCCATTGAATAATGAAGGGCCCACCTCCGCAGCGGTCGCATTCTCCAGCGTGACTATTGTGGCGGGCGGTGCTCGGAGACACCGCCATCCATATTAGCATAAATGCGGGGACATGCCTTTCCATGGCTGCCTTGCCGCTAGGCAAAGGCATGCGGTTAACAGATTGGGGGGCCATAGCGGGCCCCCAGGGATTCTGGGGTGGTGGGGGGTGCACATGGAGGGTACCTATGGTACCCCCCTGCATTTCAATGTACAACGTGGCAGGCACCGCACGGTGCCTGTCGCGTTGTGCATTGAAACGCACAACTTGCATTTGTGGCATTGGTGCGGAATGTTACAAATGGGGATGCGCACGCCAGTGTGGCGGGCGCATCCTAATTGTTGGTGCAGGAACGCCGCATGCATTGCGGGCAGTCCCGTTTCCCAGGGCTATGGCGGGCGGACAAAGTCTGCCCACCATACTAATGAGCCCCAAAGTATCATATTTAATATATTAAAATGTATATTTCTTTGATGTACTCACCTTCAACATATACAATTACAAGAAGACTATTGTAAATGTGCAACCAATGTAACAATGATTAAGTAAAAAAATGCAAAAATATATTTGATTTTTAAAAAAAATGATTTAATATATTAAATATTAGTTTTTTAGATAATATACTTAATAATAATAAAATGTACAAACTATAACAGTGTAAAATACATACTATATAATTTTATGACCAATTCAATTCTCTAAAATGTATTTAAAAAACATGTAAAAATAAATGTACTAAAATGTTTAATTTTCCTTAAAACAAATAAATATCTGTCTATAATAAAAGAACTGAAAATATACTTACTTGACTATAACATAACTATGCTTCATAAAAATTTACCATTTTTCAAAACTGTTAAACAATATATATCTAAAAATATATTTGTAATGTTGCAAATGCACATTAAAAATATATATTAAACTATTTTATGCTTTATAATTAATTCTGAATAACATCAAAATGTGTTAATCATGCTTTTCGATATTTTCAAAAATTGTATAACAAAAATGAATAAAAACTTTAATTGTAAACAACTAAATAATAAATTCATGTTTTTGTATATAAAAATGTTAACAAAAACTGACCCACATCTCCTTTCTTATGTTTAATTTACATATAAAGTCTACAAAAATGCTACATAATAAACCATGGAAAATTTCTATTCCAACTCCACACCAAATAAACTCAGGGAAAGTGCTGGATAATAAACCATGAAAAGGTTCTATTCCAACTCCAAACCAACTTAACTCAGAGAAAGTGCTGGATTTCCTCACTTAAGGGGTCCAAACGCAGGGGTAAGGAGTGACCGCTCGAGCCTGCCCCAGGCGAGGTCGCCCCACTTCCGCCGCTCCTGCCTGCTGTTGCCAGCACGCTGCCCTGCTGACTGCTGCGCACTTCCTGCTACCACCTCCGTTTTTTCGCCGCTGTTTGCCATCTGCTGCGTGCCTGGTTTGCCCTTTGCATTTCGCCTGTTGTATTTCACACTTGTTCCCCTTTTGCCTTCTGTAACCTGCTGTGTGCCTGTTGTTTCCCCTGTCCGCCGCCTGTGTACTTAGCATCTGTTCCCCTTCCCCCTTTGCCTTCTGTACCCCTCTCCCCCCCTTCTGCTGCCCTCCCCCACCTGTGTGCTCCCTCCAGCCGCCGGATGACCCAGCCGCCGCTGAGCCGCCCTCGGTCCTCCTTCCCGCCACTGCCCTCTGGCGTCTCCGCCCCCCTCCTGCCCATTGGCCGCCCCGCTCCCGCCACCCAGCTGACCCACCCTCCCGGCTCCTCACTTATGAGGCCCCCGAAGCGACCGCGCAGCGGAAGCGCGCAGCGGGAGCACCGACGGAGCGCCGAAGGTGCGCCAAAGGTAAGCCCGTCCGCGCCTGGACCGTGCCCAGTGCCAGGACCCCTGACCCCCACCGACGCAAGATGACCCGACTGACCTACGACGCCACCGAACTCATCGCACTCAACACCGGTAGACTCCCGGGGTGCTACCGAGCCGCCCCAAGACGCACCCACGGACCCTTCTGCTGCCACTCCTGCAAGTTCACCTGCATCCGGACCTGCACCGCACCAGCACCGACCAAGCCGAACTCCAGCAGCAACCACCTCAAGTGCATCCTGCTCAACATCCGCTCCGTCCACAGACACGCCGTCGAGCTCTGGAACCTGCTCGACACCACAGCCCCAGACGTCGCCTTCCTCACGGAAACCTGGATGAACGCCTCCTCAGCGCCCGACATCTCCATCGCCATCCCGGACGGCTACAAGATCATCCGGAGGGACCACGTCAACCAGACAGGAGGAGGCATCGCCATCATCCACAGGAACTCCATCCGCATTACGGCAAACACCGACGACACCCTCGCACCCACCGAACACCTGCACTTCCAGATCCACATCAACCCCAAGACGACCCTCAGAGGCACCCTCATCTACAGACCCCCGGGACCACGTTCACAATTCAGCGAGGCCATCGCTGACTTCATCAGCCATCCCCTCCACTGACTACATCCTCCTCGGGGACCTCAACTTCCACCTGGAGAACAACAACGACCGCAACACCACCACCCTGCTGGAAAACCTCGCCAACCTCAGACTCAAGCAACTGGTAACCACCCCCACCCACTATGCCGGACACACACTCGACCCCGTCTTCTCTTCCAGCAAGGACATCGCCTTCAGCCACGCCACCGGACTCCACTGGACGGACCACAGCTGCGTCCACTTCAGCTTCAGAAGGACCACGATCCACCACCACCAGCAACAGGTTGCACGCAGAAGCTGGAACAAGATCACAGCCGACCAGCTCGCGACTTCCCTGAGCAAGAACCCACCCACTAGCGCTAAGAACCCCAGCCAAGCGGCCACCAACCTCACAAAGTGGATCAGAGACTGCGCAGACAACCTCGCCCCTCTGAAGACCCCGCCCAGCAGACCCGGCAGCAAGAGAGCCCCATGGTTTACCACCGAACTCAAGAGCTCCAAAAAGAACTGCAGAGCCCTCGAGAAAGACTGGCGCAGAGACCCTACACCGGACAACATGACTGCCCTCAAGATCGCCACCCGGAAACACCACCAACTGATCCACGCCACCAAGAAAACCGCATTCAAGGACCGACTGGACAACAACGCACACAACAGCAAGGAACTCTTCAACATCGTCAAAGAGCTCTCCAACCCCGCCGGAACCAACGACATCACCCCTTCGCAAGACCTCTGCAACTCCCTCGCCTCCTACTTCCACAACAAGATCGCGGATATACACAACAGCTTCAGCACTCAACCGACGCACACCACGACCGAACCACCGCCCCTCACCACCACCCTCAGACCTGGACCCCGATCAGCACCGAAGAAACCGTCCGCACGATGAACTCCATCCACTCCGGATCACCGACCGACCCCTGCCCACACCACGTATTCAACAAGGCCGACGCTGTCATCGCACCCCACCTGCGGGACATCATCAACACCTCCTTCGACACCGCCACCTTCCCGGAGAGCTGGAAGCACGCCGAACTCAGCGCTCTTCTAAAGAAGCCATCGGCCGACCCCACCGACCTCAAAAACTACTGCCCCATCTCGCTGCTCCCGTTCTCTGCTAAAGTCATCGAGAAGACCGTCAACAAACAGATGGCCGCCTTCCTCGAGCCGAACGGCTCCCTCGACCGCTCGCAGTCTGGCTTCCGGGCCAACCACAGCACCGAGACCGCACTGATCGCAGCAACCGATGACATCCGAGCCCTGCTCGACAACGGAGAAACAGCGGCCCTCATCCTCCTGGACCTCTCAGCGGCCTTCGACACTGTCTGCCACCGCACCCTAGTGCAGCGCCTCAGCAACGTCGGAATGCAGGAGAAGGCACTGGAGTGGATCATCTCCTTCCTCGCCGGAAGAACACAGAGAGTGCGCCTCCCCCCGTTCAGATCAGAAGCCACCGAAGTCATCTGCGGCGTCCCTCAAGGCTCCTCACTCAGCCCAACCCTCTTCAACGTCTACATGAGCCCCCTCGCAGCCATCGCACGCCAGCACAACCTCAACATCATCTCCTACGCCGACGACACCCAGCTGATCCTCTCCCTCACCAACGACCCTGCCACCGTCGGAGCCAACCTACACGATGGGATGAAAGAGGTAGCCGAATGGATGAAGAACAGCCGCCTGAAACTGAACTCAGACAAGACGGAAGTCCTCATCCTGGGCTCCTCGCCCTCCGCCTGGGACGACTCCTGGTGGCCCCCCGCCCTGGGCACCGCACCAAAACCGACAGACCACGCACGCAACCTGGGCTTCATCCTGGACTCCTCCCTCTCCATGACCAGACAAGTCAACGCCGTCTCCTCGTCATGCTTCAACATCCTGCGCATGCTACAAAAGATCTTCCGGTGGATCCCCACCGAGACCAGGAAGACGGTCACCCAGGCCCTCGTCACCAGCCGTCTGGACTACGGCAACTCCCTCTACGCCGGAACCACCGCCAAAATCCAGAAGAGACTCCAGCGGATCCAGAACACCTCAGCACGACTCATCCTGGACATCCCCCACCGCAGCCACATCTCCGGACACCTGAGAGACCTGCACTGGCTCCCGGTCAACAAGAGAATCACCTTCCGTCTCCTCACCCACGCACACAAAGCCCTACACAACCAAGGCCCAGGATGCCTCAACTTCTACGCCCCCAAACGCCAGCTTCGTTCGACCAGCCTCGCCCTCGCCACCGTCCCCCGCATCCGAAGAACCACCACAGGAGGAAGATCCTTCTCCTACCTCGCCGCCAAGACTTGGAACTCCCTCCCGACCCACCTCCGCCTGGCCCAGGACCATCTCGCCTTCAGGAAGCAGCTCAAGACCTGGCTGTTCGAGCAGTAGCGGACCCCCCCCAGCGCCTTGAGACCCTCCGGGTGAGTAGTGCGCTATACAAATGCTTTGATTCATTGATTGATTGATTGATAATAAACCATGAAAAATTACTATTCCAACTCCAAACCAGCTAAACCAGAAAGTTCTGGATAAGGAAAGTGCTGCATAATAAATCATAAAATTACTATTTCAACTCCAAACCAACTAAACTCAGGGTAAGTGATGGATAAAAAACAATGAAGAATTACTATTCCATCTCCAAAACCAACTTAACTCAGGGAAAGTGCTGGATAATAAACCATAAAAATTACTATTCCAACTCCAAACCAACTAAACTCAGGGAAAGTGCTGGATAATAAGCCATAAAAAATTACTTTTCGAACTCCAAACCAACCAAGCACAGGGAAAATGCTGGATAATGAACCATAAAAATGTACTATTCCTAACTAAAAAACCTACTAAACTCGCAGTAAATGCTGGATAATAAACCATATAAAATTAATAGTCCAACTCCTGACATAACTGAAGTCAGAGAAAGTGCTGGCTATTAAACTAAAAAAATTACTATTTAAACATCAAAGAAAATAAACTAAGGGAAAGTTCAAAATAATTTTAACATTTTGAACATATAAAACATTTTATATTTCAAAACTATGAAAAAAACATACATTTATAAAAATATACAATTTGTTTTTAATAATTTAACACAAACATTTCTTAAAAATGTTAAAAACATTTTAAAAAATACATATCAATTACAATATTTAAAACAAAAATGTAATTTTTAATAATATTTGAATTTGTCTTTTTATAAAAATTAAATAAATGTAATTTTTGCTTTCTAAATTTATCATTTTTTATCAAAATGTAAATTTCTTAATTTTTGAATTTTTTAAAATTAAAACAAATTACAAATATTTTAAGCATTTGTAAAACAAATACAATAAAATGTAATCTATACATAAAAATAAACATAATTTTACTAACATTTATTGAAATCATTTTTAAAATGTAAACAATATTTTAAATTTTTATATAATTTACATTAAAATATTTACACCTCAAAAAACCTTTAAAAATGTTATAAACATTTATTTTTCAATTTTTAATTAAAAAACGTGTAATTTTGTAATATATATTACTTTTTTGAATTACTCTCCACCCTTATTCCCTATAATCCAACATCCCGATCCTAAAAATAGGTGAAAATACAATAAAAACATACATTTTGACATTAAAAAAAGGTATATGAACATATGAAATAACTACTACTAAAATATTAAAAAACAGGATTTAAACTTAAAACAAAAAAAGTAGAAATAGTTGATATTATTTACAACAATATTTTTCACATCAATATTTTCAAAATCGATATTTCTAAAATACACAAAAAACAATATTTTTAACAATGAAATACCTTACCTCGATATTTTACAGCATCGATATTCTTGACTCGATAATTATGCAACTCGATATTTCTCCATCGATATTCTGTCTCTTCACCATTAAATTCTGAGTTCAGAAGGCCTAAACCCAATTTCGCTATTGTTTCCCAATGGAAAGTTATATTAATAAGATGTTGCACAGTAACTCCCATGTTAGCTTATGGTAGAGATAGCCTTTCAGTGGTGAAAATCGAAATTGGCAGTATTTCACTTTCAGGCCATGTAAAACACTCCAGCACATGTCCTACCATTTACCTACACAGCACCCTACCCTGGGTGATACCTTTGGCATACCTTAGGGGTGCCTTACATGTAAAAAAAGGGAAGGTTAGGGCCTGGCAAGTGGGTGCACTTGCCAGAACGACATGCAGTTTACAACTGCGCACAGAGACTGCAGTGGCAGGTCTGATATACCTTTTCAGGGCTACTCATGTGAGTGCCACAATGAGTGCTGCAGGCCCACTGGTAGCATTTTACAGGCCCTGGCACACTCAGTGCACTTTACTAAGGACTTATCAGTAAATCAGATATGCCAATCATGTTCACAATTTACACAGAGAGCATATGCCCTTAGGCACAGATTAGCAGTGGTAAAGTGCCCAGAGTTCTATAGCCAACAATAACAGGTCAGGAAAAAATGGGAGGATGAAGCAAAATGTTTGGAGCTAACCCTGCAAAAAGGACCAAGTCCAACACCACTGGATGGCCTAGGGCTTGGCTCTGTACACTGACAGCTGTCAGTGGCCTCTATTGGATGTTGTCCTTTTGGACAGAATTTTCCCTGATTTGGGGACAGAAGTCTGGGCCAAGGGATGGAGTGGACCAAATCACTTTGTTGACCATGGTGGTACTGTCTGCCTTCAGGGATAAATCTGTGAACAAAGTACGGTTAGGTGTTGCACAGATGGGGTCCACAGGTGAGGAGAAGAGTTTCCCATGGGTCAGTTTAGCGGCTCAGGAGAGTATCGACTGAGGGATCCAATTAAGAGGTTCATTACGAAAGTCCGCCCGCCACCGTAATGGTAAACTGGACTGACCGCAAGAGGTGCGGCGGTCCCGCCATGGCAATTAGGATGCCACAGCCACAGTGGAGGTGGCATCCCATATATATATTGCATTGTTGCGGGCGGTGTTGTAAGCAGCACCCGCCACAATGCAATATATGCATGTTGTGCATTGGCATGCACAACGTGACGGGTACCGCGCGGTGCCTGCCACCTTCTGTATGCCAATGTTGGGGGGTGCCATGGGTACCCCCAAGTGCATCCCCCACCCCTCCCCCGGGGGCCCCCAACGCGCCCCCAAAGTGAACACTGAATGCCTTTCCATGCAGAGGCTCTGCCATGGAAAGGCATTAAACCGCCAACATCATAATATGGATGGCGGTGCCTGTAAGGCACCGCCACCATATTGCTGGCCTTTTCAACCCGGTAGGCAATAGTGATGATTGCCCATCAGCGGAAAAGCGGCAGATGGTCTTTACGTCCGCCACGGTACCCCCCGCCATGCTAACGTGGCCGAGCGTAAAAGACGGTCTGCCGGGGAGTTTTGGTGGGCAGATGTCCACCGCCGGTAGGGCGGTGACGATCCGCCCACCATGGTAATGGGCCCCTCAGTACAGTGGGACCTAGAACTGGCATGTGCCCCTGCGGTAGTGCGTCATTGTCCATGTTCCATCGCCTAACTAGGGAAGTCCATCAAGCTACTGGTTAGTCTACCCTGGCTTTAGGCTGGATTGGAGTTGTGTTGGAGCTGTCGGACCTCCTTTTTCTTGACTTTAGGACTCGGGTACTGTGTCACTGCTAGCTAGTGCTAAAGTACAGGTACTCTCTCCCTAAAATGTGGTATAATTGGCGTAGCCGCGATTGGCATATTTAAATTACTTATAATTCCCTTTTGAAGTGCACTGCGTATGCCTAAGGCCTGTAAATTAAATGCTAGTATTATGCCTGCGATTCAGAAAAGGGGGTGGTGATGAACAGAGTGTCTGAATTAAGCAGACCACTCTTACCCAGTCCAAAGATCAGGGCTTGATCCATCACCGTTATTTAGCTCACTGCCCCATCCCAGCTCAGAACCTGGCTATATGCAAATTAGTCTGTCCCTGGCCCAGTGCATCATGGGAACAGGGCAGACCAAACTACCAAGCCAATTTTTCACCAGAAAGGAGACAAGCTTCCGGGGAAGGGTATACTCAGATGTGAGTCCCTTGCTCATTGCACCATCAGGATTCAAGCAAGCCGGGCCGACGACGGCTGAAAAGCCAGAAACCGGTCCCCGGAAGCTTGTTTCCTTCCCAGTATAAGAATTGGCTTGGTAGTTTGGTTTGCCCTGTTCCCATCATGTACTGGGACAGGAACAGACTAATTTGCATGTAGCCAGGTTCTGAGCTGGGATGGTGCAGTGAGCTAAAAAACGGTGATGGATCAAGCCCTGATCTTTGGACTGGGTAAGAGTGGTCTGCTTAATTCAGACACTCTGTTCATCACCACCCCCTTTTCTGAATCATTTTGTCCACCATAAGCGTGGAAGGGTATACTCAGATGTGAGTCCCTTGCTCATTGCACCATCAGGATTCAATCAAGCCGGGCCGACGACGGCTGAAATGCCAGAAACCGGTCCCCGGAAGCTTGTTTCCTTCCCAGTATAAGAATTGGCTTGGTAGTTTGGTTTGCCCTGTTCCCATCATGCACTGGGACAGGAACAGACTAATTTGCATGTAGCCAGGTTCTGAGCTGGGATGGTGCAGTGAGCTAAAAAACGGTGATGGATCAAGCCCTGATCTTTGGACTGGGTAAGAGTGGTCTGCTTAATTCAGACACTCTGTTCATCACCACCCCCTTTTCTGAATCATTTTGTCCACCATAAGCGTGGAAGGGTATACTCAGATGTGAGTCCCTTGCTCATTGCACCATCAGGATTCAAGCAAGCCGGGCCGACGACGGCTGAAATGCCAGAAACCGGTCCCCGGAAGCTTGTTTCCTTCCCAGTATAAGAATTGGCTTGGTAGTTTGGTTTGCCCTGTTCCCATCATGCACTGGGACAGGAACAGACTAATTTGCATGTAGCCAGGTTCTGAGCTGGGATGGTGCAGTGAGCTAAAAAAACGGTGATGGATCCAGCCCTGATCTTTGGACTGGGTAAGAGTGGTCTGCTTAATTCAGACACTCTGTTCATCACCACCCCCTTTTCTGAATCACTATTATGCCTGCAGCACTGGTTCTGCCACCTACTCAAGTTGCCCTTTAAATCGGTCTCATGTCATTCACTGCAGAGCCTGTGTGCGTAGTTTTAAACTGCCATGTTGACCTAGCAAGTGTACCCTCTTGCCAGGCCCAACCCTTCCTTTTTAAATCATATTGGACATGTCTATGGTTGGTCCTGGTTCACCCCAAGTGCAGGGTGCAGTGTATTTAAAATGTTGGACTTGTACTTTTAGGTTTTACATGTCCAGGTAGTGAAAAACTCTTAAATTCATTTTTTACTACTGAAAGGCCTATCTCTCTCATGGATGAACATTGGATTACCTAATTACATTTTATAAGTGTAAGTTCCAATTGTGAAAAGATAGATATTTCGTGTTTGATGTCTCTGGACTCTCAATTTAAAATAACTTATGAAAAATTGTGATTTTATGTTGCAGCCTGGAAATTACATTCTTTGAAAGTTGCCATTTTCTTACTTAAAGCATTCTCAGTCTTTTACATGTCTCTGAATACAAGTCTGGGGTGGGTGACAGTTGGGCTTTGTGCATTCCCTCCTGACAGCCACACGCAAAAAGAGCTTAGGTGTGTCTGATGGGCTATTAATATCCTTATGGGCCATCACCAGGCTGATGGGCTATCCTGGCAGGATGGGATATGGTTTTGCCTGTCCCCACACTAAGGAGCTGCATACCCCTCCTCTGTAGTGAGTCTGAAGCTAGGGCAGGAAAGGCAAAGACTATGTGCACTTCAAAGGGCTCTCTCTGAAGTCTCCCCCAATTCAAAGGCACAGCCGTGTATAAATACTGGACCCCTGACATTACCAACTCAGTACACTCCTTGACCAGAGGACATTTGGTCAGGAAGGAGGACTGTTGTGCTACTGAAATTCTGCATTCTGTCCGTCATCTGTTCTGCTTGCATTTATCGCCCTAAGTGGGAAGGTTATGCCCAGACGTGGGTCCCATGCTCACTATGCCACCGGTTTCAAGCTAGCCTGGCTGATGAGGGGGTGATACCCCTAAATCGGTCCCAGATGCTTGTTTCTGGTCCAGGGAGGACCTGGCCTAGCAGGTTGCACTGGACTGTTCTCACGGGGAGCAGGATAAAGACTGATTTGCATCTGGCGGGGTGCAAACTGGAATGGCATGGTGAGCAAAAAGCAATGGATTTAACCCAGATCTGTGACTGGCTGGGGGTGAATGTTAAGTCCATCATCTGTTCTTTTATCTGAAAGTACTATCCCTCTGCTGGTCTTTGCTGGACTCTTGTTTTGCCGTGCCTGACATGCTGACCTCATTGCCTGGGAGTGAAAAGGACTGTACCAGCCAGCATCTCTACATCCCTATAACCAGAGTGACTCCTGTTCTGAAGTCTCAGGGAAATCAAAGACTTCCAATCCTGCTAATGTCTCTGAACTCTGCCAACTGTGAGCCCTGCCCTGCCAAGAGGTGCCAATCCAGTTCTGGGCCCTTAGATGTGGGTTTTCTGACTGTTTGCTGCAAAAACCAAGCATCGCCATCATTGCGCCAGTCGGAAGTGGCAAATCTCCCCTCCACACCGATGCATCACCGCTGCCGCTGAGGACAAAAACATCTCATCACCAGCTGCACGGCTCAACGATGACTCATCACCTTTATCATAAAGGGTTCGCCGTTAACGCATCTCCGACTGAGCGGATCAGAACTGACACATCGCCTACATCCAGCCAGATTACCAGCGACACATTGCCTCCATTGCTCCTCGCATCAGGTCTTTGACAATGATGCATTCTCCATCCAAAGGTGCTTTTTCAATGGGACAAGGTTCGTCCTTATATCCATCCCGCTCTCCATAGCAGTCGGCCTGAACTTTTGGAATTACCCCAGTCAAGCATGACCAGATGTCCACGGTTGTCGCTTTATGCTTTTAACGACTATATTTGCATATATTCTTTAAAAATTAATTACTCTGGTTCCTATTATTGGATATTTGTTCTCTTGGTCTTGATTTGTTAATTAAATTATGCTCTATCTTTCTAACCTGGTGTACATCATTTTCGTATGGTATTTTCACTATTATACCGTTTTCAGTGTTGCACAAATACTTTACACATTGCCTCCTAAGTTAAGCCTGCATTCTCTGTGCCAAGCTACCAGAGGGCAAGCACAGGTTAATTTATGGTTTGTGTTTGACTTACCCTGACTGGGGATGTGGTCCCTACTTGGAGAGGGTGTATACCTCTGCCAACTAGAGACCCAATTTCTAACACTATCAATGCATCCTTTTCAAATACCGTAGGGGCATCAATGTGTGTAACTTGCAC
This sequence comes from Lissotriton helveticus, assembly GCF_964261635.1. Lineage (NCBI taxonomy): Eukaryota > Metazoa > Chordata > Amphibia > Caudata > Salamandridae > Lissotriton > Lissotriton helveticus. The sequence goes on along the minus strand of NC_136060.1, from coordinate 81,704,378 downwards.
AAACTGTTTCCGCTTTTGTAAAATGCTAGATATGGACAGGGTTTGCCCCTTTGTGAATGAAACATTTTTACTCCTTGAAATACTTAACTTCGAGTAGCTTTAGACAAGAAAATCTGTGTTTTGATTATTTATCTAGAATTTGATGGGTTTTTTTATGACTCAAACTCAAGCCTTAAATATGAACTAGTTATCATTCAAGACTGTATTTACTGTCTACTTCAAATATGTGATAATTCTCTAAAGTAAATCAGCATTTTAGTATTGCAGCTTTAGTAACAGTAATTCACAGAGCAATACCTTCAAATGCAAGCAAGAGGATCTCAGTGCTATGCTTTTAACAATCTGTGCTGTGACATAATGTTCCACAGTGTTTATACTTGATAAAGGAATCAATATGGAAGTGTGCCTAGAGCCCTCTCTGTCGCAATGGCAACAGAGGTCAAAAGAAACAACATAAATTACACGCGAAAGAAATAATATTATAGAAACAAATGTGTTATATGGAGTTGTGGAAAAATATGAAGCTGGCTGCTATTATTGAAGAATTAGTCTTTTCTATCTGTTAATCACTGCCCTTTTAAATCACTCAAGATTATCACTGAAGAATAGATCAACTAGAACTCAACACGAAAGTTCATCATACTTGAGGGAGGGTTACAAGACTCTAATCCCCTCGACCCATTTCCACATTGTCAATAAACCTCAGATAACAACAGTAAGTGAGTATTGTTAGACTGCTATGTAAGGACCTTTGCCAGGAAGGAGTTGGACGTATGAGATCCAGTCTTGGCAGTAGAGTTCATAATTTGGTTCCGTTTCAAATGTATTTTATTGACTTGTAAGGCACACAGATGTTAAGAGCCGTGCTGCAACCTGTATTGAGTGAATCACGCCTATATGTTTATTTTTAATTTATTTTATTTTAAATATTTATATAGCGCAACATATACCCGGAGGCGTCAAGGCGCTTGAGAAGACTACATCAGGTGAACGTTGACTGTGCATCAGCTCAGACCAGCTCCAGGTTACAGGGTAAAATGCCAAGTTTTAAGGCCTCTCCTAAAAAATTACAGGTCAGGGGTGTTTCTCAAATCAAATGGTAGCTTATTCCCCCATCTAGTGGAAATACTGAAAAAGCTTTTACCACCCCATCTTTGAAGACAGAAGGTGGGTTCCTCTACTAGCTTCAATGAGGTCGAGTGCAGGGTTCGACAGGGGGTGTACCATGTAAACGCTTCCTCGCATAGTAAGATCTGGAGCCCTGCAATGACTTGAAGGCAATACACATGGCCTTGAACATTATGCGCTTTTCCATGGGTAACCAATGTAACGTTTTAAGAGCATGTTTTGCTGATGTAAATTTGGCTAATCCAAAAAGCAGTCTTGCTGCAGAGTTCTGAAGAACCTGAAGCTTAACCAGCACAGATTTGTTTACTCCTACCAGAAGCCCATTAAAATAGTCGAGTTTTGAAAGGACTAAGGCTGACATCACTGTTTTTTTGTAGGTTTCCTGGAATGAAGGGGAACACTTTCCTTAAAATTTTCAAGATGAAGAAAATGAATAAAGTAAGCCTTTTTATGTGCAGGGAGAAGGAGAGAGAGGAATCCATTATAACTCCAAGATGTTTGGCTTTGACCACGGGAGTGGGAGCCGCTCCAAGTTCTGAAGGCCACCTATCTGCGGACCAAAAAGTGGTGTCTTTACCAAAGGGCAACACACCTCCGTTTTACTTGAATTCAATTTGAGGCAGTTCTTGGCCATCCATTCACTGACACTACTCATGCAGCCCTTAAATTTTAATGCTGTGTCCTGCTTATTACTTGAGATTGTAATGATTATCTGTGTGTCATCTGCGTATGACACCAATTTAAACCTGTGCTTTTTTATCAGGCGAGCCAGGGGAGCGACATAAATGTTGAAAAGGGTGGGGCTCAGCGAAGAGCCCTGGGGGACCCCACATGAGAGTCTAAAAGATTTTGATTTAAAGCCACCCGATTCAACAAATTGCTCTCTACCCTGTAGGAAAGATTTCATTAATGTGAGGGCCGTGCCACCAACTCCAGCCTCACAGAGTCGATTGATTAGAATGCTGTGATCTACCATATCGAAGGCATTTGACAGATCAAGCAGTATCAAAACTGCTGATCCGCCTTTGTCAACTGCCATTCCGATTTCCTCTGTAGCGTTGAGCAAGGCAAGTTCAGTACTATGTTGTCGTCTGAAACCATACTGTGTCGGATCAAGGACTTGATTGTTCTCGATATAAGTCCCTAATTCCTGGTTCATGTGTTTTTCCAGGATCTTCGCCGGCAGGGGTAGACAGGAGATGGGGCGATAGTTACCTACATCCAGTTTGTCTAGGTCAGACTTTTTTAAAAGGGGTAGTATAGATGTCCTTTTCCATGAGGAAGGGAAAATTGCAGTTTTAATGACAGTGTTCAGGACTTCCATAAGAGGAAAGGCTAAAGTCTCAACTAACCTGTGGCTAATGTTAGGAGGGCAGGGATCTAGTGGGGACCCTGACCTGGTTGCTACTAAATATTTAACAGTTAGTTCCTGAGACATTAGTGTAAAATTAGGGCGATCGGGCGGGATATCACCATGTGCCAGGGTGAACGTGTCAGGACAAAGCTTTGTCGTCTCGTTTGAGGAAGCCTGGTTCAATGGGGTATCGCCCGAATGGGTCATGACTGTATTATAGATAGTGGAGACTTTGTCCCAGAAATGAGAGGTCAGATTTTCGCAGAACGCTTGATCTGCTATGATTTGACTAGTCTCTTGTACCTGACTAAGTTTCAGAACTGTGGAGAATAGTTCTGAGTTATTTTGTGCCCCTTCTATTTTTTCTGAGTAGTATCTGATTTTGGTATTTTTTATCAGTTCTTTATATTGGGCTAGTCTTAGCTTATATTTTTCCTTTTCCCTAGAGTCATAGCATTTACGCCAGCACCTTTCCTGGCCACGACAGAGTCTTCTTGCTCTTCTTAGATCTTCAGAAAACCATGGTTCCGTGGGTGCAGTCCTGCTAGCTTTGCCTGTTCTCTGTGGAATAGTTAGATTAGCTGCTTTAGAGATCCAATCGTGATATTGGAGCGATGTGGTTTCTGAATCTGTGGAAAAACATGGTTTACTAAGATTTAATTGCTCAGTGAAGGTGTTTTTATCAAAGCGCTTCCACAAGTAGTTTTTCCCGCTGTTTGCTAGCCCATGTCTGAAGCGTGTTGCCTGCGGTAGATCAAGAGTTAGCATTACTGCCAGATGATCTGTCCATGGCAGTTGCAAATTGTTGTTGAACTTGAGCAGCAGACAATCAGAGAAAACGGCATCCAGGAGATGACCCGCAGAATGGGTGTGTCCTGTTACTAGCTGTACTAGACCGGCGTCTGACACTAGGTCCATTAAGGCTTGTGAGTCCTTGTCAGATATCCGATCTAGATGGTAATTAAAATCACCTAGAATTGTAAAGTTCTGATGATTTACTTTAAATTCCAAGAGGTCACCCAAAGTTAACAGGAAAATACTTCTGGGTCCCGGTGGCCTGTAGACCAATAGCCCATTGAACGAGAGAACATGACTGGCCGCTATCTTAAAAGAAAGCACCTCTGCCTGTGAATCTGTAGAAATTGCTTCAAAAGATGCTTTCAGATAATCCCTATAGGTTATCGCCAGCCCGCCTCCCTTTTTTCCAACACTGTCTTTCCTGGCCAAGGCAAAGCCCGGTGGAATAGCTATTGCCAGGTCTGGGACTGAAGCTTCGTCTGCCCGGGTTTCTGTCACAAAAATGAGGTCTAAATTGTTAAGTTAACAAAAAGACTAAATTCGTGTTTATTTGAACAAATACAGTGTATTTAGTAATGCACAAGAAATTCTTTGAGGATTTTTTTCTGTCTTATGCTTTGTAGGTACCCTCCTTGTCCCGAGTTGAGGGCCGTTCTGATTATGCAACACGGCCTATTCCATAAGGCAGTTAATTTTTAAGTCTGTGATTCCTAATTTACAATATGGGGAGGTCTGATTCCCCACACTATGGGGGCCGCCAAGCTGTGGACCTGGACATAGCTTGCTCTGGTAGCGTACACCGAGGAGATCACCTCTAGTATAGACGCGCAGGGCTCCTATTTCTAACCCAAAACCGGCAACACGACTGGCGCTGGACGCTTACCGGGCGCGGACGGGCGCAGACGGGCTTGCATTAGGCACGTCCGCTGCACGTCCGCAACCGGGGGGTTTAAATACTCCTCCCGTGAAGTGTTTGGGCAGACTAGAGCGCTGACCGCTGCAAAATGGCGTCCAAAACTCTCCGCTCCGCTATTGGGTGTAGTAACCCACTCTCTCCACTCAATCTGCACTGGTACAAGCCGTGGTGGACCGGAGAGTGGGTAATTGGATCACTTTAGTGGTTTTAAAAACAGATTTGTTAGGAACAATGATTACAGTTTTCTCATATTTAAAACAAACATCGCACACTGAACCCCTTAAAATACCCTGCAACTTATTTTCGATCTGTGCAAATGAGCAAACACCTGTGCAAACTAGCAAATTGGCAGAGTGCAGTCTTCCCGTTGCGCGTCCGTCACCGGGGGGATTAAATACTCCTCCCCGTGAAATGTTTAGGCAGACTAGAGTGCTGACCGCTGCAAAATGGTGGCCAAAACTCTCCGCTCCGCTATTGGGTGTAGGAACCCACTCTCTCCACTCAATCGGCACTGGTACAAGACGTGGTGGACCGGAGAGTGGGTAATTAGATCACTTTAGTGGTTTTAAAAGCAGATTTGTTAGGAACAATAATTACAGTTTTCCCATATTTAAAACAAACATCACACACTGAACCCCTTAAAATACCCTGCAACTTATTTTTGATCTTTGCAAATGAGCAAACACCTGTGCAAACTAGCAAATTGGCAGAGTGTAGTAGATATGAGCCCTCTACAATGTTCTTGCAAAATATTGAGGTCCTACTGATATCATATGGCAAACTTGAAATACATAAGACGTCACGTAGTGGGTAGAAAATGTTAACTGGTGGATTTAAAAAAAAAAATTGGATTTGTTTTTATTGAAAAAAACACAGAACCCTAATTCTGAAAAACCATTTTCACTAAACGGGTTAATTTCAAGATGAACGGCATTTACTGTTTACTAGCACAAAATTCATAGAAGTCTTTTATTTGAGTCACTTTGCGTACCTTTTTAAGGTATGAATATCCTTAATATTGAAATTATTTTCTATGCAAGGTTTGCTTTTTTTAAATGTGATATGTGGGGCTGGGAGATTACCTCTGAAACCTTATTCCCTCTTTCCACTTTTTCTTTTTAATTTGCCTCACCCTACCTCCACCCTGCCTCTTATGCTGTCTCCTCCACTCTTTTTTTATTTGGAGGAGGAACCCCCGAACCTTACTCCTCTACCCATGTTTAAAATGTGCTAGAACAGGTAAGTTAATGCTCAAAATGTAATAGTATAATTTGTGTTGTGTCTGTTGTGCATTAATTAGTGAATATTATCATCTAATTATAGCCCAGAAAGTGAGACAACTTTGTGTACACTTATGAAAACAATTAGAGTAGATTAAGCTGTAATATGTGGGATGCTTAGTTAATCACCAGGGATCAAGCTATCTCGCCCTCTGCAAGCCAATGAAGAACAGAAATTTGATATCATGAAAGTATTAGGATACAAGAAACTAATGGTCACATTTAATAGACAAGCCGCATATTTAGTTTAGGAACAATCCCATAAAAGTGGTAGAAAGTATCACACGCATTGGAAAAACAATCTGCTACAATGCTTGTTAAAAAGATATGAACATAAATTACTAAGTGCACTATGGTCCTCAAAAACTCAATTTCACAGGTGAGAATGTGGATGCAGATGTAGTGTACAGCCTTCAGGACTGGGTTGAATAGTAACGGACCATATGTCAATTATGCGTATTAATGCACTACAATGCTGTTCAATTCATATAATGGCTATACACTCTTGCGGCATGTGCAAGAAACTGTGTCCCTGCAAAAACACAAAGCCCTAGATTAAGATACCATTTTGCTGAACGTCAAAGCTAATTTATAAAATCTTGTCTCGGACTGCTTCAACAGGGGTACCAAACTCTGCTTGGACAGACCCGAATACATTCATGGGGGTTTTAGAGACTATGGCCGGATCATCTGCAAATAATGGAGGGGAGATGCTGTCTCCACCACGTCTGGGTTTGTCAGCATAGAGAGACAACAGATGGGTAACCAGATCAATATCATTAACTATATAGGCAGAACAAGTCTGGTGCCAAGATGCTGCCTGGTCTGTTCCCACTGCAGTCCGTAAATTCTCGGTAGGCTCTTTATCAATCAATTAATTATTATTATTATTATTATCTAACCGGGGTAAAGTTGTCTATATATAAATATTTGATGGTTGTATGGATGTGGTACAGCCAGCTTCCCTAATGCACTCCAGTGCAGGACATGTGGGATCCTATCAAAAGCACATTTTGCATCCCCAGAGGTGATCTAAAAAGATTTGAGTTCGTAAGAGCTAGATATTAAGAAAATCTGTGATTTACCAGAAAACTTTGTCCTCTGTATTAAGTTTGGCCTAAAATCTCACCTTATCAAGAGAAATGAGGGTGGGGAATAGTAAGGTGTGGGATCACCCTGCCCCACCATCCACCCTTCTATGCCCCGGGATAATTGTATGTGAATGAGCATGATTTTAGCACCCTCTCATGAGGCAAGTGGTTCTACCCCTGGAGCCACCCTATCACCCACATTTCGAAGCTCTGAGCCCCTGGCTTCGACACTGAGCCGCTACATGTCAACATGACAATTTTTAAATCTGTGGCTTTACCGCCCTTTTGGTATACTGAAACCTAAGTGGCTTCTTCTATTGTGGATCGGTTGGTGAATATCATCTGTTGCATCAGCTGGTGGAAGCTTTATTAGAGGCTCATCCAGCAGAGCTAAAGAGGCAAGGGTCACTTATGGAAATAGAGGGACAAGAAATGCTTATACCCCATACACTTTCTGAAATTACTTTTTATCTTGGCTTTTTCCCAATCCCAATACCATAGGGTGTGCTCGGTGAACACTGGGTGTAAGGGTTCTTGACCATTGGCAGTGGTCAGATACAATGAACTGCTTATTGTGGACCCCACATATAGCTTTCCGCCAGGGACACTGGGTGAATGTTATGGCCAAAGTTGATTTGTGTAACAAAAACTTGCTGAGCATATTTAAGGAAAAGGTACTTTTTGGGGAAATAATTTAGCCTGTGTGTGTAGTAAACAGAATCCACATAAGCACCCAGGGCCTAATGGGCGTGGTTAAAGGCCATGCCAACCAAACTTTCAGGCTCAAGTCAAGTTTGCTGCTGAATAATTTAATGGGCCAATGTCTTGTTCAGAATGTTCTATTTCTCACGTGGACGCCATTATGATATAATCGTCTGCGGAAATGTTCTGCTGGAGTTATGGGCAACTAAAATCCAACTGCCCCTCTTCCAAAATGATACGGTAACACAGAAGCATCCCTTCGCATGAAATTGGGTCAGTGTTCCAAACTTAACAGCGATGTGCATCGCAGCAGGAGGCACTGCAGTGGAAGCACTCTTTGCAGGTAGGATGCTAACTACTCACCTTAAACCCTACTTTTTCAAAATGCATTCGTTTTCAATTTGTGGTGCTAAAGCAGCGCTGTAACAATTTTTTTTTTTTAAGTTGAATATCACCTTCGTTTGTAGAAAAATGAATTACCTTTTGTGCAATGAAAAAGTTTATACATGCTTTTGTCCAAACACAAGACACATGAAGAGCCTTATCGAAAAAGCTATTTAAACACCTAAAGCCAAGCTGGGTGTACAGATTAACTCTGTTTACATGGTCTGAATCAGGAAAAGTGGGATGTTGCCACGGCACTTGTGATTTACTCGCACACTGACACTCTGCTAGGAGGGGTGAAGCTTCCATTTGAGCAAATCTGCTCCCAGGGACTGATGTTTGAACATCCCTGGTAAGTGAACACCCCCAAATTTGCAGACTTGTTACCATTCACAAAGACTTTGCCAATATTTGTACGTTTAAAGCTATCAAGTATGGGATCAAATGCATTTTCAGGGAATTAGCAACCTAATATTCAGTGGGTGTGAAGTGGAAGATATTTATTTATCTGGAAAATAAAATGTATCATAAAGAAATCAAAAGAGTTTCCTTTTGCACTTTACGCTACTTTTAGGCATATGGAAACGTACTCCTTTTCTCTTCACATATGCGTCAACCATTATGCATTTCATTACTCCTTGGTGTCTGTGGCATTCATGACTGTGCAGAGGACTTCCTTGAATTGCTTATGAAGCCTATAAAATCATAAGGTTAGACTGAACATGGGCGTAAGATTAAGAGACAACATTTCCAGACTCTTCTATAGGGCCACATTGTTTTAATACTGAAAAGCTTCATCAACTCACTAGGAGCTTGAATGTATAATGAAGTCAATGTTCTATGTTTTATGTTATTATATATTCTGTAATTTCGTTTGTGAGACTTGTGCATTTCTGTATTTTGGAAGAAAATATTAGCATAGTAGTATTCCTAAACACAGCAAAACCTCCCCTCTAGACATGGCTCGTGCCACTTGAACCGACTTTACAATTGTAGCAGTTGTTCATTTGTGCTCATGCAGTCAGCGCCGCGTGAATACCTTAAATCGGTGTTAAAACGGTGTTTTCCGAGAGCCCTGGCAGTACAATAGAAAAGGCTCTTATGCTTCTGATTGGTTCATTTGTGCACTAATGCGCGTTTCCAGAATGCTCTCTGAGCTCCACGTCGCTCTAGTGGTAGCTGAACGCTTCGGTGCAAACCAACGAGGCCGCTGTTCCAGCGCCCCTTCAAGCATGGGATGTTTTCATGTTTTAGTTGTGTTTGTATTCCGGCAGGCACCCGGCTAATCTGTTTTAGGAAAACAGGTTGGCCTCGTCTGACACGGCTGCACTTTGGCAGCGTTGACAGTTGGGCCTTTGAACTCGAAGGCATGACGTATGCTTTTTGTCCGTTATCCCACACATAAGCGGCAAGTCCTGGGGCGTCCATCTCCCCGCGAAAGATTTGTTTCTAGTTTGTTTCCATCACATAACGGTGTTTTTCAGCCATAACCATGTCATGCTAGCGTTTTTGCTTACGTGTTTCACGCAAGGAAGCAGGGATACCGGACACATATAACAACCCCCACCCCACCCCCGCCCTCTGTAAAGCTTTAAGTATGTTTAGTCCGATGTATTATTCTTTAGTTAATTTCATGAGAAAACGTAAATAAGGACAAACCCTCATGTAAGTGGCAAATGCCTCCTGCAGGACCCTCCGAGTGCGCCGCTTTGGGCTACTACCAACAGAGGCCGTTCTCTGAGACTGGTGCCACAGTTTCATATGGGTGGTACTTGGTAGGTACCTGTGTGATGTAAGAATACAGACGTCTGTGTTCCGACACTTTCATAGGAAGAGATTATACGCAAAAAAAAGAGTCTGGCGATGGTTTTACATTGCCAGTGCACAACCTATTTGGTTGTGCTCTGGTATGATGTCATACCGATGGAAGGTGCACTTCACCACTGCACCCTCCCCCCCCCCCCCCCGCCCCCCCGCCTCCATAGAACCAAGCAAGGCAGGGAGGGATGGGGGGGGTGGGGAGATACTGGTTCCTTCTCGGCTGCCTTCCACACAAGGCAGCATAGTTAGCAAGTGGGATCACATGTATGCATGAGTGAATATGCACCTGTTACATTTACACATGCTAATTTGCTTTCTCGTTGTAGTAACTTGGAATTCAGAAAATCTACAACTCCACCTGAGAAACTGGGACTGTAGGCTTTCTGGCAGTACTCCGGGTCTTCTCCTGTCTGAAACAGTAGTCCAATCTTAGGGTCCTTATATCTACAAAAGTAGACTTCCACTTTGTTTAAAATATCACAGTCGACCTCCTCCACTGGGTACAGGTAAAACCGTATGTGGTTGAAATGGTTCAATCGCAGTTTTGGTCCTGAATTCGACCCCAAATCGCAATGGAATCTCTATTTTTACATCACATTGACCTTGGATATGGAAATTAGTGCAACTCCATTGAATACTGCAAGTCCTACCAGATAAAAGTACAAGAGTTCTATTTTGAGCTCTGATTGCTTTGTCCAAGCTAGAATTCGAACCAGCACTATCTTTAAAAGTTGTGTTTGCTCACATGTTGATAACAGGCTAGTTGTTCGTGTCTGGAGCCAGTATTTTGTGATTGGATATTATATCTGTATTTTCCTTTGCATGCCGCATAAATGACAAACATGTCAATGTAATTGCTGGTTCTTTTCTTGATGCAAGTGGTGTCACATAATTTTGTGAAGATTAAACTGAAGAAGTTTGAAGGTGGGACGGGGTTTCTTCTTTGAAATTCAATTGTTACTCATAATAAAACTCGCTGCTTTATTTGATGTGTAATACGTTGTTCTGGTTTGATAGTTGTGAGGAATATTTTGGTTCCTGGCGTGTTAGCCTGAGCTCTAGGAAAATGAGTAAAAAAGGTAATTGGCCAAGTTTTGAAATGATTTAATGGGCGATCGTTTCTCATGTATTTTTTGGAAATGTGTATATAAAGTTACCATATATGTGATGTTTCCCTGTCATGAGGTGTGAAAAATCACATCATCCGTGGCTGTTTTTATGTTTCAAACGTAGACTGTAGGAGAACAAGGACACCACCAAAAATGCCTGTTGTTTTTTTTTCTTGTTACTTGAGATTTGTATACATTGTAACCCCTTGTCGAGGCTCCAGAGTGCTTTGTGTAGACTACACGCAGGAGAGGGTGGTGAGTTGAGATAATAACTTTGCAAGAATGCAGTGGTGGAAACCTGGTCATCTGGCAGGGGTGGACCGCGGCGGATGATACCCACTGCAAAATGGTAATGCCTTGAAGTAGAGCAGTGGTCATGAACCCTTGGATGTGAAAGGCAAAGCCATTCTAGGGCATTTGACTAGGCATGACTTAAGGATCCAGCTAGAGAAGGCTGTTTATTTCAATGACAGGGTAAAGAGGTAGGTCTTCAGGAATAGTCTGGATCTTTCCTAGTCATTTGTTAGTGATCTACTACCGAAGTAGAATGTTGCAAAGACACGGAGAGAGCAGTCACCATATTTCTTGCATCTAAACTGTCAGGTCGGCATTAGGCACTAGCTAGTGAACGAGAGGCGCTTGCTCAGTTGACACAGTTGCAAGATAGTTTATTGCGTAGCCAAGAAGTGCTTTGCTTTCGAGGAAAAGAGTTTCAAATGTCGTTCTTTCATTTATTGGAATTGAATGGAGGAATCTGAGGGCGGGTGTAATTTGATTGTCTCTTGTGACACTAACATTAGGTGAGCTGCACGTGACTCTGGAGTTTTGAGAGCCGTGTACTGGGAAGACTGTTAAAGCTGCTGCAGTGATCCAAGCTGAACACTACTGCAGCCTGGATTAGAGCCATTTTCTAAGAGCAGTGGAGCAGCGCCTAAGGCAGTTGTACCAGATTGTATTTATCTCGGGGGTAAATGATGGATCACGATCAAAGAGCACCCCTAAGTTATGGGATTTGTGGAGTACTCAGTTCCTCAGTCCTGGTAGAGGGAAGGATGTTGGATTGCCAGGGCTAAGGAATGTGATTTAATAGTTTTATGCAGAACCAATTATCCTTCATCTGCAGATGAACCTGTGAAAGGCAGTGAGACAAGTTGAGGACTTTGACCCTCTCTCCCTGAAGCCTGAGATGGAACTATGATATCCAGTATTCTAGGACGTCTGCCAGGAAGGCCAGATAAGGGCTGCGTAGCAATATTGGCAAGGTAGGGCTTGAGGCACATCACAGGAATGATTGCTGGAGTGGGGGATACTGATGAGGCTGGAAGTAATTCAAGAGTATCACAGAATAATGCAGCAACACAACATATTAAACTAACAATATAACATAATACAAAATCACAGTTAAGTAATACACAACAGAACAGCAAAGCACAGAAAATACAGCCTACCACAATTGCAGCGTCTTCTATTTTTATTTTTTTTTGCTTTGGCATATTATTGTATTGTGTATTCTGTGGCTTTTGTTTTGTGTGGGTATGCTATTGTGATGTTTTAAGGTGAGGTGTTGTAGTTTTTGTTGGTGTATTGTGTTAAGTCAGTAAACTGTTATTCTGTTGAGGAGTTGGTCTTCTATATTGTTTTTGTTGTATTAGTGTTTTTGTAAGTAATTTTATTGTAGCTGTGTTGTGTTGGTGTGCTGCGGTGTGTTTCTGATGTATTAATGTTCTGTGGTGGTGTAGTGTTGTTGCTGTATTTCAACTGCAACCCTTCTACTTAAACATGCTCATGCTTATCACATGTTACCACCTCCACACGTTCATATTAATGGCACAGCTGTAAAAGGTGTTTACTTTAAGCACTGAGATGTTTACCAGGGCTACTAAAAGTACCGTCCAAAATGATTTGTATCCCTCGTTTTATAACTTCTATAACCCTCTCATACCACAAGATCATTCTTTTGCCCATTCTAATTCCAGAGAGAGCCATAAACTATGGGTAAATGTCGCCATCTCCTGGATCCTACAATATTGCAAACTATTACAATTCCGGGCTGCATTCTAAAACGCAAAGAAACGAAGTATTCTCTTTTAGGCACAGTGGTCGTTTATTGTTTAAACTAAGACTCGACTCCTCCTTTCAGGCAAAAGGTTTTTCATAAAAAGCTATTTCAAATAAATGGCACATTGCAAGACGAAGGAAAAATTAAGAAAAGTCAAACTAAAAAGAAATTAATCCGATTGAAATGTAATGCTTTCATCCATAGCACGGTCTGTAATCTTCAATTTGTCTTCTGTTGTCTGTGTGCTAGTTTAATATTTTCGAAAAATGTAACATGCTTTCATGGTGCAAGCCCATCCATGTAGTGGTTCTAGAGCAGTTTGTGGGGCGCTGGCCATTCACGACATACTGCTTCAATCGGAGGGGTCTGACCATTCTTTGCTACTAAACATGCTGCTGTAATGGAGTAAGAGAACCCCCTCTAACCAGATGGGGTTAGGGTGGCTATACCTGTTTAAAATACACCTGTCTGCTACGAAGCGTCTGCACGGATATCTCAAAAGTGTATGATTTATTTTTTCATTGCAAATAAATGGCCACTACGTTTAGAAGACAGCATATTTTTTTTTTGTTTTTTCTTCTTTTTGTGTGTCAAATGTTTGCATTTAAATTTTAAAAACGTCACCCTTGCACCAGCTGGCAAAGCCCAGATCTGCTGGCTTTGCCAGTGTTTGTTTATTGTTGTATGCCATACAAATGTACTTAGTTATTTTGTCAACATCCTGAGGAGACCCCTTACTAAAAGTCGGTAAAAATGAATTGAATTGTGTTCTCGTTAGTTTATGTGCCTTCCAAGAATTCCCCAGCACACAAAGAAAACATTATTTACTATGCTCGCTTTTGAATCCTACTAAAATTATTTGTTCCATCACTTTCCACCTCTAAGCAGCAGTGCGGTTTTATTCGTATGTATAATTCTATATTTTGGATTACTGAAAAAGTTCAAAAGGCTACTAGGAAATATATATATATATCTTTTTTTTTTTACACCTGTAGGGGTATATTATCAAGGACAGGTGTTAAAATTATAGCCGTTTTATCGGCAGGAAACTGCAGATAAAACGGCGATAATGAGCTTGATAATACGCTCTTGTTAATTCCCATAGAAGCCCATGTTCTGATGTTAACATGGGCTTCTATGTGAATTAACAAGGGCGTATTATCAAGCCCATTATCGCCGTTTTATCGGCAGTTTCCTGCCGATAAAACGGCGATAATTTTAACACCGGTCCTTGATAATATGCCCCATAGTTCGTATGAAAACGCCATATGCTTTCCCAATTCACCCACTTCTTGATCAAAGCACCTGTCACTGAAGTTGCTGATTGTAAAATTCTTGATCAAAGCACCTGTCACTGAAGTTGCTGATTGTAAAATTACCTAATTTTATGGGCTAGACACATTTATCCTATGCAGCACTTCCTCTCGTACATCCTACATCATATAGCAGAAACTATCCCAGGGAACCCTCTTCTTTAGTTTTCTAATACCGCTATGGGAACGATGTACCATTATCCATTTACTGAGCTCTCTGCCCAGTCTCAAGTTACCCCATGCAAATTAAGGGCAGTTTTCACCCGATCAAAGAGAATCCACTGACATAGTCGCCCATGTATGCCCTCCCCTAAGAGTGAGGTCTCAAAATAACTCAGGTGACTCTCCTACTCAAAGAGGAGCAATGCAGAGGTTCTCCTTTCTCAACTGTTTGTTGGTGTGCCTGACCTCTCAACCTACCACCCTTGCTTTACCAAGTATCTGCTAAACTGAGTGCAAAGCTGTCTTGTAGTTCTTCTTTGGGTACTTTCCCCAAGTCCTGTCTTGTAGAAGGTTTATATTGGGAGGCTGTGTGTCAGAAAACATTTTTGCATGAGTGAGATACAAATTATGCAGGAAGTTTGCATCGCAATCAGATCTCTGATATTGCAGGAAATCCAATTAAAATTCTTTGTAGGTAGACCCAGCATTAATCACACTGGGCAGACAGGTTTTCACTGGTGACGTTTGTACTGCAAAAGTAAATTTGACAAATGTTTCTTGTTAGAATCCCCAAGATCCCTGGTTGGCTGAGGTAGGAAACGCAGGCAAAGCAGGGGCCCGTGAGCCCCAACATTGGGAAAAAGACAAGTCGCCTCCCGAGATAGCCCCCGTTCCACCCCCTTGGTAGCTTGGCATGAGCAGCCAGGCTTATCTTCAAGGCTTAATGTGTAAAGTATTTGCAAATACGCTCATAGCAATCCAATGATGACACCACAAATAGACTCCACACGAGTTTCATAGAAAACAAGTATATGTTTATAAAACGATATACGATGCGACCACACAATACTAAACCAACATATGCTTCGGGGTAAGGGTCCCCCTGGCCTATTATTATTGAGCTAAACTAAACAATCCTATGTAGTCCTAATGTTGTAATATGCAGTTTAATATGCAACAGTCAGGTACTTCACAACATAAGAATAATGCAGATCGTAATACGGTTGGCGATTTGTACTGTCACTTTAATGCAATGCGTAAAGATACAATGTGGTAAACTGTTATGCCCCCGTAATGCAATGCGTATGGTCCCCCTTCAGGTACTCTGGTGGGAAAAAGCAATGCAACGTGTAATACAGTTATCAGGCAATTTGTTATGCGTAACTAATGCAATGTGGAACACATAAATCCGCCAGTTCAGTTTGCTACACTAATGCAATGTGTAATACAATATACCGGCAGATCGTGGTGCAGGATTCAGACAAGGCGTAACACATCTATCAGGCAGTTCATTATGCAAACCTAGTGCAATGCATGACACACCTATCGGGCAGTTTGCTAGGCAAACTAATACAATGGGCAATACGACAAAACAGGCAGTTCGTTGTGCAGAAATAAAGCAATGCGTTATACAATCATCAGATACTCCGCTACATGGAAGTTATGCAATACGTAAGTTACCACAGTACTGTTCACGGTGCCTCTGGCGGTCTCTCCGCCGCTCGTGCTGGCTTGCGGTTAGTTTCCAGCCACAGTTGCCCCCCCCCCCACATGGGTAAGATACAACACAGTAACTGCAGCTTCGCCCTGAGGCCCTGGTACTGCCCCTCTGCCTTGGCACTCGGGCCTCAATCCGAGCGAAGCAGAGGCCCGCACTGCAGAACAGAGAGAGAGAGGCCGAGAGCATCTCCCTCCGAGCGAACCCACTCTCCTCTCCTCGTCCAGCGACTTGGACCTCCAATGCAATCCCTGACTTTCCGGGCAATGGAAAGATCCCAGGTTGAACACTTCACCTGCACTCAGAATCACTAAGACTCACAGGAACTCGGGTGAAAGTTAACCAGACAACTCCGCATGAGGGTCTCAGGCTACGCATGACACACGCACGCAGCATCGCTGAGACACACTTGATCTTCTTGTGCCCACGATCACAAGGTACAACTTGTGCAAGTCTCAGGTAGTAGAAGGCACAGGCACTCCGCGTCCCTGAGACACACTTTATCTCATGGTGCCCCCAATCACAGGGCACCTCCAGCGAGGGTCTCAGGCTGTGAACAGCACACGCACACAGTGTCGCAGAGGCACACTCGCTCTTCAGGTGTGCACGACCACGGGCCAATCCACTTGACAGTCTCAGGCTGCCCCCAAGCACACGCACACAGCGTTGCTGAGACCTACTTGGCTCCTTTGCACACACGGTCACAGGACGATCCTCTCTAAGATTCCAGGCTAGACAGAGCACTAGCACACAGCGTCTCTGAGCCTCGTTTGGAACCCCCGGTGCCCAAGATCACAGGGCACAGCTTGCAAAGGTCTCAGGCTAGACAGCGCACACGCACCCACGCCGTATATGAGAGTCTTCTTTGGAAACGTTTGTGTTCCTGTGTTTCCAAACAGGGAGCCAGCTCACCTCAGGCCCTTGGGGATAGTTACTTTAGGACATAGCACACTGCAAAGTCCCAACAGCCTTTACTTGGTTAAAACAGCAAACTGACGGCCATCCCCAGATCACACAGCAAGAGCAGTCTTATCCAGCTGTCTATTCAGTTGTTTCTTCCTTGGCAAAGGTTCCTCTTGATCCACGAAGAAGCTCCAGTCTTGTTCACACTTGATTAAGCCATTCTCCAAAGTTCAGGGGCTTCAGCTTGCATAGTTATAACCTTCAATGGCTTTGAAGTCTTTATGTAACAGGGGGCACAGACCCCTGCTCAAACCAGTTCTGGGTACCTCCCTACCAGTGACACCTTCTCCCTTTGATTAGTGAGGGTCTGGATTCTCAATCACTCAGCAGGAGACGGGACAATTGTTTAATAGCACCAGCCCAGGCCTCTTCACTTCTAGGCCTACTCCTCCTCCTACACACCAGATGCAGGTCAGCCTGTGCTGTCTCACCTCCTCCTCTGGGTCAAGACATTCCCCAGATCCTATCGCTTTCAAATCCAGCCAGTCAATCCACAACCAGGCAGAGACACACAGAAATGTTTAAAGCACAAAAACCAAGCCACTTCTAAAAGAGTGACTTACAAACACACAATGCAAAAACCATCTTCATAAAAAGAGGTGATTTCAGGCATGCTAAACTTCACCTTTCCATCTTAAGCCTTTGGGGAGATAGGCTGGAAAACATATTGCACAGCCTACCTATTCTATTCTAATGGGCAAGGCCCGAGTTCCCTTTCCAAGGCTACTTGAGTGGGTGGCACAATAAGTGCTGCAAGCCCACCAGTAGCATTTGCATTACTAGCCCTGCCACACATAGTGCACTTCACTAGGGACTTTTCTAGTTAAGCAAACCTACCAATAATGAACAACCAATCACCATTACACTTTACACAGGGAACACTTGCACTTTGACACTGTTTAGCAGTGGCAAAGTGTCCAGAGCATCTAAGTTGGCAACACATGTCGGAAAAAAGTTCTATGGGAAAGCAAAAAGGTTAGAGAACAATAGCCAAAAAGGGTCAAGTCCCACGTTTCTCATTTCACTACTTACTACAGTGTCCTGGAAATTAAGTTTTTAGCCGCTTTCTAGCTAGGCCTGTAAAAATAGTATTTTTTGAACAGTGTGCAAGCTTTCCACAACTAAATTGCCACTGCTTCTATAGGAGCCAACCCTTCTGTTTTTTTGCCCATGTAATTTTAGAAAAATGAAAGTTGGTACAACTTCCATGCTCTAATTCTGACCTTTATGCAACTGGGTCTAGCCATTTTGATTCTCTCTGATAGTTGGTTTACCTAATATACTTTACTTAAAGTATCTGCGTTTTATGGCACAATGTTTTTGTGAAAAGAAAAATCAAAGGAAATGATGGACGGAGCGTTGACAATACAAGCACTCACCCCCAGTCAACTGATCTGGGTTTAATCCATCACCATTCTTTAGCCCACTCTGCCACCCCAGTTCAGACATGGCCATATGCAAATCAGTCTGACCCTGTGCCTCATGGAAACAGTCCAGCAGGAACTGCCAAGCCATGCCTTCCTTGGAGCAGAAACAAGCTACCGAGGACCGGTTTCTGGCATTTCAGACGTCTTCAGCCCGGCTTGCTTGAATCCAGTGGCAAAGTGAGCAAGGGACTCACAACTGAGCATACCCTGCCAACTTATGGCGAACAAAGAAAAACCAAAGGAAATGATGGACGGAGCGTTGACAATACAAGCACTCACCCCCAGTCAACTGATCTGGGTTTAATCCATCACCATTCTTTAGCCCACTCTGCCACCCCAGTTCAGACATGGCCATATGCAAATCAGTCTGACCCTGTGCCTCGTGGGAACAGTTCAGCCCGAACTGCCAAGCCATGCCTTCCCTGGACCGGAAACAAGCTACCGAGGACCGGTTTCTGGCATTTCAGCCTTCTTCAGCCCGGCTTGCTTAAATCCAGTGAGCTAAAGAACGGTGATCGATTAAACCCAGATCAGTTGACTGGGGGTGAGTGCTTGTATTGTCAACGCTCCGTCCATCATCCCCTTTGGTTTCGCTTTGTTCGACATAAGTTGGCAGGGTATGGTCAGACGTGAGTCCCTTGCTCACTTTGCCACTGGATTCAAGCAAGCCCGGCTGAAGACTGCTGTAATGCCAGAAACCGGTCCTGGGAAGCTTGATTCCGGTCCAGGGAAGACATGGCTTGGCAGTTCGGGCTGGACTGTTCCCATGAGGCACAGGGTCAGACTGATTTGCATATGGCCATGTGTGAACTGGGGTGGCGGAGTGAGCTAAAGAACGGCGATGGATTAAACCCAGATCAGTTGACTGGGGGTGAGTGCTTGTATTGTCAACGCTCCGTCCATCATCCCCTTTGGTTTTGCTTTGTTCGCCATAAGTTGGCAGGGTATGCTCAGACGTGAGTCCCTTGCTCACTTTGCCACTGGATTCAAGCAAGCCCGGCTGAAGACGGCTGTAATGCCAGAAACCGGTCCTGGGAAGCTTGATTCCGGTCCAGGGAAGACATGGCTTGGCAGTTCGGGCTGGACTGTTCCCATGAGGCACAGGGTCAGACTGATTTGCATATGGCCATGTCTGAACTGGGGTGGCGGAGTGAGCTAAAGAACGGTGATGGATTAAACCCAGATCAGTTGACTGGGGGTGAGAGCTTGTATTGTCAACGCTCCGTCCATCATCCCCTTTGTTTTTACAATGTTTTTGTGGTCATTTTAACACTGCACAAACATTGGCCTTCTTCTGCTTCTTATGACTTCTTAGTCTATACCCTGATCAACACATTTAACATAGTTTGATGAAAGATAGCTTATATTCATGGTTTAATTGACATTATATTCCCAATATTGAACTTTTCTAAAAGCAAGATGTTGTGAAAATCTCAATTAGGGTACACTCATGCCAAGAAAATAAAATGTATTCACCAGACTTTGCCAAGAGTATAAAATGTCTTCAACCGGCTTTGCTCCTGAGAAAAATATAGAAATTGAAATAGTATTAGTTGATAGACATACCTGTGGAAAAAAAGACAGCAATTTTCCCTTTATATCACAAATTGCTAAACATTTGAGAACTTTAAAAAAATAATAAGTAGGGAATCATTTACTGTATAAACTGTTTTTGTGTTGTAGTTGTATTTTTAAAATAAATGACTCAAAATATACATTTGTGTTGGTTTCTACCCACAGGGAATTACATTTGATGAATTTAGATCCTTTTTCCAGTTTCTGAACAACCTGGAAGACTTTGCCATCGCAATGCAGATGTACAACTTTGCAAGTCGCTCCATTGGTCAAGGTTAGTGGAAGAAATGCGATTGCAGCATTTATCCTGAAACCGAACGTATGTATGCTTGCCCCTAGGGCCCTTGTATAGAAACTAACTTCTTTGTTATATTAGGCTAATCCTAGATTCGGGCCACTTTTATGTCCATTCAGCTATTTTGATCAAAAAGTATTTTCAAATGTTCAGATGAGATCGTATTGCTGGTTTGTTTTTGTTGAGAAGATGCCAATAGGAACAGTGTATATATTGACGACTTACCTTGCTGATAAATGAACATTGTTTTGAATGTGAAGCCACCATCTTAGTGGTGAGTTTATCCGGCTGATCGGAATCCTTCTAGCTGGCACTAATAGTTAAATAAAATAATAAGAGCACATAGCATGTGTTGGGAAGCCATGGCAAGCTACACAAAGCCTTAATAAAATAGACTTCTCCCACGAGCAGCGCGCAAGTTACTAGTAGCTCCCGAGCGACCTTATTTATTTAAAGAGTTACTAAAGCGCAAACATGACCTTAGGGTATTAGAGAGTTGTACATAAGCAAAAACCATAAACATGAAGGTAGTCTGTTACATTACAAATATTCTCAAAACATACGCGCCTCAATAACGAGCCATCACAGTTCACATTTTTGGTCTTTTTAGTTGTGTACCTAGGTTCCTCGTTGTACAGGGCTTTATGTGATTGGGAAGCTATTTTTAGCTCTTTTCTAGCTAATTGGAGCCAGTTGAGATACTTTAGAGCAGGTGGTCAAAATGTATCATGCTTGTTACCAGTCTCATTGCTGCTTTGAGTGTTGCCTTGAATGGTGTTGTTCTTGATTTAGACAGTCCTGTTAAGGTTGCACAGCCATATTCAAGCCTGGAGATGACCATAGATTGTATTGCTATCTTGAAGTCAGGTGGAGGAATGAACGGTTTTACCTTCTTCGGAGGAATTGTTATGTAACGTAATACAAATGCTTAATTTATTAGACCAGAGCTATGTCTCGGCATTAAAAGTTCTAACATAGAAGTGTGTTTAAAGGAAAGTCAAAACCATAATTTAGGGTGGAAACATTTGTGCCTTTTTTGTAGTTAAAGTATACAAAAAGTGGTGGATGGAATCCTTACATGAATCTCAATCACTAGTAATTATTTATAGGACATCCCAGTCCATAGTTATTCTGTAAACCATGTCACCTCAGGTGGACCCTGCCACATGTAAATCAGTCTTGACTTTGTTCACTTCGAACTGCCAGACCAAGGACCTCCCTGAACTGGAACTCCAGCAACGAAGGACCGGTTTCTATGGAGTCTTATTGCATCAGTTATATAGCATGTTACACCTGTGGCGATGTCTGGAAACTTTTGATTTTATCGAGGAAATGGGCATCGTCAGGGTGCATAGTTGAATGCGTGTGTTTTTGTAGTATGACCCATGTGGCACATGTTGGTTAGGGTGAATGAGATTTAAACAGTGCGGTGGAAGCACAGTGCTCTTAAAACAGGAGTCTCCTACATTTTCTGTAATAAGATCTACTCATGTTCATTGAAAGTCATCCTGAGCTAATAATATTATTAGTGTTGTATTAGTGACTGCATCAAGAAATATTACATTAGTGGCCACCATATGCCAGATAATCAGCAACGATCACCTCGGTGCATCAGGCAAGGTTGCCAGCAGTAATATAACTAAGGTTTTTATAAATTTACATCTAGTTGGCTAAAATACAACATCCATAGCAGCAATATACCTGGCACCAGGGTGATATTAGTAATGTCTCCCCACAGTTGCATGATTAATCACGCAAATATCAGCTTTAAATATATTATGGAAACAGCCAGTTTTCTGCAAACATCAATTTATGAGTTCTGAAAATACTCAAATTTTTGTCATTAATACATGCATTTCAAAGTTGAAATACCTATGGTAATTTTACCAAGCAAACGCTTCTAATTTAGTAGACTGGGCTGCACAGAAGAGAGCTACTTACTGGTACCTGGAGAGCTACCAGTAGCTGACAAGCTACTCGTTGGAAAAGCTTGACCTAGGGCCGAAACCTATAAGCATGATGTATAGAGGAAAATGTGAGACAGGTGCTTGCAAGGACTTTTAAACTGTATGGCTGACCATATCAAATGCTACACCTGATATGTGTCAGTTGGGCCTACTCAGTACCATAAAATGACCTAATCCATTAGAGACACTTGAAGGGTGAAAGTGTGCGCACTCAGCCATTGATGAGTGGGCCTGCCAGGTGCTCTGACCTATTGAGGAGCAACCTGGCAGGAGCAGAAGAGAGTTGCATGGCAGCATCACAAGGGGATATGTGACCACATAGAACTAAATTCGGACTTCCTCACCTATCCTAGTATAACATTATGTCAGTGTCTGGAATGTGACTCATATGGTTCCTGGGCAGACGGGTACGTGGCCCCAATTGTAACAACAGGAGTGTTTCTCAACTGGTGTCCAGGGGCCCTGTACTTTGAATCCCTTAACTGGGATCTGAGTACACCGTTTTAGAACTTGACTCTCAGGCCATCAATGCAGGGTAGTCCAATGCTTACTCAGGGAAAGTGCTGAGAGCTAGAGACTCAGCAACACAATAACCACACTTAATAACTCACTGTCCAGTAAGTGTTTTTTTTCCCAACAGTAAAACGTACTTAATAAGACAATACTGAACACTATGTTCAAATGCTTATGGGGACACACTCCATGGGGCCTCACAAACAAAAGGGAGAACCCACTAAACAAAGGTTCCACAATTTAACAATATGTGCAGTTATTGACTGTTAACCAACATAGTGCAGTGTATGAGTCTTGCTTATACCTTTACATTTGCTAAAAACAAAAGTCCCAGCACCCCAACATTTTCAGACTAAAAGTCCCAGTTCAGAAGTGCTTAAAACTCCTCAGGTCATGTATTCCTCTACCCAGAAAACTTAGAGTGACATTCCAAATTGGTCAAACTGATACTCTGGGGGTCTGCCACACTCTTGGCAGCCCCCATAGCCAACATGTTTCTGGTGGTAGCCTGCCTTCCTGGGGCACCAACAAAACACTGAGTCTGGCCTGTGGCACTGCCTTTGATGCAGCTGCAGCCACATCCATTTCGTTTTTTTTCTAATGCACCCTTGGGAATATTCCTTTTTAATTTTTATTAATTTGGGTGCCCATCTGCAAGTAGGCACTCATGTCTGCCTTTGTTGGAACCACAGGGTAGCACCCACATCCCAACCAGTTTCCACCACCCAAAACCTCTTTCCTGTTCCGGCGCAAGAGCTGGCTGCAGTCACTAGTCTCCCACCCATGCACTTGACAGCATGTGCAGGGGAAACCTGGGCTTTCCCCTTCTGTGCAACCCCAGTGTGGGAGCCTGGGAGGAAACCTCAACCTCAGGAGCCACTTCTTCCTTGGACCCAGGGCTCCCGAGATCCTAACAAAAATGGTTTGTGTGCTGTAGCCATCCCTGCGAGCTTCTTAAACTGAAGTGCAGCAGTACTCCACACTACTTTGGGGTGTTGGCCAACATGCGGGCTATGTGATATGCTCTTTTTCTTTTGAACAGTTTACCAGGGCTCCGGTCCAGGGTGTTGACTGATAAAAGACTGAATATGGTAGCAGATGCCTTCACCCGGCAGCACTGAGAGCCCACTGGGCAGGACCTAGACAAAGGCTCTAGACAATTGCTATTTTTTCAAGCATCTATGGGCTGATTTAGATGGAATATGGCTTGCTTGCTCCTGGTGGTGAGCTCTACCTACCCAATGCGTTCCTCTTATGCCTTCAAATTTGTGTTGTCTTCAGAAGCTGATTTCCCACTGCTCTCCCTCCAACGAGGGAGATCTTTGGCCTGCCTTCCTCTCATTTTAGCTCCTCACAGCCTGCTAATCAAGGCTTCTTGGCAGCACCCTGGACATGCTCCTCTGTCTGGGCTCCTGGTACTTCACATTAGCACAGGTCTTCCCACCACTTCTCCAAGGCGATTCACATTAGCTGGCCCACCTGCACTTCCCGGACCCCATGGCTTTGTGGTCATTTTAAGGGTGTTTGCCAGAGCTCACTGCTCCACAGGAGTTCCAGGATAACCACCCCCTTCAAGGTCCTCGATAAGTCCATCCTCTACTGTCCCCGAGAGGGAATGAGAAGGCCTGTGCAGGCAATGGAGACACGATTACACATCAGTGCAAGTCAGTACAAGTCTAGAAAGTCCCACCTCTCCAGATGGTTTAATGCCCTTGTCTTCTACAGATTGCAGTACTCTTCAAAAGTCTGTCCCTTGTGCATGGGTGTTTAAGTGGTGGTGGATACTTAATGAGACTGGGCACCTCTAAATCCAAAGAGAACAGAATATTACACAGTATCTTGGGGCCTTTCAAACTGGTGATGTCAATTGGTCAATGATCACAGCTTGCTGAGTGTTTTAACACTGCCCCGAAGTGCCATTGCTAAACAGGTTCCTTTGCACCAAAAGATCAAATGGAGTGTTGAAAGTATGCATCTTGTATGTGATGTACCCCCATAATGTTGCCACAATTTTTTTTGCTGGCAGTAGAACTCAGCATCTCTGTGCATTTTATCCCGCTAACCAGTGGTAATGTCCCCCTTTTAATATGATGAAATTAGCGTACCTCTAACTGAAATATTTTACTTGTCTATAAGTCCCTAGTATATGGTACAAAGTACCCAGGGTCTGTAAGTTAGATGTCACTAGTGGAATACAGCACTGTTGTGCCACCCACTGCCAACAACCTTGCAAACATGACTGCAGGCCTACCCTTTGAAGCCTGTCTATGCAGCTACAAACTGCAAATTCGACCTATCAAAATAACCCCTTTTGACAGGTCAAAAACATTCCTCCTAAATATTAATATCACCTCTAAATAGACCTTATTGTCCATACGCCAGGGTGGATTATATTTAAAATTAGGACATGTGAAACTTCAATAGTAAACCTGTCTGTAGAGTGACAATACTGCAAAAGCTATGTTCACTGTAGCAAGACAGGCTGTTCCATACGAAAACATTGCAATACAGTATTACATTTAAAAATGTTATCTCGGGCTACGGGGACACTGAGTCCCAGCAAGGATAACATTAAGCGAGGTGAGCAGTGACACTGCAAGTAGCATGTGTGATAACCTGCAGAGGGAATAATCGGAGAGGGACTTCAGTAGACGGGAATAAGGAGCTGAGAGAGGAACAGTGGAGACTTCCTCCCAGCAGGTCTATCAATAATCAAGGTGAGCAGTGTCACCGTGAGTGGTATGTGCAGGATATTATAATGTGACCTGCTTAGGGAATCCATGCTGGCTCAATGGCAAATTACATAGACCTCGGTCTGTGTCCCTGCCATTGAGCTAGTGTGAAGTCCCTGCACAGGTTACATTGTAGCCTAGGCCATTGAGCTAGCATGGATTCCACACGCATTTTCCATTTCCGAATCCCGCACATGCTGCCTGCAGTAACACTGGTCACCTTACTGAGCAATAGCCCTGCTAGGACACATTCTCCACCATGCCTTGCCCAGCTCCTCATTCCGGTCTATCAGAGTTCCTCTCAGATTGCTTCCCTCTGCTGGATCCCACACACGCAGTTCGCAGTGATACTGATCACTTTGCTTAACGTTCAGCCTGCTGGGACACAGACTACACCATGCCTCGCCCAGATCCTCAATCTTATTGGATACTTCATTGCAGAGGGGCCCATTCTATTCTACTGGCCCTTGAGACCTGAAGACAACGTCATAGCCTGGGACTTCCATATCCAGGCAACACGACTGGCCCCTATTATATGCTCCAATATCATGCATAAAGGTTACTAAAGTTTCTCTAAATCCTCATACTTCTCTTACTCTCAGGCTCGGTGATTTCAGGAGTCCTGAGGATGATCCAATCGTCACTTAAGGGATCAAAACTTCGACTTTAATTGCAGACCCAATTAACATTGTTTGTAATTTTCAATGGGCTGGGTGTAGTCTTGTTTTTCGATACGCACTTTGATCACTATTGTCACGTGTGTATCACCAGTGAGAGCGCCAAGCGCATTTTTCCCCAACACCCACTGCGCTACTGTCCATATTTGTTTAAAAAAAAACATTTTGTGGTTGTCATAAGTAACTCAGTATTTAGTTGAAATTAATGTTGACTATATATCTAGAGGCCATTGTTTCACAATATAACTTTTGTCCAAGGTCTCAGACGCCTGTCGGTTTGCCATGTCACTTAGAACCGCACCTCCGTGATGGGCACAGGAGCAAGGGCATAGGGCAAGAAAGCTTCTGCCATCTTAGTTTTAGGTAGCAAGGGAAACCGTGAGATTGCTTACAGTAAGACTCGCAGGAAATGCTGCAAAAGAGGGTAGGGTTTCCCTTGGAAATTGTTACCCATTGATTAGACAGTGGTCAGGAGTTTACCCCATCTAAAGGCTGCTGCCAGGAATATTCCCCGTAACATAGTCAGAAAATTTTCTGGAATTGTGGAAAAACATAAGAGGGCTGGACCTGCTTCTGGTAACATTAGAGGAGGCTAGAAGACTGGACAAGCTCTCCCTCTTTACCCTGGACAAAGAAGTGGATCCACCGGTCATCAGGCTGACCTCCTGTTCAAGCTGCAGGGACACAACAAGCTATAAGAGGCCTGCTTCTGCAACTGACAAGCTGACCAGTTCCAACTGGATGTGCCCTGGGCCTTCCTGCTGGCTTCTGCTGGAGTGAAGCTTGACACCCCAGTGATGTCCCCAATGTCCTGACCCTTGGCTGGTGTTAAAATATGCTCCTACTCCCATCTTCTGAAATCTGAGACTTGGAAAAATTTTGGCAACCAGAATGTCCAGAGGTCTGAGACCAAAGTGCAAAGATGATCAGACGAAGGTGTATTGCCGCTTGGCCCAAGGTTCACGTTGTTTCAGCTTCTAGCTTTACCGCAACAGCAAACTCAATTCAGTTGAACCTTATGGAGAAGGTATCTGGCCTCGTGGATGCCTCTTTGGATACAGCCTGAAGCCTTGTCCCATTGGAGGAAAATGAGCTTTAAATAAAGTGACTAAGTCCGAAGGTAGAAATCTTCACCAGGCAAATGTGCCAGAAGTATCTAGCCAGTGAGGGACCTTCCTAGGGTGCAAAATTCTAATTTCTCCCACTCAAAGCTTTCCTGCTAAAAGTCATTAGCTTTACCAAGACCTCATCTAGCTGCTATCCTACATCACTGTACCTACTTTGGCCACTGCCTGCTGCTTTCTCCCACTGAAGAGTCTTCACTTCCATTTTCGAGACTTGGGGCCTAATTTAGATCTCGTCACACTGGTTACTCCATCAGTGACGGGTATCCCGTTTGCCGAAATATAAATCCCATTATATCCTATGGGATATATATTTTGGCGGATGGGATATCCGTCAACATTGTGACTGAGCAACCGGCCCACCAAGATCTAAATCAGGCCTAAAGTCCAAAGCTAAAACTTCTGATCGGGTGGATCCTTGTTTCTCTATCCGACCCACGCTCCATCGCTGTCGGCCTTAACTTGCACCTAGGTACCTTCAAGCACATAAGATGACTGTGGTTAGAGCTCAATGCATTTTGCCACTATTTATATATTTAAACTTTTAAATTTCATGACTTTAGTTTCCGTGTTCTGATTTTTGCATTGGTGTAATTTTATTCTCTATTTTTCTCAATGCTTTAAGATTTTTCTTGTGTTGTGTTTTGACATTATTACCTTTTTGGTACTGCAAAAAAACTTAACACATTGCCTCTAAGTTAAGCTAATCTGGTCTCTGATATAGCATCCAGAGGTTGAGCATAGGTTAATTTAGTGACTTTAGTGATTCACCTTAACATGGATTGTGGTTATTACTTAAGGTGGGTACCTACTCCCAACCTCTCATCCAGTGCCCCAGTTTCTTAAAGGGACCTGCTAGAAAAAGTAGAAACCAACATTGCGCTGCTCCTTAATTGTGTCTCTGAGAGTGGCATGCCCAGGCATGTTAAACAGTTTTCATGTACATAGGCAGGTTCTTACCATACAGTCTTCCTCTCCCAGGAAAAAGCTTAATCCACTCCAATATGCCTATTGGAGGGGGGGGGGGGGGTGGAGTCACTCGGACTTACCTGCTGGGAGGCAAAGAAATTAACTTGGCCTAGAAGGGTAGTCCAAAGCCCAACACTAAAAATTAAGGGCTGACTGAGAAATTTGAAAAAACGTTAAGGTACATGAAGAAGTGAAGCTGAGGCCAAATTAACATAATATTTACACTCAGAACCTTTGTTAACTGTGGAAAGCACACAAACGTTTCTCTAGGCCG
Organism: Lissotriton helveticus; assembly: GCF_964261635.1. NCBI lineage: Eukaryota > Metazoa > Chordata > Amphibia > Caudata > Salamandridae > Lissotriton > Lissotriton helveticus. The sequence goes on along the minus strand of NC_136060.1, from coordinate 81,676,247 downwards.
GACCAATACAAAATTGTTAATTTGGGGCAGCTTTTGCAAATGCAATTAAGTACCACAGGCTTACCTGGAAGTACTACAGACTCAAACTATAAACATAAAGAAATTCGGATATCTTTGATTGTCCAATTAGGATATCAGGATTGCACAGACAATAAGGAATGGATAAAATGTGCACATATATCAGGCTGAGTTGAGCATTAGTTCCATTTGTTCAGCATGCTCGCGTTTGCATGCGTGATTAATTACACACAACCCAGGGCCTCTTACACCAACTGTGCAGAAGCAGACCTTATGTTAAAAGGCAGTCATTGGCAGTTAGCAATCACATCGATTTTACCAGAGCTTATTTATTTTTTTATTTATTTATTTTATATTCTTATAAAGCGCCAGACTAGACCCCCGAAGGGGTATCTCCGCGCTATTGCTGCAACACGAGAGTGTGCTAATTCTGAAAGTGTGTCCAGTAAGAAGGAATGAAAGCTAGAGGCGTTATTTGTCAGGATACAGGTAAGTTTTTAAAGTTTTCCGAAAAGTCAGGTGACTGGAAAGAGAAAGAGAGTGAAATTCAATAAGGGAAATAATAGCAGAGATTCAAAAACCTGGTGGTCCAAAAGCAAAACATCTAAGGGGTTAAAATGGGTCACAACCCCATTCGTCACGCTCAACATCTTCTAAATGTTGTAGGCTGATCCGTAATGTTATGGACAGTCCAGACCAAGCCAATGGCTGAAAACGGTTTTCCTAAAGCTCCTTTCTAAAAGAATGTGCTACTTAGGATGGTTAGTAATGGCAGTAGATTTTGCCAGATAGCCAAATTTGCCCAGCCAGACACTAACATAGGAGTAAAAAGTCCAGTAGTGGGAAACTTGGAAGATCTATTTCTCCTGCCATGACCCAAAAAAACTATGAGAAGTGGGGAAAACCGTAACCCTCCCACAAATCCCACGGCTTTGAGAAAACAAATTGAAAAGGTGTTTACATCCTACAAAAATACATCGACTAAAACTTAGGTCAGTATTTTCTTATCTTCAGATGGGCATTTAATCACATGTTTGCGCCATTGAGACTGATCCCAGGTTTTTGGATCAACCTATGAGAAGTATCCTTGTTAGGGTATTGACTCAAAGATTTTAATCCAACCTGGTTGAAATGTATTTATCCAATGCGGTCTTATTCCTGTGTCTGCACCTTCACTTGGAGGACAAGGACAGGAATAACTCTGCAAGCCAGCGATGGCTTTCTGCCAGGCATGTAAGCACAGTCTCCAGGGGCTAAGGGCCGTTATTTCTTTACCTTACAAGAAGACATTTTTAATTTTTAGGCTTGTACCTAAATCTCATGTTTAAGATTAATTATGTTCATGCTTACCAATCAGGCAACATACTAACTGAGCAACTTAAAAGCAGAAATAAATGCAATTTCCGGTCTGATAGAATTTACTCTCTGGGCTGAACTTAGCTACACAGGATATTTCCCTACACTTTTTGCTGCCCAGAACTCAAGACTGATGAGCTGCAGCATTTAGATAACCTGGGGCATTGGACTTTAGATGCTATCATTTAGAAAATGTGCATGGTTTAGGCTTGAAATTAAATATGATTATTGGTTTAGCACGATGCCCAGTGCTGAATGTTCTGTTTTCTAGAGTTTCTCACAGTCTTCAGTATCCCCTTAGGTCTTTCAGAACAGCTTATCACGTTATAGATCTATAAGTATGTTTATCGTTATGTAATTCACCTCCCTGGTACTAATCCATACATACTTTGGTGATGCACTGCTTCCTCCTCTCCAAGGCAATTCGTGTGTACCCAGCAGTGGGTGCATTTTCATTATTATGAAAGAGATTCACTGCCAGACTGGCCGTGGATTGCACCAGGCTACTGACAAGTGCGCCAGAGCGCCTAAAGGCTGGTTTGTGTCTGCCTGCAGTCACTAACATCAGTCTCTCCCAGCCCCGCAAGGGACTTCTCCTTCTATCTGCACTCTGCCATGGCAAGACTGACATCACCGTTGACAGTGCAGGGCCAGATGAGGACCTCTGTACTGTCAGACGCTCTATACGTGTGGCAACCCCTTTGCTACAAGCACACTGCATGTGAACGCGACTTGCTTCTGAGAGCGTGAGTAGCTATTCATGTTGCGTCTGATGGAGATAGAAGGAATAACCGGCCAAGAGGGACCATCACACCATATGGAAACTTGAGGAATTAGCAAACAATCTTCACCATGCATTTGCTGGGGATGAGGGGGTTTGTGCACTTGTGCTTATGAGGCGAAAATGAATTGGCCTTAACTTGGGGAAGTAAAACGTCTTCAGATGCCCGCATGCATAACATCACTAGTTAACTACACCTCTGCTTGCAGGTCTGTTCTTAATTTTCCAGTCAGCACAGACTACACAGATGGCCCATGCCCCAAGCTATGGTTACCACCTCAACAGTATCTTACAAGCACAACTGACGCTGGTGCCAGTAATAATTATTTCCTGGAAATACATGTCCTGGCCAGCCTTTGTTGCCCCCAGAGACCACCTGTTCTTTCTGCATCCTCACCTTCTAGATCTATGTCGGGTGTCTTTGTTAATGGTTTACTTAAAAACACAATACGTGGTGCATGAATGATTTCCAAAGTGGGGGTGCTGCCATCAATGTTACATCATTGAAGTCATAGGATTGTGAAAAATCCAAGTGTTACACAAAGAACAAGTGTAGCAAATAAGCCACGCACATTCATCAGGAAAGTGGTATGTAGCCAATAGTGCATTTTGGAGCACAACGTCACAAATATACTAGTAAAGCATGGTGTGGTAGCACAAAATCATATACAGGCAGCACATTTTCATTCAAATGACCACTACATTTGCACATACATGCATTTTTACATATAAACCTATATGGGGTAAATATGATAATGTGTAGGGTTTGTGAATATTTGTTATTGGTATCTGTATTGTCATAAATCTCTTTAATGCCTCTATTGAACTAAAATCTATGTTTCCATCACACTAAGGAATTGCCAAAAAAGTGTGCTTCATTTTTGCTTTCCTAACTGATATATTTTTAAATATTTGTACAGTTCATTTACAATTTACAGGTATTTAAACAGTGGCAGCTGGCATGTAAGGAGGGTGGTGGGGTAGGTGGACAAAAAAAAATCATTCCACTTACCTTCTTCCTGGTGCGACGTCCTCCTCCTCCTCGCTCGGGTCTTCTCTCCAGGCAGGCAAGCAGGCTCCAGGAAACTGCAATAACCAATCCTGGCACTGCTCTCCTGCTACATGAAAGCAGCTCCAGGATTGGAGGGAGCAGCCTCTCTTGCCGCTCCCAATGGCACTGGAGCCCTATGCTGTCTCTAACTAAGCTGTCTTAAGACAACTGGGATAGAGAGGTTTAAACTCTGCATGTCTGGCTGTCCGTCTCAAGATGGCCATTCAAAAGGACATGCACACTTTAAACCTAAGTGTCCTGCCTACCACTGCTTTCTGCTGCTGCCTGTCTGGCATTAGCAGAAATCAGAAAGACCCGTCCTGATGCTCGGCTCGGGTTGGGTTTTGAAAAATAAAATGGTGATAAATGCACTTTATTACCATTTTATGTTTCTATCTTTGGGGGCATTTTTTTTAGTGAGGCCACGCTCCTCCACCTTAACAGAAGAGCCCTGCCCCTGTATTTTGTTGTGTCTTAGAAAAAATAGACATCCTACAGCCTTTACTTTCATACTCCCTGTACGCCAGCGAAATTGGCACATAATTCAATTTACAAATCTTTCTCAGTCAGAGAAAGAAAATGTAACTACAAACTCTATGTTAAAAGAATAAGCAATCAGAAGACATAACTTGACATTTAACCTCTGTCTCAGCAAATGTGACAAGATCAACACAACTTTTAAAAGAGTCTTCATTGCTTATTCAGCTTCTGAACTTCAGCATGGTAATTTGGGGGTGCTACAACACCACACCCCGCGCCCTACTTCGAGTGCCTATGAACAAATAGGTAGGATCCTTGAATTATTAATATTCACCTTGTCAGACAAATTTTTTCAGAAAGTTGTATTGTGATATTAACGGCTTCTCCGGCTTACCACTCATTAGATCGGAGAGTAGACATCTGTCAGACTGCGTTTGTGACTTCTGATGGCTGCTGCTGGTTCGTGTGTTTGCGAGCGTGTGTGTGTGGGTGGGAACCAGCAAAGTCTCATGACGGTTTGGCCAGCCGGAGACGGCCGTCTAAACGGTCATGTGCGCTTTAGGTGCAGCAATAGCCACTCCTCCTTCCTCTGGGTCAAGGTGCCCGGCGCTAACCTGGCGACAATGGGACTGCAAACTCCGTTATCATTTTATTTTTTCAATTGCACTGCTTCCAAACAGTGGGGTGACACTCCTCTGCCTTAAAGGAGGAGCCGCCGCTGCCTGGAACCCGAATGCACCTCAATCACAGTGGTGGCTCCTCCGCTAAGGCAGAGCGCTCCACCCCACTGCTTGGAAGCAGCGCAATGGAAAAAATACAATCATAATAACGTAGTATGCATTCCTGTTGCAGCCAGGTTAAGGCCGGGCCAGGCATCTTGACCCAGAGGGAGGAGGAGTGGCTATTGCTGCACCTAAAGAATAGAAGGGTGTTTGTGCTGCCTGTAAGGATTGTGCTATCCAGGCACAGATCTTTTTTTATTGTATATTATTAGTTCAACAGGGCAGAATAGAGGTGTGGTGGTAGAGTTGTCAGTGTAGGCGGGAACTTTTTACCAGGGAAGGTGACAACCCTATCCATAACTCATGCCCTACCCACACCATCCATCAACCCCTCAGATAGTTTGTGGAGTGACATCTCTATGCAAAAATCTAGATGAAATGTTTTTGCTTCATATCCCTTAATTAACTTCCTAGCTAATTGACTGCCTGCTAAGTTTCATTCATGGTAAGGCTGTTTATTTTTATGCATTCATTCGAGATTAAAAACTGACTTTAAGACCTTTGCCATCAAATTATGAGTACCTGCTAGTGTGCATTGACATATGTGCCTCCCAAATTCAATCAGAAATGTATTTTCCCTACTCTGAATTAATGTAATCTTCCTTTCCTGTCATTTGCACGTGAAACTTCTGAATCCCCATCGCAGGCGCCCAATTCATACCATAGTTGCATAGTCCCAACTCTTCCACAACATATCCTGCAACATCCTGTCCTGGACTGGTGAGGAATGTTAAGGCAAATAAGATTGGGTGAGTGGCAGCCTTTCAGATATGGTGACATTTCCAACACCTTTTCAGAAAGGTCCTCCACTTTATTGTAGGCCATCCAATATCCCAATTTCCAGCCTGTTTGGAACGCACTGACCAAACATGGTCTCCAATGTCATCCTTGCTCACTGAAGTACAAGTGTCAGGGCCACTGTCGATATTTGGTTTTGCCCGTAACAGTGAAGACGAAGAAGAGAACAAGTGAGAAAGGAGACCGGAATAGTAAGAAGGAAGAAAGAGGAGACAATTTTGTATAGTATTATTAAGTGGTAAGAGAGAGAAGAAGGAATGGCAATAAGAAAACTGTGGAGTAAGGAAGAAGTAAGAGCAAGGATGAGAGGAAAGAGACAAAGGATTGCACAGGGTAGGAATTGAAGGAAGAAAGTGAGGGGAGCAATGTGAGTGCTAAGAGAGGAAGGTAGAAGACAAGAAAGAATTGGGGCTGAGCAATAAGAAGGATCAAAAGGAAGAGGGGTTAAGGAGTATGTGTATGTCATAGAGATGTAATTGTTAGAGAAGAGGGATTAAGAGAAAGTATAAGAGGGTACAATAAAATAGGAATGGTGGGGGGAAGCAGTATATGATGACATAGGTGTTGTAAATTGCACAATGCTCCTCAATTAAAAAAAGTTACAAAGTGGGGGAGAATGTTCACTACCATATTGCTATATTCCGTAAGTCTGGTATCTGCTTAAAGTTTGTGTATTAATATTCAGTTTTCCTAATTTTAACTACTGCAGCAATTGTTAGACACTGTGATGTGCTTATCGGATTGACATGAGCTTTATTTTGCCTTATATCTCTTGTTCTGTGTCTGGTTGAGAATTTTTTTTCTATCTTTTCATGATTTTAGTGTTTGCCAGATATTTCAAACTGGAATAGACAAATACAAAAACCTACAAGAGAGGTTTCCATACATTTCAGAGTATTTGCATAAATACATTATCTGCAGTCATGTAATCATTATATAACATTATTATGTATTTGATTGTTTACCTAGATGAGTTCAAACGTGCTGTCTACGTAGCAACGGGTCTAAAGCTTTCACATCATTTGGTAAACACAGTTTTCAAGATATTTGATGTTGACAGAGATGATCAGTTGAGTTATAAGGAATTTATTGGAATCATGAAGGATCGACTACACAGAGGATTCCGGGTAAGGCATGCTAATCAGTCTTATTTTAACGCCAAACCACTGGGTACATGTATTGGTTAGTATCTGATAAATTATAAAATCTTGTGTAGTAAGAGTGTGGAGCCTGAAATACATGGTATGTAGGGCTACAGGATCTTTGTAGAGCTAGCACTCTGGTTAGTTCGAAGGTGTTGAAAGAACCGTTAACCGATTTTAAATAACTGCCTTGGGAGGAATACTGTGCAGAGTACTACATTTTTCATTTGTGGGTAAGATTTTAATGCACGTCTCATACTTAGGACTGAAACAGCTATGTACATTGACAGGGCACGTGATATGTATGAAACCCGTTAATGGCTACCTGGAGTGAAGGGTAATTGGAGCTGTATTTCTGAAGCGAATGTTTACTTCGCTTATCCAGTATTGGGGTATCTTTCATAGATTCACATGCCTGAATCATTCCCCGTCGCCGAGGCGGGAGTCCCACGGTAATAATATATACAAAAGCAGTGCCTTAGAATTTTTTTTGTAGTAGGCTGACAAGACTATAGGAACCAAAAGGCCCAAAACTTAGCAGCCTATCTACCTCATTATATGAAAAGAACTGAAAGCAGTTCCAACCAATCAGCTGTCAGCACCCTCTAGAACCTTCCCAGCAGAGGCAATTCTCCTCAGATTTTCACCGCACGTTGTGTGGAAGGGAGTCTCCCTGAGTGCCTACTCAGTTTTCTACTTTTCTCTTCAGAATGTCTGAGAAGAAAGCCCTTTTCAAGGCCTGCGGGACCTGTGATAAAAAGAGGGTCCATGTAGATGATCAGCACAAAGACTGCATCTACTGCCTGCATCCCACTCACATTGTGAAGGATTGCAGGATTTGCCGCACCTTCCCTGCCAAGACCATCAGGGACAGGGAGGCCAGGGTTCTTCTATGGCTCAAATCATCTTCTACAGATGATGACTGAGCTTCTACTTCCAGCAAAAGAGCCAGATCCAGAGATAGCTCTTCTCCTGAGAGGAAAAAACATCACAAATCCTCTCATAGAGCTTCAGAATCCACAAGGAGGTCATCGTCTCCTCCTCTTGGATCTCCATCTTCTCCGCCCTCAGGATCTTCATCTATAACTGTGAGTAAAGCCCAGGCAAAAACTGTTTCTCTGGTGTCTTCTCACACAGTATCTGTGACTTCTACCACCTCAAGCTCTTCTGCTACGGTGTCTACTTCTTCTATCACCTCACCTATTGTGTCAGCCAAGGTTTCCTCAAAGAAATCTTCTGGGGCTAAGGAAATTTCTTAGATTTCCTCAAAATCATCGTCGACGACTATTCCATCAACGAAGATACCATCATCGATGAAGTCATCGTCGACGAAAGCCCCGTCGAAGTCATCGTCGACGAAAAGCCCGTCGACAACGAATATCTCGTCGACGAAGAGCCCGTCGACGACTGAATCATCAAAGAGGAGCCCGTCGACGACAGCCTCGTCGACGATCGTCCCGTCGACGACCGACCCGTCGACGACAGCCCCGTCGACAACAGCCCCGTCGACGACTAATCCATCGACGACAGCCCGTCTACGGCGGTCCCGTCGACAGTACCACCACCGACGACGACTATCCCCTCAACGACGAGTCCGTCGACGACGAGCTTGTCTATGGCAATTCCGTCAATGAGCCAGCCGCCTCCAGCGCATCTTATCAAGACGCCTAAATCAATGAAGAGTCCAGTTATTACCAAGAAGCCACCTGCAAGAGCCTGGCCTACTCTACCGCAAGTGTCTCATGCCTCACCTGTGGCATACACTCACTTTCAGTTGAAGACCTATCATAGGCAGGACTACTCTAATATTTCCCCGCTACTACCATCGCACATTTTGGAAACATATGTGGAGGAGGAGAAATCGGATGAGGATGATGGAGACGAAGAAGGTCCCTTTGGAATTGCACGCCATCCATCAGAATTACGAATAAAATGTCAGGAAGAGGATGAAGAAGAGGATATGCAAGAGCATTTCTATCAGGAGAATTTGTCTACACCTTTCTATAGACAACCATACAGAGCTCCACGTTCGGAGGAAACAAGTCATCTCCCTCCTTCTTTCGTTCAGGACTTACAGGCCATGTTGGCAGACTATCGCCAAAGGTTCCCACCTACACCGTCCACGCCAGCTGTGCCTTCGGTACCAGCAGACGTACCCATTTCTCCAACACCGCAGGCTCCAGTGTCGCCATGACACTGTGGACCCCACACCACAAGAGGATCAGGATACTTACTCTTCGGATGAAGATGGAAGAGAGGAAGGCGAGCTGCCTAATGACAACACACCTGTGGGATGAATACATAATCCCCATGACTTCACCACCTTTGCCGCAACCCTCTGATTCTCCACCGGAGGACATTGACGGCTTTCACAATATCATGCAAAGGGCTGCTACAAGATTTGAACTGCCAGTTACTATTGAGCAGTCGGACTGCTTTTTACACGACTTCAAAGAGGGGTATAGGAAGATCACCAGGGCTATACCCATTATAGATTTCATTTGGAAGAAAGGTCTTAAGATTATGAAGACGCCCGCTTCTATCCCTGCAGTCCTTCCTCGTATTGAGAAAAAGTATAGAGCACCGCCAGAAACTCCATCTTGTCTGGTAGGCCATCCACGTCCGGACTCTGTAATTACTCAAGCTGCCCAACAGAGGTCCAAAAATCCATCCACTCCAATCTCAACACCACTGGACAAAGAGGGCAGGAGATTGGACCTTATAGGAAAAAAGTTCTCCACGAATGCTGCAGCTCCCATTAAAGCAGCGAATTCCCTGGCAATCCTTGTCCGCTATGACGGACAGATGTGGCCGGATCTGTCGGAATTCATAGATTTGATACCGGAAGATCGTCAGCAGGAAGCACGTAAAATAGTGCTGGAAGGAGAGCGGGCGGCATCAGAAATAATAGACTGCGCCCTAGACATCGCAAACACTAACTTTAGACAGTTAGCAGGTGCTGTGGTCCTCAGACGACAGGGCTGGCTCAGAGCAACCTCCTTCAGACCGGAAGTGCAAACAAACATCCTTGATATGGCCTACGACGGGGATTCACTCTTCGGTAAGCACATAGATGACTCCTTACATACCATCAAGACGGATACCGACACCGCAAAATCACTTGGTACCCTGAAATATAAGAGAGGCTCTTTTAGAGGAGCATGGGGTCATGGTGTTTCTTCTAGGGGAAATTACCACAACCAACAGAACAGGCAATACCAATCTCAGTATAAACAGCCGTATTACCAGTCTTCATACATGCAATCTACCTCCAGCAATTTCTCTCGTCAGGGAGGAAGACAGAGATCAAATAATCAGGGATGAGATTCCAACAAACGTCAATGAGCTATGCCGGACGCCAGTCCAACATCCTCCCCTCCCTGTATGCGCAAAGCTCTCCGCCTTTTACCAACAATGGCGGAACATTACATTGGATCAGTGGGTCCTCGACCTAGTGGAAAAAGGACACACTCTGGAGTTCTTAAAGAAACCGCCTACAACCCCGCCCAGGGTCCCCCTCCCCCTCGTCTTCACTTACTATTCAAAGAAGCCTTAAACATGTTTCGCAAGAATGCGATAGAGAAGGTTCCCATCTTGCAAAAAGGAAAAGGATTCTACTCTTGCTTCTTCCTCATAAAGAAGAAGTCGGGAGAGTGGCGCCCGATTTTGGATTTGCGGAAACTCAACAAATTCTTGAAGAAACAAAAGTTTTCGCTAGGTGACGTTGGCAGATGTGCTCAATTGTCTCAACGAAGGGGATTTTATGGCTTCTCTGGACTTGGAAGACGCTTACTTCCATATCCCTATACAACCCAAACATCGCAAAGACCTGCGGTTCACAGTGGCTGGCGTCCACTTTCAATTCAAGGTGCTCCCATTCGGGCTGAAATCGGCACCAAGAATATTTTCAAAATGTTTAGCTCCAGTTTCTGCAGCACTGAGGTCGCAGGGAATACAAGTCTTCCCATACCTCGACGACTGGCTGCTCAAAGGACCATCAAAACAGGCTACAAGACAAGCGGTCAAAAGCTCCCTCCGTCTATTCTCAAATCTAGGGCTCACTCTTAATGCAAAGAAATCACAACTGCAACCCCTTCAAGTGTTAACCTTTCTGGGAGCTTCATTGGACACCCAACAGTGCAAGGCGTTCTTGTCTCAGGAACGGCAGAACAAACTTCAAAAACTAGCAAGACTAATCTCAACAAAAAAGTCCCTTTCTGTCCGAACATATGCGTCTCTTCTAGGGATGTGCTCTTCAGCGATCAGTCTAGTCCCATTGGCAAGACTCAGAATGAGGCTGCTGCAAGAAGAATTGCACCGACAATGGCAACAAATAGGAGGGTCTTTCGACGATCACATAAAGGTGACATCCAGAATGAGGCAAGCTCTTCAATGGTGGTCAAAAGAAAACAGTCTGTCACCGGGCCTCACGTTTCTCCAGACCCTTCCGGAGTTCATCCTGACCACAGACGCATCTATGGAAGGATGGGGAGGTCATCTCCAGGACCTCCAAATTCAAGGGCGATGGTCTCACCAATATCGGCAGAGATACATCAACAGTCTAGAGTTAAGAGCCATTTTCCTGTCTCTGCAGGCTTTCCTGACGAGAATTGCAAATTCCTCAGTGCTGGTGCGTACGGACAATACCACCAGCATGTTTTACATCAACAAGCAAGGGGAGACGAGATCTCTCTCCCTCTCGCAGGAGGCTCAAGAGATGTGGGAGTGGGTTATACACACGGCATATCCCTCAGAGCGGAGCATGTAAAAGGGGTTCAAAACTCTCTAGCCGACAACCTCAGCAGATCTCTCACAGGTTGCCACGAATGGGAACTGGAACAGGATCAGGTGAACAGGACCTTTCGGAGATGGGGCACGCCAACTCTAGATCTGTTTGCGACGCTACAGAACAGCACATGCCTTTACTACGCCAGCAGATTTCCTCAACGGGGGTCAAGAGGAAATGCCCTGTCCATGAGATGGTCAGGAATCTATGCATACGCTATTCCCCTGATTCCTTTAATACCGAGGATACTACAAAAGATGAAGAGGGAACATTGCACTCTTCTCCTCATTGCTCCTCGCTGGCCAAGGCAGTACTGGTTCCAAGAACTGCTCCTGCTATCTCATCAGCCCCCAATTCGTCTCAAACCGACAATTTCAATGTTGACAAGGGAATGAGGTCAGATTTTACACCCGGATCCACAATCGCTTCACTTGCACGCCTGGCTCCTGACTTCTTAGAGTTTAAGGATCTCAAGATTTCTGCAGACTGTAGAGAAATTCTGTCTCAAGCCCGTGCTCAGAGTACTATCAGAACGTACCGTTTTAAATGGAGACGATTCTGTTATTGGTGTGAAGCAAATAATATTCATCTTCTCCAGGCTCCACCTAAGGATATTCTTCCTTACTTGCTATCGCTAGCCAAAGCAGGTCTAGTATTCTCTTCTATCAAAGTACATCTGGCCGCTATATCCAGATTCAGAAAAAGTTCAAACAAGCCATCACTATGCTCTTCCTCATTGATAAAGCAATTTCTCAAAGGATTGTTTCGGGCTTTTCCTCCAATCCGACCTCCACCTCCTGAATGGGATCTCAATATCGTTTTGTCCCAGTTAATGAGGAGGCCCTTCGGACCTATTCACAAGGCTGAACTAAAGTTTTTAACCTGGAAAGTGACTATTTTACTAGCTCTCACTTCAGCCCGGAGAGTTAGTGAGATTCAAGCTTTCACGATTTCAGAGCCTTTCCTTCATTTCTCTAAGGACTATGTCACCCTGAGAACCAATCCAAAGTTCATTCCTAAAGTACCATCTCAATTTCATATAAACCAGCCGGTAAAGTTAAAGACTTTTTTCCCGGATCCTGTCACACCGGCAGAAAAGGCCCTGCACTCTCTTGATGTGAAACGATGTCTAAAGTTCTATCTTCAAAAAACTAAAGACATAAGAAAATCTAACCAGTTATTTATTGCATATGGTCAGGTCACGCTGGGACAAGCCATGACGAAAGCAACGATAGCCAGATGGTTAGCCTCAGTAATACAATTCTGTCACGAAAAAGCTAACAAACCTTTAGTCAGAAAGGTTAAAGCACATTCCACCAGGATGATGTTGGCGTCGACAGCCTTATTTGCTAGGGTCACGCTGGAGGACATTTGCTGAGCTGCTACATGGAAGAGTGTCCATACATTTACAAAGAATTACTGCTTGCAGTCGGCATCACAGGATGATACAGCAGTGGGACAAGCGGTGCTGCTGCATCTTCTTCATTAAGGTTAGACTTTTAAAAGGTCTATCACATTATATTCATGACATAAGAGTATGCATGATATACTGTAATGTTTTGCTTGTCAAATGCTGTCTTTAATATGAACTATGTTATCTGAATATAATTATTTTCTTTCAGAAGGTTTCTGCATATATGTATATTTACATTTTTTGTGCTCTATAACCTTCCGGTTGAGTGGGGGATATGTAGAATTACGCTTTGTCTCCCACCTTCCGCAAACAACAGATATGGTTTTACTGCTTGCTATTCTGATTCAGGCATGTGAATCTATGAAAGATACCCCAATACTGGATAAGAAAACAAGTTACTTACCTGTAAATATGGTTATCCAGTATTGGTATCTTTCATAGATCCACATGCACCCACCCTCCTCCCCGGCAGAGCAGTTCTTTATTAGGTATACATACTTCTCACTTGTGCTGGGAAAATCTGAAGAGAATTGCCCTTGCTGGTAAGGTTCTAGAGGGTGCCGACAGCTGATTGGTTGGAACTGCTTTTAGTTCTTTTCATATAATGAGGTAGATAGGATGCTAAGTTTTGGGCCTTTTTGGGGCCTATAGTCTTGTCATCCTACTACAAAAAAAATTCGAAGGCACTGCTTTTGTATATATTATTACTGTGGGACTCCGGCCTCGGCGACGGGGAATGATTCAGGCATGTGAATCTATGAAAGATACCAATACTGGATAACCGTAGTTACAGGTAAGTAGCTTGTTTTCTTCTGACGTTACAATGCTTTTAAACATGTCTCTTCCGGGGTATGGGTCTCTGCCTTATGCAACATCCAATCATTACCTGTACCTTAAAGAAACCTTAAACTAGTCACAAGGTGCCAATGACCTGTCCTCTCATTTCCAATCATTACTGTCAGAACAAAATACTCCTATGGGAAGCAACTAGGCAGTTTTGGTGATACGGGTGCACCAAACACACTCTCTAGTCAACATGGGACTATCGTCCGTGTCCTGAGACATATGCTTTAAGTTCAGTGACAGAGTACCATTGCTCTGATTGATAATACAAATGGATCATATTCTCCTTTAGGTATAAGTGGTGTGAATACAGGCCCTCCCGAGGCAAGTTGATTATTATACCCACACCCTGCACTTACTGCGCCATGTGTGTCGTGCCTGCTGTATATATTGTTACTGCTATTCGGACTCAATACTTAGTGTGAGTGTATCATTCATAGAGTATGGTAGGCTCCATTTTGGATGCCCTGGTAAAACGTAGAACAAGATGGGGGTTGTGGTACAGCCTACCCAGATAGTGAATTTTTTGCATTCCAGAATAGAAGGGTGTATGTAGCCTCATACACCGAAGAGTGGAAGACGAGAGGCAGGGCTGCTTCACACATGTAGCAGTGGCCTTTGTTAACAAGGGCCTATCGTTCATCCCTTACTGAGCACTGTGGATAAGCAAAAGGCAGGCTCTCATTTGTTGTGAAGAAAGAAGGAATCTTCGGACACGGCCTGCCCCTTTGTCTCTCCTCATATAGCTGCTCCAAAAAGCTGATGACAGCCAAGTGCAGAGTATTCACTGTTCATTGTGCTTATGTTTTGGGTGTTCCAGTTTGGAGACCGCATTTTACTACCAGGTGCAAGAGCCATCATCTTCAACAAACACAGTCTTCATTCCAGAAGGAGAAGGTACTTTTGAAAGGTAACCACTTAAGACTGGTTGCAGATAACTGAAAATGGGATTAACATCCCAAATCTGGAAAACAACTACTAAGAGGGACCTAACCTATTCCACTTGATTCCAGTTCTCCATGACCTCATAGTACTGAAAGAACAGCTGAGGTCCAGAGATGGTGCTTGTTGGACTTGGCCCTTTTTTGCAGGGTCATTCCTGAACTTTTTGCCTTCTTCCTCTATTTTTTCTGACCTGTTGTTGGCTGTTTTATGACTCTGGGCACTTTACCACTGCTGATCAGGGCTAAAGTACATATGCTCTCCCTATTGTAAATTGATGTATGGATTAGTGATTCCATGATTGGCTGATTTGGTTTACTTGTCAGACCCTAGTACTGTGCACGGAGTGTGCCCAGGGCTTGTAAAACCAAATGCTGCTAGTGGGCTTGCAGCACTAGTTGTGCCACCCACAGAAGCAGCCTGTAAAAGTGTGTCTCAGGTGTGCCATTGCAAAGCCTGTGTGCAGTCTGGTACTGCCATGTTGACTGGGCACGTGCACCCACTTGTCAGTCCCCAAACCTTCCCTTTTCTTCATATCAGACATCCCTATGGTAGGCCCAAGGGCAGGGTGCAATGTAAGTATAAGGTTGGACAAGCCCTGATGTGTGTGGCATGTCCTAATAGTGAATTACAGCCATTTTCGTTTTTCACTATTGCAAGGTTACCGATTCCCCATAGGCCAGAATGGGCAGTTAGATTATTACATTTTATAATCCTAACTGACTCAGGGAACTAGGTAAAAATTAGAGTTTAGTATGCCTGAATGATAAATAGATATTTTTGTGAAGTTGGTTGTATCATTCTGTGTTTGAAAATACCACTTTGAGAAAGTAGGTATTTTGGTGTCTAACTATCCAAGCCTGCCTCTCCTAGGTTGTGTATTCCTTGTCTGAATAGAGAGATCTGCATCTAGATGGGAGAGAGGAGTTGCACCTGGGACCTGAATAGGACTGTGCCCTCCCTCCATAATGCTGGCTCCACCTCCTGTGGTGCGTCTGATGTCTCTGCCCTGCACTGTGAAAGGAAAGAAGGAGTCATGTCAACAGAGTACTCCAGGACTGACCAGAACTGATTTGGACTAGGCAAAGGCCTCTCTGCCTTTAGAGAATAAAGAGAAAAGTAGTATAAATATTGGGATCCAAACCCAGGAACTTTAGATCACTTTGGGAAACAAGAAGAAACCTTTGCTGAGGAGTAGAACCAGAGAGACTGAGAAGAGACTATCCCTAAGCTGAAGTGCTGCTTGGAGGATTGGCCTGCAGTGGTTGCCTGACTGCCAAAGGAAGGAGAAAGGAACTTTGTGTGCTTTATTCAACTTGTGAAAGATCTCCAAAGGCTTGAGAGAAGAGCTTGCCTCCTTCTGAAGTCTTAGGGACAACAGACTTCAACCACCAGCTCCCCAAGAGTTCTTTGGAAGTGCCTGCAGCAGTTTTGGGCCTTCTGAGGGACTGTGTGTCGCAAGGAGCTGGAAGAGCGACTCACGGAGAAGAAGCATGTCGCTGTCGCAGCCGCTGCCGTCGCATCATGGAGATGTCGCCGCTGTAGCTGTCTCATTGCACCGCATCACAGGAAACGTCTCGCAACATCAAAGAAACGTGTCACCATCGCAGCCGCTGCCGTCGCATCACTGAGCAAGGGTGTTGCCACTGTCGCATTGCACCGCAGAAGTGTCTCGCATCCACAGAGAAGCGTGCCACTGTCGTCGCATCACTGAAAAAGGGTGTCGCCGCTGCAGCGGTCACATCAAGTGGAAGCGTCTCGCATCGTCGGAGAAGAGTGTCGCCACACTGAACAAGGGTGTCGCCGCTGCAGCTGTCGCATTGAGTCGAGACATCTCGCAACACGGGAGGAGAGTGCCGCATCATGAAGAAGACACCATCTATGTTTCTTTGTACCGGATCTTCAACGCATCACCATCTTTGCGTGTGAGGAACTACCGCATCACCATCCCTGCAACACTTTAGTTGTAGAAGCGTTACGCATCTCAAGGTACATTGACTCAGTGTTGCATTTTAAAATCTAAAGAGAACTAAGGTAATTCTACCATTTTAAGTTCAATATTGTGGATTTTTGTCGTTTGTGGTCCTGTGTTAAATCTATATAAAGAATACTTATTTTTAATATACAACTTGTGTGGTATCCATCTGTAGTGTTGTCACTTGATTACTGTATGTGTTTACAAATGCTTTACACACTGCCTCTGAGATAAGTCTGTCTGCTCGTGCCAAGCTACCAAGGGGGTGAGCAGGGGCTATTTTCTGAGTGTGCCCCCTTACCCTGACTAGAGGCAAGGGTCCCTATTTGTCACAGGTACCTACCTATGTCAACTAGAGACCCCCAAATCTAAGTGCTTTTCACAGCTAGTCTCCCAAAGGTGCGGGTACATCACCTTAAGTCTGTGCCATCTTGGTGGAGGAGCTGTGGGTGTCCCTGGTGCCTGGCAGCCTTCCCGGCTGCTGAGATTGGGGAAGGAGTGCCCCACTCTTGAAGAAGATGACTTCCTGAGGAAGAGAAGCCCAGCCATTGTGTATAAGCATAGTATAGCCCAGCAGAGCCGACTGAATCAAGAAAACTGTAACTGGCACCCACACAAGTATATGAATGGGTCTCCTGGGATTTCCATACATTTTCCGGATGTTTGGACTTCATATGCCTGAACAGCCGGCAGCCTGAGAGAGTGGCCATCGGTGTGACAGCGATGTTGCAAACCAGTGGTAGGTGTTGACTAACTTACGCTGCCAGAAGGTAACACCATGGTCAAAGGACTTGTGGCCACCAACACAGGGGTACGCCTTGTTGTGTGGCCAGAGGGACCAACTGGGCATTAGTAGCTGCTTGGCAAGAGCCACTGCATTTCTCCACCTATACCAGGAAAGGAGGCGAGGTCACCTGGCCACTCCGCTGCTGCAAATCCTAAAGAGGACCATTAGTGCTGCTGCCACTTGCACGATCAAGATTCTCTAATGCCTGATGCTTCAGGTAAACCACAAACCTAACATTAATATTCTCCTCCACCATCAAACTGAGTGGGTATTTTGTTCTGTATGCATAGAAGCCATGTGAAGAACCTTTTACAGAATGAGGAAGGCTGCACACACACGCCTCCATCAGCTCGCACCTGTGTGATTATAATCTTGTGCCACCTGTGTAGAAAACGTATGCCTTATTGATGCTCCTTTGTATAGTATTATGATTCGGTGAGTAGTAAAAGTAAATCTCTTTGTCTGCAAAGAAAAGCATTGGGCTGGACAGAATTTTCTGTATCTGTTGTATAACTGATGGAGTTGTCAATCTCTACACTACCTCTCGGAGATGCCTGTGACTGTTTCTCCTCACTATCCTATGACTCAAATGTGGAAAGCGTGTGCCTAGAGCCCAGTTTCCAGAGCCATGATAGGTCAAGCCACAACATATCAATGGTAAAAGGCCCCAACCACTATGGTTTATGGCCAGTAACTCAGGTTTCTCCATGAGCACCAGACATGTTCTGACAGCGATTCCTAAATGTAGCTGCACCTTAAACACTGGAGATTCTCACATTCTGTTCAAATGTCTTCATGTCAAAAAGAGTTCAATGTTTTTCTCCAGAAAAGATGTAATAATCCCTAAAATATCACAATCGTCCGATCTGAATTGGTTCAAGTAGATGTCCCTAAAAGTGCTGGGTGTGCCATCATTCTGCCATGCATTCCTCAGGCATCCTCCCTGTCAACCAAATGTATCAACTGTATTTGCTCTACATGTGCAATCCCATTTGTATACTAGTGACGTTCAGCAATGCTTCATTTCAGTTTGGAAATTTAACTGGAGATCAGGCCAGACCTTGGATCATATCATTCACTTAGTTGCAGACTGGACAAAGTGACAGCATTCACTTACTGAACAACCTTGCAAACAGCCTCCACCACACCAAATTATGTAAAAATCCTTTCAGCTCAGTTATTTCTTTTCGAATATATAAATGTAGTGTAAATCAAGCCATGTTCCAAACACCTTACCATGCTCCAAACACCTACTTGTCCAAATGAAATGCACCAAAATCCTGAGCATGTCACAGTTTGGATACGGTAACTTAATTTGCACCCGTCTTCCCAGAAGGATAACAAATGTAAAAACTAGAGGCTTGAGAAATCTTTCTTTAAACTATCTGCCAGAGTTCAAGCAGTAATGACATGGACGCAGACCTGTTGAAGTAAAGACCCCAGACCATTTTCAGTCTATCCTTCAGATCAAAGACACCAATTGCTCTTTAGATATAATTTAAAAATACTTTCATACATTTCTTTAAATGATGCAATTATAGAATGCATCAATCAATCAGTCATTTGTTAAGCGCACCACATACCCGCGAGGGTCTCAAGGTGCTGGGGGGGGAGGTGGGGGCCGCTACTGATGGAACAGCCAGATCTTTAGTGTCTTCCTGAAGGTCAGCAGGTCTTGGGTCTGTCGTAGGCTCAGTGAGAGGGTGTTCCATGTCTTTGCAGTGAGGTGGGAGATGGATCTCCCACCGGTGGTTGTTCTTCGGATGCGCGGGACGATGGCGAATGAGAGGTCGGCGGAGCTGGCGGTTGGGGGTGTAGAAGGAGAGCCGTCTGTTGAGGTAGGCTGGGCCGGTCTTGTGGAGTGCCTTGTGTGCGTGGATGAGGAGCTTGAAGGATATCCTCTTGTTGACGGGGCGCCAGTGCAGGTTTCTCAGGTGGGGGTGATGTGGCCGCGTCGTGGTACATCGAGGATCAGTCGTGCCGAGGCGTTTTGGATGCGTTGTAGTCGATTGATGAGCTCGGTTGGCGCTCCCGCGTAGAGGGCGTTTCTGTAGTCGAGTCTGCTGCTGATGAGGGCCTGGTTGACTGTCTTTCTTGTATCTGTTGGGATCCATCTGTAGATCTTGCGGAGCATGCGGCGGGTGTTAAAGCAGGAGGAGGAGACGGCGTTGACTTGCTTGGTCATTAAGAACGTTGAGTCGAGGATGATTCCCAGATTGCGTGTGTGGTCGGTGGGGGTCGGGGCTGCCCCCAGTGCAGTTGGCCACCAGGAATCATCCCAAGTTGACGGGTTGGAGCCGAGGATGAGGACCTCCGTCGTGTCCGAGTTTATCTTCAGACGGCTGATCTTCATTCAGTCGGCGATGGCTTTCATTCCTTCATGGAGGTTGGCTTTGGCGGTGATGGGTTCCTTGGTGAGGGAGAGGATCAATTGAGTGTCGTCGGTGTAGGAGATTATGTTGAGGTTGTGCTTTCGGGCGACGTGTGCAAGCAGGGCCATGTAAATGTTGAACAGTGTCGGGCGGAGGAGGATCCTTGGGATACGCCGCAGATGATGCATCCGTAATAAAGGCATATGGAGACTCTCCTCGTTCCCTGGGTAGACTCTGTCTTGTCAGTGGTGCATAGCCACAGCTTACTGAAAATTAATTATAGTCGAAAATAAGAGCTTGAATCCGGTTACATCAATATAATCTACAGGGCTCTTTGAACAGCCCCACCTGAGCAACCCTGTCTGTTCCGTAATCAGGTCTATGGAGTGACATGAAAGCAGCATACTTTGTTCTAAATAAAACGACTGAGATGTGCAGTATACCAATATTTAAAATGTTGTTTATTTTCCATTGTTGAGCTACTCAAGCATTGCTAGTGACATCAATACAATTCATACTTGCATGCATTAAATATAAACTTACTCTAAATATCAATGAAGTGCCCTCTTCAGTATGTAGATGACTGTTTGAAACTGAAGGTGAGCTATCCTAGTATTCAGCAACACACACAAAATAATGTTGCTGTTTGTAGATCATAGACGTTTTAATGGAAGGGGCCTGTAAACGTTTATTGCAACAGTCACTCATTTATTAAAAAACAAATATTTCCCCCACAAGTTTTGCTTGTTTGGTGGCTTGGTGCCCCTTATCCTTGCAACATCTAAGCGTTTTGGGTGTTGGTTGTACAGTGTTATTGCTGTAAACTATTGCCAGTGCCTAACAAAATACCTTACAAAATTCTTGTAGTACCAAATAATGCATTTCCTGAATCCTGCACATTAAGCGTGCTCACATATGTTGAACTGTTCGCTTTAGAATGAGCTGTGTGCCTTCCAAGATAGATGTATTCATCCCTTATTCCACTTGCCTCTACAACCTACCTTGGCAATGGAATAAAAAAAATGCTTAGCCAGCCAGTATTACTCCAAATGAACAAGTCGAAGCCTGCGAATATGCCCTGCCAGTGGAAGTGAATAAGGAAGAGCCCTCGCTTTAAGATGGAGTTGCTCTCATGTCTGGCCTGAAAGCTCAAAAATATATCTTACTCCTGGCCCAGCAATAATCCCTAGCTTTGCTCTGGAGAAGAGCCCGCAAATCAGTTCTCCTATTGGAATTTACTCTATAGCTATGCCTTTGTCCATCTTTCCCCAGACACTGAACATATACAGATCACTTTAAATTAGAAATGAAGTAGAGAACTCTGGGTAGGTCCCAGGTTTTAGGTGGTGATCAACTGCTTTATAAGGAGCACGCTACACTCTAAAATTCCTTACCTCAAACATCTGTTTTTTTAGTAGAGTTTTTAAACATTGGATTAGCATAGTGCCCTCCGTACCGAGCTGAACAATGCCAAAAGCCTTTTACCACTCCAGGCAGCATATTACTGTTTTGGATTGCTGAAATACTATCCAAACCAACCTGGAATGCATAAAAGCAGTCTCTGATGCATATTTTTAGCTCTCATTAGAGCTTCTCAGAGAGACCTAGGTTTGCCCAGATACAAGAGAGCTCCCAGTATAAGTCAAACCAATACTGTTTCAGGCTTAGAGTCCTGAAAGGGTATTGCTTTGTCACTTTAAATTATTACTCTCTTGTGTTATACCAATGTTTGGTGATTGGATCAGTGAGTTGCCAGCTTCAAACAAAAGCCTAATTGATCCATTGAAGCTTCTGCCAAGAATGTTTGCCTGAGGTCAGGGTTGCACCTGGAATTTTACCAGTGAAGAATCATCTCACCACTTTATCTGGAACTATCTCATGGAGGACACCTTCTGTACCCAGGAACTGAGACCCTAGCCTAGGTGAGCAAGAGTAGGGACTATGCCTGGGCATTATGATCCCCTGTTGTTTGAAGGCTAAGCCCTGCCTCCTACTCTGCAGCCACACACCATGTACTCAGCATAGCACCGAATACAGGTAGATCACTCAGGACTTGGTATTTTATGTGTATCCCAAACCACACTATTTGGGTCCCTCCACATTCCTTGCTTTGCAGAGGATCAGCAACCAACCGGACAATTGGACCAATGGGTTAAACCTTGATTGTTAACCCTTGTCTTGTATCAGGATAGAATTACTGCAGCAGTCGCTTGTGGCTATCCCTAGAGACCCAGGGCAGTTGGATTTCGAAGATTGTTTTTTAATGTTCTGGAGATGGAATTGTCTAAAGGTGAATGGACCTCCTAACCCTCGCTAATTGACACTCATGTTTGCCAACACAGTTAGAATTGCCCATAATCTTGCGTCAGCAAACAGTAGGCCAATTCAGATTCAATGCCAAAATGTGTTCTTTTACTGTACTTTCATTTACAAAAAATGTATTGAGGTGTTTTCTGGCATTGAGAGTGAGGAGAGCAATGGTAATTGGATAAAATCCTGTACTGCAGAACGTTGTGTCAGCAAATGTTGTCACTGAAGCTGGTTGTTGTTTTTTGCTTCAGGATTGGTACAATGGTAAACAGGTTGTAGGGGGGCATGGGGTTTCTACCAGGGAAAAACATTGCCCCATGGATAAAACAAAACGTTGTTAAACAGTGAAAATACATTTATGTGTTACATTTACACATGTAGAAATGTATACTAGCTATATTTCTATATGCATACAAGTTCATGCATGTGAGTACTTATGAGAGGTCGCAGGTTCCCAAGAGTACTGCTGGAATTATTTGAGAGTTTCTGTGAAGTAAACATTGTGCATTGCTTTATGTAAGACTGCAATTGAAATGTCCGACTTTCCTTTTGCAAAGTTTTGTGAATCTATTGCCCCTCGTGGTTTATGGATCACTGTAAGATTCGTGAGAGGGGGTTGTTGTATGTCAGTTAAATTGTACTAAATACAAAGCTTACAATTATGTCTCTAATTGCGACTGTAGGTGCTAAAGTCTGCCAACATAATCTACACTGCATATGTTACTGGACCGTGATCAGCTAAAATGGCCGGCATGCTTCAGAAAAAAACACACTCCTGTTTATGAAAGCACAGCAATTTTTTTAAAATAACTGTTTATTTAGAGGTACTGTCCTTGACCAGCATTGCAAGTAATACGCCCTTGACACCGTTGTGATCTTTGTGTGTTTTTTTACTCTTATTCCCCTTAACATTTAGATCAAGGTTATGTAATAGTGAAAAAGATAATTCATGGAAAAGTCGAGTGTTTTGGCGACTGTTGTCTAAGTGGGCTTGGTGGAACGTTTGTCAGTCATCAAAACCAAATAGTATTCCTGCTGATTTACCTAAACTTCCTTTCTCTGGTATCTTCTTTCTGTACATCTAGTCAGAACAGTCTTTGCAGGTGAGGCTCTTTGCTTGCAACGAAAGTATTAGTCCACTAGTGTAACTCAAAGGTATGTTATTGCAAAACTCTTAGATGATAAATTGATAATAGTGTAATAGAGTAATGTATATGCGGAATCATTGCTTTAACCTAGTTGTGGAATACTATATGCTGTGTTGTAAGAAGCCACATTTGTCCGGAGCATTTCTTTCATCCACTCTTACTTTCATGTAAATCCTCGCTCCCATGACTATTTTCCTGAAGAATGACTTTTTGTGCTGCCAGTCGAGGAAACATTAACCCTGCTTTTATGTCGGGCTTTCCTAAATTTCTTTTTTCACAGTTTCCCTGTGTATTGATGGGATGTAGTATCCGGTTCCAGACATTTCTTTTGTGCCTGGCTTCCATTCAGTACTTTAACGCTATAGACCACCTGGTAGTGTTGTGTCAGCTACTGTTTCTACCTTTGGATGATTTACAGCCAGGGTACCTGGCACAGGCCTCTAAAGTTTGTCTTTTGTCAATATCCCAAAGTTTAAAGCTCTGTGAAAGGCAAGAAGGTGCAGTCCATCAATGTACGCATTGCTTTCTGACGTATACACATGGAATTCTTGTCCTAAATTATATAATTTCCACGTTCCTACAATTACACCTGCCTTACAAAATTTTCCAAAATCAGTCCCTTCTATTGAAGAATATAAACACATATTACAAGCAGGGCCGGCTTTAGCATTGGTAGCGTCCTGTGCGACAATATTTTTTGCCCCCATTGACCTGCTTCTCTACAGATTCCCTCACTACCACTATCCAACAATACCCCTAACCACTCCATAGCTCCTCTCGCAAATTCATTTAATTTATTTTAAAGCGCTATTCATACCAGTGTAGTGTGCCAGAGCGCTTTACATCACAAACTATACAGAGACAATGAATCATACATGTGTAAATCAGTCTATAGGAAATGTTACGAAAAATTGTGAGGATTACAAGGTATAGGAATGACTTAATTCATACTAATAGGCAGTATATTTTAACTGTGTTTGGTCTCAAGAAGTACAAACTTAGGATTTAAAATGTACCACAGTGGTTGAGGTTGACTTTACTTAATAAGAATGTATTCAAATAAACTTTATTCGGGCAGAATTTTACCCATAAAAGAAACCTAAATAAATAAATCAGTTAAAAGAAAACATTTACAAATATCATACAACATTTAAAAGAAGAATAGAGCACAACTCAACACAATTATGTAGCATAGTACTTCGGGCACTTACAGCATGTTTTAAGAAGCAGCCCCCATGAAAGCAAACCTCCTCATCAGTTAAGCAGTAGAAGCCTAAATGTGTCTAATAAGAATGTATTTCTATCCAAATCCACCCATTGTTTTCTTTAGCAACATTAGTGTAATGAAATATTGGGGACAAAACAATTTATTTATTTATTTATTTATGGATTTATAACGCGCTAGAATCGACTCTAACCGAGTATCTCTGCGCACAGAAAGAAAAAGAGAACAGAAAGAGGCAATAGCAACAAGTTGGTATTTGATTCATTGGTCATCCGAGGACGCACAGAAAAATGTTTTACGTTTTTTTCTAAACTCTAAGTGTTCTGGACATTGCCTGAGATCGAGAGGGAGTCTATTCCACCAGGTGGGTCCGACAACTGACAAAGCAGTTCCACCTTGTCTGACCTTCTTTGCCGTTGGTACTCTCAATAAAAGTTGACTGCTGGACCTCAGGGCCCGGGTAAGATTGTATGGGATGAATTTATTGTTCCAATAGGAAGGGCCACATCCATGTAGACTTTTATGGATCATGCAACATATCTTAAAATTGATCCTTTTACGGACAGGAATCCAATGTAATTTGTTTAAAAGGGGTTTAGATGGGGTTCTAGGTGGGGCATTCAATACTAGCCTCGCTGCAGTATTTTGTACCACCTGGAGTTTTGCAAGTACACCCTCATTAGCTGACAACAGCAGTCCATTGCAATAATCAAGGCGGCCCAATATCAGTGCCTGCACCAAGGTTTTCCTGGTAGAATCCGGTAATATTGGGAAAACTTTCCGTAGAAGTCCAATAACATGGAAACATTGGCCAACCACCCAGTTTCCATGCTGTTTAAAAGAGAGTGCTCGATCAAGGCGTACCCCTAGGTTTTTTACAACTAGTTTAGGCTCGGGCATTAGGCCAAGCTCGTATGGCCACCAGTCTGGTGTCCACAGGGTTCTAGCCTCCCCAAAAAGCATGAGTTCGGTCTTATTTACGTTGCATTGGAGATAATTCCGTGCCATCCATGTAGCCACAGCTTTCATGCCTTCAGAAAAAGCCGTCCTCACTTCGTCGGTGAGATTCTTAAAAGGAAACAAGAGCTGGGTATCATCCGCGTAGGAGACGGGGATGAACCCAAATTCTCTCAGAATTCTGGCCAGGGGTGCCACATAGATATTAAAAAGAGTAGGGCTCAAGCACGAGCCCTGTGGCACCCCCTTATTGATCTTAGTCTCAACCGACCGAAATGGGCCCATGCTAACAGCTTGGGAGCGGTTAGATATGAAACTTTTTAACCGGGCTAAGGCTGTGCTCTCAATGCCGATTGTGGTCAAGCATTCAATTAAGATTTTATGAGATATCGTGTCGAACGCTGCCGACAAATCTAATAGTACCAGGATAACGGAGTATCCTTTATCCTGGTACATAAGGAGGTCATCAGTCACCGACAACAGGGCAGACTCGGTGCCATGTTTTGGTCTAAAGCCAAATTGAGAGCAATCTAGCCTATTAGTCTGTTCGATATAATTGGATACACTTTTGTTAACATGTTTCTCTATAAGTTTTCCCCATGAAGGGCAGTAGGGATATGGGCCTAAGGTTAGACATATCAGTCCAGGGAGTGGAAGAGTTTTTCCTGATGGGCCTCACCAGTGCTTTCTTCCATTCCCCAGGGACCTGACCTTCCTTTAATGAAAGATTCACCAGGCTTTGAATCTGTGGGTTCAGAGTGTTCCCTACTACTGGCATAATCCTGGCCGGGATGATATCTAAAGGACTACCACTCTTAATCTGACCTAGATAGCATTCTACCTCTACCAGAGAGATAGGGGGGAAAATGTCCAGAGTCACTTGTCCTGGTCTTTTTTCTTCATCCAGGAGTGGAGCCATTACTCCTGTGGAGGACAAATTTACTCTGGTAATGTCATTGTGTATCCTATTTATCTTGTTGGTGAAAAAGTTGGCAACTTCATTACACAATTGTTGGGACGCTACTTCAGGGGTTTCACAAGCAGCCGGTTTCACAAATGATTGGAGGGTTTGATATAGAATTCTGGGGGCATTACCTGCGGCTGAGAGTAGAGATTCAATATGCGTTTTTCGGGCACATCGAATTTCTTTGTGATAAATGGTGAGAGCTGCCCAATAATGGGTCTGATCTGTTTCGCAGTGGGTCGTTCTCCACCGCTTCTCCAACTTTCTGGCCGCTTGTTTAAGTATTCTTAAATGCTCCGAAAACCATACTTCCTGTTTCCGAGCTTGGCGAGGTTTAAACGTTTTCATAGGGGCAATATAGTCGACCGCTTTAAGCATAGCTTGGTTCAAGTTGGCTAAAACCATATCCACATCCTCGGAAGGACTAATGGAGGGCTCAACAAACTGTTCCTGAAAAACTTCAGGGGTGACCTTATGCCATTGCCTGCGTCTACTCGGCAGGACTTGCACCTGAGCGGAAACTTTGCCAGAATGGGAAATATGGAATTCCATAACAAAGTGGTCTGTCCAATTTACTTGTTTTGGAGGAACACAGAGTCCAAACATGGAGAGATCAGTCAATAGAGAGTGTGCATCTCCACGTTCCTTCAAGTCGCTGTGTACGTTAAAATCTCCTACGAGTATAAATTCACTCTCAATATCAATGTGTCTAGTGTGGTAAATAAAATATTACCCTGGCTGAATTTCTAGACATTAACAATTAGCATGCATCAAGTGAGAAGCAGAGTCCGTGGTATCTGAGTTAAAATGGGCTTTATTCCAATAACTCGAGTCAAAGGGAGAATATGTTCCATCACCACAGAGGTTCAGGAAGAGTCTTCTAACATTTAATAACAAAACATTATATTATATACTTTTTACTCCTTGTACATAGGAGCAGGCGCAAGACAGAAAATGAGATAAGAACATGTGGGTGTACATGAGGGTGTGTACTTTGATGAGTCATAGGTGTGTGATAGGTAGGTGTCATAGGTGGGTGGGTACTTAGAGGAGGAGTTGGCATGACCAGCTCGAACTGTGCCCTAATTGTGCAACTTTGAGCATGACGTGCAATTGACGTGTAACTGGGAGGAGGCTGACTTTCAACCTAGCAGAGAGATCTTTTATGTCAAGGCGACCAGCACATCTAGTACAACTGATATCTAGAGTCAGCAAGCAAAAGAAGCAAAGGTTGTTCGTCACTAAAAGACAGAGAGGGCATATTTATTCGTTGCATGAGCTTTCTATGGGTGCAAGCACTGTGATTTACTTAAATGGAGACAGAATGGCTAGGCCTATCTCCCTCGGACGGGTTCTGTGTACTTTTCCTCAGATAACTGTTATTCATAATACTGTCTTGGCAGACTTCTTGCTGGGCTTCTCTCGGCTGAGCTAGAAGTATGCGAGGTCAGAGGGACGTAACTGCAGCTTCAGTGTGTCAGGAGTCATGAAACACCCTTATTTCAGAAGAGTGGCTCGGGCTGCGCCACAAAATGGGTTCATTACATATTTATTTAAAAGTGCACAATGCAATGCAAATACATGGACCTTATGCTAACTTAATGTTTGGGAGACTTTGATGACTGGCATTTCTAATGCAGGACATGATTGCAGAGGCCTAGTGATTCAGGCCACTACGGGAAATATGCATGGGTGACATGCACATGACATGTAACATAGGGTATATGTAGAGGACATTTTTTTGGTCAGGCAAAATATCATTTTCCTCATTCCCTCCTTGTCCCCTACATAACCCTTTAGGATACATCTATATTCATGAGACCGTATAGTTCATCATACAGAATCATTTGTTCATCTTTAACTCTTTGTTTACGTGGATGGGGAATACAGGCAGTGGCACACAGGCCGCAAATCGCCGGACCGCACTGCAGACAGAGACAGCAACCAAATACCATAAGTAGGGCCATTCCTAGGAAGGACATAACTTTCCATCCCCATGCAGATATTACACCCCAGAACCAATTGGACCAAGTCCATGTGCCTGGGTCTTGATGTATGGCATGAGCAATCTTGTGGAGCCTTGTTATTGCTTCGTACACAGATGGTGCATTATCTGGGATGAAAATGCAACAACTAGATCGGATGACTCTACAAGCTCCGCCCCTATCCGCCAAGATGATGTCTAGAACGAGGCGGTTTTGAAGAACGACAAGTCTAATAGCAGACTGTTCCTGGGTCAAGTTCGCCAGGGCAGATGCAGTTACATTTACAACTGTTTCAAGAGTCCTTGTTAACCTGCGTATCAGTTTACTGTTTTGGACGGGACCTATGAAGAAAAAGAATCCTTTGTTGAAATCTGTATATTGCTCCAAAGCTGTTTCAGTCTGATCGATACCCGCAGAATCTGTCTCTCTCTTTTGTCTAACATGTTCTAGTCGTGAATCTCTATGATAATTTGATGGGGCTAGAAAAACGGGTGGCAATAAGAATGCTATATAACAAGTCCCACCCCAGTCTAAGGGCAGATGTACATAGGCTGTCTGACCGCAAATGAAATAGGTATGGCGTGATGTTTTGAAAGAAGATAGTCCGTTATCATCAAACTCTACTACAGTGTTACACTTGCTGTGTCCCATATGTACTGAGCCTTTCTTACTAACACATAAATCACCTTTTGCTGGCAGGACTGAAATAAACGGTGGACCTGTGTTTTGCTTGGGCTGAACATTTAACATTATAAAATTAACAGATGCATTTCCCTGTTCGTACTCTTCATTCTCTAAATCGGATCCCTTTCTTTGGGGGAATCCGTCTTTGTCTGGAAAGCATGCTTCATTCATTACTTTATTCAGGTTTCCGTATATCCAGCCACCTGGATAAGCTATGTACCTTCTATCTATTGAGGTCATTAGAGCAAACCATGCTCCACACGAACCATTGTGTGAGAACGGTAAAGGGTAGAAGGGCAAGACTCCCTTCGTCTCTTGATAAGGTGGCATTTGGCCACATACCCAGCAATCGGTCGTATTGCTGGTCTGATGAGAATGGTGTAACATTCGAATAAATGTATTGTTACGTAGTGCAAGTCGATATGACAGTTCATGGGGAGGCAGGTCACTAAATGTGTGCTCTGCGGTGCTGTTACTGGAAGAGTGTATATGTGAGGAAATGGGAAAGAAAACATGTAGCAATAAACTGACACCAATTATAACAATGCACAGAATAAAAAGGGTGATTAAGGTAACTATACATCTACTGCGTAATCTCTTGCAGTATTTTTCCTTCTTATCTCTCTTCCTACTATTCTCGTTTTTACTATTCTTGTTTGTGATCTTATGCATGTCAGAATCGAGTCTAACCGATTCACCACCGGGTGGGCTTAAACAATTAAACTACGTCTGACTTGCTAGTTCTTAATCTAGACCTATTGCTGAGGGGTATTTTCTAGCAAAGGTCTTCCTTATTAAAAGTTTCAAAGTTCCAAAGTTCCAAATAGTGATGAAGGTGAGTTCGGCCTTTACGTCCTTCCACCAACTTCGGCGTCTTCCAACGTGGCTCAAGGGGACTTGAACGATCAAAGATCCTGAGGAGTCCAAATTCTCCTGGTGCTATGGCATGTTCCTTGACCTGGGTGTTTGTCAGGGAAGGCGGCAGCAACCTGTGAATGAAAAGAGAGTAGTGCAGAAATCAAGGAAGCCAGGTAATCTGTCAGCATATTACTGTCAACATCAGTTATTTTCTTTGGCATAGGCGTACCCCACATATATACTCCATAAGGAGATAGGCCTGTTCTGGAATGAGCTACCATACGCATGTAAAAGAGGGCGACCGGCAAGGCCACCATCCAATCCACGCCTTTCCTTTTTCTGTACAGATCTCAGCAACTTTTGTCTTAATTGTCTGGTTTGTTTTTCTACAAGGCCTGCGGCTTCTGGGTGTCTGACACAATGGAATTTTTCATGTATAACCTGACAGAAGGGACACTTGTTTCATTAATTCAGAGGAGAATGGCTGATCGTTATCTGAATAGATCACATGAGGTGATTCATATCTGGGGAAATACTGCGCACTAATTGTCTGGCTGTTGTAACAGCAGTATAATCTGGAACTGGATATGCTTCTGTCCATCTAGACAGTGCACACACAACTACTAGGACATACTTGTTAAACCTCTACATCTGTCCATTTGGATATAATCCATCTGGAGGACTTCAAAAGGGTGGTCAGGAGGATGAAATCCGCCTTGTTCCACCGGAATGCCTTTACCTGGATTGAACTGACAACAGATCATACATGTTCGTAGATCATACATGTTCGTAGATCATGCATGTTCGCACTTTCTGTTTCACTGCTGCACGTAGGTGCTTGTTAAACCAAATATACTGTAAACAGTCTATCATCATCTATCATCTTCTCTCCTACGTGTGTTGGACTATGTGCTGAGAAGAAAACAATGTACCTTTTCCCTTAGTCATCTAACCTTGGTTAGTCTGGACCCCTCCTTGTAAAGTCCATTTCTTTATCTCATCTGTGGTGGCATGTGTCTGTATGTCAAGTACATCTTGAGTGGGATCCCTGACTGTCATACATGTTGTCAGTAATGGTACCTCTGTCCTTGTCGTGTCTGGTGGTGTCTGTGCTGTCTGAGCTGTTCGGTCTGCCAGGTCATTACCCTGGGAAATGGTGTCTGTAACTTTGGTATGAGCTTTGCAGGATTCAGAATGTTACAACGTCTGATCTCTATGTGTGGTTGAAATAATGTCAGTTCATATCCTGTCAGACTCGCTACAGTCAAATGTAAAAATAAATAAAAAATAAAAAAGCATTAAAAAAGCATAAAATGTTTACTGTGACATGGAGTCGCTAAAGCTGGCGCGTGACATAATGCTCTTTTTAATTCCTCAAATGCCAAGGTGTGTTCTTGTGTCCAAGGGAGAACAGTCAAAATGGCTGCCTCCTGTGTAGTTAACTGTATGAGTGGTTTGGCTAGATATGTATACTGGGGAATCCATTGCCTACAGTAAGAAGTGAGGCCAATAAAGGCACGTACGTCCTTTTGTGTCCTGGGCTGTGAAAGGTTAGTAATGAGCTGTATGGTTCTTGTGTTAGCTGTCTACCTGGTGTACCCTCCTTGGAAAGCAAGTGTTGTACACCACTTGCTTTACACAGAAAGTGCAAGACTGTCAGAGATGCAATGTCACAGTCTGGTTCTGATCTTGCTGCAATTAGAATGACGTTCGTGTTGGTAGGCATGTAAACACTGTCCAACCGTTCCTTTAGTGTCTGACAGTAAATGCTAGGGCTTTCTGTCATCAATCTAGCAGAAATAATTATATAAAAATAAATAAATAAATATAAATGAATTCTCAATTCAAAAGCACTATTTTATATTGGGGAACCTCTATCCAAAACCTCTGCAGTTTTACAATAAATCCTACTCTAAATCCTGGTAATAGTATGACCATACTAACTACAATATGTTCTCTAAATGTATCTGAATAAAATCCACATTATTCTTGTCATAAACAGAAGGCCTAGAAGCCTCGATACTCCTTTGAGAAACAGCCCCTCCCTCTAGAATTATGTTCGCGCTCGGAGCTTTGAATCAATTCCAAGCCGAGTTACACTGTGATCTAAAATTGAATGACTGCCAGATGCTGAACTCATTGCAAGAGCAAGACTCCTGCCAATTATTCTGTTTACACTACTGGGGGAATAACTATCCATTTGCAAGCGTGACTTTATCTGAAGTCAATGAAGCTTTTAGTGTTGACTGTAATGAAGAACACTTTTTCTGTACACAAGTCAGAGGGGCTGGGGAGGTAACTTCGCTACGAACTCACTCCTTGCTCACCTACCCCTCCCCTCAGAGCCAGGAGCTGGCTCAGTGTCAAACATCACTAAGAGGAGACAAGCCTCTCACTCGTCTCTGCTTCTCTAAAATTGGGTCGCTGGCAACGCTGAGCTCATTGAAAGAGTCAAGCGTCTGCCAAGTTTCTTAAAGAGTGGGCTTGGTTGGAATGCAAGCTTCCACCCTCTACAGGCGAAGGAAGCTAGTGTAAGTCTGAGCAGTAGCCCTCCCTTCACATAAACATTTTCTCCGTGGCTCGTCAAGTATTTTTATTCTGCTTGCGAAGGAAGCCTGACTTAGCTGGAGAACAGCCAATAATCGTCCGCGGAAAGGAATTGGAGGATGGCCAATATCAACAGACAGGCACTCCAAGAGAGAAAAAGCCCTCCCTTTACATAAACAATTACTGGGAGCCAGGCCATCTCGGTCTCGGACTGTGTCTCAAGGTCAAAAACACATTCCTTGTACTTCAAAACATATCTGTTCCCAGGCCAGAGCTTTTCTAACTTTAACTGAAGCAAAATTTAAAACGTGGTAAAAAGTAAATTAATAAAGACATATATTTTTTTTGTAACTAAGTGACATGCTAGCATTTTAAAATAATTCTGTACTGCTACTAGCTGCAAGGGAAAAAATAAACAGAACAAAACAATCATGGCATGGAAACACACCATATTTTACTTTTTTGAAAATAACATGTCGAACTCCTTAATTCTGCATTGCATAACCAATATTTTCATAAGTAAGTGTGTCAGCTTTTCTATTCTACCTATTAAAAGGGCCAGATTCATACTTTTTCAAAAGGCCATCTTTTCTAATTTTAGTGGGGACTGTTCTCTGCACATATCAATTGAAGCAGCCTGTCAAAGTACATAGGTGAGCCTTGAAACTAAATGAATGCAAATTAAACTAATGTAGGGGACTCTTAGCAATGCATTAAGATGGTAGTGTATTATAGCTATCAAAAAGGGCCACGTTAATTAATTTCACAAATAGCCACTTTCCTAAGTGAGTGGGATAACATTCACACGCTATTCTAAAGGGCAGCTTGCATTGGGAAAAATATTCTGTAGAAACATTCCTATTTAAAAAACACACTGTTCTATTACACTAATTAAAAACGCATTCTATGAAGGGTCTGATTTATATTTTCTTGTCAACCCTGAAAACATCTAAGCACCCTCCGTGCAAAACCCTTATCACAATCCCACTGGTCTATTTACAACTTTACCGACCTCTGAGCCAAACACATTAAATCAAGCGTTCCAAGGCATTTACCATTCAATCTGCAAACTGAATACGCCCATAGGATAACATGGCAAATCGCACCTCCACACAAAACATGCTTTT
Organism: Lissotriton helveticus; assembly: GCF_964261635.1. Lineage (NCBI taxonomy): Eukaryota > Metazoa > Chordata > Amphibia > Caudata > Salamandridae > Lissotriton > Lissotriton helveticus. Next base: position 81,642,915 of record NC_136060.1, on the reverse strand, counting down.
TCCACCACTTTCACAGCTCAGATCCTTTTCAAATTTTGCATCACAGTAGTCCAAGCTATTCCCTAAATCCTCACCAAAAAGCAACCTAATCCCTCCACTGGAACGGGTACGAATTTCCGCTCAAAAACACGCCCCCCCCGCAAACACCCAAAAAAACCGCCAAAATTCCTCAACACCTTGTTAAAACAAATACTGCCTTCTCAATAAAAGATATTAACTCTTTGGCAGCCGAAGCACAATCATTCCCCAATGACTGCAGTACATGGGAAAGTCATGAACTCATCTCTCCACGTTATCACATAACACATACGCACATCTTCAAAACATTTTCTCTAAGCACTTGAAAGAGATCCAGCTCTCTCCTGCCTAACGTAATGGCTAGGGACCTGATGATAACATGTTCTGCACAAGCCATAACTACATGGCGCTATTTACAAGCCATATTTACAAGAAACTCAACAAGTCACAAAAATGACACGCTATTCACAAGGCATATTTACAAGGAGCTATACTTAAGAAAATTCAACAAACTACTCACAAGTCTTAATCTCAAGTCGCTATTCACAAGCAACTACAAGCCATTCACAAGGCGTTACACACATGGATGTAACAAACTATTCACAAGTCTTAAGCACAAAGCGCAATTCACAAATAAACCAACTAGTTACTCACAAGGCACTTTCGCAGTCCAGAAGGGACTCGTCTAGATACAAGGAAATGAACGCTTCAGATGTTGTTGGCTTTAATTCTACATACTCTAAAGGGTACAGGTGGTGGCGTTCTCTACCTACTGGGTCTTTCTTAGGTGGTCACTTTAGCTAGTTTTTCTAACAGAACGGGATAAATACCAGTTAACAACGGCATTTCTTGGCTTGTTTAGTTCTCTCTGCTTTATTGAATTCATTCTTTGTTCTGATATGTCACTCTTTGCGCCATAACTCAATGGCGTCTTTCTGAGAGGGTCTTGACTTCTTTTTCCTTTTCCAAATGGCGTTTAGCCCATGCTTATTATACATAAAATGACCAGGTGTGTCTCTAGGCCGGATATTAACTGTCTATTCTAGTATACCTTTTCTGGTCCCTATCTGACGTAAACTTGAAAACAGAAACCAATACAATGGAAACACAATACACAAAAATAGACTGTAACAATCAACAATCATTCACACTAAACAATTTAAACACTGAAACAGATACAGATACAACCTAAACTGATACAGAGAGTTAAACATGTACTTGAAAAACAGTTTGTGCACTGAAAACACAGTACAACCATACCGGTCCCAAAAAATTGAGACACGTCTTTACCGGGCCCACGTTTAACTTAACCGTGGACACGTCTTGACCGTTCCCACCTTTTACCGTGGGCCCGTCTTGACCGTTCTCATTTAAAATGAGCCCGTGTTGAAACTAGATACATTCCCCATAGTGGTACTCACCGGGAAAGCAGAACTTGAAACTTGAAGGCCTCGGAAACTTGACTTGACTACGCTTGCGCCTTGGAACAGGTGGACCTCTGGAGACCTCGGACCTTGCTCTCTCATGGGCTGGGCCTCTGGTTGAGACGATCCGCATTCCTCACCGCCTCACATGGATGCCTGGTCGCAGTCCGTCCTCCTCCGTGGGCCTGAGGGAGTGGCAGGAAGTCCTGCTGGTGCGCTTTGAAGTCCGTCACGGCTGTAGAAGGGGGCAAAGACTAGACCGACAACTCCGGCGAGTGGGGAAAGGGATATGTACCTATTCGGGCGCCAAATTATGTGGTAAATAAAATATTACCCTGGCTGAATTTCTAGGCATTAACAATTAGCATGCATCAAGTGAGAAGCAGAGTCCGTGGTATCTGAGTTAAAATGGGCTTTATTCCAATAACTCGAGTCAAAGGGAGAATATGTTCCATCACCACAGAGGTTCAGGAAGAGTCTTCTAACATTTAATAACAAAACATTATATTATATACTTTTTACTCCTTGTACATAGGAGCAGGCGCAAGACAGAAAATGAGATAAGAACATGTGGGTGTACATGAGGGTGTGTACTTTGATGAGTCATAGGTGTGTGATAGGTAGGTGTCATAGGTGGGTGGGTACTTAGAGGAGGAGTTGGCATGACCAGCTCGAACTGTGCCCTAATTGTGCAACTTTGAGCATGACGTGCAATTGACGTGTAACTGGGAGGAGGCTGACTTTCAACCTAGCAGAGAGATCTTTTATGTCAAGGCGACCAGCACATCTAGTACAACTGATATCTAGAGTCAGCAAGCAAAAGAAGCAAAGGTTGTTCGTCACTAAAAGACAGAGAGGGCATATTTATTCGTTGCATGAGCTTTCTATGGGTGCAAGCACTGTGATTTACTTAAATGGAGACAGAATGGCTAGGCCTATCTCCCTCGGACGGGTTCTGTGTACTTTTCCTCAGATAACTGTTATTCATAATACTGTCTTGGCAGACTTCTTGCTGGGCTTCTCTCGGCTGAGCTAGAAGTATGCGAGGTCAGAGGGACGTAACTGCAGCTTCAGTGTGTCAGGAGTCATGAAACACCCTTATTTCAGAAAAGTGGCTCGGGCTGCGCCACAAAATGGGTTCATTACATATTTATTTAAAAGTGCACAATGCAATGCAAATACATGGGCCTTATGCTAACTTAATGTTTGGGAGACTTTGATGACTGGCATTTCTAATGCAGGACATGATTGCAGAGGCCTAGTGATTCAGGCCACTACGGGAAATATGCATGGGTGACATGCACATGACATGTAACATAGGGTATATGTAGAGGACATTTTTTTGGTCAGGCAAAATATAATTTTCCTCACTAGCTAAAATCTCCAACAATGCGATGTTAAAACTGGCATAAGGTCCTGGAGGGCGATAAACTAATGCCCCTATGTGGCTAATTTTATTTGAGATGCAAACTCTAAACACCAAAATCTCTAATTCAGGAGTACTATTTTCTTCTAAAATGGTGATCGAAAGGTCGTGTTTATATACGATCGCTATACCTCCTCCAATTTTAGTTGGGCGATCTAACCTGGCTATTCTGTAACCCTCGGGGATCCCTAAGGTGATTGCCGGGATCGAATGAGGTTTTAGCCATGTTTCAGTTAGATAAGAGTTCAGGCTGCGTAGAGGAAATTAGGTCCCATACTTCGCTATAATGCTTAGATAAGGACCTAATGTTACACAAAAGGTTTCTGCTTGTCAAAGAACTTTGTAGAGCTCCCTTTAGAACAGGGCCTTCGAGCAGATTAAGTGGCGGATTATCATGTTGGGCTTGAAATCGGCATGTTCGACAGGAGAAAGGACCCTCTAACGATAATCCTCCTCCTAAACAGGCCAGGTGAGATGGCGTCCATAATCTTAATAGATCAAGGGATGAGTATCTTACCCGTGAATTAGCCTGGTCAACAGAGAGGGCAGATATAGGGAACATGGCCCCTGGCCCCGTCCAGTCGCGGACGGGCGCAGACGGGCTTCTCTCTGGCTTGTCTCAGGCGCCGTATCAGGCGCGCCCCACGCGCGACCGCTGCGCGCTCCTAGTGACGAGAGGGCTAAATAGCCCGTCCGTGTGTCAGCTAGAACGCTAACCGCTCCAGTGGCCGGAAACACCTGGCTCTCCCTGCCCCGCCCTCCGCTCAACGGTACTAACTACCGAGTCGGACCGGGGCGGGCAGGATGGAACGTCGAGCACAGGTTTCCTGGGTGAGTATCAGCGCCCCTTACGTTTCCAAAGGCACAATAATAGTGTTCAGAAATAAAGGATGTTAAAAACACAGCGCAAGTATGCGAGATAAGAAATGCACGTAATCTGCAGTTCACATTTAAAAGCTAGCGTGTAATTTTAAAAATTATTTCAATCTATTCTGAAGCTGGGAACAAGGGATCAAGCAGCAAGCACCCAATTCGTGCCCAATGTCTGTTGCATAAGCGAAGCGGGTCAGGGAGACACTGCCACTGCCCCTCCTTACCGCAACACGCCGCCGCTCCTCGCTGCCTAAATAGCCCGTCCGTGTGTCAGCTAGAACGCTAACCGCTCCAGTGGCCGGAACACCTGGCTCTCTCTGCCCCGCCCTCCGCTCAACGGTACTAACTACCGAGTCGGACCGGGGCGGGCAGGATGGAACGTCGAGCACAGGTTTCCTTGGTGAGTATCAGCGCCCCTTACATTTCCAAAGGCACAATAATAGTGTTCAGAAATAAAGGATGTTAAAAACACAGCGCAAGTATGCGAGATAAGAAATGCACGTAATCTGCAGTTCACATTTAAAAGCTAGCGTGTAATTGTAAAAATTATTTCAATCTATTCTGAAGCTGGGAACAAGGGATCAAGCAGCAAGCACCCAATTCGTGCCCAATGTCTGTTGCATAAGCGAAGCGGGTCAGGGAGACACTGCCACTGCCCCTCCTTACATAACTTTCTAAGCAATAACATGCAATATGCATGCAGCTCTTTGACAGTTCATTGTGCTATATTAGGATTGTAACTTTTTTTTAAAGCTTTATTTTTCAGTTTTTATGCATACATGAACAAAATATGCAGTACATTGCGGTATACAGTCTTGGCATCAATGAGAAATATATGTAGTATGACAAATGCTATATGTTACAGTTACTGTTGCAGGTAATCAATGGAATGAGGGCAGAAATCTAAGACATACAATAAGGTGTTAAAAAAGGCGATATGCAGTACATGGAGATTGTAATTGCTTCGAGCATAAATTAGCACAGAGAACATCACACTGAGAGCGGCTAATAGCAAAGATTGTTCAACTACATGGATATTCGTCACATATCATGTGTCTAGCCGACCTCTACAGGAACGATACCGCTAGCTATCTGTGAGGCCTGTTCGGATTGTGTTTTAGCAATGTAATTCCTATATGGGCCTCAAATGTCCACTGGTCGTGATGAGCTAGGGATCAGCGTAGAGTATTCCTCGCAATTAATATTGCAAAATGCTAAACTGCGAAGCCATGACTGTAGTGATGGGGCCCTCTTGCTACCCCATAATAGGGCAATCTCCCGCTTAGATAACAGGAAACCCGGTGCTGCCAGTTTCCTGACCTTCCTAGGGAAGTTAACCACGTAACCCAACAGTGCGATCTCAGAAGTGGGTAGCAGCTGCATGGAGAGTATGTCTCCTAACGTGCTATGGACTTGGGTCTAGTATTGGTGTATTTTAGGACATGTCCAGGAGAGGTGAGCAAAGTCAGTATATGGGGCCAAGCATTTCTGGCAGTGGTGGGGCCTGGTGTGGTCTATCCTATGGGATCGTGCAGGTGTGTGATATATTCTGCGTAGAAATTTAAAGTGAAGCAGCTTGTGTTTGCTGTGCAACAAGACCTCTTTGGTTGCCCTGCAGCATTGTTCCCATAGGTCATCTGTAATGGGCCTGCCCAAATCTACCTCCCAAGCCGTGCGTAAATTAGCATCAGAGAATGGTCTGGACGTCCCACATTGCTTGTATAGTTTTGAGATCAGATGTGCGCATGTAGGGCTTTTGATCAGCAGCGTCAGCGGTGGAGCTGGTTCAGGAGCCGATGGGAAGGAAGGGAACGTGGCCCAAAGCATGGAGTACATATGCTTCAGAACAAAGTTGTCCATAAAGGAACGTTCACTGAATCGGGCTTCCTCCGACACCGAGAAGACGTGATCTTCCGGAAATAGGTCACCTATCGTTCGGATGTGAAATTTCTCAAGTGTGCGTTGGATCGAGACCTCACCCATTATGGGAAGCATAGAAGGGTTTGGCAAGGGTAGCTCTGGAGAATACAGCCGATCAAGGCCCAACAGTCTACGCAGCCTGTCCCATGCCCAGCAGGTGGTGGAGTCAGTTTGAATGTCGTGGGGGCCTTAAGAAAGCCCGTGGGTAGGATAGCGGAAAGATGTCGTGGAAGCACTAGGTCGGCTTCAGATATGGGACACGCGCGTCCAGGTGGTACCAGACATGTGCATAACAGCATTGTGCTGTCAGGTAATACAAATACAGGTCTGGGACCCCAAAGCCTCCTCTCTCATACAGCAGGGTCAAGGTCTACCAGTTCACACATGGTGTCTTGTCCCCCCAGATGAGGCGCCAAAGGAGTGTTTGCAGTTGGAGAAAAAAAGTCTTGGAAAGAGGGATGGGAATATTGTTAAAAAGATATAAAAACCGGGGTAGGACCATCATTTTAATTATAGCTACTCTCCCGGCAATTGACAGAGGTAGCCGCAGCCATTTCACAATCCGCAACTCTAGGGAGCTAACAGCCCTACCGTAATTCAGCCTGATCATAGTAGCGGTATCTAGATGGATATACACTCCGAGATATTTGACAGCATCTTGGCACCATTCAAGTGGGAATTCACATTCCCAGGAAGTCGTGCTAGCAGTTAACAGAAAAATAACCGATTTGTGCCAGTTAACGCTGAGCCCAGAAAACCTACCAAATCAAATGATTTCCATAATCAGGGATTCGAGATTGAGATGGGGCATCCTAACATACAAGATAGTATCATCCGCGTAGAGAAAAACCAGAAGAGGCCCAGTGCGAAATTGTAGGCCGCGGTGTAGATGTTTTTCCTGAAAGTGACGAACTAGAGGGTCCATGGCCAATATAAATAGCAATAGGGATAATGGGCATCCCTGCCTTGTGCCATGAGACAGAGTAAAAAGACCGGAAAGAGTACCGTTCAGGCACAGTCTAGCTGTTGGTTCAATGTAAAGGAGAGCAACCGTAGAGACAAAGCACTCGGGCATACCAATACGTCGCATGATAGACAGGAAAAAGGGCCACTCAAGGGAGTCAAATGCCTTCTCTGCATCAAGGAGTACGGCGGCAGCAGGCGTGATGGGATCAATCCTGTGTAGCATCGTGAACAGAGTCCGCAAATTAAGTGAAGTGGATCTATGAGGCACAAAGCCCGATTGGGCCGGGGAGATGGTGGATTCCATTAATAAAGATAATCATATTGCGATTACCTTCGCCAATATTTTATAATCCAGGTTCATTAGGGACAACGGTCTGTAGGAGCTACAGAGCTTAGGGTCTCTGCCTGGTTTGGGAAGAAAAATAATGACCGCTTCCCTGAACGTTGGAGGAAGAATACCGACTTTTAGCGCCTCAGCATACACCTCCACAAACCTTGGGTCCAAAAAATCTTTATATGCTTTATAAAAATCAGCCGAGAAGCCGTCCAGACCAGGAGCAGAAGAGCCCTGCAACGCCTTGATCACCTCCAATATGCTGTCCTGAGATATGGGAAGGGACAAAAAGTCCTGCATATACCGTTCCAGATAGACCATTGCAATCTCTGACAGATATTCCCCCTGGTCCCTCAGGTTCCCACCGACTTTAGAGGTTATAGTGTTTTGTAATACAAAAAGAACGTGTCGCATATGTCTGGGGCAGAGTGTAATAGGGTGCCGTTTGGTCCTATGATTTCCGTGATGTAGGCTTTGTCCCGCGGAGGGCAGAGAGTGTGTGCCAGGATCCTGCCAGGTCTTTCACCCTCACCATATCACCAAGCACCACGCTGTTTATTAAGAAACAATAACTCTCGTTCTGCTGCATCTCTAAACTCGAGCAGTAAAGCTAAGCGTCGGGCCTCCCCGTTTTTGGATACCGCTACCATTAACTCTCGGTCCAGGACTGCGATATCTGCTTCAATGCGATTTAAAGTGGAGCGGAGATCCCGCAGGACCCCAGCATGTTTAGCAATACAGACGCACCTGATATACGCCTTGAACCCCTCCCAGAGTGTAGCCCAGGTGTCCACCGACCCAGTGTTTGTTTCAAAGTATTCCTCTATAGCCTGTCTAACTTCCTCATGAAAAACGTGATCCAAAAGGGCACTTCCAGGAAAGCGCCATTGTCTCTCATATCCTCCCGGTCTGGGAATGTTAAGTTTAAGCACGACCGGAGAATGGTCTGAAAGTGTGTGAGGTAAAGAAAGCAACCCTGCCAGCCAGCCAGCAACTCCTGGGGAAACCAACCAGTAGTCTATCCCTGTCCAGGTGTTATGAAATCCCGAATAGTGCATGTATTCCGTAAGATGTGAGTGCAATTTGTTTTCAATATCAATTAAAGAGAAATGGTTACATATGTTGTTAAGCGCCTGTCGTGAACGGGGCTTAGTGTCAGGGGAGGTGGAAGTGCTGTTCCTGGCTGGATCCAACAACAAATTGAAATCACCCCCTATTATCAGAAGCCCGGGGTCAAGTGTCAATAGCCGCACCTGCAGCTCATGGATAAAGTCTGGGGAGTCCACATTAGGACCATATACACCGACCAGTGAGATCTGGTGTCCCATCAATGAACCAGTAACAATCAGAGTTAGGCCCTTGCTATCAACTAAGATCTTGTGTAAGGAGAAGGGGACTCGCTTGTGTATGAATATGGCAACCCCCCTCGCATATCGACTGTAATTGGAAAAAAATCTATGGGAAGCCCAGTTCGCTGCGACAGGAGTGTGATCGGAGTTGGACAGATGTGTTTCCTGCATGAATACAATATCAATGTTATGTCTGGCAATATAGTTAAGAACCTGTTTTCGTTTTCTAGTGTTGTTTAGACCTCTAACATTCCATGACATCAAAGAGAGCCCGGAAGGACGGGGCTGGTGCCCTAGCTGTACCATTGGAAAACAGTAACTTCAATCGCACCGCAATGCATGTCAATCTAATACGTATACTAGCAACCTGAGCAATGACCACAAAAGCAGCATGGAAACTGAGAAAATATCCCCCCCACCACCCAGCCTCCTACCAACCCCAGAGAGGCATACCCCAACTCTCTTAGCCAAATGCCTGTGCAATGAAATCAAACACATCACTGTAGGATACGAATATGCACTTCGCAAACTTAGCATGTGAAACAAAGAAACCTTGGTATTCACCATGAGGCGCGCAATGCCACGCCGGTCGGGCAATAAGGAATATGATAGTATCAAACAGAATAAAGATGCACTTTACGATATAAACACAGTATTAAATACGATAACCATTCAGCCGGTCCCGGGATTAGAGAAGAGTTCAACGCTGTCTTGTGAACCACCCTGTGGCGGGCAAGAGGAACGTGGCACGGCAGACTCCCCAGAGTGTTTTTTCTTGTATCCTTGACAGAACTCCTGCGCCTCCATTGGTGTATCAAATATACGGAACCTGCCATCTATATCAACTTTTAACCTCGCCGGATACAGCATGCCGTACTGAAGACCCACATTTTTCAGGGTGGCCTTGACTCCATTAAATTTGCGCCTCGCCTCTTGAACCATGAAGGTGAAGTCGGCGAAAAAGGACAACTGACTCCCCTGCCACTGGATGTCCCCACGGTCACGAGCTGAGCGGAGGGCCGCATCTCTCTCTCTAAAGTTCATGAGTCTAGCAATCATGGGTCGTGGAGGAAGGCCAGGTCGAGGGCGGGGGCCCAGCGACCTATGAGCGCGCTCCACTACAAATCCCTGCGTGAAGGTTTCTCTCCCAAACAACTCAGTCAGAAGCTGCTCCACAAAGTTGTCCATGCGTCCTGTGGCGGCCGTTTCTGGCACTCCAATGATTCGGATGTTATTTCGGTGACTGCGCGCCTCTAAATCTTCATTCTTAATTGCCACATTCTTAAGGATCTTCTCCACCCTTTCTAGCCTCTTCAGTGAGGATGATGCACCGTCTTTGATGTCCGAGACCCTCGCCTCCACAACATCCAACCTCCGATCATGCGCCTGAACTTTTGCACCCATGTCAGCCAGTTTCTTATCTAGAGCATCAAATCTACTGTCTAGTGCCCTGAACCCAGCTCTCATCTCTTTTAACATAGCTGCAACAAGGGCGGCAGAGCCATCTGTATCATCTGAGCCCAGAGCCCCATCAGCCATGTCAGGAGGGTCGTCGAGGTGGGGCAGGGGCCTTATCGAATTGCAACTTGCGTTGTTTAGGGTCCTTCCTCCCCATTCTTCAGGGAGGGCAAGGGGACCCCTCGTTGTCGTAGTAGCCCAGTAACTGTTGCGGAACCAGAAAGCCGGAGACGTGTGGGGTAGATGCGCGGGGGAACCCCTGCAAAAGAGCCACTCAATGAGATCTCTAAACGGCGGCCAGTGCAGTATGGCATCAGTGGCGGCACTGGTCAAATGGTGGAACACAGACAGGATCCCAAAAGGGCGGGGGCGTAGCAGCACAGGCTAAGCTGCCCACCCAGAGCAGAGCACAGAGGAGAGCGTGAGCTGTCGAGTTAATGCAGTGAAAACAACCTGGTCTCTTTAGAGTGTGTCGGGAAACGGCGGCCAACTATGGCAACAGAGCACAAGTGACAGGCCAACAGTCTAGGAGGCAATAGCAGTGTCCAAATGTCCTGGATAATTAAAACCTCAATGTCCGCCGACATGCAGAGGGGAGCCCAGCACAAAGAAGCAGCCGGCGACCCCAGTGACACAACGCTGGGGGTTGGAATCAGAGCGCCGTGTGTACGATCGTGCACTTCCTCCTCAAGCCGGATTGTCCCTCCTCATCGAGATCGAGTGCCTGGGAGGGGTGGGGGGAGCCGGCTCACCCGATGGGGCCCAGCGCCAACCAGCTCCTGATCGGGCCGTCAGGGCCTCCTCGCTAGCACGCCTCGCCCACCACCAGAACCAGCATGCCAAGCCCCAGCGCGGAAACGCCCACAAGGCCAACGACGCCCGCAAGCGCTCCGCACACTGCGGGACCCGGCCGGCAGCCACAGCAGGGGGGACGAGGGGAGGAAAGCCCGCCAGAAGGAGCAGGAGGGAGCTCAAACTAGCGCTGGGCACCCATCAGGGCCTCACTCACCGCCGTCTCCGATGTCTGCTCCTCAGTCGGGGAAGGCCGCAGGGCCATGCCCGTCCCCCGCCCCGACCCTCGCGGCGAGCGAAGCCGGGCATCGAAATGTTCCTTTCGTTCTCCAGGGGCCAATGGAGGGTGTCTGCCGGTGTGGGAACGTTCCTACATCAGGGAATTCAGAGTTTATGTAGCCCATCCGGCGGAGCTTCAGGCAAAGGTGGCCATCTTGGTCGCCTCCGTGGCCACGCCCCAGGATTGTAACTTATGAACTGCAAGTAACAAAAGGATCTTTGTGACAAAAGCAATAACCCACTGAGCTATTCACATAAATGCAGTTCTGTGATCTGCATGATGTGCGTACTTTGCAGCAGGCATATTAACCCTCTGCCTGACTTTATGATGAGTCAAAACTGCCACTAGACAAAAGATCTCTCTCGAGCAGGAACATTAATCACCAGCATTATACTGACATTTGTGTCCTGCTGGACACACAAGGACTTCGTATCACAGCGCCACCCTCAACTTAGGCTCCCGAACACAGCACCAGGTGCAGCTGCTCCGGTCGCACCGCCGTAAAGCATGCCCTGATTACAAGCATTGACAAACCAATAGGTCTGGCTTATGTTAGATGTATCTGGGTGGTGTAAGCTCTGCAATAATAGATGCTGCAATTATCCATCATAATACAGGGCTGCATGAATCAATATGCCTTGTAATGGGCATCAGGGACCCCACACAATGCACACATCAACATGCCCAATAATGGACCTAAGTGGCCAACACTATCCTTGTAATAAACGTGTCTAGTACGGGGCATCAGTGGCCCATATAGTGCACGAATCAATGGACCTGGTAATGGAGGTCTGTGGCCCTACACATTGCATGCATCAGTGGCAATAGTATTGGCATGTGTGGCTACACACAGTGCATACATAAATGGACCTAGTAAAATGCATCAGAGGCCCTACAAAGTGCATGCATCAAAAGACCCAATAAAACCAGCATTAGCCAATGGACCTAGCAAAGGGCCTTTAGTGGCCCAAAACAGTACATGCATCTACCCACCAGCACGTAATGCCTGTTCCTGCACAGTGCAATCATCTGAAGTCCTAGTAAGGGGTTCCAGTAGGCACATACAAAACTTACACCCAAGGTCATAGTAACTGAGGTCAGAGGTTGCAGGGTTTGCATGGTTCAGTAGGCCTAATAAAAGGCATCAGTGTCTCCACTGAGTGCATTCCTCAGTAGGCATGGTGAAGGGCATGCGTGGGTTTAGTGAGGGGCATCAGAGGCTCTACCTTTTGCTTGTTTTAAATGGACCTGTAACTAGTGACAGTGGCCTAACTGAGTGCATGCATCCGTGCATGCAACCCCAGCATGCACAATCACATAAAGCCAGATTTATTGGCTTTTCCAAGGCTTGCGTATAATAGTGACATATTGTTAATCACAAATTGAACATCTCAATGTTTACATTTGACAGAGCATAGGCAAACATACTCATTCCAGTTTCCCTAATGAATTAATTGCAAATGTCAAGAGAACAGATCCCTATTGTTACATTTCAAAACCCTCACAGTTACTGCAAGTAGGATAGGTCATAACATTCACTATCAATAAAATACAATCTATTCAAGATAGTTTAGGGTTGGCCTTAAGGGAGCAGAAAACCTCTTCACCTACAGCCCCCTTGTCTAGTAATTTTACCAGCCCCTTATTTTCTCAGTGTGTGCCAGCAGAGGACTCCGACATTTTTGCTATCCTCAAATCCCTAAAGTCTGGTTCTCCTAGGGACCCATGTCCAGCTAGAGCTTTAGCAGGGGTAGCAGAGTGTGTTTATTCGGAAGTCACTACTATCATCAATCGCTGACTTCATTCTGCTATGGTATCTGCACAATGGAAACAGGCCAAACTTCTCCCGCTTCTTAAAAAATCCACTGCTGACCCCTTGTTGCCTTCCAATTATCGTCCCATCTCTTTGTTGCCTGCACTGGCCAAAGTGTGTGAAAAGGTGGTCTTCCGTCAACTTGAGACCTTTGTGGAAACATCAGGGGCGCTCCACCCAGCCCTGTCTGGATTTAGAACATCCTACAGCACGGAGACCGCGCTGGTTGAGATGGCTGAGGCAATTAGTGAGTGCCTGAATGGGGGCGGCAGAGCGGCCCTGATTTTATTGGACCTCTCTGCCGCCTTCGACACGGTGCTTCACCGGCTCCTTCTCGCTCGGCTCTCCTCCATTGGCATCTCCGGTGCTGTGTGGGCTTGGTTAAAATCCTTTTTGGATGAGCGCACACAACAGATCTGGATGCCCCCCTTTTTATCCTCTGCCAGGAAGCTATCAACAGGAGTCCCACAGGGCTCTACTCTGAGCCCGCTACGTTTTAATATCTACCTGAGTCCTTTGATTGCCCTGGCTGAGGGGCTGGGTGCTAAAATCATGGCATATGCCGATGACACACAGCTTTTATTTACTTGGAAAGGATCTGAATTGTGCACTGGGGTTGCACAGAGGTGCTTATCAGCCGCGTTTACTTGGCTGGCCCAGGCTCAACTCAAGTGCAACGAAGAAAAATCGGAGATATTGTTGTATGGAAAATTTCCTCCGCTTTTTAGAGAAGCCTTGTGGCCGCCGGACTTTCCATGCCCACTGTCGGAGGGCAGCCCGGCCATGAACTTAGGGGTATGTTTTGGGGAAGATCTCTGATTCTCTGAACATATCAAAAAACTTACCGGTGCCTGTTTTGGCACACTTAAGACTTTGAGAACATTTTTTCCTTTGCTACCGCAATCAGCAAAGGAAATGGTGGCCCGGGCACTTATCCTTTCTAGGCTCGATTATGCTAATGCTTTATTCATTGGCATCCCTGGCTACCTGACAAATAAACTTCAATTGATACAAAATGCGGTGGCCAGACTTCTATTTAACACCTCTAAACGTTCCAGTGTGAGGCTACTTTTACGTGACCTACACTGGCTACCTGTGGCTCAGCGGGTCCAATTTAAGGTCCTGACCATGGCCCATAAAGCCCTGCATGATTTTGGACCATCGTATATCAAGAAGCGCGTGGCCTTTTACAACCCTGGCCGCTCCCTTCGATCTGCTTCTCTTCGCCGGCTGTTCACTCCCCGGTTTCGTCGCTCTCGGATGGGCGGCCAGTCATGGTGGGTAAAGGTGGCCATCTAATGGAACAGCCTTCCCGACTTACTGCGACATACTCAGGATCTCCGCGTCTTCAAGAAACTACTTAAAACTCATCTTTTCAACCCTTCCATCTAATTAATTGGGCTCCCTTGGTCTCAGTCTGTCCCTGCCAGGACACTCCTGAGTAATTGTGCACGCTACAAATTATATATAACATAACAGAACAGAACACTACCACGCCAATTGAACACTAACATACACCCACCTACTTCCTAAGGAGAAGGGCCAAACTACCACTGTCACTTCAGAAATAGGGTCAGAGCCTGTGGCATGGCCACAGGAATAAAGGGCAATGACACTTCAAGTAAACAGTGCAGAACACAGATATGAGTCAGACTTCCTAAATGCCACCTCAAGGGGCAGAGCCCGGACAGCATTCTGTTTACACTGTCACCTTAGCAGAACAGGTCAAACCCCCGACCTCAACAGGAGCAGGCTAGACCTGCACCTTGAACAGATAAAACATGTCATCTGTTTAAAAGAAACCTGTCCCCACCTGTGCAACAGCAGAACAAATGTTCGACTAGAGATCCCACAAACACTAGTGACCAGGCAATACCATATCACCAAGGGCAGCTCACTTAGACTTCTTGAAAGAAATGATTGAGGAAATACCTGAATCTCTATGGGCCGTGGTTCAGACTCTGGCTACATTCCATGCCAACAGGATCCGAGGGGAATTTCCCTGGTGTCGTACGCTGATGACACTCAACTGGTGATCACCCTGTCTAACAATCCCAGCCAGGATAGAGCGAAATTTAAAGGAGACATATTGGCCATTGCACAGTGGATGACAGCTACCTTCCTGCAGCTGAACTCTGCTAAATCTGAGATCTTGCTGATTGGCAAAGACTCCCATCTTTGGAACAATGAATGGTGTCCTCCGGCCCTTCGAGTCCCTCCTGTCCCTAAACCGTCAGTCAAAAACCTGGGCTTCATGCGTGACAAAGATCTCACCTTTGAGATACATGCCAAATCAGTGGCCTGGAAATGTTTTGGGCTGCTGAGCTGCCCTAAACCGATACTTGGCCTATTTGACGCCCAAACGAAACAGCTGATCACCCAAGCCTCTATACTGGCCCGATTGGACTACTGCAACCTCCATGAGCGCTGCGCTCGGCAAATTTGATCCTCGCCCGAATCCCTCGCTTTCGAAGGACCAGATCTGGCAATCGGTCCTTCAGGCGACTGGCCTCCGCTTTATGGAACTCTCTCCCTCTTCACATACGCAGCCACGGTGATCACCAGGTCTTCAGACTGCTGGTGAAGACCTGGCTTTTCTCTCAACTTTAATTCCTCGCCTGCCCTCCACTTTGTCTGGCTTCAACGCTGGGACGCCTCATTGCCGAGGCAGCCATGCGTTCTACAAGTACTTTAATCTAATCTAAACTAATCTAATCTAATTTAATCCCAGACAGACAAGCTTCTCTTGAAATTCTGCAGCATAAACTGCTTTAGAGACTGGATACATGGAAATATCTGCACTTACATGCCAGTCCTGCCCCTCTTTGCAGACCTGAGTCTTACTGCGCACCTCAAATGCCAGCTCACAGCATACATTACAATCAGTATGATTAAATGGCTGGAGTGCTTGTTTGGTCTGTCCACCATGTGGCATAATGTAATTAAGCCCCTGTCTGACGTTCTTCATGACTCCTTTTTGCCATGCAAGTCTTTCTCTAGCTTGTCTTTGCTCTTCAGCTCCTCGTGTCTCGATTTCAGAGCGGTCTTCTCCTGCAACTCTCTTCTTAGTCCCCCTCACCATATACTCTTCTCCCATCCTCCTGTTACATCTCCTCCTGCAGCTGTAATTTCTCTGTTTCTTCTACGACAACCCATTACTTCTCTGACCTCCCATCATTTAGCTTTCATAATTTCCTCTCTCCACCTGCAGTTCTCCCTTCACTACGTCACATGCCCTTCTGTAGCTTTTCCAATTCCTCTGTCTTTACTTTGTGGTCTTCACTTTTTCTCTAATTTCGTCAGATGCATTTGTCCCTTCTCACTCCTGCTGGTGCTCCTTTAGCCTTCCCTTTTTGCTATCTACACACCTCCTGAAGCATTGACCTTCTCCCCTTTCCTGTCCCTCAACAACTTCACCTTCTGCTGTTGTCCCCACTTACTTCTCCTTCTGCAGCCTTCCAGGACCCTTTTGCAGATGCCTTCCTTTGATCGGCCCTACCTGCAGCTTTATTTTACCCTTTCTTGTCTCACAGGCTGCACCTTTTCCCTACTCGCCTGACCCTGTGGCACTCTCTCTGCAGCTTTCTGGGCTTTCTCTTGTTACTGAGACATAGGCACGATACTCCTCTCACACTAACCTGTCACTGAATGTGTTACACACAGGCAATGCAATGAGACTAGAAAAATGATAGTGTCACAAACCCACAACTTGCCAGTTTTGCTAGTGAGTGCTGGTATGTGAAGAAAAGAAGCAAACATGATGAATATTGTGTAATTCACCTCTCCAAGCTGAACCCACGAGTCACAAAGTTTGGTGGCTGCTGCTGATGAGTTGTGATGAGTAATGAAGGTCCACAAACCGAAGCACGTTTAAGCACAGGGTTACTACAGGTATCAAAGACCCACCACACGACACGTCTTGCCAGCATGGATCACAACAACTCACTGACCAGCATGTTTGAGTACTGATTATTCCAGGTATCAAAGGCCCATGACGTGACACATCCTGCCAGTAAGGATCCCAACAGCTCACTGACTGCTTGCTGGAATCCTCACTGACCATTCACATAGCGTGTGTGCCGAATCAAATCACAATAATGCACGCATGCATGGAATGCATAGCAAAAACATACAACAATATATATACCACATGAGTGTGCACTCATCCTGTACCTG